>NW_026622764.1:55995832-57245832 GCF_023065955.2 Ursus arctos | reverse complement strand
CCCAGGAAGGGATTATCATGAAGGTCAGAGCTGAGGCTCTAGAGAGGACTTGCCTGGACTTGAATCCAGAATCTTCTACTTACCAACAGTATAACATTAGACAATTATTTGCACTGACCCTCAGTTTCCTCATATGTAAAAGAGAGGTAACGACAGTTCCTTTTTCATAAAGTGATTTGAGTATAAATTCAGGTTATGCATGGGAAGTGCTTGGTATAGTGAAGCACAGTACCCAGACATGCTCAATGGGTTGTCATTGTCATCTTTGTTATTGCAGATGTGAACTCAGACATCGATCTCAGGCTCTTCCCACAATGAAACAGAATGGTGCATTTTATAACCAGAGCCAACTCAGAGTAAGGGAGTGTCGCATGTTTTCTGCCCTCTCCTGGTGGTGTGCTGATAAATAGTTCACATTCAGTTTTGAGCAGGGGGGGTGGGGGGTGGGAAGCCACACTTTGTAGTGTTTACCAATTTCCATGATGTAAATATTCCTGCCAGGGCTAATTTCCACCTGAAGTTCACTACATGCAGACTTGGAAAGAGAGGACCAGAATCTGCTCTCTCAAGCTCATATGAGCCTGCCTCTGCACACCCAAGAGAGAATCTCTCTTCTCTTTTGCAGCCCCTTTGTTCCCTGCTGAAGCCAGCTCTCTTCCCTCTCAGGCAGAGGACCTAGCATTCTCTCTGCTGTGCTCCTGCAGAGGTAAGTGTCTGTTTATGCGTGGAAGATAGAGGCAGTCTTCAGGCTGAAGCTCGTAGCGGTGCTCAGGCCCAGCAAATGGCACTTTTAATTCTCATTTGCTAGTGTTCCCTAGATGTCTACTGCCCTTGGGGGATCTTGGCTGTGGCTGTGGCTTGGGTAAGACTGTTATCTTTGGATCACATAATGCCGTCATAATGCCTTCTTAAGACCAAAATCTCCTTACCTATTTTTAACATGTAGCATTTTCTATGGCATTATTTCTACTTAGGATGTTAAAGCAATCATTTCTGCATCTTTCCACAGTCTTCACAAGGATACTTTTTGCCAACTATATGATTCCATCAATACACCTACATGTAAGGTGTATGCAAAAGAAAAAGAACTAGGAGACAAACACTGGGAAAAGTGGCATAAATATGAGAAAAGAATAAGAATCTCAAGAACTGAGTATAGTCTTGAATATTGACAGGAGAAGTAAAGTGAACCATTGCATCTTCCAATGAGGTCACTAACAATTTTAGGAAGAGAAAGTTAATCTCTGTCCTGGAGGCAGAAGTAGGTAAAGGAAGTGAAGAAATTAAGGGCACGTGTTCGTTACCTGCCAGGGATTTCCCAACAGAGGGAAGTCCTTTGCCAAATCATAAAGTGGCTCGTGGGAAGGGAAAGAGGGCTTCTTCTGTTTTTTTTTAAAGGTATTATTTACTTATTTGACACAGAAAGAGAGACAGAGAGCACAAGCAGGGGAGCAACAGGCAGAGGGACAAGCAGACTCCCCACTGAGCAGGGGGCCTGATGATGATGCAGGACTTGATCCCAGGACCCTGGGATCATGACCTGAGCTGAAGGCAGACGCTTAACCGACTGAGCCACCCACACGGCCCAGCTTCTTCTATTCTTAACATTTTCTAAAGATTAGGTCATTGGTTCCTAACTAGCTGACCAATACAGGCAAGGCCCGCCTTTCCCCGCCCCCTCCCCTTTTTCTTGCTGTCCCTCCAGCAGGAGGTATGGTGGCAGCCCGCTCTCTCCCACTGCCTCCTGTCTTACCAGGAGTTAGTCTTTGGGAGCGTGATCATACATCCAGGTTTGCCTGGAGTTAGTCCTAATTACTCCTAAGAGCCCAGAGTCCACTCTGGCTTGTTATAATCTTCCATTTTCAAAAGGATCCCAGTTTGGATGATAAATTATATAGTCATGCTGTCTATGAACAACAGAGCTAGAACGAAAACATGAGTGCACAAAAGCAAGTAATAGTCTGCCAGCAATTTACATAATAACTTCCATTTCTCAAGCAAATCACTCCGTGACACCACACACATCATTTCAATTAACCCTCACAGCAACCCCACGAGGGAATTTCGGGGACATGGATTTTACAAATGAAGGAAGTAACAGGGTTAAAGCGCCTTGACCAAAGTCATCCAACTATGAGGAACAGAACAGGATTCAAACATCCATCTGTGTGACCCCAACTTCTGCCCTGAAAGGGGCCTGGCTGCCTCTTCAGGGAGTGTGGAGAGCCCCCCCCCCCAATTTCTGACTGTGAAGAAACAACTTTACCAAGAAAGTTGGTCGGTTTCAACGCTAAAGGAATACTCTCAATATTCCCTTTTTCATCTTACATTTGAAAGGAAAAATCTGTTTCTGCAGCTGTCTGTGTAATTCAGCTCTTGTTTCTGTAACCTAATTTGAAAGAACACTTCCAAAAGAAGCAACCAAGTCTACAAAAGCACAGTTTGACTCGAATGGATCCAACCAATTCGCAAATGGAAAATAACACTGAGGAGTAAGTTTTGCATCACAAGCATCGAGCTCTGAGTCATTCCCAATGACACTGAAGATTCAAAGAACTCAGAAAATGGATGGTTTAAAATCTTTGCCTGGCTTAATCTTCTAAACCCATTGCTCTCCCAGAAAAGATGACTCAAGTGTTAGCCTTTGCTTTCATCACCAGAGAGTCTGCAGTTTTCTTTATTTCCCCTTTTTTAAAAAGTGGGTATTTTTTTGCATTTTAATTTTTAATTCCAAAAGCTCTCCCTTAATGCATTCTCTTTCACACACACACACACACACACACACACACACACACACACACACATCAGAAGTAAGTGACCTTTGATCAATGCCCCAATCTCAGACCTGCACAATGTTATTGATTTGTTTTTTGTCCTTCTAGATAGTTTTCTATCCAGGAAATTATTTTTCTTCTTCTACTTTCTGCCTTTTCCAATAAAGCTTCCAATATAACTGTTTTCCCTTGCTCCCCTCAAACTCCATCATGGGAAAGCAACCAAAATCTCAGAGGTGGAAATTTCACTCGGGGCTGCAGCAGCCCCCCCCCCCACCCGTCTCTCTGTCTAGTTCCTCTGTCACCCTGCCTGGGGCTCTAGAGTCCGACTTCTGGGTGTGAATCTTGGCTCCATCACTCACTAGCTGAGTGACCTTGGGCAAGTTCATTCATTCACTATTCATTCAGCAAACATTTACTGAGTGCCCATTATTATGTGTTCGAGATAAAATGGTGTATAGGACAATATCCCTACCCTTATGGAGCTTACATTCTAGTGGGAGACGCAGAATATAAACCTATGAATGAATATAGCATAATTCCAGGAAGCAACAAATGTCATGAAGAAAAATGAAACAGAGTCAAGGGACAGAGACTTTTTTCAAATCTAGGTGATCAGACAAAACCTCCCTGAGGATGTGACGTTAGAGCAGAGAGTTGAGTAGAGTTAGGGAACAAGCCAGGAAAAGATGTGAAGGGAATGGCAAGCGTAAAGGCCCTGAGGCAGAAACCAACTTCAAGTGTTGGAGGAACAGCAGTAAGGCAAGCGAGCTGAAATGGTGGCACATGAAGCATTCTAATTCCCCCCCCCAATCTTCCTAGCCCTGGAGTCCCCCAACCCCAAATTTCTCCAGCTCTATTGGATCCTACAGTAGTCCGCTCTTTCACTACCTTCTGATTGCTTGTCTCCTCCCTCATATCCTCACTTCCGCCCTTAATCAGCTTAGATCCAAAGTCCAGTTTAATAACTACTCCCTTGCATGAACACTCAACTCCTCAGCTTCCTGTCATCTTTCTTTCCCTAAACTTGTAACACTTCTTCCCTAATCCTCATCTTCATGGACAGATTTCCTATCTCACTGAGAAAACAGAGGCCAGCAATCAAGGACATCCACCAGCTCCCAGACGCACTTGTACCCCATCCTCGCTCTCCCTCCTGCAGGTGCCAGGGCTGATGGCCTTCCGGCAGGTACGCACACTCCACCCCTCCAGTCTTCTCTAGCGAGTGTCCTCCTTTCTCCTTCGTGATCCCACCGGCATAAGGAATGCAGTACTTTCCTCCACTGTCACAAAGTCCTCTCCTGACGACCCACCACCTCAGGCTTCTGACAGTCTCTATACCGCAAGCACTTTTGCTCACCGTCTCCACCTCCTTTCTCCCCGTTCCCTCTGAAGCCTCTCCCGCAGGCTGTGGCCACCATCCCACGGAAAGTGCCTCATCTGCTAAATCTTTTGCCTTGGCACATCCAATGCTTGATCTTCTGTCCTCATTTCCCAGACCCATGGGCAACACTGGAGCCCGCTTCCTGCATTGCCTCCCTTCTGACCTTCACCTCCATTATTGCTCCTGTTTCTGATTCCAAGCAAGTCTCCCTGCCCTTCTCCACAATCACATCCCTGCCCTGCTCATATTCCTCCCCTGCTGCCCACCCACTCAAACTCCAGGCCCCTGGAGTGGGGGTGGGGTGGGGACCTACAAGGGCCTACATGGCCTTATCTCACCCCAACCCACCCCAGGACCTCTCTGACCTCTGCTTATTCCCCTACCTTACTGCCTCTGCTCTCGCCACATCTGCCTCATTGCTGTTCCTCAAACATGCCCAGCACACTCCTCTTTAAGGGCTTTTGTGCTTGCTATTCCCTCTATCTGGAATGCTCTCCCTCTACAATCCACTTGGCTCACTCCTTCCTCACCGTCAGGTTTCTACACTAGTGTCACTTTCTCAGGAAGACTTTCCTGGCTAACTACTTGGCCCTCCTGGTGGACCCTCACTGCCACTCAACACTCCCTATTCTCCTTTTGTTTCTTTTTCTAACTTTATTATTTTTTTTAGTAATCTCTACATGGTAGGGCTCGAACTCACAACTCCAAGATCAAAAGTCAACATGCTCTACCAACTGAGCCACCCAGGCACCCCCACAGTCTCCTTTTCTACTTCATTTTTCTTCACAGAGCTTACTACCACCTGATAGCCTACATATTTCTTCGGCTATTGTTTCCTCCCACTAGAATGTAAGCTCTATACAGGAACAAGATGCCCAGCATCTAGAATAGTGCGTGGCACATAGTAGGCCCTCAACAAGCACTTGTTGACCAAATGAAGAATTTGCACGCAGCAACTGGGAGATCATGTAGGGACTTGTAGTCCTGGAAAGGACTTTGCATTTTATTTTAAATGTGAAGGGAAGCCACTGGAGAGTACATTGTATGACTTACAATTTTAAAAAGACCACTCTGGGGAGATACAGACTTGCAGTGATGGAATGAATTAGTCACAGGGATGGCACAGGGACTCTAGTCAGTGATATTGTAATAGTGCCACGTGGGGACAGACAGTAGCTTCATTTGTGGTGAGCCCAGCATAGAGCAGGGGAATTAACTAGGCTGGATACCTAAAACTAATGCAACACTGTGTCAACAAGGCTCCGATAAAAACATTTAAAAAAAATAAAAATAAGAAGACCACTCTGGCTGCTGTGTGTAGGGAAGAAAGTCCTAGGAGTAAGAGTGGCATAGGGGGGCACTTGAAGGCTAATGCAATGTTCGAGCAAGATGGGTAACGAGGGCCTGAGCGAAGTTGAAAAAAGTTCAGAGTCTTGGGTCTATTTCGGAGTTATCATGGACAGACAGAACTTGTTATAAATTGGATGAGGGATCTGAGAGAAAAAGAGGAATTCGGTTTTGGGACTCAGTGAGACTGTTTCCCCTAACTGTGCAATAGGGACAAGTAGAGCATCTCCCTCATGGGATCGTTGCAGAAAGGGGTAGAGGACATCGAGTCTCACACCGCGTTGGGAACATGGTAAGCCTTCAGTAAACGTTGGCGCTTATTACTACCCCCAAGATGACTGTGTTTCCCTGCTTCCTGGGTAAATAGGATTACAAAAATATCCAACCCACAGAGACTGAGGAAACAAAACACTTTATTTGCAGAGTGCACCCTTCCCTCCCAAGGGATAGATTTTGACTTCACTTAACAGAATACTTAACATTAGTGTTGGAACAGTTTCCTTGCACACAGATAACATAAAAGGATTCCTCACATTTCAAAAGAATCCTAAGGCTCCTGTAAGTGGTGTTTGTCCATTCAATACTTAGCAGAAGGAGTAACTAAAAGCTAAAATTACAAACCTCTGCTGATTCAAAATCAATCCAAATGTAAGAAAAGTACATCTGAAATAATAATGATTTTTTAAAACAGGTGTTTGCTGCATTTTAATACTCCAGAAGCTAAAACACCACACTGTCCGTCCGGTTCAATACAGGACACCTGGCAACGCTATTTGTCCATGTAACTCAGCTTTCTGCAAAGGCAACACCCAGTGCTTTTTGGCTGCCTTGGCCTGTCCTCACTTCCCCCTGGAAAACTGTTTTAAACTTAGTACAGATAACATTCTGCCTCTATTACAATTAGCAGCTTCTCTCAATGGGTCACTTCATTTGGCAGGTGCTTCTGTGGGGTAACCCAGTATCTTGTTTCAAAACCTCTCAACCTGGCAGCCTCCAGGTAGCATGTGAAAAGCTGCCTGAGGGGAATTTAGGAGCTGCTTTGGGACCTTCAGGTACTAGCATCTTCTGCCTCACCACGTCTCCCTGACTGTTATTGCCCCACTCGTGGGAAGACCGGCCATTCTTCTTCCTAGCTCCCAGGCACCCTGTGAGGTTGGTGAGGAGTCCCTAACTCTGAGACCCCTTTCCCTCCTCGCCCCATAAATAACTCCTCCCTAAATGCTTTTACTGCCTGGGAAGCTGCAGACAACCTTGGATTTGAACTGCAGCTGAAAGAATTTGCCCAGTGATTGGGTCTCTGCTCCCTGACGTCCAGACTCAAATGGAAGAGATCCTTGCTTCTGGAAGTAGGGTTTTTGGATCAGCAGGCTCACCAGGGAACTTGTTAGAAATGCAGAGCCAGAGGCAGTATTCCAGACCTTTGAATCAGAATCTGACTTTTAGCAAGATCCCCAGGTGATCCCCACTCATCTGCAAGTTTGAGAAGCCAGAGAAGTGCTCAGGCCCCTCCCTTCCTGCTGGCTAGGGAGCATTCTTCTAAGTGTCCTGCTCAAGGGCCCTTAAGCCCCAGCCTACTTCATTGTCCTCACCTTCCTTCCTTCCTTCCTTCCTTTCTTTCTTTCTTTCTTTCTTTCTTTCTTTCTTTCTTTCTTTCTTTCTTTCTTTCTTTCATTGATCTCTACACCAACATGAGGCTTGAACTCACACCCCAAGATCAAGAGTCACATGCTCTACTTCCTGAGCCAGCCAGATGGCCTGTCCTCACTTTTCAAAAATCCTGAGCCCAGGACTTCTGACACCCACTCTGCCCTGCCCCCTCACAGCCAGCGTCTCTTTTATGGACCCCTTTCCCTTCTACCCCTGCCCCACTCCTGGGCTCTGAGGAGGCTCCAGGCTCCACTCCTGGGACATTTCCTGGAGGGTGGCTTTCCTGATGTACTTCTCCCCAAGGAGGGCCTGTGATACCAACCCAAGTGCTCCCCCTTCTGCACTTTTTAGAGTTGCTTTAACCTGTCCAGTGACAGCCCGTTAGAGCTGGGCCGGACTGCCCTCAACCTTGGTTTTTGGCAGGGATGTGAGCCATCTCATGCAGACCAAGGGATTTCGTTTGCCATAACTTGCCCTGAAGTTGAGACCTCTCAGACTTCCCATGCTGCATGGACATACTATCCTGTTTCTTTTTCCTCCTGGTATTCCCTCCAGCCCCAACAGAAAAGCAGAACCCAAGGAAAGGCTGCCTTCAAATGGGGACACCCGGGGAAGATGGGGGATGAGCACTGACAAGCAGCCTTGGACAGAGAGTCATGATTCATCAGAAACAAGCCAGCAGGAGGGGTAGGTACATTTAAAATGCTCTGAGAACTTGATTCTTTGAAGGTTTGAGGATTTCAGTTTGTTTTTTTTTTAATTTTATTTAATTTTAAATTTAATTTCAATGTTAATTTATACATAAAATATATATTATATATTCTACATTTTACATATTATATATTATGTCTTTTATATGTACATTATGTACATATTTAAATGTATATGAGAGAGTGTGAAAGAGAGATAGAAGGGTTCTAGATGCAGTTTTTCCAAATGGCCATCTTTCCACATGTTTTAGAAACACGCCTAAAACCCAACATCGAAAGAAGTAGAATTTTTCTGTAGATCTATCCTCATGAGGAGTCTAGAGGACTAATTTCATAAACCTCAGCTTCCTCGTCTGAGAAATGCGGTAGCTGGATTAGAGGGACTAGCTTGTCAAGTGAGCGTAAGGAGCATTCCAACTTTAAAATTACCAAAATTTCCTGGAACACTAGGTGATTTTTCTTCTTTAAGTTTGATTCTACCAGAGATGTCATGGCTTAGTATTGCTTAAGCTAATTCTGGATTGTTCATGTGCCTTTGGACTGAATGTAACATAGGCTTCCTCTGTACAATTGGTGATGTCCTAATGGTGTGTGCCAGGTTTAAGTTGAAATGTCTGTAGTCTCAGGCCTTGAGTTCACCCAAAACGTAAGGCTCCGGAAAACAAGTGGGGGGGGGGCAAGGAACCGCGTTCTGTCTACTGATGCAAGTGCGCCCTCTGCTGGCCCTGTGAAGGTGATGCGGCCTCATACAGGGACGTCGTCCGCTCGTGGTACAACCCAGCTTTTGCCCTTCCCCTCCTGCTGCAGCATTCCAACCAAGCAACATTTATTTAGTACATACCCTGAGCTAAGCACAAGTGTGCTTAGGGCTGGGGATCAAAGATAAAGAAAAGAGTCGCAGCCTTAAAGGATCTCACAGTCTACTGGGGCACACCCAAATCAGATCTTTATAATGTAACTTGAGTGGTGTCTCTCTGGAACTGTGCCTCATGTGCCATAAGTTTGCAACCACAAGTGGCATACAAGAGCCCAAACCAAACAGCACAGTACAATACCCTTTTGTTAGAAAAGGAGGACTGTGACTCACTCTAGCATTTTCTCTGTGCGCAGAAACTGATGACCTGCATGGGAGCAATCTGGCTAAGCTGTGCTCCCTTAAAGACCTAGATTACCTGGGAGTAGTCTTGACAGCCCCCACCCAAGGTTCATGTGGGAGCTGCTGCAGAGAAAGGTCAGGACTCCACAGAGAGGGAGTGGAGGTTAACAACAGGGGCCACGAGGATATCTATGCATTTCGATAGTAAATTAATAAGTAATGAGTGCATTTAAAATATGTTAAGATCTCTGACACTTTAACAAGAGTCTGGCTTATCTTCCCAGCTAGATTTTGTTGGATTTTATTTTTTATTTTTTTAATAGAATTTCTCTGGTCACGTTCTTGAAACTAGGCCAGGAGACCTCCTCACTTTCTAAAATACAAAAATTACTTCTGCTCCTCTTCTCAAATCTAAATCAGACTCTGGACGTACCTAACAACTCAGTGTGCCTTTTAGTTAATTTTGTCTCCTCTAGCAATGATTTGCTTTTGCTTTAAAAGAAAATTCTGCTGTTAACTAATACGCTGTACAAGCCAGCAGGCAGAAGAACTTGGAGAAAGAGGAAGAGCACATGTTTTCCTTAATGCCTTCTCAAGGAAGTGGAGAAATATGCCACTCAATGCAGAAGTCACTCTGGACAAATTTCTTGAAACCAAGGCCTAAAGGAACACTCGTCTTAGCAACAAAGAGTGGCTATAATTACAGATGAGGACCTTTGATGAATCTCTAAAACGAAGCCTGCAAAGGTATAGTTCACAAAAATCTGTGCAAGAGAAGAAGGAAAGGACAGGCAGGACGGGAACCCCATGAGAGTGGAGAAAAAGCAAAAGGTGAGAAGGAAGAAGGGAGGAGGCCGGGGGAGCAGAAGGGAGTATGACCTGTGAGGAGCGAGTAGCCAGGGGGCAGGGGCCGCGCCACGATGAACACTTGACATTCACAATTAAAGTGTCAGAAATGCATGTCTTTGGAAAGCGCAGGCAAAAGCGAGTAGAACTTAAAGGTTCTCACAAAAAGGCACGTGTGGGAGAAACGCAGTCAGGACAGAAGTGCATGGGGTGAAAAGTGAGAGCCCCTTCCCCCACCCCCACCCCCACCCTCACAAACAGGCACCACTGATGGAGGTGGGAGGGGTGCAGGGGCTGGCGCAGGTGGGAGGCGCTGAGCACCTAAGGCAAGTGGCCACACTGACCTGCTGAAGCCCAGCCCTCGATACTTGTGGTTTGGCCAAATGTTGTCAGCCAATGGTTTAACAGCAAATGCTTCGACAGGCTTCCTGCCCCTGAAGACCCTCACCGAATTCTCAGCAAACGTGAGCCCTATTACCGAACAACAACAACCAAAAAACACCACCTCCCAATTTTATTCAATCAGCAAAAACAAAACCAATATTTTTATGTTTGTTGGAAATGTTGAGAATGTACCTGTAGTAATTTTGAACATAGCACATTAAACTTTGTGAAATAAATGGAATGAAAATGTATAAAACATACAAATGTCACTGTAATGACCAAGGTAGCTGCGGTGTCGTAGTGGAAGCTCATCAGAAGGGTTGCCTGGTTATATCATATTTATACTTCCCTTATCTGTCCTAATTCGGGGGAGGAGGGGGTGGGAGTAAAGACCAGGATGGAGAGGAGGGTATGGTAGACCAATGTCTTGTGCCTGGTGACAAATTAAAACATGTTGAATTTCCACAGTTATGTTAGAATTTCATATATCTTGTAGAGAGGTTTAGACAGTATCTTCTCATACAGCTTTAATATAAAATAGTTAATCCTGAAAAATGGTTAACATACAGTACTTTACCTATTATATAAACAATAATAAATACTATTTATGTAATACATAATGAATAATAAATATTTATGAGTAAACATAAACTCTCCTTCATTCAATTATAAAAAAGAGCTCTAATCATTATTCTATTAATAAACTTTTACGTCATAATTCTTTATGAAATATTAAAGTATCAGTTTGGCCTTTAACCAGAATATCCCCTAGGTTCCAGTAAGGTTAGGACTAGTACAGTGTTCTTTGTATCTCCCATATTGTATCTTTGTATAGTTTGTTAGCTGGTTTATACCCTACTTCGTTCCATAAGAGATTTAAGATTGCTCAGTGCCTTTCACATCAGAGGTGCTAAATTGTATTGAACCATATGGCGCTAGGCTGTGTATACACGTATATAAAAAATGTGCCGATTTCAGCAGCCATAATACTAGATGAATATATTTGAATAATACTGAATGCCAAACTGATGGTAACTGAAACAAGTTACACACACACACACACACACACACACACACGTGCGCTCATTTTCTCTTTTACTCTATAGCTTTTTTTAACAGAAACAGAAGAAAAATGCAGAAAAGATAATGCCAAGCTGGGGTACGTCTTACGCAGTGAGTTCTGTGGGGTCTCTATCAGAGACATGGACTTCCATCTGTTCACGGTTCTCCAAATGAACACAACAGACTAGAGATGTGAAGAGGACTCGAGATTCAATCATCTAAACATAGTCCTTGCAAACTGCTGTCATCGGTCCCCTTTGGTTCCAAAGAGGAAGGGATACAAATCACTGTTCTCTGTAGGGAGCCAAGCCTCTGCTAAAATAGTCAAACCACATAGCTCTTTAAGTTTATTTACAGTGTTGAATTCTATAACAGGGTAGAGGTACCCAATGTATTCGATAAATAAAACACGCTTTATTTAAAATAGAGAAGGATTTCCTGGGGGAACAATAAAATCAGGAATGTTACAGTAATTTTGTGAATCATGCAGACATAATTACCAACCAATAAAAATAAAATATCCATAACACTCTCGGTCTTCATTAAATACTGGTTTATAAGACATTGTTCTGTTGTTTGCTTTTGTTCAAACAAAGTCTTGAACACCAATATCCCATATCTGTCGGTATGTACTAGGTGGCAATCTTTATAATTATGGAGTTTTATGCGCAAAAAGTTGTCTAGGTCCCAGCTCTGAGTATGCAGTGAGCACAAGCCATAGAAGCATCACTGTGGCCAAGGGCCCTGGGCTGATTGCGTCTTGCCCAAAGGACCCTGAAATAACACAGCTAAAAGCAGAGAAACAAAAGCTAAAGTCTCAGTCGGTAAAATGGGCCTTGCATGAGGTCAGAGGGCAAGTAAAGTCAACAACAGGAGAAGAGTGGTGGTTAGAACCCAGAAGCTGAGAAAAACGCTTTAGGAGCCATGAGTCAACTAGAACCATTCAAAGCTAAGGCGATGGCTGAGAAAGTGGGCCAAAATATTCCTCATCCCCCTTTCTCAGTCATTATATTACCAACTTAATTTACACCGAGAAATTAATGGCCACAAGAGATGATGATAATGGTGATAATTATGATGACGTTGGCATGATTGGTGTTTTTTCTCCCTGAATTCTAGACATGTGATGTAGCAACTCTTAATTATAAGCTACTATACTTGTTTGCTTGAGTAACCACTGTTAAAGGGACCACAAATACTCAAATACTACATTCTTTCTGCAGACCTACATGGAAATCAGAAGATAGCCTGGTGAACAAGGAATCGGCCCAAGGGAGTCCAAAGAGCAAAGAAGGATAGCTTAGGCATCCTTCTGACTGTTGGAGTTCCTTGTTCCCCTCCAGCATCCACATTAGGACCAGATTGGCCACTGGGAACAGAAATGCCAGTCGGCAGGCCTATGGGATCCAAAGCCGTAAGAAAGGGAGAATCAAGGTGACGAGAAGTTGTTTCTGCAGCCTAGGGAATGTACAGGATTTTGCAGTTTGTTTTTTGTAAATTGTAGATTTTTTTTTCAAATATAAAACATTTTTCATAGACTCCCCCCCAACCCCAAACGTCCTAGGCCCTTAGCGTGCAGTCTACAGTATTCCAGGATTAAATGGTCCTGCCAGTGGAGGCTTAGCCAGAGACGTGGGAACCAGCACTCCTGACAGAATGAAGGGAGTAGAGGTACTGGTTACTGCGAATAAGCCATGGATGGAAGCCCAGTAGGGACAAAGACAATATTCCCCAACACCTACACAGGGCTTGGCTCATAGTAGGCAAAGTTAAGTATTTGAAAATGAATGAGCAAATTAACAGGTAAACCAGAAAGTCAAAGTAGAGGGGTGATAAGGTAACTAGTTTTAAGTAGTAAAAATGCAAAAGATCAGAATCCACGAAATTAGATTAAGTCTAAAACACTATAGCACCTGGTAATCAGAATACAGATCTAATCATAGCGGTGGCCTCTTCCACATTTCCTGCTGAATTAGAGTGGCATTAAGTTTCTTGATAGTTTTTCAAACATTTTATTATGCACATTTATAAAATATACAGCAAAACTGAGACAATTCAATAGTGGATACTCTACACCTACCATCTGGATTCTACCATTAACATTTTACATTTTACTTAGTTTATTGCATGTCTATTCACTTCTCTATCCAATCACCTATTCATCTTATTTTTCATGCATTCCAAAGTAAATTGCAGACATCGCTATATGTCCCCCTAAATAATTCAACATGCCTATCATTAATAGAATTAAAGATTTGTTGATGGTTTTCTCAAATTTTAAAGTGAAATTTATATACAATTAAATGCAAAATCTTACATGTAAATCCCCAAGTTTTAACAAATGCCTACACCTGTGTATCCCAAATCCCTATCAAGATATAGAACACTACCATCACCTCAGAAGCTACTCATAATTTTTTAAGAGTGGTGATTTTTTTGGTAGAGAATGGATAGAAGGGTTGAAACTTCAGTGTGGTCTGATTCCAGTTTACAATAGTGGGGGCAAACTTCAGGTGGTCCTATACAGGGGAGTAAATAGAATTCCATGAGCATCACCTCTACGATCTCAAGAGATCCATAAGAATGATCGATGACTGGCTGTTCTTGAACTTCAGTCTCAAGTTAAAGAAAATACAAGTAGAGACAGCTCGTACAAACTTCTCTCTTCTGTAACATACACTACACTGACAAACACACAGAAGGAAAAGTACTCACTTGTGTCCCCAGCCTCTGTCCTGGAAGTCTGTTAGCCTCTCACTGCCAGAGTCCAGACTGTTCTGTGTAGCTTTCTGCACTGTTTCTAGTACGCAGGCAAGTTAAATTCTTAAAATCAATGAGCCAAAGTCTTCTTTCCTCTCAGAATTGTGTACTGGAAACCATTCAAAAAACTTTCTTATTATAGATCTTAAGATATTAAATGAAATAATTTATATTACCAGATTTGATCTCCATTTATCTAGCATTTTGCTGTGCAACATTTTAGATGTGGCTGCTAGCATCAGAATATGGAACTTGAATCACATTTGTGTCATATCCGGACATTATGATGTCATTAAAATACTATGTCAAAATACCATTTAAAAACTTTTATCATGGAAATTTTCAATTACATACAAAAGCAGATAATAAAATAATGAATCTTCATGGATTTATCACCCAGCCCCAACAGTTACGTTCTTCTTCCTAAAATGCATTCAAATTCACCCATATTGTTGCATGAATCAATAGTTTATTCCTTTTTATTACTGAGTAATGTTCCATTGTATGGATTACCACAGTTTGTTTATTAATTTACACCTTGATTGCTTATTTTGGGGCAATTACGAATAAATACTCGCCTACACATTTTTATGTGAATGTAAGTTCTAATCGGATAAATACCTAGAAGTGGGATTGCTGCTGGGTCTTGTGATAAAGGTATATTTAACTTTATAAGAACTGGCCAAATTTTTTTCTGAAGTGGATGTACCATTTTGCATTTCCAGCAGCAATGAATGAGAGCTCCTGCTTTTGCTCATCAAGGCCAACATTTTGTATTCGGCTCTTTGTCTTGGCCATTCTAATAGGTGTGTAGTAGGGACACAATGTGGTTTTCATTTATGTATCCCCAATCACTAAAGATATCGAACACCTTCCCAAATATTTATTTGCCATTCATATATCTTCTTGGGGAAGTTTCTTTTCAGATATTTGGCCCATTTTTAAATTGGGTTATTTGTTTTATTATTGTTGAGGTTCAAGAGTTCTTTATATATTCTAAATAGAATTACCCTCTGATCCAGTAATTCCACTACTGAGTAGTTACCCAAAGAATACAAAAACACTAATTTGAAAAGATATATGCACCCCTATGTTAATTGCAGCATTATTATACAATAACCAAAATATGGAAGCAGCCCAAGAGTCCATTGATAGATGAACAGATAAAGAGGATGTGGTTTATATATACAATGGAATACTATTCAGCCATAAAAAGAGTGAAATCTTGCCATTTGCACCAACATGGATGTATCTAGAGGGTATAATGCCAAGTGAAATAAGTCAGTCAGAGAAAGACAAATACCATATGCTTTTACTCATATGTGGAATTTAAGAAACAAAACAAATGAAAAAAGAGACAAACCAAAAAACAGACTCTTAAATATAAAGAACAAACTGATTTGCCAAAGGGGAGATGGGTGGGGAGATGGGTGAAACAGGTGAAGGGGATTAAGATAGTATACTTATCATGATGAGCACTGACTACTGTAGAGAATTGTTGAATCACTGTATTGTATACCTGAAACTAATATAACATTGTATGTTAACTATACTGAAATTCAAATTTTAAAAAATTACAGCAGGGGTGCCTGGCTGGCCCAGTGGGTAGAGCATGCAACTCTTGATCTCAGGGTTGTGAGTTCAAGCCCCACGTTGGGCATAGAGCCTACCTAAAAAAAAATTACAGCCAAAAAAAATAAAAGAGTTCTTTATATATTCCAAATACAAGTTCTTTATATGTATTTTTTTTAAGATTTATTTTCTTTATTTGAGAGAGAGAGAGAGCACACCTGCACGTGCACAAGCAGGGGGAAGGAGCAGAGGGAGAGGGAGAGAATCTCAAACAGGCCGCTGAGCGTAGAGCCCATCCTGATGCTTGACCTCACCACCCTGAGACCATGACCCGAGCCGAAACCAAGAGTCGGATGCTCAACCTACTGAGCCACCCAGGCTCCATGGAATACAAGTTCTTTATTGGGTATGTGATCTGCAAATATTTTCCCCATTTACAACTTGTTATTTCATTCTTTTAACAGATTATTTTGCAGAGCAAAAGTTTTTAATTTTGATAAAATTCAGTTTCTCAACTTTTTATATTATGGGTTGCGCTTTTGGTGGCATATCTAAAAATGGATCACCAAATCCAAAATTTCCAATGGATTTTTTTTTCTGGAAGTCTTATAGTTTTACTTTTATATCTGGGTCTGTTAAGTTAATTTTTGTATGAGTTATGTGTCTTGGTTTCTTTTTTACACATGGATGAATGATTATTCCAGCACCATTTATTGAAAACACTGTATTTTCTCTATTGAATTGCCTTTGTAACTTTGTCAAAAATAAGTTGACTACATTTTTGTAGGTCTATTTTTGGCCTCTCTATTCTGATGAATTGATAAATTGATATATGCATCTATCCTTTTAACACTACTATACTGTCCTGATTACTATAGCTTTATAATAAGCCTTAAAATTGGTTAGTATAAATCCTCCAACTTTTTTCTTTTTTGTTGTTATTTTTTAAAAACTTGACTCTTCTAGTTTCATAGCCTTTCCATATAAATGTTGAATCCACTTGTCAATATCTAAAAATATGTCGGCTGAGATTTTTCTTGGGATTGTGCTCAATGTGTAGGTCAAATTGGGGAGAATTGGCATCTTAACAATATTGAGTCTTCCAATCCATAAACACAGTATATCTCTCCATTTACTCAGATCTTCTTTACTTTATTTCATCAATGTTTTATAGTTTTCTGGAAATAGATCCTGAACATATATTGTCGATTATAAGGGTTTTTTTTAATTTTAGGAGGTGCTATTTTAAATATATTTTAAGTTTCAATTTTCAAAAAATATATAAGAAAGAAAGAAGAAAGAAAGAAGAAAGAAAGAAAGAAAGAAAGAAAGAAAGAAAGAAAGAAGAAAGAAATTTTAAATTTCAGTTTTTCCTAAGTGCTATAAACATCTGTGGGCAGATGGAAATAAGTTTTCAATTCATTTGGGTAAACACCAAGGAGTGCAATTGCTAGATCATATGCTAAGAATATGTTTAGTTTTGCAAAAAACTGCCAAACTCTGTTCCGAAGTGAGTTTACCATTTGCATTCCCACCGGCAATAAGAGTTCCTGTTGCTCCGCAGGAATTTGCCGCAGGAATTAGATTTTTGCCATTCTAATAGGCATGTAGTGGTATCTCATTATTGTTTTAATTTGCGTTTCCCTGTTGACATATGATGTGAAGCATCTTCCCATATGCTTACTTGCCATCTGTCTATCTTCTCTGGAGAGAGTCCTTTGGCTCATTTTTAAATCAGGTTCTTTGTTTTCTACTTTTTTGAGTTTTAAGAGTTCTCTGTATATTTTAGATAAGAGCTCTTTTTTCTTAAGTTTATTTATTTAATCTCTACACCCAATGTGGGGCTCAAACGCACAACCCCAAGATCAAGAGTCACATATTCTTCTGATTGAGCCAGCCAGGTGCCCCTAGACAATCGTTCTTTATCTGATGTGTCTTTTGCAAATACTTTCTCCCAGTCTGTGGCTTGTATTCTCTCTCTCTTCATGTTGACTTTCAAGGAGGAGAAGTTTTTCATTTTAATGAAGTCCAGCTCATCAATTCATTCTTTCATGCATCGTGATTTTGGTGTCGTATCTAAAAGTTATCGCCATATTCAAGTCATCTAGGTTTTCTCCTATGTTATCTTTTTTAGGAGTTTTATGGTTTTGCCTTTTACATTTATGGCTATGACCCATTTTGAGTTAATTGTTGTGAAAGGTATAAGGTCAGTGTCTAGAGAGATTATTTTGCATGTGGATGTCTAGTTGTTCCAGCATCATTTGTTGAAGACATTTATGTTTGCTCCATTATACTGCTTTTACTCCTTTGTCAAAGTTCAGTTGACTATATTTATGAGGGTCTATTCCTGAGGGTTTTATTCTGTTTGATTGATCTATTTGTTTATTCTTTCACCAATAAGATACTGTCTTTTTTACTGTACCTTCATAACAAGTCTTGAAGTTGGGTGGTGTCAGTCCTCAGATTTGTTCTACTTCAGTATTGAGTTGGCTGTCTGGGACTTTTGCCTCTCCATCAGTTGTTGTTATGCATGAAACGACTTGTCTGGATTAAGGGAGTTTTTCTTTCTGAATTCCAGAACTACATAATTAATAATCAGGAACCGCCATTCTCAAATGCAATTGGAATACATTATTTTCTGCATTAAAACAAAGTGATGAATAAAATGGAGCAAGATGACTCCAGCTTTTTGTTTTTTGGTTTTTTTCTTCAGGGAGTTTCTCCATTTTCTCATAATAAGGAATCTTTAAACTAACCAGAAAACAAATGACACCAAATTAATAAAAGTGTAGATCAAATGGTCCTCTGTTAACTATTTTTACTCTATTGTAGTTAAGGAATGTGTTGCTTAAATTGCTAGCTAACAAACAATAACAAAAAAATTCATATGTTTCTCCTGATGCCTAAGTGGCCTTACTTATGCCATATATGGTGATCTGGACTATAACTACTTGGTGACACTGACTATGTGGCTTAACCAAAGTAATGGTGATCCAAACCAAGTTGAACAACAAATCCCAAAGTGGAGCGACCTGTGCTCTTCAGGTTATATTTTTGTATGTGGTAAAGAGTGGGCTACAGAATAACCCTCTGTTGGAAATGGAGTTGCTTTTCGGCCCAACTATTGCACGCTGTAATTATTGGCAATGACACTAGATCAGCAGGTCAGTTTAAACTCCCTTGTGTGGATCATAATGGGTTATAGCTTTGCCTTGGACCTCAGCCTGGCTGTCTGAAATAAGACTTACTGATACCCTTTGGGACTTATTCATAGTTGGCTGAGTCTGCACCCCTGGCAGGGAGGGGTATGATTGAGGTGAAGACTGCAAGGTGGCCTCATCTTGCTGCTTGGAGTCCTGTCGATAGAAGCTTTGATTAAATGCTGAATGAGACAAATTAAATGAATTTACTCCCCGCCTCTGTGGTCAGCCTAATCAGAGTGGCTGATGGAGTGGCATACTCATGTAAAAATTCAAGTTTGGCCAGGAATGTGTTATTGTGGGCTGAGGGGTGGATTGTTGAGAGAGGCAATCTGCCTTGGGCCCTGAGTGTCCTTGCGTGTTCTTACTGGGTATGCCATGAATGCAAAGCCTTAACCATTCTTTACACGGTCCATTTCTGCAGGTTGTGTTTATAGCAAGCAACCTTGGGCTGGGTAATGTCTCCCCCCTTGGAAAAAGAGCAGGCTGGCTCTCACTCACTATACAAACGATGAATCCCCTAAACTCAGCGTTTCCTCTATTGCAACTCACTTCGTGCCCAGGCATCCATCACAGGCCCTTTGTGTCAGTTCTGTGGGACTTTTGCGGCATGAAGAACCAAGACAAAGGAACATGAAGCTCTGACTATACTACTTTTGCTGTGAGCAGTAAAGTCCTTTGTCTCTGACTCAGGAATTTTGTGTCTTCCGCCAGCATCCCCAAAACAGGGACAGGCTAACGTGTTAGCTCGTAAGCAGGGTAAAATGCCACGCCTTGCACAGCTCTTGACAATCCTACACTTGGATTTGGCTGATTGTGTTGCCACGGAGTCATTTAACTTGTCCTCTATGTCTGTATTCCTTATAAACGGGAAGCCAAATCTAGACGTTTTGTCAGATTCTGCTTCAGCTTTAAAGGCAGAAATACTTTGCATTCATGCTGTGTTCTTCCTATTGCCCCACATTAGGAGACATAATGTCAAGTTTTCCACTTTTAGTGAAACTAAGCATATTCAGTGGATTTATGTGGTTTCGGTATGTTATAAAATTCCCCATCAATATTTCAGCTAATCGTTCTAGCATTCATTGATGATCATTGCCTGAATCCCTTATTTCATTAGTGGATTTTAAAGGGTGACATTTAAATGGTATCATTCTCCCTATATTTATCCACTGTAATTCTTCAGTAAAGGAGAACTTTCTATCATCAACTAATTGGTTGCCCTGAAATCAGTTCGGCCCTTTAACCTAGACAGCAAGGGCCTCTTCTCTGGGCCCCTTATTTCAGGGAAGCTTACCTTTTAAGTACCTTCTTCACTGAAACCATGGATAAGGGGGACTACTTTACTAGTATCAGCCTACATTTGTGCTCTCACCTTCATGGTAAATATATCTATATGAGATATATATATATATATATATATATATATATATATATGGTAAATATATCTATATGAGATATATATATGGTAAATATATCTATATGAGATATATATATATATATATATATATATATATATATATATATAGTAAATATGTACATATACAAAGATTTTTGTTTAGTTCTTATTTCAAAATGTCCAGGGGCGCCTGGGTGGCACAGCGGTTAAGCGTCTGCCTTCGGCTCAGGGCGTGATCCCAGCGTTATGGGATCGAGCCCCACATCAGGCTCCTCCGCTATGAGCCTGCTTCTTCCTCTCCCACTCCCCCTGCTTGTGTTCCCTCTCTCGCTGGCTGTCTCTATCTCTGTCAAATAAATAAATAAAATCTAAAAAAAAAAAATGTCCAACATAAAAAGGTGGTAATATTCAAGTGTTTTTTTGAAGTTGAGTTTCATAACTTTGCTCACAAATAAAGTACACATCCTGCCAATTTGCTTTCTAGTACAGCAATGAAACCATCAAGATTAAGTGTACATTTTACAGAGAATTACTGATAAAGTTGGCAAAAAAAATCATATTTCTGAAATTTAAGGGAAATGTCAGAAAATCATCATACTGTGATTGGAATATAGTTTTTTTAATCCTCTGAAGCATAAACGTTGGGGTGGCTCAGTAGATGGAGCATCTGACTCTTGATTTTGGCTCAGGTCATGGTCTCAGGGTTGTGAGATCGAGCCCTGCATCGGGCTCCACACTCAGCACAGTCTTCTTGTCCCTCTCCCCCCCCTTCTGCCCCTCCCTCCTTGTGCTCTCTCTCTCTCTCACTCTCAAATAAATAGATAAATAAAATCTTTTTTAAAAAATAAAGGATTCTGGGGCGCCTGGGTGGCGCAGTCATTGGGCGTCTGCCTTCGGCTCAGGTCGTGATCCCGGCGTTTTGGGATCAAGCCCCACATCCGGCTCCTCCGCTGGGGGCCTGCTTCTTCCTCTCCCACTCCCCTGCTCTGTTCCCTCTCTCGCTGGCTGTCTCTCTGTCACATAAATAAATAAAATCTTAAAAAAAATAAATAAAGGATTCTCATCGAGCCTTACATCGAAAACCGGGGATGTACTGTATGGTGACTAACATAATATAATAAAAAATCATTATTAAAAAAAAAAAAAATAAATAAATAAATAAATAAATAAAGGATTCTAATTGAGTTTAAATAAAAAATAAAAAATTAAAGGGTAAAAGTCTATGGGAAATGGATAAATAAACTAATATATGTAATACCAATAAGTACACGGCCTTAAAAAAAACAAATTTCCCATACAGCAATAGAGTGGATAATTCTCACAGACATTAAGTTGAATAAAAAGGCCAAACACAAAAGAATACATATGGTATGTTTCTGTTTATAAAAAGTCCAAGAACACACAATTAATGGCAAAAAGAAGTCAGAATAGTACGTACCTTTGGTGTGTAGTGAGTTGCCTTGGAAGGGGCAAAGGGAAACTCCGAGATGCTGGAAATATGCTAGATGTTAATGTGGGGATGGTTACATAGGTCTATATGTTTATAAAAACTCATCAAGCTATATACTTCATATCAATGTACTTTATGTGTTTTATTGCACCTATTAGTTCCCATTGTGGCCGTACAAAGTAACCACAAATTTAGTGGCTGAAAACAACACAAATTTATTATGGTACAATTCTAAAGATTAGTCTAAAATGGGTCTGCAGGGCTGCATTCCTTCAAAATGTTCTAGGGAGAATCCCTTCCAAGGCTTTTTCCAGCTTCTAGAGGCCATGTGCCTTCCTCGGCCCACATCACTCTAACCTCTGCTTCCATTTCCTTCCCTGTCAGACCCTCCTGCCTCCCTCTTATAAGATGCCCCATGACTAGTTGGCCTACCTGGATAATCCAAGATAATCTCCCCATCTCAAAATCCTTACATTAATCACATTTCCAAAGTCCCTTTTGACATATAAAATAACATATACACTGCTTCTGGGGATTTAGGACATGGGTATCTTTGAGAGGGAGCCCAGTATTCTGCCTAACAGGTATGGATAATGGCACTTTTTTTTTTTTACCTCAATTAAAAAAACACAAAAATTAAGTTGATGAATGACATATGATAGATTGTTTTACAAACTACAATGATAATGAAAAAGAATTTGAAACGTGGATGTCTTTTCTAAGCACAGAAATAAGTTTTGCCACAGGAAATTATTTTAAAAGACTTTGTTCACTATTTGATACAACTGTAGAATTTTTTGATTTAATGAAAAATTAAACATTAAAGTTAAAATATTTCAAAATTAAATCACATATCTTTTCAATACATTTGAAAAGTTGAAAGAGCTCTTTTTTAAGCAGAAAGAAAATGAGAACACTTTCATTAACATGAAGGATAATGTTAATAAATTCCAAGGAATTTATTAGCAAACTTAAACCATTTACAAATAACCCTTTGTTCAAGATTTTTCAATTTCCAACCTTGCAATTAATAGATAGAAATACGCTTAATGATACTGTTTTGGAAATGTATTGCTCTCACTTGGCTATTATTTTAAAAGGTGATTTTTTTCAAATTTAAAGCACTGAATTGGATAATTTATACATTTGGAATGAATGTAGACCTTGTTAGCCAACTTAGCAGAAATTAATAAAGCATAATAAAAAAAACTAACAAGAGAAAACATAAAGATTTTCAGGCCAAAGAGCAATTTAATCAGCCTAACTACACGAGCTTCTACATCCAACTAAAATGTTCATACCTACTTTCTTGGGAAGTATTACTAACTATATAGTTAGTTGAAAAGGGACCCAGTGCACTAGTGCAGTTACTGCAAAAGCAAGAAAACCAAATGCAAACACGTAACAGATAAGATTACAGAATCATATTGTTAGGCTCAAAGCCAATATTATGCAATTAGATGAGAAACTAAGTGCAAGGATTTTACTGAATTTCATCTTATACTACTGTCATTATATATATAATATATATTTAATTTAATATATATCTAATTTTTAGTATCATAAGAACATTATTCATTGAAGTTATTTATTTTTTTGGAGGTTATTATTGGACTTATTTTTCACTCTTAATCTAACACTGTCCTGAGAGAGTACCATACAACTTCTTTTTAGCCTTTTGTACTTGTTTCTGTTCTCAATCCCAACACTATTCTCTGACAGTATCAAAGCATATGATCTCCAAGATATTGTTAATCACCAACAACTGAATGCGTGCCTCCTTATTTAATAGTAAGGGCATTATATTGATTTTCTGAAATTTCCTACGTAGATACATTATAATATCTATGAGTTACATTTCAGGAGAGTAAAGTGGACAAAGTATTAGTTGTGTAAAAAGGAAGCATGAGGTCTGATGAGGATGAGGACCAATGGTGAAAGGAAGAGTTCTTAGTACCGACCCAAACCAGGGTGCTGCATCCAGGGAACTAATGAGGAGAGATGGGGTGGGAAGGATAAAGACTGACAAACCGGAGGTCCCCCCGAAGGACCCATGAGGAAATGTGGTTTTCCTACTCACTTTTACGAAAGTAACTATAAAAGGAATAGTTAATACAAAAACTCCCATTAATCTTTACAACCATGTTTAAAACATGTACACAGGTATTTAAAAGATCTTGGTACCTGCTTTCTGACTACCCATATTCATTAAGATTAAACCAACCATTACTATTCTTTGCAGTCAGATAAAATCTTTGTTATCTGAGTTATAAAAAGTCCTATATAATTTTCAATAAGGATCCCAAGACAATTCCATAGGGGAAAGAATGACCCTTTTAACAAGTGGCGCAGGGACTTCCGGATGTCTGTGCCAAAAAATGAGTTGAACACCTATTTCACATCATACAGAAAAATTAACCTAGAATGTATTGAACACCTAAATGTTGGAGCTGAAAGTGTACAACTATAGAAAAAACATAGGAGTAAATCTCTCTGACCTTGGATTAGACAGTGGTTTCTTAGATATAACAACAAAAGCACAGTGACAAAAGAAAAAAATTGATAAATTGGGCTTTGTCAAAATTAATTATTGTGCTTCAAAGGACACCATCAAAAATGTGAAAAGACTGGTTGGCTTAGTCTGTGGAGCGTGAGACCCTTGATGTCAGGGCTGTGGGTTCGAGCCCCACCTTGCATGTAGAAATTATTTTTTTTAAAAAATCTTAAAAAAAAAAAAAGAATGTGAAAAGACAACAACAAGTAAGGGACTTGTACCCAGAATATATAAGAACTTTTATAACTCAAGAACAAAAAGATAAACAACCCAATTTAAAAATGGGCCAAGGATCTGAATAGGATTACTCCAAAGTAGATATTAAATTGCCAAGAAAACACATGAAAAGAAGCTCAGCATCATCAAGGAAATGCAAATCAAAACGATAGTGAGATACTATTTCATACCTCATAGGACAGCTAAAATAAAAAGGACAGACTATACAAGTATTGGTGAGGATGTGCAGAAATTGTACATTGCTGGAGTTGTAAATTGATGCAGCCACTTTGCAAAATAGTTTGGCAGTTATTCAGACCTTTAAACATAGGGTTACCATATGATCCAGTAATTCCATTCCTAGATATATAACCAAGAGAATTTAAACACATGTTCACTAAAAAACCTGTACACAAATGTTCATAGTAATATTATTCAGAATAGTCAAAAAATAGAAACAACCCAAATGTCCATCAACTGATGCGTGGATAAACAAAATACGATATATTTATTACAGTGGAATATTATTTGACCACAAAAAGGAATGAAGTACCAATACATGCTACAACATGGATGAACTTGAAAAACATCATGCTCAGTGAAAGAAGCCAGAAAAAAAGACCACATATTGTATGATTCCATGTATATGAAATGTCCAGAATAGGCAAACTCCTGGAGTCAGAAAGTAGATTAATGATTGCCAGGGTCCAGGCGGCAGCAAAATGGGAAGTGACTGCTAAGGGGTGTGTGGTTTCTCTTTGAGGTGATGGCAATGGTTGCACAACTCTGTGGACATACAAAAAAACATTGAATTATATACTTTAAAAGGCTGGACTTTGTCATATGTGAATTATAGCTCAATAAAGCTGTTATTATTTTTTAAATTCTGTATATAGATTTCCTTTCTACAACAACCTGCCTTAGTGCAGTTAACATAGAAATCTCTTTCTAAAAATTCAGTTTACATACTACTCTCTGGGTTTTAGATGAAGTATAATTATAATACATGTATTTATTTTAGGGGCTTTATTCATTTGCTCCAAACCATTTTACAAACATTTACAGAGTACTGTTGAATTAAGAACATATAAAATGGAATTTTACTATTTTTTTCTGAAATTTTGGGAAAATTCAAGTATCTTCCTAACTTTTTTATTTCCCTTCTTTCCAAATCTTTACATCTCTTTTTATAGAATATAATAAGTGTATGGCAGGAACTGAAATCTGCATTAGATCTTAGACATGATACATACAAACAGGAAGCTTAAAACAAAAGATATATAATAATTTTTAAAGCATTTGGTTAAAGGTTTGGAATAGCGGGGCACCTGGATGGCTCAGTTGGTTAGGTGTCCAGCTCTTGATCTCTGCTCACGTCTTAATCTTGGGGCATGAGTTCGGGCCCTGTGTTGGGCTCTGTACTGGGTGTGGAGTCTACTTAAAATAAATAAATAAATAAAAGTTTGGAACAGCCAAAATTAGAGGGAAAAACAGTATTTTAATTATGTTCAATTCTTAGCAGTTCCATTTTCCTACACTGAAGTTCTCTTGGCCATAACATAACGTTGGAGCTAACTCTCATGGTTGGTATTTCAAGATCATTTACTTCACAGTGAGTTTTTTTTAAGCAGTTTTCAAATATTTTAGAGTTTTGTAAACTTTTACTGGCAATTTAAAGGAGTCTCACATTCCCTGTGACTCAGCTTACAGGATCTGCAAAGTTTAGTGGCCTAGCAGTTATGCCCCAAACTGAAATTAGGCCTACCCAGAACTACACTACATTCATAGACACACATGTTTTAATGGATGGAAGGGAAACAGTTCCTTCTCAACACAAAAATCAGGGTTCTGACAACCCCTGCATTTGGAATATTTATGTGTAGGACCACTACTGAGAAAATAGGTTTGGAGTGATCGTAACTATAGGTAAAACCTTATGAAAAACTTCATAAATATTTCTACACTTTGGAAAAATAAAACCACAGACACTACGTCAAGTTGTACGTATCTTAAATTAGTAATGTTATGTATATCCTAACTAATAATTCATTTCCCTTCCTCGTTCCTAGAAACATTTTCGGATCTTTCTCACAATTTCAGTGAGATAATCTTGGGGTTTTTGCAGCTATTACATATATCAAGAAGTTTCTGTTTTTGTGAGGGTTTTTTTGTTTGTTTGTTTGTTTTTTCTCTGTCTAATCCTCCTGTAAATGTCCAGTGCGTTTTGGTTTCATAATTTGGAGATGGAGACTTCTTGTTCCCAAGCCCTACTGCAGTCCCAAGATTCTTTAATCACTTGAATGTTTGAAATGCTTTGAGAAACATTTATTGAAGTATGTGAGCCAGCCAACTAAGTGTTTTTTGCAACCTCCTGTCCATAACATCAAGTTCTGTATGTAGCCTTATATTTGGCCATAGAAACTTCGCACCAAACACTTGTCATCAACTCCTTGAAGACAAGTGACTGGTTTAAGTACGCTCTGTACTACTAGACAAGGAGTGTAGATCCCGGGACTAACTTTATGTATCCTCTTCTTCCTAAACTTCTTCTAGGAATGCAAAACCTACCTTAGTGGTGCCCTTTGCCTTCCTTCTTTTTTTTCTTTATCCTCAATATCCCTTTCTCGTAATTATTGCAGCAATTGTACCTAGATTCTAAATTGGTAAGGAAAGGTATGTATACGTACATTAGGATACCTGCACTTTGAGTAAGAGAAGCTGAGGTTGGGGAGAAATCACAGAACGCCCCTCAATTTATGCAGTCTGCTTTACCTTCCCAGAAGGGAAGCAGATGAAGGTACAGTCCTTCCAGGTTGAAAGTTCTTGGCAAATCACATTTTTTATTCCCTGAGTTCTTATTTATAGAGCACTTGCTATTGGCTTCTTTTTCTTCCTTTTCAATACTAAAAATTGTCCTGCTTTTTCCTCTATTATTCTTATTTTTCTGTACCTCTATCAAATTCCTTCATTTTACCGCATCTTCTCTTTCCTTCCTACTACAGGTCTCTGGATTTTCCCAGTCTCCAACCTGGCTCAACTGTTTCAGCAATTGAAAGTACTAACTATCCCTTTCTTTGGATCACTTAGAGACACCCCGTCTATGAAGGACACCCTCACAAAACGTTCGAATGTGTTGCTAACAAAGGGGAGCTGTTGCAGGAAGAAAGTTCTCAATGTTATCTTTTGGTTGTTGAATTTAGGTAAGGTACTCTAGAATTCAGTAAATCCAGATTAAAGGAGTGCAATTAATGCCAGATAAATTTAAATGTCAGCTTCTGAGATAAGGGAAGAGATTGTAAACAAAAATTAGGAATTTATTCTTCAATGTAGCACCCTAGGGAGGCAGTTCGCATAAGGCTTAAGAACATCTTAACCTGAGGAGCACCTGGGTGGCGGAGTCAGTGAAGCTTCTGATTCTTCGACTCTTCCTTTTGGCTGTAGTTATCTCAGGGTCCTGGGATCATCCCTGCGTCGGGGCTCCACGCTCAGTGTGGAGTCTGTTGGGATTCTCTCCCCTCTCCGTCTGCCCCTTCCTCTCCCCACCCTCCAGTGTTCACCTTCTCTCTCTCTCCCCCTAAAATAAATAAATATATCTTAAAACAAAAACAAACACCCTAGAGCCAGACTGCCTGGGTTTGAATGCAGTTTCATCACTTGACTGTGTGACTTTGGGAACCTTTCTTGCTAGCTTGCTTGCTTGTTTTCTTTTTAATTTTTTTTTAATTAAAAAAAAGAACGCACGCAAGAAAGCTCGAGCAGGGGGAGGAGCAGGGGGAGGAGCAGAGGGAAGGGGAGAGAGAGATTCTCAAGCAGACTCCACATTGAGCATGGAACCCAATGTGGGGTTTGATCCTAAGACCCTGAGATCATGACCTGAGCGGAAATCAAGAGTCAGCTGCTTGGGGCGCCTGGGTGGCACAGCGGTTAAGCGTCTGCCTTCGGCTCAGGGCGTGATCCCGGCGTTATGGGATCGAGCCCCACATCAGGCTCCTCTGCTATGAGCCTGCTTCTTCCTCTCCCACTCCCCCTGCTTGTGTTCCCTCTCTCGCTGGCTGTCTCTATCTCTGTCGAATAAATAAATAAAATCTTAAAAAAAAAAAAAAAAAAAGAGTCAGCTGCTTAACCAACCGAGCCACTTGGGCACATTTCTTATCTTTTCTTTGCCTCAGCTTCCTCCAGTGTACAGTGGAGTATACTTTTACCTCATGGGGTTGTTACAAGGATTAAATTAGTTTATAAAAAGCACTTATTATTGCCTGGCAATAGTATGCACCACATAAATGTCTGTTACTATTACTCAAAATTATAATGATGAAAAGATCAAGGCCCCAGGAATATTTTTAGGTTTAAAAAGTATGAGTTTTTTTTAATGTTTCTGATTTTTGAAAGATCACAAATGTGGTCTGGATTACCCCCAGGAAAAAAAGTTTGGCTTAATAACTGATTAATGAATTTTTTACAGAGAAATCATTTTGTATGACCCAGTACAGAGTGTAAAGTTCACTAACAGGAGATGTCTGGTTGGCATCAAAACCACTAAAGAAAATCTTGAGCACGATGTTAAACTCAACTCGGAAACACATGCTTTACATTATTGTCCTATCAGTTCTCAAGTTCCTGGCATATGTCGCTGAAGCAGACTTTTTTTTTTTTTTTCAAGTAGTCATTCTCTCTTATTGCTTTTGACTTAGATAAATGACCTTCTAACTAACTCTTGGGAAACTTTTTGTAGGCTTTATTTGTGATTGTTATTTAAAGTGGTAACTGTGAAAGACTGTCAAAGTATCTTTAGCATTGTGCTTTTCAAAAAGAAAGGATAATTCCTTTGAAAATAATAATGAAAGGATAATAGAATCCCAGATAGAAGAAGGATAAGGTCTGTGAGCTCATGGATGGCATTCATCTGCCAAGACAGGGAAGTCTGTTTCAGGAGCTAACTGGCTTTGCTTGCTTCATACTGCTGAGTACGCTTGAGTTGCTACATTGGGGGCAGAGTGCACTGGGCCGAGGCCCAACAGATTACTCTTCTAGCCGGGAAAGGCTAGGGCAGTTCTGCTTCTACAGAAATGGCGAATTCATACCATCTCAAAGTCTGGCTTTTCACTGAAGATGTGAGTGACTTGAATGGCCTAAATGTTTATTATATATTAAATACAAGTGCTGCTTTTAATAACATTTCTGAATAAATATTTTACCTTTTAACAACTGCTATTTTATGTTATTGTCTGTACATGAGTTATGGCAGCTGAGAGCCAATATGGAGATGAATGAAACATATAAAAATAAAGTGCAAATCTGCATTTTGAATTGAGAACATTTTTAAAAGAATTTCAGCATTTATTACAAGAGTTAAATCTTCAGAATTTGAGAGCATGATCTGGTGGCGCAAATACAGACTTGGGCGTCCTACACCTTGTTTATTTCTTAGTCATCTGAAGCTATACCAGTTATGTAATCCCTCTAGCTCTGTTTCTTCATCTATAAAATGGGGACAATATCCACCCTAAAGCTTTCAATAATTCAATTAGCTACATATGTCAAAGAGTGCCCACCTCACGGAACAACAGAAAATTTTGTCTCTCCAACATTCTATTCAATCTCCCCTTCCCTCCCAGTGGAAAGAGAACTGAACACTAATTAAACTCTCAGAATAAAGGTCGAGGTTTTCAGTAAAAGAAAAATGTCATGTGTAAAATGATTACCAAGAAAGTACTTTATAGGCAATGAGAGAGTCTACCCTCAGTCACTTTAATAATCACTTTAGTTATTAATTCTGTGGTAACTAAATAAAGTACGAATTTGGAGGTTTTCCCCATTGTAATGAAAACACCATTTGTATAGACAGCAAAGAGACCCAGGACCCTGAAAAAAAATTCTCTTACTCTGTGGGGGAAAAAAATCTTCCTATTCTGTGGGGGAAAAAATCCTCCATTAAGGATATCTGCAGTCAGGTCACTAAAAAATAATGTGTAGGACCCATTCCACATTAAGTAAGCATCTTGCGTCTGTTTGCCGGGACCTGAACCCGGGCGAAGCCTTATTTGGGAATAAAGTTTTGAGCCAGGCTAATTCTAGAGGTCACTGAAGACCATCTCCCGGCCCCACAGTGTATTTAAATAAAATCGACCTGGGACAGATGATCTTAGTGGGCAAGGAGACGACAGGTGACCACCCTGTGGGCCTCCTACTTGGAAGCGAAAAGGAGCAGGCGGTAGGAACGGAGGAGGTTTCGCTTGGGGGACCGGACATCCTCCTCGCTGCCTCCGCAGTTCCCTTCACACTCCTCGAAACCCCCAGTCCACGAGGAGGGTGAGCTTGGCAGAGGCGGGTCAAGCCTCGCCCTCCCGCCCCGCCCCAGCGGGAGGCTCCCGGGATGGCCGCCTGCGCGCCCCCAACCGCGCGGCCCCGAGGGCCACGGAACGCGCATCTCTGCACCTACAATGAACCAGACCCAACTTAGAACCCCGGGTGCGCGTTCACGGTGAAATCACTGACAGCCGTTACTCCTGGGGCCTGTGCGAATATTTAGAATTTGAGGAAATTCTTCAGAAACCAGCCGCCGTAGGGGGCAAAGGCTCTCGGCGGAGGCCAAGTTCTCTCAGCCCAGGGCAAGCGGTGGTGGTGGGGCGGAGTGTGTGTGGAAAACCTCGGGGTCCTTTATCAGCTCTCACTCCCCCAGCCTGACTTGCTTTTGTTAACTCATCCCTAAAGGTAATGTCAAAGTTGGGGGGAACAGTTTTTAAAACTCAGCATTCAACGACTACTGAGTGGCCGGAGAGCGCCGACTCCCCGCAAGCTGTTCAACGTCAGGACTCAAAGTGAATCCCGGCCAAGGCAAAAAAGGATCTGCGCACAGGGTCACGCCACCCAACGCCCACCCGCACCTCACACCCTCACCTCACGCCCTCTGCCCCCGCTCCGCCTCTAGCCACGCCCTCCTTCTAGGCCCCGCCCCTCCCCGCGCGCGCAGCCGCTGCATCTTCCGTCCCGGGCCGGCTACGCCTCTGCCTGCGCTGCGCCCTCCCGGCGAGGAGCGTCGCTGTATCGGTCTGCGCGCTCCACACAGACTCCGGCGCTTGGGCGGGGGCGGGAGGCGGAGCGGAGGCGTGGAGGCGGTGTCGCCGCGGTCTAGGGGCGGCGGGCGGCCGGTGACCGTGGCGGAGACGGTGGTCCTGGCACCATGGCCGCCTCGGTGTTCTGCTGCCTGCGGTGCTGCAGGGACGGCGGAACGGGACACATCCCTCTGAAGGAGATGCCGGCCGTGCAGCTGGACACGCAGCACATGGGTAAGGGCCCTCCCTTCCTCAGACCCAACGGCCCACGCCGGGTGTGGCGCGGCGGGTCGGGGGCAGTGTGGGGTCTGGAGGACCGCACGCGGCCCTGCCCCTCCGGGCGCCGCCCCCCGCTCTTCGCTCCCAGTTGCTGCCCTCGACCCGGTTTCGTCTCGCGGATCTCTTCCAGACGCGGGCCGACTCCACCTGGGCTCTGTTCTGTGTTCGAGGCTACGCAGCCCTGTCCGCTCCTGTCATCGGGAGCTGGCTGTGTGGACCTGCCTACCCATTTTCACGGGAATCTCCCGAGACGCGTCGGCCTCCCCCAGGCGAGGGGAGCGCCTCTGGTGCTCCTCCTACAGAGTTACTACTAAATTGCGTCTCTCAACAAGATTTCTGGCCACAAATGAATATTAAGTGTAAACATTCTCAGGGGAAAAAAATAGTGAAATAAAAATTGTTTTTAATGTATCAGCATTTCTATATTTCAAAGTAAATATAGCATCGCAGTTTTTTTGACTGAGAGAAGTGAAACATTAACCTTGATTGTTGAATAAGAAAATAAAAAACTTTACATGGTCTCTGCATTTTTTATTTAGGAACAGATGTTGTCATTGTAAAAAATGGAAGAAGAATATGTGGAACAGGAGGTTGTTTAGCCAGTGCCCCTTTACATCAAAACAAAAGCTACTTTGAATTCAAAATCCAGTCCACAGGTTGGTATAATGGTCCTTTACTATTAAAAGTACTAACTCTAAATATTAAGAGCAATTTTCGATATATGGAAAAGATTAACGAGGCAATAAAAAAGCACCAGACTTATTCGGAAGAACTTTTTTTCCCACCTCTTTTGTGATCCTGGTTAAAGTAGTTAATTTAGTTATTGAATTATTTTAGGTTCAGTTTTGTTATCTATAAAGTGGGATTACAGGAACTGCCTTTCCTGCTCTGCCTCAGTTATACTTAGGAGTGTGTTTTACACTGGATCAGTGTAAGGCACTAGCATTATGAATGGATGAATGGGTGCGGGATGGTCCATTTCATTTGGCCAGGCATTAAAGGTGTAGATTCTTGCTATTTTATCTTGGGATAAAATCAATCATATGATCCTGAATTTTTTCTCATAATTCTTGTTAAAATACCTAGATTCATTATCTTCTGAAGCAATTAGCAGATTTAGAATTCTCATGTCTGTATTTTTCATTAAAAAATTTATGGAGTTTTTTGAATCATACGACAGTTCTGCTTGAGTATTAAATAGCAATTAGTTAACTTGTAGCTATATTGAATGTGGGGAAATGTATTTTTTAAAGTTTTGTTATAAAAAAACATAGTGAAATATAGCATGAGTAATATAAGTATAGGCGTAGAATAGGAAAACTAAAGGGTAGTGAATGAATCATACTCTTACTCGACAAGCTTGAATGATGTAAAACATCCTTCTGGGGCTTGTTTTCTTTTTCTTTTTCTTTTTTTTTTTTTAAAGATTTTATTTATTTATTTGACAGAGATAGAGACAGCCAGCAAGGGAGGGAACACAAGCAGGGGGAGTGGGAGAGGAAGAAGCAGGCTCATAGCGAAGGAGCCTGATGTGGGGCTCGATCCCATAACGCCGGGATCACGCCCTGAGCCGAAGGCAGACGCTTAACCGCTGTGCCACCCAGGCGCCCCCTGGGGCTTGTTTTCTAAGTTAATTTAAAATACTGATTTTCTTAAGTATATGAAATAAATATGAAACTGTCCTCCATTTCATTCTTTTATAAGTCAGCTGCAAAATGTCTCTCGTTACTAAAATCTTCTCAAGTACAATCTACCTTTTCTCAAGAGAAGCAAATATTTTCTTGAGCCTCAAATCCAGTACAAATTTTTATGTGGATTTTCCATAAAGGATGGCATCCTCACTGACATCTCTAGAATAAATACATTGTTGGAGTTTGTAAATTAATCTCTCTATGAAAGCCTGAGGCAGTTATGCCAAAGTGTATCACAGCATGCACAGTTCTTTAGGAGTAAGAAGACTCTATAACCCTGTCTAGAACTGTTGTCCCATGAAATTAGTATTATCACCTTCTGTCACTCTTAAAATTGTCCCACTCTGGAGGATAAATTATATAGTAAGATTATTTAGGAAGCCCAGACAGTAATATCCAGACATGCAACATTTTGACAGTTCTGCTCAGTTCAGAAAAATTGATTGGCAATGATCTTCAAACCTTCTTCCATTTATAGATTTTCTCCTAACTGATTTTGATAAAAACTGAGAAGGAACAGTTTGAAACAAAATCCAGAGCTCTAGGTATTCTGTTTGGCTGGTTAAGAGGAGACCTGCTTGCTTAAAATCAGCTTAGACCAAAAGGTTTTAAACTCACTGATTTAAGGTACGGGTAAGAAAATCATTTTATACTTCATCATTAATTTTCTCCTCTTCGCGGTATTGACCAGGTCTGTGTTATTTGTCACACATTATAGATGCAAAAACTAAAGACTAATTTCCCACTTCTCTGAGGTAGTGCTTGACTAGAACCCTAGGCCATTTAAATTAATTGTGTAGCTTTCAAAATGTCTTTTAGAGAATAGTGATGATAATAGCTAACATCTTTTAAAAAACACTCTGCTTTTCTTAACCGATTTTGGGGGGAATACTCACACTGTTCCAAGTATTTACTTGGTTACCTTGCTATATCTTTTAATAACCCTTTGAAGGAAGTATTGTTAGAATCCCAGGTTCACAGGTGAGGAAGCAGAGACAGGTTAAATACCTTGCCCCGATGACCTAGCTAAGCCAAAGGTTTAACCTAGGCTGTACAGCTTCAGGACCCATTCTTATCGCCTATGTTGTACTCTGTCTGTAGAGAACGTAGGGTAGTTTGCATACTACTTTTAAAAGATTTGTTTTTTTTAAAAATTAATAGAAAAAGTTTAGTGATAGTACACCACTTCTTTTAAAAACTTACACTCTGAGAAACAACCCCTTCTTTCATATTTGTGTTCTTCAGATTTTGGGGGCATTTAAACTATTATTTTTTAGGAATATGGGGTATTGGCGTTGCAACTCAGAAAGTTAACTTGAATCAGATTCCTCTTGGCCGAGATGTGCACAGTCTGGTGATGAGGAATGATGGAGCCCTATACCACAACAACGAGGAAAAAAATAGGCTGCCAGCAAACAGTCTTCCACAGGAGGGAGATGTGGTGGTAAGTTTTCTTGTGGAACTGTTTTCCACTGTAAATTATTAAAGTTGAACTGCTTTTAGTGGGAATTTGTGGTTTGAATTCCAAAGCACTGGAATTGGATCTAATGAGGTGGTATATATTCCAGAGAGAGCACTTGGTGTAGATACCGCTGCCTTACCAAACTGCTCTCCTTTCTAGAGCTGTCGCTGGCCAGGAAAATCTGCGTGAGCTCTTATTTCCATTCAGGAGAAAGAATGACCGGTTGGCTGCTTATCAACATCTCCTGCTTCTCTCACATCAGAGAAATCTTGGCCCACAATTTAAAAAAGTTTGCTGACATTCATATTAGAAAATACTAGGTATTTTTGCAACTAGAGATCTCTTAGAGAAAATGTTGACATTTATTGCAGGCATACCTTGGACATACTGTGGGTTTGGTTCCAGACCACTGCAATAAAGCAAATATTGCAATAAAGCAAGGCAAATGAGGTTTTTGGTTTCCCAGTGAGTATATATGTTTACACTACACTGTAGTCTTTTAAGTGTGCAGTAGCATTATGTTTAAAAAAATGGATGTACCTTAATTTAAAAATATTTTATTGCTAAGCAATGCTAACCATCATCTGAACTTTTAGTGAGTAATAATCTTTTTGCTCGTGGAGGGTCTTGCCTCGATGTTGATGGCTCCTGACTAAGCAGGATGGTGGTTGCTGAAGGTTAGAGTGGCCGTCACAATTTCTTAGAAGAACACAGTGCATTTTGCTGCAAAGATTGACCCTTCTTTTCATTAACAATTTCTCTATGGCATGTGATGCTGTTTGATAGCATTTTACCCAAAGTAGAACTTGTTTCAGAATTCGAGTCAATTTGTCAAACCCCGCTGCTGCCTCATCAACTAAGTTTATATAATATTTTAAATCCTTGTTGTCATTCAACAGTCTTTACAGCATCTTCACCAGGAGTAGATTCCATCTCAAGAAACCACTTTCTTTGCTCATCCACAAGAAGCAACTCTTCATCCATTGAAGTTTTATCATGAGATTGTAACAATTCAGTCCCATCTTCAGGCACCACTTCTAATTCTAGCTCTCTTGCTGCTTCCACCACATCTGCTATTACTTCCTCTACTGAAGTCTTGAAACCCTCAAAATCTTTCATGAGGGTTGAAATCAATTTCTGCCCAACTCCTGTTAATGTTGATATTTTGACTTCTTCCCATGAATCATGCATGTTCTTTTTTTTTTTAAGTTGGCTTCACGCGCAGCATGGAGCCCAACACGGGGCTCGATCTCACAACCCTGAGATCAAGACCTGAGCTGAGACCAAGAGTTGGGTGCTTAACCGACTGAGCCACCCAGGTGCCCTGAATCACGAATGTTCTTAAGGGCATCTAGACTGGTGAATCCTTTTCAGAAGGTTTTCAATTTACTTTGCCAAGACCCTTCAAAAGAATCACTATCTATGGCAGCTGTAGCCTTATGAAATGTATTTCTTAAGTAATAATAAGACTTGAAAGTTGAAATTACTCCTTGATCCATGGGCTACAGAACGGATGCTGTGTTAGCAGGCATGAAAACAGCTTTAATCTCGTTGTATATCTCCATCAGAGCTTTTGGGTGAACAGATGCATTGTCAGTGAGCAGTGATATTTTGAAAGGAGTTTTGTTTTTTTTTTTTTTTTTTGGAGCAGTAGGTCTCAACTGTGGGCTTAAAATATTCAGTAAACCATGTTGTAAACAGATGTGCTGTTATCTAGGCTTTATTGTTCCATTTATAGAGCACAGAATAGATTTAACTTCATTCTTAAGGAGCCTAGGATTTTTGGAATGGTCAGTGAGCATTGGCTTCAACTTAAAGTCACCAGCTCTATAGCCCCTAACAAGAGAATCAGCCCGTCCTTTGAAGTTTTGAAGCCAGGCATTGATTTCTCCTGTCTAGTTCTGAAAAATCCTAGATGGCATCTTCTTCCAGTATAAGACTGTTTCATCTACACTGAAAATCTGTTGTTCAGTGTAGCCACCTTCACTTTGGCTGGATCTTCTGGAGAACTTGCTGCCTGCATCTGCGTTAGCACTTGCTGCTTTGCCTTGCACTTTTGTGTTGTAGAAATGGCCTCTTTCCTTAAACTGCATGAACCGACTTCTGCTAGTTTCCTACTTTTCCTCTGCAGCTTCCTCACCTCTCCCAGCCTTCATAGAATTGAAGAGAATTAGGGCCTTGTTCTGGATTAGGCCTTGGGTTAAGGGAATATTATGGCCGATTTGATCTTCTAAGCAGACCACCAAAATTTCTCTGTGTCAGCAATAAGTCTGTTTTGCTTTCTTATTATTTGTGTGTTCACCGGAGTAACATTTTTAATTTTCTTCAAGAAGTTTTCCTTTGTATTCACAACTCAGCTAATTGTTTGGTGCAAGAGGCCTGGCTTTTGTCCTATCTTGGCTTTCTACAAGCCTTCCTCCCTGAGCTTAATCATTTCTGACTTTTGATTTAAAGTGAGAGGCATGTGACTTCCTTTCACTTGAACACTTAGAGGCCATTGTAGGGTTATTAATTGGCCCAATTTCATTATTGTGTCTAAGGGAATAAGGAGGCCAGAGGAGAGGGGGAGAGACAGGGGAACACCCAGTCAGTGGAGCAGTTAAAACCACATATTTATTGATCAAATTAATGGTCTTATGTGGGCATGGTTTGTCACCCCAAAATAATTGCAATAGTAACATCAAAGATCACTGAACACAGATCATCTTAACAAATAAAATAATGAAAAAGTTTGAAATACTGCAAAAACTACCAAAATGTGACCCAGAGACTTGAAGTGACCAGACACTATTGGAAGAATAGCACTGATAGACTTGCTCAACACATGGTTGCCTTCAATTTATAAAAAACGCAGTATCTGTGAAGTGCAATAAAACAAGATATGCCTGTATTTAATTTGTTATGAACTTAAAGAATTACAGCATTTTATTGGGAGTGTTGGTCCTCATTAAATTTAATCTTCACTTTGAGAACTCTTCAAAGAACTGGACTCAAAATCCTAAGGCTTGATTAGAGAAAAGTTTTTTTGGAAAGCAAGGGATAGAAAGAACTATATATATTAGGACTTCTCTATTTTTATTCCCAACTAATATATTTAAGTCTTTACCAAAGCCACCCTGTTGAAAATGTAATCCAAAGAACCCTTTCTGCTTTCCCAGTTACTTCTTAAATGCCATTATCCAAGAACCTTATACACTGGGTTCAGGCTATTAGCTATTGACTGAGAACAGAGTCCTAGGATCTCCTTCAGCAAAGATGTCCTTATACATAGAACCTTGTGTTCCTGGCTCTGGTACCAAGTTGAAAGGAATCTACATAATGAGGGAAAGTTTCTAATAATAAGATGACACAGACAGGATAAATTCAGGTTACTGAATTGAAGAAAGATATAGTATTTTGGTGAAAAGGAAGACAGATGTGGAAATTAAGATTAACTGTGGTCTGATCTTCATTTTTCTTAAAGATTTATTTATTTTAGAGAGAGAGTGGTGGTTTATTTATTTAGAGAGAGGGGCAGAGGGAGAGAGAGAGAGACTCTCAAGCAGACCCCCCACTGAGCGCAGTACCTGACGTAGGGCTCAGTCCATGACCCTGACATCACGACCTGAGCCAAAAATCAAGAGTCTGACACTTAAAAAAAAAAAGATACTTAACCAGCTGAGCTACCCGGGTGCCCCTGATCTTTTCTGCAATTTAAAAAATATGAAGAACATTTAGTTTTGTTGTTGTTTTGTTTTGTTTTTTAGAGAGGGAGAGAGAGAGAGGCAGAGGGAAAGGAAGAGAGAGACTAAAGCAGGCTCCACACCTAGCATGGAGTCTGACATGGGGCTTGATGTCACAACCCTGAGATCATGACCTAAGCCAAAATCAAGAGTCGGATGCTTAACCGACTGAACCGCCCATGCTCCCCTAGTTTTTAAATAGGTAAATTCTTGAAGGAGTTTTAGGGGGGCAAAAGTGTTTTAGGAGACAAAAGGCATAAACCATTTTTAAAATTTGCTTTTCCCTGTTCTTTTTGAATAGTTGGTTTTGTATTTGTAGATCATTGCCAGATGTCCATAATATGGAACACCCTAATTCAAATGGATATTTCTTGAAAGAGAATCTTGAAGTCAAGTCGATGCTATCAACCTGTTTACACTAAGATGAAATTCAAACATAAGCAAGGATAATCAGTAACAAATGTTTTTCTTTGGTGATATGTTGAACTTCTACTGTGTGTTATTCTTGCCTTCCTATCTCATTCATTGAGATAACTGATACCACAAATTGATGACAGATTTAAGAATGTCATTTTTAGTCTGTCAGCTTTATTAAATTAAACTTTGAGTTTTCATACCCATTCTGATAAAAGGAGGACTTTGAAAAAGGTGAAATATGTGCAGAATCAAGAAAAGTAAAACATTACCCTACCATATTACCTTTATATTCCTAGTTCAAACATTTGAGAACAAATTTCACCAAATTGCTGACAGTGACAGGAAAAGTAGAATGGATTTAAGACAGGGAAAACATTCTCATATGTGCAGAATTTCATTCATATACCATTTCCTAAAGAGAAACCAAGAAAACTAAGCTTTCAACATCTGACCAAATCATTATATTTATACAATAATCCTACAGTATCCACAGGGCCTACTACAGCACCAGGAAGGCATACGTGGCTTATACTTATTTTTTTCCTTTTATATATAGTTTTGAAAAGTGGAAATTATAGTCTAAAATTGCATTTTTCAGTTTAATTTTCAGAGAAGTAAACATTCTACATAATAATAATAGTAATAGCAAACACTTCTCTAGCATTTGTTATGGGCCAGGCACTGTTTTAAATGCCTGGCAGGGATTAAATTATTTAATCCTCATAATGACTCTATAAAATAGATAGTATTATTATTACCATTTCATAGATTAGTAGAAGTTAGGTAACTTCTTTTATGGAGGGATCCTGGATTATAATACAGGCAGCTTAATTACAGAGTCTGTTCACTGAACATGCAAACAATTATTGATAAATGCCTTGAACATGTCAGATATTTTGGTATCATTATGGTGGAATGAAACCTAGTTTCTGGATCATATAAAAGGACAGATTAATTTAGAAATACTTGAACTGAACTTTGCTAATAGGAGTTGGGGGTTCTTAGTGTTGGGATTTTGCCCTGATGCTGCAGGTTTGGCTTTTAAAATTTGTTTGCTTGCAGTAGGTTAGGCTGCCACCAGGTGGTGAAGGGCGCCTGAATTACAAACCACTGCTCGGAACTGCTAGATACCCTGTAAGGTGTTTCTATAAAGAGAGGACACGTTGTTTTTATGTAATTTTGTTTTTGTTTTTTAAAGGAGAAGTGTCTTCTTCATTACAAAAACTAATTCCAGCCATCAGTTAGCTTTGTTATTATATTTAAATACATCAACTTAAATGGAACAGAAACAATCTCTGTCAGTATTTTTTAACTATTAACAAATTACTATTTAACCCTGGCTTTGCTAAGATTTGAGGAGATTTTTTTAAAAGATTTATTTATTTATTTTAGCTAGAGAGCATGCACGAGTGTGGGGGGAGGGGCAGAGGGAGAACATCTTAAAGCAGACTCTCTGCTTAGTGCAGAACTTGATCCCAGGACTCATGAGATCATGACCTGAGCTGAAACCAAGAGGCTTAACCACCTGAGCCACTCAGATGCCCCAGGAGAATCTTTTATAGCACTTACCCCAGTGACTCATTTGGGCCTTTGTTATTTTAAGGAGAGAGTGAAGGAGTTAAGACTAGATCATCTGTAAGATCTTTTTCTACCTCTAAAAATTTTTTAAGTTGATAAAATATATCCACAGTCAAAAATCCTTGGAGTGGTGGTCTTCTTGGTCTGTGATGATTTTGGTATTGAAAGATCTCTCCTGGGGCGCCTGGGTGGCACAGCGGTTAAGCGTCTGCCTTCGGCTCAGGGCGTGATCCCGGCAGTATGGGATCGAGCCCCACATCAGGCTCCTCCGCTATGAGCCTGCTTCTTCCTCTCCCACTCCCCCTGCTTGTGTTCCCTCTCTCGCTGGCTGTCTCTATCTCTGTCGAATAAATAAATAAATAATCTTTAAAAAAAAAAAAAAAAGATCTCTCCTATCCATTCTTAATTCTTCAAAGAAAAGCTCTCTTTCTGCCAGCAGTTAGTAACTATAGTATAAAGTTTTAAAGAGAGGTAGTATGGCATGACAAGTAGAGTTAGTATTCTCAAGCCATACTGCATGGGTTTAAATCCCAGCTCTGCCACTTCCTAGTTCTGTAACCTTATATAAATTTTTTTTTTTAAGATTGTTTATTTATTTATTTTTGAGAGAGAACACAAGCACAAGCAGGGGAAGGGGTAGAAGGAGAAGCAGACTTCCCAGTGAGCAGGAGCCTGATGCGGGACTCGATTCCAGGACCCTGGGATCATGACCTGAGCCAAAGGCAGATGCTTAACCAACTGAGCCACCCAGGTGCCTCTAAATTATTTAATCTTTTTGTGCTTTAGCTACTTCATCTGTAAAATGGGGATAATAGTAATAATAATAAATACCTATCTTGTTCTGAGGACTAAATATGAAGTACTTAACAATAGTGCTTGGTACATAATACAGGCTTTCAAAGTATTTTCCAGCATTTTAATAATAATAACTATTTATTATTAGTTTTGACTTTTGTACCGTCAGTAACGTTCAGATATTCAGATTCATCTATTTTTATTCCACTTTTTTTTTACTCTTGTGAGCTATTTTTGTATTTTTCAACTTGATACTAAATACCAATTATATTCCATCTTAAGCACTAGCTTTACCTTGGTAATACATTTGACATATTTGAAAGCAAGGTAAAGAGATGGAAATGTATTTCTTTTCAGAAATAAGTTCTAAAAAGAGACACTTGTTGACAACTTAAGAACAGTGACAGGTGGTAAACCCTAATGCTGAAAACCTCTTTGTTTTCCCCCCTTAAGATCAAATTCTACAGAGAGAGAGCAGTGTGTTCTGTATGACTTTTAAAGGGCTCTCCGGGGGTGCCTGGGTGTGCAGTCGGTTAAGCATCCGACTCTTGGTTTCAGCTCAGGTCATGATCTCAGGGTTGTGTGATCGAGCCCTGCCTCAAACCCTGCATTGGACTCTGTGCTCAGCAGGGAGTCTGGTTCTCTCTCTCTCTCTCTCTCCCCCTTTCCTCCCCCCACTACTTTTTTTTTAGTATATGTGCTGCCGAAGCGAGCACTTCCTCCCCCCACTACTGTGCACTCAGGCGCATTCTCTCTCTCTCAAAAAATAAAATAAAAAAGAAAATAAAGGTCTCTCTGTACATGGCAGGCAGTACTTACATCATCTTAATATTCACAATATAAAATTCACATTATCTGAATATAATGCTAAGCGTCAAACTGTTCTCATTTGTTTTACCTCTAATGTGAACTCTTGGACTTTACCTGACTTTTCCTCCACATAATCACCACTAATTTTTTTTTTCAGCTCAGTTCAAGCAGAACTCTACCAAATCGTGAACCCGTAATGAAAGATATCATGACACTAATTATTAGTTTTTTCCATGCTTCCCAGTGGGTGCTTTCTGACTATTTAGGCTTTTTATGGAACACTTATTTTTCTACTTTTTAATATTTTCTTTCCTTCCTAGGGTATTACATATGACCATGTAGAATTAAATGTATATTTGAATGGAAAAAATATGCATTGTCCAGCATCAGGTATACGAGGGACAGTGTATCCAGTTGTTTATGGTAAGCTAAAATATTTCTAAATATTATTATATATATGTAACCTTTTACTTGACATTTTCATTAACTTTCTATCACTCAAAAATCTGGACAATAAGGACCTCTTTTATATGAAATGTACTCACGAAATCAGAATCCCACTCTGTAGGGCTAAGGAAGTTTTTTATTCCCCGTGTATTAAAAATGTTTTTCCGAATACAACAGTTATACTTAAATATATAATAACCATACTCCTTTTTTAATCATGTAGTCTTATGTTCTAGAATGTTTCAAAGAACTTTGCTGAATTTACAAAGCTTTTTCTGCCAGTTATTAGGGAGATATAGATAACCAGGAAATGTAATTGTAAAGAATATTTTGGAACCAGGGATGGGAATTTTATATAGATTAAGCTTTAGTTACCTTAATAAAATTACCTAAGTGTTAAAACTCTCCTGAGAGAAATTGTGATTTAGAATAGTTTGATATTGATTGTTTTGCTTTTGATGGTTATGTGTATGTATGTACTATAATTTCTGTACAAGTGCATCCTCCCAAGAATTGGGTTACTTAAGAGATGACTCTATACTATTTAATTACTATAATTTCTATTATAGAAAAATTCAAACATGTATAGAAGTAAGGAGAATGGTATACCATGAACCCTCATGTTCCCATCACCCAGCTGCAATTATCAACTTGGAGCCAGTTGGGTTTCATGTGCCCCCTAATGCTAATACTCCTTCTGATTTTCAGCTTCCCTCCTTGGAGTATTTTGAAGCAAATGCCAGACATTATGTCATTTTATTCATAATTATTTCATATGTATCTCTAAAAAATAAGGTGTCTCTTTATAAAAAATAACAAACATAAGCCCAGTGTCTTTATGCCTCTATTCTGCTTTATTTTTTATGTTATCAACTTTAAATCAACAGGTGCATGACTTTTCTGCCTATGGTTTTAGTAGATCTAAAAATATTTTCTCGTTTATTTTCTTTAAATTCTTAGATCTGAGCCATAATAGGAACTGATTATTAATTTTTATAGTAACTTACTAGAAAGGTAACAGTGTAGTGATGATAGACTGGGATGTCAGAAAAGTATATGAATAACAAATGTAAATATTTAATAATATGTTAATAACAAAAGCGTATGCTTTACTCTTTAGTTGTTTTCATTAGTCTTTTCTCGCAAAAATTACTTTTCAGTGATTTTACCTTCTCTGTCTTTGCATATAAAAGTTTTTTTAAGTTTCGATTTTGGTTAGTTTCTTTGCCATATCGGGTAAAGCAGTTCCTTTAGCTACTTAAATGGAAATGTAGCTTGATATTCTAAATAATTAAGCCTGAGAAGTGAAATAGATATCAAATTATACAAATGGGTGTAAACAATTTTATTCCAAATTGTCTCTTGGATTTAGTATAATTTTTAATGTAGTAAAGTTATAGATAGTAAATTACACAAAGTATATTTCATAAATTGACATTGATAAATCAGTAAAGTAAGCCAAGTATTTTAATGGTCTGATAGTATCAGAGATAAAAATTAAGCTTAAGGGGTGCCTGGCTGGGTTAGTAGAGCATCCAACTCTTGATATCAGGGTGGTGAGTTCGAACCCCATGTTGCGTGTAGAGATTACTTATAAATAAATAAATAAATAAATAAATAAATAAATAAATAAATAAATAAATAAATAGTAGAGCATCCAACTCTTGATATCAGGGTGGTGAGTTCGAACCCCATGTTGGGTGTAGAGATTACTTATAAATAAATAAATAAATAAATAAATAAATAGTAGAGCATCCAACTCTTGATATCAGGGTGGTGAGTTCAAACCCCATGTTGGGTGTAGAGATTACAAATAAATAAATAAATAAATAAAAATAAAACTTCAATTCCTTTACCTTTGTCCTCCATCCCATCCCTAATCCTAGATCCATCCAGTCGTTCATTTTGTCAGTTCTTACACACAAACGATGGAGAGAAGAAGCCATATCACACTGAAGAAAAGTGTCATTACAAAGTTATGCCTTCCAGCCTAAGCTCTCAACATTTGTGGCAATTCTTTTACATTTCTGCACATTTCAGACCTTCACCATACTTCTTGAATTTCATCCTCATTCTCCACAGATGACCTTACCTTCTACTTTATAAAGAAACAGGCTGTCAGTAGTGAACTCCACCTTCCCACTCCTGCCCTCCTGAAGCTTTTCTAGATCAAATCCAATCTTGCCTTCTTTCTGTCCCATCTTAGATGAAGTACTATCCTTCATGTTAAAAAAAACAAAACAAAACAAAAAAGCACTGTGTAGTCTAGATTTCAAACTCCCGAACTCCGGGACTTTACTTTGTCAGTTATTTCACTCATATCTCATGTAAGGAACCTCTCTTTTCAGTGCCTGTAAACATTCTGAATCATCCTTATCCCCCCAAAAAACCCTTCCTAAACTCATAGGCTTCACTAGCCCTGTGTTTACCCTTCTTTATCTGGCTGCATTACTAACAGCCTGCACTGCTTACTGTATCATTCGGTTGTGCTTCAACCCTGTCTGACTGCCTTTACCACCACTTCACTGAAACCACCCTTGCTAAAATGTCTAGTGGCTTCATGAATGTCAAATCCAGTACTTAACTTTTTTGCATTTAATATGACATACAAAATATTTAGTGATATGCATTAAATATATTTGTGCAGTTTTAAGAAGTAGCTATGAAGTAAACACTCATGTCATTACCAGAGTCAACATAATGAACATATTCATCACCCCTAAAATTTCCTCCTGTTCCCTTATAATCCTTCCTGCTCACCTCTCCCCACCCCAGCCCCAACCAAACAACCACTGATCTGCTCTCTGTCAGTATACATTATCTGAATCATAAAATTTGTGTTTTTTTCTGTGTGACTTCTCTCAGTGTAATTATTTTAAGATTGAACCATGTTGTAGAATGTATCAGTAATTCATTCATTTTTATTGCTAAGTAGTATATGTAGTTCATTGTGTGCTTATATCATAACTTGTTTGTCCCTTTGCCTGTTAATGGATATTTAAGTTGTTTCCAGTTTGGGGCCATTATAAATAAAGCTGCTGTGGAAATTCATGTATAAGTCTTTGTTTGGATATGTGCATTTATTTGTCTTTGATAAATGCTGGTAAAAAGATGTAGAAGCTGAGTAAGGCCTATAGTCTAGGTAATAGTAGTTTATCGATGTCAGTTTTCTGATTTGGATATGGTACTGTGGTTATGTAAGATGTTACCACTAGGGGAAGCTGGGTGAAGAGTACGGAGAACTCTTTTATTTTTGCAATCGTTTTTGAATCTATAATTTTTTCAGAATAATTTTTAAAAAGTAACACATCTTAATGTATAAAATTGAGAAAATATAGGTAGGCAAATAAGGAAAAAATTAAAAGTACTCATATTCACACTGTCTAATTTTAGTAATATTTTGATGTATTTCCTTTCAGTGTTTTTAATTTTATTTTTTATTGTGGTTATTTTTATCCAATAGGATTATGTTTTGTAACCTGGGCAGCAGATGTATTTATTCTTTTTGCCTGCTAATAATATGGTATTATGAAAAGTCTATTTTATAATTATGCATTCTTGTGAATTAAAGTGTTAGCTTCTAACTTATTTCTTTCTTTTTCTGTCTTTAGTTGATGACAGTGCAATTTTGGATTGCCAGTTCAGTGAATTTTATCATACTCCTCCACCTGGTTTTGAAAAAATATTATTTGAACAGCAGATCTTCTGAATGTATTTGTTTTTGAAACTTGTGTTTCTGCACTTTTAAAAGTGTTTACCATTTAATAAAGCTTTACCTGACCTGTAGATGAAAATATATTCTTAAAAATATGCTTGTTAATGTTGTTTAAGGAACCAGTGTATTCAAGATACCATCTGGAAGTTGTGATTTAAAATACTTCTGTTTTGTGAGATGAAATCAGCGTTTGGGGCAGTTTATTTAATTCTTATTTAAATAAATATAACTATGGGTTTGATTAACAGTATTAAGTGGAAATATGTATATAGATATTTAAAGGGGAATCTTTCTTACATAAAATATTTGTTTTTATATTAGACATGCAGAGTTGGGTGGGTTTTTCTCATTCTGAAATTTAGACCTCATTAACTGTTTTAAGTCTGCAGTCTAATTTGTGTCTGAGTGTTCTTTTTTATATAGAGTATAACAAAGTGATAGAAAATATATTATTGGCAACTTCTTTTTTGGTGATTTATTTACTGTAAAATGTACCACTTTTCTTAAACTTTAAATTGCTTACTTTGTATGTCACTGGTTTTAATTTGCTTTGTGAAAGGAGGTAAATGTTTTAGTAACTGTCAGAGCGTTTTGTTGAAGACCATCATGCTGTTACTTCAATAGCAGAGTAAGTAGTGGTTGATTGGTGATGTAGTATACACTGGCAGACATTTAGAATAGTATGATGCTTTAACCTTAAATGTAAATGAGATTAGTCTTTTAAGAACTTTTATTTAAATGTGTGTTTTTCTGTAAGGAATAATAAAATAATAGTAATTAAGGGATATTTAGTACTATATTAAATACACGTTCTTCCTGTTTGGTTAATTTTACATTAAATTCACTTCATTCTTGATTATTTCAGAAGTTCAGAGATAAGCGAATCCTCTCCATGACCCTGAGCCTCTGCCAAGTCTTCAGTAAAGATTCCTTCAAGACCCTACTAACCTGAACTAACCACTGTACACACTCTGGTACAGTCTCCTTTTCTAGTGAGCCAAGGATATGCACGTTTCTCTCCTTTGTCAACAAGGAGCAGTGTGTTGTACTAGAAAACAATGGGCTTTAGAATCAGAAATCTGAATTGTAATTTTGCCTTCTTATCCCATTACCTCCTCGGCTGAGTTCCTTAGCTTTCCTGAGCTCAGGTTCCCCATTTATAAAAGGGATACTCATATTTACTTGATAAGATTCTATAAATAGTTAAATAAGGTAATATATGTAAAACACCTGACTCACCATAGGCACTTAATAAATGTAGCTTCCTTATTGACTCTTCAGCAGTGGTTTTCATAGTGTCCTCAAACCAGCAGCCTCTAGAACTTGTTAGAAATGCATATTCTTAGGCCCTGCCCCAGACCCACTGAATCAGAAACCATTGGGGATAGCACCCAGGAATCTGTGTTTGAACAAGCCTTTCAGGTGATTCTAATACACGCTAAAGTTTGAGAACCACTGTTCAGGAGAGAATGATTGCCTACTATAAATTTTCTAAGGATTTAAGACTATTTTTGTCCCATAGGCAAGAGAATCCTGCAGTGTTTATTGTTTAATTGGTAGATAAAAATGTGACAACGTGCTTTGAAAACATAAATATACTTGAGTAAATTTATTTACGTAAAACCCAAATTTACCTCTGCAGATACAGAATTGAACTAACTATATTATTTATGCATTTTTGTCTGACTTTCTGAATCTTAATTCGTAAAGAACATGCTTACTTTGGAAAGCGAATTGAAATGACTACTGTTTGCTGTCTTTATAAAATGTTATCTACCTCTTCGTTATTTTTTTTAAAACCAACCTTTTTTTAGTCATCCTATTCTTTACTCAAGACTATCTTTTCTCCTCTAGTCATATGGAATAGGCACAATACTAAAAATGATACATGAGTTGTGCCATGTCCATGGCAACAGTTTCATGAAGTCTAAATATGTTTTTAATCTGAAGGTATCTAAGTTCTCTTAGGAAAATAACCTCCCTAAACCTATAACCTCAGTCTAATCTTAAGGAAGACATCCACAAGTTCCATTAGAGGGGCATCCTATAAAATACTTGAACAGTACTCCTCCAAACTGTCAAGGTCATCAAAAAAAGAAAGAGAAACTGTCAAACCCAAGAGGAACTGAGCCCAAGGGGACATAACAAGAAAATATAATGTGGGATCCAGGAAGAGAAAAAAGGTTAGGTAAAAACTAAGGAAATATGAATAAACTATGGATTTTAATAATAAGTATCAATATTCATTTATTGTAACAAATGTATCCTACTGTAAGATGTTAATGGGAGAAACTGGGAGAGGAAATATGTGGAAATTCTGTACTACTCAATTTTTCTGTAAATCTAAACTATTCAAAAAAATAAAGTCTTAAAAAAATTACATTGATGGGGCGCCTGGCTGGCTCAGTCAGAAGAGTATGGGACTCTTGATCTCAGGGTTGTGAGTTCGAGCCCCACATTGGGTGTAGAGATTAAATACGTAAACTTAAAAAACATTACATTGAGCTAGGAGAAATATAAAAATTAAGCCTTTCATGAAGCCATCATGAAGAACATTAGTACAGTATAGCTTAAATATTTAATGATAGCTAAATATAGGCCTAGATGGGACATAAGACACACGAAGACATGCATTTGTTCCTGGCCGAAGAGATGATATCCAATATCTTAATTCTGTATATTGCAAAAATCCATCTGTTCATACTAGTGCAATTTTCCATAGTTACACTGAAAATTTATTATCCATGTTATTTCAATGATTTAAATATTGCAAATGATTTGTAATGTTAGATATGTGAAACAATGAAAATCTTTTGATCAGTATACATATTAAAAGCCAGAAAAAAGGGGTGCCTGGGTGGCTTAGTTGGTTAAGCATCTGCCTTTGGCTCAGGTCATGATCTCAGGGTCCTAGGATTAAGCTCCACATTGTGCTCCTTGCTCGGCAGGGAGTCTGCTTGTTCCTCTCCTCCCTGCTTGTGCTCTCCCTCGCTCTCTCTCTCTCTCAAAATCTTAAAAAAAAAAAAAAAAAAGCCAGAAAAAGCAAACTTGGCTTTTAATTGCCTTTGGCTCATTTGTTAAGATAATATGAACATATTTTAAACTTGGATTACAGACTATTATAAATTAACTTTGGAATGGTATAATACATAATTTGAATTAGGGCTTTTCTAAATCATTAACAAAAACAGACATATGCGTGATTTTGTTGCTCAGATCTTTAACTGTATGTTTATTTTCTAATATAAGTAGTTATGGACAGTGAAAGCATAGCTGGAAATGCAAGTGAGATCTTGGACAAGTTTTGGTAAAATACATTAAATCAACTTTTAGATAATGCAAAAACACTAGATAGGATCATGAGAAGGAATCTCTAATCAAAACTAGAATTTCCCTGTACACAGATACAACCAAATATAGTACTCGTAAATGGAATATAATCAACTACCACTTATATTAATTTGCATTAATTATGCAACCTGGCAGGGAAATACTGTTGGGAGCTAATTGGGCTGTTCATGTGAATGAGTGGAAACATAATAGTAGAATCAATTAACTGTCGTTCTTCCATGTGCTGAATAAGGCAATTCCCCTTCAACTTGCTCTTTTAAAATAACTGGGACAAAATTATTGAAATGGTGGGTATAACACAGAATAATGCCAAATATTATTAGCAATATAAATGAAATCACATACCATCCAAGAGTTCTATAGAAATTTAAAGGAAAAATTGTCCCAGTATTGGAAGAAATGTGTAATCTGTAGTTACATAGGAATCATTACCATGTAGTCATTTAACAATTGGATCATCTATGCGTTGTGTTCCATAAATATTTAGATAAGATAGTCCCTGCCCTCAAAGAGCTCTGCTAATTGCAGTTCATAAGTTTGGCTCTAGAATACGCAAGATACATTGATAAATGGGGGGGAAAAAGTTGTTAAACATTTCTATGTTTAATATGAACCATTTAAAAAAAAAACACGAGTCTAGAAATACATTTTGGAAATAAGACTACAGGGAATTATCTCTTACTGTGGAATTTATCTGGTAAATTATTAGCTGATGCCATGACAGGCACCAGCATTAATCTGATCCCCAGACCCAGGAAAGTAATAGTGCTGGTGAAGCCACATATGGAGTAGTCCAGATCTAGTAAATACTACATTTTTAAAAGGATGATGATAAAACAGTGAAGGCTACCAGGCTGCTGAGGGTCTGCTTAACCCATGAATGAAAATGAATGAATGATTATGGGACTGTTAGAAGAAAATATTCATTTCGCTGGGCAATTGAAGACACAATGACTTGTGAAATGCTAATCATTATAAGGAGACTAGAGGGGCGCCTGGGTGGCTCAGTCAGTTAACCGTCTCCCTTTGGCTCAGGTCATGATTCTGGGGTCCTGGGATTGAGCCCAGTGGCTTGGCTCAGTGGAGAGTCTGCTTCTTCCTCTCCCTCTGCCCCTATCTCTCCCCGCTCATGCACTCTCTCTCTCTTTCTCTCTCGAATGGATAAAATCTTAAAAAAAAAAAAAAAGACTAGAAATAAAGCCAAAAAATTCTGTATAGGTTCATGTGTGTGATTCTCACAAATGTATTTCAGGTGTGTTTCAGATACTTGATCACTCAGCATTTGAAAAAAAATGGGTAGATTTATTCTCTGTTGCCCTGGAGGCAGAATTATTGGGAGATACAGGGAAGCAGATTTCAGTTTAAGATGGGAAAGAACTATCCTATTAGTTCACCACTAAAATTGCTGCCTTGCAAAGAAATGAACTTCTGGTCCCTGGAATTGTTCTAACATTTGTTTTAAAATGTAGGTTTTTTTAAATGGAGATACGGTGGGCCAATAGATCAGGGGACGAATGCCATTGAAAAAGATGATTTGTTAGAGTTCCCAAGAGGAAAGGGCACACCATGCCACACAGGTATGCATCAGGTTAGGTCAGGAGGCAGAAGGAACAAGGGGAAAGCATGGCATGGATCTTCATTGTGGGTTCCACGTGTAAGGCAGGGTAAGCATACTTAGGATTGGCTTTGAATAGTTTCAGCAGGCTGTGGGGTTTAGAGGCTGTTCCATGGAGTCCGGTACCTTGCCCTAGGGTGATTAGGACAGGGAAATATTGACCCGGGAGTGTTAAAAGCCAGATAGAGGAGGTGGGGCTCTAGATTAGTTGGTTTGCATATGAAAGGCAGGCTCCAGGCTGTCTCCAGGGATCAGAGGACGCCAGGTGGAGCTGGGTGTCACCTGTCAGCAAGGCCCCAGATGCCACAGCACCAAGAATACAGGACAGCAGAGCATTTAATTAATACACAGGCTGGATTACTATCCCAGAGATGGCGTAAATAGGGTTCCTGCTTAGTTAAAGGCTGAACTGATGTTTTCTAAAACTGAATTGTATTCATTCAGACTGTTGCCAAGTTTCCAAACAAGTTAAATTGAAAACAAAGAAATGGGAGACATAGAAGCTCCAGGGATCTATACTGGGATTTGTCATATTAAATTTGTGTAAATTCTGGAAAGGGGAGATGATACTAAAGTTTATTTAAGGACATAGTGCTGGCTCAACAGGGTAAACAAGTTCTCACACAGTTTTGTGAGTGGACAAAAGTGACTTACAAGTGATGAACAAAAAACTGGGAGATCTGGGGACAAATAGACAAAACTATGAGTATCATGGTCTCCTACATATTATTTAAGCTCAGAAAGAGATCTCTATAGCTCCCAGTCTAGTGTATGGTCACAATCAAAACTATCTATAAAATGCTACTATTAGGAAGGGTTTTGAAAATTAAGCAGAGAATCTTAGCAACCATTATAAGAAACAAAACATGAAATTTGTCTCTCTTTACCTATGTGTGGTTTACTTATTGCATTTCAGGTGAAAGGATGAGTTGAAGAAAACCCAAGAAAGGATAACACAAGTGACCAAAAGAAGGCCAGCCACTAGACAGGTAGGCCCGTCAGTCTGGAAATCAAGGCTGAGAATGAATATTACCCAAATCTATAAAATCGGGGTGAGTATGGATCAGTAGGTTAAACTTGGATTTATTGACCAAATTCCTGAATGCTAATAATTAAGGTAGCAGCCCTTGAAACTTGAAAAAGAAATACTTAGAGGCAAAAAAATGTGATGCTATGTAAGAAATGGATCATTTCACCCAGCAGTGGTATAGGAAGACATAGTTTTTGAAACTGAATTGTTAAGCAACAAGACATACTGGAGGCCTTTTGTGCAAATTCTCACTTCCCACGTGGGCGAAGTGGCCCAAGAGAGATTAGGTATCCTGGCCAAGATGACACAGTTAGTAAAATCCAGGTAATTCAGCATTCATTAAATAAACATAAGCACTCTGTCAGGCACAGTACAAAGTTCATTCTACATGAACATGTGACTAGATAAATCCATTTACAATTTCTAGAGGTTTCTAAAGAGTTTTTTATGGAAGCTAGAAATTTAGGAATATATCTTTTTTAACATTGACGCATGAAAGACAGTTTAGCAGTCCTACAAAACATACCTCATACAACCGTCTTGAGACAGACAAAGACCAGGCTAGGCCATTAGGTAGATTCCCATTTGATTACCTTTATTTAGGGGTTGGTGCCTGTAAAGTTGTCAGAAATGTTGAAATAAGTATCTGTCTTTTGGATTATCTCTGTGACAGCTCTCCATTAGCACAAATAAACAGCAGTTAATGATTCACCCAGTCTCATCCCTGGGTTATGTGCTGACATGGAAGTGTGGCCTCAAAGACAGGGAACAAGGAAACATTTAATTCTTCTCCTTGTGTTATATTCTTGTAATTAAATTGGAATATGTCCATGGAAGCTTGGAAAATCCACAATACTTTAAGGAAGTAAGCTATGATATATCTTCTGTATTTGTCATTCCTCAGTTTTTTCCTAGCCCCTGTTCCTCCCATTAAAATTATCTTTAGAAAAGCCTCATTTTTTTTGCTGGATTTTATAGGTTCAGATTTTATGAAGAGTCAAACTCTGAAGCTCCTTTTTTATTTTTACTTTTGAAGAACACTTTAAAGCAATTATAATAATACAAATGAAGTTATAGGAAAAAGGTTTAAACTCATCACAAAAACAATTTTCCAACATTTTAGAAGTACATATCTTCCTATAAGCAATTGTCACACTAATCATAAAACTGTTCCTACCTATTGGATAGGGATCTTGAAAAACAAGATAGTATAACTTAAGTATCCCACAGCTCTTTTCAGAAATGGTGGTGGAAACTGAGTGAGCTCTTGAAATCTCATGACACAGTACATTTGATTATTTTTATAGGACTGAGCTTATTTGTTCAACAAGTATGTTTCAGCATCTAGTGTGGCAAGCACAAGGCTGGGCTGGAGATGCAAAGATGAGTAAGACAGTCTTCACCTTCAAGAAAGTGCGTGACTCTGCTCACGACGCTGCTGCAGTTTTATTCCACCAGCAACAACAGAAGGAAATTGACATAGACATGTCTTCACCAGCATCACAGTGAAAATATCTCATGGTAACAGTAGACTAGAATCCTTAGGATTTATTTTCTACATATTTATTTGGGAAATTTGGGTTGTTAACCAACACATATATGTATTCTAGTCATTCACTTATTTATTTTAATTCCAGTATAGTTAACATACAGTGTTCTATTAGTTTCAGGTGTACAGTATAGGAATTCAACAATTCATGTATTACTCAGTGATCATCAAGATAAGTGTACTCTTAATCCCCTTCGCCTATTTCACCCACCTCCCCTCTGGTAACCCTCTGTTTGTTCTCTATAGTTAAAAGTCTGTTTTTTGGTTTGCCTCTTTTTTTCTCTTTGCTCATATGTTTTATTTCTTAAATTGCACATATTAGTGAAGTTTCATGGTATTTGTCTTTCTCTGACTGGCTTATTACTTAGAATTCTACTCTCTACATTCATCCATGTTGTTGCAAATGGCAAGATTTTGTTCTGTTTTATGGCTGAATAATATTCCATTGTGTGTGTGTGTATGTGTGTGTGTGTGTGTGTGTGTGTGTGTGTGTGTGTATCTCCCATCTTCTTTATCCATTCATCTATTGATGGACACTTAGGCTGCTTCTGTAATTTAGCTATTGTAAATAATGCTGCAATAAACACAGGGGTGAATATACTCTTTTGAATTTGTGTTTTTGTATTCTTTGGGTAAATACCCAGTAGTGTGATTACTGGATCATATGGTGGTTCTAGTTTTTAATTTTTTTGAGGAACCTCCAAACTGTCTTCCACAGTGGCTGCACCAGTTTGCATTCCCACCAACAGTGCACGAGGGTTCCTTTTTCTCCACATCCTCGCCAACACTTGTTTCTTGAGTTTTTTATTTTAGCCATCCTGACAGGTGTGTGATGTTATCTCATTGTGGTTTTGATTTGTGTTTCCCTGTTGATGAGTAATGTTGAACATCCTTTCATATGTCTGTTGGCCATCTGTATGTTTTCTTTGGAGAAATGTCTGTTCATGTCCCCTGCTCATTTTTAAATTGGATTATTTGGTCTTGGGGTGTTGAGTTGTATAAATTCGTTATAGATTTTGAATACTAATCCTTTATTGGATAAGTCATTTACCAATATCTTCTCCCATTCTGTAGGTTGTCTTTTAGTTTTGTTCGTTGTTTCCTTCACTGTACAGAAGCTTTTTATTTTGATGCAGTTCGAATAGTTTATTTTTGCTTTTGTTTCCCTTGCCCCAGGAGAGATATCTAGAAAGATATTGTTATGGCCAGTGTGAGAGAAATTACTGCCTGTGCTCTCGTCTATAATTTTTATGGTTTCAGGTTTCACATTAATGCCCTTAATTCATTTTGAGTTTATTTTTGTGTGTGGTGTAAGAAAGTGATCCAGTTTCATTCTTTTGCATGTAACTGTCCAGTTTTCCCAACACTGTTGAAAAGACTGTCTTTTTCCCACTGGATATTCTTTCCTGCTTTGTCAAAGATTAATTGACCATATAGTTGTGGGTTTATTTCTGGGCTCTCTATTCTGTTCTGTTGATCCATGTTCTGTTTTCATGCCGGTACCATACCATTTTGATTACTACAGCTTTGTGTGTTTTTTTTAATGATTTTTTATTATATTATGTTAGTCACCATACAGTACATCCCCGGTTTCCGATATAAAGTTCGATGACTCATTAGTTGCGTATAACACCCAGTGTGCCATGTAATACGTGCCCTCCTTACTACCCATCACCGGTCTATCCCATTCCCCTACCCCCATCCCCTCTGAGGCCCTCAGTTTGTTTCTCATAGTCCATAGTCTCTCATGTTTCATTCCCCCTTCTGATTAACCCCCTTTTCTTTATCCCTTTCTTCCCCTACCGATCATCCTAGTTCTTATGTTCCATAGATGAGAGAAATCATATGATAGTTGTCTTTCTCTGCTTGACTTATTTCACTTAGCATTATCTCCTCCAGTGCCGTCCATGTTGCAGCAAATGTTGAGAATTCATTCTTTCTGATAGCTGAGTAATATTCCATTGTATATATGGACCACAGCTTCTTAATCCAGTCATCTGTTGAAGGGCATCTCGGCTCCTTCCACAATTTAGCTATTGTGGACAATGATGCTATGAACATTGGGGTGCATATGGCCCTTCTCTTCACTACGTCTGTATCTTTAGGGTAAATACCCAGTAGTGCAATGGCTGGATCATAGGGTAGCTCAATTTTTAACTTTTTAAGGGACCTCCACACTGTGCTTTGTAATATAACTCTGAAATTGTGATGCCTCCAGCTTTGCTTTTCTTTCTCAAGATTTCTTTGGCTATTCTGGGTTTTTTGTGGTTCCATACAAATTTTAGGATTATTTGTTCTAGTTCTGTGAAAAATGCTGTTGGTATTTTGATAGGGATTGCATTGAATGTGCACTCCTGAAACCAACGTTACACTATATGTTAACTAACTAGAATTTAAATAAAAATTTGAAAAGGAAAAAAATGTGCAGATTGCTTTGGGTAATGTAGACATTTTAACAGTATTTGTTCTTCTAATCCATGAGCATGAAATACCTTTCTGCTTGTTTGTGTCATCTTCAATTTCTTTCATCAGTTTTTTAAGTTTATTTATTTTCAGTTATCTCTGCCCAGCACGGGGGGCTCTAGCTTACAATCCCAAGATCAAGAGTCACATGCTCTTCCAACTGAGCAGCCAGACGCCCCTTTCATCAATGGTTTATAGTTTTCAGAGTACAGGTCTTTCACCTCTTGGGTTACATTTATCTTAGGTATTCTATTATTTTTGATGCAACTGTAAGTGGGATTGTTTTCTTAATTTCTCTTTCTGCTACTTTATTATTAGTATACAGAAATGCAGTGAGTTTCTCTACATTGATTTTGCATCCTGCTATTTTACTGAATTCATGTATCAGTTCTAGTAGTTTCTCAGTGGAGTCTTTAGGGTTTTCTGTATATAGTGTCATGTCATCTGCAAATAGAGTTTTACTTCTTCCTTACCAATTTGGATGCCTTTTATTTTTTTTGTTATTCATTGTCACTTTTATTGATAGTTATTGATTGCTGGACTTCCAGTACTATGTTGAATAAAAGTGGTGAGAGTGGACATCCTTGTCTTGTTCCTGACCTTAGGGGAAAAGCTCTCAGTTTTCCACCATTGAGTATGATGTTAGTTGCAGGTTTTTCATATAAGGCCTTTATTATGTTGGGGTATGTTCTCTCTAAATCCACTTTATTGAGGGTTTTTATCATGAATGGATGTTGTACTTTGTTAAATGCTTTTTCTGTGTCTATGAGAGGATCATATGGTTCTTATCCTTTCTCTTATTGATGTGATGTATCACATTGATCCATTTGCAAATACTGAACCACCTTGCATCCCGGGAATAAATCCCACTTGATTGTACTGAATGATTTTCTTAGTGTATTGTTGGGTTCAGTTTGCTAATATTTTGTTGAGGATTTTTGCATCTATGTTCTTCAGGGATATTAGTCTGTAGTTCTCTGTTTTTGTGATGTCTTCATCTGGTTATGAATCAGGGTAATGCTGGCCTCATGAGATGAATTTGGAAGTTTTCCTTCCTCTTCTATTTTTTGGAAAAGTTTGAGAAGAATAGCTATTAACTCCTCTTTAAACATTTGGTAGAATTCACCTGTGAAGCCGTCTGGTCCTGGACTTTTATTTGTTGGGAGGTTTTTTTTGTTTTCTGTTTTTTAATTACTGATTCAATTTCGTTGTAGGTAATAGGTCTGTTCAAATTTTCTGTTTCTTCCTGCTTCAGTTTTGGCGGGTTATGTTTCTAGGAATTTATCCATTTCTTCTAGGGTGTTCAATTTGTTGGCATATAATTCTTCATATTATTCTCTTATAGTCCTTTGTATTTCTGTGGTGTCATTAACCAACATATTTAATTTGAACAACTTTTTTGTTCCTTTTGCAAAATAAGATATTTCAGAAGCAGTGATTTGGAAGTTTTTTTTTGCCATTACAAAAAAAAAGAAAGAAAAGAAAGATTTAAAGCCCACAAAAGGCAGCTCTATACAAGCACAATTTCTTGAGTAATTATTGCAAAAATGCTACCTTTGCTTTAATTGTCTGAGTAACTGCTTCAATCTTCATTACATATTGATTATTTAAACATGACTACTGATTCAGGTCTGATAGATATGCCTTGGAATAAAATATGGATCCAATGTTAATACAAATATATTTTAATTGATTTTATTGGCCGTTAAAAATTGGCCATTTGACATTTTGAGATAATGTATAGTTAAGCTTTTCTGCTGATCTATATCTAGTCAACACAGTGTTTCCCAAAGTGTGTTTCAGAGAATACTGGTTCTAGAGGGTGTTAATAGATATTGTGCAAAAATGGCTCAAGGGGGGCACCTGGGTGGCACAGCGGTTAAGCGTCTGCCTTCGGCTCAGGGCGTGATCCCAGCATTCTGGGATCGAGCCCCACATCAGGCTCCTCCGCTATGAGCCTGCTTCTTCCTCTCCCACTCCCCCTGCTTGTGTTCCCTCTCTTGCTGGCTGTCTCTATCTCTGTCAAATAAATAAATAAAATCTTTAAAAAAAATGGTTCAAGGGCCAACTGCTTTAGGAAATATGTGTATTTACTACAGAACTTTAGAGAACTAGCTTGTGACCAAGAGAGGGAGGTAGAATGTATAACATTACCAAAACATTTAATCAAAGACCTCCTTTTTTTAGGAACAAGGTGTTGTACAATACTTTGGCCAATACTCATCTAGTGAATTCAGGTTATTTAGGAAGATAATTGAAAATTGATTGGGTATAAATATTATAACTTGCTTCTGCATTTCAGAGGGACCACAAAAGAAGATAAAATGGATTGAGCATTATGTGCCAGGCACTGTTCTAACGTGATTGCCTTGTTTAACATTCAGAATGACGTTATGAGGTAGTTACAATCATCCTCATTTTAAAGATGTAGAAACTGCCCAAGTTCATGTGGCCAAGAAGTGGCAGAAGGAGGATTCAAACCCACTTTTCTTTTTTTTTTAATTAAAAATTTTTAAAGATTTTATTTATTTATTTGACAGAAAGAGAGAGAGGAAAAGCAGGGGGAGCGCCAGGGAAAGGGAGAGGGAGAAGCAGATTCCCCGCTGAGGAGGGAGCCTGATGCGGGGCTCAGTCCCAGCACCCTGAGATCATGACCTGAGCCAAAGGCAGACACTTAACCGACTGAGCCACCCAGGCACCCCTCAATCCCACGCTTCTTAACTACTCCGTTATGTGGCATTTCTAGGATCAGTTATAGGTCTAACCTTCCCAAAGCTGTCTGATCTTGCGCCAGTGTTAAAAGGGTTAATTATTGTTGCTTTTTAGAATGTTCTCTTGACCTTGTAGGGCTTGTACCCACTCTGAACTCTTCTTTTCCTAGATTCTCATAGCTATTATCACTTGTTTATTTTTTTAGATAGCCTGTAGAGTAATATGTCAGTTTCCAAAAATAAAACAAAAATTTTGTTGAGGCTTTGATTGTGTTAAAACTCTAAATTAATATGAGAAGAATTGACGTTTTATGATATTCAGTCTTCTCATCCATTAACATGATTTCCTTTCAGTCTTCTTTCAATCTTGGGTCTTCTCGGGCAGTATTCTCTTCAAGTGCATTTTAAGTAACTCAGACTTTCTTTGGAGATGAACATTTGGGGTAAGGATCTCTCTTCCAAAACCATCTCAGTCCTTTCATGCTGCCCTCTCACCTTTGGTCCCTCTCTTCTTCCCATGCTTTAACCCCTAACTGTACGTTCCCTTCTCTACTCCTTGACAGATTTTTGAAGCCTTATTCTACTATTTGATGCTGCTATCTTATTTATGTTTATTTATGTATCCCCAGAAATCCTTCAGCAAGGCCAGACCCCTCAGTGCCTTCCTTTTACCTCTGCCAATCATCTAGAGCAGATCCCATTTTCCCTTTGCCCCCTCCCTATTCCACCCCCATTTCACAACATTATTGACCCCCCCCCCAGGCTCTTCTGTTGCTGGAATGCCACCCCCACTTACATCCTAGCCCTGTGCATCCCCTTTGAGGTTTCCTCTCCCACTTCCTTCCCTCACCAAACCAGACAAGAGCTGTGACCTAAATAACTCTGCCTCCCCAGCTTCTACCTGGCCACATGGTAGACTCTCAACAGGTGTTTCATCTCCTCCCCTGAGGTCCCATTGACAGAGATGGTGCAGTTGCCTTTATAAAATAAAATAATACTTTGTATTCATCTTCCCCTCAAAAAGATCATGACTATCACCTAATTTTCATCCCAACCTACATAAAGCACAAGGGATACTTTTAGCAAGGCAGGAAGGAGAGTGGTGGTGGCAAAGCAGCAGAAACAAGATAGCAGTTCATTTGTACAGATATTCAGAAGCTGATTGTTCACAATTCAGGAAGTGGCTACATCACTAATATATTATCAGAATATTATCATTTTACTTAAATATGTGAGGTCTTAAGCTTTGTATACTCCTAAGTATGGGTTTATTTTGTCTCAGGATGGTTCTAGAGATTTCTGTTAATTTATATCAGATAGAATTTCTTCTGTTTTTCTCCAACAGAATACTTCTATCATCTGACAATTAAATCCAGTGAATTAAATAAAGGATTTCTGGCTTCTTCCATGTCCATCTATATGGAAGAATGTAATCATTTGTTGACATTTATTGAGTGGGCTAAGCATTGCAAGGAGATTTAAAAAGGGACACGTGATTCTTGTCCTTTAAAAGCTGACATTTGTGGTGTGGAGGGGTGGGGAAGACTCCAACAGAGAGCTCCTAAATAATTTTTTTCAGCCTCTGCTTAAAGACCGAGCTCCAGAGAAGGCATGAAAGGAAAGTTTTTCAACCAGGCTTTTCATAGGGAAACAGAAAAACCCCAAGAAAAAGTTCCCTCAATTAATACAATTGTCCATTTTCCTCACTGAGTCATAGGCTTAATGGATGGAAACTAGATAATCATTTTACCATCAGTGTAGAGAGCATAGAAACTTATGGGGTGTGAGTTCTTTACTGTCTCATTTGCAAGGAAGAGATATGGATGCTTCAGCATCTTTATCCACCTGCTGCTTCAAGGTTCCGAAAATAAATCACCATCATTTCTCCCCCCAGATCACTGCAGTTGCCTCCTAACTGGATGTCATACCCGTTCCTGCCCAGTGAGCAAACAAATGAATATCTGATGGGTCTCTTAAACCTTCGATTCAGTCTATTGACTATAATAGGTACTCGGCTCAGCCTGATTAAGAAAAGTGAACATGAACATTTCCATGAATTTGTTTCAGCTGGTCTGACCACAAGCTTTTGCTGAGTCTCTCCCATGGAAGTGTCAGGCACTGGGCTGGCCCTGGGTATATAAGTAGCTTGATAAGAAGTAATGTTCTCTGCCTCTGAGTTGCTTACAGAGTCATTGGGACTAGAGACTTGAAAAAGAGATCATTATGGTATGATGGTACAAGGAAAGTATAAAGGGGATACAGGGGGAGGCAGTTACCTTTTTCTTTCTTGGGGTGGGAGGAGGAAGAGAACTGAGTTTTGAGAGATAAACATTTCAAGTGAAGGAGACAAGGTACACAGGCACCAGGCCTGGTCAGCAACAGGGGAATGCCAAAGGGCAGCTGAATCCAGCAGTGAAGGGTCTTACATTCCAGGCTAAGGAAATTATCCTTTATCTTATGAATGAGGAGCCAAAAGAGGGTTTTACCCAAGGATAATTTCATAATTCTAGCAGCAGTGTGGATGGTGGTTTGGAGTAGGGTACGTATAGAGGCAGAGAGACCAATGGGAGGCTATGGCCAAGGTCCTGGAGATATTAATGGTCTAAGTCAGTGCCTTAACTCCTGGAAAGTGAGGCAACAGTAACAGGGCCTGCAACCTGCTTTATTAATTCACTGAAAGAAATATTTATTATCCATAGCTTCCAAGAACACTCCCAATTAATTTATATAATCAGCTATTAGAGAAATACAAATCAAAACAACCATGAGATACTACTTCACCCCCACAGGATGGCTATAATCAAAAAGATAATAACAAGTGTTGGCAAAGGTATGGAGAACGTGGAACCCTCAAACACTGCTTCGTATGTAAAATGGTGCACTGCTTTGAAAAAGTATGCCTGTTCCTCAGAAGGTTAACCTAGAATTAACACATGATCCAGCAAATCCACTCTTCAGTATATACCAAAGAGAAATTGAAAACCTGTGCACACAAAAACTAATACATGAATGTCCATAGACACATTTTCATAATAGTCAAAAAAGTGGAAATAACCCAAAGGTCCATATCTTAGTTTGGGCTGCTATAACAAGTTACCATAGACTGAGTGCTTTAAACAACAGACATTATTTCTTACAGTTCTGGAGATTGGGAAGTCCAAAACCGTGGTTGGATTCCAAGGAGAATCCTCGACTTGGTTTGCAGATGGTCATCTTCTCATTACATCCTCCTAGGGGGTTGAAAGAGGAAGGAAGTTCTTGTATGTCTCTTTTTATACGGGCACCAATCCTATCAAGAGGACTCCACCCTCATGACCTAATTACCTCCCAAAGACCCCACCTCCAAACACCATCGTACTGTAGATTAGTCTTCCACATATGAGTTTGAGGGGAACGCAAGCATTCAGTTCATAGCAGTCTATAAGTTGATAAACGAATAAATAAATGTGGCATATCTATACAATGGAATATCATTTGGCAACATGCTACAACATTACACTAAGTGAAAGAAGCCAGTCACCAAAGACTACACATTGTATGATTTCATTTATATGAAATGTCCAGAGTAGGCAAATCTACAGAGACAGGTAGATTAGTGGTTGCCTGGGGCTAGGGAGGAAATGAGGGGTGACTGTTAAAGGGAACGTTTCTTTCTGGCGGGATGCAAATATTCTAAAATGGATTGTGCTGATGGTTGCACAACTCTGTAAATAAACTAAAAACCATTGAATTATACACTTTAAATTAGTAAGAGATATGGTATATGATTTAGATCTCAATAAAGTTGTTACCAATAAAAGAGCAAAAATATTACATACTAATTATGGAAAGAGAGAAAATATAAGTAAAACTAATATAACTTTCTTCACCAATCTGTAGTATGAAACAATCGATCTCTTCTTTCTCCAGATGATCTCTCCATCCCCTTTGAGACCATGCTTCCCGGGCTGATACATGTAGAGGGCAGTCCTTCCCAGTGCCAAGAGACAGCATGGGAGACCCAAGTCACCACTCCTCCGTGCTCCTGCTCCTGAAGTTGGACCCACGGAGTTATGGATCTTGGGGAGTAAGACCACAGAGGCAAAGTGCCATTTTCATCACATCGTGTCAAGGTTACATACTATCAGCATTGTTGATGTTGATCTTGGTCCCCTTGCTGCGGTAGTGTTTGTCAGGTTTCTCCACTATAACATTACTCTTCTCTCCCTTCCTTTCCCTGCTGTACTCTTTGGAAGGAATTCACTATGCACAGCCCACACTTAAAAGTGGGGAGTTATGTTCCACCTCCTTGTGGGCAGAATAGATATGGAGTTCTTCTGCACGGGGGATATGTTCATTCTCCCTGCATTGGTGAAGATTCTTCAGAGACACAGAACGAATAGGCAACAGATAGAGATAGATAGATAGATAGAATATAAAGCTATACATATAGACCTACAGAGATAGAGGAAGAGATTATGAGGAATTGGCAATTACAGAGGTTGGCAAGTCCCAAGATCTGCGAGGTGAGATGGCAAGCCAGAGACCCAGGAGGCCTGATGGTACAGATCTGGTCTGAGTCTGAGACATGAAAATAAAGAAGATCCAATGTTTCAGTCTGAGTCTGAAGGCAAGGAAAAACCTATATCCCAGTTCAAAGGCTGTCAGGTAAGAAGAGTTCTGTCTTACTTGGAGGAAGGTCAGCCTTCAACCGATTGGATGAATCCCTCCTACATTAGGGAGTGCAATCTGCTTTACCTAGTCTACCAATTTAAATGTTAACCTCATCCAAAGACACCTTCATAGAGGGGCGCCTGGGTGGCTCAGTTGTTAAGTGTCTGCCTTCAGCTCAGGGCGTGATCCTGGCATTCTGGGATTGAGCCCCACATCAGGCTCCTCCACTGGGAGCCTGCTTCTCCCTGTCCCACTCCCCCTGCTTGTGTTCCCTCTCTTGCTGGCTTCTCTCGCTCTGTCAAATAAAATCTTAAAAACGAAACAAAACAAAAAACAAAAACACCTTCATAGAAACATCCAGAATAAATTTTAACCAAATATCTAGGCACCTCATGGCCAAGCAAATTGACACATGTAATTAACCATCACAGGTCCACACCTTGTAAATGTGGCACCCATATGCACCTTCTTAAGCCAATAAAGACAATAGCAAAATCATAATTCCACCTAACATGATACAACTATCTTGCATACAGCAGAAAACACACTAACCCCTTACCCAGAAGAGGACATAAAAGTCCTTGAGTAATGTTTACTCTTCTCCTTGGTATGCTGTAACTTAAAAACTCATAAAAATTATACTCCTTGTTTCTCTAACTGGTCACATGGTTGTAGTTTGTATTTATAACTACCTTCTTGCACTACCCATTCTGTATTCCCTCAACAAGCACCTCAGCTGGTCAAGGTTCTCTGTCTGATGGAGTGACCCAAACCTTCATTGCTGAAGGATCTGGGCCATTAATGGTCCAGCCTGGATTGGGTTGTAGATTTCCATTTACCTTAGTCATAGGACATGATCATACTAAGAGATCTCCTGTATTCCAGACATAATCTTCCTTATATTCACTATGGAGTAGCAGTCCAGTTTCCCCTTGGTAGTCAAGATCAGTCACCCCGGGCAACATAACAGCTCCCTTCTTTGCTTGTTGATTCAGAGACATGAGGAGCCCAAAGTTGCTCGGCAGCAGTCTTAAGTTTCACTTCAGTGAACTCATTGTTATGTCTCCTGGTGGAAGCATTCTTCCCTTTAGAACTAAGTCCTCTACTCAACAAATGATGTTGGGAAAACTGGACAGCCACATGCAGAAGAATGAAAATGGACCACTTTCTTAACACCATACACAAAAATAAATTCAAAATGGATGAAAGACCTAAATGTGAGACAAAATCCTAGAGGAGAACACAGGCAGTAACCTCTTTGACCTTGGCTGGAGCAACTTCTTACTGGACATGTCACCACCGGAGGCAAGGGAAACAAAAGCAAGCATGAACTATTGGGATGTCATCAAGATAAAAAGATTCTGCACAGTGAAGGAAACAATCAACAAAATTAAAAGGAAAAAAAAAAAGAACTAAGTCCTCTAGACCAGCAAAGCATAGGTTGTAGGAATAGGAAGCAGAAAACTTTGCTAGTGAATCACTAGGGGTGACAGCAAGTGGTGCCACTCCCATTTCCCCCACTTGGTTCCTGGACTCATGAGCTATGGGAGAAATAGCACCATATATTGGATGCTGATTCGCAGTATGTACAGCATGCCGGAGAACTTTGCCCCAGCCTGCAAGGTATTGCCACCTTGCTGGTGCTGTAATGGAGTCTTGAGAAGGCCATTCCATCGTTCTGTCAAGCCAGCCACTTCATGATGGGGGGTAAGGAGGAGAACATGGTAAGACCAGTGAATCCCTGAGCATGGACCCAGTGCTCTACTTCATTTACCATTGAGTTCCTTATTGAGAAGCAATGCTGGGTGGAATACCGTGATGGTGGACAAGGCTTTCTGTACGTCTGTGGATAGTAGTTTTGGCAGAAACATTGCATGCAAGAAAAGCAAATTCATATCCAGCGTAGGTATCTATTCCAGTAAAAACAAAACACTGCTCCTTCCATGATAGAAGTAGCTCAGTATAATCAGCCTGCCACCAGCTAGCTGGCTGATCACCCTGGGAAATAATGCCTTACTGGGGGCTCAGTGTTGGTCTCTGCTGCTGGCAGATGGGGTAGTCGGTGGTGACCATAGGCAGGTCAGCCTTGATAAATGGAAGTCCACGTTGCTGAGCCCATGCATGACCTCCATCCCTACCACTAGAGCGACTTCGTTCATGAGCCCTGTGGGTGATATGACAGAGCCTCTCTCTGGGGAAATACAGAAGGAGTCATCCTATCCATTTGATTATCAAAATCCTCTTCTGCTAAGCTCAGCCTTTGGTTAATATTCATATGGGACACAAATATATTCATATTTTCTCCCTCACAGAGGTCTTTCTACATATACATCCCCAAATTACCTTGTCACGGAGTTTCCAATCACGTTTCTTCAATGACCCTCTAGCCAAACCATTGGCCACAGTCCATGAGGCAGTCTATAATCACACATCTGGCCATTTCTTCCTCCAAACAAAGTGAACCACCAGCTGCACCACTGAAGTTCTGCCCCCTGGGAGGGTTTCCCTTCACCACTGCCTTCAGGGATGTCCCAGGAAGGGGCTGTAGTTCTACGGCTGTCCACTTGCAGGCGGTGCCTTCATAGTGTGCAGAACCATTTGTAAACCAGGCCCAAGTCTTCTCTTCCTTGGTCAACCAATTGCAGGCAACTCCCCATAAGGCTCTAGGTACAGGCTGGGGAGAGAAGATAGTGTAGCAGGAGTGAAGACCAAGTTCGTTTGGTCCTCTTCTTCATGTAACTTTCTTGTGCACACTTACATATATGCCACTTCCATTTGGTGATGGAGTGCTGCTGTACATGGCTTGGTGGGTCATATAACACCCAGTTCACAATGAGAAGCTCAAGTCATGTTAACTTGGTGGCTCATAGTTAAGCACTAAGTTTCTACTAAGGCCCAGTTGTAGGCTGAGAGCTGTTTCCCAAAAGGAGAGTAGTTATTCCCAGAGGACAGTAGAGCTTTGCTCCAAAGTCCTAAGCACATGATCTGTAATTCACCTATAGGGACCTGCCAGCGGCTCCAAAAGCATCCTTATCTGCCACTGACATTTCAAACACCATCGGATGTGCTGGATCATATGGCCCGAGCAGCAGAACAGCGTGTACGACATTCTAGACTTGTTGCAGAGCCTTCTGTTCTCAAAACTAGCAGCTTTTTAGGTCACTTCGTGAATGGGCTGAAGTTACACACTCAAATGAAAAATATTTTGCTTCCAAAATCCAAAGAGGCCCTCAAGGTGTTGTGCTTCCTTTTTGGTTGTAGGAGGGGACAGATGCAATTTAAGGAGTCATGGTCTACCTCCTGGAGGACAGAGTGTCTATATAATTTATTTAGAATTCTTCTGCACAGGAGATTTGTCTAGTCTCCCTATTTCTTTATTTAAGCATTTATATATGTTAGTATGGACCCATGAATATTTGTTTATATTTTGGGTTATAATCCAATACTACTTAATTTTGTTGCTCAAATTGTTCCAGCTCTGGCCTTTGGGCTCAGGACTTTATAAAGTTCCATAGATGATTCCAATGTGGAGCCAAGGCTGAGAACCACTGCTCTACGTAAAACGTTGTTTAGAATTTTACCACCATGAAAGCACTGATTTCCCTCAAATTAGGACAGATCCAAACTGAAAATAAAAAAGAACCTCAGATGGAGTCATATGCTCCTGCAAATACTAACCTTCAGAGGGCGGTTAATTAGGGGTTTCTCCCTCTCTGCTCCCTTTTTTACTGTAGACTATGGGGGTACATAAAATAATACTTGTTTCTTGATTAGGACAAATTTTAAATAAGTGGAGACTGTAGAATTCAGTTCTTCAATCAACAAGCTAAGAGCTGCCTTGTTGCCCAGAAAAAGAGAAGATAAGTGACACTCTGATAACCCCAGTGATTAGCACTCCGGATGTTTCTGCAGAGATGAGTGACTGTCTTGGGCAAGCCACCATTTCCAGTAAGTGTTCTTGACGACAGCAGCGTCAGTAGCTTCACCTTCAGGGAAAGATTCAAAGCTGACTTCCACTAGGTTGAGACTTAAAAGGGCTTCTCCAAGGATCCCTGGCATGCAGAAGTAACAATTCAGAAAGTTACTGGTTCATTATTCTGAGGTAAAATTCCTTTCCCCAAGCGTGGGCCCAGCCAAAGGGATAGCTCATTTCTGGCCCCAACGGTTATAATTTGGGATTGCTATCAAGACAGCCAGTCATTTCAGTAGTCCTCTCATGACATTTAACAGCAGTGGCTGTCACACGAATTTTCTTCGAACCACTCTGGCATATTTTCATAGAACAGTATTTCTAAAGGTGTGTCCTGAACCAGCAGCCTCAGCCATCCCCTGAGGACTTGTTGGAAATTCAAGTTCTCAGGTCTCACACCAGACCTGCTGAATTAGAAACTCTAGGGTGGGTCCCCGCAACCTGGGTCCTAACAAGCCCTTCTGATGCACACACAAGTTTGAGAACCCTGCCCTGAATAAACCCAAGCAATCGTAGCAGTTGGTTTCCCTCTTTTCCTGGTGGTTTCTGTGATGAATAATCATGACCCAGCTAGTCTCAGTGTTCCAGGAGCTCCCCAACCAGTCCTGGGGAAGAGCAGGAACCATCTTTGCATCCCCACAGCCTATGCCTGGCACATGGTAGTTGCTCAGTAAGTGTTCTAGATGAAGGGATGAATGACTAGACAACAGAAGGGGAAGAATACCTGGAGGAGATTCATGAATGAGATCAATCAGCATGGTCCTAGCGTGGGGACTGGGAGACTTTTCACAATACTACTGCCCAGACTTTTTGGGTCATCATCAGAGACTGACCCAAAGTCCCTAATTGCCGGGCTCTACCACATTCCAGTTACCCTCAGGGCCCCCTCAGGACATTTGGTGCGTCCGCTAACAAACAGCATTACCAGCTTCCTCTTTCCTCAAACCACAATGAGCTGAAGAGAAACAAAAGACATCAGGAAAGGCGAGAACAGGGGCCTTGCCGAACAGGAGGATGTGACCAAGCAGAAGAAGGGATGTTGACAGAAAAGAGAGATTGCACATGGCCACCACGGAGGGGAAAAAATCCAGCAGGGAAATGAAGGTATGCCTTAAGCAAGGTTAGTCCAGTAAGAAGGTTCATAGAACACATATGCAGAAATATAACAACTGTGCCCATGTGTCCTGGCCTGGGTCTATGGGATGTTTGGGAAGAAGCTGGGGGGGGGGGGGGAGAGATCTCCTGACTTTAAAATGGTGGCTTTTATTTGTAAAACCATTCAATGCCAGACAAAAGGCATTTGCCAACAGCCAGGTTGCAAGCATCTGTTGGGAAAATTTCATTTTTTCCTTTAAAAAAATTATTTTTCTACTTCCCATTCATGAGGATGGCTATCATCAAAAAATTGGAAAATAGCCAGTGGTGGCCAGGATGTAGAGAAATCAGAACACTTGTGCACTGTCGGTTGGAATGTAAAATGATACAGCCACTTGGAAAACTCTCCGGCAGTTCCTCAAAAAGTTACATTGCATAGAACTACTATATGATCCAGCAATTCCATTTCTAGGTGTATACTCAAAGCAGTTAAAAGCAGGAACTCAGATACTTACATATTCATTGTTCATAGCAGCATTATTCACAACAGCCAAAAGGTAGAAATAGTCTAAATGCCCATCACCAGATGAACGGATAAACAAGGGGAACATGGAATATCATTCAGCCTTCAAAAGCCATGAAATTCGGACACAGGTTACAACAAGGATGAACCTTGAAGAAATTATGGTAAGTGAAATAGACCAAACTCAAAAGGACAAATATTGTATGATTCCATTTATCTGAGGTACCCAGAATAGGCAAATTCATAGGGACAGAAAGCAGAATACAGAGCACTAGGGACTGGGGAGAAGCAATGAGGAATCATTATTTAATGGATACAGAATGTCAGTTTGGAAAGATGAAATAGTCCTGAAAATGGATAGTGGTGATGTTTGTACATCGTGTGAATATATTAATGCCACTGAACCATACAGTTAAAATGGTAAATTTTATGTTATTGTACATATTTTTCTAAAGCATAGCTAACATTTATTGACTGTCTGTATGTGCCAGGAACTATTCTGAGTGCTGTATGGTTCTCACTATAGCCCTCTGAGGTGCTGTTATTATCATCCCAATTTACAGATGAAGAAACAGAGGCACAGTATGTCAAGCACCTCTTCCAGGTCGTCCCTGCCCTGCATCAGAGTCAGGTTCAACCCTTGGCCCTTAACTGTGATGAACACTGTCTCTGCTCAATCTAAGTAATCATCTCAGTAGAGAACCCATCTGAGTATAACTCAAATGTCACAAATCCTGCCTCTGCTCCTTGCTGGCAGTGTGGGCTTGGACAAATTACTGGGGCACTTTACCTCCAAAATGTCCCAGATTTGTTCATGTCTCTGTATCTCTACTTCTGTCAGCCTCTCTAGCTTCTCCTTCAGCAGCAGGCTCGTAAATGGGCTCTGGGCCTCTACCATTTACCCCATGATCTGTTCTCTACAGAGCAGAAAAATAATAATAACATTATTTTGGAAAAATAACATAATACTTTTATTAGTTATTGGCTTAATCACCTCTACGTGACAAATTTTGGAAAATAAATTTGTATTAGTTAATGATTAACCTCTATAATATTGTTTCTTTACATTTTTTGGCTACATAGTCTTTAATCACTTGTTTATATGATGACAGTATTTGAATTGTCATTTTTATAGAGAAAAGAGAAAGATATTTTGGTCTTTTCTCTAGCATAATTGATGAAAATTTGTTTTTTATTATCGATAAATTTAAAAAGTTTCCTTCAGCTTCCCAACTCGTGATTCCTAATGCCTCACAAATGTTTAGATTTGTTATATAATTTGGGAGAAACTCTATCTAAAGTCTCTTCATATGTGCACTGTAAGATTTCAGGGCATAATCAAGCATGTTCCTCACAGGAGAGAACCTTCTGGTCAACAGAATCAAATTCTCCACCCATGGTTTTCATCGTGATGACCACACTATTCCACAGATTAGCTTCTGGTGCTGTATTTCAAGACTTGCTTCTCTTTTAGTACCCATATACTTCTGGTGGTGGGCACCGTAAACACATTCATGGAGCAATATGACCTCTGGCCCTGCCTCTTCGTGTCAGAGTATCAGGTAAGTTGGCATGGGGTATGGCTGGAGAAAGCCTGGAGCCACTCCTACATCTGGACAGCTCACAGTAACTTTATATATGAAATGACTGTGAACCACATAGATACCTCCCAAGATCCCCCAACTCAACTTCTCCTTAGCCAAATCCCCAAAGTGCCTATGGCCACTCCAACACCACCCAGCACAGGGGAAGCATGACAGAGGGGAAGTTGGGAGTGGAAAAGACATAGCCATTAACCAGTTGTGGTTAGAATGCTTATTTTTGTAAATTTTATGAAAACACATGACCATGTGAATATGTTGCAAGAGTCTTTGCCAGGATTTAGAAGGACCTATGCAAATGAGGGGCCCAGAGACTTTAAAACCACTTATTCAATGAAATAATAACTGAGTGAATGAATAAATGAATTTAATAAGTTGAAAAGGTGAAGGAGTATCCTAGGTATTAGAATTTTCTAGTAGATGGACTTGCAAAGATCTGACCAAACCAGCATGATAATCCAGTCTCTGGACCCCAGTTCAATTCCCACTCCATAGAATCATGCTTCAGCTGTTAATGATGTCCAGAAAGTCTCAAAACCAACAAGTGTAGTTCTAACAATTACTGTTCCTTCAAATTGAAGTTAAAAAAAAAAAAACTCTATTGTATACAAGCTCTTCACTCTGTAAATTCTTAATTTAAGATTGTCAAGTGAACACACCATGAACCTATGAGTTATCTTGCCAAAAATACTGAACATGAATCTGATCAAGCTTCTAGACCAAACTACCGATTTACCAGAAATTTTGAGAACAGTGGGTATATTCACCAACACCACAGGGATATATCTGCAAAATCCAGCCTGTGGGAAATGCTACAGGACACATAACCCAACATCAACATATAAATTGCAAAGAAGGAAAAAGGGACGGCTAAGGAAGAAAATATACATTTAAAAATATTTGAAAGACTTAAAATTAACTGTGATGTATGGACTTTATGTTGTAAAAACCATTTTGACATGGATGAGACAATTAGAATTTGAACACTGACTTAATCTTAAAGAAAAAAATTGGTAGGAAAAAAATTAAACCATCAATAGGTAGAAAATAGTACATATAATGACCATTATCTTTAAAAATTCTTTGTTTTCTAATTATAAAATAATAAAAGGTCAAAGTATCCTCTGCTTCCCTGTGCCTCACTCATCTCCTCAAAGGTTAAAAATTTAGTGTATATCCTGTCTACACATACAAATATGTATAATTATATAATTACTAAAAATATATGTGTTGTGTATTTGTATATATACACAACGTACGTATTTTAATAATTATATAATATATATTTATTTTTAAGAGGATTAAAGAAATAGGTAAATAAACATTGAGCTCCAGTTAGTGATATGCATGCTGACATGTTTAGGGCTAAAGTGTACTGATATCTGCAAACTTATCTTGAAATACATCAAAATAATAAGTTGGATCGGTGAATGGTATATTAGTCCTCTAGGGCTACCATAACAGAATGGTATATTAGTCCTCTAAGGCTACCATAACAGAATACCACTGGGAGGCTTAAACAACAGAAATTCATTCCTCATAGTTCTAAAGGCTGGAAGTCCAAGATCAAGGTGCTGACAAGGTAGGTTTCATTCTGAGGCCTCTTCTCTTGGCTTGTAGGCAGCTGTGATCCCAGCATGTGCTCACATGACCTCTTGTGGAGAGACACCGGGCGTGTCTCTCTTCATAAGGACACTAATCCTATGACCTCCGTTAACCCTAATTACTTCCTTAGAGGCCCCATCTCCAAATGCAGCCATACTGGGAGTTAAGGCTTCAATATATGAATCTTGGGGGAGACACAAACATTCGGTTTGTAACAGATTGATAAAGGAATGGACAGATTAGGATAAAGCAGAATACAGTAAAATGTGGGTTGTAGGATCTAGAAGGTAGGTACTCACTGTATAATTATTTCAACTTTTCTCTGTGTTTGAGGATTTTCATAGTAAAATGTTGGGTCAAAAGATAGGGAAAGTCACGTGTGGTGAAGTTGAGCAACTTGCCTGAGGTCACACAGCTGAGAATCGTCACAGCCAGCCTTGGAACTCTGACCTTTCCAGTTGTTGAGCCTGGGTCCTTAATCAGTCTGTACACTCACCCTCCCTTGCAACTGATGCACTCACATTCATTTCCCCTTTTACGCACACAGAGCTGGTATATTTTCATTTTACAGATGGGGGAGCTGAAGCCTCAAGAGCTCCAGGACTTGCCCCAGTACGTTTGCCTGGGAGGTAGGAGCACAGTTGAAGCCACTCCTGGCTCATCTTCCCAGGTAGAGTGTGTGGAAAGGGCATGTGCTTTAGCATCTGATTGACTTCCATTCAAAAACTGACTCCAGATAAACTGGTTTTAGGAAGAGTAATGGTCTGGAAGGTAAAATGGAGAGAGAGGGGCACCACGCCCACTTCCTGACCATTGAGGAATTTTGGTGTGAGAGGGAATTCAGCCTCCACTCAGCAGAGCTTTAGGAACCTCAGAAGTTGGCAGGTCCCATTAAAAAGAAAGGGAATGTTTGGAGAAGACTTGGTTTTCTCATCTGTAAAATGGAAGGTGATAATGCCTGACTCAAGGGGCTATATAAGAAATGAGAAAAAAATTAAATGAGCATGTACAATGCCTGACATACAGTAACAATGCATTTTATTTATTAATTGTCCAGCTTTATTGAGGTATAATTGACATAGGATAAACTATACATGTTTAAAGTGTACAATTTGATAAGTTTTGACATAGGCATACACCCATGAAACCATCATCACACTCGATTTAATGCATCTATCGATTATCCTGAAAAGTTTCCTCCTGCCCCTTGGTAATCCCTTTCTTCATCTCTTTCTGTCCCACTTCTTTCATCTACAGACAACCACTGATCTGTTCTGTGTCACTACAAATTAGTTTTAATCTTCTAGAATCTTATATAATTCAAATCATACTGTATGTATTATTTTCGAGGGGGGAATGAGATTTGACTTCTTCCATTCAACATAATGATTTTGAGATTCATCCAGGTTGTTGTGTGTATCAACAGTTCATTCCATTTTATTGCTGAATAGTATTCCCTTGAATGGGCGTATCACAATTTATCTGTTCACCTGTTGATGGATATTTGAGTTGTTTCTAGCTTAGGGCTCTTATAAATAAAGCTGCTGTATGCAAGAATTTGCATACAACTTCTTGTATGGACATATGCTTTCATTTCTCAGGGTAAATACTTATGAGTGGAACAGTTGGATCATATGATTGGTGTGCGTTTATTCTTACCAAACAGCCGGACTGTTTTCCAACATTCAACCATTTAACATTCCTGCCAGCCATGTGTGAGAGTTCCAGTCCCTCCACATCACTACCAACACTTGTCATGGTCAGCCTTTTTAATTTTAACAGTTCTGATCAGTATGTAGTGGCATTTCATTGTGGTTTTAGTTTACATTTCCCTGATGACTAATGATGTTGAGATCTTTTCACCTACTTGTTTGAAGTTTCTATATCTTTTTTGGTGGAGTATTTGTTCAAACTTTTTACCCATTTTTAATTAAGTTGTGTTCTTATGGAGTTTTGAATGTTCTTTATCTAGAATGTTCTTTAGAATATCTAGATGGAGATCCTTTGTCAGATATATGCTTGGCAGAGCACTTTTTAATGTTAAAAAACAAATCTTAAGAGCCATGATAACAATCGTTGACTTTATTATCTTGAGAACATTAATACAAACAAAGGCCTCAGTGATTGAACAATCTTTCTAAATTAATCCCTATTGCATCAGTCATAGCATGTGCCTCCTCAGGAGGTAATCTAACAGAGTGGTTAAGACAAGAGTCTATCAGAAAGAAAAAACTTTTATAAGCTATCAACACTACATGTTTGGAAGTTGCTCCTACCCAAAGCATCACTTTGTCATTTGTGTTTCCTGGGGAGAAATTTCCGGGACATACCACATCAGGTTTGGTTGCCACCCTCACCCCAACAGAATCTTCAGGTCAAATCCTGCCTCCACCTCTTTTCCAGTCACTGGCAGTAGGGCAGAACTCCCAGTCATGCCCACTCCACCTGTCTTTGTGTTGCCGTGTGTGTCCCCCAATCTGACGCAAGCATCATGTCTCCCTACGCCCTGCTGTGTTCTCAGGAACTCTTCTCTATAGTCCTAAACTCTCCCACTCCTGCCACCTCTTCTCTGACTTTAACCAAAACCCAGCTATTCCTGAGGACACTGTGATACCCAGGCAGTGTCCTCCTGGCTTATAGTACAGCTTCTCATCCCTCCTCCTGCTTCCAGAAACCTAGTTCTTCTGAAGATCAGGTCATCTAGCTCCGTCAACTTCCTCCTTGGAGCTGTTAATTACCTCTCAGCTATACCCCTTGATTCAGGAGAGATGCTAACATTTCGGTTCCTGCCTTCCTCTCTTCCTCTGCTCTTGTCATGTCATTCTCACCCATTCTCAGTGACCTCAACAGCGATAAGTTGGAACCATCTAACACCACGTAGTTGAATCATTCAATACTCTGACCTCTTGGGCCTTCAACCAACATTTCCAATGACCTTTTCCTCCATTCCACCTCAGCCACTCACTCACACAGTCACATCCTCAGGACCACCAGAAATGATCCCACCACTAAAATCTTTCTTTAAGCATCCTACCCTCTGAGCACCACCTCTTTCCTTCCAGGTCACTTGTTCAAATGCGTCCACTACCATATTTCTTCACACTTAGCAAAATCTCCAATCCACTGGCCCCCCTGGTGGATACTCATCAGCTTCCTCATGACTCCATTCTCCTTATCCAGCCTAGATTCTGTGGTGCACCATAGTTCCTTCCTTATGAATACACTTCATCCCTCAGCCTGTCTCCCTTCCTCCATGGCAGATCCTCAGCCCCGGAGTAGCTCTTTCATGCCTGAATCTAAGCGGCTGAATGTCACTGGAGAAAAATCAGATGTGGACTTCTCTCATTTCACTTTAAAAAAAAATTTTTTTTCTTAATTGAGGTAAAACATGCTTGTAGAAGTGGAGAAAAATGAACAACGGGGGGATGGAGAATGGCTGCTTAATGGGTGTAGGTTTTTCTTTTGGGGTGATGAAAATATCTTGGAACTAGATAGGGGTGTTGGTTGCAAAACATTATGAATATACTAAAATGACACTAAATTGTTCACCTTAAAATAGCTAATGGTCAATTTTATGTTATGTGAATTTTACCTAAAATTTTAAAAGAAAAGGAACTCAATTAATTATCATAAAGTGAATACACACATGTAACCACCGCACAGGTCAGAAAATAGAACATCACCAACACTCCAAACCCCACTTGATGCCAACTGCCACCTACTACCCTTCTATCCTGCCCAAAAGCAACCATTATTTGTGTCTGGCTTCTTTTGCCCACATTATGTTTTTGAGATTTATCCATGTTATGCATATAACTATAATTCATTCATTTTCACTGTTGTATATACTCCTTTTTAAAAATACTATCTCACGATTTATTTAACCATTCTATTGATGGACATTTGGATTGTTTCTAGTTAGAGCTATTACAATAATGCCGCTCTGACATTCTTGTGCATACATGCAATCCTCTGGTCAGTTTTACACCTAGGAATAGAACTGCTGAATCACAGGGCATGCATTTCGATCAGAAGAAGAACTCCAGCATCCCTTGTCTTTTAAAATACTCACATTCCTCTCCAAACTACTTCCCCATTTCTCTGTCCCTCTTCGCAGTGAAACCTCTCCATCTATACATGCTGCCTCCATTCTTTATCTCCCATGCACTGTTTTAAATACTCACTTTTTCTTGTTTAATTTCTGCCCGCTTTTCTTTCACAATTTCTCAGTTTGGGGGGCGGGGGTTGGGGGGGAATATACAGGACAATGTACTGAAGTCAGTTTCAAGTGAAATCTGAAATCAGTGGAATGTCATTAAAAATCTTTCCAAATTAATCCTCACAAAAGCAAAAAGCACACTTGAATTCTATTTGTATAAGTATTTGTAAAATAAAAAAGGCAACATCTCAGTAAAGGTAATGTACAAAATTATAGGTTTCTATTACCACACATATCAATAAGCAGCTTAAATATTACAGGCAATCCTAAGCACACTATATAACTAGTCAACAATGAGCCATCCATATACAGGTTAACCAGGCTTTATACATGTTCCACACTATGCAATAAAACATAGCCCGATCAACAAAATTTCCAAAACATATCTTGAGGTTTATGTGACAACATCAAGTCATTATAAAGTAATGCTCTAGTAGAACAGCCCCAGGGAAAATTAACACTAACTCAGTGCCAAGGGCTTCTGGCCAAGTCACAGAAACTCAAAAGACCAATTCAAGTCTCAAGTCATTCGGGCAAAACAACATCTCACAGGATCTACCATGTAGATTACAGCAAAACAAAGTATGGAAATAACCAATCTACTCAGGTCACTTTCTTAGACAAAAATCACAGGGAAATGAAACTCTATTGCTACCTGTATTTGTTATGCAATATCATTTAAGTGGGTACAGATGAGTTTCTCATCCGTTCTCATATCAATTCCAAATATGCACACATTCTTGTAGATAAAAAGACAATCTTCATTTTTTTAAAAAAATCATCTTATTAGTCAGTCATAATCACCATTTAGCATCTTGGTTATTAGTAGCAATATATTTTCTTTTTTAACACAGGGACACGACACATGAGAAAAGAGCATTAGTGACAACGAAGCAAAAGTAAGTTGTATGCGGTCCAGTTCTAGTGTGACCAGAATACCTTACAAATGCCGTATGTAGGTAACCGATGGGTACTTGAGAGGCCTTCACACGGATCAGCCATCTGTTGGTGGTCAGGGAATGGATGCATCTGAACCTGAGGGTGCTTTCCTGTCGATTAGCAGATGAGGGAACGTCCCACTAGAAAAACTAAGGATTTAATAAATAATTTCTTATCATTCATTTTTTATAGCTACTATGCTTTAATTTTTCTCTTTGAGCATCTTAAACATTTAAAAATCTTTGTCATGGGGCACCTGGGTGGCTCACTGGGTTAAGCATCCAATTCTTGATTTCGGCTCAGGTCATGATCTCAGGGTTGTGAGAATGAGCCCCACGTTGGGCTTGAGATTCTCTCTCTCCGTCTCCCTCTGCCCCTGCCCCCACTCATGTGTGCTCTCTAAATAATTCTCTAATAAGTAAATAAGTAAATAAATAAATAAAATCTTTTAAAAAAATCTTTTTCACACTATCCCTTACTAGAGGTGATGCACTGTAACGCACTCTGTCACACCCTGACTCTAGGTAATGCACTGGGAGGAACCTGGAATGGGGGATGTCTCTCAGTTCTAGAGGCTGGAAGTCCAAGATCAAGGTGTCAGCAGGGGTCATTCTCTTTTCAAAGGCTCTAAAGGAAGAATCCCTCTTTGCCTCTTCCAGCTTCTGGTGGTTCCTGACAATCCTTGGTGTTCCTTGGCTTATGGATGCTAGGGTGCTAAGCTAGCAGGACTTGCTGGATATAGGCTATTTTTGGGGTGCCAGAGTAAGCCATGCACAGGAAAGTGTCAGGCCTCTCAACTTGCCCCAAGCTGCTCTCCGGGGTGCTAAGGATAGCTATTCGCAGGGAGGTGCCATGCTGGCATCATTCTCCTGTGAAGTTGCCCAAGCTGGGCCAGGGGAAGTTGCCCACAGGGACGTGGCATATGCCACTGGCCACCCCTGCACACTACAGGAACCTAGCCTGACAAGCCACCCTCACTGCAGGGGTCTAGTTGTATGAGAAGCATGATAGAATCAGGAAGCAAAACCCTCCCTCCTCCAGTGTTTCTATAGTACATTTTACCAACAGCCTAAGCATCACCTCCGCGGGCAAAGAAGAAATATTTGGAGGGCCCATCTCCATCATCACAGAGCAGACAATGAAGAATGGATTTGGAGCCAAGAGGCAGTAAGTTGATAATTGACACAGCCTACCTCTTTGGCTACACAGTTTCCATATACATCTTTCTACAAACATTGCAACTTATATAAAATAACAAAGTAACTTTATATTTTTTTTAAAGATTTATTTATTTATTTTGGGGGGCGGGGCAGAGGGAGAGGGAGAATCTCAAGCAGACTCCCTGCTAAGCACGGAGCCCGATGCAGGGCTCGATCCCAGGGCCCTGAGATCACGACCTGAGCCGAAACCAAGAGTCGGACACTTAACTGACCGAGCCATCCAGGTGCCCCTTAGATTTAATTTTAAGTAAACTCTACAGTAAATGTGGGTCTCGTCACCACAACCCCAAGATCGAGAGTCACCTCCTCCACCAGCTGAGCCAGCCAGACATCCCACAACTTTCTATTTCTAACTAATCAAGATACAGGTATCCTTCCAAGTGAAGAAGTTCTCACCCTTTCCTCAAAATGAAGAGAGGCAAGGTCCAAACAGTCACTATACCCATTGCTGGTTATGTTAATTAATCCCCAAGTTTTGTCACAATTCAATCTGCTATTCTGTTATCCTTAAGACTAAGCTATAAAGCTAACCTCCAACAACTTATATTTAAAAATAAAAATGAGAAGGAGAAAAATGAAGAAAAGGGTTGATATATGCAAATAGAAACCTACATATACCAAGCAAAGAGAAAATATGCAAAGCAATATACTCCTCATTTCTTTATTTGGCCATGAGACTACAGTTGATAGCTATGGCTTCTTTCTTTTATTATTCATCCTGTGTTTCTCCCACCTTCAGTCAGAACTTCAGCTGGTGCAATAACCCAAACCTTCATTCCCAAAAGGACTGCGTAGCCAATTATCTTGCATTTGTTGTTTGTCTGTTTCTATGGTTTCCATTAACACTTAACATTGGGCATTAAACTACTTTATAAAGACACCCCAGGAAATCCCCTGGGTTCCAGACAAAGATCTCCTGGTCCCTACAGTGCAGCAGCAGTTTAGCTTCCCTTGGTAGTTAAGATCAGTTGCTGCAGGCATTAGACTAACTTTTTGTCTGCCTGTTGGTTCAGTGGCATAAGTAGCCCAAAAAGGCCAGATGGAAGTCTCACTTTCCAACTTAACAGAACCGTTGTTGTTTTCCCTGGTGGAAAGATGTCCTCTTTGGGGACTAAGACTTCCAAACCAGCAGAACTCAAGGATAAGCAAAAATGAACTGGAAGTGAGTTATTAGGTGAAATACTAAGAAGAGCCACTCCCATTTCCAGCCCTTGATTCTGGACCCATGGGTTCTGGTTATGTGGGAGCCAACCTGCCTCTTCTTTAATCAAGGAGCTTCGGGTAGGTAAATTGACTTAGGTCTGAAAACTGGTAAAATGCCATGACTTGCCCACAGTGGTGGCTCAAGGCAGGTGTTTGGCTACCAGACTTAGAGTGTTTTCCTCTTATATAGCTCAAGCTACTCTAGTAGATGGCTCATCTATTTTCACTCCAGGAGCATGATAAATTAACCACCATCTAAGGTCAGGCGAAGGCATTCTGATTACCCTCCACAGTCGTTGCACCCACTCTGCCTCTGGTGATCAAGTGCTGCCACTCTCTCTACCACTTTAAGGTCCCATCATCACCATTGGGCTTGGGAGGCTGTGTCAGTGGCTAGGCCAGACCAGACCACCTGGTCTGCCAAGCAGAGCAACCACAGAGCCGTCCTTTCAGAGAGTTTGCAGGGGCTCCACTCTTAATGCATTTCTCAATTGCTTTAGTGAGAGAGAGGTGTTCTGGCCTTGTCATGCAGCATAGTTGGGCAGCAGAACTGAATAATGACGTGAATGAGAACTGTGAAGAAATGTTTTGTACCATCTTCTGGGCTCTGTTCACAATGGACTAATTTTTTTCCTAGTACTACAGACTGTTTAGCTATTTTCTGGCATGATGGAAAAGTACAGAAAGGTATGATGGTACTACATGAGTCAAATGGCAGAAACCAGAGAAGTCTCTGGGTTCTTCAGCTGCCTTCATTTGTGAATCTTTTCATTTTAGGATTCTGCTATTATTTTGACAAATTTCCCATCCTTAGTCTTGGGTTTCTCCATTCAAGTTCTAGGGGGAAAAAGCTGAGTTTTCCCTCCTATTTTATCAGTATTCTTGGAGCCAATATCAATCAAAGCCAAATTCAGTAACAGGGCATACTTTTAATAGGTGCGGTTAGCAAGTATTTTAAAGAGTAAAGAACCTTCACAGCAACTTCCACAAATGCATCTGACATCATGCTTTTAAGCTGGAGAAAGTGCTTGGGGAATTACACATGGTATGTATAAACTTGAACGGGCTGTACTCACAAGGAAAAACATGTGATTTATCTAAGCATAGTAAATACCTCAGAGTTTAGTTTTCCCGGTAGGAATGTCTCGTGTAAACAGTAGCAGTGACTATCCCTATAGCAAAATTTCTAAGCATGCAGATAAATCAAATTTTTCTAAAGAACATTTGCTCAGTAACATCTTTGCCCTTTTATTTACAGACTAGAAGAGGGAAGAAATATGAAAGACATACTTATACTACCTTATCTTTGCTCATACCCTTTTCCTTACAGTGAAAAGAAAATGTACTGTGCCCTAAAATTCAAGACCAATGCCATATCACTAAAGCTATCAAGTTTTGCAAATTCACACCATGACAATTCAGGGCTCCTTGTTTGGGAAACCACTGTCTGGGTGTGGGTACCCTTGAAGCCTCCCAGATCCCCGTGTTACCACTGCTTCAGAACAATGCACAAGCCAGACCTTTAAAGGAGAATTTGAACCTCCCTCGTGTAGTCAAATGAAACAGATTTATGCTGTTAACTCTTCCTTCATTTTTGCCTGCAGAATATGGGGTATTTGAGGTGCCTAAAATACATTGCTTTTAAAATGGAAAAGCAGCTCTATCGTTTCAAAAACAGAAGAGCAAAGCCAAAACATTAAATTCTGATCCATGGGCAGTGGCGATTAGATTTGCTTCTTTTCTTCCACCTGTGTTTTGTTTTTTTATCCCTGTTGTAACCCCTGATTAATACTTCTGTCCTCAGGGTGTGGTTTCATGGTTTTGGCTACCACTTCCTGTCTCTACATGTCTAAGAGGGTCCCAGCAACTTACATTCTTCTGTTTTATAGGAACTGGCTGTTTTTCTCTTTTTCCCATCCGCTGAGCTGACTCCACTTAACTCAATGAATTTCAGCCTCTAGATTCCTTTATTTAATCAGTTGAGCTTTCTAATGTTCAACTCAATTGTGAATGCCAGACCTGTATGTTTGGTCTGGTTTGATAAAACCATGGTGCTCGTTAGGGAGGCAGCTTGGAGAAAATGGTCCTAACTTCCAGACCCTGGTGAAATTCTAAGTGAGCTAGTAGAACAAGCCAAGTGAGAGTCGTAGAATCGTGAACCAATATGGACAAGCCCAGCTATTTGGGGGATTGAGGAGCCTCAAGTACATAGGAAAGAATTAGAATAAATCATAATCCTGTGTATGATATACTTTCCTCAATGGTCCTTGAGTAGCCTCTTCCATTAGATAGGATTATATTAATAGAGATCTAAACAGAGATGTGGATGTAGCTAAGCACCCGTTAATTCAACATGTAAAGGGAAAATTAAGATCTTGACAATAACCTAAATTTAAGTATCCAGTTGCTTCTCCCACTTTCTCTCTCTGCCTTTCCCACTCAAGGCGGACATCTTGCTGAATTCCTTGTTGACCATTTTCCTGCCTTCCTTTTTAGGTAGTTTAATTGAATCTATTTATATGCATCCAAAGGAAATATTTGTACGTTAGTCACTTTTAGCTTTGTTTAAAAGGGCATCATTCTGTATCTTACCTTTAGGGATTGACTTCTCTTAATACGTTGCTAAGATTCACCCATATTTTTGTGTGTTGCTATGGTCCATTCATTTTGACTTCTGAATAATATTCCATTGTATAGAGTTACTACAATTTGTTTATTCTCTCTTCTGTAGCTAGGCTTTCAGGTTCTTTGTGGGTTTTTGTTCTCGTGCCAGAAATACCGTGAACTTTCTTCGATAGTTACTTGCTGCACATGTGAAATCATTTCTCTTGTGTCTAGACCTAGGAGTAAAATTGTTAGGGCATTGGGTATGTGTATGAATTTCTGAGGGCTGTTGTAACAAACTATGACACGCTGGTAGCTTAACACAGAAATTTATTCTCTCCCATAGTTTGGGAGGCTAAAAATCCAAAGTCATTGTGCTGTCAGGGTTGGTTGCTACTGAAGGCTCTCAAGAAAAATCTGTCCCATGCTCCTCTCCAGGCTTCTGCTGCATCATTCCAGTCTCAGGCCTTTAGAAAGGCCTTCTCTCTGAGTGCTTCTGTTTCTGTCCTTTCTCTTCTCCTAAGGACAGCAGTCATATGGGATTTAGGGCCCACCCTCCTAATGTGATGTCATTTTAACTAGCTAATTACATCTGCAAAGTCCATATAAGGTTCCAGGAGTTAGGACTTCAACATATATTTTTGAGGGACACGATACAGCCCATAACAGTGTATAAATGCCCAAATTTAGAAGAAAACGTCAAACTGCTTTCCAAGAAACTACAAAAATTTACACTCCCACCAGTATTGAATAAGACTTGGTATTACCAGGGGCGCCTGAGTGGCTCGGTCGGTTAAGTGTCTGCCTTGGGCTCAAGTCATGATCCTGGGGTCCTGGGATCAAGCCCCAGTTGGGCTCCCATCTCAGCAGGGAGCCTGCTTCTCCCTCTCCCTCTGCTGGCCTTGTGATCTCTCCCCTCACCGCTCTCTAAAATAAATAAGTAAAATCTTTAAAACAATTTTTTTAAAAAGACGTGGTATTACCAGACTATTTAAATTTTTACCTACTGAATGCATATAAAATTCTATGTCATTATAGTCTTGATTTATACTTCCTGATTATGAATTTTAACCCACATGGTAGTACTTCTACTTCTATATTACAAATAACCTTGCTTTTTCTTATATTTCATACTTCTTTGTCCTTTCCTTCTTTCTTCTGGGAGGTTTCCTCTACCTGGTCTCCCAAGTCGTTAACTTGTTCTCCATCTCTTCTGTTATTTGTCCATTTGATATGTTCATTTCAACTTTTACTATTTTTCATACCTAAGATTTCTTATTGGTTTGTTTTCTTGTTCCTTTTTTTAATAGCCATATATTTTTTATCTCTTTTGTATGTTTATGAGGCCAATACTGGCCATTAGGTAAATGATTGATTCCTCTGTTTTTGTATATATACTTGGTTCTGTAATCTAATAGGTTATTTTTCATTTCAAGTGGTTGTGCTTCTCAAATATCTCCCGTTACTTTGACGTGTGAATTCCTTTTCCCCCAGAGGTATGTGCTCTGTCTGGTAATGCATATAAGGGAACACCTGTCCTAATTAGCTCATTCCCACTCAGCCCCAATTAGCCCAGAGGGTGGGGATGGATTAGGCCCAGGTTGGGGAAAGTAGCCAGGGCACCAAAAACCAGGTCACTCGCTCTCCGCTTCACAAGACAATGATGTCAGGATTTCACTCTTTGTCTTCCAGGGATATTTGACATTAGGAAAAGACCCTCTTGGAGGGTAATTTGCCAGCCCCATGGAGTATGGAGGGGAAGGAAAAGTGACAACCCAAGGTTAGTTAGCCCTCACTTCAAGCACAACCATTGAATCTAAAGTTGTGAATCTGACCTGAAGCCCTTGTTTGGTATCACTGGGAGGCACATCCTTGGCAGATTATCCGCCATTGGTCACTGTTTGTACTGACATTCTCCTTCAGTGGGCACCAGGAAATCTTTGTCCAGAAATATCTCTTTTTCAAGAATTTCCCAATTCTATATCCTATCTGTTTGCATTTCTTCCTTTATGATTCTTTTCTCTCCCACACTTCTTCAGACATTTCTTAAGATGCGCTGTGTGTCAGGCTCTGTGCTAGGTTCTGATTGTGACCGGTGTGAGAATCAAATGTTCTTAAAGCATTAGAAGGGAAAACAGAAATGTGGCCTAGTTTGGGACATTAAAGACAAATTTGACCTTCTTTCCCTGATCGCACAGCAAGGAGAGAGTGCTGCGTTCCTCTGAGATGGAGCCCAGAAATGATGGTGGAAAGGTGCTCTAATCCAGTGTTCTAAGCTGGGCTGCTCCTAGAACCTGCTGGGGAGATTTTCTCAATTCCAATGTCCAGCCAGACATACACTGTCAATTAAATCATAATCTGTGGGGATAGAACCGAGGCATCAATAACTTCTAAAAATTCTCTAGGTAAATCCAGTGTACACCCAAGTATAAGAACCCTGCTTTATAGGCAAGTACCAGGCTTAGAACCAGGAGTTCTGAGTTAAATACCATTATGGTTGAATTGAGTCCCCCCAAATTCATATGTTGAAGCTTCAACCCCTAGTGCCTCAGAAAGTGACTTTATTTGGAGATAGGATTTTTACAAAGGTAATCAAGTCAAAACAAGGTCCTTAGGGTGGACCCTAATTCGATTTGACTAGTGTCCTTATAAAAAGGGGAAATCAGGTTCGGATCTGCATACAGACGGAAAACCATGTGGCCGTGAGAACAGCCATCTACAATCCAAAGAGAAAGGTCTGAAACAGATCCTATCTTTATAGCCCTTAGAAGGGCCAACCCTACCAACGCTTTGTTTCAGACTCCTAGCCTCCGGAACTATGAGACAGTAAGTTTCTGTTGTTCAAGCCCAGTTTGTGGCAGTTTGCCACTGCAACCCTAACAAACCAAACAAATCCTGGTGTAGCCGTGTTTCAACCACGTGCACATCATTTCTCTTACAGTCCTTCAGTTACCGTATCAGAAAAACAGAAGATAAACCCTCCCTCAAAGGGTTGCTGAATTTAAACGGGATAACGTAAGTGAAAGCACCCAGCCTAGAGATTGAAACGTAGTGGGTGCTCAGTAAATGTTAGTCGAATCCGAGGCTTTTCCATTTGAACAGAGTTTTTTCAGCTTTAGCCAACTGTGGTCAGTTGGGCGGCGGTGGGGAGGGGCATATTAGGACCGACAGGACACCCTCTAGGTCTCCAGAAAACTAAATCAACATCTGTGTTCTCTTTAATTAGCCCCTTTCCACCCCGTACATTAGCCTAGGGCGCCCCAAAGCTTTTTAATCAGTCCGATCTTGGAAGGAACCCTTGTTCCTGAGGCCGGCCTCTAGGGGGCGCGCTGTCTCCAGAACCCGGGACTGGACTGGTCCGCCGCGCAGAGGGAGGGCAGAGAGCAGTTAGGAAGCTGCCGGGAGGGCTTGCCTCTTGCAGTCCTCCTTCCTCCCTGCGGCCGCTTGCTGCAGCAACGCGGGGAGAGGGAACACCCACACTGTGAGTGCTTCACTGAGAGCCCCCTAACACCCAGGTGCTACATCACTTACCCTGGACAGTCTTGTTCTTAAGCACAAATGAGTAAATTAAGGCTCAGGGAGGTTAAGTAAACTAGTCGAGGATCACACAGCTAAAGAAATAGCACCCAGGTCTGCTTTATTCCAAAAGCAGCAAAACACCTTTGGATCCAGCCCTCCACAGACAAGCCTAGTGACTTGCAAACCTAGTCAGGCGCCCAGCGGAAGACCCCAGGGGCAAGAGAGCGAACACGGCCTTTACTGATTCTTTCCTTTTTCTCCCTAGAACCTGCAGCTGCTCTGACATCCATACTCATCTGTAGCACTCTTGGCGTCTACTGGTGATTTTTTACTGCTTGATGTATTCTGAAAGGGAAGGTGCTAAGGGTTAATTCCTTTTCATTCTTTTCTCCCCTTCTCTATCCCTCAGGATGGTTGATTTTCACAGCGGCTCCAAAGGAGTATTTAGGACAGTTTAGGAGCAAGTGTTTTAATTATTTACTGCCTCTCCATTGAGGGAGTCAGGACACATTAAAAAAACAGTAGTAACTATATGTAATTAATTGACTGCTCATGTCTACACTGCTAGGCAACAGCAGAGTTTTTCCACCAAGACATAGTCTTCTGTAACAGAAAAACTAACCAATGTTAATTCTAATGTTTTATGTCACAGAATTTGTACTCTGAGTCTATCCAGGTAATATTCTCCAACTTCTTCCTGCAGTCATCCATGCATTCACTTACCCATCCAACCCACCCACCCACCCACCCACCTATCCATCCACCCACCCATCCTGCTGACAGTTCAGAGTCCACAGTGCAAAGCCATGGATAGGTGTACCTGGCCAGCGTTTTGCCCGCAGGACATTTGTGACTCATGGGAGAAATGGTACCATGAGCAGGTTGAAAAAACTCTCTTTGATGAAGGCCATGCTCATCCAAAAGATGCCAGTTCCCTCTGCAGTTTTTGTTGTTTGGTTTTGTAGCAATTCTTTTTAAGAGGATTAGAGAGATTAGAGAAATAGCTGGGAGGCAGGGATTCGTGTCCTCTCTGTTGTGCTAACCGATGCTGAGCCTGTGGACGAGGCCATTGGCTTGTGTGTTTGTAAAATAAGGAACGTGGGCTCCTTTTCTGCTCTGCCAGTCTCTCATGTCCTAAGCTGGTGTCATCAACTGCAGCAGCCTCGAAACTCCTCTAGTATTTCACCTGCCCACACCAAAGTTCACAGGACATACTGCTGTCCTTGTGCAAGGTATACCGTATTGAGACCCCTGGAAAAGAGACCTAGGGCTGAGACAGCCTCCCCACCCCCACCCCTTGCGCATTTGTTCTCTAGGTTAGCAGGCACAGGGAGGCCCTCCTGGGGCCCTTTGTTCTTCCAACATCTTTGTTCAAACATGCCATCACAAATATCTAAGTAAATATTATCCCGTGTCGTGGAGAGTAAAGACACTTGAAAGGTGCTTGTGAATGGAAGTCATGATAAAAGTGCAGAAAGTGTACAGAACAATTCCTGTGCCTTGGGTCAAGCTGACGGAATCCGATCTTCAGGCCTTGGCACCCTTTCCTTCTCCCCATTTCTGGCGGAGCACCCTTCCCCCAGCCTTGGTGCCCATCAAAGCTGCAGAGCAGGGAGAGTACAGTGTTCAGAGGGAGGCAGAACAAGAAGCAAGGGCTGGCTCTGCCCGTCACTTGTCTCCAGGCCTGGTGTCCTCGGCTGCCAAATGAGGCTGGGATGCCTACTGGGCACGTGAAATTGAGGGGTGTAATTACGACAATGGCATGTGGCATGTGGTAAATATGTTTTGTAAAGAGTATTACCTTCCCCAGGCACCTGTCCTACCTCCAAATACCATCGTCTTGCGTTTTTAGAGTTTAACATAGGATGAGGGACGGTGCACACTCGGTCTGTGACACTTGTCTGAAACCCTCCCTGACTTCCCATTGCACTTAGGAGAGGGACTGTGCCTGTCTCCTATCCCCAGCACCTGGCAGAGTCTGGCACAAAGCTCCTTCGAAGTTCACACCATTAGACAAAAAACCTGCTCTCACCTGCCAGCCTCTTTATTACTCCTTCCTCCTTAATGACTTGAGTATTGGGCTCACGATCTTCATTTCCAGCAATCAGTTCTGTCACTGTCTGGGGAATGATCCGTCTTACACCTTGGCCTCTCTGTTTCTTGACCTCCTCGCCCCAGATGATCTTCACCTTGCCACTCTGGAGTCCGATGCTTGACCTTGTCATCCCCTCTAAATCTCAGTTTGAAGCCCCTCCCTTCCTGACCACCTCGTCTCTATCTAGCTACTGCCTGTAATACCCTCTTCCCAGCAATTCAGTGGCCCTGTCATTGTTTTCATCACCTGTCACAGCTGTTTTTTGCTTCCTACTGGGCCCAGCCTAGATTAAATGGTCCATCATTAAAAGTGCTTCCTCATAAATATCACTAACTCCTTGGCTCTGTCTTCAGCCTTGAGGAGACCCAACTATCCCCTTTACTCCATGCCTGTACCCAAGCAGTGAGAGAGGAACACTGGCTGGCATGACTGTTCGCACTTCAGTCGATGGCCACAAACCTCAAGGTCCCTACACACTGCCCACAAATCCTATGTGCTTCCTATGTCCCTTCCTACTTAAAAGGTAGTCTTGGACCAACAGTGCAGGCCTTGCCAGGGAGTTTGGCACAAACGCAGAAGCTCAGGCCCCACTCAGACTTACTGAATCGGGATCTGCATCTTAACAAAGTCACCGGGTGACTCATCCCACATGAAATGTTCTGAGGCACTGCCCTAAGTGGCTTGCTTTCTGGATGGCCAGAAATTCATCCGTCATCTTCACATCTTCAGCGTGCTCCCATCTGCCTCACATCCCGTCCTCCCTCCTGGGAGGCTGCGGGCAGGGTCAGGTGAGCGGGGGCGGTTGCCTTTCTTCAGCCTCTGGATCTCATCCCTCTTTCATCTGCATCCCTGAATCACGAATTGCTCCTTGGCTACAGGACCCGTCCTAGCCCCATTTTAAAAGACTCTCTCCTGATCCTACAGCCTGTGCAGACTGCCCGCTTCTTGACTCACCAGCAAACTCCTGGGCCCTCTCTCCCCTGAGATTCTCATGGCTCACTTCCTCTCTTCCGTTAGGGCTTTCCTCAGATGCCATTTCAGCACAGCGGCCTTCTCTGACCACCTTTATAAAATAACACATGCACCTTTTATCTTTAATTATCTTTACAACACTTTCCACCATCTGGTGTGTCCATTTTTTTTTTAAGATTATTTATTTATTTATTTATTTGAGAGAGAGAGAGAGAGAGAGAGAGCGAGCATGTTGGGGGGGAGGGGCAGAGGGAAAGGAAGAAGCAGACTCCTCGCTGAGCAGGGAGCCCAATGAGGGGCTTGATCCCAGGATCCGGAGATCATGACCTGGGCCACCCAGGCGCCCCTGATGTGTCTATTTCTTTGGCGTCTTTCTCCCCACTCTGGAATGGAATCTCCAGGAATCAGGGTCTTTTCCCATTTTGTCTGTGACCATATCCCCAGTCACTCCTGTTGCATGGATGAGGAGGGGCTGGTGGGGAATGCCACACGCCAGGGAGAGACATGAGGTGACCAAGGAAGCCCTCAGAAGGGCACGATCTCAGAGTCCTCCACATTTGATAAGAGGCGATGGCTCAAATAACAGTGTCTTTTTCTCCCTTCATCATTTTTCTTTAGTCAGGGTTCATTTGTTGCAAGGATACTGAAATGCTCTCGTCATCGCAAGTGAAGAAGAGGAAGACAGTTCTCATAAGAGTAAGAAGAATCTCGCTAATTCTCATGGGGGGAGATCAGGGGGACTGCAGAGACCCTGGAATGTCTCCTGATGGCCTCCAGGGACTCTCCCCTCCACATATTCTTGCCCTGGTGGGGGGCCTCCCACCCCAAATAGGCCTGACTTGTGTGTAACTGATAGGATTGCAGAAACAATGGTGTGTGGCTTCTGAAGCTAGGTCACAAAAGACACTGTGGCTGCCACCTTGCTCCCTTCTGGGTCACTCACTCCGGGGGAAGCCAGCAGCCATCTCTGAGGTCCAGGTGGGGCAGAACAGAGGCCTCCCGCCCACAGCCAGCACGGTTTCCCACCCAGGAGAGCAAGCCTCCTTCCAAATGGATCCTCCAGCCCTCATCAACCCTCTCTTTTCTCTGCCATGCCTTTCTCTGTTCCCTTGCTTTCTGTGGCCAAACGCTCTGTGGTCTATGCCATTTTCCCACTTCTCTCTGCAGATGGACTTTCTGGCTTACTTTTTTTTTTTTTTTTTTTAAGATTTATTTATTTATTTTACAGAGAGAGCGAGCGAGCACACAGTGGGGAGGACAGAGAGTCCACGCTGAGGATGGAGCCCGAGATCATGACCTGAGCTGACACCAAGAGTGGGACACTCAAGAGACTGCACCGCCCAGGAGCCCCTGAGCATTTTAATATGCAAATGGTAAAAATGGGTTGCCAGCTGTCGGTCTGCACAGGAAGTTGGCCAACCTTTTCTATAAAGGGCCAGGTAGTAAAGACCTGAGGCTTTGCAGGCCCTATGCCTTCTTTTTTTAATTTTCTTTAGATTTTATTTATTTGAAAGAGAGAGCACAAGTGAGGCGAGGGGCAGAGGGAAAAGCAGACTCCCCGCTGAGCAGGGAGCCCGATGCTGGGTTCGATCCCAGGACCCTGAGATCGTGACCTAAGCCGAAGGCAGACTCTTAATGGCTGAGCCCCCCAGGAGCCCCCCCCCCCCCCCCGGCAAATTAGTTCTGTCCAAACAGCAGTGAGACTATACAGGCTAAGGAAGGGGCAGGGGCAGGTTTTGCAAGGAAGGAATGTGACTGGTCAGGAGCTGACACACATCGTTAGCACAATCACAGTCAGTTAGTTCATTTGTGGTAATTGACCATCTACATTGAACCGAGCATTTTGATAGAATCTGGGAATATAAAGATGACTGATACATGATTCCCAATAAAAACTATTATGTGTCTTATGCTTAGATGTGCCAGGCTCGCCACTAAATACTTTATACAAATCATCTCACTTGACTCTCAAAGAAACACTATGAGGAAGCTGAAGTTCAGAGAGGTTAAGTAACTTGTTTTGGGTCTCACAGTAACAGGAGGCCAAGCCACCTACTCTAAAGCCAGGGTTCTTGACCTTTATGACTCCTGCAATTCAGTGCTGCTTCCCAGTTTCCTTGAGGATTTCTGCCCTCCAAAAAGCCCATAGTCTCCTTAGACTTTATTTTTTTATATGTAAATTCTTTTGTGTGTGTGTAAATTAATTTTGAATCCCTTTTCTAAAAGTCTTTTGCCGTTAAGACTAATTATGTACTCATGACCTTGATTGTTAGTAAAGTGACTCTACAATTAAAAATGAGTTAGAGGGAGCCCTGTTAGCTGGACAGAGCCTGTACCTGGCCCAATCTCCTGGCGTTCAGGATTTGGGGGCCACTTATAGACTGTCAGCCGTTGGGGCCTGCAGCTGCCATGGCTTATCACAAAGACACATTTAGGATCATTGCTGAGGAGGTCAGGGATTCAGACCCTGTTAGTCTCTCTCCATCTCTAAACTCTCAGAAATTGCAACGTGAGAAACATTTTAATGGTCTGTTTGCATCATTAGTCAGCAAATTAGAAAGCAAACTGCAGTGAATTAAATACATAATTTCCCCGAAGAGGCTCCTTATTCCTTTAATCGTGAAACATTTTAATTTTTTTTTGAAGTCAGAAAAATACTTTTTAAAGGAGCGAGTTAGACACATTAGAATCTAAATCCCGGAGATTACTGTGTTTCTATTCAAGTTCAAATCCCCATTAATAATATCTACCAAAACACAACACACACACACACACTATCCCCGAACACTACTGTTTCATATTAACACTATTTGTGTTCTGTAATTCTGAAGCTACAAATCAATCATAAATCATTATGTAATACTATTACTTTTTTTAGGTTTGACAATGGAATCGTTCTGTTTCAAAACAGAGTCCTTGTCTTGTAGAGACTGTGGTAGATTAAAAGGCCTGGCCACAGGACTTTGCAATTTCTCTCATCAAGGGAAGAAGCCCCTTTCCTCCCCTTCTACCTGGGCCGACCTTGTGATTTGTTTAGGCTGGTAGGATGAGCTGGAAGTGAGGTTGCATGGGTTCTGAAGCCCAGACATTAAGGAGCCTTGCAGTTTCCACTTTCACCCTCTTCCAATGCTGCCGTCGCCATGTAAGAAGTAGAATTAGACAACCGAATGAAGAGACATGACATGGAGAGAGAGCCCCAGCTGGCAGCCAGCACCGAGACCCCAGGCATGTGAGTGAGGCAATCCTAGACTGGCCCAGCCTGCTCAGGCCACTAGGTGTCTGCAGCTGCGTGAACCGCCACAGCAGACACCACTGGCAGAATCACCAGGTAAGCCCGGCCTAACTGCAGAAGTGTGAGCAAACAAATGGTTGTTGTTATAAGCCACTATGTTTTGGGGTGGCTTGCAGATAACAGGTACAGAGATACATACTGAAATATTTAGGGATGAAATTATACATTGTCTTGCACTTGCTTAAAAATAATATGATGGTAGGAGGAAGATGGTGGAGGTGTAGATGAAGTAAGATTAGATGTAAGTTAATAATTGTTGATGATAGATGATACATATGTTGGGGGATTCATTATTCTCTCTCTCCCTTTCTAATTTTAAAATGTTGGGATGTAGTTGAAATTTTCCCTAATAAAGTTTTGAAAAAAAAGTCAGTATTACACTATTGCAAACCAAGGGGAAAAATTGCCTTTCTAGTATGGTAGAACTTAACCTTTAATGTTGAATATCAGAAGACTTCATGAATGGTCCCATAAAAAAATAGAATCAAGCCAAAGAAATCAGGCTAAGAGAAATATGGTGCAGAGAAAGAGCAAAAGATTTGGGTATTGGTTCTCAAACCACCTGAGACCGAATGAGTGCTGCAAACATGCATGGGAGCCAAGTTTCAAGATTAAATGCTGGGAAAGAAGTTGAATCCTTTTCAATCACCTACATGTCAGACCTTATGCCAAATGCAGGAGAAGCAAGACAAAGAGCAACACCACACCACGACGGCCACCGCCACCCCCCAGTTCATCGAACAGTCTCGTCTGCCTTTGGACAGCTGTAATCTCCTTAGCACAGGGTTGGGAACTTTAAATGCCTAAAGAGTGCAGTCAGGAACATACATGAGTGAGATGATCGCAAGGTGGGGACTGTGGCAGAGTGGACAGCATGTGTTCTAGTGAGGAAGAGCTGGATGAGGATCCAGAGAAGCTTCTAGAAAGGTCACTGCAGCAGAAGGAGCTGGTTCTCCCAACAGCAGCTCTTCCCTCACATTACAGTAGACTCACACTACAATAGACTTTTTATCTGGGCACCAGGAAGCCCAAAATAAAGACTGTGTTTTCAGCCTCCTTAGTTGCTGGATGTGGCCATGGATTAAGATTGAGACAGTGGATTATAAAAATGATATGTGCAACTCCCAGGTTATGCCCTTAAAGAGAGAGATCTTATCCCTGCCTTCCATTTCCTCTCCTTTCAGTCCCCTACTGAGACAGAGAGATCATAGCATGACAGTAAACATCCAGGGGAGGGGGGGTGACAGGGCCGCATCATGACTTTGGAGAGCCCTCGATACCTATGGCTTTATGGGCCCCTTCTTCCATAAAAAAAAAAAAAAGTGTTAAAACTTCTATTTGACAACTGCATTGATATAATGACAAATATAATCCAGGCTCGATTCATTTTTATATATTCATTATTATTATATTTATTTATTTTCTCTGATTCTAAATGAGATTAAAACATTTTCATGGATCCTAAAACTATCACAGGCCTGAGGCACTGTGCCTGCTGTGTCTCATGGGTCAGCCGGTGCTGGATGGTGGAACAGTTAGAGAGGAGAGCCAGCGGGCCAGGGAGCGCAGCACAAACAGGACCCCGCGAAAGAGAATGAACATCTGTCTTTTTAAAAAGTTACTGTTATTTGGGTTCTCTCTGACATCCATTTGAACCTGCATGTCTCCATGAAGACAGCCATTGAACCCCATGACTGGAGGCCCAAGAGGCTTGCTGAAGGAGGGGACGTCATGAAGGATGCATGGGAATTGGCCAAGTGAATGAGAGAGGGTGAAGGAGAGCCTTTCAGGCAAGAAAACAGCCAAGGCCAAGAGGAGACACAGTGAGGGGAATCATGGGAACTTCACATGGGGGGTTCAAATGCAAGGGTGTGTCTGTCTGTCTGTCTGTCTGTGTTGAGTGCCTGTTCCTTTGATCTGTTCTGCGGACAGCCCTGGTGTTTGGACATGTTCTGTAATCTCTTGAACTCCAGTGCCTACCACAGCCAGCGGAACTCGAATGATGAGACATCCATGAGGTAAGGACTGTGCCTGAGAGAAGAGCATGTGCCACCACTGACAAGCTGTAGCCATTGTCATGTGAGATTGCAGGACCAGAGTTAAAAGGGCTCCTCCATTTCCTGAGAAGCCAGAAATTCAATGTTGGTTGTGAAACTCTTGGCTTAAATGTAGGCCATTCACTGGCGCTAAACTCCTCAGTGTCCAGTGGAGATTAGTTATTCAGTGTCACAATTCAGGATTGGGGACAAGGCTGGATTTGGAATCTTTTTTTTTTTTTTTTTAAAGACTTTATTGATTTATTTGAGAGAGAGAGACAGCCTGTGAGTGAGCAGGGAGAGGGGCAGCGAGGGAGGGGGAGAGAATCTGAAACAGACTGTGCACTGAGCAGGGAGCCCGACACAGGGCTTGATCCCATGACCACAAGGTCATGACCTGAGCCGAACCAAGAATCTGACGCTTAACTGACTGCACTGCCCAGGTGCCCCTGGAATCATTAAAAGGCTGAAAACAGCCTTGCTCAAATGCTTTGATTCAGTAGGGTTAATAACATTGTTGAATCCTTTTTCCCCGTTCTTTCATTTTCTTCCCCAATTTTTAAAATTGCAGTAAAATTACAAATAATGTAAAATTTACCATTTTACCAATTATTAGGTGTACAGTTCAGTGGTGTTAAGTACATTCCCACTATTGCACAACCATCACCACCATCCACCTCCAGGACCATTTACATTTTGTAAAACTGAAACTCTGTACCCATTAAACAATAGCTATTCATTTCCCTATTTCCCCAGCCCCTGGCAACCACCATGCTACTTTCTGTCTCCATGGTTTTGATTACTCTAAATAGCTCATATCAGTGGAATCATACAGTATTTGTTTTTTCTGACTGGTTATTTCACTCAGCATGTCCTTGAGGTCCATCCATGTTGTACATATTTCAGAATTTCCTTCCTTTTTAAAGGCTGAATAATAGGGGGGCCTGGGTGGCGCAGTCCTTAAGCGTCTGCCTTCGGCTCAGGGCGTGATCCCAGCGTTCTGGGATCGAGCCCCACATCGGGCTTCTCCGCTGGGAGCCTGCTTCTTCCTCTCCCACTCCCCCTGCTTGTGTTCCCTCTCTCGCTGGCTGTCTCTGTCAAATAAATAAATAAAATCTTTTAAAAAAAAATAAAGGCTGAGTAATATTCCATTGTGTGTGTGTGTGTGTAACACATTTTGTTTATCCATTCATTCACTGAGGGCACTTGGGTTGCTTCCGTGTTTCAGCTATTGTCAATAATGCTGCTATAAGCATGGGTGTACAAATACCTTTTTTTTTTTTTTTTGAGAGAGAGAGCACATGTGCACGAGCTAAGGAGAGAGAGGGAGAGAAACTGAAGTGGGCTCCATGCCCAGCGCAGAGCCCAACACAGGTCTCAATCTCACGACCCTGAGATCATGATCTGAGCTGATATCAAGAGGTGGTTGCTTAACCAACTGAGCCTCCCAGGTGCCCCACAAATATCTTTTGAAGACCTTGCTTTAGCGGGGAGGCAAGATAGCAGAAGTGCTGGGGACCTCATTTCATTTAGTCCCTTGAATTTAGCTAGATAACTATCAAATCATTCTGAACACCTATGAATTCAACCTGAGATGTAAGAAAAGAATTACAAGGTAGAGGGTGTGGAGAAGTAATCTGAGGGGATAAATCAGAAGATAAACGGCAAGGGGAGAAAGCATCCGTAAGCCAGCTACCAGAAAGTGATATAACCCTAAAATACAAAATTGGAACTTTTAGAAGTCTGCTCCAGTGAGAGCCATCCCTGCCTGAAAGGTGCTCAGGTGATGAAGTGGGGTGGAATCCTAGGTGGGACAGTGTGGTCTCAGGATCCCCAGGATCACAGAAAGACTGGGGGTGTCTGAGCCCACAGAGTTCCCAAGCATTGGAGCTGGAAACCGGCTACAATTAGTGAGCCCAGGAGTGGGTTCTCAGCTCAGTTTGACACAAACGGCCACCGAGGCACGGTCTGGTGACCGCTCTCCATGTGGGGAATGGAGAGGGTCTGCCCCATGCAAAGGGCAGAAACAGGCGACCCTCCACCTTCCCTTGGGAGGGCGGTGCAGGTGCGTGCACTATCAGACGACCACTCTTCCTGGGGGGCCCTGCAAGTGGCAGCTCTGCAGTGACCCTCCTCCTTCCCCTGCGTGGATCAACCTGGATGTGCACTGTAGGAGTCTGCAGAGTTTGACTCAAAAGTGAAGACTGCTTTCCTTGAGGGTTTACTGAAGAGAGGGGACTGCGCTCTTTCAGCTCCAGCTCTGAAAATGGGGAACAGCCATTTTCATTCTCATCCTCTAAAGACAAATTAGATTTTAAACAAAGACTGTAGTAAGGGATGAAGATGGACATATATCATACTTAAAGGGTCTATCCAACAAGAAGATCTAACAATTATAAATGTTTATGCTCCTAACTTGGGAGTAGCCAATTATATAAAACAATAACAAAATTAAAGAAACACACTGATAATAAAATAATAGGGGACTTAGACATCCCACTCACAGCAATGGACAGATCATCTAAGCAGAAGATCAACAAAGAAATAATGGCTTAGAATGACACACTGGACCAGATGGACTTCATAGATATATACAGAGCATTTCATCCTAAGCAACAGAATACACATTCTTCTCAAGTGCACATGGAACATTCTCCAGAATAGATCATATACTGGGTCACAAATCAGGTCTCAACTGCTACCAAAAGACTGGGATTATTTCTTGCGTATTTTCAGACCACAATGCTTTGAAACTTGAACTCAATCACAAGAGGAACTTCGGAAGGAACTCAAACACTTGGAGGTTAAAGAGCAACGTATTAAAGAATGAATGGGTCAACCACGAAATTAAAGAAGAATTTTAAACATTCATGGAAACAAATGAAAATGAAAACACAACTGTTCACAACCTTTGGGATACACCAAATGTGGTCCTAAGAGGGAAGTATATAGCAATACAAGCCCTTCTCAAAAAATTTAAAAAGTCTCAAACACACAAGCTAATCTTACACCTAAAGGAGCTGGAGAAAGAACAGAACCTTACACCTAAACCCAGCAGGAGAAGAGAATTAATAAACATTAGAGCAGAAATCAATGAAATAGAAACCAAAAGAACAGTAGAACAGAACAATGAAACTAGAAGCTGATTCTTTGGAAGAATTAGTTAGATCAATAAGCTCCTGACCAGACTCATCAAAAAGAAAAGAGAAAGGACCCAAATTAATAAAATCATGAATGCAAGGGACGAAATCACAACCAACACCAAAGAAATACAAACAATTTCAAGAACATATTATAAGCAACCATATGCCAACGAATTAGGCAATCTGGAAGAAATGGATGCATTCCTGGAAACTTATAAACTACCAAAATTGAAACAGGAAGAAATAGAAAACCTGAACAGACTCATAACCGCAAGGAAATTGAAGCAGTAATCAAAATTCACAAGAGTCCAGGACCAGATGGCTTCCCAGGTGAATTCTACCAAACTTTTTTAAAATTATTTTTTAAAAAAGATTTTATGTATTTATTTGAGAAAGATTGAGTGAGAGAGAAAGAACAAATGGGAGGGGCAGAGGCAGAAGCAGACTCTCCGCTGAGCAGGGAGCCTGATGTGGGACTCGATCTCAGGACCCTGGGATCATGACCTGAGCCGAAGGCAGAAGCTTAACTGCCTGAGCCATCCAGGTGCCCTCTACCAAACATTTAAAGAAGAACTAATGCCTATTCTTCTGAAGCTGTTTCAAAAAATAGAAAGGGAAGGAAAACTTCCAAACTCGTTCTCTGAGGCCAGCATTACCTTGATCCTAAAACCAGACAAAGACCCCACCAAAAAGGAGAATTATAGACCAATATCCCAGATGAACATGGATGCCAAAATTCTCACCAAGAAACTAGCCAGTAGGACCCAACAGTACATTAAAAGGATTATTCACCATGACTGATTTATTCCTGGGCTGCGAGGATGGTTCAACATCCGTAAACCAATCAATGTGATACGTTACATTAATGAAAGAAAGGACAAGAACCACATGATCCTCTCAACTGATGCAGAAAAAGCATTTGACAAAATACAATACTCTCCACAGTGTAGGGATAAAGGGAACATACCTCAATATCATAAAATATACAAACAGCTCACAGTGAATGTCATTCTCAATGGGGAAAAACTGAGAGCTTTTCCCCTAAGGTCAGGAGCACAACAGGGATGCCTGCTCTCACCAGCATTGTTCAACATAGCACTAGAAGTCCTAGCCTCAGCAATCAGACAGCAGAAAGAAATAAAAGGCATTCAAATTGGAAAAGAAGAAGTCAAACTCTCTCTCTTCGCAGATGACATGATACTTTATGTGGAAAACCCAAAAGACTCCACCCCAAAATCGCTAGAACTCATACAGGAATTCAGCAATGTGGCAGGATATAAAATCAATGCACAGAAATCAGTTGCATTTCTATACACTAACAATGAGACAGAAGAAAGTGAAATTAAGGAATCAATCCCATTTAAAATTGCACCAAAAACCATAAGATATCTAGGAATAAACTAACCAAAGAGGTTAAGGATCTGTACTCTAAAAACTACAGAACACTTATGAAAGAAATTGAAGAAGATGTAAAGAAATGGAAAAACATTCCATGCTCATGGATTGGAAGAATAAATATTGTTAAAATGTCTATGCTACCCAAAGCAATCTACACATTCAATGCAATACCCATCAAAATACCATCGACATCTTTCACAGAGCTGGAACAAATAATCCTAAAATTTGTATGGAACCAGAAAAGACCCTAAATAGAGCAATATTGAAAAAGAAAATCAAAGCTGGTGGCATCACAATGCCTGACTTCAAGCTATATTACAAAGCTGTAATCATCAAGAGAGTATGGTCCTGGCACAAAAACAGACACATAGATCAATGGAACTGAATAGAGAATCCAGAAATAGACCCTCAACTCTATGGGCAACTAATCTTCGACAAAGCACGAAAGAATATCCAATGGAAAAAGGACAGTTTCTTCAACAAATGGTGCTGGGAAAATTGGACAGCCACATGTAGAAAAATGAAACTGGACCATTCTCTTTCACCATACACAAAGATAAACTCAAAATGAATGAAAGACCTAAATGTGAGACAGGAATCCATCAAAATCCTAGAGGAGAACACAGGCAGCGACCTCTGTGACCTCAGCTGCAGCAACTTCTTGCAGACACATCTTCAAAGGCAAGGGAAACAAAAGCAAAAATGAACTATTGGGACTTCATCAAGATAAAAAGGTTCTGCATAGCAAAGGAAACAGACAACACAATGAAAAGGCAACCTACAGAATGGGAGAAGATATTTGCAAATGACTATCAGATAAAGAGCTATTATCCAAGATCTAAAAGGATCTTGACAAACTCAACACCCCAAGAAACAAATAATCCAGCCAAGAAATGGGCAGAAGACATGAACAGACATTTCTCCAAAGAAGACATACAAATGGCCAACAGACACATGAAAAAATGTTCCACATCACTTGGCATCAGGGAAATACAAATCAAAACCAAAATGAGAGAGCACCTCACACCAGTCAGAATGGCTATAATTAACAAGACAGGAAACAACAGATGTTGGTGAGGATGCAGAGAAAGGGGAACCCTCTTACACTGTTGGTGGGAATGGAAGCTGGTACAGTCACTCTGGAAAACAGTATGGAGGTTCCTCAAGAAGTTAAAAATAGAGCTACTCTATGACCCAGCAACTGTGCTGCTAGGTATTTACCCCAAAGATACAAATGTAATGATCGTAAGAGGCACATGCACCCCAGTGTTTATAGCAGCAATGTCCACAATAGCCAAACTATGGACAGAGCTGAGATGTCTATTGACAGATGAATGGATAAAGAAACTGTGCTATATATATACGATGGAATATTACTCAGCTATCAGAAAGGATGAATACTTACCATTTACATCAACGTAGATGGAACTGGAAGCTATTATGCTGAGCAAAATAAGTCAGTCAGAAAAAGACAATTATATGGTTTCATTCATATGAGGAATTTAAGAAACAGCATAGAGGATAAGTGGGAAGGGAGGGGAAATTGAATGGGAAGTCATCAGAGAGGGAGAAAAACCATGAGAGACTCTTAACTATAGGAAACAAACTGAGGGTTGCTGGAGGGGAGGTGGGGGGGGGGATGGGGTAACTGGGTGATGGGCATTAAGGAGAGCACATGATGTGATGAGCACTGGGTGTTATATGCAACTGATGAATTGTTGAACACTGCATCTGAAACTAATGATGCACTCACTATATGTTGGCTAATTGAATTTAAAAAAAAGACCTTGCTTTAAGCACTTTTGGATATATACCCTGAAGTGGAATTGCTGGATCATAGGTAATTCTACTTTTTAATTTGTTGAGGAACTTCCTACTGTTTTCTGCAGTGGCTATGCCATTTTACATTCTTACCAACAGTGCACAAGCGTTCCACATCCTCACCCACACTTATTTTGTTTTTCTTGATTATACACCTAGTGGGTATGAGGGGTAGTATGGTAGTTTTGAATTGTATTTCCCTAATGATTAGTGATGTTAAGCATCTTTGCATGTACTTTTTGGCCACTTGCATATCTTCTTTGGAGAAGTATCTATTGATGTCTTTTGCCCATTTTTAAATCAGATTGTTTTTGTTGTTGTTGAGTTTTAGGAGTTCTCTCTGTATATTGCATAGCAATCCCTTATCAAATATATGATTGACAAATATTTTTTTATTATTCTGTAGGGTTTTTCTCTTTACTCTTTTTACTGTTGATATTGTCTTTTGATGCACGACATTTAAAATTTTTCATGAAATCCAATTAGTCTATTGTGCTTGTGTTGTCTGTGCCTGTGGTGTCCTATCCAAGAAATCATTCCCAAATCCAATGTCATGAAGCTTTTGCCCTAACTTTCTCCTAAGGGTTTTGTAGTTTTAGGTCTTACATTTCAGTTTCTAATCCATTTTGAGTTCATGTTTATATGTGGTGTTAGGTAGGGGTCCAATTTTATTTTTTGCATGTGGATAACCAGTTTTCCTATCACCCTTTCCCTATTGAGTGGTCTTGGCACCCTTGTCAAAAATAATTTTATTATACATGGGAGGGTTTATTTCTGGGCCATCTATTCTATTCCGTTGGTTTATATATCTGTCTTTAGGCCAATACCACATTGTTTTCATTACTGTAGCTTTGAAGTAAGCTTTGAAATCAGGAAGTGTGAGACATCCAATTTTGTTCTCCTTTTTCAAAGTTGTTTTGGCTATTTGGGGTCCCTTGAGATTCCATATGAACTTTAGGGTGGGTTTTTCTATTTCTGCAAAAAAAAAAAATCACTGGAATTTTTATAGGGATTGCATTGAATCTGCAGATCATTTTGGGTAGTATGACATCCTAACCATATTATGTCTTCCAATATATGAACATGGGATCTCCATTTATTTATGTCTTCTTTAACTTCTTTTGGCAATGTTTTGTAGCTCTTACTTTACAAGTCTTTCACCTCCTTGGTTAAGTTAATTCTAAGTATTTTGTTCTTTCTGATGTTTTATAAATAAAATTTTTTCTTACTTTCAATTTCGGATGTTCATTGTCAGTGTATAGAACTGCAATTTTTTGCAAACGCAAATGATTTTTCCATGTTGACTTTGTATGGTGACTTTTCTGAATTCATTTATTAGTTCTAAAAGGTTTTTTTATGAAATCTTTAGGGTTTTCTACATATAAGATTGTAGCATCTGTGAACAGAAATCATTTTATGTCTTCCCTCCCGGCATAGAAGTTTTGGTTGCCTAATTGCTCTAGTTAGCACTTTTAGTACTCAGCTGACTAGAAGTTGTGAAAGCAGGCACCCTTGCCTTCTTCCTGATCTTAAAGGAAAAGCTTTCAGTCTTTCACTGCTGAGTATGTTTTCTATGGAGTTTTCATATATGGCTTTTATTATTTTGAGATAATTTCTAGTTTTTGGAGTATTTTTGTCAGGAAGGGTGTTGAATTTTATCAAATGCCTCTTCTGCGTTGATTGAGATAATCATGTGGGTTTTTCCCCTTCATTCTATTTATGGTGTATTATGTTGACCAATTTTTGAATGTTGAACCACCCTTCTTCCAGGAATAAATCCCACTTGACCATGTATAATCCTTTAAATAAGATTCAGAATTTGGTTTGCAAGGTTTTTGTTGAGGATTTTTGCGTCGATGTGCATAAGAGTTATTGGTCTGTATTTTCTTTCTTGTTGTGTCTTTACCTGGTTTTAGTATCAGGGTAAGGCTGGCCTCATAGACTGAATTAGGAAGTGTTCCTTCCCTCCTTTCAATTTTTTGGAAAAGTTTGAGAAATTTTCTGTTAGTTCTCCTTTAAATGTGTTAGTTCTCCTTTAAATGTTTAGTAAAATTCACCACTGAAGCCATCAAGCCCAGGGCTTTCCTTTGTTAGGAGATTTTTTATTACTGATTCAATCTCTTCCTTATAGCTCTACTCAGATTTTCTGTTTCTTCATCATTTAGTCTTAGTAGGTTTTGTTTTCCTAAGAAGTTGTCCATCTTATCTAAGTTATCCAATTGGTTGGTAAACTATTGTTCACAGAACCTTTTCATACTTCTTTTCACTTCTGTAGAATCAGCAGTAATGTCCCCACTTTCATTTCGGATTTTAGTAATTTGAGTCTTCTCTCTCTCTCTTTTTAAGTCCATTTAGCTAAAGGCACATCAACTTCGTTGATCTTTGCAAAGAACCAACTTTTGGTTTAATTGATTTTCTTTCCTCTACTTCATTTATTTCTGCTCTAATCTGTATTATTTCCTCCTTCTGCTAGCTTTGGGTTTAATTTGTTGCTTTTCTAGTTCCTTAAGTTGTAAAGTTAGTTGTTAATTTGAGATCTTTCTTGTTTTTAAGTAAGCATTTATAGCCATAAATTTCCCCCTTATCATGCTTTCTCTGTACCTCATACATTTTGGTATGTTGTGTTTCAGTTTTCATCCATCTCTAAGTATTTTCTGATTCTTCTTGTGATTTCTTCTTTGATTTATTGGTTGTCTAAAAATGTGTTATTTAATTTCTGCAAATTAGTGAATTTTCCAATTTACCTTCTGTTATTGATTTCTAATTTCATCTCATTGTATTCAGAGGAGATATTTTGTATGATATCTGTCTTTTAAAATCTATTGAGATTTAATGTGTGGCCTAAAATATGTCATGCCTATGGGGACCTATTGAGCTATTCAGACAGGAGTGAAAACCTGGAGGTACTAGGGAGTTGCCCATGTTTGAGGCAACTGGACAATTCTGAGGTCCATTCTCCCCACCAACTCAGAGTCCCCAACAGGATAAATTTCCAGGTACCCAGAGCAGCAACTGGCTTAATAGTACCAGCCTGGGATTCATTCTCCCTCCTTCCTGCTTTTACCCAGACACTACTCCCATTCACTGGGGTCATTTCCTAAATAAACTACCAATAAGTTCTGTTTCAAGGCCCAACCAGGGAACAAGAAAGCACTGAGTATTTTAAACAGAGGGAATGTATTCAGAGAAATGGTTACATGTGTGATATAAGAAGCTGAGAAGTCCACAGGGGGGCAGAGAGACCAGTCAGAAGCCACTGACCTCTAGGTAGGAGGGACAAAGGACAGAGGTGATGACAGTAGAACTTGGAAGATGGAAGAATCACAGTGGGCCTGTCTAGCAGAAACTGGAACCACAGAGGAGATGCTCAGCTGCTGGAGGTACTGCCCTCCACTCTCTGGTTGGCAGAATCCAGCCCAAAGCCAGGTGATGTGGGAGCCTAGGAAATGCAACCTTTAGGGATCAGCTTGCTGTTGCAGGGCATAGAGCAGGGCAAGGAGGGGAATCAGGACAAACTGGTCTGGACTGGCACAAAGGAACAGGCAGGAGAATAGAAAGCAAAAGAGACTGAAATTGAATGGCCAGAGAAGTCTAATGGCTCAGAGAGCCTGAGTAACTTACCCAGAATTACTTAGGAGTCAGTGGCAGATAGGATGAGAACCTAAAGTGATGTATTTCTCACACTTGGGTGAACTCAAGAACATACTACTGAATATTAATATTCACAAACTAAACATAGAATTGATTTTATGTTAATGAGAAAGTCTTGACCTTGGGCACTGTCCCACAGAAGGATATAGTGGACACATCAAGCTACAGCATCTAAGGCCTTCCTTCCAGGCATGCTCAGGGTAGGAAATCAGTATAATTTCGAAACTGGGAAGGTTCGAGACTGGTAGCGTCTTTTGTTGTCTATTGTTTTCTGCCTACTATTCTACCTTTGATATGTTCCCCCCCCCCCCCGAAAGGCTTTGGCTCCTATTTATGCAAGTCCTACAGGGAAGGACAATATTTTGAAGTTGTTACCTAACAGTTATCTAACACAACTGTTTGTACGTAGACAGCCCTATGGAATAAATATTACGGAGTGAACAAATTTGTAAGAGTTCCAATTTACATCTTGGTGACTATATCATATCATTATGGTCCCATGGAGGATGGCTTATGAGAGCTCAAGAGACTCCAGAGTACTGAGAAACAGCCTGAGGAAGAAGTAGGAGGTACCATCAATTAGTAAAAAGGTAAAGACAAGGTAAGCTGGAGGGTTGGAATTTAATGTTACTCTACAAAATTTTTCCTAGTGACAACAGCAAATTGCAAAGGAGCACAGGATTGGAGGCAGAGGCTTCAGGGGTAGAGGGATAGAGGACTTGTTCTCCTGACTATGAACTTAAAATAAAGATGATGATGATGATACTTACCTTATTGGGTTATGTGGATTCAAATCCCCATCCTAGTTTTCTCATCATTAATTTCCAGTTTAGATATTGGAAACTCACTTTCCTTTGAAAAGTGTCCTTTTCCAAGGGCTACCCTTTGCTGAAATTTGTCTTAGAGTCAACTCACTGTAATTAAAGCCTTTTTGTTCTTGGTGCCCAACCCCTGGGCTGACCTAGGGATTTAGGACCATTAAATGTAACAAATGTACAGCACTAACATGAGATGTTAGTTATGGGGCAAACTAGATGCGGGCTGTATGGGAACTCTGTGCTATCTTTGTAATTTTTCTTTAGATCTAAAACTGCCTAAAAATAAAGGCTTATTTTTTTAAAGTTTATTAAGAAGAAAAAACAAGCAAGAATAATAGAAGAGATTTCCCAGGGGCAGCTGGAGGGCTCAGTCAGTTAAGCATCTGACTCTTGATTTCAGCTCAGGTTATGATTTCAGAGTCATGGGATCCAGGCCTGGTGTGGGGCTTCGGGCCCAGCCGGAGTCTACTTCTCTCTCTCTCTCTCTCTCTCCCTCTGCCCCTCCCCCCTGCTTGTGCGCTCTCTCTGAAGGAAGGAAGGAAAGAAAGAAAGAAAGAAAGAAAGAAAGAAAGAAAGAAAGAAAGAAAGAAAGAAAAGAAAAGGGAAAAGAAAAAAGAAAAGAAAAGAGATATCCTAGTGGAGTATACAATTAATTGACAAATTGTAGAGATAATAATTGTTCTGGAAGTTTGGAGGGAGAGAAATGACTTCAGACTACAGCTGCTAATGAATGCTTTATGGGAACTTGGAACTTGAAATATCTCCTAAAGATTGATAAGACGTTTACAAATCCAAGTTGGACCAACTTTAACAAGTACAGTTGACCCTTGAATGACATGGGTTTCAACTGTGCAGGTCCACTTATACGTGGACTTTTTTATTTTATAAAAACAGTACAATACTGTAAATGTATTTTCCCTTCCTTATGATTTTCTTAGGAACATTTTCTTTTCTTTAGCTTAGTTTATTGTAAGAATACAGTATATAATATGTAATACATTTAATGTACAAAATATGTGTTAACTGATGGTCTATGTCATCGGTAAGGCTTCCAGTCAACAATAAGCTATTAGTAGTTAAGTGTTTGGGGAGCTGAAAATTATATGCAGATTTTTGACTGAGCTAGGCAGGTCAGCACCCCAAAACCCTACAGTGTTCAAGGGTCAACTGTAATTGTAATATCTGGATTAACTAATTGATGAATTGTTCTCTAGGTCCCAAACTAAACTTAAAATTATTAATATTAGTTAATAATATATAAGTACAATGGTACTCTATAAATCTTAAGGTTAGCCCCTGAATGCAAAGGGAATTTCTTTATTTGTATTCTTTCTTAAACATTTTTTGAATTAAAAAAAAATTTTAAGAGCACCTGGGTAGCTCAGTTGGTTAAGCATCTGACTCTTGATTTTGGCTCAGATCATGATCTCAGGGTCATGAGATTGAGCCCTGTATCGGGCTCTGTACTAAGCACTGAGCATGGAGACTGCCTAAGATTGTCTCTCCTCCTACCCCTCCCCCACCTCAAAAATAAATAAATAAATAAAATTTTTTGACAAGACAAATGGGAACCTGTGAAAAACCCTTTAACCAACCACTACCTAGACTATTCCATAAGCAGAAGAGCAGTATCTACTTCTTCAAATAGTGATTAATGATGAAACTAATTCAGAATAATTAAAAGAGAAAATATGAAACCCCTGAGAGCTTGAGTATCTTTGCCTCTGCAGTGCCCAGCATAATACTCACTTCTCCTGGCTCAACTCTCATCTTTTTGACCCCTTTCTCTCAATCTCTTTTACTGTATCTTCCTCCATCTTCTCATTAGGAATCAAAATAGATCTGGACAGGTCTGGAAAACGATATGATAGTATGTGCTGCACGCTAGTGCTACCTTAAAAGTATAGAGGAAAGTGATGGCTTCCTAGTGAAGTATAATTTACCAAAACTGATCCAAGAAAAGGAAGAAAATCTAAGCAGATCAATACCCATCAAAGAGATTAGAAGAGTAGCTTAAGTCTAACATTTGTAAAAGCAGCAGGCCCAGATAGCTCCATGACTGTGTTCTGTCTACCCTTTAACGCAGTACTGCTTCGAGTAGCCAGTTAGGGACTGTTTATTACCAGCCTGCCAAGAGGTAAAGAGCTTACACTAGAACATAAATCAACATACTGCTTCCTTCAGAAAGTCTTGCTTTAAAAAAAAAAAAAAAGTCAGCTGATTTTATTAATGGTGTCCTAAACTGACCCCTTTGGATTTAGTAAGTCAACTTGGGGTCCCAGAAAATATCAGAGAAGAGAACTTTTGGAGAAAAATTTACTTTTCATGTATTGGGATAGTTCTTTTCTTTTTTTTTAAGATTTTATTTATTTACTTGAGAGAGAGCAAGCACAAGCATGGGGAGGGGCAGAGGGAGAGGGAGAGGTAGGGTCCCCACTGATCAGGGAACCCGATGTGAGGCTCCATCCCAGGACCCTGGGATCATGCCTGAGCCAAAGGCAGATGCTTAACTAACTGAGCCACCCAGGCATCCTGGGGTATGTATTTTCAAATGAATATTGAGTATTAAATATGTTGTGGCCCTATTATATCCTAAGCTGATGAGATAGGTGTATGTCTCAGTTTTGTATTACTGTTGTTATAGGTTGGAGGGAAGAATAATTTTTTAAAACACCTTTAATTTAGGGTGCCGGGTGGCTCAGTTGGTTAGTCTGCCTTCAGCTCAGGTCATGATCCTGGGGTCCTGGGATTGAGCCCCATGTCCTGTTGGGCTCCTGGCTCAGCGGGGAGTCTGCTTGTCCCTCTCTTTCTGACCCTCCCCCCTGCTCATGCTCTTGCACGCTCTCTTTCAAGTGAATAAGCAAAATATCTTTTAGAAACACAAATAAATAAAACATCTTTAATTTACACACCCAGAATTGAGCACTCTAGACACTTACAGAAAATTTTCTTGTGTAAATGTACAAATACAGATATGGGGCAGTTAGTTTCCTCCAAATTAAATAGTATACAAACTATTTCATGATCTACTTTCTTTCACTTAAAAAATGAGAATGACTTTCCATATCAAAATTGATCTGTATCATTTATAATAACTGAATTATATTCCATTGGATGGATATACTATAACTTTTTCAATCAGTTCCATGTTAATGAATCATTTGAGTATTTTCAATTTTAAAATATTATAAATGTCATAATAGAAAACAACTATATGTCCATTCCTTGTGCCACTACCCTCACTATCGCTTCCCGAACTGTCACAATGGCTTCATAAATAATATCATTTTGTCTGGCAAAAAAAAGAAAGAAAGATAATCAGCTGAACTAAACAATATATTTAGTGACAAAGTTGATTTACATTTTCATGTCTGCAGATCACATTTTTAGTAGCATTGCTTTAGTAAGTGTATAATTTCTATGTTATTTAAACTATTTTAGCTGATTAGGACAAAAAAAAAACCCTAAAAATCCCTAAAACATTTTATGAAGTTATTGTAATCTTAAAATCCAATTAAGATACTAACAAGAAGAAGAAGAAGAAGAAGAAGAAGAAGAAGAAGAAGAAGAAGAAGGAAAGAAAGGGGAGCAGGGAAAAGGAAGAGAGAAACTCTAGGTGCTGGCGATCTAGAGGGGAACGAGGCAGAGTATGAGCTCTGTGGGAGATTTCATTCTAGCGGAAGGAGATTGGCCCTAACATAAAACCAAAACACTGACAGGAGCTGTGAAGAAGATAAAATAGGGCAACATGCTGGAGAGTTACAGGAGTAAGGAAAATCTGCTTTAACTGCTGTAACAGACATTTTTTTGATTCTCTGCAAATTTACCACCCTTGGGGCGCCTGAGTGGCTCAATTCATTGGGCCACCGACTCTTGGTTTCTGCTCCAGTCATGGTCTGGGGGTCATGGGGTGGAGCCCTACTTTGGGCTCCATGGTTGGTACGGAGTCTCCTTGGGATTTTCTCCTTCTCCCTCTGCCCCGCCCCCCTATTTTTTTTTTTTTTTTTTAATTTACCACCCTCTTCTCATCCCCTTGCTCTTAGTCCATAGTTCACCACTGACCTCCCAGATCATCACTGAGGCCCTTTAGCACAAGGACAGACTTATCCCTCTTCCTAACTCAGGACAGGTCCTCAAAAAATGCTTATTGAATTGCACAAAGGCTCTCATCTGATCCTAACTGTAACACAGAAGTAGCCATTAGTGTTCCCTGTTTTACCAAGGAGGATGCTGTTTCAGAGTGTTTGTGTGAATTCCCATGGTGGTTCCACTAATATGGGAGCTGGGATGCTAACCTGGGTCTTTCACACCAAAATGCCATCTTTAGAAATGCTGTTGATGAGGGAAGCAAATCTAAGGGGGGCAAGGTGAAGGGTAGGCCACAAGCAATCAGTGGCTTTAACCAATGAATATCCTTCCCTTCATTTCTCTTTACCTCTTTCTCCATTCAAAGTTCTCTTTATTGGAAGCCAATGGCAAACCTGGTTTTTATATGGTTAAAGCAATTCTGGAATGAACAGCCAGAAAAGAAACAACTAGAGGGAGGTTGCTTCACAAAATAAAATTTTATTAGGACAAAATCCCAAATTCAGGCTGACCTGACACTGGGGGACAGCCCTAGGATATTTCCTGGAGAATAAACCAATAAACTCCTCTCTATTTCCCACTCTCCATCGAGATGGCAAATACTGGAGATAAAGTGTCACAGATCCCAGGATCCAATGCATCCCAACCTCTCTTTGCTTTTGCCTGGGCTCTGAACCTTTGAGTCTCCTCCCCACCCCTACCAGGCAAAGATAAACAGCCCTTGTTGAAAGTGCGCGTGGTGTTGGCACAACTGTTTGAGACTGCGGAGAGTCTCCTTGGACAGCCTCCAGGACCAGAAGTAAACTGGCCTGGGCTTTCTAAACAAGCACATTCTCACATCTTATAATGCTATCACAGCTAGGGTGTAATCTTCTAAGTGTCAGGAAACTTAAGTACTTCCCAAGTTCTTTCAAGTACTATTGTCTCTAGGTGTCTATTGACACCTTTTCCACTTTCTTCATCCCTAGGCCCTCCAGCTTTAAAACCTTCCCTCGGAGACAGATGTATTCCTCTAAGCACCTCCCCCCTCTTCAGTTCCCATCTACAAGTCCTCTTTGGAAAGCCAAGGTCAATCAGTCAATTGGATGGTATCAATTCTCTAAGTGCTTTCTTTAGTTTTTCTTAATTAATTTTTTGAATAGATGATTTATGTACATTCTAAAAATTACAAAACAGCTAAAAGGTATATAGTGAAATATGTCTCCCTTTTATTTTGAAACCCATCTGTTACAGATTCAGAAATGTCCCGTGTGTATTTAAGCTCTGTCTCTTTTTTTTCCTTTTACACAAATGGTAACATAATACTCTGGTTTTCACCTAAGTATCTAGGAGATGGGTCCACGTCTATTCAGGTGGATCTGTCTAAAAGTTTTTGTGGCTGGAAGGTGTTGCATTTTGTGGACGGAGTAGTTGGGGTTGAGGTCTGGGCGTCTTCCCAAATCATGACTTCAGATAACATGTCCCACTGTCTGGTAGTCTTGCAATAGATTTATGAGTAAAACCTTAGGACAAAAATGCTTGACTGGAAACACATAATCAAACAATTGCCGATTATGAGAGGCTCAAGGAGACAGCTCTTGAAAGAATATGCCCTCCTAGCATTTTATATGGACCTTCATTCAGCTAAGGCAGGGCCCCCACCTCCTTAGTTTTGGAGCCAATAGACAGGCACTTATGCCCAGGGAAAGGGGAGCAAGCTATCCAGGTGGGGAATTAAAGGTGTTCCACTAACAGAGAGATTTGTCTCAATTTTTACCTGTATCAAGGAAATAATTGTTTTCAGTGATCATGAATTTCCTTTAAGCTATTGACCTTTTGTTCCCTTGTGGCGAGACAGAGGCAGTCAAGGGTTAGGGAAAAGTGGGATCAAATGAACATGTGAGGAGAAGCGGGGTAGGAAGGCTGCCAGCGCTGAGGTGAAGGGGGATGGGAAAGTGGAGAGGAGAGATATTAAGTGCAGGCAGATTCCAGATGGCATAGCAAGGGACCCGGACAAGTACTGCCACATCCCCACCCTAAGGCAACTTTCACTGCACCTGTCAGCTCTGAAGCTGCCTGACCTCCCCTCTGCCCTCAGGGGTGTGGGTCCCAGACCTGAAAGGCATGCTCTAACTCTTGCCTTAGGGAATGCTCTGGTTTTCTAATGCCCGGGGCGGCCTGAATGTTACCCTAAAGAAAGGAGAGACTAGGCTGCACACTCCTCATTCTGGGCCAAGTAAGAGGGGGCCATGCTGTTGTCCCTCCCACCATCCAGTAAAGTCCACAGGAAAAACCTTATCAGACTGTCTGTGATTTACTTTGACATAAAGCAGCCTAGGGAGTGAGATGTATATGTGTGTTGGTTTTGATCTGTACGCTAGGGATGGTCGGTTACTGTCTTTAATCCAGTGGTCCTTTCTTTGGTCTGTTGGCAGCATCTAAGGACGTTGCTCACTCCCTCCTCCTTGGAATACTTCCAGAACCACAGGCTCACCGGGGTCTCCTGCTGCCTTCCATGCTGTTCTTTCTCAGCCTCCTTTGCTGGCTCCTCCTCATCTCCCTGACCTTTAAGAGTCTAAGGGACCTAAGGATCACTCCTCAAACTTCACTTCCTGTCTGTCTCTTCTCACTCTGTTGTCTCACTGCTTTACATCGCTACATGGATGACTCCCAGATTTATCTCTACATGGATGACTCCCAGATTTATCTACCCAGGCGGGACCTCTCCTCTGAACTCAAAACCCTTCTACTTGCCCACTTGACAGCTCCAATATTTCACCCACTTCTCAAAACCAACATGATTGGCCCCTCAAAATCTCTTTCTCTCATTTTCTTCCCCATTTCAGTAAATGGCAACTCCTCTCTAAAAGTTTTGGCTTTGGCAATAATAATAATAATAATTATGATAATAATAGAACATGACCCTGGAGATTCATCCTTCCCTCCTGTCTTTCACACTTCGCATCTCTGGATCAGCCTGAAAACCAGTCACTGCAATGATCTATGAGGATAGCAACTGGGTGTGAGACTGAATTTAGTCCTGTTCCAGACTTGATAGTGAAGTAATATCCCCCATGAACTTTTCATTTTAGAGGCTACAAATGTTTGCTGGAAGTGTCCAATCATTGAAAGACCAGATGGGCTTAGGTCAGTCTCAGTAGCCGATTCCCTCCCAATTCATTTCCTCAAAAGCTATTTGCTGGGGAGTTAACTCTGTGCGAGACCCTGTTCTAGGTGTCTGGGATCCAGCTCCCAACAAAATAGGCAAAATCCTCTCCTCTCTTGGAATTTACATGCCAGTGGGTAAACAGATAGCAAACAAAATATCAACAAATAAGTTACATAGTATTAGTTACATGAGAAATCTAAGGCAGGCAAGAGGGATAGAGAATATTTGGGAGAGAAGGGGGTTCTGTGTTTAGTGTTGGATAGGACGTCCAGGGATGGTCGCAGTGAGCAACCATGAATAAAAACATGAGAAGCGAGCCAGCAGTGTTTGGGGCAACGGATACTAGGCATGGGTCCTCATTCTTGCCCTCCAGGAGTTGCCTACTCTGTTAAAGGCACAGTAAGCAAGGGGAAGGGTGTGCCTGGAATGGAGTGAATGAGGGCAGTAGGAGGAGAGGAGGTCAGAAAGGGAGCCAGTCTGGCTCTGGCCACTGAGAAGGTTTATAAACTGTAGCAATCCCTGGAGCAATAAATACTCCCAGCACCCAAATTCTGGTCTCTAAATTCAACTTGTCACTGAAGGGAACCAGGGCTTTGGATAATCACTGATCTGGAAGCTGGGGCAAGAAATGGACTTTTTGTCATACTAGAAAGCAAAGAAGCTTTCAAAGACTATGTGTTGTGTCTAAAATATTAGGTTAGGAGTCAGTGTAAAGAAACTCCCAAAGTTTAAGGACAGGACTAATTTGAGTATCTGCAGTGGATTGAAATGCATCAAATATGTTAAAATCCATGAGTTTATAATTATACCAAGAAAAAAAAAAAAAACCCTCATAGGTCACCTTTACAGGTTGCTAGGGAACCAACTCATTACTCTGAAAACTGGTTTAAAAAGGGAAAGAGTCGAGCATTTGTCTTGTCTTTTCTATATGAACTGTATCTCAGGATAGCTAAATTGTTGTTGAGGAAAAGTTCTTCTTTTAGAAGCATTCCAGCTAATAGATGAAGGAGAAATGGTAGAACTAGGGTACCATAATTGTGCAATCCTTAATGAAACAGTAGATCTGTGATGACCTCAATGACTATTAAAAACTATCAGGGGAGGGGCACCTAGCTGGCTCAGTCGGTGGAGCATGCGGCTCTTGATCTCAGGGTCGTGAGTTTGAGCCCCACATTGAGTGTAGAGCCTACTTAAAAAAAAAAAAGAAAAAAACTACCAAGGGAAAAGCTTATGAGGAACTTTTACCAAAACTGTATTATTTTTTATTTTTAAATTATTTTAAATTATTTTTATTTTTTATCTTTCTTTATTTTTATTTCTTTTTTATTTTTATTTTTATTTTTTAATTTTAGCTTATGGGGAAACTTTAAATGAATGGATCAAGCTGTCAATGTCTCAATCCATTAATCAATCTTAACAACACAAAAGAGGAGACAACCAGACATCATGTGTTCTTGATGTGATACAATAGGAAGTTCACAGAACCATCTATGAGGTATCCTTGGCAAAAAATGGAAACTGAATTAAAAAAATATTTTTTTGAGATTTATTTATTTATTTGAGAGAGAGAGAGTTGGGGGGAGGGGCAGAAGGAGAGGGAGAGAGAGAAACTCAAGCAGACTCCCTGATGAGTGCTGAACCTGACGTGGGACTCAAACTCACAACCCTGAGATTGCCACCTGAACCGAAACTGAGAGTCAGATGCTTAATTGATTGAGCCACCCAGGCGCCCCTAAGATTTTTATTTTTAAGTAATCTCTAGACACAACATGGAGCTTGAATGTACAATCCTGAGATCAAGAGTCCCATGTTCTACCGACGGAGCCAGCCAGGCGCCCCTGGAACCTGAATTGCTCAAGATCTAACTGATACTTTACAGGAAATACAGGGATTGGGGAAATATGTTGAATGATACCAGAGGGATATGATCAGCAAAATGCAGAATGTGGGAAACTCTATGGGACAAATGACACAGTTTCTCCAAAAATGCACTATAAGAGGGAAAAAGAAGAAGGCAGGGGGAGTCCTTAAATTAAAAGAGACCTAGAAGATACAGTAACCAACTGCAATGTGTGGGTCATGTTGGATACTGACTTAAAAAACCTGTAAAAAAATTATGAGAAAATTGGGGAAATTTAAACACTGATTAAATATTCAATAATATTTTAAAAATCTTAAAGGTATGATAACAACATTATGGTTATGTGTTTGTTTTTCTTTAAAGTCCCTATCTTTTAGAGACACAATACTAAAATGATAATACTAAAATGTATGGATGAAATTATATGAAGTCTGGGACTTATCTCAATATGACCCAATGGGGTAAAGGCAGGGAGAATGGGTGGAATGGGGTTTCCATATGTTGATAATTGTTGAAGCTTGGTGATGGTCTATTATACTATTTTCTCTATTTTGTTTATGTTTGAAATGTTTCATAATGTAAAATTTAAAAGAGAGTATGTTGGGGGGACACTCACATACTTAGGAGTCATTAAGAAAGATTTTCCATGATAATTTGGAATAATAATCCCTATTTTCTAACTACAGGGCCAACAAATAAGTCACCCTTTGCACAGTTTCTCCCTTGGTACCCAATAACTTACAGGAGACCCTAAAGAACTATTTCAGGGAAGATATGCTTCTTTTCATGAACAAAAGGGCTTAAATGTGATTCGTTGAGGTATGGATAGACTTTTCAGGTACTTCAGCAAGACCAAGGCCAGTGCCTGGCTGGAGGATGAAGCCACAAGAGAGGCATAGAGTGCTTCTGTACCACCCTCCTACTACCTCTCTCAGGTCTTCCTGCCTCTTTCCTACTGCTTTACCACTCCCAAGAGCATGGGGCTACTTTGTCCAGCTGAGTAGGCTGTGCACTGCACAACTCCAGGGATATAGAGAGACTGTATGAATAGTGCCCCCTGGACTTATGCAGCATGGAAGCCCTTAGCAGGAGCCTGGTCACCTCACGCCATCTCTCACTTTGGACTCTTTAGTCTTAACCAGGGCTATTTCCTCAAGACACTGCTACCCTGCTTTCAGTCTCTGCTAAGGTCAATAGGTAATAATAGTGTAAATCATATTAGCTTTTTAAATTGGTATTTTTCTAGTATTTCTGCTAGTATCTTTCTCCCAATGATAATATTCCCATATGTATTAGTCAAGAGAGGCTGGCAACTCCCAGATCTCAGTAGTTTAACAAAATAAAGGTTTGTCTCTTGCTTCCATCATAGTCCAGTATGAGGGTGGTGGAGAAAGGGATATGCCCCTTGCTTTTTCAGGCTCCATCCTCTGTCATCACCTCCTTCCCTGGGTCTATTGCAAGGGAAGAAAGTGTGAAAAGGCATCTCCATCTGAATGGCCTGTGACCGGAGCTGGCACAGATCACCTTGACTCACATTCCATCTGCAAGAACAAGTTAAGGAGCAGAGAGCCAAGCAAGGCCATGCCGATGTTTAAGAATAACCAGCTAGTCTCAGCTACACCATGTGAGGGAGCAAGGCCTTAGTCCAGTTAAATTAACAAGGCTCCACTGCAGAATGCTAATGCTGACAGAAGTCCCTGGCCCCTCAGAGAGGCGAGGGAGAGGGAGATTTCTGGCAGGACACCTTTTTGGTGCTTTTATAACTCTGCAGCTATCTCCTTACTCCACCTGCCAGGTGGGAATTGCTCCTTCAGAACAGGAAGTCTTGGAGAGGGAAGTATCCAGTTATGTTCCTCTTACTAGCCAGGAGCTCAGGGGTTTTTAATTTGAGGGAGGGGGTCCATGATGTGCTTCAAGAGATTGGTGATTCCCTGAAAACCCTTTGTAAAATTTGTGTTCTTATACAATTTTCAGGGAAAAGGGTCCATAGTTAGGCACATAGAAGACATTCAATAAATATTCCTTCTGAAAACTCACAAAGGGGTCTACATTACTTAGTGTTCTCCAGGGAAACAGAACCAATAAGATGTGTGTACACACACACACTTTAAGGAAATGGCTTACACAGGCTCCAAATTGGCAGGGTGAGCTGGCTGCCTGGAGAACTAAGAAGAGCCAATGCTACAGTTCAAGTCCAAAGGCTGTTGGGCTGGAAAATTCCTTTTGCTTGGGGGAGGTCAGTCTTTTGTTCTATTCAGGCCTTCAACTGATTGAATGAGGCTCACCCGCATTGTGGAGGGCAATCTGTTTTACTCAAAGTCCACTTATTTAAATGTTAATCTCATTTAAAAACACCCTCACAGAAACATCCAGAATAACGTTTGAGCATATATCTGGGCACCGTGGTCCAGCCAGGTTGATGAATAATATTACCTGTCACAGGAATCTTGACCCACACAAAAAGTAGAGATTAGGAACTACATCTACGAAATTTCCACCATCCTCCTTCCTTCTCGCTCATCAGGTTCTGTGCTCACCCAGTTTCTGTGCCTGGCCCTAGAATAGCTTACTTATTTTGGTGACATGTAGAAAATCTGCCTAACAACTCCCTTCTAGCAACTTCCATCTATTCCACAGTGAAAGAATTGGGGCAGGAATTCCCAGTTCGGTTTCAGTAAATGTTAAATAATGTTAAAGAAAGCATTACTTTCCTCCTGGAAAAAAAGACAGTTTTTACAAAATCTCCAGAAATGTTGCTTCATCAAAACATTTTAGCTTTCCCACCCTGAATGCATCATTGATAGTATATAATGGGCTAAGGTATATATCTTTACTGTTTATATCTTACAACCCTGCCTCTAGTCATTTCTCTTGAATAAATCCTCCAGCCAAATGAAGTCCTTGCAATCACAGATTATACTTTATCCCCTTGCAATTCTCTACAGTGTGGAAATGGCCGCTGGCACAGGCAGGAGTGCTGATGAACTCGTTGTGTTGTCACATTCTGTTTTATTTGACTCCACTAATACTAAGCCACCAGCTAGCCCCAGTATTAAAAATAGCCCAGATTTATCTTTCAGGGTTGTCACCTAACTTCCACATCTCTACTTTGGCTTCACATAACGAAAACTGAGGCAGGGTTGGGGCAAGAGGCTTTTGACTTTGTGGCTAATTCTTAGCGTAGGTAAAGTCTGGTGATTTGACACAGGTATTCTCTCCCACCCTCCTTGGCCTAACTTCGTTTTCATCTGAAAAGATGCAGTGAGTTCTGTCTGTGAGGAAAGGGCCCTTTCTGTCCCTACTTGTGCTCTAACGCACATCGGCTGAGACTTCCCTTCCTCGCCCTGGGAAGGAAAGGATGTTCTGTTTTATAAAGTACCGAGGGACCTGGATGGAGCAACACTGCTCTATTAATATAAAATGAGACTGTTCACCAGCTGTTGTTTCACTGCTTTCAGCAGAGCCATTGAACATTTGCAAAATAGCAAAGGGTTCCGGATGGGAGGGGCCATTGTTCACAATCCAGACCACCCAGCGGGCACCTCAGGTAATGGGCTTTGCACCTGACCCATGTAGAAACTTGATAACACATCAAGGGGTTTGCATGGGCAGTCTGTGCTGTTGGGAAACCATGGCAGGCACCCTCCTTTTCCTTCCCATTCACTTCCTTTTCCTCATTATTTTCCCCCTCTTCTTGCACAACCAGAGATCTCTCTAAACATCTATTCAAAAAGAATTCTTAGATTATATTAAAGTAAAAACAAATCCAATTAAAGGGAACAAATGCTGCCTTGATATAAAATTTGTCTTCTGGAGCCCACAACATGACCTACTTATGTTTGACTTTCATAGACTCATAGAACATCATTCGAGATGGGCGGGAGAATGCCAGGGAAAGGTATCTATCTGGGCAGCACCCACCTCAAATTTTAAGCACACCAGACCACCTGGGGGATCCTGGAAGATGGGGAGGGGCTGGGGAAGGCCCAAGAATCTGCATTTCTGAAAAGCATTAAGGTGATGAACAACTCTTTGAGCAGCAAAGGTCTAGATTCAGTGTTGTTCAACCATTTCCATTTTGGAGTGCATTTGTAAATTTGCCCAAGTTATAGAAAATACAGTCTGAACAGATGATCCAAGTGGCAAAATTGTTCTCCTTAAAGCTGAATTCCTTAATAGATGCTTTGTTACAGAAATATATGTGAGATGAGAGACTATGGACTATGAGAAACAAACTGAGGGCTACAGAGGGGAGGGGGGTGGGGGAATGGGATAGACCGGTGATGGGTAGTAAGGAGGGCACATATTGCATGGTGCACTGGGTGTTATACACAACTAATGAATCATCGAGCCTTACATCGAAAACCGGGGATGTACTGTATGGTGACTAACATAATATAATAAAAAATCATTATTAATAAAAAAAAAAAATAAAAAATAAAAATAAAAACCCTAAAAAAAAAAAAAAAAAAAAAAAAAAAGAAATATATGTGAGAATAGAGCATTGTATAATATCCATTTTTAAAAGTGATTCTCCTCTCCTTCCTACTGATGGATTGTTCAATCTTGATCACTACTTTTGCTGATTTTCTACAGGACACCTACTCTCTGTTTGGATCCAGTGTACTAACCTGTAATTACCTCTGCTGTTTGATGTGTTCTCTGGGAGTGAAGTTTCTAGAAGGCATTTTGGCCTTGTGGCAGGGAGAGTCTGAATTGAACCCTGCCAATTAGGAACTGAGAGCCCTTGGACAAGTTGCTTAACCTCTCTCATCCTTAGTCTCTGCACCTAAAGGGGGGGGGCGTAAAAAATTATTTTTGAATTTCTAAGTGGGAAAATAGGACTATGTCCCTTACAGGATTACTGTAAGCTTTAAACAAGATAATGTATGCAAATTACTGACTACATTCATGAAGTAACGTACATAAGCCATGTGAAATCTCCATAAACCAAGCTTCAAAACAAACAAAACCCTGAAATTGACATTCAGGATTGCTAAAATGTTTGCTAGTAAACCATTTTGAAAGGAAATCTTTCTCAAACATTTCTCAGCTGCACCTTGTATAAGAGTGCATATACCTAATCCAATTTAGGTCTTTCCTTATGACTCAGGGTCCTTATTTTGTACAGGAGTGACGGCACTGTCCTGAAACACAGGATGACCTCAGGGGGTAGGTGATCTCCGGCTTTCTAACATCCATTCTCCCCACCCCTCTCCCCCACCCGCTCCCCCACAGCCTCTGTGCACACTTCCATAATAGCACTTACCACAGGGCCAAAAGGATATGTTTACCTCCTTTCTCAGGGCAGGGGCCAGGTCCTGAACGAATGTTTGCTGTTGAATGAAGATCTCCCCAGGCCCCACTTGAAGGGTTGTGTGTCAGGAACCCAGAAGCACGGCTTGTGTTCATTCATTCAGACACTTTAAAATGCCTCCATATACTCAGCCAAGAGCTAAAAGCACTGCTCTATTTTATCTTTTGGAGATAGCCCAGAAATGAAATTACGTTCCTCCTTAGCACCTTGTGATAGTTTTCAATTACCGCAGGCCCAGAACGTGTTACCGTTCTGGTCAACTGCAGCCCCTTTGGTCTTCTTTGGTGCTTTGTTCTGCTTTCATTGGCAGCAAGGACATTGGAAGCCAGACAGCCCTGGGTTTGAACCCTGATCTACAATTTGATAGCTGTTTGACTTTGGGTGAGTCCCTTAAATTCTCTGCTCAGTTTCCAAATCTGTAAAATGAGGTAATAGCCCTCGGTCTGCACAATTACTGTGTGTGTGGAGATGGTGGTAAAGGGATTCCGAGGCATCTTCTTAGGGAAGAGTTTTGATAACCTGTGCTTTGATAATCCCACTAGGGTGTACCCACTAGGGGCAGGGGTGGGACTCTAAGAAGTCTCTCTGAGCAGTGCTAGATGGCTGTGAACAGGCTTGCAGACAGCGTGGCCTGTTAACAATCAGGCAACTTTCTTTGCAGAGCACAGAAAGGAGCAAGACACCAAGCTGCTCTGTGTGGCTGAGACTGGTGGCCCCTCGTCAACAGCCCTTCTCTCCCCATCCTTCATCCTTGCTGCCACAACCTGCTTTCCAAACCTAGGGAATAAAGATGCCAATATTAGCTTGTATTATTAGGCACAAGCATGAATTTAAAGGTAAATCTTCTGAAATATTTCTGGGAAACATTTTCCTTTCTGGGGTGTGTGTGTGTGTGTGTGTGGTCAGGGGAGTTGGGTGGGTAGGGAGTGAGGAGAAATGCTCCTTTTCTTAACTTTAGATGTAGTTCTCTGCAGATATAATTCCTAGAGCTATGGCAGCCATCTTGTAACCACGAGGGACAACTCTGAGGATGAAAACCTTCAGGTTGTGGATGGCAAAGAGGGAAAGGCAGAAAGTACCTGAGTTGGGTCTCCCGAATTAACCAGGCCTGAAAATGATACCTCCAGAGATAATAAACCTTATTGTTTAAGTTTTATTTAGATACATATTCTGTGACCTGTTTCTTTATTATACACTCAGCATAAAATTGAAGAGGCTAAACCTTGGAGGTGGGAGGAGGAGGAGGCTTGGTGACAGCACAACAAAAGAGGACATTGGAGAAAGTCACTTCTGTTAAGTGGACGTTCAGTGTAAACCTCTGCTCCACTCTGGGAAGGCTTCAGTAAATCCCACAGTTTCTTACAAATACTTTTGGCGCTACTGGATTGTTCTGGAGGATTTGAACAAAGCTTGAGATCTACATCAAGAATGGTGCCTGATGAAAACAGAGACACACCTGGGAGTAGCAGTACTTCTAGGTTATGTAAGGATTAGAGATCATATCTGTCAGGCATCTAGAGTGATGCCTGGAATAATGTAGGACATATACCATAAAGGATAAATACTATTGTTATATTACCGGTATTGCTATCTCAGCTCCTGATTGGTAGCCAGCAAAGAGGTGGAAATTAGAGGCTCATGGGTAGGGCTGTACTTGGGGGCAGACCTGGGAGTAGACTTTGAGAAGAAGCTCTGTGATGAAGGCTGTATGAAGTCAGCATGGAACCAAGCATCCCTTGGTGGCAGCCCTGGCAGGGGGGCCATTGGGGCCAGGGAAGTCCAGCAGAGCCTTTGTGACCCTGCAGATGGAGCAAAAGGCTGGATCCAGGGTCTGGAGGGACAGGGAAATGGGGAGTTGTGGTTCCATGGCTATAGAGTGTCAGTTATACAAGGTGAAGAAGTTTGGGAGATCTGTTACAACAATGTGCATATAACGCTGCTGTCCTATAGACATAAAAATGGCTAAGATGGTAAATTTTATGTTACGTGTTTCTTAGTACAATTAAGAAAAGAAAAGGAAAAAAAAGCTAGATCCCAGTTACTATAACGAAGGCTTACAATCCTAACAGGCTCAACAGAAGCCTGTTTTTTTTTGGGTGGGCTTCCTGAATTTTCCCCGATTAGAAAAGCACTGGTCCCAGATCTCAGATTGAGACTGACATTCAATCTTCCTTGTGGAAATCCAGAGTTACAAACATTCTATCTGTATACACGTGTGTGTATGTGTGTGTGTGTGTGTGTGTCCAAGTGGTACACATACTAAAAGTGTGTACACACCTATACATATAAAATCTCCTTTCTGGGTTTATATGTGTCCCTGTACCTCCTTAACTTACTTAATCTCTCATAAAGGACCTCAAGTATCAATCTAATTTATCCTGATGGCTAATGGGGAGCCCTCAAAGCCAGGGTCTTGGTTTGCTCAGTGAGGTGTGACAGGAGGGGCCACTGTGTGTGTTTCCACCTACTGTCTTGCTCTCTTCTGTTCTGCCACAGGAGTGGCGTGTCTCAGCTGGGACCTACTTCTGCAGGCTTGGTCCCAGAATGTGAAAGCACATGGAGAGCAGAAGTAGAGATTTCTCTAATGTGGTGGTGAATATGCAATGGCAGAATGAGGAATATTGGTTGATACAAGCCAGCTCAGGGAGTCATTTGTTACTGCGGTAAAGCTGACTAATAAATCCAGGCAGTCGCCCATTGCCAACGCACAGTAGCAGGAGAAATAATAAGTCGTTGTTTTAAGCTACTCCATTTTAGGGTCTTTGTAAGACAGTAATAGATAACTGGGGCTTCCTGTAAAGAAGGGATATCAACCTGGACCAAGGCAAGGTCAGATGAGAGGAGAAGATGAATTGAGACATATTAAAGGGGTGGTTTAGAACTCTTTCAATCACTAATGATAGAACTTAACCAAAACTGGGATTTATTGGTCTAAGGTACTAGAAAGGATTCAGGACTGAAATGCTGTCACAGGGTTCAGTTTCTCTGCATCTTTGGCTCTACCTTCCCTTGGCTGAGTGGGTTCCCTGGACTCTGTATGGCAGATTCCAGCAACCTTGGGGATAGCACCTCCTGGTTCATGTCTTCCCAATTTCAAGTCCAGTAGAAAGAGCTTTTGTGGTCATTCTACAGAATTTTTGAGATCCATTCTGAATAAACTGGCTGAGTGGAGGTGGTGGTGATTGGAGAAGAGGGTACATTGGTTATGGGTTCTTCTGTCAAAACTCAAACAGTTTTTTAAGAAGGAAATTTATTCATTCATATAATTTAAAAAAGAGATAGAAAAATTCATGGACTGTTCCAACCTCAGGTGCAGTTTGATTTAGAGCTAAAAGAATGTCACCAGAATTCGCCTCTTGACTTTTCAAAATTGTTGCCAGCTGAGACACTTCTTACGGGGGATTCTGAACACCAAAGAGAAGAGGGTTTGATGATGATAACAGACCCCAATCAAGTGTGGGGTTCTTCCTTTTAATTGCTTTCTGCAAACAAACACAGCAATAAGATATTGGTCCTGGTGAATGGTCATAGGTTTGTGTTTAAGTTCCTCATTGTTCCAACTGCCCATAGAGACAAGAGTGTAAAAGAATCCAGATTGCTTGAGCTTGGATCCTGGCTCTCACAATGATTAGCTGGTGATCTTGGGAAAGTCATTTAACCACTCAGTGTCTCACTGTACTCATCTGTAAAATGGGAAATGACATTATCTACCTACCTTAGAGGGTTGTTGTTAGTAATACATGCAAATCACTTAGAACAGTGCTTAGAACATGTTAAGAGCTCGATCGATGTTTATTATTATTCTCATGTCAAAAGTAAACAGTCATTTGCAGACATTTTTTCAGAATTATGACCTTTTTTTTTTAAAGATTTTATTTATTTATTTGACAGAGAGAGAGAGAGACAGCCAGTGAGAGAGGGAACACAAGCAGGGGGAGTGAGAGAGGAAGAAGCAGGCTCCAATAAGAGCATGGAGCCCGATGTGGGGCTCGATCCCAGAACCCTGGAATCACGCCCTGAGCCGAAGGCAGACGCTTAACGACTGAGCCACCCAGGCACCCCAGAATTATGACCATTTTAGATGGTAGGTGTTGGCTTGGTTTTGATTTATCTCTTGGCAGTGAGTGACTGGAATTGTATCTGCTCATATTACGGGTCAGAACATATTCTGACAGCATTTTGCTACTATGTATTTTCACTGACTTCCCAACGGTTACTGGACTGTAGTCTTCCAGGAGAGATATCTCCGTTTATTTGTACCTCTTTGGATGAAAGAAAACCTAAGTTCGATTAAAGGTCTAAAAAAGGGACGAAACAAAGGTTTTTTTAAAACTAGTATCTATTTTGCAATCCAGCTTTGAATAATGAGGGCAGAGTATTGTCCTCTATCTTTTTATCATCTCATTGCATAATCTTGCTTTTTTTTTTTTTTTTGAGAAGCTTAGAAAAACGGAAATTTCAAAGTAAGTGTGATGTTAGCAATTCGTATCATGATGAGTTGTAGATTACTCATAGCTTCTCCTGGCTATTTTTGTTTGGGTTGTTTTGTGTAGTTGGGGTTGATAGAACAATTGTTCTATGAGTCTGGGATTATCTTGGCTCTGGCTGCCCGCATTCCTAACTGCAATGTGTCCCTCTGTGAAAGTGGCAGGGATTAAGCTCTGTGGCACATTATCCACAGCTTTCTCTCTCAGTTTTGGATGCTGTTACATAAGGTTCCATATTGATCGGAAAGGGGCAGGGATTAAGCTCTGTGGCACATTATCCACAGCTTTCTCTCTCAGTTTTGGATGCTGTTACATAAGGTTCCATATTAATCGGAAAGGGGAGAGTGGGTGGGGGAGACCCTTAGATAAGTTGAAGTACTTTCAAAAGTGCTGGGATGTGTAACTTGCACAGGTTTTATCTCCAAGCTAATGGGTGGTGGGGAGAGGGGTGTGAATTTTGCCTCATTTCTCTGCAAGTCAGCCTTAGTTAGCCAATAGACTTCCTGTGCAAGTACAAACATTTGCTGGACATGTTTGTGAATTAAATTGCAGGGATGGATTGGGAATCAGAACTCTCCTGGGTCACGCTATACATTTAAACAGCTACCTGAGTCTAAGATTTCTCTAGGGCAATTCAAGTTGTTTTTATCCTATAAAAGTTTGATGTCCTAGGTGAAGAAACAAAATAATGTAAGTGTGTTATGATGTACTTGGATTTGAATTCAATTTAATATTTTTGGGTAGCCAGCAAGATTTGAGTACTCATGGTATGAAGAAAATATTGATGTCTAATTTCAGTCTCAAAAGCTTGACCTTTTGATCCCTAAACAATAATAATAGTCTTATTAAGTAATTAAAATGTGCTGGGCATTGTACTCCTACTTCAATGATATTCGTATTTGTATCTCTACAATTTAACTAACTGAAGCTTTGAAAGTTTAAGAAACTTACTCTGGTCACAAGTCTAGTGAGAACTAGTTATTCCTTTTTTTTCCTTAAGTAATCTCTAAGACCAACATGGGGCTCGAACTCATGACCTGGAGATCAAGAGCTGCTTGCTCTACCAACTGAGCCAACCAGGCACCCCACAACTCTAGTGAGATATGGGAACAGTTCTCCCTGTTGCTAAATCTGTGTTCTTTTTAAGGCAGTGCTGTCCCATAGAACTTTCTGTGATAATGTTCTATGTTTCTGTGGTATAATACGGCAGCCACAGTATGGAAGCTACTGAGCGTTTGAAGTGAGACTAGTGTAACTGAGGAAATAAATTTTTAATTTTATTTAATTTTAATTAAAATTAAAATTTAATAGCCACATGTAGTGGTTGCATAGGACATCAAATTATCTGGCCTATAAACATTCAAGCTACTGTGATCTCATGTGTTGTACATTTAGATTTCAAAGACATTTAGACTTCAAACAAATGTAAAGAAGTAGTTGGAGAAAAAAATAACATTTTATCAAAATCAAAGTCATTTATTATTATTATTTAAAATTTTTTTTATCTGAGTATAGAGGATCAAAACAAAGTCATCTAAATTGCAGTATGTAAAGGCAGGTAGACCTCAAAGTTAAATGACTCATAAAATTTAAGTAGGAAAAACTTCTTTTGGAAAATTTCTATTGTACATTTTACTTGATGGTTATTAACATATTGGCAATGTTGATTATAAGGGACATAGCAATTTGAAAAAAGGGGAGAAAATGTTCCTGGAACTGTATGTACTCTTACTGCAAGATTCAGATCTCTAGGCATTTTCCAATCTAGGGAATCACAAATTCCCCAAGTAGCAGGGACAGAGGAGTACGTTTATAATCAAACTAACCAAACTTTTTTTTTATTAAAGATTTTTTATTTATTTGAGAGAGAGAGAGAGAATGAGAGAGGGGAGGGCCAGAGGGAGAAACAGACTTCCCGCTAAGCAGGGAGCCTGATGCGGAACTCGATCCCAGCACCCCGGGATCATGACCTGAGCTGAAGGCAGATGCTTAACTGATGGAGCCACCGAGGCTCCCACAACCAAACTTTTTTGATGTCTACTTTCAGGTGTCTTCTGCCTCCAGTTATCTTGTTTTTCATAAATGGCTTTCGAGCTGAGTATTTACAAACCAGCATCTTTAATGCTCAATATTCGTAAACAGACTACGTCTCCAACAAACAGGGACATGCAAACAAAACATAGATGTTTCCTTAATAGAACTCTAGATGATAACCCCTTTCTTGTCTGACCTCTGGATTTATGGTTCATCGGGCTAGGTTGTCTCCCAGCTCTGCCGATTTGACAGTCAATCTCTTTTCTGTATAGACTGGTTTTCTCACACTAGTTTAATTCATTATTTCTTTTTTTTTTTTTTTAAGATTTTTTATTTATTTACGTGACAGAGATATAGCCAGCGAGAGAGGGAACACAGCAAGGGAATGGGAGAGGAAGAAGCAGGATCCCAGCGGAGGAGCCCGATGTGGGACTCGATCCCGGAACGCCGGGATCACACCCTGAGCCGAAAGCAGACGCTCAACGACTGCGCCACCCAGGCGCCCCAATTCATTATTTCTTAGTCACCAGTCTACTAGACTTTTTTCTTTTAATCGACTACAGCTTTACTGTCCTGTGGGAACCCTTTTGTTTGCATTAGATCCAGGGAGTATCTCCATGTGTTGCAGGCCAGAAGGGGGAACATGGCTCTAGGGGCCAGGCTGCTGCAGGAGATGCCCCAGCTCCAGGTTGTGGAACTCTTCCTGGCCCCACCCCTCTGTGTGCCTACCCTCAGAAAAACAAATCACAGATGTGGGCACTGGAATCAGATTGCCTGGACCCTATCTCCTCCTGACCATGCAGGAGTTACTTAACATTTCTTGGCCTTACACTCTTCATCTATAAAACAGGACAAAAATAGTTTCTATCTGATAATATTGTTGTGAGAATTAAAGGAAAGTAATCCAAGTAAGGGTTGAGCATAGTTCCTGGAATAATTATTGATTATTGTTATTACTGGTTATTATTATTATTTAAAGACCATAATCCCCGTCCTTACCATAGTGTGACTTTTTTATGCCATGAAGAAACATTTTTATGGATTCTCCCCCCATTGGTCAGTTTCATGTTTTTTCTCTACTCCAGTTTATGTATTTATTCATCCATCCAACATTTATCGAAGCCCCATTATGGGCCAGGTACCATCTTAGAGATGGGGACAGAATGTTGACTGAGACACATTTCCTCCAGGTGCTCATATTTACTGGAGGAGATAACACAGAAATAGATAGGAAATCTGGTATTCATTCCAAGAAGTCACTTTCCAGCAAGTCTAGTTTCATCAAAATAATTTCCAGCAGGGATCAGCTGCAGTTGGATGCCAAGGGGCTGCTCTTTGTTGTCTGGTGTGGGGAGAGGCTGCTGGATGTTAATAATGGGCTAGATATACCAGACATCCCAACCACTGTGGTTCATATGGTTTAATAAAGTCATTCACACCTTAATGTGAATGAACTATTTCTTGTTTGAGATGAATAATGGAGAGTGAAAACTGTGACTTGGGGGTGATTGGGTGGCCTAAACCATTTAAGAGGCCTCTGGAAGATCAGAAGGCCTATGAAGGACTGGACACCAGTGGAAAAAAAAGTCAGAACACTCAGCTCCAATAAAGATTACTTACCATCTTTGGATTTCTCATTTGTAAAATAATGAGAAATAGAAGGGATGCTGCTAGGCTGGATAGACGATCTCATGGATTTAGAGAATTACGCCTGTAGGAGAGGCTAGAGAGCATCCAGTCCAACCTGCTTCTTTCATAGGTAAGGAACTTGTGACTTAAGAGAGGCGAAGTAACCTGTTCGAGGACATACAGCTTGTTACTTAAAGAATCGGCTAGTCACTAGACTTCTGAGACAGTGCTCGTCTCCAGGAAATCATTTGGTTCTATAGCTAGGACATCGTAAACTTACAATTAAGGTCCAGGATCATGACCTTGAGATATGGAGAGGTACTTAAGTGTATCTGGAATTTTTTTTTTTTTAAGATTTTTATTTATTTATTCGACAGAGACAGAGACAGCCAGCGAGAGAGGGAACACAAGCAGGGAGAGTGGGACAGGAAGAAGCAGGCTCCCAGCAGAGGAGCCTGATGTGGGGCTCGATCCCAAAACGCCGGGATCACGCCCTGAGCCAAAGGCAGACGCCCAACCGCTGTACCACCCAGGCGCCCCTGTATCTGGAATTATTGAATCATGCTTTTTATAACTACAGTACCCTCACTACAATTTTAACATTAAGTGTATTTTACTACATTCTGATGATTTGAATTATATTGGAAGGGTAAGGTCTTAGGTCCATGGGCCCATTACTACAAAACAAAGTCACTTTATTTGTATTATCTGCATTATTATGTATGAGTGCTCGTTGGCCAGACACGAGCCCCTCTCTAGGTGTCCCCAATTATTTCTGAGAGTTCTCAAGTTCTTCCCCTCTAACTTCTCCCCTACTGCCACAATGCTGTGTCTGCTACTACTAACTTTTGAACCCCGAGCCTCAGGCTCCATCTGCCCCAGAAAGAGATGGAGATGATCATTCCACCCATTGTTCTCAGGGGCATTAGAGATGTTTATGTAAACACCTGCCATGCAGTAGGTACTCAGTAAATGTAAACTCTTATTATTATTTTAGATTTCCTTATCACCGGAGTTTCTAGAAGCACAGCTAGGTGGTTGAGTTGATGAATTTCAATGTCATTTTCTTCAATTTTCCATATTGGCTCTTTGCTTTCAGTGCTCTTACAGAGTAGTGAACAGTCAAAGATGAATAAGAGAGAAGGAAGGAGTTCATTCCTGCACTCACTCATTCATTCATTCAGAAAACATGCATGAGATTCAGTTACTCTAGGCTGGGAGCACAAATATGTACAAGCTGTTTCACGGGTTTAGAGGTGATTGTGAGAGAGAAGACTACACAAATTGCAGCAATACAAAACAGTATGTAAATTCTTCTGAGTTTCAGAGAGGAAGATATCACTCCTGGTCAGAAAGACAGTAACGACTAATATTAATGGAGCAATTTCAAAGCACTTCCACATGCACTTTAGAACTTGATTCTCACAAATACCCTGTGGTCAGAACTCTCGTTTGTAGGTGAGAGGACACTTCCGGTAAATAGAGTGACTTCCCTGGCCTTGCTCTGATAGGAAGTCAGCCCTAGGGTCTGACTGTTCAGGGTCTAAAGGTCTCTCCCCTGCATCATGCTGGGAAAGTTTCATGGAGAAGGTGATTTCGTGGACTGAGTATTTAAAGAGGGACCACTTTTGACAGGTAGAGACAGGGCCAGGGCTTTTTAGGTAAATCAAACAGCAAAGATATGAAGGCTCGAAAGGTTAAGACATATCTTGGAAAGGGTGAGTAGAACATGTTAGCTGAAGCATTAGCTATTTGTAGGGGAATCAGAGACAAGCAAAGTACACTGCACTGTGGCTGGGTCACACATACTCTGAACCACCAGACTAAGGAGTTGAGAAATGATTTGACACACAACGATAGAGGGGAAGGAGTGTGTTGAATACAGGGAGAATTAGGTAGATCTGGGGAGGTGAGTCAGATTATTGTGGAGAAGATGGAGGAAGCAAGGGAACGAGTTAAGGGCAGTGTCAAGGGAGACTGGTGCGTGGCAGGGGAAGAAGAGCCGGATCAAAGAAGCACTGAAGGGTGTATTAACGTGGTGACTAGGTGTGGGAGTCGAGAAAGAGGCTGGGAGTAAGATGACTCTTAGCTTGGAGTGGAGTCCGTAGGAGAATGGTAATGCCATTAACAGGGTTGCTTTATTTGCAGAAGGAGCTGACTTCGAAGGAAAAATCACGAGCTCCCTTTTGGTTCTGCTGTGTTTGGGTTGCATCCTGTGTATTGCCACCTGGCTGTCCACTGCGAAGGTGGGTGGTGAGTCGGAGGGAGAAGTTTGACTGACCTCCCAGGAAGAGGGCTCTTCCTTCCTGTCTCTGCTCTGCTCCCCACTCCCTTTATTGTGTCTGATGACAACAATGCCTGCTTTGTGGTAAACACTCAAAATAAGTTTGGAAAAGAAACCCACATAAAAGAAGACTTGTCAGGAAAAGTTTTAGGCAAGGGAGAAGATTAGGGTGAGGGAAAGAGATGGTTGCTAACAAAGGGAAACTGGATTTGAGTCACTGGATATAGTGATTTCCCAGGGATTAAGGACCCCAAGGCCTGGTGCGGGCTACAGGTGGTAGAAACCTGGTGGAGTTAAGAAAATGGAGAGACTCTGAGGCCAGAGTGTGGATGTTTAAGTTGCTGGGGATAATGGCAAAGAGTAAAAATGACTAAGTTAGACCCAGGCAAGAGAAGCCCCTGCTCTGGACCCTGCATTTTATTTTATTTTATTTGTTTGTTTGTTTATTTATTTATTAAAGATTTTATTTGTTTATTTGACAGAGATAGAGCAGCCACCAAGAGAGGGAACACAAGCAGGGGGGGTGGGAGAGGAAGAAGCAGACTCATACCGGAGGAGCCTGATGTGGGGCTCAATCCCATAACGCTGGGATCACGCCCTGAGCCGAAGGCAGACGCTTAACTGCTGTGCCACCCAGGCGCCCCTGGACCCTGCATTTTAGAGGACCGCACTCTGGCTCTCTTCTGTACTCCTCCTTGTACTACCCAGTTCATGGGGCCAACAGGTCATGCTCACTGGAACCTGTGCTTCTAAATCCAGCTCTGGGTACCAGAGCCCTGGGATTCCCTACTCAAATGGACGAGCCTGCATCCAGGGGCTACCCAGGCTTCTATCCTGGATCTGTCCTGGTAGGGGTACAAAATGCCACAACTTTGCACACTCCAGGCCTGAGTAATGGCCAAGGAGCATCCTTTGAGGTGGTTAGTGGGATATAAATAAAGCTTTGGGGGTAAGTGGCAGAACTTGACCCTTGTAGGTACGGGTATGCACATATGTTCTATTCCAATGTGGGATGGAGCCAGGAGATGCAAAAGAAGGGGAACGAAAATTGGGTGGGGGGGGTGGCTTCCAGCCCCATTTGCATGACCACATTCTGAATCAGAAGTCCAAGAAGTCAGGGAATTTAAATTCAAACCCAGACTTCCAGGTTGTAAAGAAAGTGCATTTGTCAATGTCAAATGTTAGAATATATTTTATTTAAGTTTGTACGTTTAATTTAAACCTTCGCAATATTTATTTATTTATTTGTTTGTTTATTTATTTATTTATTTATTTCTATTTTTTAAGTGGGCTCCACACCCGGTGTGGAGACCAACACGGGGCTTGAACTCACGACCCTGAGATCCAGATCTGAGCTGAAATCAAGAGTTGGACACTCAGCTGAGTTAGTCACCCAGGTGCCCCTCTACCTTCTCAATATTTAGATATGTGATATGTAGACCTCCCTTTGTGATCCTATCCTTGTATGTCAGGGATCTTCAGAATAAAGATCTCCCTGCTGTGAGTCTTGAGCTTTCTTCCCCTTTCCTGACAACCACCACACTTTTTGGGTGATAACTTGTTTTATTGTCTGTCTCCTCTGACAGACATGAAGCTGTGTAGAGGCAGGAACCAGGCTGTTCTGTTTACAAAGAGATCCTAGTGCTAGTACAATGACTGACACACGGTATGTGCTCACTAAATATGTTTAAAACTCTAAAATGATGAAAGACTTACACATTTGATGACAGCAAGTAGGGTGAAGAGAAGTGATGGAAGGGGGTAAAGTAACCTTTAAAGAGAATGCCTTGCTAAATTATAGTAGAAACAGAGGAATAGTCTGGTTTCTCTTACAGTCAGTCAGGGAGAACGGCAGACACACACTTCCATTGCCTTAAGAACTAGAAGTAATCTATTCATTCTAAATTTTGGGTGTGTGCTATTGTTGTTTCCCTTCAGATGAGTGGTTGGATTAGGATCGGATATGTAACACGAGGGCCTGGAATTCTCAAGTGACTGACCCAATAAAGTGCATTTAAAAATGCAAACAGAAATTTAAAAATGAAGAGAAAACACAGACTTTTGGTTTTCTTTGAAAAACTGGACCTTTCGCAACAGTGGTCTGAAGCCTTTAATGGGCCTGTGTTTATCAACAGGCCACATCCTACCACTCACAAAACAAATGCCACGGCCATTGTAAGGCCTCTGAATTCATGACCCCTGGACTGCAGGATCTTTAAGGCCCTTTTGCTCCAAAAAAATGTCTTCTTTAATCTCTTTAAGGTTATATTTCTACCAACCATTGCATTACATCAATATCATTTGAATTGTACTATAATACTGCATACCTGCTTGTATCTGCCATAGATTCTGAAACTGATTATTTCACATGTAATCAAAGAAACCCAACTGCTCCAGAAAGCTACTTTCTGTTAGTGTTATTAATCCAAATTCCTGTAATCAGTCCTCCAATGACCCTAAGGGAAGATACTGGATTGGAGAGTCTGCAGATGAGAATTGACTGCTTCTTGAAGGCTGAGAAATTATGTGTGGTGATGGAACGAGAGGTGTTGGGGACACGGAAATGCAGGAATTGCCAGTGTGAAGGTTGCAGAACCGGGTTTGGAAGGATGATGAAGAAATCGAGAAACAACACTACAGCGCTGATTTGTCCGAGTATTTACTGAGTATTAATACTCAGTAAAGAACTGTTCTGACACGAGGAATTCAGCAGTAAACCAACAAAAGTCCCTGCTCTCATTGAGCTTAATTCCAGTGCAGTAAGCCAGGTAGCACATACATAAACACACACATCGCAAATCTACATGTCACATGGAAATAATTACTATTTATAAAACCAAAGCAGAGCAAGGGAACAACGAATGAGGGTGGCTGCTATTCCAGGAGACCCCAAAGAAGCAAGGAAGCAAAGCACAACCCGTCGATTGGTTTCTAATTTTCTAGGCTACTGGGAGTGAGATGCACCTCCCATGAAGCCCCGCCCCTCCCTCCCAATAGGGCGCAAGGTGCCATCTCCTGGAGAGCCCCTCCCACTTCCCCGCCCAGAGGCGGCCTTGGGGGTGGGGCTTCGCTCCCAGGCGCACAGAGCGCGCCGCACTGAAAGCCGCGCGCATAGAGTTCCCGGCATTCTTCCCGTTCTGTCAAGGCCGGGAGAATTGCCCCCGCCGGTACTTGGCATGCTGGGAACTGTAGTTTCTGCCCGCAGCTCTGCGTCTCAGGGGGCAGTAAAAGCCGCTCGATCTGACTCCACTGCTGGCACACGACTTGCATCCTCCAGGGGTTGTGGGGAGGCCCTGGGGGGGGGGGGGGGTTCATCCCAAGAACAGTCCGGCAGGCGTCCAGGCTGGGGCCGCGCCGGTCACGTGACCCCAGCTCGCCGGGCGCGCGCGACTTCTCAGCGCCATTCCCAACCCCGCCCCGCCCGGCAGTCGGCCTGCGCCTCCCCCGGCGCTGCTGCCACCTCGCGCTCGGAGGCGTCACGGAACGTGCTCTGTGCTCTCCTCTCCCCCTCCCCCTCCCATCCCCTCTCGCCCTCCCCCACCTCCCCCTCCCGCGCCGAGACTCGCCGCCGCCGCCGCAGCCGCAGGAGTAGCCGCCGCCGGAGCCGCGCGCAGCCATGGCCGAGAACCCGGGCTTGGAGAACCACCGCATCAAGAGCTTTAAGAACAAGGGCCGCGATGTGGAAGTGAGTGTGCTTCCGTGGTCTGGGCCCGCCCGGGTCGCCCGCCTGGCCGCGCCGGCCCCACGGCGGCGGGGAGGGGCGGGGGGCCGGCGCCGGGCTGGTTCTCGCCGGCTCGCGGTGGGTCGGAGTTGGCCGCCGCCTCCCGTCACCGCGGCCCCGGGCTGGGCGGAGCGGGCGACGGGACCGCGGGCCGGGCTGCAGCCACCCTCCGGAACTGCCGGCGCGGGGACCGGGAAATGCCGGGGTTTTCGGCCCCGTCACGCGGGCGCGGCCTGCTGTCGGCGAGGAAGGGATGTGGAGCTGAGGCGGGGTCCTCGGGCCGGGGCCTCGCGGGCCCGGGATGCTGCCGCCGTGGTCCGTCGACCGCACCGTGGAGGGGGCGGCCGCGACTCGCGCCCGCTGCCCGTGCAGCCTCCCGCCCGGCGCGGCCCCCTCGGTGCCTCCCGCGCTGCCGCACATGGAGCCGGGGCTGTGCGGGTCCCCGCGCGTATCTCCGGCGAGCCGGGCCCAGGCGGGCGGTGGCGGCCCGCAGAGGGGGGTGGGGACCAGCCGGGTAACTGACTTGTTTGAGGGTGGTGGATGGGGGAGGGTAGGATGCGCCAGGACCATTTTCTCATATTCCAGTGCTGTCCTTTGGACCAGTCCTGCTGAGCTATTTCAGCTCATACTCCTGTTACTGCTGGCATTTGGAGCAAGCTGAAGGTGGACAATAGTTTACCATCTATTGTGTTGAGGCTTTGGAAGAGACGTTGTTCCGACCTCCGCTCACAGGACCTGTTTTCTTAGCCGTTCTTGTAGTGGGATTGTGCATAGGATCATAATTTCTTTGACATGTTTTACCGAAATAATTTAGATACATAGCTTCTTACGGCCGGCCTTGTATATATCTCTTGCTTCAAGCTGGTACAATTTCCAAGTGGTTGCAAAACTGTAAACATCTTGGTTACTTAGTTCGTTGCTACTCAGCATGTTGCCATTGTTTCGTTAAGGTGACATTAGCAGGTACTATTTGCAAACTCGGCTTATTGAGGCAGCGCTAGAGGTCTCTCTGCAGCTACTGAAAGCAATGTAGTTACAGCACAAACTTCCCTGGGACTCTGACCTCTGGATTTGTTAGGGAGAACGTGGTTTTAAGTCCACAGCGTCCTTTTCTAATACTAGGTGACATGATTTGCAGTTTTGTAATTCTTGATAAAGGGCCAGTGTGACTAAGAAGTGTGCATTTTTCCTGTCTTAAAGAGAGAAGGTGGTGGGGAAACAGTCGGCGTTCCAGTTTTGTAGAGGAACAGACAGAACTCAGGCGATTTTTCAGAGCTACAAAATTAAATGCTAATTGGAAAAAACCTAAGTAAATACTGTGGAATTCCCATTTGAATAACACAAAGGTCATCTATCTCTATTCTGGTCATGGTTAAATTTCTTTTGTGAGAAGTATTTCTAAGCAAAAGTGAAACTTAGGAAAGCAACAAGAAATTTTGAAACTGCCTCCTGTTTTGCCCACTTGATGATTGTTAACTTTGAACTTTTCCCATCAGTAATTGTTTTTGAAGCTTACTACTATTATAAAGCTAAACTTAAGTAGTTTGAAAAATACCCATATTATTTGTACAGAAGAACTAATAACATTGTTTCCTCTCTTGGATCTTGGTACACATTTTTGTTTTATTACTTGCCTATATTATTGTGTTCTGGGAGCTCAATGCTACCTCATAAGGACTCCTGGGCATAATAGGTATGCAGTAAATATTTGCTGATGATCAGAATGTAATTAATGAGTTCTGGATGCATGAAAAAGAGGCATAGCTGCCAAGCCTTTTAGCCTGAAAATAATGGTCATAACATTATATTTCCCAGGATACATTAGGGTAACTAAGGCATGAAATAGCAGACTTTCAAATGGTATTCTATGGGGCAGACACTATACTAAGAGCTTCATGAGACTTCATTTAATCCTTATAAGAACTTTATGAACTAGGTATAGCATTATCCCTACTTTACAGGAGGAAAGTACTTTAGGGGAGGAAACGTGAGAGTGCTTTTGTAGCATGCACAAGGTCATGAAGTGGGTATGAGCATTCATTCACTAATTGTCAATTGGATGTCTGACAGTATTAGGTGTTGGGGATACAAAAGATTAAATTCAGCCTGTACCTCAAGGAGTTTACAGTTCAGTGGGAGTAATAGAAAAGTAAACTGATAATTACAGTGCAGTACATCAATAAGTATATTCTGAGAAAATTCTAACTTGGAGCTGAGCAGTCACGGGAGATGTTCTGGTTGATTCCTAGTGGATGAATTGGAGTAAGCTGATCCTGAAAGAGGAAAGAAAGTTGGCCCGGTAAAATGCAGGAAAAGGGAGGGCACAAGGAAGGGGCATTGCAGGCTTGTGGGAGGAGTAATTGAGCAGTCCTGAGAGAATGCAGTAGGACTGCTGAGAGAGAAGGGAGTGTGACTAAACGGTAAACTGGGGTCAAATCTGGGAAGTGCCTCTCTTGGGGATTTAGGTATAACCAAGACTAGATAGACACTGCGTCTGACTTAGTTTTATCCATTCGAAACTGCGTTAAAATGAGAAACTTACACGACAACTTAGCCTTGTGACTAAGTAGTTGTGATTATCAGGCTGTTTCAAAACAGTGAGATGCACTTTGATGAGATGTGATTTTCACATATAGGAGAGACAGAAGATAAAACATTATAAAATATGCAACCAGCTGATACACAAATAAGGTGCTAGGTGCAAGCATAAAATACATATTTTCTAAAGGAAATAAAAATATAGAGTTAGGCCATTCCATTCATAGGAAATTGTGTATGGGGAGAGGGTGGAGGAAGAGCGTAATTTCGTAGTCAGTCAAGAATGGCTTCATAGAAAAGAGGTTGGTGAATTTTATAGGAAGTATGTGCTAGACTTGAACAGGGCACATAAGAAATTAGTGAATGAAGGGGCGCCTGAGTGGCTCAGTCGTTAAGCGTCTGCCTTCGGCTCAGGGCGTGATCCCGGCGTTCTGGGATCGAACCCCACATCAGGCTCCTCTGTTGGGAGCCTGCTTCTTCTTTTCCCACTCCCCCTGCTTGTGTTCCCTCTCTCGCTGGCTGTCTCTCTGTCAAATAAATAAATAAAATCTTAAAAAAAAAAAAAAGAAATTAGTGAATGAAGACTGGTGAGAAAGAAGAACGAACAGATTAGGGAGTGAAGAGATGAGACTTCCGTATGGCCCGTGGTGGTCTGAGAAATATGTCTGTGGCAAAGAGTTGCTTGGACACTTCTTGAAAGAGAGATCCTTGATGGGGAGATCTGAAGGAATTTATTCCAGAGTAGAGTTAGAAGGTACAACATGATTAGAGCAATTGAAAAAGGTGACTGGCAGTTCTGGAGGAATAATACTCTTATCCCATATGGAAGGAGGAATTTTCAAAAAAATTGAGATTGGGGATGGTCATAACATGGAAATAGGATTTCAACTTCCTTCTCCTCTTCCTTTCTCTTCCTCTTCTTCATAAAACTCAAGTAGAGAAAGGGGATAAAATTTGTCCTGAGGTCTGTAGGTACAGGTAGGGGAGGGAATAATTATCACTGATAGAAGTTTGGAGCTTGAGTAGGGGGAATAAATTTTGTAGCTAAAACCAGGGAATACATTGTGAAAAGGAAACTCTTAATTATCTTCATTTGCTCTGGAGTGTGTGTTTTAATACCAGTCCTTTTTATGTAAGGCATTGTTCTTAGATTTTTTTCCCTTTTACAAAATTTTTTAAATTTAAAAAAATTTTTCCAATATACTTACAGAAAAGTGCATGAAATGGAAATGTTCCATTTAATGAATACTTATAAATCAAACACTCTGGTAATTGCGACCCAGGTCAACTTTGCTTTTTCTTGCTCCTTATACCTCAAGAATGTAACATTTTTATCAGTAACAATAACTAATAACAATTATTTTAAAAATCTTAACATTTGTTAAGTGTTTGCAGTATACCTGTACTGAGTATTTTATATGGATTATTTAGTCTTCACAACAATCCTGTGAAGTATGTACTATTATTATCCACATTCACTGCTGAGGAGACTTGAAGCCTACGATTCTTAAGTAGCCTGTGTCATGGGCGGGGGGATGTAAGTGGCAGGACCTGGGCTTACAGTGAAGCAGTATGACACTTAACGCCAGAACTCTTGCTCACGTTCTTCATGATCTCTCCGCTGTATGGAGCATCAAACCTGATGTGTATGAAATACATCTGAAACTTAATTAATGGGGGAAATATTAAAGAAATCTTGGCTGTTTCACAGAAATTCCTGTCCTGGTGTTTTAGAACCTTGCTAATAAAAATTTCTGATATCTTAGTTATCATTTGATTTATTTGCTTTTTTTTCCTTTTTACTGTTACAGAGTTTCCTTATTAGTAAGGAGCTAGTTAGTTGGTTTCACCAAAAAATAACAACTGATATCCTTGGGTTTAACACTTAAACTTTATGCTTAAGTTTCTAATATTGGAGATAATACACATTTTCTCATCTGTAAATTTGACCAGCTTTACCAAATTTGCTTCTGTCTTTGGAGCCTCTGTTACTAAGTAGTACTACCCAATTGTTCAAGCTTGAAACCTTATCCTTGACTCACTTCTCTTCACTTCCTTCACTTTTCTGTATTGGTCAGTGATCTGAAGAGCCCTCCTATTTTTACCTTTGATACCGACCTTATTTACTGTAGCTGTGCTAGTTTGGGCTGCTGTCAGTCTCACCTGTGTAAGTATGATAGTGCACTTGGTTTTCCTGTCTCCAATATCTTCCCTTCCCATTGTATCTTGTGGGTTGATCTTTCCGAAAATTTTGTGTGTGTGTGTGTTGCTTTCTTGGTAAGATCAATCCCAATGCCTTCAGCATAAAATTAAAAGTCCTTAGGGTGCCACACGTAATTCCTTATATCTCCTTTGTGCCAGCTGTGTAAAGGACTTGAGATGGTGGAGTAACCAGTATAATATCCTTTCCATGCCTCTGCACACACTATTCTCTTGTATACCTTCTTTTGTTGTCTGTTTAGTGGGGCTCACTCTGGCAAACTCTTTCTTCACTCAGACTCCTTCCTATATCTCTGGAACACCAAGATTATAATTCTGCCAGGGGGGGTAATCAGAAGGGGGAATGAAACATGAGAGACTATGGACTATGAGAAACAAACTGAGGGCCTCAGAGGGGAGGGGGGTGAGGGAATGGGATAGACCGGTGATGGGTAATAAGGAGGGCACGTATTTCATGGTGCACTGGGTGTTATACACAACTAATGAATCATCGAACTTTACATCGGAAACCGGGGATGTACTGTATGGTGACTAACATAATATAATAAAAAATCATTAAAAAAAAAAGATTATAATTCTGCCACACCATGTCATTCTATTAAAAAACAAAACAAAACAAAAAACCTTCAGAAGTTCTCCATAGGGCCTTTCCTGCTGTCACTCCTAAGTCTTTTCCTTCTCTCTAAAGCTTTCCTAAGTGAATTTTCCTTTACCTCTTTGGGATAAATTGCTATGATCTACAACAACTTCATTGTGTGTGTAGCTGTTCAAGTATGTGGGCTCTGGGGAGGTGGGTGTGGGTATGGGGTAACTGGATGATGGCCATTAAGGAGGGCACTTGATGTAATGAGCACTGAGTGTTATATGCAACTGATGAATCACTAAATTCTACCCCTGAAACTAATAATACACTATATGTTAACTAAATTGAATTTAAATTTTAAAAAATTTGTTTTAAAGTATGTGGTCTCTGTAAAGAAGCTCACTGAGGGTAGAGACCTTGGCTGTGAGTGGTCATTTGGTGACCGGTATATAAAATTTAATAAATATTCTGAGAAGAGAGACTAGATAATATACTTTAATACACTGTACATTTGGAGTGAATGGTACACTATGATTCTAGGACTTCAGTAATTTCTTTCGGTGTTGACTCCATGGCATTGATACTGTTGCCTAGCCCTCCTTTGAGAAAGTCTGTTCTGCTATAATGTATTTTTTGCCTAGCCCTCCTTTGAGAAAGTCTGTTCTGCTATAATGTATTTTTTGTAACATGAACTAATTCATACTTGAATACCGAAGAGGAATAATGTTAGCTAGTGCAGAATTCATGTTAGTTCATATTTGATTTTTGAGTTGATTTTTACCAGCATGTTAACTGTTTAGCACTCCTGAGTAACAGTACTCGAACACAAATTTGTGAAGTACAGAAATACAGTTGAGCATAGCAAGTCCAAGAGTATGCACATTGCCCCTTCACCCATATTCTGCCTCTAGGCTCTGTTTAACCCTGTGTTCTGTCTTAAAGGTGCTTATTGCCCTAAACATCTTGATGTATTTCCCTCTTTTTTCTTAATATTGCAGACCATGAAGTTTTTCAGCAATCTATATATCACACAGCAGATAAGTTATAATTATTTTTTCTTGAATTCACTAATGGCATAACATCTCTCCTCGTCCTTCTGCCTCATTGATTACTCCTTTTTGGTTGATTTGCCAACTCTTCTTCCTTCCTATTGTGTGTAGGCACGTCTTAGGATTCTGTCTGTGACTCTCTTCTCTATAGATTGTTTTTCTTGCCCACATTAAGCAGCTCCCTTAGTTTTAACTATCATTTCAGTGTGGGGGACTTAAATCTGTTTTAAGCATCTGCTGGAAATTAATCACATGAACATCACATCAGCTCCTTAAGCTCAAAGTGTTTAAAGCCATGTTCTGCCTTTTTTTTTTTCTTTTTTCTGTTTATGGCATCATCACCCTCACTGTGACCTGAAACTTGAGAGGCTTCTTGGACTCCTTCCTCATCTTCCACATTCAGTCAGATGCCAGTCATGTAGCTTGAATCTCTGTGCTGTCTCTGGATTTTGGCCCTGTCTCTCTATTCACTGCCTCCAGCCCACTTTCAGGCTTAGTACTTATCATCTGGCAATTTAAAAGTTGCCCGCAAAGTGGTGTTCTTTCTCCAGTCCATGCAATCTTTCAGTGAGCCTGATACCTGATTGTTTTTCCAGGTTCAGCTTTCCTTCCTCTCTCCCTCCCTGCCCCTTTAAGCTCTAGCACCACTGAACTTCTTATATGCTTATACATAATCTGGAATCCTGCCCTCCCCTGCTTGCCAGTGCTATTTCTATTCTCAGGGCTATCCTGCTGACTGGAATATCCTTCCCTGCCTCCTGTTGCCTGGCCGGCTAATTCCTACCCCTCTTTAAATACTCAACTCTGGGTTTAGCTCTTAGGAGAAATCTTTCTGAATCTCCTATATTCCCAGGTTGAGTTAGGTACTATTCTTTGCTCCTGAATATATCTTTCTCATTGTAGTTATGATAATGTATTTCAATTATGTTTTAGCTCTTTCTCTACTAGTTTGTGAACTTTTTGAACACATAGACTGTGTATTTCCTTTGCCTACTTAGTGCAGTGGCTGGAACAAAGTAAGCACAAAAATATTTCTTGAATGAATATGTCTATACCAGGTACCACCAGCACAATAATTTTCTTAAAATACATTTTTGAACTGAAGCTTTTAATCTTTTAGTGCCTTTTCTATTGCTTTTCAGATCAAGTACAAACTTTTTATTATAATAGGTAAAGTGTTGGGAGATTAAGACACATGCATAGTGGAATAATTATAATTTTTTCTCAATTTTTTTATATTATTTTATTTTTTTAAAATTTATTTTAGAGCACGTGCGAGTGAGTGGGGGAGGGGCAGAGGCAGAGGGGGAGAGAGTCAGAAGCAGACTCCGCACAGAGGGAAGAGCCCGACTTGGGGCCCAATCCCCAGACCCCACGATCACAACCTGAGCCGAAACCAAGAGTCAGACACTTAACTGACTGCACTACCCAGGTGCTCCTCTTACTTTTTAATCATAGAAATATTCTAATATTGTAGAAGAGTAGAGAGAATAATATAATTCCATATGCACATCACTTGGATTTATAGTAAGTAACAGTTTGCTCTTTGTTTCATCTTTTGTTCCATCTCTGTATGTAACAGACATCGTGACATTTTACTCCTGAAGACTTAAGACTACTTCTGCAGAAAATAATGCATTCTTACATAAATACCATATCACCCTGACACAATAATTTCCTAATAACATCTAATCTAGTCCACATTTTAAATTTCCCCAGTTGTCCCTTACTTTTTTTTTCCCCCCTTAACATTTGATCATTAGAACCAGGATTAAACAAGATCAGATCACGTTTGGTTATGTTTCCTAAGTCTCCTTTAATCTAGAATAGGCTCCTCCCCCCATTTTTTTAAATTGTAGTAAAATTTATACATAACAGAATTTACAATTTTAACTATTCTAAGTGTACGGTTCTGTAGCATCAAGTACATTCACATTGTTGTGTAATGATCATCACTGTTCCATCTCCAGAACTTCTTTATCTTTCCTAACTGAAACTCTGTCCCTATTAAACAATAACTCTGCATTCCCTCTCCGGCCAGCCCCTGACAAACTTCCTTCTACATTCTGTCTATATGAATTTGACTACTCTAGGAACCTCACATAAATAGAATCATACAATATTTGTCCTTTTGTGGTTGGTTGAATTCTCTCAGCATAATGTCTTCGAGGTTCATCTATGTTGTAGCATGTATCAGAATGTCGTTTCTTTGTATGGCTGAATAATACTCAATTGTATATAGGTACCTTGTTTTGTCCATTCATCCACTGATGGACTTGGACTGCTTCCGCCTTTCTATAAATGCTGTTAATTTGTTGAAGAAATCAGGTCAGTTTTCTTGTATTAAGTTGAACCATATGAAATTTCCATTTTTGAGTCAAGTATCAGTCAAGTATCAGCAATTTCATATGGTTCAACCTAATAAACTGTCCTAAATACTGGATTTGTCTGTTTCATTGTGGTATTGCTTAACTTGTTCCTCCTGTTTCTTACCACCCTCTAGATTTTCTGTAAACTGGAGGTTAGCTTTAGAGGCATGATTATCTTCAGTTTAAGCATTTTTGATTTAAAAAAAATTCTTCACTTGGTGATGCTGTGTAATTTAGACTATATCCCAGTAGGGATACTAAGATCAGTCAGAGGGTTCAGATGATAAAGAATAGATAAAGATAGTTCAGATAAAGGTAGTTCAGATAAAGACTAGTTTAGGGAGCCTGGGTGGCTCATTTGGTTAAGTATCCAACTCTCGATTTCACCTCAGGTCATGATCTCAGGGATATGAGATTGAGCCCGGTGTTGGGCTCCACGCTGGGATTGACCTGCTCAATATTCTCTCCCCCCCCCCTTTCTCTACCTCTCTCTTTCTGTCTCTCTCTCTCTCTGTGCCCCTCCCTTCCTCTCTCTCTTAAAAAAAAAAAAGAATAGTTTAATGTTGTAATGTCATAGTCACTACATTTGGTGAAATGAATTTTTGTTATTTGGGTGAAATGTGATATAGACTGGATAACATTTGAAGTGAAAGAGTAACCTGACTTCTTGGTATCCAGCAAAGGAGTTAGAAAATGTATCTGGAAAAATCTAACTTCAAAGTCAGTGACATTCTCTTTCCATGATTGACACTGTTCCTAAGTTGACTTTGGTTTCTTAGCATGGAGTGTGGCTATATTCTTGCTTCCCAGTCTCTGTTCCTTTATTTTGAAGGTAAAGCAGTAGAAAAATATAAGGAGGATATAGCTGTACTTTGTGCAGTTTTGCTATTAAGAAAAATTTTGTCACAGCCTAGGATACCAACATTGATAGTTAAAATATGGCAAAAATAAACCTGACTATATTTACTTGGAATTAATCTTTCTGAATGATTGTGTTTTCTGGGCTTTAAGTTTATTTGTTTACATACCAAACTTTCTTTTATTTCGAAATATTGGTGATTCTGTGTCCCATACATTTCTCTGCCTTCTTAGATAGAATATAATTTAGTTATTTTCTTGTTTCTTGAGAATCACCATTATGCATATGGTATCAGTTTTTACTTTTATATAAGTAATGCCTTTAGGTTCTTAGATTTGTCAGAATTTTATCCTTAATTTCTATGGTTGTGGAGTTCTTGCTCCTCATAATTCTTTTGCCTATCCTTACCTTGCACAGTCAGCTTTCTGTTTGATATTGTCAGCGTGTTTACCTGTAGTAGTTCCTCTCTTCCCTTTTAATTTGATGCTTTATATATCCTAGTGACTTGGATAATAGATTTATTAAATACTTATTTAGCATTTGCTATGGGCTGGGCAGGCATTGTTGATGCCAAAGATAATAAATATAAATAACAGCGTCCTTGCTCAGTTTAGTGGGAGAGACTGATATCTAAGCATATACAATTGGCTCTTGAACAATGCAGGGGTTAGGAGTGCCCACCCCCGTGCTGTCAAAAATTGACATAAACTTTTCTTCCCCCAGACACTTAACTACAGATACCCTGCTTTTAACTGCAAGCCTTACAGGTAACATAAACAATCAGCTAACACATATTTTGTATAGTATGTTTTATATACTGTGTTCTTATAACAAAGTGAGCTAGAGAAAAAATGTTATTAATAAAACCTTTAGGAATAGAAAATACATTTACAGTACAGTACTGTAAAAAATTGTGTATAAGTGGACCAGCATAGTTCAAACCCATGTTGTTCAAGGGTGAGCTGTACTCTGTGTACAGCATGGATGTTCTATGATACAGGTACGTAATTTGCAAAGTACTGTGAGAGCATGGAGAGAGGGAGTGACTGTACCTGGGGAAATTGAATGAAGTTACACAGAAGAACACACTTGAGCTAGGTCTTGAAGAATGAGTAGGAGTTTGCCAAAATGAAAGAAAAGTAACGTGAATAGCAGTGACTATGTCATGGAGTTTTAAGGCATGATGTGTTCAAGCAGTAGTTGATGTGGTGACCTTACATACATTCCCTTCTTTTGGAAATCACACTCAGATTTGACCTTTCTTTGCAAGGTACACTTCTGCCATTAGGTATCTTTTGGGGAGATTTTTAGTCTAAGTGCTTCTGCCTCCTTTAGTTAATTAAAGTGCCTTACTCTTTCTGGTTAACACAAAGCCAATCAAATGCTGTCCCTGGCATTTAAATCTTAAATGAGCTGATACTGGGACCTAAGTTGTTCACCTTGGCAGAAGTACTGTGAAGAAATCTTTCATTAATTCCTGCCACTTAGATTTGCAGAGTTGTTTTCATCCTGAGTTTTTCATAGATTGGATTTTACAGTTTTTCCTTTGGTTCTGTGAATTGCTCTATATTCTTTCAGTAAATTCACCTGCACCCGTGCCTCTCCCTTTGTTTCTTAACCTAACTCAGGTCTGTTTTTATGATTTGCAATATAACTCTTATTTAAGGTGACCAACTGTCCTGGTTTGTCCAGGACTGAGGGAGTTCTCAGGACATGGGACTTTCAGTGTTCAAACCAGTAAATTCCTGAGCAGACCTTAACAAGTTGGTCACTTTATTGTAATCGAAACAGTTTGGGAGTAAAGATAATGAGTTTGGGGAACCAAATGTTCAGATGGGAATATCCAGTATGCAGCTGAAAATAATGCGTGCAGAACTAGCTTGCTTCGGTTATTTCACTCAGCAGTTCTTTGAATTCTGAACTAAGCGTGAGAGATAAAACAGTGAATATAATGATAACCAATAACTGTTGAGCACTTGCTATGTACAAGGCACTATGCTTATTAGAGTAATACTAATTCTCACATAATTGTTATTATACAGGTGAAGAAAATGAGTTAAGAAATTTGCTTAAGAACATGCAACCAGGAGGAGGCGAAACTGGAATTCAGTCCTAGATTTCCTACTTTAAAGCCCTCTTCCCTTAATAACCATTCTTCTACTCTGCCTCAGGGTCCTTGCTCAAGGAAATGTGTGGATTAATTTGGAAATGATGTAAAACCAAATAAATACTTACAATGGAAGTATGTTGAGAGAACAGTGGGCACTTAGGGAAAGACTCAGCATGGGTGAGTCAGAGAAGACTTCATGGAGATGATTGTCCTTAAGATGAAACTGGAAAAATGTATAGGTCTTTCTTTGGTAGTAGATCTTGGGTGGGCCTAGAGGTAAGAGACAGCATGATATATTCTGGGAAATAAAGTAAATCAGTATTTCTTACAGGTGGAGTGATTGGAAAGTTGGATAGGATAGGCACAGTAGGCAGGGGCCAGATTGTGAAAGACCTCTCCTGGGTTTTGTGCATTTAAAACTGTTGCTTCAGTTGCACCGTAGGAAGTAGATTGGTGAGGGTGCGAAGGGAGCTAGAGACGAACAGTGAGAAAACTTTCAGGGGTCTCCGAAATGGATGGTCTGACTAACAGCACTGGCATTAGGGTACAAAGGCAGGAAAAGATTAGGACTGTTTATATGGCATATGTTACTTTCTAATTTTTTAAAAGATTTTATTTATTTACTTGAGAGAGTGAGAGAGAGAGAGAGCGAGCACAAGCAGGGGGAGAAGGAGAGGGAGAGGGAGAAGCAGACTCCCTGCTGAACAGGGAGCTGACGGTGGGCTTGATCCCAGGACTGGGAGATCATAACCTGAGCCAAAGGCAGATGCTTAACCAGCTGAGCCATCCAGGTGCCCCCACGTGTTACCTTCTAGAACAGAGGTTAGCAAGCTTTTTTTTGTAAAGGGCCATAATATTTTTCAAAGTCTAAATATTTTAGGCTTTGAGGGCCATACTATTTATGTCAGAACTATTCATCTCTGCTGGAGCATGAAAGCAGCCATAGACAGTAGGCAAACAGATGAGTGTGGCTGTTCCAATAAAGCTTTATTTATAAACGAGGCGGTGGGCTAGATTTGACATGTGGGCTGGATTTGGCTCAAAGGTGTAGTTTACCTAACCTCATTCTAGGATGATATGCCCAGTTGTGAAGATTTGGAAGATAGTTCAAGCAATGATTTTAATGATTAAGATGATAAGGTAGATGAGGGTTCTTGGTATAAGAAGAAAAGAGACTAGGGGAGGAAAGAACCTGAGGCGGTACATCATCTTAGGGCACTAGTGAAAATGCCACTGAAGAATGAACCTGTATGAAGCTTACAGCCAAGTGGTGTATCAGAACTTAGGGGAGGAGACTTTCCCGAAGGAGGGGCAATGGTTGCAACATCAATGCTGCAGAAAGGCGAGGTATGATGAAAGGACCTGAAGTAAGCCATTCATTGTATTTGGCAGTTGGGGCCAGGGAAAAGTGGAAAACCCAGACAGTGGAGGAGGCTGGGAGCTAGAGTATGATGGAGTAAGAAGTGAATTGGAGTTGAGGTAGTAGAACCAGTCAGTGGAAACTCAGTTTAAAAATTTGGTAGCTGTGGGAAGGAGGAACCACAGGTTAGCGTGAGGAGGAAGTGGGGTTAAAAGGAGGATCTTTGTCGTTTTTTATCTGTTTACAAGTATGGGATTGACTGTTGTTTGTAGGCTGAATTAAAGAAACCAGAGCAATAGAGTTAAGGGGCTGGCTAGAAAAGGAATAAATGATTGAGCCAAGAGTAAGCCGAGAGCTGTTAGGGAGGTGACCTACGAGATGTGGAGTTGTGATTAGATTTTGAAGGGCCTCAGGTAGAGAGGCCTTGAAGAACAGACAGGAGTGAGGACGAGCTGAAGTAGGGTAGGGAGACTGGAACAGATGATGCCCAATCGCCTCTGTTTTCTTTGATGTCGTCTCTAGAGAATAAAATGTCTAAGGTAGTACGTGAAAGTGATTTGGGAAATGCAGGATATCTGGGGAGCAAAATATCTAGGAACAAGGGCCCAACTGAGGTAAGCCTATTGTTATTTTGGTAACAGTTGTAAATAATTTTCAGTTGGTTGTATCAGATTTAGCTGTAAGTGCATTTTAGATTATAGTTAGAATTGTTAAACCAAATTCAAAGTGTAGAGGTCATATTCAGTTGAATCATAAAAAAATTGAACTAGCGGGAATGTTAGGATTTAGTGAGTCCAAACCGCTTTTTCCACAGGTGTGGAAACTGAGGACATAGAGAAAGAATGAATGCTGTCCACTCGTCTAGTAGGTAACCAGGGATTTTTTTTTTATTCCAGTACTTGTGTTATTTAACACAACACACTTAAAGATGACAAAAGCTATACTTTATTTATTTTTTAATTGTAGGCTCCATACCCAACATGGGGCTTGAGCTCATGACGCTGAGATCAAGAGTCGCATGCCAGCCTGATGCCCTGACAAAAGCTGTATTTTAGAAAACTTTCAAGCATATACAAATGTAGAGAGAATGAGATATTGAACTACCATGTACCATTTAAAAACAATTATAATTTGTGACCATTTTTGTTCATTTATATCCCTAACCACTTCCATCTTTCTCTGGATTATTTTAAAGCAAATTCCAGACATCTTTTTTTTTTTTTTTTTTTAAGAGTGAGGGAGAGCAGAGGGGAGGGACAGAGGGAGAGAGACAATCTTTTTTTTTTTTTTCTTTTTTTTTTTTAATGATTTTTTTATTATATTGTGTTAGTCACCATACAGTACATCCCCGGATTCCGATGTAAAGCTCGATGCTTCATTAGCTGCGTATAACACCCAGTGCACCATGCAATACGTACCCTCCTTACTACCCATCACTGGTCTATCCCAATCTCCCACCCCCCTCCCCTCTGAGGCCCTCAGTTTGTTTCTCATAGTCCATAGGGAGAGAGACAATCTTAAGCAGGCTCCCTCCGTGCCCAGCTCAGAGCCTGAAGCGGGGCTCAGTCTCACGACCCTGAGGTCATGACCTGAGCAGAAATTGAGTTGGGGGGGCGCCTGGGTGGCACAGCGGTTAAGCGTCTGCCTTCAGCTCAGGGCGTGATCCCGGCGTTATGGGATCGAGCCCCACATCAGGCTCCTCCGCTATGAGCCTGCTTCTTCCTCTCCCACTCCCCCTGCTTGTGTTCCCTCTCTCGCTGGCTGTCTCTATTTCTGTCGAATAAAAAAAAAAAAAAAAAAGAAAGAAAGAAATTGAGTTGGACGCTTAACCGACTGAACCACACAGGCGCCCCCAGGCATCATCTTTTATATGTCAATATTTTATTTTATTTTATTTTATTTTATTTTATTATTTTTTAAATATTTTATTTTTTTGACAGAAAAAGACAGAGAGGGAACACAAGTAGGGGGACTGTGAGAGGGAGAAGCAGGCTTCCCGCCGAGTAAGGAGCCCGACACGGGACTCGATCCCAGGACCCTGGGATCATGACCTGAGCCAAAGGCAGATGCTTAACGGCTGAGCCACCCAGGCACCCCTATATGTCAATATTTTAGCATGTATGTCTAAAAGTTAGATTGATTTTGACACCAATCCTAACTTTTGAGTTTTTCCCCACACCAAGTAATTTCTCCCACACGCGCAGGGTGTCCTGCAATTCAGTTCAGTTCTGACACTGTGTACCTGGAGATAGCATCAGATTCCACAGGTTCAGGGTTTAGTTCTACAAGACGTCACCCCTTGCCCCCCACTCCTTCTGTTCTACTACCTATAGATTGGAGGTTCTCACGGCCTCCTCTTCCTCCTGTTTAATTTGCTGGAGTGACTCACAAAACCCAGGGAAACATTTTACATACTAGATTACCAGTTTATTATAAAAAGATGTAACTCAGGAACAGCCAGATGGAAGAGATGCTTTCTCTTGGAGAGTGCCACTCTACCCGCACCTCTGCGTCTTCACACCAGGAAGTTCTCTGCACCGGGTCATTTTGGATATTTATGAGGCATATTGATTAAATCATTGGCTATTGGTTACTGAGGTCAATCTCCAGCTCCTCTCCCCTCCCTGAAAGTTGCGGTGAGTGGAGGGACCAGAAGTTCCCGTCCTCTAATCACATGGTTGTTTCACCTGGCAACCAGTTCCCAGCCTTAGGTGACCTAGGGGGGCTTTCCAAAAGTCACTTCATTAATATAATGAGACACCTTTATAATTGTCAACACTTAGGAACACCTGAGGGTTTTAGGAGCTATGTGCCAGCTATGAGGACCAAATATATATTTCTTATTATAAATCATAGTATCACAGTAAGATATATAGTATTATCCTACTTAAAAACCCCAAAACAATACTTGTCATATCATTAGCCGATTAAAAATGTACTTTTGATATGAAATTTTAAAGTAAAAATACCTGCTATTATACCACACATTTACAGAACAAAAAGAACCTTCTTGGTCAATTGTTTGGGGTTGGGTGTGACATAGGAAATTAATAATATTTTGGATAATTTTTTCCTTCTCTGTTCCAACTAAAAAGGAATAAAGGTGTAATCTTACCTCTGTCAAAATAGGTTGATGATAATGTGTAATTTTTACGAAGGTGGTATAGAAATTGTTACAGAATGATAAGACTTCATGGAAGTCAAGGTGCCTCTGTATTTGCAATATTGTGATAGTGATTTTTTTCACTTTTTAAAATGAAAATGACTAATGAATGCTCTACATTATCAGAAAGGTATTAAAGTAATTTATGTGTCTTTGAAAAAGCTTGATGGATTCCTGTTTGTTATACCTGGACTGTTAAAGAAAACACAACAAAGAGTTTTCTTATCAAATGTAGAAGCATTAGAATTATAGAGAGAGCAAGTGGGGTAGCAATGAATTTGTGCGATGGTCCATCCTATGTTCTTTCTTTGCATTCACTATCTCAGTATTGCAAAGCTGGTAAAGATCCAGCTTTTCTGGATGTCTTTGTGATGTATACAGAGGATGTTAAGGTAGACACTGTTGCCATTTTCTGTACTTAAGATTAACAGTAGAGAAACGGGGATAGAAAGCTGAACAGAGTATGGGGGAAGGTAGCTGGGCAGGCATTGAAATAATTAGAGATTGGATAGTGTCTGCATCTTCCTCTTAAAATTCACATGTGCAAGAAAAAAGGGGTTAGGTAGCCTGAGAAGGATGATCATGTTAGCTGAGTATTGGGCTATAGATGGTAGAGATGCAAACATAGATGATAGAGGAACAGCCTACAAAGTAAGTGTTAATCTCAGCTAGCAGAGAGCCATGGACTATACAGTTAGTATCTTTTTGTAAATTTGAAGCTAATTTTGCTAACTTGAATCTAGTTCCATGAATATCATGTATATGTATCTTGGTTTTAGTAAAGGTATAATTAGGAACATTTATTGAGGCTTTTTTTAATACTTTGTAAAAAGAAATTTTTAATAACTTCAGCGTTTGGTGTTTTAAACAAAAACATAGGAAGTGGATAGAATATTTTGGGAATGCTGCTGCATAACACTGATTCGTGTACTAATTTATATTAGTAGTTATTCATTTATTAGTTATACTATGCTTTTATATAAAAATTAAATATATTTTAAGGGGGAAGAGAAGATGGAAATATAAATCATGATTTTAATGAGAAAATTTTGGCATGTAGATATAGTCACAGATTTTAGGGAGAAAGTTTATAAACTGGTAATTCCCAATTAGGGCTATCACACTATTTAATGATAAAATGCAAATTTACTCCTGTATGGAAATAAATTCTCATTGGCTGAAATCCTGTAGTAAGAGTGACAATAATCTGGGGTACCTGGGTCAGTTAAGTGTCTGACTCTTGGTTTCGGCTCAAGTCATGATTTCATTGTTGTGAGATTGAGCCTCGGGCATCTGCTTAAGACTGTCTTTCCCCTGCTTCCCCCAAATAAATTAATAAATAAAAAAAATTTTTTTAAGTGACAGTAATTTAAAATGCTTCCTCATTCTCCTGGGACAGTTTACAGTTACTGTCATGGACTATGGCTGCTGGCAGCAGTGTGGTTTTCAGTTATGCATTGAGTTTTGGGAACATTGTTTTTGCTAGAAATAAAGGAATTTGTACTTGGATGTTAAAGTTCTGTAAGGGCTTCATGTTTGCTTTTTGTTTTCTAAATTTTGTAAATTTGGGGCTAATACAAATACTTTTCTTCATCCTTTTGAGCTTTTGCAACTTTGGGAAAGTGGAATATTTGAGAGACTTGGAGCTAAATTATGCTAAATTTGGAATATAGAGGGAGAAAAAAAAATAAGACTATACTGTGATTATGGTATAGTGCAAACTGCATTGTCACTGGATATGACTCACCCAAGTTCAGATTTAACATTGGTTGTGTAGACTACCTTTTTCTGATACTGTGGAGCAGAGGGTAATAAAAACGAATGAAATAAGATCCCTGCCTTCAAGGGGCATTTAACCTAGTAGGGTAAATAATACCGCTAAAGGTAACTATAAGGCAGAATGCAGTGGTTTAATAAAAGTAAAGATAGTTTGAGAACACAGAGGAAGGACAGGTGAATTCCAGCCTTGAAGATTTGGCAGAAGTTTATAGCAGAGCTGACATGAACTGGGCCAGACATTTCATAGTTTGAACAAGATGTTGAATTAGAATAGCAGAAAAACACATTTTTTTCTTAAGCTAATTTATTTGTGACATGTATGAATGAATTTCCCTCTGGTTTGTTGCAGTGACCCAGAGCATTATCATGAAAGTCTGTGTTTCCCATTTGGTGTACTGCCCTAGGAGCGGCCAACTGAGGACCTAGGTGGTGGAGCCCTTGCAGTCTTGTTCCTTAATCTCCGTGTGCTGTATAAACATTTTCTGTGTGTGCCATGATGTGAAGGAGATCGGGAAACACAATTTTAGATTACTTAATACTTCTCTCCTCGTAATAAGTTAACGTATTATTCAGCTTTTGTCAAAAATAGCTAGATAATATTCATAATAAGAGCACATTCTGAGTAAGTTGTATTAGTTACCAGTGCAGTCTTCTGATATGTTAGACGTTAGCTCCATTGCAGTGATTAGGGGGCCTAGCCAGGTTTTTCACTTTCATTCTGTGATTTTGTATTTGTGAACATGATGGCATTAAGTGAGGATGTGATAGATTTAGGGTCATGACTAAACTTTAAAAATAATGTGACCGAAATATCCCTCCTTATGCTTTCCCCCTTAGTAAACATAATAAGTACTGGACTTGTTTCTGAGAGAAATATGTACACTCTTCACAGCAGAACAGGTATTGGGGAGGAAGGGAGGTTGGGCAAATCCGTGTAGGGTAGGACAGCCTTGAGAGGAAATCTAGAGCCCCCTTCCTCTCCCTTCCTCCCTGAAAAGGAGAAGGAAGCAGAAGACAAACTTAGTTTTAAAGTTTTGAATTTACAACCCTGAAGAAACCAGGCAGCTGGATACCCAGTCCTAGGTGTTATAGGAGCACCCTAGTTGTGACTGTTGGCAAGTGTGGAATTCAGGCTAGGGCTGTAGATTCTGGGGCTAGTGTGGCATGAGTACTCCTCCCCCCCTCCCCCAGTTGTATTGGAAAGGAGAAACTGGAGCTCCAACTTACCTATATCACGGAAGGAGGCACTAAGTTGATTCTAGGAGTGTGATAGTTTTGATGCCACAGATTTTCAGAACACAGTTACTTTTTGTGTGTATGTGAGGTAGAAGATATGTGGTGCCTAGGGGTGTTTTAGGGATCTTCAGAAAAGATTCAACACCCTCTTGCTCTTTTTGTTCAGTTCCTGTCTCTAATAGACTTTAGTAATGTTAGTTTGGCTACATAACAGTACTGTAAATAAAATGTTCACTTTTCCATAAAATAAATAAGAATGACGTTAAATAAATGTCATGTAAACATCATTTTAAGTTTTATTATAACACTGTTAAAGGTTAGTTATTGACCACTTACAAAGTTTTTATAATTATAGGGAATATTTATCAACTGCCAAAGTGGTGATAAGCAAACAACCAGTGCATAATACAGTTTTAATAGGAGACAAAATTAGAATGTTATTGGTAATTATATATTATAGAGAAATTAATCTTTGAAGCAAATTAATTTAGGAGGGGTTTTAAACAATGTGAGCATTTCTCATAGGATAATGAACTTGTTTTAAATTACAGAGGCAATACACATAATCAGTAATATAAATTCAAAGGAGAAAATGAAACATGTCACCCTCACTTGCCACCTCTCTTTATGCAAGTAACGATTGCTTTTAATAAACTTTATTGGGGTATATTTATCCATCTTAAGTATTTAGCTTGATGAGTTTTGCGAATGATTGCTTCCTTGTAAGCACCATCACAGTCAAGATGTAGAATATTTCTGTCTCCCTCAGAAGTTCCCTTATGTCCTTTTGCAGTCCTTTCCTCCAGCCCCAAGCAAATACTGATCTGCTTTCTGTCACTGTAAATAAATGTGCTTTTCCCCCAGTTTCATATAAAGGTAATCATAATACATACTCTTTTGTGTCTGTTTTTATAATATAACACTAATATTTTTTGTTTACTTGGAGTTCAGTATTGTTAGTTGCTGACACATATTCCGTTGCATGAATATATCACAATTTGCTTATCCATTTACCTGTTACTGGACATTTGGGTTCTTTTCAGTTTTTGGCAGTTATGAGTAAAACTGCTATGATATTTGTTTACAGCCCTCCGTATGTGTTTTTTTCTCTTGGATAAATACCTAGGAATAAAATGACAGGATTATATATAGTAAGTGTGTATTTGGCCTTATTAAAAAACTTTGAAACTCTGGGACGCCTGGGTGGCTCAGTCAGTTAAGCATCTGTCTTCGGTTCAGGTCATCATGATCCTGGGGTCCTGGGATTGAGTCCTGCATTGGGCTCCTTGTTCAGCAGGGAGCCTGCTTCTTCCTCTGCCTCTTCCTGCTGCTCCCCCTGCTTGTTCTCTCTCTCTCTCTGACAAATAAATAAAATCTTAAAAAGAAGAAACAACTTTGAAACTCTTTTTCAAAGTGGTTGTAGTATTTTACATTCCCACCATAAGTAATCATGAGTTCCAGTTACTCCCCATCTTCACCAATACTTTATATTGGCAGTCTTTTTAATTTTCAGCGTGTAGTGAGTATGTTGGTATCTCATGATGATTTTAATTTGCATTTTTCTGTTAACGATGTCTAGCAATTTTTTGTTTATACACTTACGAGCTAGTCCTATATCTTCTTTGTGTAGTGTCTGACACTTTTGCTCATTTTAAAAGTTGATTTGATTTTTCTAATTACTAAATTGAGTTTTTTTATAATCTAGATGCAAAAGTTCTTTGTCAGATACGTGTATCATGAATATTTTCTCTCAATCTTTTGTTCGCCTTTTCATTTTCTTAACAGCGTCTTTTGAAGAGTAAAGGATTTAAAGGTTTGAAGCCCAATTTATCAATTTTTCTTTTATGGTTCATGCTTTGTGAAACATTTACCTACCCCAAAGTTTTTCTTCTGCAAAGCTTTTTTTCTTGTGTTTCCTTCTGGAATTTGTTACTTTCATTTTTTTTACATTGAGGTTTATGATTCATTTTGAATTAATATTTGTGTATACCATGAGATAAGTTCTTACAGCCCTTCAATTACCATGGCACTTTTGTTGAAAATCAATTGACATTTTTATATGGGTCTCTTTCTGATCTCTGTTCAGTTTTATTGATCTTTATGAGTATCCTTATGCCATTACCTCACTGTCTACTGCTCTGGCTTTGTAGTCTCTTTCTTTAAGGGGCAGTGAGTTTATTATAAGCCCATTGTTCTGAGAAAACATTTTACAGAAAATATGGGTATGATTAAGTCTTGAGGTCAACTTATGTAATCTTCCAACCTTGTTCCTCCTTTTTGGGATTGTTTTGGCTACATAACAGACATCTGTAGAATACCTTCCCAGCAAGGTTAGAATATATATATATGCATTCTTTTCAGGTTTACATAGGAAGTTCTATAGGATAGATCGTATGTTAGGCCATAGAGGAAGTCTCAATAGATTAAAAGATACTAAAGTCACACTAAATATGTTCCTTGACCCCAGTGGAATATAATTCACAAATTATGTAGAAATCAAACAGCACACTTCTAAATAACCAGTGGGTCAAAGAAATCACAAGGAAATTAGAAGATGAAGAAGTTAGAGAAGAAGATTAGAAGAAATTTAAGACGAATAAAAATGAAAACACAGTATGTTGAAATGTACTGGATGAAGCTACAACCATGCGCAGGAAAATGTATAGCTATAAATACGTATCCACACGAAGGGGTGCCTGGGTGGCTCAGTTGGTTAAACATTGACTCTTGGTCATGATCTCGGGGTCATGGGATCAAGCCCTGTGTAGGGCTCTGCGGTCAGGGCAGAGTCAGCTTGAGATTCTTTCCCCTCCTTCTCTCTCCCCCTCTATTTTACCTCCCCCCACTTCACACACTCTCTCTCACTAAGATAGGTAGGTAGGTAGGTAGGTAGGTAGATAGATAAAATCTTTGATACTACATTAAAAATGAAGTATAAACTAAACTTATAGCAAATAGCAGGTAAGGAATAATAAAGATTAGAGAAGACAAAAATGAAATCAAGAATAGAAAAACAGTAGAGAAAACCAGTGAAATCAAAAGTTGGTTCTTTGAAAATGTCAACAAAATTGACAAACCTTTAGCTAGTTTGATGGGAAAAAAGAGAAGACTCAAATTATCTTACAGAAATAAATCAGATAATAAGGGAATACTGTGAACAATTATATGCCAGCAAATTACATAACCTAGATGAAATGGAAAATTCCTAAAAAGATACAAACTACCAAAATTGACTCAAGGGGAAATAGAAAATCCGAATAGATTTGTAACAGGCAAAGATATTGAATCCATAATCACGAAACTTCCCACAAAGAAAAGCCCTAGACCAGAAGGAAGAGGGAGCATTTTCCAACTCATTCTATGAGGTCAGAATCACCCCGTTACCAAACTAGACAAATGTATCACAAGAAAAGAATATTACAAACCTATGTCTCTTACAAATATCCTCAAGAAACTGGGAGCAAATTGAATTCAACAGTATATTAAAAAGGTTATACATTATGACCAAGTAGATTTATCTCTGGAATGCAAAGCTGGTTCAGTAGATGAAAATCAGTCAACGTAATATACCATATTAATAGAACAAAGGACAAAAAACCCACATGATCATCATAATAGGTACGGATACAGCATTTGAGGAAGGTCAGCATCCTTTCGTAATAAAAATATTCAAACTAGGAATTGAAGGGAGCCTTTTCAAGCTGATAAAGAGCATCTACAAAATATCTACAGTTGGCCTCATATTAATGGTGAAAGATGGAAAGAAAGCTTTCCCCCTAAGATCAGGAACAAGACAAAAATGTTCATTGTTCCTAGTCAACATTGTACTGGAGGTTCTAGGCAGGACAATTAGACAATCAATCAATAAATCAGTCAATATTGAAAATAGAAATAAAAGACGTCCCAGATTGAAAGTAAGTAAAAATATTCTCTTTTTGGAGATGACAAAATTTTGTATATGGACAATCCTAAGGAATCCACTAAAAATCTACTGGAGCTCGAATACATGAGTTCAGCCAAGTTCAGGATATAAGATCACTATATACACAGCAATTGTATTTCAACACACTGTCAATGAACAATCTGAAAATGAAATTAAGAAAACAGTTCCATTCACAAAGAAATACTGAGGAATAAATTTAACAAAAGGTTAAGACTTTTAATTGAAAACTATAACTTCATTGAAAGAAATCAAAGAAGATCTAAATAAATGGAAAGACAATGGGTGTGCATGGATTAGAAGAGTTAATACTGGTAAACTGAAATACTCCTTACATGATCTACAGATTCTGTGCAATTCCCATCAGAGTCCAAGCTGGCTTGCTTTTTTTCTTTCTTCTTTTTGACAAGTTGATTCTAACATTTATGTGGATGTAAGTGACTCCAAATAGTCAATACAATCTTGAAAAAGAACAAAGTTGGAAGACTCCTACTTAGCAGTATCAAAACTTAATATACACCTACAATAATCAAGACTGTGCAGTAATAGCATACAGAATTGGACTCTACCCCACAGCATATACAAAAGTTAATTCAAAGTTGATCAAAGATCTAAACGTAAGAACTAAAACTATGAAAGTCTCAGGAGAAGACATAGGTGTAGATCTACATAACCTCAGACTAAGCAGTGTGTTCTTAGGATGACACTAAAAACACAAGTGACAATAGGAAATATCTAATTGAACTTCATCAGAATTAAAATCTTTTGTGCCTCAGAAGACACCAAGAAAGTGAAAGGCAGCCCACAGATGGGAGAAAATCATGTATCTGATAAGGAATTTTTATCTAGAACATATAAAGAACTCAGCAGTAGAGAAAGACAATCCAAAGGGTACCTGGCGGGCTTAGTTGGTGGAGCATGCAATTCTTGGCCTTGGGGTTGTGAGTTCAAGCCCCACTTTGGGTGTGGAGATTTCTTCAATAAATAAATAAAAATGATTAAAAAAAAGATAATCCAATTTTTAAATGGACAAAGGACTTAAATAGAAAATGCTCTAAAGAAATTATACAAATGGCTAATAAGCACGTGAAGATTCTCAACATTATTAGTCATTAGGGAAATGCAGATCAAAACCACAATGAGATATCCCTTCATACACATTAGAATGTCTGAAACAAACATAATACCGAATGTTGAGGGAGGATATGTAGCAATTGAAAGACTCAAACACTTCTGGTAGGATTGTGAAGTAGTATAGCCATTTTGGAAAACATTTTTGCAGTACTTCAAAATATAGAATTGCCAGATAACCCAGCAATTTTACTCCTAGGTATATACCCAGGAGATATGAAAACACATGTACACAGATGTTCATAGTCACATTATTTGTAACAGGCAAAATGTGGAAACAACCCAGTGTCCATCAATCGATGAATGGATAAGTGTGTTGTATTCATACAGTGCAATATTATTCAGTAATAAAAAGAAGTGAAGTACTGATACATGCTACAACCTGGATGAATCTCAAAAACATTATGCTAAGAAACCAGACAAAAAAGGCCATATATATGATTCCATTTATATGAAATGTGCAGGCAGTCAAATCCATAGATATAGAAAGTAGATTAGTGATTGCCAAGGGTTGTGGAGAAGTACAGAGAATGAATGATAAAGGGTGTGTGGTTTCTTTTTATGATGAAAATGTTCTAAAATTAGATAATAGTGATGGTTGCACAACTCCAAATGTACTAAAAACCCACTGAATTTACCCTTTGCAGAAGTGACTTTTGTGGTATGTGAGTATATGAATAAAACTATTATTAAAAGAAAAAAAAGGTGAGGTACACCTAATATTAGCACAAATTACGTAATGAAAGCATTTTCAGAATGGAAAATTATATGTAATAAGTATAATGTGGAGTTCTGGTATTTAGATTCTAAGTCATTGGGTTGGGTTTTTTTGTGAAAGGGCAATGTTGTTAAGTTTCAAATTCATAAGCTGTGAGTCTGAGAAAAAAATCACTTAAGAGATGTCATCTTTTCTGGGAAATTCCTCTAATACTCCAAGGGAGAACCAGTTGGTGTTTCTAATGATCACACACAATGTAACCCATACTTAAAAGGCTAAGAAAAGATTAAAAAACAAATTGTAGCCAACACCGTTCTGAAGTGGAGTATCTTTTAGTGGGATAAAACATGTATCTAGAATTCATTGTTCCTGTGCAGCTAAGTAGCCCTTTTCAGTCTGCATTCATCCCAGGAGGTGTTCTCTTCTCAATATGCAGGCAAGGACCTATTAATGGCTTTCTACCATGAAAATTTAGTGTTCAGAAGTAATAGGATTTAAAATTGAAAATACAGATAGATCACAACCTGTAGAAAAGGAAAACAAACGTAGAAGACTACCTACTTTGTGATACAAACTGTGCTTTTGTTAATGTTTATCTCATTTAATTCTCAGAACCATTTTTTGAGGTAATTTAATATTCTGCTTTGAAAGGTGCTATTATCTATGGATAGGGTAATAGGTGAAGCAAGATCAATGATAAAAACAATGAGCTCAGTTTTGAATATGTTAAGAGACTTGGGGTTTTCTGGGGAGTGATCCAGGAGGCACTTCAGGAGAGAGAGTTGAGCTTAAGTGTTAAGCTGCTTAAATTCCCAAGGGTGTTGGTCTTGCAGAATACCAAAACATGTTTGTTTACAAATACAGCAGTTTATTTAATATGCTGGCTAAAGGGAGCTGCAGTTGAGGGGATTATTCAAGTCTGGCATCTGAAATTTATATCGGCTGCCTTTCTTTCTCAGAAACTAAGCTTTCTTACATATTCTCTCCTTGCCTGAATCACACATTTTGTTTTTTATGAGTAGCGTCTTAATTTTTTTTTTTAAGTTGTGCACGGACTGTAATCAGCTGGTGTGGATAGTCTCTTTAATTTTTAACTAATTTTGTATTTTCTTGAGGGCTTATTCTTGAATGAAGTCTTCAGATATTAGTACTATTTTAACAGTTTATCAGTCAAGAGTAATGGTTCATTAATCAAGGTTGTGTGGTACTGGCATAAGGATAGGCATATAGATCAATGAAATAGAATTGAGAGTCCAGAAATAAACTTTTACATTTATAGTAAATTGATTTTCAAGGGTGCCAAAGCAGTTCAACAGGAAAAAAAGTCTTTTCAACAAATGGTTTTGGGACAACTCAACTGGATATTCTCATGCAAAGGAATGAATTTGGACCCCTATCTTACACTATAAAATTAACTCAGAATGGGTCAAAGACCTAAATGTAAGAGCTAATCCATAAAAAACTGTAGGAGAAAAAAAATATGTGCAAATCTTTGTGATTTGGGTTAGTTAGTAGTTTCTTAGCAACAGCATCAAAAGCAAAAGCAATAACGTAAAAATGGATAAATTGAACTTCATTAAAATTAAAAATCTTTTTGTTTCAAAAGACGTCATCAAGAAAGCAAAAAGAAACCCACAGAATGGAGCTAAATATTTGCAAATCTTATCTGATAAGGGACTTATATCTAGAATATATGAAGGACTCTTAAAACTCAATACTAGGGGCACCTGGGTGGCTCAGTCAGTTAAGCATCTGACTCTTTATTTCAGCTCAGGTCATGATCTCAGGGTCCTGGGATGGAGCCCCATGTCAGGCTCCCTGCTCACACTCATGCACACACACTCTGTCTCCCCCTCTCTCAAATAAGTAGATAAATCTTAAAAACAAAAACAAAAAAAACCTCAATAATAAAGACAGCCCAGTTCAGAAATGAACAATGTACTTGAATAGACATTTCTCCAAAGAAGATATACAAATGGCCAATAAGCATGTGAAAAAATGCCAAATATCATTGGTCATAGGGAAATATGAATCAAAACCACAACGAGATGCCATTTCATAAAACCTACTAGGATGGCTAAATAATAAAAACAGATAATAATAAGTGTTGTTGAGGATATAGTGAAATTGAAATTCTCATCATCGTTGGTAGGATTGTAAAATGGTGTAGCCACTGGGGAGAACAGTTTGGCAATCTCAGAAGATTAAACAGTAAGTTACCATATGACCCACTAATTCCATTCCAAGTCATATGCCCAAAAGAAATAAAAGCGTATGTCCCCACAAAAACTTATTCATAGTAGCATTATTCATAGTAGTCAAAAAGTAGAAGCAATCCACATGTTTCTCAGCTGATGAATAGATAAGTAATATGTGGCATATCTTTATAATGGAGTATTATTCAGCAATAAAAAAGGAACAAAGTACTGTTAAAAAGCTAACATGGATAGGGATGCCTGGGTGGCTCAGTTGGTTAAGCAGCTGCCTTCAGCTCAGGTCATGATCCCAGAGTCAAGGGATCGAGTTCTGCATCAGGCTCCCTGCTCAGCAGGGAGCCTGCTTCTCCCTCTGCCTAATGCTCCCCTTGCTTCTTCTCTCTTTCTCTCTCTCTGACAAATAAAATCTTAAAAAGAAAAAAAAACTAACACGGATAAACCTTGAAAACATTATGCTAATCAGGAGAAATCAATCACAGAAAACACATACTATAATATTCCATTTATATGACTGTCCAGAAGAGGCAAATCTGTAGAGACAAAAAGTAGATTAATGGTTGTGTAGAATTGAGGTGGGAAGGTGGGTAGAATGGGGGGGGGGCGACACTGAAGGATACAGTGATTCTTTTGTAGTGATGAAAATAACTCAAAGTGATTTTGGTGATAGTCACACAACTCTGTACTAAAAGCTATTGTATACTTCAAATGGGTGAAATGTATGGTGTGTAAATTATATCTCAAAGCTGTTATGGTACCAAAAAAAAAAAAAAAAAAAGAGTAGTGGTTCCACTGTGATACATTGACTAATTGCAACTTTGACTATATACAGGTAGACAAAACAATATACTATACTATTTTAAACACTAGATATAATATTTCCCTATATTTAAAGATTAAATGTTTCCTATTATGTGTATTCTGTTTATGACCCTACTGAAAATTAACACTTTATTATAATAGTTTCAGTACTCATCAGGAAACAAATCCAGATGATTTGGTTATTAATATATAGTTGGTAATTGAAGCCACAGAAATATATGTGACATGCTAGGTAGAGTGAGTATATGAATAGGTCTACAGGGCTATAGACAGAACATAGGGAAGAATGACATAGGTGAGTGGAGGAAGACCATAGAGGATGGTATGAAAGTTAAGAAGGGGAGAATGAATGGTTAACTCTTTTCCTGCAGAGATGCCACACAAAGACTGTGTTCCATGAATAGAAGGCTGCTTATGATCTTGGCAATAGTGTCAATGGAACTTTGGTTGGGAGTGGGCTAAGTGAATGGAAGTGAAGACATTATAGACCTTTCTTTCAAGAATTTGGCTAAGGAGGAGAAGAAAATGTAAGGTGAGGAAAAGCTTTAAAAAAAAAAAAGATGAAGGAGACATGAGGTTACCTATGACGATGGGAAATAGAGGTTGGAACATAGGAGAGGCAATAATTGATGAAGTAAGGCCCCTAGGAAGATGAGAGCAAAGACAGACACCTCTTGCTCTGTCATTTGTGATAGGATGAAAGGAGACAAGAATGTTGGAGGATGTGGGTTACTGGGGTTGGGACTGGGGACAAGGTTTGGATGTGCGTGATAGGAAGTTGAGGTAGTTGCTACTATCTGCTGGTTTCTGTTTCCTTAAATAGGAGGCCTGGTCTTCTGTTAAAAAGGAGGGCGACATAGAGAAGGGGGTTTGATTGTGGTAGCTTTTTGTACAAAATCTAAGAGCAACCTGGAAAGATTTCTGCAGCAAGCATTCAGATCTTAATTGAGAGTAGAGACCTAGAATTGGTAGTACCCATAATGGAGAGAGATTGAGTCTTTTTTTTTTTTTTTCCTCACAGCACTTAGCAGCCCTGTTTTTAGAGTGAGAATTGAAGTGACGGAAGGTTAGCTTTTGGCCAGGGCAATAAGCTACAATCACAGGGGACAAAACTGTTTTAAGTATGAAGTATGTAAGAAGGAAGCAGAAACAAGAGGGGATTGATAAATTGGGAGAAATTGAAGGAGTTAGGGATTAAGGTAATCTTTGTAGATCTAGGTCAATCTGTTGAATGACTAATTAATGGGAAATTGTTTAATGCCTTAATTGGATCTAGGGAGAGTTTTGCTGCTAGGGTCAGAGATTCTTCAAATTAGAGAATATTGTCCAGAGTGTTTAAAATTCATATCTTCAGTTCATATTAAAATGTTGAGCATTTCATAGTTTTTGAATGAAATGTAAAGCATCCAAAATCTATCCTAACTGGACTGGCAGATCTTTGGCTGGTTCTTGATTGCTACAGAATCTTGAGTCATGGCAAAACTGAAGTTTAGGAAAAAAAGAAGAGCCTTGGTCTGTCCCTGACCAGCCTCTTGAACTGTATTATTTGAAGGGTTGTTGAAGGTACCAGGGATGTTGTCAAAACTTGGTTTGGGGAGGAAAAGTGAGCCAGCTGCCAGAGTCTTCAGTGAATATAAGGGAGATGGTGACAGAAATGAGAATGGACACAGGGGGATATGTGGCTAAATGATATAAGCCTTTCCACAACTGGGTAAAAGCAGTGGTCTTGCAGTGGTATAGAGACAGGTAAGATATTGACCTTGACACATGTGGAATATGGAAGCATCATTAACAATGATGATGAAGATAACTAACATTTATTGAGTGCATTCTATGCTAGACACTGCCCTTGTCATACGCAGTTAGCATGAATTTGATTTATTTGATTCAGTAACCCTATGAGGCATTGTTATCTTTATTTTATGGATAAGGAAGCTGAGATAGGCCAGTAACATTCCTAAAATATCATCAAGTTTGCATGTGAGGGAGCCAGGATTTAAACCTGCTGACTCCTAAGCAGATATTTCTAACTACCATGTTGTGCCATCAGCAGCGCACTAATGTAATTTGTCCAATATATATGTATTCCATGTGCATTGAATAATTTACGTTGTTTATAAGTACCTTAGAGGAAAACTGTTGAGTTTTTTAATGCTTTCTAATTGGTGATGATGGTGGTGTTATATGTTTTATGGACATACTACCCTAGAGTTGTACCCCAGAATTGTGGTTCTTAAAAGTGTGGGCCCTGGACTAGGAGCGTCAACCTGGGGTCTTGTTTGAAACAAATTCTTAACCCTTACCCCAGACCTGCAGCTCAAGAAATTCTGAGAATGGAGCCCAGCAGTCTTTTAACAAGCCAGGTTAATTCCGATGCAGGCTAAAGTTTGAGAACTACTGACCCAGAGCAAAGTGTAGTATGAGAAAGTGAATGAGAGTTTGAATTAGATGCTTGGAGTGGTATTGAGATAGTCAGTGTTTTTCAGATCATCTTCCATGAATTAAAATCTGATGATCAGGGAGCCAGATGTTCATGACCTGAGCCAAAGGCAGACACTTAACCAACTGAGCCACTCAGGCATCCCAACTTTTTAAAAAACATTTTATTGAGGTACAATTCACATACATTTTCACATACCATACAATTCACTCATTTAATGTGTATTCAATGGGGTTTTTAGTATGTTCATAGGGTTGCACAACCATCACCACAGTCAATTTTAGGATATTTTCATCACCACAAAAAGAAGTGTTGGGCGCCTGGATGGCTCAGTCAGTTAGCCGTCTGCCTTCAGCTTGGGTCATGATCTCAGGGTCCGGGGATCAAGTCCTGTGTCTGGCTCCCTGCCCAGCATGGAGTCTGCTTCTCCCTACTCCCCCCGCCCAACTCACACACGTGCGCATGCTACCTCTCTCTCTCTCAAATGAATAAATAAAATCTTAAAAAAGAAAGAAAGAAAGGAAGAAAGAAAGAAAGATTATGCCCTTTAGCAGTCACTCCCTATTTCCCTATCCTCCCCAACCAACCATGTCCCCTAGACCTAAGCAACAACGAATCTACTTTCTATCGCTGTAGATTTGCCTGTTCAGGACATTCATGTAAATTGAACCATATAATACGTGGTCTTTTGTGACTGGCTTCTTGCACTTAGCATAATGCTTTCAAGGTTCTTGCATGTTATTAGTATGTGTCAGTATTTCCTTCCTTTTTATTGCTGAATGAATGGTATGCCATAGTATGGATGTATCACATTGTGTTTATCCATTCATCAGTTGATAAAGGTTTAGTTTGTTTACACTTTATGGCTATCGTGGATAGCATTGCAATGAACATTCATGTATAAGTTTTTATGCAAACATATGTTTTCCTGTCTCTTGGGTATTTACCTAGAAGTAGAAGTGCTATCAAATGGTGATTTGATGTTTAGCCTTTTGAGGAACTGCCAAACTGTTCCAAAGTGGCTACGCCATTTTACAATCTCACCAGCAGTGTACAAGAGTTCGGTTTCTCCACATCCTCACCAGTAGTTACCTGTCTTTTTCTTATTTTATCCATCCTAGTGAGTGTTTGATTGTAGTTTTGAAATGCATTTCTCTGGTGACTAATTTTGTTGAACATCTTTTCATGTGCTTATTCACCATTTGTTTTTCATCTTTGGAGAACTGTCTATTCAGATCCTTTGCCCATTTTTAAAATTGTGTTTTCTCCCTGTTAAATCAAAAGGGTCCATTATATATTCTAGATGAAAGTCCCTTATTAGGTATGTGATTTGCAAATGTTTTCTACCACGAGATGGCTTTTTAATTTCATGGGTATTACATATTTCTGTTAGGTGGTACATAATGTCATGTTATTATCTCTTTTTGTGGTACTAGCAGGCCTTGATGATCATTGCCTGGATCCATTAATTTATTAACTATGGTAAAGTGGTGGTATTTGAATTCTATCATTCCTTCTTTATTAGAATTCTGAGTTTAAAGTTAATGTTCTTTCAGCACACTGAAGGTATGATTTCGCCGTTTTTGGTTTCCGTTGCTTTTCGGAAGTCAGTTTTGTCATATATTCCTTGAAACATGGATGCCCAGTTGGTGGCAGTCTTAAAGAGTATCAGCGCAATACCCTTTAGGTTTTGTTTTGGTTTTTGCTTTTTTGGGCTTTTGTTTGTTTGTTTTGTCCCAGAGCTATAGTTTTCAGTTTTCTAGCTCTATCCCCTCTTCAGAAGGCAATTTTGTATCCTTCTATGGTCTCCTACCTCCTTCTCCCCAAATAAAATGTATACATTTGCCTCAGTTGGTATACTTAGAAAAACAGAGTTCCTAGCCCAGGGAACAGTATATAAATACCCATATTAGAGAGGATTTTTAAAAGAATAGGTTTATTGAGGTATTGTTTGTATATCATCATTCATTCATTGTTAGTGTAAAGTTTGATTTTTAGTAAGTTTTTACAGTCACCCCAAATCCTGTCCTTTTCTAAATTATTTATTTGTTATTATAAAGATTCTCAACCTGTGGTTGAGGTAGGCTTTTTTTTTTTTTAAGATTTTATTTTTAAATAATCTCCACACCCAATATGAGACTCAAACTCACAATTCCGATCAAAAGCCACATGCTCCACAGACTGAGCCAGGCTTTTCATAGCTTTAGAACCACCTGAAATTGCAGTCAACAATATGTCTACAGGTCCTGTGTTTTGAAAAACCAAAATTTTAGTAAAATGACAGTTACGAATTACAGTCAAAACCAAAAACCATTGAGTGTATCTTTTTAAAGTGATTCTGGAATTGTTCCTATGACTGAAAAACTTTAGGAAAGAAAAGTATGGGAATATGCTGCTTAAAAAATAAAAATTTAAAATAAATTTAAAATAAAGTAAATAAAAATTTAAAAATTAAAAATTATAATTTCATAATAAAGTTACAGACCTGTAAAATATAACCATTTATAAGGCCCATCTGTAGTGAATAAAATCAATAGAGAATTTTTTAAAAGTCTGTCTTCAGACTTGTGTTTTAAAGATAATCTGGCTGTTTTCGGGATTTCTTTTTTTTCTCTTATTTTTGTTTTTTCCTTTTGTGTCCTACAATTTTATTGTGATTTCTTTTTATTTTCCTGCTTAGTGTTTGTTTGGCTTCTTATATCTGTGGTTCATCAATTTAGATTTTGTGTTTAGTGTTTTTCATGAATTCTGGAAAGTTCCCAGACAGTATCTCTTTAAATATTGCGTCTGTGCAGTGTCTCTAATGTCTTTGTGGAACCCAGATAAACACTGTTTTGTAACTCTGTAACCTCTATGTTTCTTACCCTTTCTTCTGTAAAGTATAAAATTTTTGCTTCCTATATTTCATAATTGATAGTTTCTTCTGACTTGCCTTACAGTTCACTGAATCTCTGTTAAACTCCGTCAAATAAACTTATAAAACCCATCTGTTGAGATCTTAATTTTGGTTATATAGTACTACTGTATTTCAACAATTATTTTTCATATCTCAAAGTTCTGTTTGGTATTTTGTTTTTCAGATCTGGTTCTTTCTTTCTTTTGTGTCTTTTCTTTCTTTTTACAGTAATCTCTACACCCAATGTGAGGCTCAAACTCAAAACCCCAAGATCAAGAGTTACATGCTCCATTGACCAAGCCAGCCAGGTGCCCCCAAATCTGGTCATTTCTGATAATTTCTTCTGGCTTGCTGATAATTTTAATTTCATTTTTCTATTCCTTGAATATTTGTTGTAGTTATTTTATATTTTATAATTTAATTTTAGTATTCTAATTCCAAGGAGGGTTGGCCTGTATTCCTAGTTGTTGTCATTGACTCTATGGTTATGACTTTCTTTACAGTGGTTTATTTTCTTGTATATTTGGTGACTTTTTCTTTATCCTGAGAACCTGATGGAACTGCTTTTCAGCAGAAAAGGTTTGCATCTGTTGAGAAACCGTCCATTTTGGCCATCTTGAGCGTTTGGGCTAAAGGAGAAGTTTAGTTTTTTAACCCTGCATCAGAGTCTGGACTTAATTTCTGTTCCCAGTGTGAATAGATTATTAACCTCATGCTTTCCCTTTCACATATTTACTTTTGACAGCTTCCCCCATGGTTAACTTTACTGGCTCCTCTACCCCCTTAGTACTTACGTGAGTTTAGCAATGCATTTAAAAAGTATATTTTCCATTGTTGCTAGCATCCAGTTTAATGAAACAGAAGACTTCTCAAAAGTATGAGGTCTTCTAGAAGTGACATATTTTGTTAACTAAGAAAGATGTATGCATACTATTTAAAATCAATACCATTATCACATTTCTCTCTCTCTCTCTCTCTCTCTCTCTCACACACACACACACACACACACACACACTCACACACACCTCTGACCCTAACAGTAACTCCTTTAAAACTAACAAAGTATCCAGTCGTTCAAATTTCCAGTTATCTCAAATGTTACATACTTTTGAACAGTTCTTTTGGATCAGTATCCAGATAAAGATCTCTAGCCTTACTCTGAGTGAATTTGAAGTCTCTTTTTAAATCTATAATCTTTTTTTTTAAAATCAGTTAGCCAACATATAAGTACATCATTAGTTTCAGATGTGGAGTTCAGTTATTCATCAGTTGCATACAACACCCAGTGCTCATCACATCGCATGCCCTCCTTAATGCCCATCACCCAGTTACCCCATCCCCCCACACACCACCCTTCCAGCAACCCTCAGTTTGTTTCCTATAGTTAAGTCTCTTAATCTATAATCTTTTAATCTCACTTTTTTTGCCTTTTATAGTGTCATTTAACATGTTTATTTGTCCTGTGTATTTTCTATAAATTGATAGTTGAATCTGAAGGCTTTATCAGATTCAGATTATTTTGGGCAGAGGGGACAAGAGTACATCTTATGTGATGGTTTTCTCTTCTATCAGTATGGCACATAGTGTCTGATTGTCTCTCTCTCTAATGCTGACAGCCATTGAAGAACATTGCCTAAATTTATTATTTACTAGTTGTAAATGGTGATATTCTAGTTCTGTCCTTCCTTCTTTATTAGCCAGAATACTATTTTAAACAGAAACTTCCCCTCATTTATGAATTGGTTAGATTACCCTCATGATAAAATTTGTTCAGGTAAAGGCAAAATGATTGCTTGATTCTCTGCATTTGTCAGTTTTCAAAACAATTTGGTGGTTCATTAGCAACTTCCAATGATGACCAATTCGTTTTTTTCCATAGTCTGAACTCATGAATTGAATCATATGTATGTTTCAGTTCATTGTATTGTTTTTATTAAGATTTTATTTATTTATTTATTCAAGAGGGGTAGGGTGGGAGGAACAGAGGAGTAGGGACAAGCCGACTCCATGCAGAGGTTGGAGCCTGATGTGGGACTCGAATCGAAATCAAGAGTTAGATGTTCAACTGACTGAGCCCCCGAAGCACCCCCCATTGTAGTTATTATTTTTATTGATACTCTAATTGACCATCCTTGACCAATTGGAGCCCCTTTAAGGTGGCTTCTGAGTGTTTCTGACAGATCTAGGAATGTTAAGTGGACAGATATAGGAATGTTTTTAAAACGATGTATTCTGCATATATTGGTATTTCCAATTCAAAATTCAGGACAGTAAGTAGGGTTTTTTTATATATATATAATAATTTTTATTATGTTATGTTAGTCACCATACAATACAATCCCTAGATTTTGATGTAATGTTCCATGATTCATTATGTAAGTAGGGTTTTACTAAACAACTTCTATCATATATCTCTATCTCCTTTGTCCCAGGTTGAAATTCCTTTTTTCTTTGATACCAGAGTTGGTAGAATTAGAATATCAAATTACTAGTCATTTCCTTTATTCCAAATACATACACAACAGTGTCAGAATAATAATTTCAATACTATAACCAGTAGTAGGATTACTGAAAATGGTATAGAGTTTTCTTTGTATTAGCTTGTCTTTAGGGTTGACTGGGAACATACAGTCAAATTACAATGTTGAAAAGTTATGTGGGATAGTGTAACTGTGTCACCAAGTGAATATACATTTAGGTTAATTAGTTTTTAAAATTCTTTTAGGAATTGCTTTTCTTTTTACGTTTAATTTTATCATACATGTATGTAATTCATTTTCATATAGTTCTGAAGTCAAAGGGTGCCTAGTTTCCTTTAGCTCTTTACCGTTTCCTCCTTATTCCTGTGTATTTTTCTATGTGATCTGTTTTATTTACAATTTTTTTCATTTATTTTGGTATTTTGGAAGGTTTGTATATTTGTTACAGTGGTTAACTTTATTTAGTCCCCACCTTTTTTAGTCATTATTATCCATTGATTCCCTATTATGTGCATTACTGAAATTGGTTGTGATCTCTTTTTTCCCTTTTCCTCAGCATCTGATGTGAAGTATATCCTTTTTAAAAAAGTTTTATAAAGTTGACAATTATTTTGAGATAGCTATAGATTGACATGCAGTTGTAAAACGTAATACAGAGAGATCCTTTGTACCTTGTACCCAGTTTCCCCCAATGGGAACATCTTGCAACACTATAGTAAAATATTGATATTTATAGTCAAAATACAAAACATTTCTATCACCACAAGTATCTCTCATGTTGCCAGTTTGTAGCCATGCTCCTTCCCTTCCACCCTGCCTCTTCTCCACCTCTGACAACCGCTAATCTCTTTTCCATTTCTGTAATGTTGTTGCTTCAAGGGTGTTATATAAATGGAATCATATGGTATGTAACCTTTTGGGATTAGCTTTTTTTCTCTTAGCATAATTCCCTGGAGATTCATCCAAGTTGTTGCTTGTCTGAATAGTTTGTTCCTTTTTACTCTTGGGTAATATTCTATGATATATATGTAAGTTTGGTTATATATAGTTCTATGATATGTGTGTGTGTGTATATATATGGTTAAACTGTATATATATTTGGTTAAACTGTGAAGGATACCTGGGGTGTTTCCAGGTGTAGGTTTTTATGAATAGGATGGCTAAAAACATTTGTGTACAGATTTCCTGTGAACACAGGTTTTCACTTCTCTGGGATAAAGGTCTAGATGTGCAGTTGCTGAATACTGTGGTATTTGCTGTTTCATTTTTTAAGAAACTGTTTTCCTCATGGCTGTACCACATTTTACAATCCCACTAGCAATAAATGAGTTTCAACACATCCTCATAAACATTTGGTGTTGTCACAATTATTTTAGCTGTTCTTATAGATGGGTAGTAAAATCTCATTGTGGTTTTAGTTTGCATTTCCCTAATGACTAATAATATTGAACATCCTTTCTTGTGCTTATTTGCCATCCATATATCCTCTTTGATGAAATGTCACTTCATTTCTTTTGCCTATTTTCTAATTTAATTGATTTTCTATTGAGCTTTTGAGAGTTCTCTATATATTCTAGGTACTAGTCCTTTATTGGATATGTAGTTCGCAATTTTTTTTTTCAATCTCTAGCTTGTCTTTTCATCCCCGTCCCATGGGGGCTTTCTCAGAGCAATGTTTTTTAATTTTGATGAGGTCCAATTTACCAGTTATTTCTTTTATGCATCATGCTTTTAAGGTCAAATTTAAGAACTCTTTGCCTCGCTCCAGAACCCAGAGATTTTTTTCTAAATGCTTTATAGTTTTACACTTAAATGCGATCCATTTTGTATTAATTTTTGTGTAATATATGAGACTTAAATTGAGATTCATTCATTTTGTCTAGCAGTGTCTACATGTTCCAGCACCATTTGTTGAAAAGTCTATCTTTCCTTTATTGAATTGCTTTTACCCTTTGTCAGAAATCAATTTGAGCTTATTGGTATAGGTCTGTTTTTTTTATTCTGTTCCTTTGATCCACCAGTATCACAGTGTTTATTATTGTAGCTATGTAATCTTGAAATTGGATAGGCTAGTCCCTCCCATTTTATTCTTTTTTAAAAAAATTGTTTTAGCTCTTCTACTTACTTTGACTTTCTGTATAAATCTTAAAATAATATTTTCTGTATCTATTCTGGGATTTTGAGAGGAATTGTGTTAAACCTCTATATTATTGTGGGGAGAATTGACATCTTTACCATGTTCAGCCTACTAATCCATGAACACAGTAAATCTCTCCGTTTTTTAGATCTTTGAGTTCTTTCATCAGTGTTGTGTAGTTTTTAACATGTATATCCTGTCTTCAACATATATTGTTAGGTTCATATGTAAATATTTTTTTGAGAGTTTATAAATTATACTGGGTGTATTTTTAATTTTGGTGCCCATGTGTTCATTGCTAGACTATAGACATAACAATTGATTTTTGTATTTTTATGTTGTATCCTGTGACCTTGTTGAACTGACTTATTAGATCTACCTAATAAATCACTAGATTTTTTTTTTTAATTGATGTCCAAAAGCGTTTTTCTTTCTTTTATTTTTTGGAAATCCATTAGTTTTTCTAATATATCTTGGTGTTGGTTTCTCTCAGTTAATGTCCCAGGCATTGGTATACTCTTTCAATATTTCATTTAAAGGCTGCTAGTTGTAGGACTTTTTCTCTTTAATTATAGTTTTTAGTATTTGCTTTATTTCTTGCTTTGGTTTTATTCTTTGAGGTCTCCTTATTATATGTATGTAGGATTTTTGCTTAGCTTTATTGTCACTTTCATTTTAATATTTTCACCTTCATTTCTCTTTCTTTCTTTTTTCTTTTTTTTAAAGATTTTAAGTAATCTCTACACCCAGTGTGGGGCTCGAATTTACAACCCTGACATCAAGAGTCGCATGCCCTACTGACTAAGCCAGTCAGGTGTTTCTCACCTTCATTTCTTTTGATTAAAATTTATTTGCACATTCTTTATCTCTTAAGCATTATCTGTTGTGTATTGAATCTCATGACTGTTCTTCGTTAGGTTTCCTTTCTGAAATAATTTTTTCTTTTACTTCAAAGTCTTTCCTGATTTCTAGCATCTGATTTCTGAGTTTTTCTAATTCTGATTTAAAATGATATTTCACATTTTCTCGGATATAATTTTTATCTGTTTTGTAGGTATGGCTTTTTGGTGGCAAGCTTTTCGTGTCAGCATTCTTCTTATTTTCCCATTTCTTATGGCATGGAATTTGAGCTCAACCCTTTTCTGTTGTTCATTTATAATAGGTTTTCATGAACTTTTTGGAGTAAGGGATTGGTAAGGATAGTTTTTCTAGCTTCACCACTCTATACCCCCTTCTTCTGTTGATTTTTACAAAATGATAAGAAGTATTTAGCTTTCTATGTTCTGAGATTGGTCTCTGTTTCATTAACCCACTTTTGTGTGGACCCTCCTTTTTGCTTCATTGTGCCTGTCTTGCTCAATTAGGATTCTTCTCCCAGAAGTTCTTTTCAGTGTAGGGCTTTGCCCAGAAAGGGAGACTTCAGTCCTTAGTTTTTGAGTCTAGAGCCTTATCGTACCTTACAGTGTTGGTATATACAAAAGGTCTTTTTCATTTGTAGCTATTCACAAATTGCCTTATTCTAAACTCTAGTGATTTATGATTTGGGGTTTTTCTGGCCTTGAGTCTTTGAATTACCTATCCTATTACTTCTGCTCTTCTGTTTCCTTCTGTATACATGCTGATACCATGTGAGTCCTAAGTTAACGATTTAACCCAGATCCTGCTTGTATTTGAGAATTCGTAGGGATACCTTGTCACTCAATCTTGTAGATTTTGTCCATGGGGTTTTGGTTTGGTTATCCTGGTAACTGTGTGTGTGTGTGTGTCAGGGGAGATTATAGGAGATTAAAAACTTCACTGAGAACTTGTATTCAAGAGAAAGACAACACAAGTGGACTAGTTAAGAGGCTATTGTGGTGATCCAGGTGAGATGATGGTGGCTTAGTCTACGATAATGGCGTGGAGCTAGAAGTTTCAATCCTATTTTTGGTGACTTATTGGATGTCAGAGTGAGAGACTGAGCAGACATGGATGATCTCCTAAGATTGGGGTTCTTACAACTGTTTGGATGATGTTGCTTTTTCCTAATATTGGGGATATTCATGAAAGAGTATTTTTTTGGGGGGAAGGTTTTTTTTTTGGGAGGGGAGGAGTAAAGGGAGGAGAGGGATCAACTATTAGGATATTTGTAAGGATACTAAATGTGAGGCCTTGCAACAATCTATCCTCTATAATACACATATAGACATAATTCATTTCTGCAGGGAGCTTTTTCCTGATTCCCTAATCATTTCTTCTTCCAATACTGAACTTCATTTACTTTCCTAACTTAACATTTAATGCGTTTATATTATTGCTTATTACTAGTATGTTTGTCAGTAAGCCAACTGTTGGCAAACTTTCTCTTAAAAGGACAGAAGGTAAATATTTCAGGTTTTGGGAGCCAAGAGACAAAAATAAGGATATTACATTCATACTTAATATCATTTATAATATAACCACTTAAAAGTGTAAAAACCATTCCTGTTCATTGCTACAGAAAACAGTCCATAAGATTTGGGCTATAGGCTGCGGTTTGTTGATGGCTGTACTAGACTGTAAATTCTATACTTGTCTCCCAGTTGCAGACATATTGCCTGGTGCGTTTTAGATGAATTCAGTAAATTTTTGTTGAGTGAGTGAATATAGTACTTAAAGATTTGGAGCTCTGGCAAGAGGGCTGACCTAAAGATAGATATTTGAGAATGGTCATCAAATAGTAATTGAAGACATGAGAGTAGATGAGATCACTTGGGAAGAATGTTAGGGAGGAGAGGGCCCAAGATGGAGCCTTTTTCTGTAATTCAAACAGAGAACGGAATAAGTCGTGACTAATTCAATAGTCCTTTTATCATATACATGGTAGTCAGCACCTGTTGCTGCTTGACCTAAGCCATTTGCCTATTTTACATGCGTATGGTTCTTTTGGGTGAGTAGGAGGCCTTTCACTATTAGAGGTAGGTGAGGTAATAGGTATTTTTTCCTTAGAAATTTTACTGCCAGTAAGTTTTGCTGTAATAAAAGAAGCTTTAGAATTCTGCCACTTATACAAGCATGTGTTAGCAAGCAATTACCACCTTGCAATAAAACTTGAACTATAAACATATACCACAAAGAACTGATTAGGATTAGGTGACAGAATCCTCCAAGAAAGGGTGAGATATAGGATCAAAGGGAGGCCTAGACTCAAAAACTTCCCTGAAGACTGACTGCTGCACTTGCCAGATTCTTAAACTGCAAACAGATAAGATTCAAGGCACATGTACAGTATTCCTAGTCAATCTGTATACCTTGCACAGTTCAATTTCAGCAATAAAAAAGTTATTTCCAACATCTCTAATACTAATTAACAAACCATTGTCTAAATTCAGATGTTGATATTGGAAGCATTTACTTAACTGGGAGGTAACTTCTGATATGGGTGCTACAAATACTAACTTTCTTTGAAGTGTGGACTCCTAATTTAGGGAACTTCAGAAGTTGACTCACTACTCCTATTTTTTTTTTTTTTTTTTAAGATTTTATTTATTTATTTGACAGAGAGAAACAGCCAGCAAGAGAGGGAATGCAAGCAGGGGGAGCGGGAGAGGAAGAAGCAGGCTCCCAGTGGAGCAGGGAGCCCAATGCGGGGCTCGATCACAGGACCCTGGGATCACACCCCGAGCCAAAGGCAGACGCTTAACAACTGAGCCACCCAGGCACCTCTCACTACTCCTACTGATGCTAAAGTATTTTAGTGTGAATTACAGTATAGGAGTAACTTGATCATATTTTGTAAGGGATATGTTGCCTGGATCTTTTTTGTTGTGTGTCTATCATCTTAGTAACAGTTTATAAATAATTAAATGTAGTAGTTATTGCAATGAAAATATTTTTCCTTCTCAGTTCCAGTAACAGTCGGATTAGATATTCATATAGGCAAATTTTAACTGTAGTGCAGTTCTAATCTTCAAGTGAATCAAGACAGTTTAGAGTTATCAAAATAATATTGGTATTTGAAAATTGCTCAACGTTTATTACCATTCTATATGATGGATTTATGCATGAAGCGGTCTGTGTATTCATCATTTTAAAGTCAAAACACAGAAACACAGAATTAGAGTCAAGGCTCTGACTTTCTACTGTTGCACCCTGCTAGTGATAATCATTTTATTAGTGCTTCATTTCTTCACATTAAATGAATGCTACTAATTTGAATTTTGTTTGGCAGTTTTGTTTACATTTAACATATATATATTTAAGCATTAAGTTATATCTAGATTAATGTTTCAGCATATTTAACAAACTTTATAATTTGGTTTTCATGGGATTTTTTTCCTAAAAAGAATTAATTTATCACTGCAATTTAAGAAAACTTGACAGAGATACCATAACAAAAGAATTATTAAATAAAATAGTAGCATACTGAATCGGGCAACATATTAAAATAATAATATACCATGACCATGTAACCCTTATGTAGCCTTTATTCCAAAAATGTAAGGATTTTACCATACTTAGATGTGTAATAAGATAGTCCATCATATCAGTACATCAAGGGGAGAAGGGCTATCTGATCATTTCAGTCATTCCTGATAAGACCATGCTTGATAGAGTCTCTCAGTAAACATAGAAGGATACTTGCCTTTTGATACAAAATATCTATCCCAAATTTATTTTCCTTTTCATGTGGTTTTAAGGCCATGACAATAAGTTTTTTAGTTTTTTAAAACATGAATCATTTGAGATAGGTTTCATTGGTTGCAAACATTAAAACCCAACTCTGGCCAACTTAAGCAAAGCCATAATTTATTGGAAGAATATAGGTAGTTCATAGAATGAGTAGGAACACCTGAGATCTGGGAATAGAGCAACTCCAGGATAGAGGTATTATTCACTATCTTGTCCAGATATTTCCTTTGGAAATTAATGTGCTACCTTTCTTTTTTTTTTTCCTTTCCACTTTGCTCAAGGTTCAGAGTCATGGGGGAGAAAGTTCTGCTGGTATGGTTTTGGTTGCATGCCCTACTCAAAACTAGGAGAGAATGAGATACTTCAGTAGGGGTTTGATCAGGGCAGTCCACAGCGGAGGGTATATAATTCCCGAAAGAAACCTGGGTGCCGTTTGGAAAGGATTCTAGGCAGCCAAGCCCCACATCCCACTCCCCACAAAATTAACCAACAGATATCCAGTAAAATAGACAGGAGTTTGGCTTTTTAAACTCCCATGGTTCATTTGAAGTCTAAAACTGACCAGTCTTAACAATGAATTACTTCTGAAAAATTTTAAAATATTAACTGCCTTAGACCTTAATTTATCTACTAGCAGTATCAATATTCAGTACTTACATATTCTTTATTTTTCCTTTTAGACAATGCGAAGACACCGGAATGAAGTGACAGTTGAACTACGAAAGGTAAGGGTGATTGCATTTAACAAAAAGTAATTAAGAGGTTTTTCTGATTTTAAAAGTCTGTATAACTCGAATAATGAAAATACTATGGCAAGTTAGTGTTCATCCCTAAACCACACAGCATAAAAATATATCATTAAATAGTTAATAGTGGTATATACTTACAACAGCTTTCATTTATTGAGGTACTGTGTACTGTGTGAAGTATTTTAGTGCCAGCATTGAAATTCTCACATCTGATGAAATTAGATACTCTTCTGTTTTGTTTTGTTTTGTTTTCTTAATATCTTTTTTCTTTGGGCTAGATAGGATTCCTCTACCTTTTTCATGTAAAAGTTACACATACTTGTTAAAGATACTTTAGAAAACTGAAAGTAAAATAACCTTATATCTTACCAATTAAATGAAACTGCTGTTAAAATTTATTGTATTTTCTTCTGGGTTTTTTTGAGGACTTTAGAGTTAACCTTCATGAGATTGTGTATTCGTGCAAGCTCATTTTATTGAAGCAAATATTTTAATTGCCAATCAAGAAAATACACATAACTAATTTTCTATATTACATGTACATTAAAAACATAGATTTTGAAATTTATTTCCAAATCTTTATGTTTATCCTAAATCAGATCCTTTTCTTTTTTCTTTTCTTTTTTTTTTTTTTAAAGATTTTATTTATTTATTCAACAGAGATAGAGACAGCCAGCGAGAGAGGGAACACAAGCAGGGGGAGTGGGAGAGGAAGAAGCAGGCTCATAGCGGAGGAGCCCGATATGGGGCTTGATCCCATAACGCCGGGATCACGCCCTGAGCCGAAGGCAGATGCTTAACCACTGTGCCACCCAGGCGCCCCCAGATCCTTTTCTTGATCTTAATTCACTCCTGAAATTCCTATATTAAATTACTATCTTGAAACTTTTCAGTTTTGGAGAGAAGGAAGGTCTTGATTCTGAGAGTAACACTCTCCAAGTTACTAAAACTGTAATAGACCTGTGCATTTATTTATGTAATAAGTATTTATTAAATACCTACTTTGGTCATGAATTTTTACCCAGCATCAATATTATGCTCATTGGTATAGTGTATAGTTCCTGAGTCATTTTCCTATACTTCCTATGCGCTCCCCCCAGTCTTTAGTACAATTGAAAAGTTTTTGCTAATTCCAGTGTGCTTTCAACTCCTTAATCTCTTCAAAGATACAGATTAACAACAGTGATTTGGCAGTCATATTTTCAAGTTTTTTCAGATCCTTGGCTTATTTGGACTAGAGAAGTGAACTAAGCCCTAGCTTAGTAAAGACAGTGACATGAGTTCCTTACCAACCTAAACGCTTCAGACCTAGCTTCTTTTTTTTTCCTTTTAAACTTTTTATTAGCATATAACATACATAGAAAAAGGTCAACACATCTTAAGTGTACAGCTTGATGAATTTTCACAAAGTGAACACTTCTGTATAATAAGCTCTTAGATAAAGAAAGAGAACATTACCTGTATTCCAAGGCTCCTTCCCAGTTACTCCTTCACCCAAGGATAACCATTATCTTGATTTTTAATATTATAGATTATTTTTCATAGTTTGAACTTTATATAAATAGAACAGTAAGTGTCCTTTGTGTCTGGTTTTTCATTCATCCTCTAAAGATCATTCTCCTCAATAGAGACAGTAGGAGTAAAACATCTGTTAACATTATACCAGCTATCTCCAGATGTGGGCCTTTACTTTCCCTTAAATTTTCATGCTTGGAAAACTTTTGTGTTGGTCCTGGTATTATTCAGAATCCTCCTCTTATTTTAAGCTTTTTAGCTCTTCTAATATGCTTATAAATTCAAGCTGTTCATTTGTATTTGTATTTGGTTATTTGTTCCTCCTTCTATAGTTGCGCTGTCTTCTGTACTTAATTTATAGAATTAAAGTTTCTTGCTTGTCAGAGTACATCTTTTTAAATAGCCATTTTGGTTACATTAGAGTCCTCTTATCTCTTCTTTTTCTCCCTAGATAACATTATTTCCTTTTCAGTCACTAGAATTAGTTCCTAGAAATCCTTATAGAAGGGCCAAAAATGAAATTAACTAAAAAAAAATCTCGAGAAATTCCTTACTTCACATTTCAGAATTCCCTGGGTAAGCAGCAGAATGTGAACCGTTCCTAAAATAAAGCCTAAACTTCAGACAAAACTTAATTGATTTTGATATGCTTCTACAGAGGCGTGGAGAGACCTTCAAGAGAAGATTCCTTTACTCTTTATAGTCAGAATCTGTCTCTACTTGTAGTCTTGCTGTCTCTGTAGCTCCATTGAGGAGAAAATCACAGCATTGTTGTTAATGATATTGGGGTTCTTGAAAAATACAAGAAAGCTAGTTTCCAGAGTTTCACAGATGAGCTTTACCCATTTGCATTAGACTGTAATCTTTTAAAGTGAGAGTGATAACACTCCCTTACCCCAAGTACCCTTAAGTCTCTCTCCCAGCCTAACCCTAAATGCCTAGGCAAGTTCTGGACCAATAGTTGGTACTTATTAAATGCTAACATTCAAGAATTAAAGTGATTATGATACCTTAAACTTTTCTCTATATTTAAATCATTCATTGAACTTCTAAAAAATCATTTATTGAATTTTTAAGACAAATACTATAGATATGAAGCAGTACTATTCAAAAGTCCTAATCTGTGACAAATTAGGGAGCTTATGTCAAAATATTAAACAAGGGACTTCTTCCTTTACCAAAAAATCCTTCTGCCTAAGTAAATAAATAATGGAACTAAACAATGTGTTTAGTTTCATAGTTGATTTTTGGCAAAAGCTCCATATCTTGTAGCAGACCTGTAACAAATTGAGAAATTTTAGCCAGTCCAAGGATCATACTTTGAATAACACTGATAATGCTCTGTCAGGTTGAGAGTGAGATCTAAGTATTAATATGTACTGTTTTTACTGGCCTCACATTCTTTTTTTTGAAATTTTTTGTCTTCTTTTACCTCCTTGATACCTTACTTTCCTATTCAAGTAGGTACTTACGTATCAACACTTACACAGAAGTCTATACTTCTGTTTTATATCGTGTTGTGAACAGAGCTACATAGGAGTTAAATAACTTGCTTAAAATCACACAGCTGATAAATGGCAGAGCTGAGCTCTTAATCATTATGCTATAATGCCTCTCAAGGTAAATGTTTGTTGAGTGAATAATGCCTCATGAGTTGAAAATCAGTCCAAAACCTGTCACTGGCATTTTTAACTTGAGCACATTATAGTAAACTTTATATAATCTTCTCTTGGTGATTGATCGGTCAGATATCCCACTAGGATTTTATTGTCATTAGATCTCGGGGTAGGGCTGGCTAAGTTTTTACATAATGAAAACACCACCAAAATGCCCAACTTGATTAATCAGATACAGTATAATTGTTTTAATTGTTTGGCCTTTTAGTAAAATATCTTTTTTAAAATAGTCTGAATTCCCCTGTATCAACAGGATAATAAAGGAAATTCATATGATCATATCGATTAATACAGAAATAAAATCCAACACTCATTCCCAATAAAACTCTCAATAAGTTACAGATAGAACTTGCTCAACTTGATAAAGAACATCTGCAAAAGACCTACAGCTAATATCATACTTACTGGTGGACAACGGAATGCTTTTCCCCTAAGATCTGAAAACAAGGCAAGGATGTCTGCTCTTATTGCTCTTATTTAATACAGTTCTGACGATTCTAGCCAGTGCCATAAGTCAAGAAAAATAAAAGGCATTTAGTTTAGAAAGGAAAAAATAAAACTGTCCCTATTTGCAGATGATGATTGTCTATGTAGAAAATCCTAAAGAATCTACAGAAAAGCTCCTTGAATTAATAAGTGAGTTCAGCAAGGTCACAGAATATAAGATTAACACATAAAAATCAATGGCTTATATATGCTAACAGTGAACATGCAGAAATCAAAATTATAAGTACAATACCATTTTTTAAAGATTTTATTTATTTTTAATTAATTTAAATTCAATTGATTAACATATATTATTGGTTTCAGAGGTACAGGTCTGTGATTCATCAGTCTTATATAATATCCAGTGCTCATTACATCACATGCCCTCCTTAATGTCTATCACCCAGTTACCCCATCCCCCCCACCTTCCTCCCCTCCAGCAATCCTCACTTTGTTCCTTATGATTAAGTCTCTTATGGTTTGTCTCTCTTTCTGGCTTCATCTTGTTTTATTTTCTCCTCTCTTCCCCTGTGATCCTCTGTTTTGTTTCTTAAATTCTACGTATCAGTGAGATCATATGATAATTGTCTTTCTCTGATTGACTTATTTCACTTAGCATTATACCCGGTATAAGTGATCCACATTGTTGCAAATGGCAAGATTTCATTTTTTGATGGCTGAGTGGTATTCCATTGTGTGTGTGTGTGTGTGTGTGTGTGTGTGTGTGTGTGTGTATCTATATCTTCTTTATCCATTCATCTGTTGATGGACATCTGGGCTCTTTCCATAGTTTGGCTATTGTGGACATTGCTGCTATAAACATTTCAGGTGCCCCTTCAGATCACTACATTTGTATCTTTGGGGTAAATATTCAGTAGTGCCGTTGCTGGATTGTAGGGTAGTTCTATTTTCAGCTTTTTGAGGAATCTCCATACTGTTTTCCAGAGGCTGCACCAGCTTCCATTTCCACCAACGGTGTAAGAGGGTTCCCCTTTCTCTGCATCCTCACCAACATCTGTTGTTTCCTGACTTGTTAATTTTAGCCATTCTGTCTGGTGTGAGGTGGTATCTCATTGTGGTTTTGATTTGTATTTCCCTGATGCTGAGTGATGTTGAGCATTTTTTCATGTGTCTGTTGGCTATTTGTATGTCTTTATAAATTTTCTTTATAAATTTTGGATACCAGTCCTTTATCTGATATGTCATTTGCAAATATCTTTTCCCATTCTGTCAGTTATCTTTTGGTTTTGTCAACTATTTCCTTTGCTGTGCAAAAGCATTTTATCTTGATGAAGTCCCAATAGTTCATTTTTGCCTTTCTTTTGCTTGCCTTTGGAGACATGTCTAGCAAGAAGTTGCTTTGGCTGAGGTCATAGAGGTTGCTGCCTATATTCTCCTCTAGGATTTTGATGGATTCCTGTCTTATATTTAGGTCTTTCATCCATTTTGAGCCTATTTTTGTATATGGTGTAAGGAAATGATCCAGTTTCATTCTTCTGCATGTGGCTTTCCAATTTTCCCAGCATCATTTATTGAAGAGACTGTCCTTTTTCCATTGGCTATTCTTTCCTGCTTTGTCTAAGATTAGTTGATCATAGAGATGAGGGTCCATTTTGGAGTTCTGTGTTCTGTTCCATTGATCTATGTGTCTGTTTTTGTGTCCGTATCATACTGTTTTGATAATTACAACTTTGTAATAGAGGTTGAAATCCAGAATTATGATGCCACCAGTTTTGGATTTCTTTTTCAACATTCCTTTGGCTATTTGGGGTCTTTTACTGGTTCCATACAAATTTTAGGACTGTTTGTTGCAGCTCTGTGAAAGCAGTTGATGGTATTTTGATAGGGATTGCACTGAATGTTTAGATTGCTTTAGGTAGCATAGACATTTTAACAGTATTTATTCTTCCAGTCTATGGGCATAGAATGTTTTTCCATTTCATTGTGTCTTCCTCAATTTCTTTCCTAAGTATTCTATAGTTTTCTGAGTACAGATCCTTTTTTCCTGGGGTTGTTTTTGCCATTTTAGTATTTTGTTCTGTCACTCATTTATTCTTCTCTGGACAGAATGACAAAATGGAAAAATTCACCTCACAAAAGAGAACAGGAGGCAGTATTGACTGCCAGGGACCTAATCTGTATGGACATAAGTGAGGTGTCAGAACTAGAGTTCAGACTAACGATTATAAAGATACTAGCTGGACTTGGAAAAAAAAACATAGAAAACATTAGAGAATTCCTTTCTGGAGAAATAAAAACTAAAATCTAACCAAGTTGAAATTAAAAAGGCTATTAATGAGATGCAGTCAAAAGTGGAGGCCCTAACTGCTAGGATAAATGAGGCAGAAGAGAGAATTAGTGATATAGAAGACCAAATGGTGGAGAATAAAGAAGCTGAGAAAAAGAGAGATAAACAACTACTGTATCACGAGGGGAGAATTTGAGAGATAAATGATACCATCAAGGGGAACAATATTAGAATAATTGGGATCCTAGAAGAAGAGGAAAGGGGGGGCGCAGAAAGTATATTGGAGCAAATTATAGTGAAGAACTTCCCTAATCTGGGGAAGGAAACAGGCATCCAAGTCCAGGAGGCACAGAAACCCCCCCTCAAAAATCAATAAAATAAATCAACACCCTGACATATAATAGTAAAACTTGCAAATCTCAGAGACAAAGAGAAGATCCTGAAAGTAGCTTAGGACAAGAGGTCTGTAACCTACAAGTTTAGAAACATCAGGTTGGCAGCAGACCTATCCACAGATGTCTGAAAAGACTGGCATCATATATTCAGGGTGCTAAATGAGAAGAATATGCAGCCAAGAATACTTTATCCAGCTAGGATGTCTTCAAAATACAAGGAGTGATAAAAAGCTTCCAGGACAAACAAACTAAAAGAATTTGTGATCACCAAAGCAGCCCTACAGTAAATATTAAAGGGGATCCTTTAAGCAAAGAGAGAGCCCAAAAGTAACATAGACCAAAAAGGAACAGAGACAATCTACAGAAACCATCACTTTACAGGTAATACAATGGCACTAAATTCATATCTTTCAATAGTTACTCTGTAAATGGGCTAAATGTCCCAATCAAAAGACACAGGATATCAGATTGGATAAAAAAGCAAAACTCGTGGATATCTGTCTGCAAGAGACTCATTTTAGACCCAAAGACACTTCCAGATTTAAAGTGAGGGGATGGAGAACCGTTTATCATGCTAATGGACATCAAAAGAAAGCTGGAGTCGCAATCTTCATCTCAGACAAATTAGATTTTAAACCAAAGACTGTAAGAAGAGATGAAGGACACTATATCATAAAGGGTCTATCCAACAAGAAGATCTAACAGTTGTAAATATTTATGCCCGTAACACGGGAGCTGCCAGTTAATAACAAAATTAAAGAAACATGTCGATAATAATACTAGGGGATTTTAACATCCCACTCATAGCAATGGACAGATCATCTAAGCAGAAGATCAACAAGGAAATAAGGGCTTTGAATGACACCCTGGGCCAGATGGACTTCACAGATAGATTCAAAGCATTCCATCCTAAAGCAACAGAATACACATTCTTCTCCAGTGCACATGGAACATTCTCCAGAATAGATCACATCCTGGGTCACAAATCAGGTCTCAACTGTTACCAAAAGATTGGGATCACTCCCTACATATTTTAGGACCATAATGCTTTGAAACTGGAATTCACTCACAGGAGGAAATTTGGAAAGAACTCAAATACATGGAGGCTAAAGAGCATCCTACTAAAGAATGAATGGGTCAACCTGGAAATTAAAGAAGAATTTAAAAAATTCATGGAAACAAATGAAAATGGAAACACAACTGTTCAAAACCTTTGGGATGCAGCAAAGGCGGTCCTAAAAGGGAAGTATATAGCAATACAAGCCTTTCTCAAGAAACAAGAAAGGTCTCAGATACACAACCTCACCTTAGAACTAAAGGAGCTGGAGAAAGAACAGCAAATAAAGCCTAAACCCAGCAGGGGAAGAGAACTAATAAAGATTAGAGCAGAAATCAATGAAATAGAAACCAAAAGAACAGTAGAACAGATCAACGAAAGTAGGAGCTGGTTCTTTGAGAAAATTAATAAGATTGATAAACCCCTGGCCAGATTTATCAAAAAGAAAAGAGGAAGGACCCAAATAAATAAAATGATGGATGAAAAGGAGAGATGACAACCAACACCTAAGAAATACAAACAATTATAGAAAAATATTATAAGCAAAGCCAACAAATTAGGCAATCTGGAAGAAATGGATGCATTCCTAGAGATGTATAAACTACCAAAACTGAAACAGGAAGAAATAGAAAACCTGAACAGACCCATAACCAGCAAGGAAATTGAAGCAGTAATCAAAAATCTCCCAGCAAACAAGATCCCAGGGCCAGATGGCTTCCCAGGGGAATTCTACCAAACCTTTCAGGAAAAACTAATACCTATTCTTCTGAAGCTGTTTTAAAAAATAGAAAGGGAAGGAAAACTTCCAAAGTGAGGCCAACATTACCTTGATCCCAAAACCAGACAAAGACCCCACCAAAAAGAATTATAGATCAATATCCTTGATGAATATGGATGCAAAAATTCTCACCAAGATACTAGTGGGACTCAATCTCATGACCTGAGCCCAAATCAAGAGTCAGACACTTAACCATCTGATCTACCCATGTACCCCCAGACAAGCTTATTTTAAAATGTTTATGGAAAGGCACAGGCTCTAGAAGACTTAAAACAATCCTGATAAAGGATTAAAAATAGGAGCAATTGCTCTACCCAATATTAAGGCTTAAGGAATAGCTACAGCAATGAATACTGCATGGTATCAGCTGAAGGATGGACACATTGCTCAATGGAACAGAAGATCGACTCCAGAAATAAACCCACACAGATACACCCAAGTTTCTTTTGGCAGGTGCAAAACTAATTCTATGGAGGAAGAGTAGCTTCTTTAGCAAATGGTAGTAGAGCAATTGGAAATCCATAGGCAAAACTAAATAACCTCAATCTCATTCTCACACTTATACAAATACATAAAATGGATCCTAGACTTAAATGTAAAACAGGAAACTATAAAACTTTTAGGGAAAAAATGGAGGAAAATTTTCAGGATCCAGGGCCAGGCAAATGGTTCTTACAGTTGATGACAAAAGCATAATCCATAAAAAGAAAGTTGGAATTTAACAAAATTTAATTCTGTGAAAGCTCATGTGAAGACGATGAAAATACAAGCTAGAGATAAGAAGAAAACAACACACCCAATATAGGACTAGTATCTAGTATATATAATGAACTCTTAAAGATTAACAGTAAAACAAAACCAAAAAAACCTAATTAAAAAAGTGGGCAAGGATGAGAAGAGACATTTCATTGAAGGAGATATATAGATGGCACTTATTGTGCTTATTATTATTAATACATTATTAGCCATCAGAGAAATATGGATTAAAACCAACTAAGCATCTATTAGAATGGCTAAAATAAAAAATAGTGACAACATGAAATGCTAGTGAGGATGTAGAGAAATTGGATCACTCATATGTTGCTGTTGGGAATGTGGAATGGTAGTCACTCTGGAAAACATGTTGCTACTGTACAGCTTACCGGTTACATTCCTACTCATATATCCCAGAGATATGAGAACTGGTGTTCATACAAAATCTGTATATGAATGTTTGTAACAACTTTATTTTGTAATAGCCAAAACCTGTGAACAATCCAGATGTCTTTAAAGGGTAATTGGTTAAACTTTGGTATGCCCTTGCCATGAAATACCACTCAGCAATTAAAAGGAACAAATTATTGATAGAAGCAACAACTTATGTGAATTTCTAGGGAGTTATGCTGGGCAAAAGAAAGCCCATCACGAAAAGATTATATACTGTGTGATTCCATTTATATAATATTTTTGAAATGAAATTTTATAAATGAAGGACAGATTAGTGGTTGCAGGGGGGAGAGGTGGAGGTTGTTTGCTTATAAAAGGGCAACAGAAGGGCATCTTCTGTTTTTGGAATTGTTCCATATATTGACTATAATGGTGGATACATAAACCTGTGCAGATGATAAAATTGTATAGAATTAATATACAGACTTTCGTACAGTGAATCCAGGTAGGACAGGAAATCTGAATAAGGTCGGTGGGTTGTATCAATGTCAATGTTTTCGTCGTGGTATTATACTATAGTTTGGCAAAATGTTAATTAAGAGAAGCTGAGCTAGGGACGCCGGGGTGGTTAAGCGTCTGCCTTTGGCTTAGGTCGTGATCCCAGGGTTCTGGGATTGAGCCCTGCATTGGGCTCCCTGCTCAGCAGGGAGTCTGATTCTGCCCCTTCCCCCTGCTCATGCTCACACGTGCTTGCCCATGCGGTCTCTCTCTCTCTTTCTGTCTTAAATAAATAAATAAAATCTTTTTTAAAAAAAGACGTGGTTTATATATACAATGGAATATTATTCAGCCATAAAAAGAATGAAATCTTCCCATTTGCAATGCCATGAATGGAGGTAGAGAGTATTAAGCTAAGTGAAATAAATCAGAGAAAGATAAATACCATATGATTTCACTCACATGTGCAATTTAAGGAATAAAACAAGTGAGGAAAGGGAAAAAGAGAGAGAGATAAATCAAGAAACAGACTCTTAATTATAGAGAATAAACTGATGTTTACCATGGGAGGTGTTGGGGGATTGTATTAAATAGGTGATGGGAATTAAGGAGTGCACCTATTGTGATGAGCACCGGGTATTGTATGGAAGTGCTGAATCACTATATTGCACACCTGGAAGTAATATAACACTGTATGTTAAGTAACTGGAATTAAAATAAAAACTTAAGAAAAAAAAAACTAGTTCAGGGTTTCATTAATTGAAGTTTTGATTGGTCAAGTTTTTATTAATTGAAATTTTGAGACAATTATAAATGTGAATGCAGTTATAAGAAATAATACTAAAATGCCTAGCCTACGTTCTCTTTTTAAAATATTTTATTTATTTATTTTGAGAGAGAGAAAGCAAGAGCCTGTGTGAGCAGAGAAAGGGGCAGAGGAGAGAAAGAGTCCCAAGCAAACTCCACGCTGAGTGTGTAAGCCTGACATGGGACTCGGTCTCATGACCCTGAGATCATGACCCAAGTTGAAACCAAGAGTCAGACACTCAACTCGACTGAGCCACATCTTCTTTATCCATTTATCAGTCAGTGGACACTTGGGCTGCTTCCATATCTTGACTATTGTAAATAATGCTGCAATAAATGTAGGGGTGCAGGTATCCCTTTGAATTAGTGTTTTTGTATTCTTTGAGTAAATACCCAGCAGTATGATTGCTGGGTCATAGGGTAGATCTATTTTTAACTTTTTGAGGAACCTCCATACTGTTTTCCGAGTGGCTGCACCAGTTTGCATTCCCACCAACAGTGTTAAGAGGGTTCCTTTTTTTTTTTTTTTCCACATCTCGCCAACACTTGTTTCTTGTGTTTTTTATTTTAGCCATTCTGACAGGTGTGAGGTGATAACTCATTGCAGTTTTGATTTGCATTTCCTTGATGACCAGTGATGATAGGCATCTTTTCATGTGTCTATTGGCCATCTGTATATGTCTTCTTTTGGAGCAATATCTATTCATGTCTTCTGCCATTTTTTAGTTGGATTATTTATTTTTGGGGTGTTGAGTTTTATAAGTTCCTTGGATACTAACCCTTTATCAGATATGTCATTTGCAAATATCTTCTCCCATTCCTTAGATTGCCTTTTAGTCTTGATGATCATTTTCTTCACTGTGCAGAAGCTTTTTATTTTGATGTAGCACCAATAGTTTATTTTTGCTTTTGTTTCCCTTGCCTCAGGAAACATATCTAGAAAAAGGTTGCTATAGCCAGTGTCGGAGAGCTTATTGCCTGTGCTCTCTTCTAAGATTTTATGGTTTCAGGCCTCACATTTAGGTCTTTAACCCATTTTGAATTTATCTTTGTGTATGGTGTAAGAAAGTGATCCAGTTTCTTTCTTTTCCCTGTTGCTGTCCAGTTTTCCCAGTGCCATTTGTTGAAGAGACTGTCCTTTTCCTATTGTATATTCTTTTCTGCTTTGTCAAAGATTAATTGACCATATAGTTGTGAGTTTATTTCTGGGTACCGTAGTGTTACTACAGCTTTCTAATGTAGCTTGAAGTCCAGAATATTGATGCTTCCAGCTTTCCTTTGCTTTTTCAAGATTGCTTTGACTACTCGGGGTCTTTTGTGGTTCCATACAAATTTTAGAATTGTTTGTTCTAGTTGTGTGAAAAATGCTATTGATATTTTAAAAGGGATTGCATTAAATGTGTAGATTGCTTTGGGTAATATAGACATTTTCACAACATTTATTCTTCTCATACTTGAGCATGGAATGTGTTTCCATTTCTTTGTGTCATCTTCAGTTTCTCTCATCAGTGTTTTATAGTTTTCAGAGTACAGTTCTTTCACCTCTTAAGTTTATTCCTAGGTATCTTTTTATTTTTGGTGCAATTGTAGATGATATTGTTTTCTTAATTTTTCTTTCTGCTGCTTCATTATTGGTATATAGAAATGTAACAGATTTCTGTGTATTGATTTTGTATTCTGCAACCTTAGTGAGTTTATCCATTCTAGCAGTTTTTTGGTAGAGTCAGGTTTTCTTTCTTTTTTTTTTTTTTTTTTTAAGATTTTACTTATTTATTTGAGGTAGAGTCAGGTTTTCTATGTAGAGTATCATGTCATATGTAAAGAGTGAAAGTTTTACTTCCTTACCAGTTTGGATGCCCTTTTTAAAGAGAGAGAGTGGGGAGAGGGGCAGGGGGAGAGAGAGAGAACCTTAAGCAGACTCCACACCCAGCGTGGAGCCCAGAGCTGGGTTTAATCTCACAACCCTGAGATCATGACCTGAGCCAAAATCAAGAGCTGGATGCTTAACTGACTGAGCCACCCAGGCGCCCCACCTTCTTTTTCTTTTTGTTGTCTGATTGCTGAGGCTAGGATTTGCAGTACTATGTTGAATGAGAGTGGTAAGAGTGGACATCCCTGTCTTATTCCTTACCTTAGGGGAAAAGCTCTCAGTTTTTTTCCTATTAAGGATGATGATAGATGTGTGTTTTTCATATATGGACTTTATTATGTTGAGGTATGTTCCCTCTAAACCTACTTTGTTCAGGGTTTTTATCAGAATGGATGTTGTATTTTGTCATATGCTTTTCCTGCATCTATTGAAATGATCATATGTAAAACCTTCAATTAGTAAAGGAGAATCAAAAAGAAAGCAGCCATTTGATAAGATTAGTTACGTGATCCTTCAGGAAAAATAATTTCTGTTGTCAGATTTTTACATGATTGATGAATCAGAAGTGTTTTGGTTTTTTAAAAAATTTTAATCAAAGTATAATACATGTAGAGAGTGGCCAAAGTATAAATATAACATATGAAACTTGTGGGTGAATGAATATCCATGTATCTACACGGCAGTAATATCATTTCATAAATGTTCATATTGAGAGGAAGGTCTTATCTTTTGAGTATTTTTTTCTACTTTTTTTAAAGATTTTATTTGAGAGAGAGGGAGCGTGCATGAGCAGAGGGAAGAGAGAGAGGGAGAAGCAGACTGTGCAGGGAGCCTGACTCAAAGCTGGGCTTGATCCCAGGACCCTGAGATCATAACCTGAGCCACCCAGGTGCCCTTTTTTTCTACTTCTTTAGAAGCATTTAGGTGCAACTAGAGTTGGGCTACTTAAAAAAAAAAAAAAAGTAAGTTGTAGAATATATTTAAGAAACAGCTCTGTAGCCACAACTGGGGTTCAAATCTTAACTGATATTTCCTAGATATATAATATAATTTAGCCTGGTTCTCTGTATCCCCATACTCATCTGTGAAATAAAAGGTTTTAATTTTACAGGACTAAAACTAGATAAGATTTCACACAGTGAGTATATTGCTCAATAAAAACAAATTTAATTATGTCACATTCAAAATGGGCCTGATAAATATCTATTTTTTTCATAACGTGTTTAAGAAGTGATTGCTGACTTATTCCACAAATTTAGGTATAGAATGCTCAGCCATTTTTCAAGATGAAGAGAGAAATTTGGGAATGAGAAAGAACTTTATATAGAAATCAATATGCAGAATTTGTTAACTCAAAATATATTAGGTTGAGTCTTGGAAATTGCCCATAATTAACGTTCTTAACCTACAAAGTGTTAATTCCATGTGGTTCAGCCCTAATAGTCAGAAAACAAAGTTGAAAAGGATTAAATACATAGTTGGGTAATAGATTAATAATAGATTTTTAAAGGAACTTTAGAAATGGATCTAATCTGTGTGTGTGTGTGTGTGTTTATGTGTGTGCGTGTGTGTAGATAAAGTAGGTGTTGAAACTAGGTTAGTTTCCATACCTTCTGTGCTCTCCTCCCACTTGACAAAAGAAAGAGATATGTTTTATAGATGCTGAATTTACTGAAGTACAATGTCTAGGAGGGTAAAAATTTCTAGGTTATTAAGTAAAGGGATAGTTTAAGTTACTGGTTTTGATGAAGCTTCCTTTAATGATTAATTAGATCACAAGAAACCTGCCCAGGGTTTACCTTTCCTTGGCTTGTACATAGGTTTTGTTTTGTTAAGAATAAAGTATGATTTTCATGCCCTAGGATATTTTTGGCTTATTTTAGGATGCTGTCAATTCAAATTTGGGAGTTATCACTTAATTTTTTATAAAAGAAACAATTTACTATGTAGCTACAATAACTTTAAACTTGTATATGCTTAATAACATATGTCCAAATATATATAAAGCAAAAATTGACAAAATTACAAAGCAGTATTTGTCAAAGACATAGTCATTGTGAGAGATTTTCTTGTCATTAATAAACACACCAATTAATAGGAGAAAGAAAAGTTAAATAACCTAATTTGCAAGTGTTATTTTAAAAACACATATAAAACCCCATAAAAAAATGGTTTTGTGATAGTATAAAGCTATAATTTCCAAACTGTGCACTGAGGTACCATGGGGCTCCGTGATGAACCCAAAGAGACATTTGGGATATTCTAAATTTTTAAGAGAAACATAAGACATTTGACATCTTTCGGACACCACAGAACTATTAGGTATTGATGTAGTTCACAATTTAAACGTTAGATCTCTCTACATTCCTTTTAATCACATATTTTGTTTAAGAGTGAAGTGAGATTTTTTTTCTTTCAATTTATATTAAATTAAACCCCCAACCCCTCATAACCCCACAACCCCCTGCCAATGACTATTAAATTGTTTGGACCTGACTACTTGAATGGAAAAACTTAGGTCTTTCCTTTGGCCTACACTGTGGACTGAGGTTTGGGAAATTCTGGTATAAAGCAAATATCAATTAATTTCACAGTGTTGTACAGACTATATTCTCTGATCACCATGCAATTAGATTAGAAGTCTGGGAATAAGTTAGTTATGAAAATCTCATAATTGTAAAAAAAAGAAGTAAAGCACTTCCGAATACCTTGAGCATCACAGAAATCCTAGTGGCTAGGATTACTTAGAAATGAATAATAGGAAAAATATTACATGTCAGAACCTGTGGAATATAGTTAAAAAGATATTTCATAAGAGAAATTTATAGCAAGTATAGATACAGAACAAAGAATAATAGGAATTTAAAAGGCATATTAATGTATATGTAGCATAAGGTTTTAAAATATTAGTACCTCACTTAATTTTTGCTGCATAATAAACCACTCCAAAACCAAGTAGCTTAAAACAATTGCCATTTTATTCAGCTAATAATTCTGTGGGTTGGCAGAGTGGTTCTTCTGGTCTGGGCCAGTTCAGCTGATCTCTCCTGGGCTCCCTCATTCATCTCTGGTCAGCTGGTAGGTTAGCTGGTGACTAGATGTTTTATGGATGGTCTCACACAAGTTTCTGGCTTTTGGATGAGACCCTGGTTGTCTTCTACTTAGCCTCATCTTCCAGCAGGCTAGCACAGTGTTGTTCACATGGTGGTTTTAGAATTTTAAGAGCAGCAAGAGAGGACATCCTCAGATGTGTAAGCAGTTTTCAAGTCCATTTGATAAATGTCCCACTGCCAAAGCAAGTTACACAACCACACCTAGAATTAGTGCAGGACCAAACTATACAGAGGCCCGGATATGGGAAGGGGAATTATAGCCATTTTTGCAAACAATCTACCACAATTTGAATATAAACAATTTTATGCCAATAGATTTGAAAACTTAGCTGAAATGAACAATTTCCTAGTGGGGAAAAAAAAAAACTTACCCAGCTAACTCAAGAAGAAATGAAAAACCTGAATAGATCTAAAAATAAATTATATCGGTAGCGAAAAATTTAACCTCTTCCAACACACTGAGAAAGAAAAGGTAATCTTGTTGATAGAACTCCAGCAAACATTCAAAGAACAGATAATTTCAGCCTTATTAAATGATTTTAGAGAAGGTAAGGGGTAACACTGCCCAACCCATTTTATGAGGCTAGCAAACCATGACATCAAGAAGGAGACCAAGACAGCATGAGAAAAGGTGCTTGCTTATAAGCCAGTTTCACTTATGAACATAGGTTAAAAAAAAATTATAAATAAAATATTAGCAAATCAAGTCCAGTAATGAATATCTTTTTAAAATTTTCTGGAAAGTTTTATCCCAGGTTTTATAAACATGTAACTTTTACATTGCAAGGTTCTAAGTTTAACATTTAAAAATCAGTTTACCACATTTACAGATGAAAGGGGAATATTATCTGTCTGTATCAATAGATGCAAAAGAAGCACAATTTAATAAAACTAAACACCTATTTGTGGCTAAAAAGGCAAATACAAAGATCTTAGCATATTAGGAATAGAAATGATCTTCCTTACCCAAAAAAAGACCACAAGCATCATATGTTATTATAAACTGCTATCCCTATATTGGGCATCTGTGTATATAGGAGGGTTTAGTCGTATTTATGCTATGTATTGTTTTTATGCCTGAAATATCTGGGGGAGTTGGAGGAATGGAGAGAGTACAATTCCTAAAAGGCCTTTGGAAACTTGATTATTGAGACTCAAAAAGTTAAAGGAAAACAGAATAAAAATAGAATGGGATAAACCTTAGTGAAACATTTAAATAAATTCCAAGAAATATGAAGTACAAAGCATAGATTTTTTTAAAGTTTTGAAACAATTTCAGACTTGCAGTTTGAATTTCAAATTTACATTAGTACAAAAACTACTGTGCACTCTTTACTCAGCACCCAGCTTGTTTGTTAGCTTTTTTCTGAATTTGCCTTATTCTCTCTTTCTCTCTCTCTCTGATTTCCATACACACACACACACACACACACACACACTTAAAACAGTTAAGTTGCAGACATAAAGCCCCATTACCCTTAATTTGTCAGTTCATACTTCATAAAAAAATACACTTTCCTGTGTAACCACAGTGCATTTGTCAGATGAACAGAGATAAATATCTACCTTCTGATTCAGAGACCTAACTCATATTTTGCTAGTTGTTCCTAATAATGTCTTTTATAAATCCAAGATCCAATCCGGGATTAGACATTGCACTTGTCATATTTCCTTAATCTCATTCAGTCCGACAGTTCTTCAGTCTTCATCTCTCGTGACTACATTTTTGAAGAGTACAGACTAGTTTTTGCGGAATGGCAGATTTAGGTCTGTCTGACTTTCCGCAGGTGGTGGTGGTTATTTTGGTTAGGAATACCACAGAAGTGATACTGTTTTCTCAGTGCCTGAGATCAGAAGGCACACGATGTGGATTTGTTCCTTACTCATAATGATAACCTTTGTCAGTTGGTCAAGCTGCTATCTGCCAAGTTTTTCCACTATAAATTAATAAGTATTTTATGGAGAGCACTTGAGACTATAAAATATCAATGCATGGATTTTAATATTTGTGAGATGCATTAATTTAAAAATAATGTAGAACTGATTGAGTAGTTGCTAAAGAAGTATGCTGTGATATAAGTGCAGGTTGGTAGGTAATCTAATGATTAGCATATATATAAGGCTCAGTTTGTTTAAACGTGTTCGCTTCTACATAGGACAAAAAATAAGTGTTATGCAGATAAGCCAGTAAACTGCAGATATACATATATTTCCAGTTTTAACTTTCTACTTGATCTGAATTTTAACATCAATATTAATACTTTTTCAGTTAATTTCTATTATTAAAAATTTCAGTAAATATTGTATTGGAGACTACACAGTATGCCCTCTGAAATTGTAAGTTGAAAAGGATTTTAGAAATCATTCGGTCTTTTTTTTTTAAAGATTTTTATTTATTTGACACAGAAAAACAGAGAGTGTGTGCCCACCAGTGCATGAGCAAGGGGGAGGGGCAGAGGCAGAGGGAGAAGCAGACTCCCCACTGAGCAGGAAGCCCAATGTGGGGCTCCATCCCAGGTTCCTGAGATCATGACCTGAGCTGAAGGCAGACAGCTTAACTGACTGAGCCACCTAGGCGCCCTAGAAATCATTCAGTCTTCTATCTAATTTATTTTGACTTAATTCCATAGACAAACTATAAACTTAAAAGAAGATTGATTTACCCAAAATGATATATTATGTGAATTGGCACATGTTGCTGCCATTACAAACAATTGAAATCCCATAAAATATAGAAATATATTTGCTAGTAGAGAATTTTTGTTTGTAAAAAGCCAGATAGCAAGAGTTTATATCTGAGGTAGTGGCAAGTAGGTAGCATTTATGCTAATGAATTCCCATTCCCAACAAGCATACAAACCTTAACATTTGACATTGAACTCTTTCCCATCTAGCTGACTTCTTGCTTTGGTAAGTAGATAAAAGCTAGCATACCATTTACAATGTATTTGCTAGGCTTTTATAGTAATAATGCATCCCCAAATTTGAATCTTAAGATTGGGAGGCATGATGTTGATCAGAACTACTGGTGTTTAATTGTGTGTGTGTGTGTGTGTGTGTGTGTGTGTGTGAGAGAGAGAGAGAGAGAGAGAGAGAAAGCTGTATTGTCACCAGTTAATTTTGTTACCAAATCCAGAAGGTAGCCTGTTACTGGTTTGTAGTATGCACATTTAATTCATGTTCTCCTTATCCAGAACAAAAGAGATGAACACTTACTGAAAAAAAGAAATGTTCCCCAAGAAGAAAGTTTAGAAGATTCAGATGTTGATGCTGATTTTAAAGCAGTAAGTTACTTTGGTGTTATAAAGTGTTTTTACAGTAATTTTTATTATGAGCAGAGAACTTCATTTTATTCTACGACCACTTTTACTATGGTAATTAATGTATATTAACTCATAACTTTAGTAAATAGACTTAATAAATGTAATTTTGTTTAAAAAAAAAACTCTTCCCTGAACTGTCTTTTTTTCCTTTTAAGCAAAATGTGACACTAGAAGCTATATTGCAGGTATGTTATTAATTTAATATAATTCTCATTTTGAAGTATTTTGAAATTGACATTTTTAAAATTTCTTAAATTTACATTTGGTGTTACAGAATGCCACAAGTGATAACCCAGTGGTCCAGTTAAGTGCTGTTCAGGCTGCAAGGTAAATACTAATTTGTCCAGAGAGTTATTGTAGGTGTCTTAGCTGGTAGTCTAGAAGTAATACATTGTTGTTTCTGTTCATAGTTTGAAAATTATAGTAATTAATTTCTTATATTTCTTTTTCTAGAAAGCTATTATCCAGTGACAGAAACCCACCAATTGATGACCTAATAAAATCTGGGATTTTACCAATTCTAGTCAAATGTCTAGAAAGGGATGATAAGTAAGTATGGATTTGAGTCTCTGTTCACTTTTTTCAGTTAACTGAAAATTTAGGATTATAATTTAACTAATGGGTTCAGTTAGGTTTTGCATTTATTATGTTTTTCATTTATCATACATTTTCATGTAATTTTCTAATTCTATGATCATATTCAGAAGACTAATAAAGTACTTCTTTTTTTGTTTTTGAAGTATGTGTATATTTTCTAGGAAAATTTTAGCTTCTGTTTATTGCCTATTCTAACTTACCTCAAATATTTATAGTCTTTATTTATTTTGTTTTTGTTTTGAGTAATATTTTAAAACAACCCAAATAGTGTTTGAGTCACTCTTTGCTTATGAGTCTATATATAGATTAACCTCATGACTGAGTCAACATGAATGGTTTCCAGAACTGAGTGGCTTTTACCCTGGGAATATTCCAGCTGATCCACTGATCTTCTGAAAAGTCTTTAATAGAACCCCAACCATGACTAATTGTCTAATAACATGCTTTTTATTTGTGGTAAATTAAAAATCAGGTTATACTTTTCCAGCACAGAAAGGGAAAAACACTACTTTGTATCTTTTGAGGTATGGCCTCATTTCTGTTAATGTTTAGAGATATCCCAGTGTGCTGTATCTTAAACTCATCAATTTGAATTAACTGGGAAGAACATAAATTTGAACTCCAAAATATTTTATTTATTTATTTTTAAAGATGTTATTTATTTGACAGAGAGAGACTATAAGCACGGGGACCAGCAGGCAGAGGTAGAGGGGGAAGCAGACTCTCTGCTGAGCAGGGAGCCTGGTGTGGGGTTCGATTCCAGGACCCAGGATCATGACCTGAGCCAAAGGCCGATGCTTAACTGACTGAGCCACCCAGGTGCCCCACGAACTCCAAAATATTTTAAAACAAATGCTGATTTCGCTTTTGAGAACATTTAGACTAAAATTTGGTATATTTTGCTAAATGTTTTCCAAGGAATTTTCAGTTGACTAGATAAAATAGTGAAATGTAAATGTTGCCACAAAGGGATTTTTATTATTTAAAAATACTTTCTTCTGCTTTCGTTGTGTGCTACAGCCATCCTTCCAAAAATGCTTAAAGCACACTTACTTTATGCAATCTTGTATATTTTCTGTAACAAGTATTTAAGTAAAAATAAGTTTTATTTCAGCTGTTTAAAAAGCAGTCTATTCTACCTCTACTTTTAGGGACCCCCTTTTTCCCTTGATCTCCTTCTCTTTTCTTTACTTTACATTCCAGCCTTTGGCAGAGGCTCATTTGTGTGTGTGTGTGTGTGTGTGTGTGTGTGTGTGTGTGTGTGTCTGTGAAATATAGCATATATACAAAAATTATGCTAAAATATATATGGGCCTGTACAACTACCACCCAAAGCAAAAACAAAATTGTCAGTGGTTTGGATTTGACTTTATGGATTTGTCATGGGAAATTGTGTTATCATAAAAATCCCATAGACTTTGGAGCCAAATAGACGTTGGTTTAAATCTAGAGTTTACTATTGACCAAAACCCAAGTGGCTTTTGAGCCTCACATACCTCATCAGTAAAAATTAGGTGGTTGTGAGGAATGGAAATAATATACACAAAACACTACATATCAAACTTACAATAAATGCTCATTTATTGTTTGCGTATTACACTCATTATTTTTCTACATCTTCTCTTCTTCTTTTTTTCCGAATGTTATCTTAGAACACTCCCTGCTTTATAATTTTATTTTTTTTATCTCACTGTTTTCTCATTTAAGGCCCTCAAGACTAGCTTAATATAATAACCCAATAACCCTTTCTTCTTCCAGACAAGAACAACATAAACTCATCATCTTTGATCTTATTGTCCCTTTGCTTCTTCTCTGCCTCTAATATTCCCGGCTTTTGCCGAAATTCATCATGTAGTTCTTATCTGATACTCCCATTTTCTTATCTGGCCCATCTTTTTTTACCTCACTGCTTGTTCTATCTCTGACATTTATTCTCCTTAAAATCTTTTTCCTTCTTGGATTTCTCTAACCTTGTAAGTAACAACCTCACTTTCTTTGATATTTATAGAGCTTTCTTCTAAGTCCCTAACCTTTGGCTGTCCTCAGTTTTTGCTCACTACCAACCCCTCCCACCTTGGTATTCTCTTCAAAGCAACTTACATTCTTTCAGCCATCTCTCCTAGCTTGATGTACATAATTTCCTTTTAACAGGTCTTTCCATCAGCCTTTAACCTTTTTTTATCTATTCTACATACCGTGGACTCTCCAACATTATTTTCTTGACTCTCCTTTTCAGTAGCCCTCTGTACTTAATATGTCTATAAAATACATTCCAAGTTCTGAAGCTTGGAATTTGAGTTCTACTCCCCTTCACCACCGCTCCCTGCCCCCCCATACACAAACACTTGATAACCTACCCTTCCAGTTTCATCCCCTGTTACATTTTTGCATACTTTCTTAGCTTCCGCTCTCTTGATCTGTACCTTGTCATCTGTACACATCATGGTCATCCCACCTGTGATACTTTTATTTGTATTTCCAGCTGTTAGTGCCTTTCTTTCTTTATCTGTCTTTGAAAAGCTAGTTCAGTTTTCACTTTCTTTGTGAAGTCTTTTATCACAATTCTAAATTGTAATGATCTCATCTTTTCAGTAAAATTATGCAACCTTGTAATATCTCCAATATGTAAAGCAGATGATATAGTGGATCAGATGGGGTCTCAGCTTTAAGACCAGTCTAGAGTCTGTAGTAGTATTCAAGTGAAATGGTGAGGGCCTCAACTAGTACAGTGATTCTAAGAGTGATGCTATGACTACGAAATAATTAGGGGATAAAATTGACATGACTTTTTGATTAGATGTTTATGGGAGAGGAAGGAGTCAAGGAAAATAATGACTGGCTAAATGTTGAAACTACCAGTGGACATAAACAAGTAGGTTTATATTGACTGACTTTGGAAGCCAGTGAGACAGTCAGGTGGAGATACCCACCAGGCAGTTGGGTATAACAAGGTGAAATTCAAGGACAGGGTAAAGGATAATCGTATAGGTCTATGGGTCATAAATTTAATTGGTAGTTACGTGTCTCAAGATTTTTTATTGTGTTTTACAGTCCTTCATTACAGTTTGAAGCTGCTTGGGCGTTAACTAATATAGCATCAGGAACTTCTGCACAGACTCAAGCTGTTGTACAGTCTAGTAAGTAAATTAATATCCTTACTCGCTGGGAGTTTTTAAAAAATAAAGGCAAGGAAGTGGAGTTTTATTGTAAAGACTGAATTTTATCTTACAACATTTTAAACTAGTGAATTTTATGAGTTACTTTTGATGGTTGGTATCTTTCCCATAGCTATCATTAATCTATCACTAAATAATTTTAATTGTGGTTGCTAAAAAGTGAACAAAGTTTTATCTTTTTGGGTAGAGACTATCTCCTAACAGCAGGTTTTAAATTTTCTGTTTGTAGTACCTCCAGTGTGCTGAGTAACTTACACCTTTTAACTTGTAACATACATTTTTAAAATTTTGCCCACCTCAGGATGGGCTAACTATGATTAGTGTGTTGATCCAAACTGACAAAAGAAAGCTCTTTGAAAAAATTAGTTGTCACCAAGTACTCCATGTGTGGGATGCTTTAGGGGGCACTGGAGATGATTTTAAGTAGTATGATACAGCAATAAATTACATCGAATCAGTTAGTGAGAATACCACTCTCTTTCAGATATTTCAAAGGAGAAAGTTCCCAGTTAGATATTAGTTGTACCAAAAAGGTAGCAGGTTTTAGACTAGGGCTTTTAATGGAGACTAGTAGGTACAATTTAATAACAATGTTTTATTTGCATATTGAATTTTTTGGTTACTTTCTATTTGTGATACTGGTAAGTGATATTGGTCTTCTATTTATAGAAGTGATAAAATTGTTAAATTACAAATGTGAGGTCAGTTGAAAGCCTCATGCATTGCTGGTGGGAATGTAAAATGGTGTGGCCTCTTTGGAAAACAGTTTGTCAAAAGGCTAATCATAGAGTTACTATATGACCCAGCGGTGCCACTACTAGGTGGACCCCACATGAAAACATGCCCACATAAAGACTTGTATGAGTACTCATAATAGCCCAAACATGGAAGTAATCCCAGTATTTTTGAGGTTCATCCATATATAGCACCTATCAGTGTTCCATTCTTTTTTATTGCTGAATAGTATTCCATTATATAACACATTTTGTTCATCTACTTATATCAGTTAATGGACACTGGGATTACTTCCATATTTAATTTAAGTGTTAAGTAAATAATACAGGTAGTGCAGATATACAACAAAAAATCCTGGAAGTAGTACTCAATTGACTGAAATTTAAGAAAAAGTAATCTAGCTTATGTTTAGTTTCCTACCTGGAGTGAGTATGATACCAGTGTTTTAGAACCTACATTAACGTGTAAATTATGTAGGAGTAAAGATAATAATGATAAATTATTTTAATACATAAGGTAAGCCTGATATGGGAATGATCAGTTCTTTAGGTAAAATCCCATATCAGCAATTGGGATCATATTGAGTAAAGTAGTATATTCTAAGTTTATGTGTTTGGGGGTGGGGGGATCTCTCTTTTTTTTTTAAATGCATTATAGGAAAAATTTCATGCTGCTGTTTTTAAATGCATTATAGGAAAAATTTCATGCTGCTGTTTTCTTTTGGTTAATGATATCTAATAGCAGCTTTTAAATCTTGTCAGTAGGTGTGTTACTTTGAATATTACGAGGGGGAAATACTAAAATTAACTTTTTTAGGGTAAAGGTATTTGCCACATTCATTCAGTGAACTGTAATTGGGTAACCATAGTGTGCCAGGCTCTGTATATTTTATCAGCTTATTTAGTCTGAAATCTATAAACTCTTCAACATTTTGCAGTAGCAATATTTGTTTTTATTATAGATGCCGTACCTCTTTTTTTGAGACTTCTCCATTCACCACATCAGAATGTTTGTGAACAAGCAGTATGGGCTTTGGGAAACATTATAGGTAAGTTGGATTTAGGTTTAAAAAGACTCCAATTAAGAATCTTAATTAACTTTTTTCCTACATTGGCATAGCCATTACATCCTATGTTTCCTCTAATTTTAACGTGGGTTGACTGTCTTCGTGTCTCATAAATACTAACTTAAGATGGTACCTCTTGAAACAGATATGCAATTTGCTATCAGGATTGGTAGGTTAAATTTGTGTTCTCCAAATCAAAATCTGGAGAAACAGCAACACTTGCTGCCCTTGACTAATGGTGAGGAAACATAGAACATCAGTGTCCCAACATGAGCCATTGCATACATTTCAGACTTTCTCATCCTGAATGTAATTTTTTTTTAAATACAATTTTCATTTCTGTAGGTGATGGTCCTCAATGTAGAGATTATGTCATATCACTGGGAGTTGTCAAACCTCTTCTGTCCTTCATCAATCCCTCCATTCCCATCACCTTCCTTCGGAACGTCACATGGGTCATTGTCAATCTCTGCAGGAATAAGGACCCCCCACCGCCTATGGAGACAGTTCAGGAGGTAAATGAAGAATTGCAAAGCCCAGATGGTATATTTTCCCTATGTTTATGCTTTAGATTTTCATTCAAGGAATGAAATAATGCATATACTGATTTCATTGCAGGTATGAGATTTTTTAAGTAACATATCATATTTAATTTTTGACTCCTATGAAATGAAAGTTGAGTATCTTATGGCACCTGACAAAATGTTAGTCCACCCTAATTCTTATTTTTTAATGACTATTTTCATAAAAACACAACTTTCAAAAAGAAAAATACAAAAGGAGAAAACCAAATCTCAGAAGTTTTATTACTACATTGCATTTTTGGTTTATTACTAAAAAAATAAGGGATTGCTACAGATAAAACTAGTGTACTTATATGCAAATGTTCTTGAGTGAATTTACATTAAGTCCAATTGAAATTTCTCTAGATATACAAAATCAGTGTTCTTAACTATGCGACATACTTTGTGTTAAATCTACTAATTAAAACAAAGTAAAATCTTTTCTATTTACATTTAAGTTGTAAATGGATCTGAGTATTTTAAGTTTTTTAAAATTCTATGCAACCTTTAATCATTTGACTGTGTTGAAAAATGTTAACTATGAACCTTTATATTTAACATCGTTCACCAGCTTCTGGGTTTTGCTGTTATGGAAAGGGTACTTAGTGTGATTTCCCCCCCCAGATTTAAAAAAAAGGATATGCAAGGCCTGAATTCAGCAAACTGTATATTTTGTACTGGTTATAATTTTCTTGACTAAATCTGAAGTCAGAAACTTTAATTTGACTGAAGTAGCTAATTAAATAAAATCTTCCCTTTCTCTTTAAGCAGAGTAAGTGAGATGACAGTTTTAGGAATAGCTTTTTTTAGGGTCACCTGGCTGTCTTAGTCGGTAGAGCATGCGACTCTTGATCTTGGGGTTGTAAGTTTGAGCCCCATGTTGAGTATAGAGATTACTTAAAAATAAAATCTTTACCAAAAAAAACAGCTTTTTTTTTTTTTTTAGCTAGCTCTACTGAATAGTTGCATCTTCATTCTTTCCACTTGACATTAATGTTACAAAGAAAGTTACTTTTCAAAACTGTTTTTCCTTTAAGGTGCATTAATCTCTGCCAGATTTATTTGGTTATTTTATTTGGACATCTGAACTATGGTTTTTCAGATTGAATTGAAATCAGATTTTCATTTTCCTAATAGAGATTCAAACAAGTTTAACGTCTTTTCTTGCTCTGCGAGTAGTATTTACTGCTTTTTGTATCACAGTTATTCATTTTTACAAAGACATATTCATCAACTCTAGTGTTATTTATCATTTATCTTCTTTCCTCAGATTTTGCCAGCATTGTGTGTCCTCATATATCATACGGACATAAATGTAAGTAAAGTCGAATCTTAGATTTGGGATTTTGCTCTTGATGGGACTAGAAGGATTATTTAATTTTTAGACTTTTGTAAGTGTCAGCATTTATTTTATTAACTTGTGAGGCTTCCACAATGTATGACTTTTTCAGAAATAGGATTAAGGTTATATTAACTTTATATCTTAAATCATCCATATAGCAAAAGTGCTAACTTTAGAGAAATTTCACATATGTAGGTATTTATCTGTATCATTCATATTATTTTAAGTATCAATATTCATAAAGTGGTAAAAACTTTATAGAGCACCTTCATATTTCTTTAAACCTCATTAGTTGGTTAAGCATCCAACTCTTGATTTCGGCTAAGGTAGTGATCTTAGGGTCATGGAATTGAGCCCTGTATTGGGCTCTGCATTGGGCTCCGTGCTTGGCACTGAGTCGGGTCGTCCCTCTCTCTCCCCCCTTTTGCTCTCTTTCTTTCTCAAGTAATTAAATGAAATCTTTAAAAAAAAATCTCATTTGATTCTTATAATAGGATAGATATTATGCCACCATTCTATAGAATAAGAAACTGGGCCTCAGGGACAGATTAAGTGATTTATCCAAGGTTGCAGAGCTTATAAGAATCGAAATTGATGTTCACAACAGAGGTCTTCTAAAAAAAAACAAAAACAAAAAAAACCTGAGATCTTCTGGTGGCAGATCTTGTGTGCTTTCTGTGAAACCACACTGCCTCCCAGGATACCTTTGGAGGGATAGTATTGAAGAATATCAAGTATGGTTTTAAATGCAAAGGCATTTTCAGATTTGGTCATTACATAAGATTTAGTTAAGAATTTACACTATATATTCTGGCAGAGTTTTTTATTAGATAAGCTGAAAACTCTCCTTAACGTAGCAAAGCAAAATGTTACTCTTCCGTGGAGTAAGATAATGAATGAATTTCAGTGAATCTAGAATTGATTCTAGTTTTCATCTAGCAATGATTGGCTTCTCTTGTTCCAGCTAAGATCTCTTTCTGATTTGCTGTATATTTGTGTTTTTATAATCCTGTCTTTATTTACATACACATACAATACAAATGTATGCGTGTTTGCCAGAATTATGTGTGTGATTTATCATTGGGATGAAGAAAATACATCTTTGCTAGCATTGAACCACATTTCTCTAGTTCATTTTAGAACTTTAAGCTCTTAGGAAGGAATCTTTTTGCAACTAAAGTAACTTGTCATTTGTGACATATTAGCCTGAAATGTCATAAAAATTAAGTGAAATCTGTTTAGCCATATACTATCCTATTTTCAAAATGAATATAAAGTGACTTAGTAAAAGTCAAAAAAATAATTATATAAAAAATGTATTTGTTGCTAAATTTAATTCTAAGCATTCCAACAGCTAAGATTAAAGGGAAAATAACCAAAATATCTGATATTGCCATCAAGACTTTTACCCCAGGACATTATGGAATTGTTTACAGCCAAAAGAAATCTTCCACCATCTGTTGATGATGTTTATTTGAAAGCCAGGGGTATTAAAATGGCAAAGTGCTGAGTTAAGGTATATTTGTCAAGTTTAACAAACACTCATGGATTATTAACCACTTTAGGCAGAATTGTGCCGTGAATTATAGGCTCAAAGATAAAGAGGGGCGCCTTGGTGGCTCAGTCGTTAAGTGTCTGCCTTTGGCTTGGGGCATGATCCCAGGGTGCTGGGATCGAGCCCCACATCAGGCTTCTCCGCTGGGAGCCTGCTTCTTCCTCTCCCGCTCCCCCTGCTTATGTTCCCTCTCTCGCTGGCTGTCTCTCTCTCTGTCAAATAAATAAATAAAATCTTTAAAAAAAAAAAAAAAAAGATAAAGAAGACATAGAGACCCTGCCTTCTAAGACCTTTACATTAGTAGCAGGTAAAAAGAGTTTAAAGGAATGAACTTTTGTTGATGACTTGCTATGCTGAACCTATTTCTTTAACTTCCTTTTACCTTATTAGCACCCTTATGGGATAAGTTTTATTCTCCTATTTTACAGATAAGGAGTTTAAAATTCAGTAAAGTAAATTAACCAACTAAGGGCCTATATGATAAATAAGAGCCATAGCTAAGACTTGAAGCTATGTCCAAGGCCTGTGCTTTTTTTAATACCACGATCACATAAATACACAACATGGTGTCAAAACAAAACAAAACAAAAGCGAAATAGAGGAATGACCAAAATGCTAATTATGAGAGTGCATGTTCTCTCTGGTAACAAGAAAGCTTCACTGAGAAAGTAGCATTTGAAACAAGTGTGATGTGGAGAAAGATGGAGGTAGAAATGACAACAGAGGTAACAAAGATGATTATTTTAATAGCTAACATTTATTAAGGGTTGTAAATGTGCCAGGCATTGTTTTAAGCACTTTTCATATATTAACTCATTTATTCCTTATGAAAATGAAATTGGTACATCATTATCTCTCTCTTACAGACGTGGTAAAAGAGGCAGATAGTTAAGTAATCTGTCTAATGTCATACAACTGGGACAATTAGTATTTTGTCAACTTGAAAAGTCATTTCAGGTATATGAGGAAAGATATTAAAGACTCAGGAGCATTCTTGGAGGTTTTGGAGAATACAGGTAGCTAATAACCCAACACATTTGCTGGGAAGTTGAGTTGCAGGGTTTTGAATCCTGTGTTAAGCAGTTTTGGCTTTATCTTGTGATCAGTGCAGAGTAATTGAAGATTTTTAAATAGAGGAGTGATGTGCTCATATCTGTTATGGTCAGATAACTTAGAAGAGGTATGCAGGGTTTAGAATGGGGGAGGTATGGATGTAAGTAGTCTCATTTTGCTATCATAATTGGTTTAAAGAAGTTGGTGAAGGTCTGAATTAGAAATAGTAATGGTTAAGAGAGGAAAAGTTTGGGTGTTAAGAGAGAAAATAAGTAGAACTTCGAGAGGAAAGGATCAAATTGAAGGAAAAGTAAAAATTGCTTTGGTTTCTAATTTAGCAGTCCACCTGGATAATAATGCCATAACCATCAGAAGGAGTAAAGCAAAAGGATGAGACTGGTAGAGAAAGATGATGAGTCTATTGTAGGTCAGACACATTGATTCTGATTTACTTGTTCCTTCATAGCAGTATTCTGAGAAAGAAGATGCAATATAGACTTGAGATTTATCAGTATTTAAGGGCTTTATGAAAATATGGAAAAAGGGCTAAAAGTTGAATTCTAATAATGCTCTGCATTTGAGCAGTGACATCAAGGGAGGGAGAGCCAGCAAAGCAGTTGTTAGAACTAGAGAGATGGAAGAATAAGTTATAAAAACAAAGAGTAGGGAAAAATACGGCAGAAATTTAGCAGTTTCTGAATCATACAGCATCTTATATACCACTTTAAGAGCCATATATCCTTTTTATGTAGTTGATAGCAAACCAGAGAATAATGGTCTAATTTGTATTCTGGATTGATGGTTCATACCATTAAGTGGAGTGTAGATTTTAGGGGAAAGTGGGGTTGGGAAGACAAATTGATTTGTAGTATGGATGAGAGAAATTTAGCACCAGTACTAGAGCTTAGATATCAGGAAGACAAGAGAAGATTCTAGAAGTGTTTCAGTGATAAATTTGCTGGGTTTGATATGGGTGGTAGGAAAGAGGAAGTCCTATCCATCTTTCTAATTTGGGTTTTAAGGTATAGGACACAACAGAAAACAACAATAGCAGCAGGCAGAGGAATGAAACAGCACGAGTGACTTACTTTATGAGAAAGTGACTATTGAGAATGCTGGAGAAGCTGGGTTGGGGTGTAGAAATGATGAGTTGGTTTATGGATTGCAGTATGCCTATGTGACATCAGAGGAAAAACTACTGACCCTCAGGACTAGAGAAAAAATCTGGACTGGTTCAGGTTAGTCTGTGTGTATTGCTTTGTAGTTATTGTGCTTCTTAAAGGTAATTTGCAGTTGCAGTGATTCTGTAGCATTTGGTTTTCCTGCCCTTTTCAAAGTTATTGATCCATGGCTTGACATGCCTAGACAATTCTGAGTGTTAGCTGACATTTGATACAAATCTAGTTTATTATATTGCTGGTGCAAATGAAATTAATCAGTTGAAGCAGATTGGTTATGTGTGGAGACTTGATTGTTAGTGACACTTGATAATAAGCGTGTCAGGGATCCTGAGACCACTCTCAGTTTCAGTGAACTGCTAGAAAGTCACAGAAAAGCTGTGACACTCATGCTTATAGTTAATTACACGAAAGGATACAGATTCATTTAGGAAAAACTTAGTTTTTTCCTTCCTATGTAGGGAAAATCCCAGTCCTTCCCAGCTGTGTGTTTATCTTCGGTATGTCTCCTTTACTACTCACACAGACTACTTCACTTCTGACACTTCTAGTTGCCAGATGTGGGGTTTTCCCCACAACAAAAGGGAAGTCTCTGTGGTACCAGCTGGGTATCCTACAATTAATTTGATTGTGACACGGTCTACCTGGGGGGAGTATCCGATCCCACAGGTTAAGCGTTCATTTCTCTCAGGTCCCCCACCCCCACCCCAGCACTCCCACACTTCAGACGCCAGTTCCAAGCCCAGGTTGTCACCTGCTCTTCTGACTAACTGGCTATAGATCGGAAGTTCCAGCAAACCTGTCCTTGAGTTCATTTAGGTTCATTTGTTAAAGTGGCTCACAGAACTCAGGGTAACACTTAAATTTGCCAGTTTACTAAAGGAGATGATAAAGGATACAGATGAAGAGATACAAAGAGCAAGATCCAGGAGGGCCCTAAGGGCAGGAGCTCTATCCAGGAAGGTCAATGAACTTTGTACTATGGGGATTTTTATGCAGGTTTCCTCCTGTAGGCACGATCAATTATTAACTCCCATTTCCAACCCCCCTCCCCTCTCTCTATAGGGTTGAAAACTCCAAACTTCTAATCAGGGCTTGGTCTTTCTGGCAACCAGCATCCATCTAGGAGCCGACCCAGAGTCGCCTCAGTAGAACAGAAGATGCTCCTAGTTCTCTTACACTTAGGAATTGAGTTTAGGAGTCCTATGTCAGGGGCAGGGTCAAAGGCAGATACTAGAACAAGAGATGTTCCTATTGCTCTTCTCGCTTAAGAAATTACAGGAGTTTTAGGAGCTCTGTGCCAGGACAGAGTGCCAGGGACAGACACCTATATGTATTTATATTATTTACATATATAAATATATATTTCTTATTATTTCACAAGGTTAAAATCAACAAAGGCAAAAGGCATAGAGGGCAGAGTTTAGGAGAAACCAGGTACAAGCTTCCAGTTCTCCTCTCCCAGTAGAATTGTAAGGACAGTGCTTTATTTTCCCAGCAACCATGTGTAACACATACAAACACATGAAATATTGCTAACCAGGAACCTCCTGAACTTTGGTGTGCAGGGTATTTATTGGGGGTCAGTCATATAGGCATGGACAGCCCACATGACTGCCCTTAGCTATTCTGGAGGTCAGACTGATACAGTGTGGCCCACAACTTCAAGCAAACTAAAAGAGATATTCAGCATGAAATCACATTGTTACATAAGCTATTTGCCCAAGATCTCAGGTATACAACGTAATCAGGCAGGATAATCCAAGAGCTCAGAAGTTATCTCAAAGGAGCTAATCAAGGGCCAGTCCTTTTCTTTGGAATGTGTAGGATGTGAGTACCCCTGGTCTTCTAAGTTACCCATTACTGCATATAAAGATTAAATATGAGTACACAGTTAACCCAAATTAACTCTAGTTGTCTCTGAAGCATGTGTGAAGTTGACATTCCTTAGATGATCTGTTGATATCTAATCTTCTAGGAAATGCTGTACACATTAATAGCAGTTTTCTATAACAGTGCCTCACAGGACATGATTTGTTAGCACATTTATTGGAGGTGGCATAAATCAGTAAAGGTGACGTAAATCAGGTCTTTGAGCTGAGTGTATCCTTATTGGCAGACTTTGAGTTGTTGGTGATTTTCCTTTGGTTCATATACCAGTTTTCAAGATTATTATCTCAAAACATGAACCATGTGGAGTTGTCAGTCTTTTGCGTGTGTGCATATATGCCTTCTGTTGTGTGTCTAGAGATCAGCTTTCTAGCAGTCTTCAAGTATCTGAACTATTAGCTGAAGTAAAAACTTTTAAAGCTTTCTAGCACAGAAAAACAGACATGAATAGTGAAAAATAATTGAAGTAGCCCAGGATTAGTAAAGACTTTGTTGGCACATCGTTAATCAGATGGTTAGCTGTACGAAGAGTATACTCATTGACTATTAGTGGCTGTAAAAGCCAGGTAGTTTAGGATGGAAATCAAAGAGAAAACCAAGAAAAAAGAATAGTAGAGGGGGCAGGTGTAAAATAACAGAAGCAGCTTACATGGGAAAAGGCAACAAAAGGTAAAATTACAAGCGTCCGAGACGTAGAGCTGCTGTTCAGCCTGATAATGGAGATGAGAAAAGCAAACTTTGATGAAAACAGAAGAAGCTGGAGTGGCCTGATAATCATGTGCGATGAATTTCAAAGTTTTTAGAACTTTTTTAATATGAAATCTTCAGGGGCACCGTGGTGGCTCAGTTGGTTAAGCGTCCAACTCTTGATTTTGTCTCAGGTCATGATCTCAGGGCCATAAGATTGAGTTTTGCTTCAGGCTCTGCCCTGGGTGTGGAGCCTTGCTTAAGATTCTCTCTCTCCCTCTCCTCCTCACCCCCCCTTAAATAAAAAAGAATGGGTGTTGAATTTTTCAGCGTCTGTGGAAATAACCATGATTTTTCTCCTTAAATCTGTTAATGTGACATATTAATGATATTTCTAAAATTGAACCATTTTTGCATTTCTTTTTTTTTTTTTTAAGATTTATTTGAGAGAAAGAGAAGGTGAGCAGGGGAGAGGAACGGGGGGGGGGGGGAGAGAAAATCCCAAGCAGACTCCCCCTTGAGCCATGCAGGGCTCTATCTCGTGACTGCAAGATCATGACCTGAGCTGAAACCAAGAGTCAGATGCTCAACCAACTGAGCCACCCAGGCGCCCCCCATCTTTGCATTTCTTAAGTAATTCCACTTGATCATCATACGTTGTTTTCTTAGTGTGGTATGGGATCCTGTTCATTAATGTTTTATTTAGAATTTTTGCACCAGTGTTCACATAATTGATACTGGTCTGCAGTTTTACTGTTATGCTGTCCTTATGAGGCATCAATATTATGTTTTTATTGCTTTTTAGAAGTTTAGGTGTTAACATTATGCTTCCTTTATTTCTTTATGCTCGAAAACAATTTATATAACATTGGGTCTGTCTGATCTTTGAAGAGTGGTAGTGTTGCCCTTGAAACTTTTGGATCTTGGTACTTCGTAGGGTTAGTTCCTTGATGATTTTCTTTATCTTTGCTATGGAAATTATCTTGTTTAAACTATCTATCTCTTCTGAGGTCAGTTTTTGTCAATTGTTGTCCTAGGAAATTACTCATTTCATCTAGATTTTACTAGATTTACTTCCATGTACTATTTACTGTTCTTTTATTTTTAGCCTTTTTGAATTACTTAATTTTAGATGTGTCTCTTGTACACAGCATAGAATTGGGTTCTGTTTTGGGAGTCAATTTAAGAATCTTTTTCTTGTTTATAGGTGAGTTAATCCTGTTCATATTGTTTCATATGTTTAGTTTCAACTCTGCCACGTTATTTTGTATAGTATTTTGTGTGTGTTTTATTTTCTATTTAGTGTGCTTTTTTTCTCATTTTGGTATTTAGGTTTTTGTTCTAATGTTACCTTTATATTTACACCTTTTATAATGCCCTTTTCTTCTACTATCTGTTTTGATAGTTTTAAATAGTATTTTTTGACTCCTGTCTAATATCTATACAATAATCGAGGAGCTTATTCTGTTTTCTGTTTTCTCTTGCTTCGTCCTTCCATTTTTGAGTCTGCTTATCTTTTGTCAAATTTAGGGAATTTTCTGCCATTATTTCTTTAAATATTTTTCAGCTCCACTTCTCTTGGGACTCTTGATGGCACAGTGTTAGACCCTTTGTTACTGTTCTATAACTGTCATGAAGTTTGTTTCTCCTGTTATTCAAATTGGGTGATTTGTATTGATCTATCTTTGAATTGATTGATTTTTTTTTCCCTTTCTCCATTTTACCAGTGACTCCTTCCGGTGAGTTTTAAATTTGGATTATTGACTTTTTCAGTTTAAAATTTTCTGTTTGGCTCTTCTTTATGTCTTCTGTTTCTTTACTGAGATTTCCTATATTTATTTGTTTTAAATATATTCATAATTGCTCACTGAAGTACTTTTATGATAGTTCCTTGAAAATCTTTGTCAGATAATTTCAGTATCTGTGTCATCTTGGAATTGACATCTGTTGACTGTCGTTTACCTTTTGAGTTGAGATGTTCCTGATTCTTGGTATGACAAGTTATTTTCATTTGTTAGCCTGCACATTTTGGGTGTTATGTTATGCGACTCTGGTTTCTCTGTAAATCTTGTTACCTGTTACTGCCAGACTGGGTAGTAGACAGGCTCTGCCCACACATACAACATCTGCAGACACCCTTCAGTAGGGAGGCCTTAATGCTGGGGTGGGGTGGTAGGTGGGCTCAGCTCATAGGCGTAGCTCCCTTCTGTCCTCCCCTTTTTGAAGTGCAATATTTCTGTTTTTTCAGAACATACACCATTTATAAATTACTCTTCCACTCCTATCCCACGTTTATTTTTGTCTGTGATCTACAATGAAGTATTTCCACATCCATCATGAGTGGAGTGACGCTCATCCTCTAGTGCAGAAGGTATCAGCGGATTTTTCTGAAAAGGATGGATAGTAAATATCATAGGCTTTTGGAACCACATGGTCTCTGTCCCACTAACGTGAGGTAGTTTTGCTAGGATATGTTACTTTTAAACACTTTACTCTCTTCCCCTCTCCTCTTCTCTGAAGTCTTACATAGGCTTGGGGCAGGAGGCCCAGACGAAAACTAGAATTTAATTTTTTCTTTTCTTACATATAATTTGAAATTTGTAGTATTCTCTGATTCCTACTAATGCTGAAGGTGTGGGCTATATGTATTTGTTTGTTTGTTTGTTTGTTTTTAAGATCTTATTATTTATTAGAGGGCACACGAGCAGGGGGAAGAGGCAGAAGGAGAAGCAGACTCCCCGCTAAGCAGGGAGCCTAACTGCGGGGCTTGATTCCAGAACTCTGAGATCATGACCTTAGCTGAGGGCAGATGCTTAACCAACTGAGCCACCCAGGTGCCCCTAAATGTGGTTTTATTTGCTCTTTTTATTCATCTCTTTACTTTTTGAAGGATATGTAGATGGATTTTATTTTATTTTTTAGGATTTTATTTATTTATTTAACAGAGATAGAGACAGCCAGCGAGAGAGGGAACACAAGCAGGGGGAGTGGGAGAGGAAGAAGCAGGCTCATAGCAGAGGAGCCTGATGTGGGGCTCGATCCCACAACGCAGGGATCACTCCCTGAGCTGAAGGCAGATGCTTAATGACTGTGCCACCCAGGCGCCCCTGTAGATGGGTTTTAATTCAGGTGGCATTAATTTAAAGCAACAGAATGTGTTTAATTTGGATACCTTAGTAAGAAGCATCTCTGATTTCACATGAATAAGACCCGTGCTTACATATAAACTCTTTGACTTTGAGTGAGTCAACAAACCTAAGTCTTTCTTTTATTTTTTTATTATTTGCAAAATCAGATGGGTATGGGGCATGGTTTATATTCTCTGCTCTTCACTTGGAGACCTTTTTCAAGGGCTTTGCAAATAATTAACTTTTTCCCCCAAAGCTAAAATGCCAACTTATTTCTTTTATCTGTTTACTTTAATAGCCTGAAAATTTAATTACATTGCTAAACATGTTTGAAAACCACTAGTATCCTTTTGGTGTCTTCTAGCATTGAAGCAGCTGGTATATGGTCTTGTTCTGTATATAAAGTGTTTCCTTGTGATTATTAGGTACTCAGTTTGTGGGGCAGAGAGAAAACTTTTCTGCCTTTTTTTTTTTTTTAAAGATTTATTAGAGAGAGAGAGAGAGAGCATGTGCACACACACAGCAAGGGAAGAGGCAGAAGGAGAGGGAGAGAATCTGAAACAGGCTCGACTCCTTACTGAGTATGGAGCCTGATGCTGGGCTTGATCTCACTACCCTGAGATCATGACCTCAGCTGAAATCAAGAGTCATATGCTTAATGGACTGAGCCACCCAGGCGACCTCTGCCTATTTTTAAATTCATCTATCTGATACATAAATGCAGAAGTTAGGGTAAAAGTTGTCTCAGACTTCTGTCTCCTTTTTGTGAAGAATGATCTGAGGTAGGCATTGAGAGAGTTCTCTGCTGCTTAGTAGATTTATTCGGTAAGCAGGTATGTTTGCCACCAGTCTAAAATATAAAGTTTAATTACTTTTTATGTCACCACCCCGAAGTATGTTAAGTATTTTAAGCGTTCAAACAAATACCTAACCTGGTAATTCTTTTTTACTTTCTGTAGATTCTTGTAGATACAGTTTGGGCTCTGTCATACCTGACAGATGGAGGTAATGAGCAGATACAGATGGTTATTGATTCAGGGGTTGTACCATTTCTTGTGCCCCTTCTGAGCCACCAGGAAGTGAAAGTTCAAGTAAGTATCTTATTTTTCTTATATAGAATTGTGTTTGCTATATAACCTGTTAACTTGAAAAACTAGGCTTCACTTCTGTCTCTATGTACATAACTTCCATATTTCTCCTCTGTTTTACTGAATCTGATTTTGTTGGTTTCTAAATCTTTATCTCACCCAGATTCTTTGCAGAGTTTCAGACTGACAATAGACAATTGTCCTCGAGGTCTTGGACATCTCCTCTAAGAACTCCTTCAAGCATTCCATTGGCATTTTACCAGACAAAATTAAAATGTATCATCTTCTCCCACAAACCTGCTCCTCTTTATATATCCCCTTTCAGTAGACCACATAGTCCAAGCTTGAAACCTTGATTCCTCCTTTCATTTCCCCTCCATTGCAGAGTCCTATTAATTCTCATTATAGAGCTTTCACATCTGTCTGCCCCTTATGTATCTAGAGCCACTGATTTAGTTCAAGACTCTTTTTTTTCCCCTCCAAATAATTGCAACAGCATCCTAACTGCATTTCCTCCTCTCTCCTTTCTCCACACTCTAATTAGGGGTGGGTGGCTGATAGGTATTCATTCCACTTCTGCCAAAGTGACTGTCTAGATGGAAATATGCGCCCATTCCAGGCCTTTATTAAAATATTTCTGTGGTACTAATTTAGTAAGAGATAAAAAAATAGCTGCTGTTAAAATGAACCTTTACTTTTTAAATTTTCATTTCTTTTTATTTTTTGAATCTTTGAGCAGTTTTTCACACAATTTTTCTATATAGTTCCATTTTTTACAAGACTTGTTTAAAATTCAAAATTGCCTCCCAGTTCTACGTAGTACTTTGTCTAAGAATACAGTAAGTGTCAGTCATTTAGCCCTTGCATTTTTACATTTTCTCAGGATTATGAAAAATGTAGAATCCACTTTATAAACAAATGAATTTATAGAAAGTGTTTTATCCCCACCGCAGACAGCAGCACTCAGAGCAGTTGGCAACATAGTGACTGGCACCGATGAGCAGACCCAGGTTGTTCTCAACTGTGATGTCCTTTCACACTTCCCGAATCTCTTATCACACCCAAAAGAGAAAATAAATAAGGTAAAGCACTCTCTGTATATTTCATATCTAACTGTCCCCTTGTTTTCTGTTGCTATTTGTTTGATCATGATTGTCTTCAAAACCACTGTAGTTAAGATGAGAATTATTTCAAGTCACCTCCGCAGTTATTTTGTTATAAGTGCTGCCCTAATAAAATAACCAGTGTTTTTATTTAAATATATTGGGCAGTAGCCAGAATCAGTAAATTAGTAGCCACTAAGTGAGAATATGTAAAAAATCTCTCATTGGATGGCTGGTAACTTTTATAAACAGAGAGATCATAATTTAATCTCCCTGTGAAATTAGATTGGACCAAAAGCGGCAGTGCCTAAATTAAAGATCAAAAAAGTCCTTTTTAAAAAAAATTTCAATGTTGAGATACAAACTTATTGTTAAATATATACTTAAGTACTGAATTCCTTTTGTGTCTGCCTTATTTCACACTGCGTAATTTTTTTAAGGTTCATCCATGTTGGAGCATGTATCAGAACTTCATTTCCTTTTATAGCTGAATAAATATTCCATTGTACATATATACCACATTCTGTTTATCCATTCATCTGTTGATGGACACTTGGAGTTTTTCTACCTTTTGGCTGTTGTGAATAATGTTGCAGTGAACACTGGCATGCAAGTGTCTATTTGGGTCCCTGCTTTCAGTTCTTTTGGGTATATATCTAGGAGTAGAACTGCCCAGTCATATGGTAATTCTATGTTTAGCTTTTTGAGGAACTGCCAAATTGTTTTCCGTAGTGGCTGTACCATTTTACATTTCCACAAGCACTGTATAAGGGTTCCAGTTCCTTTTTTTAAATTATTATTACTAGTAGCTGTGAAGTGATGTCTTGTGGTTTTGATTTGCATTTAGTTTAATGTAGTTTTATCTTCCTGAAATGCCACTATCCCCAGAACCAACAGAATTGATCATTTCTTCTGTGTCATAGCTATATTTGTATAGTTACTCAACTATAATTTGACAGTTGGATTCTTAAGAAAAGTATGTTGTCAGAAAGTGCATTTTATGAATACATTTGTTCCATTGAGGGGAAAGAAGCCAGTCTTTTAGACTCTGGGCCAGTTATTTTTACTGTAGAAATTTCAATAATCTAGGTGATTTTTACAGCTAAGTGTATTCCATAATTGGAAACAGAGCTGAGAAGTGAGGAAGCCGGACAGAAGTGGGTGCAGAGAAGTTCTGGCCTGTGATCGATATGCCTAAGTGAAGGTATCATGGGGGAAAGAAAAAGGGTTCAGATAGATTCCTGCTCAGCCTCAGCAGCCAGTTAGTCTCCTCAGAAGTTTTTCACCTTGAGCACGTGTGTTATTTGCACTTGGGATCATCAGGGGACCCTCAAGGTGGAATAAAACTCAGTTTTATTCCTTCAGCACTTTCTTTAAAGATTGATTGATTGATTGATTGATTTTAGAGAGAGAACACACTCAAGTGAGTGCGGTTGGTAGGTGGGGGAGGGTGGGTGGCGAGGGAGAGAGAGTATCCGAGCAGACTGCCCACTGAGTGCAGAGCCCAACATGGGGCTTGATTGCATGACCCTGAAATCATGACCTGAGCCCAAATCAAGAGTTTGACACTTAACTGACTAAGCCACCCAGGCACCCCATATTCCCTCAGCATTTTAGTTTGAAATTTTTCAAACCTACGGGAAATTTGCAAGAATAGTATAGTGAACCCCTATATACCCTAAGCACTGATTTACCAGTTGTTAACATCTTACTAAAATTGGATGGCAAAATAAATTTTCAGTTAACTTTTTTAATTGTAGAAGAGACAACATTTGACACTAAAATTAAAATAGAACCTGCTGGTTTGTGACTTACAAATCCCTTTAAGGTTATAATAAAATTTGTTATATAGACCCATCCCAGACTAAGTAGATACTTAATTTCTAAATATGTCTTGCAAGTAAATATTTTTATAATAAAGCAATTCTCCTTTCCTAGAAGTAGTTTTAACAGACTGTTAGGAAATCGAGTCTTTTATTTACTTCTGTCCTTATCTTTTAAAGGGATCTTAAAGCACCAAAAATGTAAGCTGCATGAGTAAAGGTTTTTTTGGTCTGTTTTGTTCACTGCCGTATTACCATTGTCTAAAATAGTGGCCTAGCTTGCGTAGGCATACATTATATTGGATGGATAAATGCTAGCTTAATGGGGCCCAACCAAATATTATGGTTAGAAGTTTCCTTGTAATTTGTTCAAAATGAGAGATTCTGTGTCACCTAATTGCTTTTTAGATGCATTCCCCCTAATGCAGCTCAAGTGATTTTGTTATAGCATATGTAAACTACATTAAAATAAAAATATAAATGCATTAAAAATAATTTTTCAAACAAAGGTACCCTGTATTTTGTTCATTTATAGGAAGCAGTGTGGTTCCTTTCCAACATAACAGCAGGCAACCAGCAACAAGTTCAAGCTGTAATAGACGCTGGATTAATTCCTATGATTATTCATCAGCTTGCTAAGGTCAGTGGTATTAGGAGTTTATCGTGTACATTAATATATTATAACCAAGATTTTTTGAATGAAGAATTCATATAATCATTTCTTTCTTAACCTTCAGGGGGACTTTGGAACGCAAAAAGAAGCTGCTTGGGCAATTAGCAACTTAACGATAAGTGGCAGAAAAGATCAAGTGAGTTTGGAGAAACTCTTGGGATTGTTAAAACTGAAAAGTATACTACTCTTTTATGTTTAGAAGCTGCTGATTGTTTATAAGCCCTGTGCTATGTTCTTTTGGGGGAAAAGATAATTATATAAATAAAAATGTTTCTTTTGTTGCCTAGGTTGAGTACCTTGTACAGCAGAATGTAATACCACCATTCTGTAATTTACTGTCTGTGAAAGATTCTCAAGTTGTTCAGGTGGTCCTCGATGGTCTGAAAAACATTCTGATAATGGCTGGTGATGAAGCAAGCACAATAGCTGAAATCATAGAAGAATGTGGAGGTAAGGGGGACTGAAGAAAACAGTTGAGCACTGGAATGCTGGAATAGTACTTCCTTTAAAGACAACTAACGAGGAAGAAAACTGTCAGGAAACATTGCTGCTCCCTCATCAAAGTATGTTGCTGTCCTTCGTTTGCTATATCCACAGAGGGTTTTCCAACAAGCATGAGTCCATACTCTGGAAAAACTGGTTGTGAAGGTCATTCCGTGCCTTCCTAGAGGTTTTTGTTGCTTTTTAGGTACCATAAACACTCCTCTTGAAGTCACAGTGCGTGATTAAAAGCTCGAGAACCACTATAGTAGAGAAACTTATAAGCTTTGTTTAATCCAGAATTTCTTAGAATCCGTGACAATGAAACTCTTTTTTCATGTTAACACCTAATATCATGTGATTCTGTGGACCTTACTTTGTGAAATACTGCTCCATATTGTTGGAAAAGACATTTCAAGAAAGAATACTCTTAAGGATTTAAATTTATAGACTTGTGCATCTGATGTATGGAATAAATATATTGGGAATAGAAATGAAGGCATTCTACAGTTCTGAAAAATTGTTTCCCAATTTCTTTGTGGCTATAGGATATAAGCACCCTATTTGATTGCTTTCTTGGAAGAAATTACTTCAAAATCTAAAGCTTTGTCTTCTATTTGTATCAGTTAATCAGAAGTTTCTGAAAATTTGTTGTTATACAAAAGTAATAACATTTGGAAAACGAAGGGAAAGTTAGAAATTACTATATGAGATAGTGCGCTTCTACTAACACAGTCTGGGGAGGCATCGGTTTGAGTTCCGTCACTAACTTGCCATGCAGTCTGAAGTAAATCGCTTTACATCTCTGGACCATAGCTTCCTCATCTGTCAAATGGAGTGTTTAGGTGTTTTTTTAACTGTCTGCCTCAGATACAAGGGTACCTCAAGCATTTCTAGAAAGGAAGAAATTAGTGGGATGCTGGTCCTCCAACCAGAGCAGCTCAGTTTTATCTGTTTTCTAGAAAACTGTCATCTTTGGGGAGTGGTGGGAAGGTGTTCTGAGTTCTTTTGGATTTTCATGGTGAGAATGAACATAGTTTTTTATTTATGTCTGCTTAATTATTTGATTTTTTTTGTTTTTATCAGGTTTGGAGAAAATTGAAGTTTTACAGCAACATGAAAATGAAGACATATATAAATTAGCATTTGAAATCATAGATCAGTATTTCTCTGGTGATGATGTAAGTATACATTAAAGTATGGTATGCCTGCATGTACATTAAAAACTAAGTTTACTAAGAATTTTCCTTTTGTCATTAATACGACAAGTTTATACTATATTTCTATCAGATCTCTTGAGGTGGCACTTTTTAGTTATTTTTAATCTAAATTTTAAAAAATTAATAATTGTTTTCCATCAATCGATTTTTTAATCTTTTTTTTTTTAAGATTTTATTTATTTATTTGACAGAGAGAGTGTAAGAGTGGGGGAGGGGCAGAGAGAGAGGGAGACACAGACTCTCCCCTGTGCAGGGAGCCTGACGCAGAGCTCAATCCCAGGACCCTGGGATCATGACCTGAGCCGAAGGCAGACGCTAAACTGACTGAGCCACCCAGGTGCCCCCATCAATCAGTTTTTTTAGTAGTGTGTCTGAAACATGATTAGAAGGTAAAAATACAAAAACAGGTCTTTGAGGGGCACTTGGCTGGCTCAGTCGGTAAAGCATGAGACTCTTGATCTCAGGTTGGAAGTTTGAGCCCCACATTGGGCATACAGATAACTTTAAAAAAAAGAAAGAAAGTTCTTGTTGCATTTGTAATCTGTTAAATGGGAAGAAATAGTACAATTCACTCTTGAACAACAAGTGTTTGAACTGCACAGGTCCACCTGTAAGTAGAATTTTTTTTTTTTTTTAAATAAATGCAGTACAATACTATAAATGTATTTTCTGGGGCACCTGGGTGGCTCAGTCAGTTAGGTATCTGACTGGCTCAAGTCATGATCTCAGGGTCCTGGGATCGAGTCCCCTGTGGGGCTCCCCCCTCAGTGGGAGTCTGCTTGTCCCTCTGCCCCTCCCCCTGCTTATGCTCTCTCTCAGATAAATAAAATCTTTCCAAAAAATGTATTTTCTCTTTCATATGATTTTCTTAGTAACATTTTCTTTTCTCTAGCTTACTTCATCCTAAAAATACAGTACATAATACATATAACATACAAAATATGTGTTAATCAACTGTTTATGTTATCGGTAAGGCTTCCTGTCAACAGTAGGCTATTCGTAAGCTATTAAGTTTTTGGGAGTCAGAAGTTATCCTTGGATTTTTGACTCTACATTGGGGAGGGGGTTGGTGCCCTAGCCCCCATGTTGTTCAAGGGTCACCTGTAATTTTAGAAATGATGTGTGGGGCGCCTGGGTGGCACAGCGGTTAAGCGCCTGCCTTCGGCTCAGGGCGTGATCCCGGCGTTGTGGGATCAAGCCCCACATCAGGCTCTTCAGTTATGAGCCTGCTTCTTCCTCTCACGCTCCCCCTGCTTGTGTTCCCTCTCTCGCTGGCTGTCTCTATCTCTGTCAAATAAATAAATAAAATCTTTAAAAAAAAAAAAAAAAAAGAAATGATGTGTGTTCAGATAGGTAAAATAAGTCTATGGATACAGAAACTTAAGACTGGGGCAGAGATGGGGGAGGGGATGAAATAATTGGAGCGATGTTTAAATGTGTGTTCAGCTTAATTAAATTGTTAAATCACTTGGGGCACCTGGGTGGCTCAGTCCCCTCTAACTCTTGGACTCCTGATATTGGCTGAGGTCATGATCTCAGGGTTGTGAGATTGAGCCCCACTTTGGGCTCCGCAGTCAGCAGGGAGTCTGCTGGAGATTTTCTTTCCCTCTCCCCGCCCGCCCCCGCTCACATGCCCGCACTCACTCTCTCTAAAATAAATATATCTTAAAAAATAAAAAAGTAAATTGTTAAATTTCTTAATAATATCATTGATTTATTTAAATATTTAATTGATTGAAACCTAGAGAATGATTATACAACATGTGTATAGAACTCTCATAAGAAGTAAGTTCTGCTTATACCATAATATGTAGTATCTTAACATAATAAGGACTTTTTTTTTTTTGCTCTTTATAGATTGATGAAGATCCTAGCCTCATTCCTGAAGCAACACAAGGAGGTACTTACAATTTTGACCCAACAGCCAACCTTCAAACAAAAGAATTTAATTTTTAAGTTCAATTGAGTGCAGCATCTTTCCCAATTCAATACGAAGCACCACCAGATGGCTACCACATGACAAGAAGAACAACAACAAAAGGCTCCAAAACACACATGCCTCTTCGTTTTGATGCTTCTAAAGCAAGCCATGTCTCAGTCACTTTGCAGTTGCCAAAAGTTACTATCACATGGACTGTAAATGCATATGCATGATTTCCTAAACTGTTTTAGAATTCTCCTTAACAATCTCAACTACCCTATTTTTCCCTGTTCCCTGGTGCCACACGCTGACAACTGCAGTCTCCAGTTTAGAATATTCCGTAGTGGTGGCATGTCAGCTGCCCACTTGATACTCCTTTGGAAAATGGTGCGCTGTGGATCAAGACACTTTGGTATGATGCATATACACATTGGAAGACTTTAAAGAGGTGCAGTCTGATCTGAGCCTCCATCACTGTCCTCCACAAACATATTTTCATATTCTTTATGTGGAAGAATAGATTTTAAAGTACAAGCCAAATGATTTTCATTGGTGGAACTGACACACAAAAAAAGTAACTTAAAAAAAGAAACTTGGTTATTGATTAAACAGATAAGTTTTAAAAAACTGTGCTTCATCTACCAGTAATTGATGTGTTTATTATCTGCCTCAGAAGCCAGGGTTGGAGGAAGAACTTTAGCTATGGATGGTAATGCTTTCGCCATTATACCTAATTTTTGAGAACAGCAAGCCCTATTTGACCACTCACTTCAGCCTGTGTGTTCCTGCTGTTTTGAAGTAATCAAATGCTGTGCATGGTCTTTTACCTGAGCTGCAACCTGTTACGGACTTGAACTTCTGTTTAAGTTGAAAGCAAGAGTTCCTCACTATAAAGAAAAAAAAAACAAATAAAAAACAACAAAAAAAAAACAAAGGTCTAAAGTCCTGATTGGTGATGTTTAAAAAAAAAATCTTGCTTTCAGCTTTCAGGAGTTAATATTTTTTGTTTTAAATTGATAATTGGATATGGTTGATTTATATTGGGTTTAAACTGTGGAGCTTTCATGTTTACTGTAATTTAGTCTTAAAATATTTTTTACTTAGTAACCAGTGCTTTTGATAATGTGGTTGGCAACAAACCAGCAACTATTTAGAAGTGTTATAAAACTTCATTCTTTGAGTATTGGGAAAGTTAATTCAGATCCTATTCTAAAAGCATATTCATATATTAAAAGATTCAGACATGGATCTGTGTAGAGGAATAATCTGCAGTTATTTGACATAAACCTGATTTGCAGTGATCTTTAAGCAGTTCTGCAAAATCTGGTATTACTATGTAAAGTCCTTGCTTTTGGTAAATTGTCTGACCCAGTTATTAATGAAAGAATAGGGATTTGAAAATTTTTAAACTGAATAATTTTTGCTGTCACAGAAATGGTTTTGTTGCTATTGTTTACTGGGTATAATTTCCCAATGCATTGATGTGAAGGGATAGAAAATCGAAACTAATTTAGTATCTGATGGGGGGTGTATTTACTGTGATGAAGATGAGACAGATGCCATCAGAGCTTCGTGAATCAGCTGGGGTGTTTTCACTGAGAAACAACACATAGCAGGTGTGCATTCATTACAAATATATGTATCTGCCAAGGTGGAGCCACTTTAAAGAGTGAGTTTTGTCTTGTATCTAAAATGGATACAAGCGTATGTTTAAACTGCAAGATTTTTACTTGCTAGAGAATCTGTTTTAATATAGTGGTTTGGCCTCTGATTATTTATAGGTTTTATAAATTTTAGAATCAATTTCTCTTTAAGGTGGCTCAGATTTTTCAACTCTTGTGCACATAAAATTGAGTTGAAGTTCATTGTGCCTTTTTTTCTTTATCCAAATTTTGAGTTAAAGCTTCATATGGTAACTGCATCCTGTTCAGACACTGTAGTCGAAATTTTTGAAACTGTGTGGTGTTCCCTAAAAGTAGGAATAACAAAGTCAGAGCTAATTAAGGTCACAAACTTCGGTGAAACCCTTAAAGTCCAAATCTTCTCGATATTGTGAATTGTACCCCTTCCAGTTTAGTTTCTTCTGGACTCTCCATACTACTTACTGACAGTTACCTTTTAAATTTTGCACACGTTGAGATTAAATTGGGCCTCTACTGTGCCGATTCCTATTTCCTCTTGTGTTTTCAGTGCGAACTAACATAGGTGAACATTAGCATCAAGTAGTGCAGACATACGTATGCATTTGCTTGATTCAATTTGTTGTGACCTTATCAGTTTGGAATTGGAATTGCACCATTTCGTAGACAAAGGAAACTAAGTATATTGCTGCACTTTTAAGTTTTCAGAACAGTGTTGAAAAATTGCATTGTTTTTATTTTTTTTAAACTCAGTTAAAAAAGACTAAAACGTTCTTTCAAAAGAGGCATCTAAATGTGTTCCTAATTTTGTATATGGGCTTAGGTTTTGTAACCAATAAAAAAAGCTGCTATCAAATATGATAAAACATTGAAGAACTTATTTCTAAAAGTTTCTTAATTTCCTAGTTTTGTTTTCTGCGGGGTTAGATTTAAATTTGGAACTATTTTTCAAACATCAGCCACAAGGGAGGCAAATCATGAATTACTCTTTCATTGTATTTTAATTTCTCTCTTCCACTATAACAAACCAGGACAACAACAATGCTGGGTTTCAGGTATTTTGTGACAAATAAGAAACACCCAAATCTTTATTAATTTCCTGAGCTGCTGTTAACAGTACCGCAAACCCGGTGGCTTAAAACAGTAGGAGCTTACTGTTGTCCAGTTCTGGAGGCCAGAAGTCGGAGATCAAGGTGCGGGCTGGACACTCTGTGTACGCTCTGGGGAGGACCCTCTTTGTCTCTTCCCAGCTTCCGAGGACCCGGCAGTGCTTGGCTTCCTGAGCTTGTAGCTGCGTCCCTCCAGCGCCCCGCTGTCGGCCTCGTCATGTGGCCTTCTCCCTGCCTACCTCAGGTTTAAATACCATGACTTAGGCCGTTTGAGAAAATGGTGTGATTATGACTCTCATGAAAGAAACAACAAAATCAGACTTTATGGCTTGTCTAGTCCTTGAGAACAAGTAACTGTGGAAGATAGTAATTGAAGTAAACTGGGAAGTTTTAACCTGGGAGATAGAGGTTGTGGCTCTGAATGAAATCTTGGATTAATTAAAAGGACAAAAGAGCAACTGAACTTTTGAATACACAGATATTTTTACTTATTATAATGCCACTTCAAATTATTTTTGAAAGAAGTCAGTGTATACAAGTAAATAAATGTGATAGTACCTTTATGTCCTCTTGCCATGATTTCCTTCAGAAGAGTTGTCCTTTTTAGAGGATTATTTAATTATTGCAAGTGAAAACTCATGAGAATGTCCGTTGTCTTACAGTGATGGTTTGAATTTTTTTAACCCTAGTTGAACCGGGGGGATTTCAATTAAATCTATTTGGAGAAAGAGAGTGTAATTTCTGTATATTAAGCTGTAAGTCTTAAGGCATATAACCCAAGGAGTGCTCTGTATAACCCACCACTCATTTGTCTAAAGTTTTAAAAGAACTCTTTATGTTGTACATAAAGCCAAAAAGTAGTGGTAGAGTGATTCTCAAAAAGTACTATGTAGAGATAGGGGTGTATCTGTCCATGCGTATAGGTAGGGCTCAGTACTATATTAAGAGAAAGTGGGAAAAGAGATGTGAGAATGTTCCCCTCCTTTAGCCTCCTAATTTGTCCATGAAACCCCTCAACTAACTTTGACCTAAATCAGGGTTTCTCCAGCCCTGCGCTATTGCCATTTGAGGCTGGCTAATCCTTTGCTGTGGGTTCCATCCTGTGCATTGTAGGACGTTTAGCGGCATCTTCAGGCTCTCCCCACTAAGTACCTCTGCGTTCCCCAGTCGTCGTGACAACCAAAATTGTCTTCAGGCATTGCCAATGTCCGGCCCCTGGGAGCCAGATTTGCCTGGGTGCAAACCACTGGGTTAAGTCATGTCTCTTTGTTGTGTAGTCCCAGACTTTGCTCAGATGCATCAGATAAAAAGAGGAGACAAAAATATACCTTTTCTTCATTCTCCATTTTAGGAGAAATCAAAGCCAGCCCTATCACCCATCTGTAGGAACTCCTGGTAGTACTAAGCCCCATCTATTGCAAAGGACTTAAGATAAAAATGGGAATATGGAGGAAGTACTAACCTTCTTGAATTTATCCTGTGGCTACAAAAAGAAGGTGTGTGAAACAAGCAAATGTGTTAATTGCCCACAGTTTTCACAACACTGCCCTGTAGCAGTGTTTTTCAGACCTGTTTAGTTGAGATATTTAAGTTCTCTGGGCAAGCTGGGGTGGGGCCAGAAAATCACAGCCTTGTCTGAAAAGCACTTCTTTGAAGCATTGTGAGAGATTGGCCCCATCAGGAAACTTGTAAGTTTATTAAAAATGACCAAAAGCAGTGGAACTATGGTTGAGTCATGCTATAAAGGCTGTCTTCCCTGCAGGGGACTTACCCCTCTTCCCTACCCTAACAAAATTGCCATCTGCCTTCTTGAGTCAGTCTCTTTTGTCAAACTGGTACCTAAAGATAAATGGGGCCTTGTGCCAAGTAACGAGTAAATCCACAATGTAAACACATCCTCGTGGGACAGCGGCTTTACCTGATGATAAGTAGAGCAGTTTTATGGTAATACAAGCCTAAGTGTTACAGAGTAAAGGACACATTTTCTGTAACATTTTAAAGATAAAATCAGATTTTTGAGGCAGGCTCTTTTACGGAAGCATTCCTGCAGGAGCAGGAGTTGGGGAGTTTGAGAAGCAATGATGAAATGCTCTAAGCGAGCCTGTTCTACATTGCAGAATAGCTTTAGTTGTTACCAACTCTTGTCTTAATACCGAACAAAAGGCACCGCTGTAAATGACCATCTCTGTAAACGAACTTTTGCTCTTCCTCATTAGCAGAAGACACAGATCTGCATTTGTCAGTTACCTTCCTCACCCTGGACACGCCATGCCTTTCAGCCAACTGCATATAAAGTCGTTCCTGGAACTGGTTCCTGTCGCATCATGCATTCCAAAGACCCCAAGAATAGAGTACGATGTGACTAGTTGCTGGGTAAAATGGAATAGGAACAGTCCATTATCTGGACACTTAATTCTATTAATGTGGAGGAGAATTTTTCAATTATTCTACCAGCTTCATCATAATTAGATTTGTGATCAAGTAACAGCCTCAGCTCTCTTTGACTTGGTAGTTAGGCATTTACACTTTCAAACCTAAATATAAGAATTTATAAATGCCATATTACTGATTTCAGCCCAATTTTCCTCATAATAAGATCAGATTCTGTTTATCCTTTCCATGTCTTCAGTCAGAGGAAGCACCATGGTGAGTTAAATGGAGTGAAAGAAAGCAAGTACAGGGGTGCCTAGGTGGCTCAGTCAGTTAAGTGTCTGCCTTCGGCTCAGGTCATGATCCTGGGGTCCTGGGATCAAGCCCTGTGTCGGGCTCCCCACTCAGTGAGGAGTCTTCTCCCTCTCCCTCCCTCTGCCTGCTGCTCCCCCTGTTTGTGCACTCTCTCTGTTAAATAAATAAGCAAATAAATAAAATGTTGAAGAAAAGAAAAAAGTATAACTAGAGCAAAAATAATGACAGGGAGCAGGATTACTAGGGACATGGGAGGGGCTAAAGAGATTGGTAGGGGCCAGGCCCCACAGCTGGTAAGTCAGTCTAAGAGCAATGGGAAATCATTGTTACTCATTATCATTATCATTCTACAAGAGTGATGATAGAAGAATCATGTGTAATAACAATCCTTGGCTGATAAGGTAAGGACAGGAAATGTACTTGGGGTTAGTGGTATCTAGTGGTCACATTAGTGAGTGTGAAGCACTGAGGCAAGAGATGCTGAACAGCTTGGTCCATGAAATGGATGGAATCAAGGGATACTTGGTGCTAAAATAGGAGTTGGTGATGCCTTAGATCTGGAGTTTGAGGAGAGGGAAATACCAAGGATGATTTTTAGGTTGTGGGTTGCAGAACCGATGAGTGGAAGTAGCACAAGATAGGGAACACTGGAAAAGACTCAGGGAATAGAGCGTGATGAGTTCAGTTTGGGTTGTGTTGAGACATTTAAATGACTGTCAAGTAGGGCAGTTGGAAATACTGGTCTGGAGCTCAGAGGAGAGAGCTGGGCTAGAGATTTGAATTCTCCGCTGTTTTGGTGGTTATTAATGCAGCGGGTGAGCGTGAAATTGCCTGGGTCCAGCAGTCGGAGTGAGAACAGGGTGTAGGACAGCATGTGGACTTCCAACATGAATGCCCATGTAGTGGAGGATGAGCTTACAAAGGGAACACAAGGTATAGATAGGGAAGTGAAAAGTAAATGCTGTGTGTTTCCTCAGAAAATGGAGGGAAAAGAGATTCCAGGGCCCAGAGATGCTGTTGAGAAGTCAAAGTGAGGACAGGAAATGTCCTTTGGGTTAGTGATAACATGTCACCAGTCATCATAGTGAGAGCTGTATCACTGAGACGAGGGTGGAAACTAGAGTAGGAAAGTCTGAGGAGCAGGGACACAATATGGGGACATTGAATCCAGTCAGGGTTTTATTTTGGTCAGAAGGGGAGGGCAGGGTCACTAAAGGGTGATGTGGGGAAATTGGTGGGGGAAATCCCAGTGAGAAAGATGTTGACTACACATGAGAAGAGTGATGATCAATTTTCTAAGGTACAGGAGAGAATCCAAAGCATAGGTGGCAAGACGGTATACTCACTTCTTCAGTCGGCATGCACTTACTTGAGCAACTAGTATATGCCAAACTCTGTGACAGGTGCCAGGGAAAGAGCAGTCAACATACCATCCATAATCCCTGGCCATGTGGATACTCTAGTGGCAAGAGACTAGCAATAAATGTGTAAATAAATAATTTATCTGGTGTTAAATGCTATTAAAATATGTGGGGAGTAACCAGCAGAGAAAGTTTTTGAAATTGTGCTCAGTGCCAGAAATCATATTTTTTAAGTTGTGGTAAGATATACATAACAAAATTTGCCATCACAACCATTTTTAAGTGTACAGTTCAGTAGTGCTAAGTATATTCACATGGTTTGCAACCATACTCCATAACTTTTTCATCTTGCAAAATTGAAACCCTATAGCCATTAAACAACTTCTCTTTTTATCCTCCCCCGAGCCCCTGGCAACTTTCATTCCATTTTCTGTCTCTAGGGATACGGCTACTTAGGTACCACTTATATATAAATAAAATCATACCACTATTTCTCTTTTTGTGACTGGCTTATCTCAGCATAATGTCCTCAAGGTTTATCCATGCTGTAACATGTGAGAGGATATCTTCCTTTTTATGGCTGAATAATATTCCATCGTATTTGTAAGGCACCTTTTGAAACAAATAATTTTTTAGCAGAAGTACCCTAGTGATACTTCGGTATAAGTATTTAAAATTTCTTTTCTTTTTTTTTTTAATCTGAATCTCAAGTTTATCTGGGCATCCTGTATTTTATCTGGCTATCCAAAACTGAAAGCACAGGCTTGGTCAATAAGGGTTACAATTTTTTTAAACTCTGACTCCTTTGCCCAGTGCTAAGTCTAAGTAAGGGAGGCGTAAGAAAGAGAGCGAGGAGATTAAAAGCAAACAAGATGCTAGCAAAAGCAGAGAGAAAACGTTAACGTGGTGATCAGGACGAAGTGGCCCTTCATTAGGGGAGAGCTAGAATTGCCCACTAACAGAGCAGCGTGCAGGGTCAGAAAGCAAAGGTCTCGTGGGTTCTGGCTTCCGTAGTCGCTGAGCGTCCGTAGGCGAGTTATTTTGTCTGAGGCTGTTTTCGTATTTGTAAACTAGGAGAACATTGACCTCGTAGGGTGGTTGTGACTTGGGTAAGATAACGTTAAAAGAATCCAGTGTCAAGCCAATACGACCTATGGCTCCTCTCCCCCACCCATACTTTTGCTGCGTCTGTGGGTTTTTAAGAAATAGGGTCAGAGTAAGCCACCGGGCCTTTAAAAAGCCTGCTGCTGGCTGAAAATGCCCTTGGCGCTCACCTCTCCTGCAACACTTGCAAGGGCTTAATTAGAACCTTCTGTTCCTAAAATTCTTCCCCGTCTCTTGGCAAAATTTCTGCCATTTGGACTTCGCTTTGCTGCTTATAGGTTTTGAACCTTGTTGAAAATTAAAGCGCCTCAGAAGGTGTGCGTACTACCAGGCTTTGGGGCTGGGGCTGGGGCTGGGAACAGGTCTGGTCTAGGGCGGGTTCGTGAGCAAGATCCCGACTCTGAAAACCTCCCAGCTCGCCTGGCTGGCCCGGGGGCCAGGCGGGAAAGGAAGCCTCTCGCCCGCCCGCGCGCCCGCGCCGAGCAGCCCCGCCCCCGCGCCGAGCAGCCCCGCCCCCGCGCCGAGCAGCCCCGCCCCCGCGCCGAGCAGCCCCGCCCCCGCGCCGAGCAGCCCCGCCCCCGCGCCGAGCAGCCCCGCCCCCGCGCCGAGCAGCCCCGCCCCCGCGCCGAGCAGCCCCGCCCCCGCGCCGAGCAGCCCCGCCCCCGCGCCGAGCAGCCCCGCCCCGCCGCTCCTCCGCGGGCTACCCGGTGTAGGCTGGCGGTCAGCCGGCAGCATGGGCGCGGGCTGGGAGCTGGGGGCGGCGGCGGGCCGCTCGCTGCTGCTGTGCGCCGCGCTGCTGCTCGCGGGCTGCGCGCTGGGCCTGCGCCTGGGCCGCGGCCGGGGAGCGGCGGACCGCGGGGTGCTCGCCTGGCTCTGCTACGACGCCCTGGTGCATTTCGCCCTGGTAAGTGCGGGCGCCACCGCTCTCGGGACCCTCCCGTTCCTGGTCGCGGGGTGTTCCCGGAAAAGGACCGGGACCAGTTGGCCGCCCCACGCCCTGCAGCAGGCAGTCGGTCTGCGGAGACCCGGAGGTGCCTGGAGGCCGCGGTGCTGCACCCCTCCGTTCCCTAGTGTAGAAAGAGCGCGTACCTTCCAGGGAGTCCCAGTTCCTCTGCCAATGAAAACGAACGAACAAAAAACCCTCTGGAAATGGTTATTTCTGTACTGTGTTATGTTAGTTTGAGTGTCAGCAACGCAGGGCCTTGGCTTCCGTGACCTGCACATCACTGTTGACGGAAACTAATGGAGAGCGAGTTTTTGAGTGCCCCAGAGGGAGCCAGGGACAGAGGAGGAGGCGCGAAGTCCGAGGGCCGGTACCAAGCAAAACGTCCCGCGTGCCCTGAGAGTAATCACCGTGTTTTGGGTAATGACTGTATGCCAGGCACAGCACTGTGTTTACTATTTCCGATCTTCACAACACCCTGTAATCTACTTACGGTCCCTGTTTTACAGAGGAGAAAACAAGACCTGCAAAGTTAGGTGACTTTACAGGGCCACACAGCTGGCATGGTTCCGAGGCAATGGGAGTCTGGCTCCAAAGCTTGCATTCTTTGTATCATGCCCGGCTTTGGGAACCGTGTCCCTAAAAATTCAACCCATTTTATAAATAACCAGGAGGTTAGTATTTAAGGGAATTCTGTTGAAATGCCCGCCCGCCCCCCGCCTCCATGCACACACTTTTTTTTTAAGGTTTTTGGGTTTTTTTTAAAGATTTTATTTATTTATTAATTAGAGAGAGAGAGAGAGAGAGCACAAGCAGGGGGAGCGGCAGGCAGACGGAGAGGGAGAAGCAGACTCCCCGCCGAGCAGGGAGCCCGATGCAGAACTCGATCCCAGGACTCTGGGATCATGACCTGAGCGGGAAGGCAGAGGCTTAACTGATTGAGCCCCTACAGGTTGTTGTGGGTTTTTTTTTTAAATAACTATGGCAAAATAGCTTTTTTGCAAATATGACCTTGCTTGGATCTAGGCAGATCTGTGGTTGATGTGAAGCCAAAATTTATAGTATTGAGAAAGAAGAAAACAAAAAGGTTTTGATAATCACTTTGGTCTCTAAATATTGATCAGCTGGATATGTGCACATACCAGATGTGGCTGCAATGTGAAATTCTTTCTTTCCTAAACGCTTACAGTGGAAATAAGAGACAGTTAATAGGTCCTTCGACTCCTTTATTTATAGAATTGATTTTTCAAGCTGTCATTGGACACAAGGTCTCCCAAAGAATAGGGGCAGTAAAACAGGTGGCTAACCCCCTTAAAGAAAATGTATTATAATATATTTTAGATGTACAAAAAATGTATAATGATACTAAAACATACCCATTTGCCCACCTAGTGGCAAATCTGTGAAATTGGGATGTATCTTATAATTGAGGAAATAGGATAACTTAGCCAGCTTATATTAATAGGTATGTTTTTATTTTGCTGTTTACACACCATGCTTCAACTAACATCTTTGTACCCATATCTTAGAGATTGGTGAGGAGGGCACTTGAATGAAGGTTAAAGCCTGCAAGAAAATGCGTGCCCATAGTATCTTTGGCTGGCGGTTTACTCAAGAATACCCAGAAACGTGGCTTGGGCTAGGATCGGGAAAGAAAGCCTCCTGGAGAACTGGAACTACAACTTGCAGTTCACTCTAGAACCCCAGCTGCCTCTTCTGACTCCTTTAAACTTCTCAAAAGGGAGGAGATGTTGGGATGCGTTGGCCACTATCAAATGCAGAACTCCCCGTTGGATGGTGTTCCCAGCCAAGCATTCCCAGAGGCCCTTCAGCCTTCCAACCACAATGTGGTTATGGGGGGCTGCAGCCCCGCTCTGCAGCCCAGTTGGTGATGGCCAGAGTGAAGGACACGCTGATTTCCCACCAGTGCACCTGGAAGGAGTTAAGGCAACGTTCCTAGAGGAATCGGCGGTGTGCCTCACTGTTCCTCAAAGGTGGCCGTGGGCGTTCTGTGCACGGGTGCTTCATGGTTTTCCCCTCATCTGCAATCTAAGTAGAGCATTCTAGGCGTGGCCAGCGCAGGGAGGCAGGAGATGCATGCCCGTGTTTTGGGAAACATCTCCTGATTGACTAGAGCACAGGGTCTACCTAGGGAAGAAGTGGGAGGACAGGCCAGAAAGGCACTTGAATGACAAGTAAGACTTTGAATTTCGTCCTGTAATAGGAAGCCGTTGAAGAAAGGTCTCAGGCAAGGAAGTAGCCTGGCCAAAGCAGTTCTTTGAAAAATAATTCGGTGGTAATTGTGTGAAGTCAGGAATTGTAAAGGGTCTGAGATTTTACCCTTCTTACAAATTAACAAGTTAGCCTGGTTGATTCCCCCAAATGCCAGAGGGCAGCACGGTGAGGGCCCGCCGGCACCTGCACACGCAGCGGGAGCGTTAACAGGCGAGGAACCGCAAAAGTGGGCTCCCATCTTATCTATCTGGAGTTGGGGGTGACCTCCTCATACTTCTCTTGAGAGAGTCCTTATCTTTACTCAAGAATGTAAACAAATCTCTGGGAAGGAAAGGCGGGTCTTTATCTTTACTACTCTGGAACATCTCAGGAGAAAGAGATCTTTTTAAGCTTTACTGCCTTGGAGTGTCTCCTTATATAAAGATTCTTAAATTGGTGTAAATGCCTGTGCTCAGAGACCTCAGATGGTGCAGGAAAATGAGGGCCGCATGGAGAATTCTCTCCCAGCGGAGGGGACCTGTGGTGGATGGTGGATTGGAAAGGAGAGTGGAGAGGCAAAAAGGTCAGCTGAAAGCAAGTGCAGTGAGGAGTGAGATGAAAGAGGGCTGAGCGGAGGTGGAACCGGAAGTTAAAATGGGGAAGAAAGCTGCATCCAACAGACCTGCCAGGGGAGAATGTTGTAAGTCGAAGTGACCGCTCGGACGTTGGGGGGGAGAGGAGGTGGGTACTGTCGACGATGCTAATGAAGACAGGAAGGTCAGATTTTAGAACCGTGAATCTGCGGTTCTGGTGTGTGGTTGAGGGGAAATGGCCAGAAGGCAGTTGAAACTGCACGATGAGCTGGAGAGACAGATTCAGGGCAGAATGGAGGGAGTTGGATGTTTTTACTGCGTTGGAGGAGACAGCAGGGAGCTCTGGGAGGGAGCAGTTTCTGAGCAAGAGAGAACAGAAAGGTGACAGTGCTGAGGAATGAGAAGAGAATCTTTAAAAATGCCTAAGCATGTATATATACTGAACAAGCAGGAAGAGGAAGAGCCAGGAAGGGGAGACAGTGGGCCACACCAAGAACCAGGAGAGTGCTGGTCCTGGGACCCGAGGAAAGGCCTGACACGATCATTGTTAATTGCTGCAGCACCATTTAAAAATAAAAAAAGGTGAAGGCTGAGCCGGAGCCTCTGGGTCCAGTGATTAAGAAGTCCATTAAGCTGTTGGTAGGGCTGGGCGCCTGGGTGGCTCAGTCCGTTAAGCGTCTGCCTTCTGCTCAGGTCATGATCCCAGGGTCCTGGGATCGAGCCCTGCTCAGAGGAGAGACTGATTCCCTCTCTGCCCCTCACCCTGCTCTTGTGCTCGCACGCGTGCGCTCTCTCTCTCTCAAATAAATAAATAAAATCTTAAAAAAAAAAAAAAATAAGCCCTTGGTAAGGGTGCCTAGCTGGCTCAGTGGGTGAAGCATGCAACTTTTGATTTCAGGGTCATAAGTTCAAGCCCCATGTTGAGTGTAAAGTTTACTCAAAAAAAAAAAAAGTCATTGGTAAAAGTATTGTTTGAGAAGCTAAGGACTTAGCAAAAAGAATGGAGACAGTGGGAAAGACTTTCTAGAGATTTGGTGGTGGGAGGAAGAGGAGTGTAGGAAGGTAGCTCGAAGAGGTTGAAGGAGCAGGCAAGGACTTTGGGTGCTGTCTGAGATGGGAAGGTCTGGGAGCATCTGTGAGTAAGAGCATGGCAGAGGGCAAAGGGAAGGGGCCGAGAAGTCGGCTGTGCAGCACCTGTCTGGTGCGGTGCCCGGCTGCGTGAATTAACCTACAGCAGCGCCGAATCTGCCGGAAACTACTCCCTGTCCTCAGATCAAACCCCTCTGATTGACTAGTTCCTACCCCACTTTCCTCACTGAGAGCATGACATAGGCTTGTCCTTCACGGTGAAGGACAGTTGTCATGGAAAACTCAGGCTTCAGCTATCCCCAGTCATCCTACCTTAACACCCATGGGGCTTCCTTTAAGAAGTCCTGAGTCCCAGTGGCTGCTCAAGTCCCTATTAATTTGTATATTTTGGACGTGACCCTTTTCCATTTAGCATCACCATCTGTTCCCACCTTCCACGACAGTAACTTCAGCCTCCGACTCTTGGGATTCTAAAAATTTCTTCCTCCTCCCACTTGCTTTATCACTAGGTCTCAAGTTGCCTTTTAGTTCACAGCCTGTTACTGTCTCCTGTTTTCCCTTTCCTTTTTTGGCGTTGTCATCTTTGTGGGTTTTGCTGTAGAATAGATCTCCTCTCTGGTAAATGCAGCTATAGCCTTCATGCTCTTTGGCAGGCCTGGCGAATCACAGTGAAGCTTTGTGATGGTTCATGGGCTGTGTCAACTTGACTGAGCCATGGGATGTCTGGTTATTTGCCCACATGTTATTCTGAGAGTTCTGTGAGGGTGTTTTGGATAATATTGACATTTAAGGGGCGCCTTGCTGGCTCAGGTGGTAGAGCATGTGACTCTTGATTTCAGGGTATTGAGTTCAAGCCCCATGTTGGGCATGGAGCCTCCTTTAAAATAAATAAGTAAGTAAATAAATAAATAAATAAATAATGCTTAAACTGGTGGACTGAGTAAGGGAGATGGCCCTCCCTGATGTGGGTGGGCCCCATCCAATCAGTTGAAGGTCTGAGTGGAACAAAAATGCTGACCTTCAGTCAGAGTAAGCCAGAATACTTCCTGCCTGACTGCCTTCAGACTGGTAGGTACATTGGCCTTTTCCTCCTTCAGACTCAAGCTGAAACAGTGGCTTTCCTGGGTTTCAAGCCTGCAGCCTTTAGACTAAAACTACATCAGTTCTCCTGGTTCTCAGGGATCCAGACTCAGACTAAAACGACATCATCAGCTTTCCTGGGGCTCCAGCTTGCCCACTCTCCCTGCAGATCATGGGACTTGTCAGCCTTCACAATCACATAGACCAGTTCCTCACGATGAATCCTTTGTGCGCGTGCGTGTGCGTGTGTGTGTGTGTGTGTGTGTGTAACCCCGTCCCATTGGTTCTACTTCTCCGGAGAACCTTAACACAAGCTTAGAAATGATGCCAAATTGAAAGTCCAAGAAACAGTACCCATACTGACCCACTGGCCTTTTTCAGGGTATGGGGGTACACAGCCCTTGGACTTCTGCAGACCAAAATCCAGTTTGTTTTCTAATATCATGAAGAAGACGTGCATTACGGATAGATGTCTAGGTGGCCACACCTCAGAAGGAAATCCAATTCTGCTGTTCCTTGTTTCCACAAATATTTGAGTGCCTCCTTGGGGCCAGGTACTGTGCTGGATGCAGACAAAACACATGACCCTTGTCCTTTCAGAGCGTATAAAGTAGCAGAGAGTTTTTTTTCTAGTTGTTTCATATGGAGAATAATAGTTACTAATGTCACCCTCAGTATAACCCATATGAGAAATTGCTTTTGCAGGCAAGTGCTGGGAGAAGCTTAGTTTCTCCTAAAAGAATTGGTTTGTCTCTTGCTTTGACAGCAAGAACAATGTCAATGTTTCTCCCTTTTCACTTGGCTGCTTGGAAGCTCTGAACCACATTAAGCTCTATAATAACCACAAAAGAAGGTCTGCATATATATGTTCTTACTGGCCTCCTGATCTGGATTCTGATTCTTTTTTATATTTTTTATGACTAATATTTAAAAATTCTTAAGTACGTTTTACCATTTAATTGAATGTTTTTGTTGTAATTGACCTAAAATAGAAGACTAAGTATATAAATACTTCAAAAAATTTTGATGTTGCTAAAATTTACTTCCTTTGAAATGGAAGCAATATCCTAGGGAAATACCATGTTTGTTTTTTGTCCTTTGTAACACTAAACACAATTCGTAATTGTTTTGTCTTGCTCTATCCCCAGTACCTGGCATGGTGCCTGATTTGCAGGAGCTATTCTGGAGAATTTGTTGATATCCCATGAATGGAAGAATGATCCTGTCATTTCAATTTATGGTAGTTATCAGTCATTTACATGTTAAGCCTCAAATAGCTCAAATATCTAAAATGTCAGAGTGCTTTTCCTGTGTTAGTCAGTGTTTTAAAACAAAATTGGTTTAAGTTGTATATTCCTGTGACCATTGCCAAACGTGTAATATTTACAGATCTAAAAGGGGGGGAAAGGTAAAACTAGCCAGGGGTAATTATTATTCGTATTCTTAAGAATAGTCTTCCAGAATTTATATGAAAATATATTTCCAGATAAATGTTTTTTCAGAGTTCTTTTAATGAAAATGGGGTCCTACTATTCACCCTTTGTTGCTTTTTTCACTTAACTATGTTCAGCGACCATCTAGAGCAGTGTCTCTTGAACTGCTTCATAATTTTAAATAACGGCAGAGGATTTCAGTATACTTTATTATAAGTTATTTTTTTAAGATTTATGTATTTATTTGAGAGAGAGAGAGGGAGAGGTGTGCATGAGTGAGGGGGAAGGGCGGAGGGGGAGGGAGAGGGAGGGGGGAAAGGGAGGGGGGAAGCTGACTCCCTGCTGGGCTCAGAGCCCTAAGCAGAGCTCTATCCCAGGACCCCAAGATCACGACCTGAGCCGAAACCAAGAGTCAGGCACCCAACTGACGGAGCCACCCAGTGCCCCTTAGTATAACTTATTTAACCAATCCCTAATTGTTGGGCTTAAGGCTCTTTTCAGTTGCCAGCAGCTGTACAGAACGCACCGTGTGCATTTTTGTGAATGTGTATAATTATTTACCCAGAACAAATCCTAAAAGTAGGATTGCTGGATCTGAAGGAAGCCAGTTTTTAAAGACTCTGCAAAGAGGGCGCCTGGGCGGCTCAGTTGGTTAAGCGTCTGCCTTCCACTCAGGTCATGATCCCAGGGTCCTGCGACTGAGCCCCACTGTGTCGGGCTCCCCACTCAGTGGGGAGCCTGCCTCTCCTTCTCCGTCTGCCCCTCCGCTCCCCCTACTTGTGCTCTCTCTGTCTCTCGCTCGCTCTCTCTCTCTCAAATAAATAAATAAAAATAAAATCTTAAAAAAAAAGACTCCGCAAGGGTAGTCATTATTTCTATTCCAGTCAGCTACTTTCTCACAGCCGTGCGGCGCTAGGTGTCCTTAGTAAATCCCATAGCTCTTAAGCACTGGCTCAGGTCTTCGGGGTCTCATCTGACCCTTGACAAGATGCTCTGTCCAGCCTCCGCCACAGCCGCCAACTCCAACTTGACCTCATTTGGCCGCGAGCAGAAAGCACCTGCCCCAGGCCTCTGCGGTGCAGCTCAGGTGTGAGGTCCGTGGGACCCACGCAGCTTCCCCCTCCCTGCCCTGGGATGGACCTTTGGCCCAGGAGAAATTCTTCTTCCTCCCTCCGCAGAGAAGCAGTAGTGCGGGTACAGTCTCTGGAAAAAGTCAAGACTGGGACAGCTAGCGTGGTGCTGGGTGGGGTTACTAAGTTACTAAGCTCAGTGATGCAGCCTCAGACCCGAGGACCCTCCCATCCCCCTTCTCTGTCTTGTTTCCCATCGTCCACCTGCTTCCAGCCTCCCTGGGAGAGCCATCCCCATAAAAGTGGCGGAACACAGTCTAATGATTTCCAGGGGACCCAGGCCGAGATAGCCTTTCTCTCTCTCTCTCTCTTTTTTAACTAATCGCTATTCCCATTGTGGGACTTGAACTCATGACCCTGAGATTGAGTCATGTGCTCTACTGACTGAGCCAGCCAGGTGCCCTGATACCCTTTCTCTTAATAGTTGCATATTATTCCATAGCGTGGATAATTGAACCAACCATGCAACTTCAGGTTATTTCTGACTTCTTTTGCCACTACAAACAGCCAAAATTTTATAACAAACATCCTTGAGCAGGTATGTTTTTTTCTATTGGACAAGTTTAATTGAGCTGAAAAAAATCAAAATAAATTGAATTGGCAAGCCTCCATCCTGTCCAGGAGTGGGAAATTCAACCCCTTATTAGGAGTCTTCCTTCTTTTGTAGGGTCTCATGAGAACCTGGGAGACGTACGTGATTCCCAGAAAAAAAGGAGTGTCTAATCTTTGCTCCATCCTGATCCCATGATCCCCTCCCTAACAGAGCCTCATGCTTTCTAGAAGGTGGGCAGACCTGCTGTTCTGTGCCAGGCTTTGGGACAGGAATATGGGGCTTGGATCCTGGGGTCCACCCCTTAATAGTCTGTTTGTCCTTTTTTTTAGGACTTATTTATTTTTAGAGCGAGCGAGAGAGAGCACCAGCGGGAGAGGCAGAGGGAGGGAGAGAATCTCAAGCCCACTCCGTGCTCGGCACAGAGCCCGACTTGGGGCTCATCACAGGGCTCCATCTCACCACCCCAAGATCACAACCCGAGCTGGATGCTTAACTTACTGTGCCACCCATGCGCCCCAATAGCCTGTTTTTCTATACGGCTCTTCATCTTTTCCTTATTGAGCTGAAAGGGGTGTTCATACGCTAGTACCGACAATTTCACTCATAGTTCATTTTACATCCTCTTCTTTTGGCCAAGAAAGTGTCTCCGCTGCATTTGTTGACTAATCCATCCTTTCTCCACTTACTTGAAATTCAATTTTTATCATATACTAAAATCTTTTCTATGCATGGATAAATTGGGAGGTTTTAAAAATTTGGTTCTGTTTTATGACGCTTTCAGTTTCCGTTCTGCCCATACAGTTTTCTATTATTTTAGCCTTATCGTGCATTTTAATATCTGACAAACGAAGCTTCTTCCCACTCGCTTTCAAACACTTAAAAATGAATCCTTCCACGTGAACTTTAGATTCCCTTTGCCAGATTCTAAAACTTGGTGTTTTGATTTGGGATTTTCTTAACCTCCTACATGAACTCAGGAGTGAGTGGTATCTTTACAATACTGAGTCTCTTCTAAGAATTGAGTGGATCTCAATTTGTTTGAATCTTCAGGTTATGGTCTCTTAAATTTGACTTCTAAATATTTCTATATTTTTATTGCTACTGGGAGATATTTTGCTTTTGTACATTAAGTGGTTGTTGCTATAAGAGGAAACTATTGGGATAGGTCTAAACATAGTAACCAACCACTTTCTAAATTCCCTTATTCTCCATTCCAGCTTTATGGAGTTATAATTTCCATACAATAAAATCCACCCCTGGGGAGTACAGTTTGCTGAGTTTGCTGAGTGTGGAGTCGTGTGACCACCATCACAATCACAGTATAGAACATTTCCATCACTTTCTGACAAAGATTTCTCCCCTCCCTTTGCAGATGTTCCCCACCGTGACCTCTGGCATCAGGAAACACTGATCTGCTTTCTTGGCATTAACGGTTTACTGTTTCTGGAATTTCATATAAATGAAATCATAGAATATGCAGTCTATTATTTGGCATAAACTACTGACTAGGATCCCACTGCATGGATACATCTCCGTTTATTCATCTATTACCCAGTTACTGAACATGGGGGTTGTTTCTAGTTTTTGACTGTTATAAATAATGCTGCTGTGAGTACCTGCCTACAAGTCTTTGTGTGGGCATGTGTTTTCATTTCTCCGGGGTAAATGCCTACGAGGGGGATTCTGTAACTGGGGTAGCAACTGCCAAACATTTTCCAAAGTAGCTCCACCATTTCCATTCCCGCCAGTGATATGTGACTCTCCCGGCTACCCCACATCCTCGCCAGCACTTCATGTCTGAGTCCGCTCTGTTTTAACAGAAATACCATACACTGATAGCTTAAAGATCAGACATTTATTTCTCATGTTTCAGAGGCTTGGAAGTTCGAGATCAGGGGCCAGCATGGTTGGGTTCTGGTGAGACACCTCTTCTTGGCTTGCCGATGGCTGCCTGCTTGCTGTGTCCTTACGTGGCTGAGTGCGAGCCTTGGTCTCTCTTCTTGAAAGGACAACAATCCCATCATGGGGCTCTACCCATGTGACCTCATCTAAAGTTAATTATCTCTGAAGGCCCCACCTCTAAATACCATCACACTGTTAGGACTTCAGCAGATATATTTGAGGGGACACGTTCGGTAGCTTACACTCGGTATTGTTATTTTTGTTGTTTTGCTTTAGTCATTCTAATAGATGCATATGAACTGACCCTGTTGTAGTTTCCGTTGGCATTCCCATGATGTCTGGTGATATTGAACATCTTTTCACATGTTTCTTTGCCCTCTATATATCTTCTACTGGGATTTGCCCAATTTTTACATTAAACTTGTAATTTTGAGATAATTAGAGGTTCTTCCTAGAGAGGTAATACAGAGAGATCCCATGTACACTTTATCCAGTTTCCCTGGTGATAACGTCTTCAAAATTATAGTCTAATATCACAACGAGGATATTGACATTGACACAATCAAAAGGCAGAACAAGGAGCACATGCTGAGTTTCAAACATTTATGAAATTACAAATATGTCAACAACCCCCCACCTCAACACCCTCCCCCCCAGGCTCTGCTGTGATTGGACCGGCAACCGGTGGCTCCCCTTCCCTCCTACCCTGTGTTCCTAGTGAGGGTTGTGCTGCTGCCCCCCCCCCCCCCCCAGCAGCCCTGATCCAGCAGGACTGAGGAAACTCCGTGCCCCAAACCCAACCTGCTGGCAATGGCCGAGACCCTGGAGAATGGCCTTGTACCTCCCAGTCCATCTTGAGGAAGCGTACTGATGCCACCAGAGCTCCAACAAAGCAGTGGCATCAAAGGTTAGATGGCCCTGTGCTGGAAGAACTTTGGCAGTTTCAATGCTTTGGACAACCTTGGTGAGTGAGCAAACACCTTCTCAAAAGAGGGATCCAGAGGCAGGATCAACACGACTCTCCCTCCCAATGCAGAGATTTTCTCTAGGGCTGTGGGCGCCTCTCCACATTCTCACTGGGCCACCCCTTCACCTGGCCACCTTTTGGTCCCCGTGCTATGGTGACCAACAGTCCCTGTTTCCCAGGGACTGAAGGCATTCCTGAGATGAGATGGTCCCCCTACCTGCTGCCCCTTTCACTTTCTGCCTCCAGACCTTTCCTGTGTATCCTTGTCCACCTGTCTCCACCTGCTTTTCCCTGTCCTTTCTCTTGTCTCCTGACTTCTCCCTCCCAGAAAATCTAACACTGGGAAGTTTTTTCTCATCTACCTGAAACTGCCGAGGGTAAAGAAATAGCAATTTGAAGACCTCAAACAGCATTGTGTTTATATTTAAACTAAGGCAGGACAAGCAGTTTTTAAAAAATAATACAAAAAGAAGGGAATTAGGCAGAAGAAGAAAGCTTGTTTCTCCCAAGTCTTCGAGTGATTAGAGTGCAAAGGGCTTTTTACATTTTCTGGGTGTGCGTGTGCGCGCAGGCGCACGCCCGCCCTCCCGCGGGAGAAACGCTGTCTTGTGGCCTGAGGCGGATTTCTTCCCTGCGTCCTGCTTATCATCATAGTCAGCCTTCCGCCAGCTCTCTGTGAACTCTATCATGATGGAGCACAGGCTTTTTTTGAGGGGTGTCGGGGAGTTACTGCCTCCCTTGCCGAGGCTATGAGTCCCTTGGGGACAAGGACTATTACTTTCCCATTTTGGCATCTTCAAAGATACACTGCTGGCTGCATAGTTCGTTTGCAAGACTGATTTCATCCCAAAGACCTCAAGATGTTTTACGACCGTCAGCTCGGTTAGCCGAATGAAAAGCACGTTGGCTGAGTGGTGCTTTCCACTGGCGAATCTGTTTCTGCCCATTCCTAATGGTGGCCCCAAATCACCATCAGTTTGTGGAAGAGATTCCGAGGAGCTTTTGCGTTGAGATTTTTCCTTCAACTTCTTTGAAAAGTTGCTATCCTGTTTGAGCACAGTGTTAGTTTTTGGAACGAAAGACGAAGGCAGCTCAGGTTCCCGATTTCCTCTTCAGGGTGCAAGTTCCAGAGGACAGTGGTAGGTCAGTGTCAGGCCTGTTAGTGAAACCCTTTGGGGCCAGAACCTCTGCATTTATTTCCGCAGACTAGGTCAAGTGAAGGGCGGGCACGCAGGGCAACAAGAAACAGGGCAACTCATGGAAACACAGCGGAAGCTGAGATGTAGCTGGGCCGTCGGAGGTTGGTTCTGATTCACGGATAATTCGTACCCGCCTCCTAGCCCCTCTCTAGGTTTGCTTCTCTTTCTGTTACTTGCTGGCTTTCTCACCCTTTATTCTTTTGTGTATCCCTTAGCGTCTACGCCTCATATCCTTGTATTTTCAGTCAAATCGTGTCTTCCCCCCAACAGAACATGTTGGAGCCCTAACCCTCAGTACCTCAGAATGTGGCCCTACATTCTTAGGGGGCTTTACAGACCTAATGAGGCCATTAGGGTGGGCCTTCGTCCAGGATGACTGGTGTCCTTATGAAAAGGGGAAATTGGGACACAGAGATACAGAGACACAGACATGTTCCATGTGAAGATGAAGACAGAGGTCAGCCTGATGCTTCTACAAACCACAGAACACAGGCAAACCCCCAGCAGCTGGAGGAGGAGATGGAACGGGTTCTCCCTCCCAACCCTCAGAAGGAACCAACCCTGCAGACACCTTGCTTCTGGACATCCAGCCTCCAGAACCGAGAGACAGTAAATGTGGTTCTAAGCCACACGGTGGGGGGTACTGCATTATGGCGCCTAGCAAACTGATACACCGTCCTTGCTCGAACATGCCTCCTTGTAACTTGAGTTTATTCACAATGTTCAGTTGTTGGCCTCTCACGACCTCGCCTGCATAATTAGTTTTCAGAGTCAGTTTGGATTCACTCCCTATTGGTCAATTTCTGTTCCAGAGAGTAGGAATTTCCTGGGCCCAGTGTGTCCCTGTTTGACTGTGGCTTTTTGGATAGGCTGCTTCGTAGGCTAGCAGCCAGCCTGTGAGTCGTCTGCCCTGGAGTCCTGTCATCCTTCTTGTCCCTCCTTGTCCTTTGGGTGAGTCACCTGTTGCCAAAGCAGTGGCTGTCACAGTTTCCCACAGCCGTTGACTCCCTGGGGACTGGGGGTAGACTGGGCATGGCATGCATCATGATGGACAGATCTAAAGGAATGTCCAATACTGCATGTGGAGAGTGAGAAAGCCACCTCAGTCTAGGAAGGGGCTCTAGGAGCCAAGGAGTCCAGTCTCCCCCCGCCTTGAAATAGGAATTTTACTAATAACCCAGACAGACATAGGGTCATCCACCCTTCACTTGAAAACTTTCAGCCAATAGCATCTTTCCAGAATGATATAGCTCTAGTATTAAAAAAAAAATTCTTCTTTACAGTGAGCTGAAATTAGCCTCCTTGTGATTTCTATGCATTGGTCCTAGTTCTACCCTTATGCAGCCCGAAGGGAAGCAAATCCCCTGTCTACACTTCAGCATCCCCTAGTGTTAGTGCCTTCCACCATTTCTTAGGACATGGTTTCTTGGTGCTTTGCTGTCCTTGTCACTCACCCTCACACATGCCACAAATTGCCTTTTAAGTGCAGTGCTGATGACTGAACACTGTTCCAGACGGGTCTGACCATTACTCAAGAAACCTGGGCCAGGGAGGGAAGTGAGACAGAGTATGGGCTTTGGGGTCTAACGGATGCGCTCTTGAATGCTGGCTCTGCCGTCTACCAGCTGTGAAATTCTGAACAGTACCTTTTCCCTACCACAACCCTTTCTGAGAGAAGGAAGGAAACTTTTGTCTCTGTTTCCTTATTGTCTTCATATGTTTGGGCTGCTGTGACAAAATACCACAGACAGGGTGGCTTGTAAAGGGCAGGCATTTATTTCTCAGAGTTCAGGAAGCTGGCAATCCCAGATCAGGCTGCCATCATGGCAGGTGACGGCCCTCTCCTGCTGTGGAGGTGGTGTCTTCTTGCTGCATCCTCTTGGTGGAAGAGGCCAGGAATCTCTCTGGAGCCTCTTAGAGAGTCACTGATCCTGGGCAGGTGGGCTCCACCCTCATGACCAGAGCACCTCCCAAAGTCCCCACCTCCTAATAGTATCATCTGTGGGAGATAGAATTTCAGCACATGCATTTGGGTGGCGCACATGCAAACCAAAGCACGTATCCATAAAGTACGGAAATGATATTTTCTTCAAAGCATTGTTGGGAGGATCAAGTGGAGCTTTTTTTTTTTCTTTTATTTATTTATTTTGATGTAAAGTTCGATGACTCATTACTTGCGTATAACACCCAGTGCACCATGCAATACGTGCCCTCCTTAATACCCATCACCAGCCTATCCCATTCCCCTACCCCCCCTCCCCTCTGAAGCCCTCTGCTTCTCAGAGTCCATAGTCTCTCATGCTTCATTCCCCTTCTGATGACCCCCCCTTTCTTTATCCCTTTCTTCTCCTACCGATCTTCCTAGTTCTTATGTTCCATAGATGAGAGAAACCATATGATAATTGTCTTTCTTTGCTTGACTTATTTCACTTAGCATTATCTCCTCCAGTGCCATCCATGTTGCAGCAAATGTTGAGAAATCGTTCTTTTTGATAGCTGAGTAATATTCCATTGTATATATGGACCACATCTTCTTAATCCAGTCATTCCACACAACATCTGTTCAACAGATGTATATAATGAATCTCGGCTCCTTCCACAATTTAGCTATTGTGGACAGAGCTGCTATGAACATTGGGGTGCATATGGCCCTTCTCTTCACTACGTCTGTATCTTTGGGGTAAATACCTAGTAGTGCAATGGCTGGGTCATAGGGTAGCTCAATTTTTAACTTTTTAAGGGACCTCCACACTGTTTTCCAGAGTGGCTGTACCAACTTGCATTCCCACCAACAATGTAGGAGGGACCCCCTTTCTCCACATCCTCTCCAACAATTGTTGTTTCTTGCCTTGTCTATTTATGCCATTCTAACTGGCGTAAGGTGGTATCTTAGTGTGGTTTTGATTTGCATTTCCCTGATGGCTAATGATTTTGAACATTTTTTCATGTGTCTGTTAGCCATTTGTATGTCTTCATTGGAAAAGTGTCTGTTCATATCTTCTGCCCATTTTATGATTTATTTGTTTCTCGTGTATTGAGTTTGAGAAGTTCTTTGTAGATCTTAGATACCAGTCTTTTATCTGTAGTATCATTTGCAAATATATTCTCCCATTCTGTGGGCTGCCTCTTAGTTTTTTTGACTGTTTCCTTGGCCGTGCAGAAGCTTTTTATCTTGATGAAGTCCCACAAGTTCATGTTATCTTTTGTTTCTCTTGCCTTTGGAGATGTGTCATAAAAAAAGTTCCTGTGGCCGATGTCGTAGAGGTTGCTGCCTATGTTCTCCTCTAGGATTTTGATGGATTCCTGTCTCACATCGAGGTCTTTCATCCATTTAGAGTTTATCTTTGTGTATGGTGTGAGAGAGTGGTCAAGTTTCATTCTTTTGCATGTAGCTGTCCAATTTTCCCAGCACCATTTATTGAAGAGACTGTCTTTTTTCCACTGGATGTTTTTTCCTGCTTTATCAAATATTAGTTGCCCAAAGAGCTGAGGGTCCATTTCTGGGTTCTCTATTCTGTTCCATTGGTCTATGTGTCTGTTTTTGTGCCAGTACCATGCTGTCTTTGTGATCACAGCTTTGTAGTACAGCTCGAAATCCGGCATTGTGATGCCCCCAGCTTTGTTTTTCCTTTTCAACAATTCCTTGGCGATTCGGGGCCTTTTCTGGTTCCACACAAATTTAAGGGCTGTTTGTTCCAGTTCTTTGAAAAATGTCCTCGGTATTTTGATCGGGATAGCATTGAAAGTGTAGATTGCTCTGGGTAGCATGGACATTTTAACTATGTTAATTCTTCTGATCCATGAGCATGGAATATTTTTCCATCTTTTGTGTCTTCTTCAATGTCAAGAGTGATTTGTAGAGCTTTGTCGTGTGGGACAGTGCTTCTCAAACTTGAAAGTCCCCAGGGAACTTTTACAATGCAGATTTGATTCGTAAGTCTGGATCTGAAACTCTGCATTTCTCACAGGCTCCTGGGTGGTGCCCAAGTTGTGGGGCAGGGACCACATTTGAATAGCAAGGATGTGGGACACTTGGCACAGTGCCCGGCCCTCAACAGAGTTCACTGAAGGTTGATTCTGTCTTCCTCTGTCCCTTTCATGACCCTTCTTGCCCTATTCCGTACTAGGATTAACTTTTAATGTTCATCCTGTCCCTATTGTAATAAAGTGACAAAGCACTTGTCCAACTAAGAGGAGCCTTAGAAAGTTTCCTTTCAAATCCTTAACCAGAGAAATAGCGGTCTCGGCAGAGAAGGGTATATTCTTAAAAGGGGAGAGATGTGTTCAAGTTGTAAACCAAACACTAAGCCACCATCATGTAGGAACAATAGAACTTGTGTGGCTGTTCCATCCCCGAAGTTCTGAAGAGGCCAGCCCTGTCCTCTGTGAGTCCCAGGCAACAGCCCATGTGCGCCAGCTGGTTCCAGCACACGGAAGGCGTCATGTCATTAGGGGGACGACAGCTGGGCAGCACGGATTTATGAAGTCACTAAAGCCTTGTCATCGAGGGGCCGTAGGAGGCTGAAGCAGCTGATCCTTCCAGAAACAATGATGGGTGCTGTTGCCGTGACATGGAAAAATCTGATTAGGCTGAGATTTTGTGAGTCTGAATAGAAAACGCTAATAAATTTTGACAGGATTTATGTAGTGATTCTATTCTATTCCACTTTATTCTCCCACTGTTTATAATGAATGTGGTGCTGTTTTCTCCGGTTTTTCATTCAAACAAGCTAAAAAACAAAAGGCTTGCAGATACATTTGAATACAGATTTAGCCTTCACAAATACCGACATAAATTACCAAAAAAGGGGGGGATTCTTTTTTTTTTTAATTTCTCTAAAGGCTTTTTTTTTTTTCCCCACTAAATTTTCCCTTAAGGGTTGAAATGAGTAAATTGAGCGTTTTCTCTAAAGTGGTCATTGAATTACAGAGAGCAGGAGCTTGCAGAGCCCAGCATTTTTTATTGTTGTTTTTTCTTAATCTGAGCTTTGGCTGGTAGTTGTCTAAAAGCCTCCAAAATACAGTTGTTAAAATTACGTGTCTGGAACACCTTAAATGAAAAATGGCCTGGTATCGTTACTTTTATTTGCCATGATACAGTTTAGCTTTTAAGCTGATTTTGTTAGCAGCTAAATTAGCTACAGTTCAATTATTCAATCATTAGAGCATCTAATGGGAACTTCTGTATGTTTTTAAACCAAAATTCCTGATCCGCAGAACTTGAAAATTTTTTAAATAAACAAACATGGTAAAATTTTCATCACCCTCTGGGTTTATAGGTAAAAATTTAATAGCAGAAAGAAAATATTTTAAATATTTATGGTTCCATAATAACATATACATAAAAAGTATACATGTATATATACATATACATATACATAAAAAGTATATTTTTTAAGATTTATGTATTTTAGAGAAAGAGCAGGGGGATGGGCAGAGGGAGAGGGAGAGAGAGAATCTCAAGCAGACTCTGCACTGAGCAGGGAGCCCATCGCAGGGCTCGATCCCATGACCCTGAGATCATGACCTGAGCCGAAATCAAGAGTCAGACACTTAACTGATTGAGCCACCCAGGCGCCCCCACGAAAGTTTCTTGAGGGCTGCTGTGAAACTCAGCAGTAGTGTCTCAGGAGAACGAGATTGGGGATCAGGAAGAAAAGTGTTTTACCTTTCACTTTATACATTTTTTTTTAACTTTCAGTAATGCATCCCTTTAATAATATTTTTTAGTAATTAAAATAGTTAAGGTATACCACCAGAAGAAATGTCATAGAATTACCCTATGATCCAACAAGCCCACTTTTATATAAATATGCAAAAAAATTGAAACCAGGGACTTTGATACTTGCACATAGCAGTTTTATTCACCGTAGCCAATCAACAGATGAGTGGAGAAACAAAATGTGGTGGATGCATGCTTGTTGAGCATATCGGTAGTGGGGCGTGCTCCTGTGTGAGGGGACTGTGGCTTGTTGAGTGTATCAGTAGTGGGGAGTGCTCCCGTGTGAGGGGACTGTGGCTTGTTGAGTGTATCAGTAGTGGGGAGTGCTCCCGTGTGAGGGGACTATGGCTTGTTGAGCATATCGGTAGTGGGGCGTGCTCCCGTGTGAGGGGACTGTGGCTTGTTGAGCTTATCGGTAGTGGGGAGTGCTCCCGTGTGAGGGGACTGTGGCTTGTTGAGCGTATCGGTAGTGGGGAGTGCTCCCGTGTGAGTGGACTGTGGCTTGTTGAGCGTATCGGTAGTGGGGAGTGCTCCCGTGTGAGTGGACTGTGGCTTGTTGAGCGTATCGGTAGTGGGGAGTGCTCCCGTGTGAGGGGACTGTGGCTTGTTGAGCGTATCGGTAGTGGGGAGTGCTCCCGTGTGAGGGGACTGTGGCTTGTTGAGCGTATCGGTAGTGGGGAGTGCTCCCGTGTGAGGGGACTGTGGCTTGTTGAGCGTATCGGTAGTGGGGAGTGCTCCCGTGTGAGGGGACTGTGGCTTGTTGAGCGTATTGGTAGTGGGGAGTGCTCCCGTGTGAGCGGACTGTGGCTTGTTGAGCGTATTGGTAGTGGGGAGTGCTCCCGTGTGAGGGGACTGTGGCTTGTTGAGCGTATCGGTAGTGGGGAGTGCTCCCATGTGAGCGGACTGTGGCTTGTTTAAGCATTCACCTGCTGCAGGACATCCCCCCAGATAAAGATGCTATGGACATTTGTGTGCTTGTTTTTGTGTGAACGTAAGCCTTTCTTTTTCTGGGACAAGTGCCCAAGAGTGCAGTTTTGGGTCCTATAGTAATTGTATATTTAGTTTTAGAATACATGCCAGACTCTACAGTTTTCCAGAATGGTACCATTTTCATCCCACCAGAAACGTGTGAGTGAGCCACATCCTTTTCGCCATTTGTTGTGGTCAGTATGTTTTTTATTGTTTCCATTCTGATAGGTGTGGAGTACCAGCTCACTGCGGTTCTCACTGGCATGTCCCCGACTGCTAATGATGTGGAGCCTCTTCTCATGTGTTTGTTTGCTGTCCGTGGGTCCTCTTTACTGAAATGTCTCTTCGTTTCTTTTTTCCAGTTTCTGAATGGATTGCTTGGGTGTTTGCTGTCATTGTTGAACTCTGCTATTCCCCACTACTCTCCTCCTTCTTCTATTTCTTATTCTTTTAGTAAACCTTTGTTAGCGTGTACCATCTAGCAGGCAGGTGGAATACAGAGATCAGAGACAAAGACTTTGCCCGAAAGGAACTGACAGTTTTGAGGAGGGACAAGTAAGCAGGGTTCTACGTAGGAGAAGCACCTACTTCCCATCCAGAGAATCAGTGAAGCCTTGCTTCCTGGGGGAGGCAGCGTCTGATCAGGCATGGAATGGAGGCGTGAATATATTTATTATACTTTACATAATTACAGTTGACCCTTGGACCTCATGGGTCGTACTGCACCAGTCCACTCATACATGGATTGTTTTGATAAATAGAGTACAGTACTATAGGTGTATTTTCCTTATGCTTTTCTTAATAATTTTCTCTTGCTCACTGTATTGTAAGAATACAGTATATAATACATATAGCATACAAGTTATGTTAATTGACTGTTTGTTATCAGAAGGCTTCTAGTCAGTAGTAAGCTATTGGTAGTTAAGTTTTTGGAGAGTAAAAAATTATATGTGGATTTTTGACTGCACAGGGGTTGGTGTCCCTAACCCCTGTGTTGTCTGAGAGTCAACTGTATACTGCCATTGCATTTGAGACATTGATATAATAAGAAGTATATAGAGCCTTCTAAAAGCCCCTCCGGGTGTCTTTCTAAGTAATTCATTGTGGGAACTTGTCATTAATTCAAGGTTAGTAAACACTGAAAACAAAATATCATTCTGGGTTCTTGAAGATTCTGAGATAAGACAGCATCCCAGACCCCAAAGATGTATGATCTAATGGGAACTAAGATTCATAACCAGCAGACAATTGATTACAGAAGCACAAATATAGTAACACAATGGAGTGAGGAATTGTCACTAGGAAGTTGGGAAGAGTTCTTAGAGGAAGCAGGGTTTGAGCTGGCATTTGAAAAAGGAGTAAAACTTGAACAGGTAGATATAAAAGGGACAAAATTTGTTCTTCGCTCCTAGGTCCCTGCATGTTATAGGTTGCCAGATCCCCATCTTGCTCTTACCCACAGATCTGCTTCTGAGGAAAGGTCCTGGACCTAATGTCAGAGTCCATGTGTTGCTAATGGCTCCGGCTGAAGAGATTGCTAGTGGAAGTCATGTCTAGTTTCAGGATGTGATCCACAATCTAATTTTAGGAGGTCCTTCATCTTACAGATAGATGGACTGAGACCTGCAGTGGATCAAATTCAGCCCAGCCTTGTTGCTCCTGCTGGCCAGGCCAGTGGATGTGTTTTGTTCGAAAGTCCCCAGGCCAAGCCAGGGAAATGGTGTGGATTTCCTGCTATGTGTCTGCTAAAAATAAAAAATTGATTGGTGAAAATAAAGTGTTACACAGTGGATGGGGAGTACTTCTTATTTTTAAAGCATTGCTGTTTATCTCCTATGTATACCTCTGAGGTATATGTACAAATTTACCAAGTAAGTAACTTACAAAGTGTCAAGAAAAGACAAAACAAACCAACTCTAAAGCTTCTGTTTAACATGCTGGAATGTATTAATGAGGTGGGGAGAAAGTCAGGTTTCTTCTCTCAATAAGAGAAAAAGAAAGGCAATTACAAACTGTAACATAAGCAAAAATATTTTTTTTTAAGATTTTATTTATTTATTCGACAGAGATAGAGACAGCCAGCGAGAGAGGGAACACAAGCAGGGGGAGTGGGAGAGGAAGAAGCAGGCTCATAGCGGAGGAGCCTGATGTGGGGCTCGATCCCATAACGCCGGGATCACGCCCTGAGCCGAAGGCAGACGCTTAACCACTGTGCCACCCAGGCGCCCCATAAGCAAAAATATTTTATAAGAAAGGCGTGGCCTGAATATGTACCAAACTAAAACATACCATGGTTTTGAGAAATCTATTAGTGTAAGAAAGGATATTCCAACTGCCACATTCTTCTTAAAGGACACAGGAGTCAAAATACTGGATCTGGGGGCTCCTGGGTGTCTCAGCTGTTAAGCGTCTGCCTTTGTCTCAGGTCGTGATCCCAGGGTCCTGGGATCGAGCCCCGCATTGGGCTCCCTGCTCGGCGGGAAGCCTGCTTCTCCCCTCTCACACTCCCCCTGCTTGTGTTCCCTCTCTTGCTGTCTCTCTCTGTCAAATAAACAAATAAAATCTTAAAAAAAAAAAAAATACTGGGTCTGTAGAGAAAGAAGTTGTGGCTCTTTGCAGTGAATGACATTTACGTAATCACCATATTGTAATTGCTGTTGGTTGTCAGCTTTTAGAATCCACATCAAATAGGAACCTCCTGGGAGGCTCAGTCAGTTAAGCATCTGCCTTTGGCTCAGGTCCTGATCACAGGGTCCTGGGATCAAGTCCTGCATATGGCTTCTTGCTCAGAAGGGAGCCTGCTTCTCCCTCTGCCTGCTGCCCCCCCGCTTGTGTGCGCTCTCTTCCTCTCTCTCTGTGTCAAATAAATAAATAAATAAAACCTTTAAAAAAATAGGAAGACAAGTATGTTTACAGAACAAGAATGGAAATGTAAAATGTACAAACAAAGTAGAGAGAAGGTGAGTGTTGGAAATGGGGAGAAGAGGAAGAAAGCATGGCGGGCGTAGCATCCCTGTCTTCTCTGTTGGGAAGTCCAGGTGCTGCGCAACACTGGCGAATGAGGAAGCTGAGGTTTTTAAGTTTACTACTTAAGTTACAAATCTGGGTAACTAATGCCAGAATTAAAGAGTATAATATAGCTATTTGACAGGGTTCAGGAGCACCTGGGTGGCTGAGTCAGTTATGCCACCGACTCTTGGGTTCAACTCAGGTCTTGATCTCAGTGTCTTGAGATCAAGCCCTGCATCAGGCTCCACGCTCAGTGGGGAGTCTGCTTGAGATCCTCTCCCTCTCCCTCCACCCCTCCCTCCCCACACACATTCTCTCTCTCTCAAATAAATAAATAAATCTTTTTAAAAAGAGGCAAGGGTTCCGAATATGCCTCTCTCAACTATGCCGTTTTGGCATATTGATGGTTATGACCTGAAGGCAATTGGAAAACAGCAGATGCAGGAAGGCCTCTCTGATCTCCTCCTTTCTACCTAAAATCAGGTCTTTAAATTTCCCATGAGAAAGGTGCCCTCCCTGCACCACGAAGAGAAGAACGTTCTTTATCACCAGAGACTGGGAGTCAATGCTGAAATGGACCTATACAAACAAACCTACTAAAATAACCCTTATCTTCCACTGGTTTCCCTCCTATATTTCTTAGTCACTTTCCCACAATTTACTGTCCCCTAGCGCACGCCCCTTTGTCTTGTCACATCTCTGTAATTTATCGTTCTTTGTGTAAAAAGTATATAAGCTTTTGGGCCTAACAGCTTCTGTGGGTCTTTGTTTTCCTTTTAAGGACTCCCATGTACATGTAAAAACAGTAAATAAAATTTGTGTGCTTTCCTCCTGCTAGTTTGTCATGTCAGTTAATTCTTAGGCCAGCTACAGAGTCTAAGAAGGCAGAAGGAAGTTTTCCCTCCCCTACACTATCAAAAAACTGTAAAAAGTGGAGAAGCGGAAGGAAGACATAAGTTAAATCATAATTTCTCAGGATTGACAGTTCGTTGAGAATATCTAAAGAAATAGCAGTGTAAGTACATTGTGAGTTAGGATGATAATTCCCAGAACTAAATTCAGCAGTGGCTCTAAGTGATAAGCTCTTGGAAATAGTATTATAAGTGAGCAGGGATTAGGCAGAGATATAATTTAAATTGTCATATAAGCAATTGCATTGGTGAAAAGAAATGGGAAAAAAATTGCACTGACCAGCAATAACATCTGTTCAAAGGAGCAACATGACAGTCAGACACGCAAGGGATTCTAATTAATTAGTTTTGAAATTTAAGCAAAGAAATCCTTCAGCGATAGGAAAGTACTCAGTGTGATTACCGATATTTCGTTACCTAAAATTTAAAAGGTAGCCTGTAAGGGTTTTAATTTTCCTACATTTGCCCCTTATGCAGGAAAAAGAACTAGTTCAACTCTGACATCGGTATGTGAACGCCACTTTTGTTAAGAGAGGTCCTGGCTGTTTTTTGAGGCCAGACAAGATGAACTGCTGTGAGGTACTTCTCCAAGGCGTAAAATCTCTGGAATGATCCAGAATTTAGCCTATTTAAGTTCTTTCCCTGTGCAAAATTTTCAATGTATTTTTTTCCTGTAGGAACACACCTCTGATTTTTATAATGCCAATCATTGAAAAACAACATTTATTAGCTAAACATCCCCTTTGGACATATCTGTTTGCAAGGTCGTGGGGGGAGGGGGGAGACTCCAGGCTCACAGCCCACGGGTCGTGGAGGTGCGGCGTGCGGAAGGCGCGGACCAGGATGTGGGCTCCTGGGGACGCCGCTGGCTTCTGCGGTGCCCTCCTGTGGCTGTGATGCTAAATTAGAGCCTGTTTTCATTTTCTTCTCTCCAGGAAGGCCCTTTCGTCTACTTGTCTTTTGTAGGAAACGTTGCAGATTCCGAAGGCCTGATTGCTTCATTGTGTAAGTATTTCAAAATGTTTGCATTTGGAATGTTTGAGGAGACTAATTGAAGTGTGGCTGTCAATAGATGAGTACGTGTGGCACAAGTTGTAGGATTTCATTTCTGTGACATGTCCAGAATAGGTGAATCTCTAGAGACAGGTGATAGATTAGTGGCTGCCGGGGACTAGAGGGGGTGACAGAGGGGGATGGAGAGTGAGTGACTGGTGACGGGTTTGGGTTTCTTTTGGGGAGTTGATGAAATGTTCTAAATTTTCATTGTGATGATTCGAATCCGTGAATATACTAAAACCCACTGAATTGTACACTTTAAATGGGTGAATTGTGTGACACGTGAATTATATCTCAATAAAGCTGTATATTAAAAAATACATTAATAGTACAGATTGAAGAGTTTCCAGTATTTAAACTGGGTGTTTTTCCATAGTATTAATATCAACCTTCACTTTATCATATATATATATATGATATATATGACATACGTTTGTGTGTGTGTGTGTACACACATATGTGTGTATACATATTATATATATATATGACATACATTTGTGTGTGTGTGTACACACATATGTATGTATACATACATGTAGTCTTGTAGATAATTTCCAAAACTCCTCCTGCTCTGCAGAGATACTGACTAGTTTGGTCTACTTGCTTCATGCTGCTGTAAATCCATCAACATTCCATCAGTTAGTATCGACTTCCTCCCAGGTACTGTGTCAAATTTGACAAATAAATGAGCCGGGCAACAACAGGATCCTTTGCCACTATTGCAGAATTGCCTTATGCAAGGTAACTTCTTTCAGATTTTGTGTCTGAAATTCTGCATAATTTATCTCATTTCTTCCATAACTCTGAAATCCGGTCCCCCAGCCAGGACCTGTGTTGGGACTGCTGTTCATCACTAACGTTAGGAAACTTCTAAAGAATCAAGGCAGCTACCATTAGTTCTTTTCAAAGCAAAACATGTGTCATCTTTGATGCCTGTCACGTCCTAGCCAGTGGTAGCGCAGGGAGCCTGAGCCCCCACCTCGGGAGTGAAATGTTGCTATGCACATTCGTGTGTGTAATGTGATGAGTGGCCCAGGTTGAACTGTGCCTAAGAGCTGCTGGGGAAGCCCAGGGGCTGGAGGACCCGGCCTAAGTCATTGTCCTCCACCCCGGCTGCCTGGCCTGGCATCAGAGAAAGTGAACAATCCAGCTTTGGCCTAGTCCCATGAAATGCAGATGTGTAACACGATCTTTATTAGTCATCTTCCGTTTACAGTTTTTGCCTTAAAAAGTAAAAACTCATTTACTGGTGTTGTCCTTTATTCTTAAGAAAATGAAAATCCAGTAGCTAACATAAAGTAGTACTTCCCAGACTTTAAAGTGTGCCAGATTGCCCTGGACTCTTGTTAAAATACAGATTCTGATTCAGAGGGACTACGGTAAAGCCTCCCAGATGTTGATCTGCGGACTGTTGTTTGATTCAGTAGCATGTAGGGCTGGGCTATAAACTTCATGTGGACCTTGTTAAAGAAGAATTATTCATGACACTTGTTAAAGATGATAAAGAAGAATTTATTCGGGAGGTACCCCTGCAGTGGAGTCTTGCAGTAGGAAAGCGAGATCAGGCTCAACTCCAGATACAACAAGGACAGGTGGAACTTTATGGCCAAGAAGCAGGTGGGCTCAGTGGATGGAAAATTACTAAGAAGAAACGTCAAGAATGGGGACTCTCAATAGACCGACTCAACAGGATTCTTGCTGCAGGCAGGCCAGGATGATAGGCTATGATATAGAGGGTGGGGGATAAGGAATTTGATCAGGTATCGAGAGTAATCAGATATCTACACCCTCATGTTCATGGTAGCAATATTCACAATAGCCAATGCGTGGAAACAACCCAAGCGTCCATTGATGGATGAATGGATAAAGAAGTCGGGGGGGGGGGGTGTGTGCGTGTGTGTGTACACACGCACGGGCACAATGGAATACAATTTAACCATAAAAATCAAGACATTCTGGCATTGTGACAACATGGTTGGACCTTGAGGGCATTATGCTAAGTGAAACAAGCCAGACAGAGAAAGACAAATACTGTATGACCTCACTTCTATGTGGAATCTTACTAAAAAAAAAAAAAAAAAAAAAAAAAAAAACCACACCTCAAACTCATAAAAAAAAAGATCAGATTTGTGGTTACCAGAGGTGGGGGGTGGAGAATGAGGGAACCGGGTGAAGGTGATGAAGCACAAACTTGCAGTTACAAGATGGGTAAGTCCTGAGGATATAACTAACGTACAACGTGATGGCTCTAGTCACCACGGCTGTGAGTTATCGAAGGGTGGACCCAAAGAGTTCTCATCGTAAGGAAGAGCGCACCGCTTTTCCTTAGTTTTTGGATCTGTATGAAGAAATGTCTCTTCACGGAGCTCATTGTAGTCCTTTCAGGATATAGGCAAGCTGCGCCATTGTGCTGCACACGTTAAACACATACCGTGCTAGATGTCAGTTACATCTCAATAAAACTGGAGGGAAAAAGGGAGCAGATACCGAGAATGGAGGACTTCCGCTACACTGACCCAGTAGGATTCTTGCTGGAACCGGACCAAGAAGGCCAAGGACAGAGCCCTAGGTGGAGGTCAAGGAGAGGGCTCGGAGGAGCCTGACTCAAGTTTGATCAAGAAGACAGTCTCTGTCACCCCTCACCCTCTCCTAGTCTGCGCTCTGGGGGTGAAGGGCCCAGCCGTGGCCCAGGGACTGGGATCCTACTCCAGCCCTCAGTGTATCTTTCCCTCTAAACTTCTGCCCGAGCCTGGCATCAGTCACAAAATAAATGATACCGATCACATCATTAGACTTACGAATGCTCTCTTTGCCCTTTTGCTGTGTAGGTGTTTAACCAGCAAAGAAGTGGCCGGAGTCGAGCAGCAGAGGAGATGCCAGAGGCTTGATGCACTGGGACTGCCTTCCTCTGGCATTCACCTCGCCCCGTGTGCGCGCGCGCACACACACACACACACACACACACACACACACACACAGAGTCTCCTTCAGCTCTGCTGAGTTAAATGTGATTTCAGACGTACCGTGTTCTCTCCACTCCAGGCCTGTGCACTGGGCATACACCCTCTCCTTCACCCAGTTCAGGGGTCACCTCTTGCGGTGTAGGACCTGAAATTAAGATCCAGTATTTTGTGTTGACAGCTGATAAAATCCAGAGGGCCTCACACGGCCTAACCACAAGTTCCCTCCCCATTCTGCTTCCTTGTATGAGCCAAACGACCCTCCTTGTCCCAAGGACCAAGCACGGTGCCCGCGGATCCCTGTGGAGCAGGCTTCAGTTCCCTGCCAGCCCTCCGGATTATTGCAAGAAGCCGTTCCCATCCTGCTGCAGGAACGAGGGCCCTCCCCAGCCTCATTCCTACAGAGCCTGCCTCCTGCGGCCTCTCCCAGTTCGCCCTGGTTCTGAGTGAAGCCCCCGCATGGCCTGAGGGGCTCAGTGTCCTCTTTCCCCAGGCTGTGAGTGTATGTGACCAGTAAATTGCCATCAAACTCATCTGTCCAGTGCCACCTGTTGGATGTGGCCACCCCCATAACCCAAGGGCAGGGCTCCCTCCCTCACCAACAGCAGGAAGGTGGAAGTGATCACACCTCACCTCCCTCATCTGGCCTAAGTGTCGCTTTCTCCATGTCCCCCGTTCAGTTGCTGTCACTTACTGTGCAGTTTGACTTCAGAACAGGAGCCCCTAGGAGGCTGCCTGTGTCTCCCGTCCTAGTTAATGCATTCCCCAGGACCAGCACAGAGCCTTCCCTGGGTTCCAGAAGCTTTGCTCAATTAAGGAATGAATGAATGGGGTTATTTTTGAATGTCCAAACACCCACTGATCTCTTAGTTCCTAAAGCACTGACATTTTATGTTAGTGATAATGCCTTAGATTTTGGGTGCACTAGAGAGAATCTTTCAGGATAGTATATATATATATATATTTTAAGATTTTATTTATTCATTTGAGAGAGAGCATGAGAGGGGTGAGGGGCAGAGGGAGAAGCAGGCTCCCCGCTGAGCAGTGAACCCCATGCGGGACTCCATCCCAGGACCCTGGGATCATGACCTGAGCCAAAGGCAGATGCTTAACCAACTGAGCCACCCAGGAGTCCCTGTATATATGCTTAGATTTAGAGGAAAAACTTACTTTCACTATTATTTTGTTTTCCATTTAGTTCCTGGCTGGCAGGCGGCTCAGGACAGACAGGGCAGCTCTGCCTGGCCGGTTGGTAGCATCTGGCCTTTCAGAGCCTCTGCTTAGCATGTGTCTGTGTGTTATCTCATTAAATGGCTAATCCTGTTTATTGGCCTTTCTTTCTGCCAGGACAGCCTTTCATTAGAACTCTTTGTCCCTGGCCCCAAGGGATCCTAACTTGGGCCATTAATAGAGACTAGAGCTTTGTCCGCTGCTCCGACCAATCAGATAATGTAGCTAATATTTGTTCATTCATGCCTTTTCTAAGTAATGTGAGAACAGTATTGAAAGTGAGAGAAGAGAGAAGAAGGGAGGGAGTGAGGAATGTAAGAAGGGAGGAAAGAAGGAAGGAAAAAAGGAGGGAGGAAAGACAGAAGAAGGGATAGAGGAAGGAAGGATGGAAGAAGAGAAGGAAGGAAGGGAGGGAGAGAGGAAGGTGGGAGGATTCTCCCAGTGCATGACTCTCAGTCCAGCTCTAAAATGACTTTCTCACTTCATTCTTTCCAGAAGAAACCATCCTGATAATGGGGTCTGGAAAGATTTCTTAGGGCACGCCCACTCCCTGGTGAATGCAGTGAGGCTTCTGTGGTGGCTGTTGCTACTGACTCCTGTCTGGACTGAAACGCGCCCCGTGTCCACCCCGGATCCCTTCTGCAGTCCAGGCTGCGTCATTACATTCCCCCCACCTCCCCACCGGCTCCTCAGCACTCAATTTCTCTTCAATTATTAATAAGCATGTTTTTTTAATAAACGTTTCCTTAATAAAAATTTTCCCACATCTAGGGGAGCCTGGGTGGCTCAGCCGTTAAACGTCTGCCTTCAGCTCAGGTCATAGTCTCAGGGTCCTGGGATCGAGCCCTGCATCGGGCTCCCTGCTCCGTGGGAAGCCTGCTTCTCCCTCTCATACTCCCATTGCTTGTGTTCTCTCTCTCACTGTCTCTCTCTGTCAAATAAATGGATAAAATCTTTTTAAAAAAAATTCCCACGTCTAGATTATATCTACAGACTTTATGTAGCAATTTTGAAGTAAGGAATGGTAATGCATTTACCAAGATAATTACTAAGGATCGTCTTTGCAAAATCTGACCGTGTTGAATTAATTTAGAATTCTGCTTATAGTGAGAAGAGCGGGGGTGAAGAGGATGCTTGTGTGGAAGCACTTTGGGAACGAAATCTTTTTACAAATGTCACATAATGTTGTTATTATTACTCGAGTCACGCGGCAAATGTGTTTTACCTTCTGTCCTTCTCCTGTCTTCCACGAAGGCATTGTGAAGAAAGGAAGGGGTGGCAGTTCTTTTTATCTCCTCCTTAGGGGGAAAAAAGGTCATTTCCGCTGACTGTCATAAAAATGGTTGCCACGTGAGTAACGAAATGTGTTTCACTTTTAGGGAAAGAATATGGCAAAGCTGATGCAAGATGGCTTTATTTTGACCCAACCATTGTGTCTTTGGAAATTCTGACTGTTGTCCTGGATGGGTCTCTGGCATTAGTCCTCATTTATGCCATAGTCAAAGAGAAATATTATCGGTAAGTGCCCTTCTCCTGGCCTGCTGAAGAGAGGACACACATGAGCTATCCAACGCCCATGTGGCATTTGGAGTAGATGATGACCACATTTATTTGTTAGACGAAAAGTAGAATAGAAATGAACATTGTTCCATGTTAGGTAAGAATCGTGGTGCCACCAGGATAATTTCAGATCATTCAAAATAAAAACTATGAGAAATATGCTTGTAGGGACCACCTAGTCACTGACATAGGCAAGAAAGTGTGAACATCATTGGATGATTTTTCACCAATATTTTGGAGAATAAAAGGGTCATATTTCCCATCCTTCTTCCCCCCAAATCACTCTAGAAAACTCCTATTCCACTTTACACCAAGTAAATTATCTTACATAGTTTGAAGTTCGACATGGAAGATAAATCTTTCCAGAAGCAGGCTGTGGAGGATGTGAGGAAGGCAGAAGAGAGGGGAGAGAAAGGAGGGCAATGGAAGATTAACTGCTTGTCCTCAGGTTGGACTCTGAGTCTTTGAACTCTCTGCCCTCCCTCCTGCCCTTGCCCTTCCTCTCCTTCTTTCAGAGACGGTGACCTGGGGCAAATAGAATCCTATCCTCAGGATGATTCCCAAAAACAATGTCAAGTAGGCACAATTGCATTCCATTTTCTAGCATCTTGAATCGAAGGAGTCATTTTTAAAGCTTCAGTCACAAAATTTCAGGTTTGAATGAAACCTCCAAGGTCATTTAGTCCACCTTTCCCCAACCCAATTTTACTTAGGTAGTTAGCAGAAAAAATTGAATTTTTTGTTGGTATCTTGATATAACTTTGGCTCCATGACCTTGGTTGTAGACTCACTACCTGCACCCATTTGTTAATTACTTCAACCATGTATAGTATCTGCCTTGCTGAGGACTTCCAGATCCATGTGTCTCATTTACCGCCCACGTATTCTTGGAGGAAGGGACTGTTCTTACTGTCCCCTTTCCCAGCAGGTAAAATTGTGGCTTGTAGCAAGATTTGCATCTCTGTCTCTCTTTGCTGGGTTGGGTGAGACCTCAGTAAATCTTCCTAAGACTAGAACAGGATACCTGAGAGACCTTATTTAACTCTGAGAATAATCTAGGAAGGGCAGAATTGCTTCTCCAGAGGACGCATGGGTCTTCCACTAATCAGAGTGACTTGCGCATCAAAGGAGCACTGTGCAAAAGCTGAGGTCCGCCTTCGGAGAGGTCTTCTGCTGTGGAAGACTGTGTTGATGCTGTCGTTTGAGAAAAGATGTCAGGATTCAGGGTGCCAAGCTGCGCCGAGCTGGCAGTTTCACCCCTTGTTTCTTTCTCTCTCGCAGGCATTTCATACAGATTACCTTGTGCGTGTGTGAATTGTATGGCGGGTGGATGACCTTCTTCCCAGACTGGCTTATGGGAAGCCCCAACCTCAACACCGACAGTTGGCTCTACTTTGGGGTCTATCTGGTATTTTTCAATAGTGTGTGGGTTCTGATCCCGGGACTGTTACTGTGGCAGTCGTGGGTAGAACTCAAGAAAATGTTTTACAAAGGAACCAGTTCAGGGAAGAAGTTCCAGTGAATTTTCAAAATCACAAACACTGGTATCTTGCTTTATGAGCCAGAATGGGTCAAATCTTTTTGTTTGGTCAAAATGTAAGGTATTCCTGTGTACACTTTCCTTTTCTATGGTTGTTCCTAAACAGCCTATTTCAAATTGGTTGTATGGTGGCAAGTTTTTGTTAGTGTTTTTTTTCCCCCAATTAAATGACAATATGGGGAACAGAGAATAAATTTTTACTTGTAATAATAACACGTTTAATTATATGTTTTTATGGCTAGTGTTAATTGTTCCACATTAATAAAGCCAATTATAAAAAACGGTAGAGCCTATTAATTTTTTATTCCAAGAACATATCGTCACCTCAACTTTTAATCCTCTCACTTGTCTTTTGGTTACCAAAGTGAAACCAGAATGAAATGAATGCTTCTATTTTGCATTTGTACTGTGTCAGATTTGTGAAGCCAACAAAAATGCTAGTAGGAGAATGCTGTGAGTGGATTCTGAGAATCCTAAGCCCTCACGGATGAGGATGGGGGTGTCACATGACAGGTGATCGATTGATATCTGTCCTGTTTCAAAGAGGAAGATTGAGGTAACTTACAGAGCACAATATGACGAAAAGTAAATCGGGAAATAGGAACCCTGGGAAAAAAGAGTGAGAAATAATAAGATGACTGTCAAGTTAGTGCGTGCCATGATGTCGCGTGCGATGGGTAGAAGTGAAGCCGTGATGTCGCGTGCAATGGGTAGAAGTGAAACCGTGAAGTCGCGTGGAATGGGTAGAAGTGAAGCCATGATGTCGCGTGCAATGGGTAGAAGTGAAACCGTGAAGTCGCGTGGAATGGGTAGAAGTGAAGCCATGATGTCGCATGGAATGGGTAGAAGTGAAGCCGTGATGTCACATGTAATGGGTAGAAGTGAAGCCGTGAAGTCGCGTGCGACGGGTAGAAGTGAAGCTGTGATGTCGCGTGCAATGGGTAGAAGTGAAACTGTGAAGTCGCATGGAATGGGTAGAAGTGAAGCCATGATGTCACGTGGAATGGGTAGAAGTGAAGCCATGATGTCACGTGGAATGGGTAGAAGTGAAGCCATGATGCCGCGTGGAATGGGTAGAAGTGAAGCACCGATTTGGCACTACCGTCCAATACCAGGAGGGAAGCATGACCACCACTGCATTTCATGAAACACTAACTTGGGGAGGCGACTGCATCAGTTCCGTCCGAGGTGGGGAGCAGGCACTTACATAAACTTGTTCCGTATGTGCCTTTCTTACTATACTCTAAGCTCACAGACGTATCCTCTGCCTAGAAAAGTGTCTGGCACACACACCAGGCATGTGGTAAGTTGTGGTGGATCTTGTAGCTCAGATAGCTCCGTCTGCATTGTCCCCTCCTTCCAGTTGTCTTCTTGTCCTGCAGAGGCTGTAGGCTGTGGTCCTGGATGCAAAATTGGCTTCACCTTTCAGAAATACTTCTGAGAGATCTGGAGGGTAAAAGCATGGAAATTGTTTCAATTCTTCCTCCTTTTTTTTCTTTTATCTTTGTTTTATTTTATTACTAATTATTATTATTATTAATCATTGCTGTTTTGTGGTGACACATGAAGAGCTTTGGATTTGGGTTCCACTTCCTAGGTTCTGAGCAGTAGTTGGAGTCAGGGCACAAGAATAAATTGTTTGTGGGCTGAGTAGCTCAGGGGTGGTCTCTCTGGTACCGTCTCCCTTGGGGGAGGGTTCATTCTGTGGGCATCGGGGAGTCATTCCTAGAAGCTTAGCCAAGTACCTGCTTTTGCAGCCTCCCAGTGAATTTTTTAAGTACCTAATTCCCTGGGCTAAATCCTCCTCAAATCTTCCAGAGTGATTTCTGTTCTCTGCACTGTATCTTGACAATGATATTTGTTGAATATTGTATAAGTACGACCAGACGAGTTTGAGGAATAGTATATTATCCCGTTAAAGGCGTTAGAAGTCCTGCAATGAAGAAACTTGATTAACTTGTTTAACCCCACTTTTCCCCAACATACTTACCAGACCACTTGAACAACGAGATGGTATTTCATGGAACACCAGTTAGGGAAATGCTGAGCAACACAATATGGTATCCATGAAATTAAAAGCAAACCAGTTGTCAATAAACATTTAAAGCCTAAAATACCATTTACTATAGCATCAAAACATTCTCATATTTGGAAAAACTGAAAGATGTACAGAAAATAAACTATAAAATATTTTGAGAGAAGTTATATAAGATCCAAATAAATGGAGAGATAGACCATGTTCATATTTTAGAAGGCTCAATGTGGTAAAGAAGTCAGTTCTCCCCAAATTGATATATAGATTCAGTGTAATCCCAATCAAAATCCCAGCAGATTTTTTTTAAAATGATAATTAACAAGTTGATTTTAAGATATTTTAGGGGAATGAAATGCAAAGGGCTAGGAAAGCTAGTACAACCTTGTAGAAGAACGGAGTCGGAGGCACCTGGGTGGCTCAGTCAGTTAAGCTTCTGACTCTTGATTTCTGCTCAGGTCATGATCTCAGAGTCCTGGGATCGAGCCCCACATTGGGCTTCAGGCTCAGTGAGGAGTCTGCTTGGGATTCTCTCTCTCCCTCTCCCTCTGCCCCTCCCCCCACTCATGTATGTGCGTGCGCTCTCTCTCTCTCTCTCTTTTAGGTATATACCTTGCAGAAATGCTTGCTTTGTGCACCAGAATGGCAGCATTATTCATTTAATAATTCCAAACTGGGAACAACCTAAATAAATACATTGTGATACATACAATGAAAATTAACAACTAGGTTACTCATAACAACGTGGATGTATTTCCCAGACATAATGATAAATGGAAGAAACCAGACTAAAAGAATACATATTGTAGGATTTCGTTTATAGAAGGTCCAAACACAGGTCACCCTGTGGTGTTAGAAACAGGGGAAAGGTTGCCTTTGGGGAAGACGGTTGGATGTAGTGATAGGGAGATGTCATGAGGGGGCTTCTGAGATGCTGGTAATCTGTTTTTTCCATTTGCGTGGTAGTTATACTTTGTGATAACTCAGCTGTATGCTTATGAATGGTATGTTTCTCTCTATATATGTTCTACCTCAATTTAAAAAGTTTATTTTTAAAAATCCCTGGTATGAAGACCTGGAAACTGTCTCCAGTGGACCCACCTGAAGGGAACACTGTGTCCTTGACTGCAGGTCCGGGAGAACGGGCTGCTTCTGTCCCCGACGTGGGCTGAAGGCCAGAGGGAGAGTCTAAAAGCCTTTCCATGGGGGATTACCTAGTTGTTTCCGGCGCTTTGCTCTCTGCTGAACTGGCGCAATCCAGGGGTCAACAGAGTAGAGAAAAATGGATGGGCTGCGGAGCCTGCCGGCAGTCCTGAAAACATGATGTCTGTCAACAGAATTTTTGCTGAGTGTTGAATGGGAGAGAAATGGGGATTACAGACTTTGACAGGAACTTGGAGTACAGATATGCGCCACTGCCAAACAAGGACAGATCGAAATGTTTTCACAATTAAGTGAGTTGGGGAGAGATTGTGTCCCTGTGTGAAAGTCTAACAGATCAGGGTAGAAGAAGCCCTCCTCCCCATCAGAGAGAGTTGGGGACGAGGTGTAAAATACTCTATTTCATTGATCCTAAAATAGATTTTTTCCTCCATATTTTAATGTTAAAAAAATTAGAATGTGTTTTATAACTGCTGTGCCATAGTTAGTTGGTAGTGTTTTTTCTTTTTCTTTCAAAGTATGATGCATCTTATAATTGATGGTATCTCAGATTCAGTTAAATAAGTCACTACCTTCAGTGTTGCTCCTTCAAGCCTCAGTATCTCTAGCTACTTGGAGGTGATAGTTCAAAATGTATTTAAAAGTCTAAATTTTGCTTTGGCCTTAGGGATCACTTACTTTGATACTCTCCCGGCCCCCCCAGCCCTTCACATTTGCTGCCTGGGCCAACCAAAGAGGGCATGCTTTGCTGAATATATAAAATGGTGTGCGTTGATTACTAACTGCTTATATTGTAGGGAACTAGATTCCTGCAAACAGTCCGTCCCTCCCCAGTATTGTTTACACCGTAAATTTCCTTGGCAAATTCTTCCCTTCCAAATAATGTGAAGGCATAACCCATCTCAATTCCCGGTCTAAATGATAGTTTCCTTGTATTTCGTTATGTCAATTCTACAGCTCCTGGAGTACCAGCACCCGGGCTCCAGGAAAAATCTACAGATTGCGATATGAAAGTGTGAAATAACACTTTGTCAGAGACTGGCTTGATGGAAGACAAAATGCCAAAAGTTTGGGGAAGAATCCTTTGTTTTTCTTTATTTTAAAATTATTATTAAAATCCACAAACTTTTTCTTGTTTGTTATGAAAGCTAGAGTTTGAATGTAAGGATAAATAATCTGTACAGAGCAACATTGGGCAAAGCCTTCATGAAAAAGGTTAACTGTTGCCATCCTTAATTGTAATGAAATGCCCGCAAGGTACTAGGTAGGGCCTGGCAGGCCTAAGCATAATGTGAACTAACCTCCAGGCTTGTCTCCCCATTGCCCTTTTAGAGTCTCTACACCTTCCCCTCCCACTTACCACTGCTGGACACTCGCAGACCCCAGACCTAACAAAATCCATTTCCTGTCACCTCTTCATTGTGGGAAACAAGTCACATCCATTAATTAATATTAAGGGGTTAATAACTGATAATGGTTTGATGTATTATCCTTCCTGAATGTATTTGCATTAAAATGTATAACACAATTGATACATTTACGTTGCCAAAAAATGGAAAATTCAGATAAGCAGAAAGGAAAAAAATAATTATCCCCAGAATCGTCAGGAAGAACCACTATTACAAATTTAGTTTCTATTTCTCAAGCTCTTGTCTGTGCATGTATTAACATTTGGGGGAGACTTTAACATTTGAAGTAGGACTTTAACACCCCTTCCTTCCTCTCTCTCCCTTGCCCTAAACTTATCATCCGGGAAGGAGCAGTTCTACACGTACACGCAAACCCAGCTGTGGACAGTATTCCAGAACATGCCCCCATTCTCCAGAAATGCACGCACTTCCAGAGGTGGAGAGGTAGCGGTTATCATTTATTTTTGGAAACTAGTTTCCGTAGATGCTTATGTTAACACAGATCAAGTTGACCTCTTAAAATATTTGATTGGCCACCTCCCAGCTCTTCAAGGGAGGGATCAAGTGTGCTGAGTGTGCTGTGGTGTTATGTCCTACGTGTTTAATCCCTTCCCTTCCAGAAGCCTTCCCTCGGTCCCCTGAGAGTCAGAGGGAAGGACTCTGAATTCTTACAGCCCTTGTCTGTGTCACTTAAGTGGCCCTGGGTGGCCTTATATTGTTATTTTTGGTGTCCACCTTCACAACTGCACAGAGGCCTCAAGACCATACTGAGTCCTAGAATCTTACACTGTCAAGGGGCCTTGGAGAGGTACAGTTTATACACAAGGAAGCTCAGAGGGGTTAACTAACTGCCCAAGGCCACACAGCATTTTAGTGAGGTAGGACCCCATGTTCTTCCTATTCCAGCAGCATTTGGCATATTCCCAGGAGCTTACAAGTTATGAAGGTTATTCAATTTTGTTCATTTTTTTATCATCTAAAATATTTAACCTAAGCACCTTTCTGATCCTGTAAGTCTATTCATTACACTTGAGTAGTCTCTCAATTTCATCGTTTGACTTTGTGTTTTGTATTGTCCTGTTAGTATTTTTCACTGGTTGGACCAAGTGGTCAGGTGAGAGCAGTTCACTTGTATAAAGCAGTGGTGTTTCTAGGGGGAGGGGTGACAAAGAGCACACGCTCTCAGGGGTCCCCACTTTTTCAGATTTGAGCAACACTACAGAATAGTGCGGTACTTGTTTCCCACAAATGTGTTTGTTGATGATGGCCTCTCATTTCTGATTCATGCTACTGTATTGACAGTCAAGAATTTTTGGTATTTTTTTTTTTTAATTACGTGTTGGGAATTGGACTGATTTTGGTACCTGGGGGTAGGATCTCATTAGTAAAGAAGTGGAGGCAAGAAACGGATCTCACTGGTGTTCCCCTGAGCGCCCACAGTTTAAACTGTCTGCATAAATTCAGCGCCTGTCCCGAGATCGGACCACAAACACTCATGCTCCCTGTAACAGTGACATCTGGCGGCCCCAGGGTAATAGGACAGCAGCTGAGTGCCTGATCCGTGGATTTTGCTTATTCTAGGTCATAAAGCAGTTGCTCGTCGCCACAGGAGCCACCGCCCTTTCCCTGGGAGCCCCTCTCCTCCCATGACACGTTCCTCTCTCATCACTGCATACCCAGTTGGCACCGCTGGCCCAAGAACACTCAGCGTCACCCCCACTTCCTCGGGGCACTCTCCTGCCGCTCCTGAAAGCTATTGAGAACTGCCTGGCTGGGAGGAAGTGAACTTACCTGTGGGGCTTTGTCAGAGGCCATTGGCCACGTTAGGCCAGGCCTGGCCTAGATTCTGGTGCTCGAGGGCCAGTGATTTACTGCCTTCCTGGGCAGCAGGTGGCCAGAGTATTTTTAGTGTCTGGAGCCTGTAGGAGGTTTGGGTGGGGGTGGAAGGCAAAGGTGAGGTCTTGGCTCTTCCAAGGCTTAAGTTCAAAGCCTCCCACTTGTGGAGTCTCTTCTCTAACTTCCCGTGGGCTTTCAGGCTCCTGGTACAGGGGTCTCCACTTTAGAAACCATGGACGTCTTCTTCTACCTCTTGGCCTTTTTCCTTTTCCTGATCAGTCGGGAAGCATGAGCTGGAGACTGATACTTTTGGGGTGGACGGGTTGTTTGGTATCTAGGAAAAGGACTGGGAGGTATTAACGCCCTGCACGCATACTCATTCCATTTCAAAGCACTTTTCCATTCGTGTACGATCAGATCCTCACAATGATCCTCTGAACTCTGCGGACAGCGATTATCACCTTCCTTATACGGCAGAAGAAGCTGACGGAGAAAAACCAGCGATCACCCAATGCCTCAGGGAGTGCACGTGGTGGGACCTGAAGCTGGGCTGTCCTGGCTTTGCCGCCAGCACTGCTGCGTCAGAACCCACTTCTGCTGCTCACCAGTGCTGGGATTGGGGCAAGATGTTGAACTCCTCTCCTTATCCAGAAACGGAGAATCATGTTACTTGGCACACACAGTTGTGAGGATGTTTAATAAAATATACAGTCAGTGGGACGTCTGGGTGGCTCAGTCGGTTAAGTGTCTGCCTTCGGCTCAGGTCATGATCTCGAGGTCCTGGGATCGAGCCCCATGTCGGGCTCCCAGCTCAATGGGGAGTCTGCTTCTCCCTCTCCCTCTGCCCTTCCCCCCCATTCGTGCACGCGCACGCGCTCTCTCTCTCTCTCAAATAAATAAAAAATCTTAAAAAAAATGCAGTAAGCTGATCTTATCCAAATAAAAGCTCACATGTTTATTTGGCTTTGTGTGTGTCCAGGGTTCAGGCCCTGAATATAAGACATTGCCACTGCCCTCAAGGGAGAGGCCATCTCAGCACCAACTATTCAACACACCAGGGTGTTCAGGCCTAGAGCAGGACTGGCCAAAACCTGGGGCTTCTGAGCATGCACATCAGAGAGAATAAAAGGTAAAGACTAAAAAGCCTGTACACCCGGATGCTTCGTCGGTTGAACCCTCTGAGACTGGATTTGAGTTACCTGGTATAGTTACTTGGTATAAATGCTTTTGTGATTTCTTATTCTTGCCATCCTTCTGTTTCAAGAAAACATTCTACGTATGCTTCAGGGAAGAGGGGTTTTGCACCAGCACCCGGGTAGAATGGTATCAGCACCACGAGAGACCTGGAGAACCGGAAACAGTGAAATCACTGAGCCTTCAGCAGGAGGGAGTTGGAGAGAGCTACAGTTGTAAGTTGCCCATGCCTGCATTTACCCAGAGCAGCCGAGCTGGACCCCCTGCGCTTGTCCTCCCTGTGGCTGCCCCAATCTCTGGAGCCAAGGAATGCCACCAGGAGCCTTGAGGTCTCCGGCTGGTGGAGAGGGGCTCCTGGAGGTTTGATCTTGGTCTTTCGAGGGACTGTCAATACACCATGGATCTGTGGGTCCACTGGGATCCAGCCTCCCTGCTGGGTGCCTGGATACCTTTTAACTGGACCGCTCCCTGCTCTTTTTTGCTTAGTTAGCACTCCAGTTTCCCTGGGGGGTGTTCAGAATCTGGCTCAAACCTCAGTTCATTTGCTGTTGCTCCTGAAACCAGAAGTAGACCTAGCCAATGCGGAGGGCCTTGGCAGTGGCGGTGATGGTGCCGCCATGCAAGAAACCAGATCCTTTCCCTATGAGTACCGGCCCCCAGTTGATGTCCAGCCCCCATGCTGAAAAGTGGCTGTTGTCCGTAGCTCACCAGTTCAGTGTCATGTTTTGTGTGGAAAGGGTTCCATGGTTGTGATCAGTCTTCCGGATTGGCTATTCCTATCATCACACTAAGGGCGCTGAGATATCCTCTAGTGGAAAACCCTGTTCAATGTCACTGAACCCAGCATTGCCCAAGCTTGTTGGACCTTTCAGCCTCTGTTCAAGTCAACAGCACTTCCCATCCTTCATACTAGAGTTTCACAGAACCTACCTTGGGAAATATGGGCCCAAAGCATACCGGAGCCACCTCCTGAGAGCAGTCAGCTGCTTCAACTCGTGGCCACATTCTACGCCACATGGCATCTCCGAGGACACCAATCCCTCCCAAAAGTGAACCTGAGCTCATCGCATCATGAGCCAGCCCTGCTTGGCCCATCTCCCCAGTCCTAATCCTACTCAGCCCTGGCTTTCTACCACATTCCTGTTTGCCTAGTAGCTGAGCCATCCTAGGGCAACAGGAGAGGAGAGAGGATTCTCCTGTGAATTCACATCTTCACTGTCCACCAGATTGACACCCAGAGGGCACCGTTCACCTTGAGGCTGGGATCCCACTGGACAGGGATCTCTTTGTTTTTCCTGCTTCCCTCCCTTCTGGTTCTTCATACTGTGCTCCCTGACATCTGCTTGAAACGCCCTGGGCCTGGGTGGAGCCTTTTATTAGGTGAGCAAATCCAGCACAGCCTCCTTTCTGATTCAGAAGACTAGCCCTGGCTATTCCAGCTGGTGTTCTGAAAATGTACTATTCCATTATTTTCTTAAATCCAGACAAGTTGTGAACCACAGCCCATGAATGTACCTGTCCTTCCTCTCTGGTTTTCCTCCTGCCCACAGCCCAGGCCCCCAAGCTTTGGGGGCATCTCCCCTCACCCCACACTCCCTCTCTCTCCCCAGGGCAGCCCTGTTTCAAGAAGAGCTGCCGGACAGATGGGAATGCTTTGTTACAGGCCTGGGTGCGGTTAGGTCCCAGTGTGTCCTGCCCAACCAAGGTGCATTTCCCCCCCTGCTTCATGATGGACGATTTCGTCCTCTCCGCTTTGCGATCATTCAACTGGAGTCTCTGCTTTGAATCCATTCCAGGATCTCTGGCTTCTGGAACCCATCGCCCACTACTCACCCCTTACTAAAACCTGCTCACAGCACACCGTCTAATCAGTGTGTTCATGTTAGCTCGACTAAACATCTCCAAGATGGGAAAGAGTCTGGTGGCCAAGGACACCTCAAGAGCCCGTGAAAGTAGAAAACCAAGGAATGTAAGAATTCCAACATGCAGTTTCACACAACTTCACACAGGAAAATAGCTTGAGTCTTTAATCATTTATGAGCTAAGGAAAAGAAGTTATAATGTCAGAAAGGTGTGGCGGATGGCAAAAGAGATCCTACCTTACTTAAACATATGCTTTATCACTTTTTACCCAAGACAGTCCATAAATGCAGGCAAGCACCCCTGGGTGCTGAGGGGGAGAGTGCAGTGACGTTGGCTACTTCTCAGACTCGTACTTGAAATACCGTCCCTGAGCATTATTTTATATATGTGAAATCTTTCTTTTAAATATTTTATTTACTTATTTGAGAGAGAGAGAGAGAGAGATCACGATCAAGGCGAAGGGTAGAGGGAGAAGCAGACTCCCCGCTGAGCAGGGAGCCCAAGGCAGGACTCGATTCCAGGACCTCGAGATCAGACACTTAACCGGCTGAGCCACCCAGGTGCCTCATATGTGAAATCTTGATATACAACAGTAGACAGGTAGTTTCCAACGCTTGGGGCCTGGTTAGCTCGTGTCAAGGGGAGGAAAAAAAACACAACCATCTGCTCAGTTCAGTGCAACGGGAAGCATTTGCCTTCAGAGCTCTGTGTCGTCTGCGACGTGGCTGATCTGCACTGGGGCTGGCTGGTCAGTTCTGCTCAGTCTGCCATGGCGGAGTGACTGTTCTCACCTCAGGTCACTAACCGCGTTGGTGGCTGTGCTCTACGTGTCTCTCGTCCTCAGACAGCATACCGACCCAAGTTTGTTCTTCTGATGGCGCTGACAGAACAGGAGTGAGGAAGCCCCCGCGTGCAAGCACATTCCCAGCACCTGCTTGCCGCACATCGAGTCCCACCCCATTGGCCAAAGAAAGTCACGTGGCCACGCCACGCTCCACGTCCGCCGGAAAAGGCCCTCCAGCCCTGATGAGGCTAGACAAGGGAGTGGGTGGAGAAAGGAGTGAGGAGCCGGGGCCCGTAGTACCACCATGCTCACCTGGGGTACACAGTAAGGAGCTGAAGGGTTTCTTCTGCCGGTTGCTACAGCAGCAGCATTTTGTTGCGAAGATGCTCCAGGGAACCCGGCAGTCCTGGGAAACTCTTAAAGGTAAGTCCGAAGAAAAAAAGAAAAGGGAGAAAAGACTTGTTCTTTCGTGGTGGTTCTTCACAGCAGCTCTCTGCTGGGAAGCTCCTTAAGATGCTCACAGGCTCGCGTGAGCCGGAGAACGGGGCGCCGCCGCCCAGAGTGACCCCGAGGAGTGTGGAGGGAGCGGGCACACGGAAGGGCAGCCTGGCCACCAAAGAACCCTTCCCTGGCTAAGGGTGGTGAACCTTTCTGACGAATGGGTGCCAAGGAAAGCACCAAGGAAGGGAGAACCCCTGGGGCCAGCCAGGTGAAGAGCAGCCTTCCCCAAGAATCAGGGAGAGCCGGAAGGAATGTCGAATGGACAAGGCTTGAGCCTACAGGTAGCTGGCTTTAGATGCCTAAATTAACCGTGGAGTGAGCATGGTTATCCACGATGTTTTGGTTGCTCTCAACTTACTTACTTACTATTTAAAATGTAGTTTTTATTTTTATAAAAAGAATACAGATATCTGGCTTAAGAAGTGAAGTAAAAGTAGACGACTTATAATGAAAAACAGCGGTCTCCTGCCTCAACCCTGCTAACCCCTAATTCCTTCTCCCCAGAAATAACTGTTTTAGCTGTGTCTTCTGATATTTCCCCTACTTCTTTTCTCCGTGTTTCTGTTTCTTGATTTTTTTCAGCTTCAGGCACAACCTATTCTCTTCTTACCTTGGAGGGCAAGACTTCCACTCTCTTGCACTCCCCCCAGTTTCCACCCCCGACCACATATATCCCTTCCCCCATATTCCCAATAGAGACATTTTGGTTAAAGGAGTATTTAGTGTATACACTGTTAGGAATTTGAAAAAATTGTTCACAGCTGGGCCATTATAGTACACTCTGGTTACATTTCTTTTCAGTGCAAACTTGTTTCCCCAGGAGCTGATAACTGCCCAAACAAAATTATTTGTTTGCTTGGTTTTCTACATACGTATCAATAAGACAACCTAAACTGTCAAAACTGAAAACTTCACTGCTAGAATCAAGCAGATAAGGTAAACTATTAGTTTCTTTTGTCTTATGACAAAAGACGTAAGTGAGACATCCTTCTGGGAACCATTTGTTCTCTTATTCCTGGCTGTACATGTAGCTCTTGTTCTGGAAACTCCTTTGCTCCCCTCTAGTGTTGAAGTCCATGCTGCCTGCGTCCCGTGTCTTCATTTTGGTCTATTCTTGAGGGAACATGACGACCAGTAGCCTCTTGATAAAAGGTGCAGGATGCTTGCTTGTCTGAAAATGTCATTACTCCATCCACACGATTGATTAGGTATAACATTCTAGGTTGGCAATAATTTTCCCTCAGAATGTTTTCTTCTTTTTATTTTGAAATAATTTTAGACTTTCAATATTTTTGCAAAAACAGTAGCATTCCAAGCTTTACCAAGCTTCCCCTGATGCTAACATCTAATAGAGCCATGGCACAGTGATCGAAACGAAGGCGTTAATTTTGGTACACTAGTATTGACAACACTACAGACTTCGGATTTCACCCGTTTTCCCAATAATGTCATTTTATGTTTTTAGGGTCCATTCCAGGATCCCACATTACATCTAGTTGTAGAGTCTTCTTAGTCTCTTCTAATTTGGAACCATTCCTTAGTCTTACTTTGTCTTTCATGATCTTAACAGTTTTGAAGAATAGTGGTCAGGTATTTCGTGGAATGCCCCGCAATTTAGATTTTTCTGATTTCTCATAATTAGACCAAAGTTCTGGATTTTTAGCAAGAATACCACAGACATGATGTGCCCTTCTTAGTGCATCTGATCAGGGGTGTGTGAAGCTGGTGTGACTTATTACTGATGGTGTTAATCTTGACCACTTGGCTATATGGTTTGTGCCAGTGTTCTCCACTGTTTTTTTTTTTTTCTCATAATTAATTAATATACTGGTGGACATACTTTTTTAAAATGTTATTTTAATTCCAGTATAGTTAACATACAGTGTTATGTTAGTTTCAAGTGTACAATATAATGATTTAACACTTCCATACAACACCTGGTACTCATCACAAGTGCCCTTCTTAATCCCTATCACCTATATTATCCATCCTTCTCAGACCTCCCCTCCGGTAACCAGCAGTTTGTTCTCTATAGTTAAGAGTCTGTTTCTTGGTTTGCCTCTCTCTCTTTTTTTCCGTTTGCTTGTTTGTTTTGTTTCTTAAATTATACATATGAGTGAAATCATATGGTATGTCTTTCGACTTATTTCACTTAGCATAATACCCTCTAGATTCATCCATGTTGTTGCAAATGGCAAGATTTCATTCATATTTATGACTGAATAATATTCCATTGTATATATATGCCCCATCTGTTTTTTTAACCTTTTTCTTAATCTTTATTTTGCTGTATTAAAAATAGTTGAAAAGAATCCGTGGTTCTTGTAAAATCATAGCATTTTTGTTCTAAACACTGAGATAAAGTTTGGCTAAAATAATACCAGAGGCATACATAAATATATTTTAAATGCTCAAAGAAAAATAAATAAACAAGGAAACTGAGGCTGGGTGGCTCCACTCCTAGGTGTGCCCAGGGAGGATGGCCCATAGTTTAACCACTGCCATTTCAATGAGTGTTAAAAATTCATTTTTTTAACATTACATTTATTTATTTATGTCCATCACCCAATTACCCCAGCCCCCCAGCCCCCTCCCCTCCAGCAACCCTCAGTTTATTTCTTATGATTAAGAGTCTCTTATGGTTTGTCTCTCCTCTGATTTCATCTTGTCTTATTTTTTCCTCTCTTTCCTATGATCCTCTGTTTTGTTTCTTAAATTCCACATATGAATGAGATCATACGATAATTGTCTTTCTCTGATTGTCTTATTTCGTTTAGCATAATACCCTCTAATTCCATCCACACCATTGCAAATGGCAAGATTTCATTTTTTTTGATTGCTGAGTGGTATTCCATTGTATATATATACCACATCTTCTTTATCCCCTCATCTGTCGATGGACATCTGGGCTCTTTCCAAAGTTTGGCTATTGCGGACATTGCTTATGCCACATCTTTATCCATTCATCTATGGATGGACATTTGGGCTGCTTCCATATCTTGGCTATTGTAAATAATGCTGCAGTAAACATGGAGGTGCATGTATCCATTTGAATTAGTGCTTTTGTATTTTTTGAGTAAACCCAGTAGTGTGATTACTGGATTATAAGATAGTTCTATTTTTAATTTTTTGATGAGCCTCTGGTGGACATACTTTAAGATTAAGACTATGCAAATATCCTGTTTATCCTCAAACTTTCACCCACTAATTTTAGCCTCGATTGGTAAATATTGCCTACAACAATTATTACTGTAATGTTCTTAATGGTAATTTTCTATTTTCTTCCTTTCTTTTACATTCGTTAATGTAATTCTTTTGTAAGGTAGAGCTGTCCCTTCTCCACTTATTAGTCATTCATTTATTTATTTATATCAGCATGGCTTCATAGGTATTTATTTTTTTCTAGGGGTTACAGTCCAATTTCATTGTTAAAGTTGCTCAGAATTTTGAAGGCTTTGCTCCATTGTCCTTTAGATTTCACTATTGCTATTAAGATGTTTAATATTATTCTGATTCTTGATCTGTTGTATGTGACCTATTTTCCTCTTTTAGGATGTTCTGAAATTTCCCAATATTGTGTTTTTGTGTTTATAAAATGTATTCATATTGGGCCCTCCATAGACCCTTTCAAGCTAAAAATTCATGTGTTCTGGGAAATGTTCATGTTTATTTATCTTATAATCCATCCCCTCTCACTTAGTTTTTCCTTTTTTTTTTTTTTTAAGATTTCATTTATTTATTTGACAGAGAGAGAGAGAGAGAGAGCACAAGTAGGCAGAGCAGCAGGCAGAGGGAGAGGGAGAAGCAGACTCCACGCTAAGCAGGGAGCCCGATGCGGAACTCGATCCCAGTACCGTGAGATCATGACCTGAGCTGAAGGCAGGCGCTTAACCGACTGAGCCACACAGGTGCCCCAGGAGATTTTTACTTCTACTTCATCTTCCAACTTTGTGTTCAATTTTCAGTGTAGATTTCCAAGAGCTCTTTCTTGTTTTCTAGATATTTTTTATAGCAATCTTGACTTATGGGTGTGATATCTCCTCTTATTTCTAAGGATATTTATTGTTTGGGAGAAGTTTTCTTTTGTTTCCTGCACTGATCTCTTTTTCTGAGTTACTTTTTGTTTGTTTGTTTGTTTTTGTCTCTTTCATGTTGGAGGCTCTTTCTCAGATGTGCCGTCATCCTTTATTGTCTGTTTACATCTGAGTAATGCATTACACAGGATATGCACACTGTGCCAGACATCGTCCATAGTCCCTGTGAAGGGACAGTGGTGAGATCTAGCGGTCGTTGCCTTTACCGAACTTCACTTCACTACTAGTAAGACAGCAGATGTTATCTCCTGATGTGATGCAATATAAAGTAGAAAACCCATATGACTTGCCAAAAACATCTGATCTGAATCCATCCGTGCCTTTAGATCTAACTTTGAGTTGACAGGATTTACAAGAGATACAGGAACAAGTTAAGTGATACCACAAGGAAACAATCAGGCAAATCAGTTGTGAGACCCTCCTTCAGTTAAATGACCTGGTCCCTTCCAAAGGGGGAGGGGGACAAACAAAAGGAAGAAGACTGTTCTAGGAAGGAGAATAAAGACACATAATAACCAAGTGCAATGTCATTCTAGGGACAACGAGGGAAATTTCAAAATGGATCGAATATTAGACAATATTAGAGAACTATTTTAAATTTTCTTAGGTGCGATCATGGATTATATATAGATTTTGATTATGCATGATAATGACCTTCACTGAAATATGTAGGAGTGAAATATCACAATGTCCGCAGCTCATTTTCATATCGTTCAGAGAAACAATACATGGACATATACTTATCTATATTTATATTTATTTTTCTAAAGATAAAGCAAATATGTTAAGATGCTAACTATTGTACAACTTAAAAGGTAGGTAAATGGGTGTTCATTATACTTTATTTCCAATGTTTCTATATGTTTACTATTTCCATAATAAAATATAGGTAGAAAAAAGAGGAAGATACAAAAGAGCTGCTAGAAGCTTGTATGAGCCCTGGGTTTGTGGGCGGGGCTCATCAATTGGCGAGCAAGCTGTTTCATGAGAGGACCTTCAGATATCTCCAGCTGGTCAAAACTCCTACAGAGGAGCCCCCAGTCCCTGCCTGGGGGGAGCAAACCTCACTGCCAGCACACGGTTGCTGAATGGGCAAGGGGTCTGCACAGCCTCACCAGTCAGTTCACAGACTTTCTCCTGTTTTCATAGATGTCTCACCCCCTTCTCAACTGGGTAATACCTCCAGAGAATAAACCAATGGTATTCTACCAGGGAGCATCAGAGCAGTTGCCTGGCCTGAGTAAGATAGTAAAGGAGTCTGAGGGTCTGTTTCTTCATACAGGCTTCCCACCAATTCTATTTTCAGCCCCATTTTGAAGCTTCCTGATATTCCAAGTCTGGAGATCTCCCAGGGTTTGGTGCAGAAGGGCTTGCTTATCACTGTGAGGCTGTAGAGCATGGTCTCTGGGCCACACCTCTACAGATTCTGCTGTGTGACCTGGGACAAGTTATTTAACCTCTCTGTGCTTTATCCCCAAAATCAGGATACAAATTCTAGCATTCTTGGGGTATTATATGAGTCAGTGTACCTTCAACACTTAGACCAGTGCCTGGTACAGAGGAAGTCCTTTGAGCTACACACACACACACACACACGCACCCCCCCACACACGCATACACACTCCAACCCCCCAGCCAACTTAGGTTTCCACTTTGTCTGGTGTATGAGATCGCTTTCCATCTTCCATGATTTTATTGCTGTCTCAAGCCTGCTACTCTTTCTGCTTTCTTTGTCCATGTGAGGTTTGGTCTTTTTTTTTTTTTTTTTTTTAATTTCTTTGCTGTCCCCCTAGTGAGGTTTGGGCAGACAGTAGAGTTTTTCCCAACCTTAAACCACAAGTCTCCACAACTTTCTTTCTCTGTCCCTCCTAATGACCCCGTTCAGGTAGTATATTCATCATATTCTAGCCTGAACTCACTGGAATGTTGCAGGCATAGCCTGGGGAGTGAATGTTCAGGCTTCTCAGGTCTGAAACCTGCTCTTAATGTTAATCTAGAAAGTGGCTGAGAAGTGCCACAAGATGAACCTGCTGGTTGAGCTTTCTGAAATCTGAATCATCATCACTGGCTGAGGGGAAGGAAGGGCTCGTGGCATGGCGGGCCACCCCCAAGCTTGTGTAAGAACCTTGTGATCCACGGCTGTGTCAGAACAAAACAACAAGCTTCTCACCCCTGCAGCCTAGAGCTCTTGATTCCCAGGGATCATCTCCCTAGGGAACTTAATCACCCTCAAAGTGGTAGAAGGGGGTACCTTTGCCAATAACTTTCTTGAAGGGTTTGGAATGCTAGTTTCAAGGAATGAATTCCCTCCCCAGGTAGGATTAGGCCCGTGGAATTGTGATCTTCACTTCTTCTTCTGCCTGGGTCATGATGTTGTCCTTCTGCACCTGGAGAAGCCCCACTCCCAAGTGTAGGATACAGCTGAGGAAAAAGTGATTTTTCCAGTTAAAGACAGACACTACCTTCTGGCTAGTTGTCCCTTGTACGTTGGCACTCTCTACTGAGCCGAAATAAAAGAGCTTGGGCTGCTTATTTTCCATTTACCATTCCCCACCCTTGTCTACCCTGCTCTGTGCCCTAGGAGGCCACCCTCTGATGGAGATGGGGGGGGGCGGGAGGAAGGAGAGGCCAGATTATTAATCCCCTGCTCATTCTCCATTTCAGAGGGGTACTACTGGGCTAGCCATGTAGCTCTCCACTCCCTGGCTCGAGGCCACCATTTTCTAAGTGCCTGAGAAGGCGGCAGTCCCACATGCCCAGACCTTCCCTCTTGGGCCTTCTTTCTGCACACAGTAGGTCCTTGCTTTGTGGACAGTGAGAGATATGTGGCCCATATTCATATGGCCTTGAGCAAAGTTGTGAAGTTCCAGCTCTTTTGTTTCTGGCAGCACTCCTTCCTTTTTTCAGCTGTTCTCAACTTTTAGCTTTGCGTTCTTAACAAAACCTCTCCTGAAAAGATCTTGAGAATTCATTCACTTTAAAGTGCATATAACTAAACCATCCTTGCTGCCCGTCGTCTAAGGATATTTTCTTTTAAAAACTGATGTCCAAGGAATGAACCTGTCAATGTAGGATTTCAAAGAGAAGTGGAATTGAGTGTGGGCTTCTATTTCCAATCTTCTGGAATCATTCCTAGCCATTCAACCTACTAGCCTTTGTAAGAGGAGCGTGTGTTTAAATGTGAAGAAAGCATAATGTATAAACTTGTCCAATCACTATGTTGTATGCTTGAAACTAATGTAACATTGTAGGTCAACTATACTCAAATAATAAAAAAGTGCATGGAGGAGATACTAATTCTAGGCTGACAATTCTTTTATTGAAAGTGCTTTGGGCCAGGAAGGGGCAGAGGAGAAGCACTAAAATGGAGATGTCAGTAGATACGGTAGGAAGGCAGATGGAGGCTAAGTGTCCAGAGTTTCAGAATTCGTAAGAGCTGTCTTGTGACCTCACTCCCACCCCTTCTACCCTTGCACCAGCTATGACACCCTCTTTACTCCAGAACAAGTCTGGGTCTGGAAAATTCTAAGGCTACAAGAAAAGCCTGGGCCCCCAGAACTCTGTGCTTCATATGCATTTTTAACAAACCATAGCATAAGTTCATAGTTGTCCCACATCGAAAGTTAGACTGTGTCGGAGGGCAGGGACTGTGTCTCCTTCATCCTGTCGTTCTTGTACATAGCTCAGTGTTTGACACATAGTAGGTGCTCAAGAGATACAAGTTGACTAGATGGACACAGTACCTCACTGAATTGTCACAAGAGCTTTGTGAGGTACTCCCTCTTATCATTCCCATTCTGTAGATGAGGCAGCTGGAGCTTAGTTGGGTTAAATAATTTGCCCAGGTTACCCAGCTGGTGAGGCACAGAGCTGGTGTTCTAGTCAATTCTGATCAACTTTAAGGCCAGGCTCCAAACTGGAACACTTAACTGCATTTAGACAGCACCAATTTGAGCAAAGGGTATGGATGCGTCTCCGTCTTGATAGTGATTCTCTCGTGGAAGAATTTTCATAACCCTCAAAATCTTTGTATACATTTATTTATATCCTTTATATTTTCCCTCCAAGTTAAGCCAGCATTTCATGCCATATGAAATCGAAGTTTGTGGAATTCAAAAAGGAAAATAAAAATGGCAAAATGATACAGTATCATGTTCATAATCTGGAGATAATTTATAAATCATGATGCCTCCTTTTATTTGAAGAATTGGAAATGCTTTTGTGAGAACTAATTTGTTAAGGTTTGTGATTTCATGCTTGAAGTAGGCTTGAAATATCCACATGGATATTTCCAGGTTCCAAGTTGCTGGTGGAGAGGAGGGGGTCAGGGGAGGGAGAAGGATTCATTATTAGGTCTTAGCTTGAAATCTGAGGCAGAACAAGGCCATTTTCTCATGGAAAATTTTTAAATACTTATGCTCTGTAGCTGTAGAGCCAAATCTCCTTGGGGGTGAATGTTGTCAGAGGAGTGGAAATCAAGACAATGAGGTAAAAATAAGACTTTTTTTTTCCTTTCTAAAATTGTTTTGTTTTTCCTGAACTGCTGCTTTTATGAGCAGTGTGGGAAAGGGATGCAGGGTCATGCTTCACCACACCAAGAAATACTTCTCTCAGTAAGTTGGAGGCAATCATAGGTTTCCATAATCTTGTGAGAGGAGAATGCCATGGGTCATACTGGGTTCATCATTCCTAATTAAGTGTCCTCCAGAATGCATTCCAGTTGATTAGCCCTTACCAATGTTATTTTACTAATCATGGATGTGACTAGAAGCTCACAGAGCCAAACCAATGGGAGCTATTGGGGAGCTATAATTAAAAATAAATCTCCTGCCAATCCGAAAACCTCTCCACAGAGGTAGTAGAGAAGGAAGACCATTTTCTTACTGAATAAGCATTCAACCAGAATGTGATGTGCCTCACAGGCAGTCAGCTAGGGACTGCAAAGACAGAAAGGAATCTCACCCTCTGATACAGCCAGGCAGACACAACCCATTACCTACATAATAACCAGTCTCAAGTCAGAGGGCGTGACAGCACCATTTGTCATACAAGGTTCATCCTAGATTTACCTGGTAATTGGGGTCACCATCTGTTAGCTAATTGGCTTTAACCTAAACAGAAACAGACCTCTCATATCTTTATGACAGGAAGTAGTTTTGCAGCGTGAAGTGAGGTACTTGCCAAGTTAGGCTCTTGCCCTTCCACAGAGACTGGGCGGCAGGCCCTATCTCCCTTGATGTTGACATTTCAAAGGGATTGGTCCCAGGTTCTTGAGAAAGACATTTCTGAGTCCTAAAGCTGGCAACAGCTTTATTTAGCTTTTTAAAGGATTTACATACATTTCAAAGAAACAGAGGAAAGAACTTACCAGTCTAGTTCTAAAGTTAATGCTCTAACAAAAGGAATGCAGGGAGAAGTCTCTTCTTTTCAACAGGGACAATTAAGCCTCCTCTTTTGAATTTGTATTTGTCCTTACAGGCCAAGAGGTGGCAGCAAAGGTTGGCCTCTCCACCTCCTGTTCACTCAGGGACTCTCCCATCTTATCCCAACCTCCGCAGAAAGAGGCACAGACTAAACAACTCATCATTCCTATTTGACTTCCATCTGTCTGAAGGCCGGCCAGGCCTGGGGCTTCTGGAAGGGAGTGCTCCCCCCAAGTTCTCCCTCCCCCCCCCCCACTTGTGTCATCTTGGTTCTGAGGAAAGTGCAAGTCTTCTGAAGCTGGGCCCCTGAGGCTGGGGCGCTTGAGGTGTTGATGTGTGTTCTAAATCTTTGAGGATAAGAAGGAAAGGCAAGGTCCTGGCTCACCCACGTGTGGGGCATGGGTGCCTGGTCCACTTGGAGGGACACAACTGTCCCAGCCCAGCAGGAGGAGGCGCGTGTGTAGACTGGTGAGGACAGACAACTGAGAACCACAACACAGCAGAACCAAGTCAAAACCAACCCCTGTGGTTCACTTTCACCAGAGGATTGATTCTGACCAAGAGAGGAAGGAGAAAAATCTTTAAAATCCGTGAAGCAGAAAGGGGGAAACTCAGCCTCATATTCATATGGGTAATCAGCTCTCCAAACTAGAACAGTTCTCACTCCACACAGTGTTTGCAGAAAAAAGAACAGAGGCATTTTAATTTAAGAAGAAAACAGACACCTGCTGTCCTGCATTTATAGCCACATCCACTGGCTCACATTCCTGTCCTTCACTCACTCTCAGGGATTAATGGGAGCTCGATGGATCTGAAAGGTGTGGGGGAACCGGAACAGGCAAAGTACCTCTCAGGTAAGGAAAACACCGTTAAAAAACAAAACAGAAAGCATGATTTGTCTTTTCCTAAGGTTCCCTGTTTGTAGTTCTAATTATATATATATATATATATATATATACACACACACACACACATATATATATACACACACACACACATACATATATATATATACACACACACACATATATATATATACACACATATATGAATATGTACATGTATATCTCTGAGCAGAAGAGCAGGGGGGAAACCCTTCCATCTGCCCTTACCTCCCGCTTCCATGGCCCTGGGGCCCTGGCCTGCTTCAGGTGGGAAGCAAGGGCTGAGGCTACCCTACCGACTACTGACTGCCCTACCCTTCAGTTGCCAGCAGCAAAGGGAATGTAAGTCTCACTTGCAAGGGCTACCCTGGACCTACTGTCACTTTTGTTTCCAGGCAGGCAAGTCTAGCTTCCCTGTGGTCCTCAGGGAAGGCTCTGAGAAGGAACAGAGTCCGACCCTCCCTCCAGCACCACCAGTGTTAGGGTGTAAGCAGAAGGATGGGAGTCCTGGAGTGGGCAAGGCCAGGCCCCTGCCTGGGCAGGAGAGCAACCTCTCACTCCTCCCGGGCACTGGCTCTGGGCCCTGCACATGCTTTCACTGGCCACCTACCTCCAGGGCCTTGGCATCCCCCGTGGCCCCCTACCATACCTCACTAGGTCCCCACTTAGCATTCCCTCTCCTACTTAGACTACAAGTCAGGTAGTTCTGAGCACGACACGTCCCAGAAAAAGCATGTATGACTTTTTGCTGTTGCTTTTACTACAGATGATGCTTTAAGTACAGGCTTGTGCTGCCATTTTGGCTCTTGAGCTAGTGAGCCTCTTGGAGTTCTCATTTGGGGATTTCACTCTGGACAGTTCAGAGCACCTGGGGACTCCCTGCCATGACACCCAGTTCAATATCTTTAAGTAGTTATTCGTTATTCACCCAGGTATTTAATGAGCAGTTCCTAGTACCTAATATCGTTAAAGGCTTTGAAGAGGATCGAAGGATGTAAGGCATCCCCTGAGCTCTAGGAACTTAGCCCATCCTTGGAGAGACTCTGTACCCACATGTAGAACAGCCCCGGTTCAGGCACTAACGAGTGGGCCAGCACCAGGCGAGTGCAGGAAGGGGGTGAACATGGGCTGAGGTGTATAGGCAGAGCTTCCTGCACGGTGGGATCTAAGGATCCTTAAAATCATGGGCAAGATTCAAACAGGAAAACATCCTAAGCCTAAAAAACAACAGGGGTTCAGGAAGCTGCCCTAAGGTTGTGTGACCCCAGAGGCTTGCTGCCATGGCCAGCATCACTCATGTAACTACAGAACTGCCTGCTGACACGGAAGCTTGAAGAACGGAGCACATGCACAGAAGGGCATGGGAAATCCCAGGAAGGTGCTGTGGGGCCTTGCATCCTGTGGGATTCCCATACTCACATGAGGTAAACGTCTCAGAAGCTGGGGAGGTAGAAGGCTGGCAGGACTGCCCTCGGACTCTGAGGCTCTCAAACCCCACCTTCTGTCCACAGAATTGTATAGTTCCCACTCCATAATTCACCTGCTGGGTGATTCTGTGACTGATTTGGCATTCAATCCCTCTAAGCAGGGACCAGCAGGGAGTTCTGGTCAACACTAACTGGGCACTAACCGGCATGGTTCTTAGGATATTTTGTTTTGTTATCCTTCTTCCCAAATCTTATCCAAGAGGGATGATGAGAGGAGAGCTCCTGGGGCTTGTTAAGAGCACATCTGCCTTTAAGGATTTGGGGCTGTCATCACACACTACCTGCTGGTTCCCCTGTCCACTCTGTTTGGTCCAAGCAAGGAGCACGCTCTCAGAGCTGGACAACAGCATGGTGCGTCCTGATGTCAGAAAGAGACTGACAATTGTCAAGAGAAGGGAAACAAATGCCCACAGCATGATGTCTTCTACAGTGACAGGATGTCTGTTTGCCCCAGTGGTGGCAAGGGCATGCATGTCAATCAAAAGACATCCCAGTCACCCTCTACCCTGCCTCCCTGCTTCAGGACCCTCTCTCCACCCCAAGTCAGCTACCCAAGCCATCTTCCTAAGTACAGATCTCCCTGCCACTTATCAAAACAGTTCAGGACATTCAGAAAGACACTTCATAGCAGATGGACCTCTGCCCATACAGAGATACAGAAATGTTGGGTAAACTATCACCAAAAAATTGTATTTTAATACACGTTGTCCTTGAACAAAAGAAAGGATATCATCAAGTGGCAGAAATGAAGAGCAAAACCACAGCCAAAGCAGGTAAGTGTAAGCTGGGAGCCTGGAGTCCACAGAGATATTAGAAAAGCCAAGGTTAGGCTCTAGGGACCAGACTAAGGTTATAACACTTGCATGGGAACAGGAGGTATGGCCTTAAGCTTACTTAGAAGAGAGAAAATTTTGATCTGAGCTCGGTAGAAAAGCAAGAGTATCAAAGAGATGCCCCTTACTTAAAAGGGAATTGGGAAATGCTCTCCACTAGCTCAGGAAAGTATGAAGAAGCAAATGGTCTCTCTTGGGACATGGGTGCAAAAAAAAAAAAAAAAAATCACCTGTCAGAAATTGAATCCCTAGGGCCTGTGCCATGAATGGGCACAGAACCCAAATTGATGCCACCTATGAGGCCATGAGCCCCAAGCACAGAAACTAACATAATGTTTGATCTAAAACAGTGAAACCTCCAGGAGCCTAGTCAACACTAATGTGAAACCACTCTGTGTAGAAACACTGTCATGACGCAGGGCACATGGGAGTCACACAGGGAAAAACAAATCCTACCAAAGATGAGCTCAATAAAAACTGACACATCACGTGAGGAAAGGAGACTCTGTGTGTGGGAACCAGCTGATGCATCCAGCAGGGTATCCCGATGACTGCAGGTAACAGAACAATCTGAAGGAAGCTATCCACACACTCATATCCAGCACTTCAATACCAGAACCCACCAGTTCTGGCCCCGTCCCAACTCATTCCTCCTGTGTCCACCTTCTCAGGTCATTCCGATCTCCTGAGTGTATACTCAAAATCCTACGCCATTTTCAACTTCTTCTCTCAGCTTCTTCCCTTCAAAAATGGCTTTCAGTTTCTCATCTTTCTTCCTCCTCTCTCCTCTGTTACTGAGAAGGGCAGCTAGCAGGTCTCCCTACCTGCCTGACTCCAGTGTCCCCCTTCTTTTTATTCCACCCCACACAGCCACTAAGTTACCCTCCTAAATGGTAAGTCCAGTGGTTTCACTTCCCTGAGCCAAATGCAGATTACGAAAGTCCAAATCTTCCCCAGCTTGGACTGAAAGTTTTTTCCAGTTTTGTTTCCTATTATAATACATCCTCCTCATCCACCCATCACCCCTCGCCAGCTTACTTGTCCTTCCTTCACTCCCCCTCATACTTCCAAGCAGTCTCCTCCCTCTGACCTGACTGCTTCCCTCATCACATCAGCTGACTTGGCTTAAACCTTCTAGAAACATGATGTGGAAGAATACAGGCATCATTTGGATAGACCTACCTGGTTTCAAATTCTAGATATGTCACTTAATAACTCTGTGCCTCAAGCAAGTCACAACCTCCCCCAGCCTCAGTTTCCAATTATGCAACAAGAGAATCATACCTACTTTGCAGAATCAAGAGAACTGAGAGAGAATCTATGGAAAGCACCAAGCACAGAACTTGGCCCCAGTAAGTGCTCAATAAACACCTGCTGAATTGAGCCTCCCTCTGGTTTTATATGGGAGTTTTGTCTTACTGTTTCCCCAGCCAGAGCTCCATGAGGTCTGAAGCCTTGTCCAGTCTGTCTTGTATCTTTGTACTTTCCTGTGCCTGAACAGGAAAACCTGTCTACTGACAAGTAGTGGAAAGAATTTAGCATGCCTAACCTGATGTTAGAAGGGAAGAATTTGGGTAGAGAGACCCCAGTGGATCTCAGATGTTGGAAGGGTGTTGAGGGCCCATTTATACTGTGTCACTCCAGAGAGGAAAGAACCATCAGGAGCAATAAGGAGGACGGTTTTAGCCCAGGGTAGGAATACCCAACATGTAGAGCTGTTTAACATGAGAGCAGGTGTCAAATATGAGCTCCCAGCCATTAAAAAATTCTAGAAAGTATTCCTCTGTTGGATGACAGATAAGACCAGATGAGTGATCCTTAACTTTTGGGAGTCACAAAAGTCTGATAAAAGTTATGGGTCTTCTTCGCCCCCCCAAAAAAGGCTCAAAGCATAACATTTTGCAAATAATTTTGCAAATAATTTCAGGAGCTTCATGGTTCCTAGATAAAGATCACCTGAAAACTCTTGTAGGATGCTATGTTCAACTTTCTTTTTTACTGTTAGTAATGAAAAAGAAGCACTTCTGTTATATGTATCTTCAAAATTCACACCTCCCATCTCCAAGGCCTGGCTCATAATTAAAAACTCAATGCCATTTGCCCACATTCAATGCTCTACATATTTGTTGATTAAATGAGTGAATAAATGAATGAAATCTTTGATCTTTAAGGAAAGATATGCTGTACGAAGAGAAAAAAAGAGATAAAAATGAGGCATTTTAGAAAAAGACCAATACAAGATGATAAAAAATAGTTCATCAGGGTCAGACAAAAGGATAAATTTTGGAAGGCCCCAACTCTCAGCCTCTTGCCCGATTCCATGGGGGCAGAGTCACCTACTCGACTCTGCTAGCCCCTGGCTGCTTGCACTCAGAGTGATCATGGCACAAACCCAGAGGCACCAGGGAAAAATCACTCCTAAGATTGCGACCATGTCCAGATGATTTTTTAATCTCATTTTGAAACCTCTTTCTGTGAATTTAGGTCTTAATCGTAATGTAACCATTCATTCATTGTTCGACTACTATAATTGCTCAGTTCACCCTTGCAAATGAGTTTTAAAAGGAAGTGTGTTGAGGCATTTTTTTTCCCTTAAGAGTATTATTATTCAAAGAATAGTTGGTTTTCAACATAAACACTAGTGACAATAAGCCCCAAGAAGAAAATATCCTGTCCAAGCACAGAGGACTTCTTGTTTGACAAGCAGGGACTAACTGCTTCTTTCAGTTCGTATAGGCAAAGACTCACTGCTCTGCCCAGATCAAGTCTTCGTGCTCTCTCCACTCCCTGCCACACCTGTGCTCACGTGGAGACACACTGGCAGCGGGATTTCAGGAGCCGTCTCAAGCTCTGCAGGGCCTCGGGCAGCCCGGCGCCAGTGAGGGCACTACAGGCCCGGAGCTCCCAGCTGCGGTCCTGGAATCTCTCCAGGCCCAGCCTGTCTCTGATCCCAAGCAGCGGCAGAGCATCAGGCGCCTCCTGTTTGTTGGCCAGCACCAAGAAAGGGACGCTGGCCATGTGTGGATCATTCAGGACTTCCATGAGCTCAGCCACCGCCTCGGGCAAGCGAACTTCATCTGTGCTATCCAGCACATACACGAGGACATCCGTGCCTTCCAGGTAGTCCTTCCAGTTGGCCCTCAGCTGGGTCTGTCCCCCCACATCCCACATCGTCAGAGACACATGGCCCGGGGCTTCGAGAGGCTCCACGTTGAAACCAACAGTGGGCAGGGTCTCCACCAGCTGGTAGCCCTTCAGTTTGTACAGGAGCGTGGTCTTGCCAGCTGAGTCGAGGCCTATCATCACCACCTGGGCTTCTGCCTTGTGACCTCGGGAATTCACAGAACCCATGGTGGCCACTGCTAACCCCTAGGGGAGAAAGGCCAGGTGCACACATCAGCCATTCTTTTCGGGAGGAACACAAATCCACGCAGGCACATGGAAGAAGAGCCTCTCCTCCAAAAGTAGGAAGTGTCTTTACAATGTCAGGTTTCAAAGAGAGGCCTTGGCTCTGAAAGGGCCAGGAAGTAAGGGCAAATGAATCACCACGAGCTGACCTATCTCCGGAGAGGGGGGAAGGGAGCTGCCTCAGAGAATAGGGTAGGACTCCCTAGAAGACGCCCAATGCAGGCTCACCTTCCTTGGTAGTTAAAGCAAAGAAGCAAAAGGAAGTTCCAGTTAGATATAACCTAGTTCAGTAGGAATGACCCAAAGATGTCTTCAGTGCTTGCTAGTCTGTGGCTTTTTGCCTCTGTTTTCTTCCTATAAGCCTAAATCCTGAAGTGGAAGCTAGCTCCAGTTCAGAGCACCAAGTGAAGAGGACGGTCAGCTCATGGTAACTTCGGCTGCCTTTGGAACTCCCCTCAGGACCAGCACTTTGTCCTGCGAACAGTGGCTATTTCAAATACGGTTGCCTGGGGACAAATGTACAAGTCACAGCCAAGTGGTTTCCCCCATCGCCTTATCAAGGTAAATTGCCTATAGAGCACGACTCACTTTTTTTTATTTAGAAATGCCCAGTTTCTAAAACCAAGACCTGTTCCCGACCTAGGGGAAACCTGGCTGGGACAGGAGAAGGAACATTTCTCCCGGGTGGGGGGTGGGGAGTGTTTCGGCTGCCCCTGGAGAAGAATAAGACAGGCTCTGTTCATTCCTCGCCGACGGGAGAAGAGGGAAAGTAAAGTTACCTCCGCGTTATTAGACTGAGGCTGAGAGCTCCTCCTCTGTGGCCGTCCGCTCGCACGCAGCCGCGTTCTAAGTGGCGGGAGGGTCCTAAGAGCGAAATGAGAAGGAAATGTAGCGGCTGTTGCTGGTTCCCCTTTTCCGCTTCCTTCCCCAGGTGGTCGGGGCGGGGCGGGTCCACAGCCCCTCCCTCAGCCCCGCGCGGCCGGAGCTGTGCTCCCGCTGGGGACGGGCTGCACCGTTGTCGCCAGCCCGTCAGGTCCTGATAGAGCGAAGCCTCGTACCAACGCCGTTTCTTAGCAGCTCAGAACACATGCCCTGATGTTTTTTCTGGAGCCTGGAGATTCTTTTGTTTGCTTGGACCCTACAGGCTTTAAAAACTGCCTAAGTATGATTCAAACACTCTAAAAAACAGTAACTATGTTGAGGGTAAACGGTAAAAACTGAATAATCGTGTCAATGTGGTGGAACTATGCGCAGTTAAACACTGCTTTTTTTTTTTTTCCGGCAATGTCATCATGTGTTTCCCAGCAAACAGTGATACCTCCAGAAGGCATAATTTTAAAAAAATTATGGCCAATCAGAAGCCGTTGATTCTGCAGCTCTCTGACTGGCATCTGCAGTTGCAGGGATTTGGCTCTTGGAACCGGTCACGTTTGTAGGGTGCTTCCTGTCTTCCCACGCGTTATTTCATTAAAACGTCAAGAACCGAGCTGGGGGCTTATGACTCTCCCGGTTTACAAATAACTAAAGAGGCTCAGAGTAAATAATTTGCACAAGATCTTGCTGGGATTTATTCATCTCTTCCTCTTTCAGCGTGTCTGCTACTCAACAAAGAAAGTGCTTTGTAGAAAGCAAACATCCTGTTGTAATTGTTGCTTTTGTTAGGCCAGGGTAATTTAACAGGAGGGAGTGGTTAGAAAAAGTCAAAACACAGAGTGTGTTATGTACACCACTGTGTTGTGTTGTTACTGATGTTGCTGCTGCTTAGCTCTTTGGGGTACCTGTGGTTGTAGGCTATAGTCCTTTTGCAACCAGCCTGGGAAAGTGGGAATTTATAGCCAAGGATCAGCGGGGTGGGGGTCAGCGGATGCAAAATTGCTGAGAGGGAACATCATGGGTCAGAGGGGATTCTGGCTAAACTGACCTAACAGGATTCTTGCTGAAGGCAGGCCAGGTGACCAGACGTCACCTGGGGAAAGGTGGGGGCTGACAATTGCGATCAGATATTGAGGTGATTAGATATTAAGGGCAGGGCATTCTGGTTAACAAGTAGCAGGGTTCTTGCTAAAACGGGATTTTACGAGGAAGTGCACAGATGAGCCTAGAAGAAGGTTCCGGAGCCTGACTGAAGTTTAGCCAAGCAAAGAATCTTTGTCATTAACCCAGAGCAGTCTCCAAGCATTAAGGAACTGTCTGGAGGAAGGCTTGTCCATCTAATCCATGGGCCAGGGCTATCAGATCTAGCTGGGACTCAGTCCTGTCCAGCTGATGAAGCCGTGCGGATCCTGCCAGGATTTGATTTGCAGGAGGATTGGGATGGGCAGAGGATAAGGACACAGAGGCCAAGGATAAGTTGTGCCTGGGGCCTGGGAGCCAAGGGGGCAGGGCTGCTATCATTCTGATCCTGGTTCCTTCTGCGTGAGTTCTGGGAAGAGGGGAGAGGTGGACAGAAGCTGAAGAAGACACTGACTTGAGAAGAAAGGTTGGACTAGGTAAAGTTTAGTTCAGCTCAAATATCTTATAGGACAATGGAATTTTTATTGAGCAGCTATAAGCAAAGCTTTGTAGAGTCTATCACATGGTTTTTAATTATTTATTTTTAAAGATTTTATTCATTTATTGAGAAGAGAGAGAGCACAAGCAGGGGGAGCAGCAGAGGGAGAGCAAGAAGCAGGCTCCCTGCTGAGCAAGGAGCCCAACACAGGGGCTCAGTCCCAGGACCCTGAGATTATGACCTGAGCCACAGGCAGACCCTGAACCGACTGAGCCACCCAGGCACCCCTATCACATGATTTTTTAAAATGCTCTTCAAAATGCATCTGCATGCCATGTGAATGGAGAGGTCAGCATCATTCTTGTATGTGAAGACTAGGACATCACGTATCAGAATTAGATACAGAATATATTGCAGACTCTTAAACTGTGTTTATTTCACATTATAAATTGTATTTAGAATTATTACCACTTTGAGTGCCTTGTGAGTGTTTTACATTTACAGTACAGCTCATCTTCCAGAACTTTTCTATTTCTAGTTTCCATTTTATTAGTAACACCATGTCTTGCTTTGTTTTGTTTTGTTTTTTTATCACCATCTCCTTCTAACCAAATGAGGAACCTGGCAAAGTTGGGGGCAATTTCCTTGCCTGTCTCTCTTTGCTCTGTCTCCATCCAAACAGAAATAGTATCTCTTTCTCTCTCAAAAACAAAACAAAACAAAACAAAACAAAAAAGCACAAGAGGAAAAGAAACTAGCAGTGAGTGATGTGCTTTCTGAAACAGCGAGCTGAGAAAGATTTGAAGGATGTTAGCCCTGCACCGAAGCAGCTTTGACTACCGACTAATGCTTTTACAGTGTTTGCAGGTTTCCTGAAGCTAAGGGGGAAAAGCCAACAGTGGCCAGAGACTGTCTCCTGAAAATGTGCAGGGAGGATGATGCAGAGGCCAAGACAGAAGTGCCATGAGCTCCGCTGTGCCGCAGAGCCAGTGAGCTGCTGCTATTTATCCTCCCAGGTTGTTTCAATATGCAAAGTAGGTCTTCAGCAGCGGCTGCCATTCAATCAGCCATGGTTCCTGAACTGGATAGTGTATTTTTAGTTGGCAGGAAAAAAAAAAACTTGATTAGGAAGGAGGTTGGAAGGTCACTTAGTAGCTAGAAACTCAAATCCGCACTTGGGACTTCTTTACATTTCCCAGATGAGTTCCTGTCACTCTGGGCAGCAATGAGCAAAGTGCTTCAATTCTCTACTTTTTATAAACAAAATTACATAAGTAATGATGAATACATTGTTTTTCATTTGAGTGTCAAACAATGTAAATGCCTACAGGACAAAATTCTTAGGTTCACTCCTTTTTTTTTTTTTTTTTTTTTTTTAAAGAAGGAAGGAGGCGGGGGCAGAGAGAGAATCCCAAGCAGGCTCCATGACCAAAGCGGAGCCTGCCATGGGGTTCGATCTCACAACCCTGAGATCATGACCTGAGCCTGAATCAAGAGTCAGATACTTCACTGACTGAGCCACCCAGGCACCCAAGTTCACTCTTTAAAAAAAAAAAAAAAAAAAAAAAAAAAAAGATTTTATTTGTTTTAGGAGAGAGGGAGAGAGCTAGGGGATGGGGGGGGGAAGGGCAGAGGGAGAGAGAGAATCTCAAGCAGACTCTGTGCTGAGCATAGAACCCAAGACAGGGCTCGATCTCACAACCCTGAGATCACCACCTGAGCCAAAATCAAGAGTCAGACGTTTAATTGACTCAGCCACCCAGGTGCCCTGAGTTCACCCTTTAAATCCCTACTCCTCTCCTCTCAGGTTATCAGGATTAGTAGTTTGATGTACATTTTTGCAGTGATCTTTCTATATATACTTACATGTTTGGGAGCACACACATCTATTTTAACTGTTAATTTTTTGTTTGTATCTTTTAAATGTAATTGTGATGTCTGTAGCTTATCACATTGAACAATACATTTATGAGGTCCTTCCACGTTAGTATATATACTAACTCATCTTAGTATATATACTAACTTATCATTTTGTTATTATTTTTTTAAAGGATTTTATTAAATAATGAGAAGGCCACAAGAAAATATAAGAAGCATCAGGCTAAAATATTCATAGACGAAATTATATGATTCTGAGATTTGCTCATAAATAATCTAGCAATGGAGAAGTAGTAGCTTGGGATATGATGCGGCAAGATTGGCCCTGAATTGATAGTTGTCAAAGCCAGGTAGACAGTCTTCTTAGGAGTTTTACAAGAGTCCCTCCTGTGCGCAAGGCCATGACAGCGTCTTATGAAGCGTAGGGCTTCCCACAATTGGGGCAGCGGGCAGGCCTTTCTGGCGGGCACAGTACTGGCTCTCCAGTGGGAACATGGTCAGTAGGAATGGACCGCTCCGTATATTCTACGTCAAAGCCCACTCTCAGCTCTCAGGAATGAGCAAATCAGAATACTTCTTGGGGTGAAAGGAATATTGTCAGGTGGTCCTGTCTGTAGGGCATGGAGAGGAGGGGAGAAACCTCATTACCGCATGATCAAGGCCTGCCAAATACAGATAAGAATTCCAGCCAGGCTTGCCTGGGAATGTTTTCTTCCAGGTAAAGAGAATATGACTGCAGATAGCTTGGTGATAAGATTCTTTATTGTGTCTATGTCTTAAGTCATACTACTTCAGCTTGAACTAGTTCTCTACATCATATGCACGTCTCCTTTGAGATTCCCTTGACCTCTGTCCCGTGTTGGATCCTCTGCTTTTATGTCTCAGATTTTCCTTTCTCTTGGTTTGCTTCGTTGTTTTGGTGGGGCACACCTTCAGTAACCTCTTGCATGCACGGGAGGTAAGTTTTTAGACCTTGAATCTCTGTAAATGTCTTTTTTTTTTTTTTTTTACCTCTAACAATGTATTAATAGTTTGTCCGGATATGAGATTCTAGGATGAAAATCATTTCCTTTCAGGACTTAGAAGGTATTGCTTTGTTGTGTTGTGGTTTCCACTGCTGCCGTTGAGAACCTAAAACGAGACTGACACTCTTGATCCATCATTTGTGACTCTTTTTCTCTCCGGAAGCTTATAAAATCTTCACTTTGTTCCAAGAATTCTGAAATGTCAACTAAATTGTCATGTTGTGAAAGTTTTTAATCTTCCCCCTTTTTATTCTTTCCTTTTATTTTGTTACAATTTAAAATTTTTGTTTTGTTTTTGTATGAGAGAGATGTTAAACAGGTTTGTAAACCAAAAGGTTTTAAAACTTTTTTACTTGATATGAGTCTATTCTCATCCATTATGCTGGAAACTTAGTGGGCCCTTTCGTCTGCCTCTTACTGCTAGAAGTAGGTTACTTCCAATTTTGGGACATCTTGAATTTTCCCCTCCATTTTTTATGTTCCCTCTTTTTGGAATTCCTATTATTTGGTTGCTGAACTTTGACTTATTCTTTTATTAAAAATAATTAGTTTCTGGGGGACCTGGGTGGCTCAGTCTCTTAAGCGGCTGGCTCTTGGTTTTGGCTCAGGTCATGATCTCAGGGTTGTGAGATTGAGCCCCACATCATGCTCCAAGCTCAGCAGGGAGTCTGCTTGAGATTCTCTCCCTGCCTCTCCCTCTGCTCCTCCCCACCAATCTCTCTCCCTCTCTAATAAATAAATAAACAAATAAACAAACAAATACAATCTTTAAAATATATTTTTTTTTCTTTCTCTTCTTACACCTTTACCTTTTCACTCTACTTTCCGGGAGATTTCTTCAATGTTATCTTTCAACCCTTCCATTACGTTTTCATTTCATCTATTATCTCTCTGTTTTCCCCCCAATGGCTCTTTTTTGTTCTCTGAATCTCTCTGAGGTTCCAGGGCACCAGGGAGAATGACAATAGGAGACCCCGAAGCAGAGGACATGTGGTAACAACCAGAGGGTTCATGTTCTATTTTCTGAGTTACTGAAGTCTGCCTCCTTCAAGGTAACATCCAGTCTGTTTCCCAGCATGGAGCCTGCCAGCCTGCTTCTACCTGGATCCTATTTGCCGTCTTGGGACAGAATGCTATTAGATCAATGTGTGCAGTGATTACACTGGGAACAGATGAAGGCTCACAGAACATTCACCAACGTAGATCGTATGGTAAGCTACAAGTCTAATAATTATAAAAGAATTGAAAACACACTGAATATATTCCTCTGTGTGACCAAAGTAGAATTAAGGTAGCAATAATCAGTGGAAAGATATCTGGAAAACCCCCAAATTTTTGGAAATTAAATAACCTGCTTCTAAGTAGCCCAAAAGTCAAAGAACAAATTGCAATGGGAATTAGAAAATATTTTGAGCTGAATAAAAATGAAAATACAGCATATCAGAATTTGGGAGTTACAGCAAAACCACCGGGAAATGTATACACTTAAATGCTTGTATTATAAAAGAAGAAAGATGTAAAATCAATTAACTAAGTGAAAGAAAAAAAGAAAAGCAAACTAAATACAAAATAAGAAATAGAATAATCAAAATAAGAATGAAAATCAATTAAACAGAAAAAATAGAGAAAATGGACATAGTCAAAAGTTGATTCTTTGAAAAGATTAATAAAATCAATAAACTGCTGATAAGGCTGATTAAGAAGAAAAGAAAATTATGAAGAATAAAAAAGGGACATCATTATCAATTTTAGACCAAAAAAAAAAAAAAACTGACAAGGAAGATATTATGGGCAGTCTTATGCCAAGAAAACCAATAGCTTAGATGAATTGAATAAATGCTACGTATTGAATAAGCTATCTTTTTTTCTTGGCTCACTTGAAATATCACCTTTCTTGGGGCACCTAGGTGGCTCAGTCGGTTAAGCATCTGACTCTTGATTTCAGCTCGGCTCATGATCTCAGTGTTGTGAGATTGAGCCCCGTGTCGAGCTCTGCACTGAGTGTGAAGCCTGCTTGGGATTCTTTTCCTCTCTCTCTGACTGTCCCCCCCTCCCTCCGTCCCCCTAAAAAGGAAAGAAAGAGAGAAAGAGACAGAAAGAACGAAAGAGAGAGAAAGAAGAAAGAAAGATGGATAGATGACCTTTATCGTACACAAATTCACATACTGACACATAGGTATGGTTTGGATGCTTTTATGTATCACATTCCATTACTGTATTTGCTCTAAGAGCAAGTACTGCAGTAAACCAGTGGGTAGTTGCATAAACTTTTCTTTTTTTTTTATTTTTTTTTTTAAGATTTTTTTTTTTTATTTATTTATTCGACAGAAATAGAGACAGCCAGCGAGAGAGGGAACACAAGCAGGGGGAGTGGGAGAGGAAGAAGCAGGCTCATAGCGGAGGAGCCCGATGTGGGGCTCGATCCCACAACGCCGGGATCACACCCTGAGCCGAAGGCAGACGCTTAACCGCTAAGCCACCCAGGCGCCCCTGCATAAACTTTTCTGACCCAGCCTCAAAGGGCCACTCCTGCTGCAATTTATTGGTTCCAGGCAAATTTTAAGCCCACTTAGATTCCAAGGGAGGGTACATAGACTCCATCTCTCAAAGAATTTGTGGCCATTAAAAAAAAAATCCGTGCTGTCTTTTGTGGTAGTGCTTCTAATGTTTTCAATAAGTATAATATTTCTGTAGGTTTTGGATAAATATCCTTTATAAATTTGAGGACCTCTCTAATTAGATTATGGAGAAATAGAAACAGCAGTTGTCATTTATTTTTCTCATAGACAAGTAGTATAATTCATGGAGAATAGGTTTTCTTTTTTTTTTTAAGTATAATTGACATACAATGTTATATTAGTTTCAGGTGTATAACATAGTGATTTGACAATTCTGTACACTACTCACTGCACACCGTGAATAGTGTAGTCACCATCTGTCACCATACAACATTATTACAATATTATTGGTTATATTCTCCATCCTGTACTTTTCACCTCCGTGACATATTTATTTTACAAGAGAAAGTTTGTGCTACTTAATCCTCTTTACCTATTTTACCCGTCTCTCCACCCATCTCCCCTCTGGCAACTACCTTCACGTTTGTTCTCTGAATTTAAGAGTCTGTTTTGGTTTGTTCATTTGTTTCGTCTCTTAGATTCTACATATATGTAAAATCATATGGTAGTTATCTTTCTCTGTCTGATGTATTTCACTTAGGGAAATATTCCATCCATCCATGTTGTCTTAAATGATAAGATCTCATTTTTTTTTAATGGCTGAGTAATATTCGTGGAGAATAGTTTTTAAGGGTAAATTTAGATTGCCAGATTTGTGAAATCTGGCCACACAGGTGAAATTTACTACACAATACCAAATACTATTTAGATTCTAAACTTTGTGAAGCACTGTAATCCTCTGGTGAATGTGCCTGGGCCACATTTTAAAAGTTGGTCACCTCTGTAACAGGTTTGGAAATATCACAGTAATTTTAGGATTGAATGAAGAAGTGTATCTTAAAATTAAAAAAAAAAAACTTATAAAATCTGAATTTGGTGTGAATGTCTTACAAGGCAGCATCACATCTAGGTTGGTTAGTAAATAAACTAGAAGCAAAGTAAACAAAGACTCTAGGTTTGGGCTCACGCCACACGGTGGCAGGCTTACTCTGTTGTGCTCCCTCTTCAGGACCAAAAGAACCAAAAATAGAAATGGGGGAAAACAAACTTATAAGAAACAAATCTTTCTGGTGGTGGGATAAGGGAGGGGAATGATGACTGTTTCTCTGGTGTCTACTGTGTGTTAGACAGAGATACCCAAACATTCATCATCTAATGCACGAAGAAGGACAAATACTGCTAGTAAGAGTAAGATATTCATCAAAGAAGTTCCAAATATAGGATTGAGTTCATGAGCTAATCTGGTAACCTTCTTCAGCCTTCGTTCCTTGTGAGTTTTGATGTATTAGTGACTTAGTCCATAGATTCTCGCTCTGTATTTTGAGGCAGATTCTCCTTGCAGGTCCCTGAAACATTGTCTGCATGTTCACAATAACTGAGAACTGTAGATAGGAAGATATGTAGGGACCAGTTTGTAGCAGCATGTACAAAGGAAAAGAAGAGCAGCTGGAGAGTGAGAAAAATGTGTTTTGTACATCAAACAAATACTTGTGAACATGCCTTACATGTGTAAGTTTCAAAATAAAGAGCATTCTAAAATAAAAATTAAAAAAAAGAAACAAATCTTAATGCTTGTATTTAACTACCTTAAGCCACATATTTTAGGAAGGATGACATAAGTAATTAGTTTGTCAAGATTATATGTTCAGGGCCGCCTGGGTGGCTCAGTTGGTTAGGCATCTGCATTCAGCTCAGGTCGTGATCCCAGGGTCCTGGGACGAGTCCCACATCTCCCATTGTGATCTGCGTTGCTCTTTCCACTTCTGCAGGTTTCTCATGGAAGCCACTTGGGAAAGATGGTGGAATGACAACACGGAAGAAACTTGGTCGCGGAATCATGTCTTGGAGGAGAGCTTTGTGCCTGGTAGAAACCATCATTTTGGACATTCCATGAGTGAGAAATAAACTTCTATTTTGTGACGACACCGAGATTCTGGGGCTTATCTATTATGACGGCTAGCATTCACTAAAATAGCCTGTAGAGCACTTAGCACAATACCTGACACAATACCCGCTTAATAAATGTTAGATGTTGTTAATATCATGACTCTAAATATAAACCAGGGGGCACCTGGGTGGCTCAGTCGGTTGAATGTCCCACTCTTGGTTTTGCTCAGGTCATGATCTCAAGGTTGTAGAATCAAGCCCCATGGAGTCTGATTGTTCCCCTCTCCCTCTGCTCCTCTTTCTCTCTCTCATAAATAAATAAATAACATCTTTAAAAAAATAAATAAATATAGGGGCGCCTGGATAGTTCAGTCAGTTAAGCGTCTGCCTTTCTCAGGTCATGATCCCAGGGCCCTGGGATCAAACCCCATGTCAGGCTCCCTGCTTAGCCGGGATCATGCTTCTCCGACTCCTGTGCTCCTGCCTGCCCCCTGCTCATGCTTGCTCTCTCTCTCTAATAAATAAATAATCTTAAAATAAATAAATATAAACCAAGAGCCTAAAACTCTGAACTTCAAACATAGCAATAGTATGGAGATTCTTCTGCAATATACGAGATGTGGGTTTTTTTGTTTTTGTTTTTGTTTTTTAAGCTAGAGAGTCTAGGAAATAAAGTTGTGTGTGGAAGCAGTAAAAAGCTGAGCTATTCATATATGTAATTGGCAGAAAGTCATGATCAATATTTTGTATTTATATTTGCTGCTTTTTTGGAAAAAATTAACAGAATATAAAAGAAAGAAAATCATAAAAAATTCAAGTCGATACCATCTTTAAAATAATATTTAAATTTTTTTCCTTGTGATGGCATTAGTGTTAAGATTCGGTGATTTCTCTCAGTATTTCACACAATGCTTACCCTTTCTTCTTAAAAATGTCTTCTTTCTTGGTTTCAACACTTTCTGATTTTTAGTGCTTTTATTTATTTTTTTATTTTTAAGATTTATTTTTAAAATGATCTCTATACCCAATGTGGGGCTTGAACTCACAACCACAAGATCAAGAGTCGTACGCTCTACCAACTAGCCTGCCAGATGTCCCTTTGGTGCTGTTATTAATGCCTATTCTCAGTTTTCTCTAATGAAATTCTACCTTGCTTAAGGCCCAGATCAAATTTCATGTATTCAGTCAAAGCCTTCCAGGATATCCTGGTTGGAAGGGATCCCACTTGCACTGAACTATCAAATTCTTTTACAAGATTTGTTTATTTATTTATTTGAGAGGGAGAGCTAGTGCGAGCACAGGGAGCGGGGAGGGGCAGAGGGAGAGGGAGAGAGAGAATCTCAAGCTGACTCCTCACTGAGCTAGAAGCCCTATGCTGGGCTCCATCTCGGGACCCTGAGAACATGACCTGAGCCGAAATCACAAGTTGAACGCTTAAAGGATGGAGCCACTCAGGCGCTCCTGAACTGTAACATTTATACAATCCAAGGCTCTTACCATTTTCTGTCTTCTGTGCTAGAGTTTATTTTCAGGTGGGTTTATATAGCTTGCTTCTCCCTAATCAGACTGCAAGCTCTTTGATGACAGGGACTGTGCTTTTTTGATTTTACATTGCCCACAGAAAATAGAGTCTGTGCAAACAGTTATTGATAATCGACTCATTGGTTTGAAAGCCCCAGGTTTATGAGATTTCCTGTAACATTTTAGTATCTATCTTTGAAAAAGTTTTATAAGAATAAAGAACAATAGCTCTCATAAAATTTTCTTCAGAGATAAATAATAATTTGTAGTTGGGAAACAATAGTGGGAAAAGTGGTATTTTAATGGTCAGTGGTTTGGGTTAGAGGAAATTTACAAAGAATAAATTAGTGCCTGATATTCCATATTGAAATGAGGACCATTTTATATATATTATTAGTTAAACTTATTTTGTTTTTTGTTTTTGTTTTTGTCGTCATCTTAACTGGTTTTTTTTTTTTTTAATTTTTTGAGGGGAGGATGCTTGGGTGGCTCAGTCAGTTAAGTGTCTGCCTTCGGCTCCAGTCAAGATCCCAGGGTCCTCACCCCAGAACCAAAGAATACTCATTCTCTTCTAATGCCCATGGAACATTCTCAAGAATAGACCACGTTCTGGGTCACAAAACAGGTCTCAACCAATACCAAAAGACTGAAATTATTCCCTGCATATTCTCAGACCACAACGCTTTGAAATTGGAACTCAATCACAAGGAAAAATTTGGAAGAAACTCAAACACTTGGAGACTAAGAATCATCCTGCTCAAGAATGATTTGATAAACCAGGAAATCAAAAATCAATTTATTTATTTATTTATTTGTTTATTTATTTTTAAAAATTTTATTTATTTATTTGACAGAGATAGAGACAGCCAGCAAGAGAGGGAACACAAGCAGGGGGAATGGGAGAGGAAGAAGCAGGCTCATAGCGGAGGAGCCTGATGTGGGGCTCGATCCCATAACGCCGGGATCACGCCCTGAGCCGAAGGCAGATGCTTAACCGCTGTGCCACCCAGGTGCCCCCAAAAATCAATTTAAACAATTTATGGAGACCAACGAGAATGAAAACACAACGGTCCAAAACCTATGGGATACTGCAAAGGCAGTCCTAAGGGGAAAATACATAGCCATCCAAGCCTCACTCAAAAGAATAGAAAAATCGAAAATGCAGTTTTTATATTCTCACCTCAAGAAGCTGGAACAGCAACAGAGGAACAGGCCTAATCCACGCACGAGAAAGCAGTTGATCAAGATTAGAGCAGAAATCAATGAATTAGAAACCAGGAGCACAGTAGAGCAGATCAACAGAACTAGAAGCTGGTTCTTTGAAAGAGTAAATAAAATTGACAAACCGCTGGCAAGACCTATCCAAACAAATAGAGAAAGGACCCAAATTACTAAAATTATGAATGAAAAGGGAGAGGTCACGACCAACACCAATGAAATTAGAAGGATTATTAGAAACTTTTATCAACAGCTTTATGCCAATAAATTAAGCAATCTGGAAGACATGAAGGCCTTCCTGGAAACCTATAAACTACCAAGACTGAAACAGGAAGAAATTGATTTTTTAAACAAGCCAATTAATTATGAAGAGATTGAAACAGTGATAAAAAAACCTTCCAAAAAACAAAACACCAGGACCGGATGGTTTTCCTGGGGAATTCTACCAAACATTCAAAGAAGAAATAATACCTATTCTCCTAGAGCTATTTCAAAAAATAGAAACAGAAGGAAACTACCAAACTCATTCTATGAGGCCAATATTACCTTGATCCCCAAACCAGGCAAAGACCCCATCAAAAAGGAGAATTACAGACCGATTTCCCTAATGAATATGGATGCCAAAATCCTCAACAAGATCCTGGCTAATAGAATCCAACAGTACATTAAAAGGATTATCCATCATGACCAAGTGGGATTCATCCCTGGGATGCAAGGGTGGTTCAACATTCGCAAATCTATCAGTGTCATAGATTTTATCCAGAAGGAAAAAGCCAAAAATCATATGATTCTCTCAATAGATGCAGAAAAAGCATTTGACAAAATACAGCATCCTTTCCTGATTAAAACCCTTCAGAGTGTAGGGATAGAGGGTACATTCCTCAATCTCATAAAAACCACCTATAAAAAGCCTACAGCAAATATCATTCTCAGTGGGGAAAAGCTGGAAGCCTTTCCCTTAAGATCAGGAACACGACAAGGATGCCTACTCTCGCCATTATTATTCAACATAGTACTAGAAGTCCTTGCAAGAGCAATCAGACAACAAAAAGGGATAAAAGGTATCCAAATCGGCAAAGAAGAAATCAAACTGTCTCTCTTCGCAGATGACATGATACTCTATATGGAAAACCCAAAATAATCCACTCCCAAACTACTAGAAGTTATAGAGCAATTCAGTAATGTGGCGGGATACAAATCAATGCTCAGAAATCAGTTGCATTTCTATACACGAACAATGAGACCGAAGAAAGAGAAATTACGGAATCCATCCCATTTACAATAGCACCAAAAACCATACGTTACCTTGGAATTAAGTTAACCAGAGATGTAAAGGATCTATATTCTAGAAACTACAAATCACTCTTGAAATACATTGAAGAAGACACAAAAAGATGGAAAAATATTCCATGCTCATGGATCAGAAGAATTAACATAGTTAAAATGTCCATGCTACCCAGAGCAATCTACACTTTCAATGCTATCCTGATCAAAATACCAAGGACATTTTTCAAAGAGCTGGAACAAATAGTCCTTAAATTTGTATGGAACCAGAAAATGCCCCGAATCCCAAGGAATTGTTGAAAAGGAAAAACAAAGCTGGGGGCATCACATTGCCGGACTTCAAGCTGTACTACAAAGCTGTGATCACAAAGACAGCATGGTACTGGCACAAAAACAGACACATAGACCAATGGAACAGAATAGAGAACCCAGAAATGGACCCTCGGCTCTTTGGGCAACTAATCTTTGATAAAGCAGGAAGAAACATCTGGTGGACAAAAGACAGTCTCTTCAATAAATGGTGCTGGGAAAATTGGACAGCTACATGCAAAAGAATGAAACTTGACCACTCTCTCACACCATACACAAAGATAAACTCCAAATGGATGAAAGACCTCAATGTGAGACAGGAATCCATCAAAATCCTAGAGGAGAACATAGGCAGCAACCTCTACGACATTGGCCACAGCAACCTTTTACATGACACATCTCCAAAGGCAAGAGAAACAAAAGATAAAATGAACTTGTGGGACTTCATCAAGATAAAAAGCTTCTGCACAGCCAAGGAAACAGTCAAAAAAAACTAAGAGGCAGCCCACGGAATGGGAGAATATATTTGCAAATGATACTACAGATAAAAGACTGGTATCCAAGATCTACAAAGAACTTCTCAAACTCAATACACGAGAAACAAATAAATCATAAAATGGGCAGAAGATATGAACAGACACTTTTCCAATGATGACATACAAATGGCTAACAGACACATGAAAAAATATTCAAAATCATTAGCCATCAGGGAAATGCAAATCAAAACCACACTGAGATACCACCTTACGCCAGTTAGAATGGCAGAAATTGACAAGACAAGAAACAACAAATGTTGGAGAGGATGTGGAGAAAGGGGATCCCTCCTACATTGTTGGTGGGAATGCAAGTTGATACAGCCACTCTGGAAAACATTGTGGAGGTCCCTTAAAAAGTTAAAAATTGAGCTACACTATGATCCAGCCATTGCACTACTGGGTATTTACCCCAAAGATACAGACGTAGTGAAGAGAAGGGCCATATGCACCCCAATGTTCATAGCAGCATTGTCCACAATAGCTAAATCGTGGAAGGAGCCAAGATGCCCTTCAACAGATGACTGGATTAAGAAGATGTGGTCCAGGGGCGCCTGGGTAGCGCAGTCGTTAAGCGTCTGCCTTCAGCTCAGGGCGTGATCCTGGTGTTCCAGGATCGAGTCCCACATCGGGCTCCTCCGCTGGGAGCCTGCTTCTTCCTCTCCCACTCCCCTGCTGTGTTCCCTCTCTCGCTGGCTGTCTCTGTCACATAAATAAATAAAATCTTAAAAAAAAAAAAAAGAAGATGTGGTCCATATATACAATGGAATATTACTCAGCTATCAAAAAGAACGATTTCTCAACATTTGCTGCAACGTGGACGGCACTGGAGGAGATAATGCTAAGTGAAATAAGTCAAGTAGAGAAAGACAATTATGGTTTCTCTCATCTATGGAACATAAGAACTAGAAAGATCGGTAGGAGAAGAAAGGGATAAAGAAAGGGGGGGTAATCAGAAGGAGGAATGAAGCATGAGAGATTATGGACTGTGAGAAACAAACCGAGGGCTTCAGAGGGAATGGGGTGGGGGAATGGGATAGGCCGGTAATGGGTAGTAAGGAGGGCACGTATTGCATGGTGCACTGGGTGTTATACGCAACTAATGAATCATGGAACTTTACATCAGAAACCAGGGATGTACTGTATGGTGACTAACATAATATGATAAATAAACATTAAAAAAAAAAAAAGATCCCAGGGTCCTGGGATCAAGTCCCACATTGGGCTCCTTGCTCAGCGAGGAGCCTGCTTCTCCTTCTGCCTGCTGCTTCCTTGCTAGTGCTCTCTCTTTCTCTCTCTGACAAATAAATAAATAAAACCTTAAAAAAAATTTTTTTTAAAGTAGGCTCCACGCCCAGGATAGAGCCCAACTTGGGGCTTGATCTCATGACCCTGAGATCAAGATCTGAGATGAGATCACCCAGGCACGCTCCTAACTATTTACTTTTTAAATTTCTTTCTGTTTGCATATTTGCTTAAGGTGTTTACCTTAAAAGTATTAAAAGTTATAGCTAAAAATGTTTCACATTTTATATTCAACATCATAAGGACTGTAGAATGTTTTAACTCTGAATCTTGCCTTTCACCTTCAATTTGATCACTAGTTTCATCCTGTGTTTATTTTCTAAATTTGGTAATTTTCTATTATCAGTGTTTACTTAGATTTACCAGTGTTCTATTAGTTTCTTTGCTCATCATTGATTCTTGGATTCTGATCTTTTCTTCCAGGTTTACTACCTTCTGGGTCTGTGAGTGGGAAATTCTCTTAGTCTTGGTTTGAAAATGTCTTTATCCTCACCTTTGAATGCTAGTTTCACTGGATAGAGAATTCTAGATTAACAAATATTTTCCTCCACCCTTTTGAGGATATTGTTGCATTATCCTCTGGCATCCACTGCTTGTGACAGGAAGCCAGCTTTGTCTACATATTGGTCTTTGTAGGTAGTGTGACTTTCAGGCTCATCCCAAACATTCAGAGAACCCAGGGCAAAACTACAAACGGAGGCCCACATACAATATGCCTAAAAAAATTTAAGTTCTAAAACAAGCTAACAATTTATTAAATAAAATATGTTCTATTCTCCTATCTTGACCAATACAGCTTTTTAAGGGCCTGGATGACCAAGCCTTGAATTTAGGATTCTTGGAATCCTTTCGGGGGGGTGGGTAGAGATCACCACCCGGGCCTCTGCCTCCTAGCTCACCCTCCTTGTTTCCCAATCCTGACTCCATCCCACACTAAAAGGGGCTTAACACCCATGCCTGCGGACACTCCATTTCCAAGCCCTACAAACAGCTTCTCCCAGGACACCCCCATGGCCCTAAGGGTGTGCAGTCTGTTCTTGGGGGTTGGACATAGGGGACAGGCCCACGAAGGTCCTGAAAGTGGGTTGGAGTTGTCTGGTCAGGGAATTCTAGGTTCTTGGGCACCTGGAACATGGTTTGGAGGAAAAAGGCAAACTTTGGGTCATGTTTCTTGACGTTGTGATAACCTCCTTAATGGTTTCCTCCCGTCCAACCTGTTCTCTGCCCTGTATCAGAGAGAATTTTAAAAATGTAAACCACAGCATTTTACTGTCTCCTTAAAAATCCTTTAAAGGCCTCCTATTGCATTTGAAATAAAATCCTTTAAAAGGCTGCAAAGCTCTAAGTGATACTTCAACATGCCATCCTCTTTGGGAAGAGCCTTCATCCAAAAATTTCTCTTTCTGAAACATACTCTCCTACCTGCTTCTCACATGGCCGTCTTCATTCTGTTGTATGGTTCCTGGCTTAAATGCCGCCTCCTCTCCAAGTACAACTTCCCTGTTATTTGCTGTCACTGCATCTTGTTTATTTCCTTCAGAGTACAAATAACAAATGTATTCACCCATTTGTCTTCTCCTCCACACTGTCCTCTGCACAGGGGAGACTGTCACATATAAGTCGATTCTGAGATGGAGGTTAGCACGAAGGGAGTTATTAGTCTAATCAACAACTGTTGAACAAAAGAAAGCAAGATGGGGCATCCATCAGGCAGCAGACCCCAGGAAGGGGCCCGACTTTGGGCAAAGCAGTTCTTTAAGCTGAAGCACTTCCTTAGAGGGCTGACAGCTCTGGTCTGGACAGGGCAGTAGAGCACCCAAGTGGTCCATGCCTTGTGCAGATGTGCTTTCCTCACATGAGTTCTAGAAGTAGCTTCTTGCAGAACTCCAGCGGGCCTGTTCCCTGGGGGGGTAACTTATAAAAGGAAGGTTAGTAGGTGAACTACACCCCATGCTGTTGTAGCTGGCATTAGGCTGCAACCAATACTCATCCTCTCTCTCTTCTGTGGTCCATTCCAGATTCTCTTCACTGTTGATTAGCACCTCTGAAGGTTCAGGTGACTTACCTAGTGGAGTGACAGATTCTTAAAGCTGATGAGTTCCAGTTCCTGTTTATCATGTCCTTCTCAGGCTGCACCTGCTGCACTTGTCCATTTGCCATCAAAATTGCACAAGTACTAAAAGATGTCCTAGTTGATTACCGGGATGCCAAACATAAGCCTCCCTGTCTCCACTGTGTAATTGTAGCTCTACTGCCTCTTGATAATAAGAGTCAGCTACTCCCATGAGGCTCTTTTTCTTGCCTGCTGGTCTTTGGCATGAGGGATCCAAAATGCTGGGTGGTGGTATAGCTTAAAGTTCATTGAAAACTCTTGCTGTGTTTCCTGGTAGAAATGTTTTCCCTTTGGGAGCTGAGACCTTTAAACCTGTGGTTACACTTGTGAGGATGAAAAACACATATTCCCCAAGTGGGTCACTGGGATTGATGGTACATAGGGACGTTCCTGCTTCTACACCTTTGATCCCACTCCCAGGTATTCTGTGGGGGATAGAGCATCATACAATGGTGATTGATTCAGAACATGACTGCATCCTGGAGAGTAGCACTTTATCCTTATGGGGTTTCATCTCCAAGCTGGTACTTCAGCCAAGCTTTCTGGGTGGTATGCCGTGTGGTGGGTCCAAAGTGGATTCCATGGTCATATGCCCACTTCTCCATCTCCTCTGCTATGTAATGGGTTCTTTGATTAGATGCAATGATATGTGGGATGCCATAATGGTGGATCAAATACAATATAAGCCCTTGGACAGTCATGTTGGCTGAGGCTCAGCAGGCAGGAAAGGCAAACCCAAAGAATATGAGTCTATTCATGTTGAAATGAATGACTGCCTCATCCAGGGTGGCAGGAGTCCAATATAGTTGCCTTTTCACCAAGGAGCTGTTTGGTATCCTCAAGGGATAGTGCAGTATTGAGTCTCAGCAATGACTCCTGTTGCCAGCAGGTTGATCATTTGGCCATGGGAATGGTTAAATTAACCTTGGTGAGTGGGAGATCATGCTGGTGGGCCCATGTATACCTTTCCTCCTTGTTACCATGTCTTCTCTGTTCATGAATCCACTGTGCCTGTACTGGGATGGCTGATGGGAAAGCTGGCTGGCGCTAACTGGCTGAGTCATTCTACTTGGGTGTTTAATGGTTCTTCAATGGTAGATGCTCTCAGCATCTGTAAAGGAAAGGAATGGAAGCAAGGTTGGGCAGAAAGAGAAAATGGGCTTCTGTATGGTCACAACCAGGGCTCAGCCAACCCTGTGGGAAGTTCTGAAGCTGGGATGGTTGTTGAGAATTGTCCCTTACTGAGGTGAGGGAATCTGGTCTTAACAGTCCCACATCGATCAGTCATTTCTTGCAAGCTGCTCCTGGAAGGGGCACGACCTTGGGTAAGGTAGCATTCTTTGGTTAAGAAAATGACTGAAGAGGTCAGCACATAGCCTTCTCAGAAGCTGGGAGAGTAAGTCCTTCAGTCTTAAAGGAGAGATAGGCTGGTATATCATAGCTTCCATGAAAGAGACCATTACTATTTTTCTCACCAGTAAATACCCAAGCTTAATGCAGTGTTTAGCACACAGTAGGCATTCAAAGATCTTTTTGAATAAATAAATTACTGAAATGTCCTGCTTTCTTAGTTTGGAGTATAAAGGTCAATGTCTCACCCCATCTTCCAACATTTTACTATGAGAATTTCAAAATTTAAAGGAGAGTACAAAAACCATTTCCCAGATTTAACATTTTGTCATATTTGCTCTCTCTTTTCATGGATAAGTATGTGTATAGTATTAGTTTGGTTTTTTTGTTTGTTTGTTTACTGAACCATTTGCAGACTTCATGACAGTCTGTCCTTAAATACCCAGGTATGCATCTGCTAACAACAAGGACATTCTCAATATTACTATGATCATATCTGAATAAATAACAGAACAATTTAAAAATCACCTAATATCTAATATTCGGTCCATATTAAATTTCTATGATTCTCTGCAAAATATCTTCTACAGCTTTAAAAAAAAATTTTCAACCATGATTCCACCCAAGGTTCGTGTATTACATTTGAATATCATTTTTCTTTAGTATCTCTTAAACAGGAACTGTCCCCCTCCCCCTCTTCCCCAACCGACTTAACTTTTTGAAGAGACCAAGGCTAGGAGGGTTCTTCTCCCCCATTCTGGATTTGTCTAATTGTTTACTCATAGTGTCATTTTGTTTGTCCCAGGTAACATCACCTGCAATATTCCAAACCAGTGAAGCAAGGCCCATCTGAGAATATTCTTACTGCCCCCAGCAACAGCCTAGCATCATTCCAAGAAGTCATCAAGATACATACTAATACCCAGAGGGTCAGTCCTGCTGCATAGTCAGTTGCAGTCAAAACCCTAGCTCCCTGGAAAACAAAAGACCTCATAACTCCCACCAGAAGCTGGTGGCTTCCTAATGAACCATGTTTCTCCTGGTGGTGCCGCCATTGCTAAATGAAGGTGGCCCCAGCACAGCTGCTGATGAATAAATATGGCACTGTCGGTGCACGCAGTCAGTGCAGCGGTTCCATATTAACAAACTCTTTCATCTGACCAAGGACAAGGAAGCAACTCTAAACAGAGTGTATTGGGTCACTTTTATGCAGAAGGTGGTCTAATGTAGGCGCAACATAGACACGAGAAGTGGTGTGCTTCGGAGGGTCTCATGCCTGATATAGGGAACAGAATAGGTTTATCTCTTTATGTCACCTGTTCAGCATAGCATCTGCCTCAGTGCAGGGGAAGAAATCAACCAGCAGAGTACTTTGCTACTTTACTTTAGCCAGCAGTAAGACACTTGTTTGCTTATTTATGTGTTCATGGGGTGACGGAAAAAAGGAATTAGAATAAAAATTCTTTTTTCCAATTTCCATTACCACTTCTCTCAATCTTCCTCCCTCCTTGTTTAATGCTATAGAAATCCCAACTATAAGAGCAGAAATTACCCCCAAAGTAGTTTGATTGATAATAATTGAGGTTGTAAAATTGTGACTGATCATGTTTACCTGTTCCGTTAAGCTAATTGAAAATCAGGGGATGCTTGGTTGACTCTTGATTTCAGCTCAGGTCATGATCTTGGGGCTGTGAGATGGAGCCCTTCATTGGGCTCCGTGCTCAGTGGAGCGTCAGCTTAGGATTCTCTCTCTCTTCCCCTCTATCTGCCCCCCTCCCCCCTACCCCCTCACTCTCTCTTCCTCCCTCCCAAATAAATAAATCTTAAAAAAATAAAAGAAAAGAAAATCAAGGTGGAATCTCTTTCTAGGTAGATTCTATATTTTATTATATTTGTAAAATCCTAAGACTTATGCCATCTTCAAATCTCAAAAATAATTATATTGTTTTTGCAGCTGTCAGAACAGATGTCTGTGTGTTACAACTGTGTATTACATAAACAAGTAAGCAATCTTATATAGTGACATAAATGTTCGCTATTTAGCCATTACAAGAGTTGATGGTTTTCTGGCTTCTTTTTTTTTTTTTTTTAAGATTTTATTTATTTATTGAGAGAGAAAGAGCACACGTGCACGTATGTGCATGTGAGCAGGGAGAAGGACAGAGAGAATCTCAGGCAGACTCCCCACTGAGCATGGAGCCTGATGCAGGGCTCAATTCCATGATCCTTAGATCATGACCCGAGCCAAGAGTCGGACGCTCAACCAACGGAGTTACCCAGGCGCCTCATTCTCTGGCTTATTTCTCTCAGTCTTGACCAACCAAAAGAAAAGACAAGGTAGAGACAATCTGGGTGCTCCCAGCTGTTTTTATTCTCTCAGAAGAACTAATTTTCAAATATTTGAAGAAGTAACTGAAATCTCTTTTAATTTTGCTTGCCCAACATCAAGAACTTTCCAGTGCCCTTGAAAAACAAGTGTTTGCCTAAGGAATCTTCAGAAGCTTTTCTCGACAAAGGAAACTGTGTAAGAGGTGTGCTCCATCAAATGTTAGCTAGTCCGGCTGAAGGAAGTGGCACCGAATTGGCTGACCCACACCTGGCCAAATTGAAACTCACAGAGGAGCACAGTGGAGGAAAAGGGAGCAAAGAAAAGATGATGTTCTAATTTTCCATTTACTGAGAGATTACTTTTTTTAAAAGATTTTATTTCTTTGACAGAAAGAGCACAAGCAGGGGCAGTGGCAGGCAGAGGGAGAGGGAGAAGCAGACCCTCACTGAGAGGGGAGCCTGAGGTAGGGCTCGATCCCAGGACCCTGGGATCATGACCTGAGCCAAAGGCAGACGATTAACTGACTGAGCCACCCAGATGCCCCTCATTAGGTTCTTGACAGATACTTTTTGCTAGCATAGTCATGTCTTAGCATGAACATAAGAGGGGTCCTTCCTTCCCGCTGGAGGTAGAACCCAGTTTCATCCTTAAAGTACTACCTGTAAATCGAGTTATTTAGCCCAGTAGAAAAAGTTTAGAGTGCTCTAAAATAATCTTGTTTGGAACAAGTTATTTTGCTACTTTTACATAACAACTGCAAAGAGCTTTTTGAAGCTGGACAAAGAAAGTTAAAAAAATCACCTAGCACTAGTCACAGGCCAATTTCAGGTTAAGAGCCTATGATTTGTCTGAGGGAAACTTACTCAAACCAATAAACGACACTAATACTAATAAATAGGTCAGTCTTTCAAGTACAGCAATGTTAACCAATTAGCTTTCCTTTGGCCCAGAGGTAAACAAGGTCACCAAGTCCAGCTATATAGGGTTACTCACTTTTCCTAAATAAATAATACTGTTTCATGCCTTCCTACCTTTGAACATACTGTTCCCTCTTCTGGAAGGTCTTTCTCTCTCTTCCATCTAACTTCTATTATGTTTTATGTATTAACTTCAAATATTAACTATTATGTATTAACTTCAAATATGTTTTACAGAAGCTCTTTTGATCAGATTGTAGCCTAAAGAAATTGACCAGTTTTTGTGTGTGGTGTTAGTTTTTTTTTGAACAAAGTAGACTCAAAGAATTTTTAGTAAATTCACTAACTGCTACAACCTTGGTGGTGCCACTTCATTCAGTGGATATTGAGGGTCTACCACATGGGCCTTCATTCAGGGGATACTGAGGGTCCACCACATGGGCCTTCATTCAGGGGATACTGAGGGTCCACCACATGGGCCTTCATTCAGGGGATACTGAGGGTCCACCACATGGGCCTTCATTCAGGGGATACTGAGGGTCCACCACATGGGCCTTCATTCAGGGGATACTGAGGGTCCACCACATGGACCTTCATTCAGGGGATACTGAGGGTCCACCACATGGACCTTCATTCAGGGGATACTGAGGGCACTGTATTAAGCCCAGAAGTCCTGTTTCAAAGACTTCATAATCTAGGGAAGAAGATAGTGATAGACAATGTACCTCTTACAGGAAATATACAGTACATTTCTAGGCAGTGTGAGACTTACGTATCGAAATATGTAGCTGCCAGGAAATTAGGAAGAAGTTACTGCAGACACTGTCTGAATGAATTTCAATTGCTGAAGCTGTTGAATCAGAGAGGAGGATGCAGAGAAGGAAGAAAAGAGTAGGTATTTGATCTGGATTTTGACAGATGAGTAGGAGACTGATGTGTACCTTGGGGTGTTGTTAAAGATAACCAGAACCCCACAATAGTTAAAGCAGTAAAATGGATTTTATTCAGGAACTATTGGCAATAGGAGAAAAGAGACCCCGGTATTACATCTGGGCTTGATTGCACGATTGCAATAGTTTCTGAATAAAATCTATTTTAATGCTTTAAGTACTGTCTGACTCTGGTTTTCTTTAAGTGGGGAGAGGGTAGTGATTCCAGGGTATTTCAGAGAGTCGTGAAAGAATAAATGAATGCAAAGACGAGTAAAGCAACTTAGGGAAAAAGTTAGTAATCCAAAGAGAGTTGAGTAGTCAAGGAGAACAAGAACTCTCTGTAGCCATAGCCTAGAGTGCTGGAAGATGTGCAAAAGCAGCCTTCTTCTAGTAGATTAACTGCGTTGTTTTGGTGATACGTAGATGTTTTTCTGTTTATTCATGAGAGTTCAAGTGGGAAAGTAAGTTTGAACAAGATTGCTTAGAAAATTGTGCCAAGAAGTTTGGACTTTATCCTGTAGCCTATGGAGCGAACTGGAGTATTCAGAGTCTGTACAATACTTCATGAAGATGACTGTGGTCTCAATAGATGAAGGCTAGAGCAGCGTAAAGCAACCCCGGCCTCAGTTTACTCATTTATAATAAGAAAATGTCTTAGGTCCCTTACAGTCCTGGCGGCATGCTTGCGAGGTACATTTGCCCTCCTTTCATCACCTGGGCTCTGTACCTCACTCCCTCCTTCCTTCTGATCTTGGTCCAGTTGCCACCTGCCCTACCCCTCGGCCTCGCGTAGCTGCTCACGGACAGGTAGGAAAGGGGCGGGGGGAGGAGGAGGCGGGGAAAGACATCTCTGGAGTTAAACGAGTCTCTCCGAAATCCTTTGTCCCCGACAGCCCCATCTGGGTAGCCTAGAGGGAACAGGGCGCGCCACGGGGCAGGGAGAGGAGCTTCCATTGCTTTTCCGTCCTAGGTTCCTCCAGGATGTTAACCGACCGTCCCTGCGGCTAACCAAGCCATCCAGGAGGGCAGCAGGAGCCAGTTCCTCGCGCGTCCATGGCTCCCTGAGACCAAAGCTTGCGACTCTCGGCAGTCGCCGAGCTCCACCGCAACTCTCCGCAGAGACCCCTGTGCTAGAGCCCAAAGACGCCAGCTCGCAGCCGCGGCAAAGCGGGAAGCTAAACCCGGGAGGCGCGCGCCGCGTCGGCGTCACGTGAGGCGGCCCGGCCACGTGACCCGGCGGCCCGGCCTCTGGCGCGCGCCTCCCGCTCCTCCCCTTCGCCGGGCGTCCGGGCAGCTGCTCGCTGGCAAGTCTCCGGCCCGCGGGTCTTCCGAGATCCCCGCTGCTGGGCCCGGCCGGACGGCGTGAGAGAGCGACTTGGCGCCCCAGGTAGCTCGTGGGGCGCGGGCCCGAGCTCGCGGGAGCCGCTTCCGCCCCTGCTCTTCTCCTTGCTCCCCTTCCCCGCGGGCCGGGCTGGTGCGGCCCGTTCTTCTGCCTGTCCCTTCTCTCCAGGTGCGGGCCTCGGCCCCCCGGCCCTTCTGGCCCCCCAGCTCCCCGGCCCCCTGGCCCCCTGGCCCCCAGCCGCGCGTTCGCTGGGCGCTGCGTCCCGGCGGATGTGTGCGCAGCCGGCACCGCACCGTTAGCACCTCTGCTGGCGTTTCTTCGAGGAGGAGAGAAAGGGTTGGGGATGGGGGGAGGCTAACGAAAGTTTTCCCGGCTCCCTTTTTTTGAGCTGTTTGGATGCGGCTTTGCTCCCAGCTGAAGCCTGTTACAGCTCTCGGCGCTGTTTTGCTGAGAAGAGACCTCCCCACCGACTCTCCTCCCCATCCTCACTCGGCCCTTTCCGAGATTTTAGCATCTCCTCCTTCACCTCCGGAGGGTAGTGGTGTCACAAACCCTATTCTCCACTGTTTCCCTTTCCCCCACAACGCGGCTTCCGCAAAGGGGCATTCGCTTAGGGACCTTCATCCAGGAGTGCGGCGAACTGACTGAAATATTTCTCTTGTCCTGCCTCGGGTATACTACCTACTCTATTTTATAGGAGATGACCATCGAGGCATGCTCTATTCTCTCGTAAGTGGCTTTTTGTGTATATTTGTTTGCATGCGAGACATTCCGATGTCATCTTTGCAGCAGGGAATTACAATTTTATAAAACAATATTATATTGCTTAAACATATTTAAAGTATTATTTGACTTTGGCCTATTTGGGGGGGATTATAGTTCTTGGAGGCAAAAACTCAGTTTCTGAGACTGTTGTGCATTGTGGGATAGTAACATCAAAACACCAAGGTATATCATGCTGAAAGGAATGGAAAAATGAGCTAATCCTGAGGGCAGTTTATAGTGTGCTTTAAACTTTAGAAGGTATCCATTCGAAGTGAGCGCTGGGTGAATTTCACCTCTTTGAAGTGCTTTCAGGGTTAAGTAGGTAACTGTATATTTTCATTCTGTTAATATAGCAATTAATCTGTGAGATGGAGGTCTTTTAATCCATTGTGTAAATACCAGTCTATTTATTAAGGACTTCTGGACAGGTCCTATTTCTTCTTCCCTGTAGAAGAGGAAGGATATTAATCATTAAAGAGATTTCTTCTACAGGGATTTTTATGGGTGTGATCCAAATGATCAAATTCTGGGAACTTCAGGAAAAAAATAGCCTTAAAAAGCTATCAAGTTTGCGCTTAAAAAGAATTCTTTTAAATTTTTAAAAATAGTGCCTGTATGTTCTAGTAAGAGCTTTGGCTTCATCTTAATAATCAGCTCAAGCTGGGAAGTCTGAGACCGTGTCCTGAAAGTCACTGTGGGGAAGATGAAACTGAAAGGAAATCAAAGACCATTATTATTATTCTATTTTTTCTGTGGGTACTACATTAAACAGTAATTCATGCATCATAAACAAGGTGTGGACGCTCAAGGATTCTAGAGTCCAACCAGGGCATTAGGACACATTTTAAGATATTCTGCGGTTTAAAAAAAAATCTAAAAATGTTACATGTTGTGTACATGTTGAGGAATGCACAGGAGGCATATGATGCATGTTTGGTTTAACCACAATAGACTTCATAGAGGTCAGTTAATCAAGTGATTAATCAAGTGATTATCTAAATCCGTTATGTGTTTGACCCATAACATGGACTTAATTTTTTAAAATTTCCAAGTACATTAAGTCCACAATATAGACTTTTTTTTTTTAATTTTGCAAGGAAACAATTTAGAAACTACAGAAGCATAGAGAAAAATGTACATCACCTGTAATTATACCATCTGAAGATAACAGCAGTTAATGTTTTGGGGCATACTTCCTTTTTACTATACAGATTTACTGGGTTGCTGGGTTCAGATAGATTTCAGATTATAAGAGATATTGTAATATCAAAATCTAGTTCATACTTGAGTGTAGGAGAGCCAATAGCAAAGGTTTGAATATTGAAGAACTTATCCAGATGTATGTAATTTTGAGTTTAGATGGAGTTTGAAAGCAAGAGTTGAAATAGCTGGGGATACCTCAGGATTTTTTTTAGTATTAGATTTTAATGAGATCATACTCATGCATACCTAATAAATCGTAAAGTGTGAAAGGACTTTAGGAGATAATGAATTTCACTTGGGAAAGACTATACTCAGGCCATTCCTGAAAGATGGTATCTATACTTCCCAGAACTCCAGAAAAGAAGATTCCATGGCTTTCCTGAGATTAACATTCCACAGGGGCAAAAGAGTATGTTTGCTGAGATGTTCTTTTTGATGCTTAAGAAAACGTTTTAGTTTTGGAGATGGACCAAGTCTATCCGGTTCCAGTGCTTCAGTCATGAACTCAAATAGTATAGTGGAAACATCTAGTAATGTTGACAGCTGTGGTAAAGTGTTTCCAAAGATCACTGCCAGCAGTTCCTCCCATGCCTATGCTTGACTGCTGTACGTCCCATTAAGAGATGGAGTCTATATCTGCTGCATTTGGATCTTGGAGGAGAGACCACCTGCAGAGGCCCAGCTATATGAGTGAGGCCTGTTGTCAGCCTTACTTAAGCTCCCAGGACCCGTGACCTCGTGAGGAACCTCAGCTGAGTTACTCAAAACACAGAGTTGAAAGCAATAACAAACAGCTCTTGTTTTAAGCCATTGAGTTTTGGGATGGTATGTTACTCAGCGAAAGATGATTGAAGCAACAACATAGCACCTTGTGTCATAAATCCTTGGTGCAAATGTGGTTCACATATAAGTCAGTCCTAAGATGTGATCCCTGAGCACAAAATTGAGGTCAGCATATGCAGTAGTGTGCCTTAGTGATAAAACCCTGAATTATTAAATCTTTACTTCGTATTACATAAGGATGTACTTACTGAATTGGTTTAACTGAATGCTGTGACTGTATCTTGTACTCTACAAGGTAACTGGTTACATCAAAAATCATTTTGTGTAATTGGTTATTACCAGTCTTAAGTTAACGGGCTTTAAAGGAATTACCCATTATTGAGGTGATGGATATGTGGTGTTTTCTTGCAGTTTGCCATTTGATGAGTGTAGTACTGTGATTGTAGTTGTAAATACAGTACAGATGTAAGATCTGCGGTGAACACGTTTGAGAGACGCTTTGTTCTCAAGGGGCAAGAAGAGTGGAGCTTACGCAAACTGTCATTTCAAATGTGTATATTACGGGACTTTGAATAAGCAGATGATCTGTCATTCAGGAGCTCTTGTCTCATTAATGTTTAAATGAGCAACTTCCCATTCCGAGTCTGGTTACATCAGAAAAACAAACCACTTCACTGGAGAAGAAAAACTCACAGGAGATCAGATGGGTACTTTTACAGACAGACTTAAGGTTTCCAACTTCCACTGGGCCCTCCTAGCACCTTTGTAGGTTCCTCTGGTCAGTCGTCTTTCCTCACAGGGAGAAAAAGGTGACCCCAGGAGAGAATGACCCCAAATGCAAATCAAACCCACGTGAGATACTACTTCACACCCTCTAGGATGGCTATGATAAAAACGACAATACGTGTTGGCAAAGGTATGGGGAAGTTGGAACCCTTATAAATTGTTGGTGAAAGTGAAAACTGTAGAGGGAGGGGTAGAGAAAGAGAAGAGAAAAAGAGCTTCCACCTTCTGGTGCCCCAACCTTGAAACTCACCTCTCTCCGTATCTATCCTTTCCTTCTCTTGTGTCTTCACAGTAGATTCTCCCCCTTTCTAAGCTTCTCTTGTTACCTCTGCTTCACATTCCACTTCCTGTTACTTTCTCAGAAACCTGATTTAGTGGTTATGTCCTGTCCTTACCTTTTTCTCTCCCGGCTCCTTCCCATTGACATGTAAACATTGTTCCAGTCTCTGGGAGCACCTGACTGGCTCAGTCCAAAGAGCATGTGACTCTTGGCCTTGGGGTTGTGAGTTCGAGTCCCACATTGGGTGTAGAAATTACTTGAAAATAAAATCATTAAAAAGAATTTTTTTTAAGTCTCTGACATGTTTAAAACAAAGAGATCACCCCACGTATGTCCTTCAACCCCAGTTCATTTTACATTTACTGCCTCGCTATTTCTCTTTTCCTTCACAAACTTCATCGTGAACAGGTTGTTTATATTCATTGTTTCCTCTCCTTCACCTTTCACATGCTCCCCAACCTGATGCAGTTGGGCCTTGTCCACCCACAACTTCACCCAAACCCTTCTTGTGGAAGTCGCCAGTGATTCTTGTTAAATCCAGTGGGCCTTTCTTTTGTCCTTACCTCGTTTGGTCTCAGCAGCATTAGACCCTGACGCTACCTCTCTGTGGGATACTCGTGTCCCGAGGCTTCGTGACACTGTTTGCTCCTGGTTTTCTTCCTACTCTGCCTGTTCCTTCACAGACTCTTCTGCAGGGGTATTTCTTGTCTGTCTGCTGTTGGATTTAGAGTTCTTTCCAAGAGCCTGTTCTCTCCTTCCTCCATAGACTTTTCCCTGGGTGATCTCATGCCAAATTTCCAAATCTCCAATCCAGATCTTTCTTGATCTTCGGATTTATAAATCTACCGATTGGACATACCTACTCTGATATCCCATAGGTAGCTAAACTTAAAGTGTCCAGGGTAGAATTCCTCATCCCCCTCCGAAATTGGCTGTGTTCTCTGTTCTAGTGAGTGGACCACAGTTCACTCGTTACTTCAGCTCCCTTTCCCTTATTCAGCTCCTTTCCTCCCAGTCAGTTGCAGAAGCCTCTGGAGTCTGTCTCCTGTCCAGGTTTCTCCATTTCCTCGGTACAGGCCGCCTTCTTTCCTGCCTTACCACAGCCACCTTAGGCTCCCTGAGTTCTTTTCATCCCCATCCGCTCTCTGAGTTCAGCCAAAGTAATCTTTAACAGACCTATATCTGATCACGCCACTTCCCTGCTTAAGGTCTTTCAGTGATTAAATGTTGCTCTTAGGATAAAGGCTAAGCTTTTTGGCTACAGCCGTGCTAAATTTCTTTCAGTACCTCCACCTGGCGTATACATTCACTCTTCCCTGCCTGTCTTCTCACAGGTAGTTGACACTTCCCGATTCTGGTGTTCCCATGGCATTCACACCACCCCATCAGAGCAGTGGCCATTCTGGTGAGCATCTGTTTATATGCCTAGACCCCTCTGACCCCATGTCCGTTCTGCTAGGGGCAGGGGAGGGGGCTGTGGTATTGGCTTTGTGTCCTTTTTACCTATAGTTCATCCAGTAAACATTTATTGAATGAATACAGTATGGTTCTGCCTGTCCCCTGCTGGAATGTTAATTTGGCTTTAGGCCATCACAGGGTATGTTTGATACTTTTAATACGACAGAGACTGGTAGATGAAATCACATTAGAGCTGTTCACATAGGAAAGGTTCATGATACCATAAATGGATTTGAGCTTGGATCCCTCTATTCCAGCCTTGAACATATTAGAAAAAATAAAATGAAGTATTACTGTGTTCTATCCATTTCTTTAGCCTTTTGATCCTTTAGCCTTTTATGTGATCCATTTTACAAAGCTTTGTCTGTTTGTTGCTGTGAAAAACAAAACTGTAGAAGTTATTTCAAATCATTAAAGTTTCTGGTTTCCTTTTAAAAATAGAAGTATCTCATAAAAGTAGTACTTTTATAGGACTGCAGTCAGCTTCACAACCCTGGATATCTTTTTTTTTTTTTTTCCTGCTAATACTATTGCCACTTGGGTTGTTTGCTTTTCTAACCTGAGCACATGGCTTCAGTTGAATTATTTCTTCACTTACAATGAACTGTCAGATTCTCTGTGTCCTAGAATTGCCTAAAGCTTCTGTGCAATGAAATGAGAGTGGCCCCTTGGATGATGGGGATAAAGACTAGCTTCCAGAGGCCATGATTGCAAATTGTGTTTCAAGTAAAGTAACTTCCTGGCAGTTGGAAGGTGACATATGTCCTCTCCAGTGAGTAACAAATTTGAACAAAACTGATGAGGCAGAGGGTAGTCACTATGTTAGGACGTTCTAAAACATCAGTCTGTTTTTCAGTGAAGGTAGGAGGATTACCTTGTCACCTGTTCATCTGCGTCTTTATGAAGGCTGGCATAAACTCTTTTGGAGAATGCCGTATTCTTGGAGCCCCTTTGTCTTTATGGAATTTGTCAAGTATTCAGGATGTTCCCTTTTCATTCTGCTAGTAAGGTAAGCTTGCAGAAAAGAGAAGGGGATGACAGCTGTTCTAGCAGCTGGGGCAGTAAAATATCAGTATTTCGGTACATCTCTGAAACTTTGCTTCTTTACAGTACTTATACCATAGAACTGGTGCAGTAGTTTTAAAGTGTATTTTTATTTAGGGGTGCCTGGATGGCTCAGGGTCCTGGGATCCAGCCCTGCATTGGGCTCCCTGCCCAGCAGGGAGTCTGCTCCTCCTTCTCCCTCTGCCCCTCCCCCTGGCTTGTGTGCATGTGCTCTCTCTCAAATAAATGAATTGAATCTTCTTAAAAAATGTATTTTTATTCATAAAATTTTGAGGCCAAGTCTATCTTAGAGGCCTGTGTGGACCTTGGAACTACAGTTGATGTCTAAGTCAGAGGTATTGCATCTGTTCAGTCTCAAAAAACTCATCAGAATAAGCATGGAAGAAATGGATGAGAGTAGCATTTGTCTCTTCTGTAACTCGAGAGGTTTCTTGAATTTATTTTGCTGTAGCATAGACATATGACATGACAAGCTGTGAGTTGCATCCCAAAAGTTTACCTAAAACCCTAGAACTCATCTGTTTGAAAGTTTTACTAGAATTGAAATACAGTACCCCAAAATAGAGAAAGATGGCTACACACTTAAATCTTTTGTGCTCGGGGTGCCTAGGAGGCTCAATCGGTTAAGCGTCTGCCTTCAGCTCAGGTAATAGAGTCCCACATCAGGCTCCCTGCTCAGCGGGGAGCCTGTTTCTCCCTCTGCCTGCTGCTCCCCCTGCTTGTGCTCTCTCTGTCAAATAAAATCTTTTTTTTTTTTTAAAGATTTTATTTATTTGAGAGAGAGAGAGAGAATGAGCGAGAGAGAGCACAAACCAGGGGGAGAGGCAGAGGGAGAAGCAGACTCTCCGCTGAGCAGGGAGCCAGATGAACCTGAGATCAGGACCTGAGCTGAAGGCAGACGCTTAACTGGGCCATCCAGGTGCCCTTAAATCAAATCTTAAAAAACAACAACAACAAAAAAAAACCCTTTTGTGCTCAAACAGGAACTTCCATTGGTGAAAAAGGAAGAAAGTTATGAAAAACACTCATTCCTGCAGGAAACTGGGTGATCTTCACTGAGGAAATGCTTACATTTTATGATCTGCTAGAATGCTAAAAATTTGATTTCTGGGATTTCATGTAGCAGTTTTTAGGATATATTATTTTCATATAGTTTTAACTGTTGTGCAAGTGATTTTTTTTTTTCATTTATACATTGATATGTATCACATGGACCATATATTTGCGTGTGGTATTCCGTTGTTTGTGTGGTTATTCTACTTGTGTTCTAGGTTTCCACTTCCTAGGATCTTTCTGTTAGAAAATAATCTCAGAGCCAGGGACCATGAATGTATTGCTCTTTATGATTTCCCCAGCATTCTTGGTATGTGGGGTCATTGTCAGAAGAAGAATTAATACGTGCTATTATTTTGTTCACATTATCATGCAGTAGTGCTTTTTTGGTAAGGCGTCTTAGACTTTATCAATAGCTCAGTAACTATAAATAAATTCCTGTTGTAAGGCAGCTTAGCAACTTAAGCTGATAACAAATAATTACCCATCCAGTTTATGAAAACGGAAAAACCTCTGTTAGAGATTTTCAGTGTACATGTAAGTGCTTTAATTTAAATAAATTTTTTTGCAATTAAAAAAATATTTTTTCAAATTTGACACAGCTGTTTCATATAGCCTATACCAGGCTATATCTTGCATTCTAAAGAGCATACAGGCCACTTTTGAACAGATTGATTCAGCATTCAGAGTCCTTTATTTTTACTGTGACAATATCAGCTTCTATGATAAGGAATGATGCAAGCTCGCTTCGTGCTCCCAGAATGACAGCAGAAGAGTCAGAATCTTGGTGCTAACCATTTCCGCAGGGCTGTTCACACTACTCTGACCTCTTTTCCTTAGCATGCTTTTAGGCCAGCAGAAGGCAGGTTCTGAGGTGTACTTTTCCATTGGTTGCGTCCATCTGCTTTGTTGCCAGATACGTGCTGGTTAGAATGAGGGTTGAGATCTGTGCGGAAGCCCCATCTTTGTAAGTCATAATTCTATTTTCTGGTGTTTCTGAGAGCATTGTTTTATCAAAAACAAAGTTTTCCTGGACTAGTTTCTCCATTTCCTGTTCTTTTTAAAAATTTTGTAAATGTATTCAAATATCTTTTTTGCTAGATGAGTAAAGCAAACCTTCCTTTAACAGTTACCTGGTTCCTAGGGGACGGGAAGATAAATGTGCTCTTAGAGGGATCAAAAGATTGGTTGCTACATTACTCCTTTAGAGTTCCAGTTCTAAATGTAGATTTCTAAAATTGGAAGGTCTGTGTTTGTCCTCTTGACTAAATTTGCTTTCAGAGTGTAAAATAAAATAACCTTTACTTCTCCGTGCCATGAGCTTTCTGAGGGACAGTGCTGGTCACTAGGAAAAGCCACCCAGGGAATGGGATTTTGATCTGTAGTACTAATGAACACAGAAAAAGTGTGTAGGAATATGGGATATGTTTTCAAGTGCTAAAGAAAATATGGAGAGCCAAGTGAGTTGGCATATTATCCTCTGAAGGCGTTAAAACTCTTTTCCATCCTCTGCTTTCATTTCTCATTTCTGTTCTTCTATTCTTGCTCTATTTCCATATGCCAAAAAAAGCCAAGAAATCATTGATTCACCTATTAATGCACAGTGAGTGACAATTGAGGCTGAACATATCAATGCTTTTTATGAGAAAGTACTTCCTAAATAATGGGCAGAAAAAATGTTGCAAAAAGAAAAAAGAGTATCTTACTGAAGTACTTCAGAAGTGATTATTTAATATAACGGACATGCTAATTACAACTCATTTTTATGATTATCAGTCAAGCCCTAGAAGGACTGGTCATCATAACAAATAGTTGATTTAGTTTGAATTGCTGTATATGCTGGAAAGTTCTAAGAAGGCTGTGTGTCTTTTAGAAATGTTCCATTCAGGATTTTGTTTAATCTGAACTTGTCTTCCCAAGACAAAATTAATGAATTATGATTGTACTTTTTCAAAAATATTTTTTAGGACTGAAACACTTTTATATTTAATTTTAAAATATGTATCTTTAAGTTTATTAAAGCAGGTTTGGTGTAAACCTATGGATCATAATTTTCTTTTCTTTTTTTTTTTAATTTATTTGAGAGAGAGAGTGCACACATGTGTGTGGGGGAGGGGCAGAGGGAGAGGAAGAGAATCTCAAGTGGACTCCCCCCTGAGTGCAAAGCCACCCTGAGATCATGACCTGACCCAAAACCAAGAGTTGGTCGCTTAACCAACTGAGCCACCCAGATGCACCCATAATTTGATTTTTAAAAATTGTGATAAAATATACATAACATATGGGGCGCCTGGGTGGCTCAGCCGTTAAGCATCTGCCTTTGGCTCAGGGCGTGATCCCAGCGTTCTGGGATCGAGCCCCACATCAGGCTCCTCTGCTGGGAGCCTGCTTCTTCCTCTCCCACTCCCCCTGCTTGTGTTCCCTCTCTTGCTGGCTGGCTCTCTCTCTGTCAAATAAATAAAATCTTTAAAAATATATATGTATATACATAACATAAAAATTATTTTAACCATTTGTAAGTATACAGTATACATTAAGAACATTCACATTATTAGGCAGTTCTTACCACTACCTGTCTCCATAGAACTTCCTTATCATCCCAAACTGACACTCTGTATCCATTAAACAGTAACTCCCCATTCTCTCCCCCCTCACCCCAGGCAACTATCATTCTCCTTTCTGCCTCTATGAATTGGACTAGACTAGGTACCTCATGTAAGTGAAGTCGTACAATTGTGTTCTTTTGCGTCTGGCTTTCTTCACTTGGCCTAATGTTCTCACGGTTCATTCCTATTATATCATGTATCAGTCATTTCTTTTTCAAGGTCAAGTAATATTCCATTATATGTAGATACCACATTTTTGTTTATCCATGCATTTGTTGGTCGATGTTTGGGTTTTCCACCTTTCGGCTATTGTGAATAATGTTGCCCTGATCGTTGGTGTATAACTATCTGTTCCAGTACCTGCTTTCAATTCTTTTGTGTATATACGAGAAGTAGAATTGCTAGATCATATAGTTATTCTGTCTTTAATTTTTTGAGGAACTGACATAATGTTTTCTACATTGGCTGTAACATTTTACATTCCCACTTTCTACATTTAATTTTATATTAATAACTCATTTTACAGATTTGCTTGAAACACTCTGCCGTCCTAGGTTGTAAATTTAAGGCAAGAATACCTCTTTAAACTTTAGCAGTTTAGGGGGTATATATAATACAAATAACTAAGCTTTTATTTTCATTTAAAATATTTGTTTATCCTTTGGTCACAAAGTGTTTGTTATAGAAATGTGGAATATATTTGAACAGCACAAAGAAAGAAAACATCACCTCTTAATCTCTCCAGAGAAATACATTTGGTGTGTATGTATCCTTTTATCTGTATATATTATACTTTAAAAAATTGTAATCATATAGCACATATTGTTTTCTAATGTAGCTAAGCCTTACAGGTACACTTGGTTTTTTGCAGGGTGTTTTGTTCTGTTTTTAACATGGAAATAAGCTCCTAGTTTAAGCTTTTTGTTAGCATCTCCCTTGGGATGCTTCATTGGAGGGATGCACGGGACTATGGAAGGAAAAGCATTGGGCTGCCTTGCTTAAGATCACTGCTGAATACTTACCAAAGTACGTGCCTATCCAGGATGACCTAGGTCAAGCAGGCTGTTTGGAGATTCTTCCCTATTAGTAGTGCTTTCTTACAGAATATTACTATTTGAAGCATCTGCATTTCTTTTGCAACCTCTGGAGTGATGATATAAATGAAATGATGTTGAACTATGTCTATAATCCTTTAAGTGTAATCCATACAGTTAGAACAAATCTGTTAATACTTCTGCTTCATGTTTAGGCAAATTTAGTAGATGTCCTAAGACATTAGAACTGTCCTAATACTGTTCCTCTTGTGATAGATCCTTATGTTTCTGACTCATTGTCAGCCACAGGGGTTCTTAAGTCTGGTATAGATTTCGTAACAGATTAAATGCTAGTTGATTTCTAGTGATTCCACCTGCTTTAGCCTTTCAGATTAGTAGTGTACCCACTTTATAATTTTGTGGTAGAGGGTCAAACATATGAAGTTGATAGAATGATCCTTAGTATGATTTTCTTAATATTAGCTAGCAAAGGTGTCGCTGCCCCCAGGAAACTGGAGAAATTAAATATCTCACTACAGTAATCATAATGATGATGTGGTAATTTTGAAAAAGTTGGTGGTCTTTGCATTTACATTACACTGCCCACATTCAGGACTGATCTATTCCTTACAGCACATAGCACATCCTGAGTTTTAATACCTCCACAAAACCTCTTGGGGAACCTTGTCTGAATTCTGAGGATCCCCTGTTCATGTCTTCAGCTGCTCATCTTGAACATAGTCTCGTGAAGACATCCTTTGTGCTTTAGCAGTCTGTAGCCCAACGAGGCACCTTGTGCTCATACACTCTTGTGAGTTCCTTGAGGACAAAGGTGTGTTTGGTCTCCAGGGCCTGCCGCCTAGTGGTTTTCGGAAGAAGGAAGGAATGAGTGACATTCTCAAGGTTTAACCAGGCAAATCTAGATAAAGGCAATAGGGAACACATTTTTAGGGGGAAGTTCTTTTTGTATTTGAAGCATTTTAAAAACATGCTGGTGTACATTATTAGACAAAGTCAGAAGGAAGTAATGTTGGAGAAGTTTAATAACTGAAGGGCCAGGGCTGATGTTCTCTGATGTAAGAATCAGAGGGCTAGGGGTTGAGTCCTGACTATTCCAGTCACTGCTCTGTGACCTTGGGAAGTCACTTTACCTCTGAGCCCACTTCTCATCTGCTAAGAAGGGATTATGATCTTCCTTACAAGAGTATCGTGAAGATTAAGTGAGGTAATGTGTGCGAAGCTGCTTACCATTAGTGTCTGCCCAGTTCTGGATCACTGTTCGTGTCTGCCTTCCTGGTCTTCATTTACTTCACGGATCGTGTTGCTACGAGTGAATACTTGCTTGGGCAGCGTTACTGCCCTTGTTCTCATGTGTTCCAGAGTCCCCTGCAGCTTGTTCATTATATCTTGAACATAACATTATAGAATCTTACAGGACAGATTTTTGAGAGACCCAGGCTCAGGAAGGTAGGTGGCATGTCACACGGATGAATTAAAAGCCAACCTGGGAATAAAACACGAGCTTCAGGACACTGTCTTTTCCACCATGCCAAGACTGTTGCTAATACTTTCTTTTTATGATGGGTGTGGTCCTGTAAGATACATGACCTGGTTTTATATTAACTTTTAATTTTACAAGCCTTTGAAGAAATATCTTGTAAAATAAAGATTCAAGTAATTTAGGAATGGGTTCATATAATATAAAGTTCATATAATAAGCCATCCTTATGAAATATATAAGTTCATATAATAAGCTATCATTATGGAAACCTGATTTTTTAGTAGCTTACCAAACCCTTGGGGGCAGAGTTGCCTGTGACTGATTAATGACTTCAGAATAATTGTACTGTTTTCAGGAAATTGTATAAATTTGATGGTAGTATCCTTTGTGTTGTAATTTTAAATGTGGTGAATCATATATTTTTGGCTAATTTAAATTCCCCCTTTTCCCTATTTATTTAAAATTCTACATTATATACAGTATTAAATGTTGAGGACTAACTTTGATGTGGTTCATGTTCTAGGAAAATAAAGTTCTGGATTTTTTTTTGGAATTGGTCTCTCTGCTTATAGATATTTACACTGTTTCCTTTCTTGTGACTCCTTCCGTCTCTGTTTTGTAAGAGACACAAGGCAGGCCATTTGGGTGGGGCAGGGTGGGAGGCATCTTTTTTGGTTACTTCTAAGAGCATTTAAAACAATCATCTTACTATATAAAGAACACAAAAATCAAGAACAATAGTCCAGTAGGAAAAATAGGGACTTTATGTAAAAGGATGACGCATGAGGCCAAGAGGTGAAGGGTGCACGTGCAGATTCCAGATTCCGGATTGCGTGGCTTCAGGCCCTGACTCAGCCACTTACTGGTTTGAGCAAATTCTTAAAATCTCTTTGCCTCCATTTCCTTGACCGTAAAGTGAGGATTTACGTGAATTAATAGATGTAAAATACTAAGAACAGTAGTTGGCACATAGTGTTCAAGAAATATCCACTGTTATTGTTGCTGTTATTGTGATTATCTTTTAAATGATGCCCAGCCTCACTCATCATAGGAGGAATTCAACCTGAAACAAACCCGAGACACCATGATAATACACTGCGTGGTAAGGTGTGGGTGACCAGGTGCTGCCGTACATTGCTGGTTATTTGATTTACTGGTACTACTTCAGTAGAGGACAATTTGAGATAACTGTTAAAAAGGTAAAATAGCAATTTGGGGTGCCTGGGTGGTGCTTTAAGACTTTCTCTCCCTCTGCCTCAGCCCCCCCCCCCCCACCGCCATGTGCTTGCTTGCTGTCAAATAAATAAATAAATAAATATTTAAAAAAAAATAGCAATTAGACTTTGACCCAGCAGTTCCATTTTTAGGAATTTATCTTATAAATATATGTATAAAAAAAGACAAGTATATGCAGTAATGTTATGTAGGCAATAATTGCAGTCTTTATGTTAGGAAAAGACTAGCAGTGACTTAAACAGTCTCTCAGCAGAAGCAGGTAAGTTGTTAACTTGATGTAATGGAATGCTGTATGTACCATTGAAAAGAAATGAAGTAAGTCTACCTGTGCTAATATAGAATGATTTCCAAGATGTACTGTTAAGAGAAAAAAGGCTTCCACACACACCTACACATAATGCTTTTGTAGGCATACACTGTCTCTGGAAGGGATTAGAAACAACTGTTCACAGTGGTTGCCTTTGAGGAGAGGATTGGAGAGGGATGGTAGGGAGACTTACTTTCCTTTACCCCTTTGTACCAGTTGAAACAAAAAAAAATTTTTTTTTTAAGATTTTATTTATTTGAAAGAGAGACAGCCAGTGAGAGAGGGAACACAAGCAGGGGGAGTGGGAGAGGAAGAAGCAGGCTCCCAGCGGAGGAGCCTGATGTGGGGCTCGATCCCGGAACGCCGGGATCACCCCCTGAGCCGAAGGCAGACGCTTAACGACTGCGCCACCCAGCCGCCCCAAAACAAAATTTTTCAACATGTTTTTATGTATTAGTTTTTTACCCTTCCTGAAATCCTTTGCCTGTTCTCACCAGCACGCACACATGCACACGTCTCAGAACATTCAAGTGTCGTTCCAGGAGTCTGGCTGTGGAGTGATGGGGAATGGCCTTCCTGTTGGTGTTTAGTGCTTATTGAAAATGTGATGTGATTCTTGGGGCATAGTAGTCATCTGCTCTTTGTCATCCAAGTTGGTGCTGATGGGAAAAGTCTCCCTGGATGGTGAAAACTGAGGCCTTGGCTAAGTCTGCCTAAGCCCCAAGGCTCTCTCTAGGTGTTATCAGAGGTGCTGGAGCCCAGAAGGCCTTCCTTGGTCTTGAGCCTGGCTCTCCTGGCTATTTTTAGAAGTCTGAGAAGAGGGTGAGGAGGAAGGAACTTCAGGAGTTCTGTACCTCATTAGGAAAGCCTGGTTTTATTTATAAACTGGTTCTATTTCAGTTTTTAGAGGTGAGAGCCAGGATGGAAACGCACTTGGCATGGTAGGGTTTTGTGCTTGTGCAGCTCCCTAGAATTTCTAGAAATACTTTTTAACCCTAGAAGAATTGGAGGCATGACCAGGATGGATTCTTCATGTAAAACTCCTTAAACAGGTCAAGTTTAGAGTTCTATGGAAATTTATACCTATGTCTACTTTTTAGTAGTAGTCTTTATTTGATCTGTATATATGTAGAAAATGTGGTCGTAGAAATCAGGACCAGAATATAATACTTTATTTTATGGTTTCATTCAGTATATCTTAGGCTAGTCCTTCTTAATATTTTTGCCACTCTGGACTTAGGTGGGGATGTCCCACTCCCATCATTAAACAGTGGCTTGGTATGGCAGTTATTTCTACAAGGGATGGGGATCTTTGAGTGAATCCTGGGGGTGGGAGGAGCACATTGGGGAAGTAGAGGTAATGATTCTGATGTTTATAACATTCACGTGCACACACACACACCCTCCTGCCCTCTGTCTCCTAAGCAAGAATTCAGTGTCTTAGACAAACTAGTACTGTAACCTTTAACTTTATCTCAATAACCTAAAGAAAAAATTCCTGACGAGAGACCCTGGTTTCATCTAGTTAGCTGCCTTTCAATTATCTGCTCTCTGGTTGCAGATGAGTATGTATGAAACAGATAAGCACCGACTTGTAAGTACGTACGATAAACAACGGGTTCTAGCAAGTTGTTCCTCTCATTGCAGAAAAAGGCCCAGGTTTGACGGCAGAGGAAGGATTGGACAGGTTGCTGGGGAAAGTGAGTGATCCATTTAACCAAAGGTAGGTACTTTCTTTTGAAATTAGGTTTTGTTTCCTTTTATTCACAGTGTCTTTTAAGTTAGTTTAGTGGTTAATTTTTTTCTTGGGATCTTTTTTGTTGCAGCAGAGATGTTGGCTTATTTATAGGAATTACTTGAAGCCAGAGTCATGGTGGATGTAGGAAAGTGGCCAATCTTCACTCTGCTCTCACCTCAAGAAATTGCATCTATTCGGAAAGCATGTGTCTTTGGCACCTCAGCCAATGAAGCGCTGTATGTTACTGACAATGATGAGGTAAGAAGCTCTCAAAACCTAGAGTGTAATTTTCGGGGGTGAGCTTTAAAGTGTGAAGTTTGAAGACCAAGCAAAGGTTGTGGCCAGCCGATCTTTCCTGAATGCAGATTTACTCATATCAGTTTCTGTTTTGAAATAATTCAGTGGAAGATCCATAGACACAATTCATTCCACTTTCTCTGGTATGCTTTTTGGCACTTTATCCTCTTGGCCCTTCCTTTCCTTCCAGTCTTTTCTCCTACCACTATCCCAGATGTATCCAGCAAGGCCTACCTCCTTATCTTCTGAAAAGGTTGGGGATAAAAAGAACCTGAAATTCAGGAAGACCATGTCTTCGATAGAATTTCTCTCTCCTTTCAGTTTCTTGATTTGATGCCCCTCAACCCCCTGCTACTCCTTGAATTTCATAGTATAGCCAAATATCCTAAAACTTAAGTCATGTCAGTAGAGGTTGAATTTTTCTTAATCCGATCAGTCTTTTCCTGCCTACTGAGCTGTCAAACTGAACTTGAGTGTGTCTTATTTTCCAGATGGAGAAGGGAGCCTTTGTGTAACTTTCGGCCAAGTGACTCAGACAAAACTATTTGTTTTCTAGGTCTTTGTATTTGGACTGAACTATAGTAACTGTCTAGGAACTGGAGATAACCAGAGTACACTTGTACCCAAAAAGCTAGAAGCCTTATGCGGAAAGAAGATTAAAAGCCTTAGTTATGGGAGTGGACCACATGTCCTTCTCAGCACCGAAGGTAAAGAGGGAACAAAGCCAGCTTTTCAGTTTGTGGGAAATCGAGCATGACTTCTGAGCTAAGGGAAGGTGGGGCCATATGAAATAATTTCGCATGGTTTATTGCTTAATTTCTGAGAACTATACCAAACTGATAAAAGTGAAGCGCTTCAGGCGAACTCTGGAACAGCCATAATATTGCTTGCAAATTAAGTAAACATTAGAATACTAGTGTAAAGTCGTTAAAGATTAGATGTGGCAAACCAAGTAGCCTTCAGCCTAATTTTTCAGTGGATTTATGTTTTTATTTTATGTTTTTATAAACACACATAATTCTGGTTTTCCTTTCATTGTGTAGTTCCTGAATCTCGAATTTAAGAGATCTTAGTTTATTCCCAGGCATTCATGTGCGTGCCATCTGGAAAGAATATGGGATAGATTCTTCTCCTTTTAATCTCTGCCTCCGTAAGATCACTGAAGAAGGACACTATGGCGTTCTTCTTTGGTAATTTATCTGCACTGTGAGCAACCAGGACTCTCTGAAAATAGGTTTTGTATAACCTAAATTCTTCCCTTTATATTTAAGCATGTTAACTCTTGCGCTCTCTCTCTCTCTAGAAGAGACCCTCTGCTTTCTGTGGGGAAGCTTTCTGTTTGCTTGTGTTTCTCTCTTCAGACTGAGGAGTCACAGCTTCCCTGGATATTGCCAGAGGTCTTAGTATTGAGCTTTTTAATTGCCTTTAATTCATATCGGAATCCACTCCAAGTTGTCTGCCTCTTTCTCAAGCTGTGCGATCCAGATCTGAGCATGATTGTCTAGTGAGAATATAACTGGTGTTGAGCATAGTGAGGTGACGATCTCACTTACATGTTGTGTAACCATGCTTTCTGGCATCACGCTGGCTCTTTCAAGCAGTTACTACTTGGCTGACTGGTTCTGCTTGTCATCTCTTGTGACCTAATGATTTGATTTTTTCCTAACAAATATCAGTTTTAACTGGTCATTGATTTCTAACTGTAAAACACTGGGGCAGTTTTTTAGAGCAAACACACTAAAATGTATACATTTATTTATTTTTTAAGTAAAGATGATTTGAGAGTGTGTGTGCACACACGGATGTGCGAGTGGGGGAGGGGCAGAGGGAGAGAGAGACAGAATCTCAAGCAGACTCTCTGCTGAGCATGGAGAGGAATACGGGGCTTGATCTCACGACCCTGAGGTCATAACCTGAGCCGAAATCAAGAAGTTGGATTCTTAACTGACTGAGCCGCCCAGGCACCCCTAAAACATGGACATTTAAATTCTTGGTTTTCGGGCGCCTGGGTAGCGCAGTCGTTAAAGCGTCTGCCTTCGGCTCAGGGCGTGATCCCGGCGTTCCGGGATTGAGTCCCACATCGGGCTCCTCTGCTGGGAGCCTGCTTCTTCCTCTCTCACTTGCCTGCTGTGTTCCCTCTCTTGCTGGCTGTCTCTCTGTCACATAAATAAATAAAATCTTTAAAAAAAAAAAATAAAAAATAAAAAATAAAATAAATTCTTGGTTTTCTTCAAAGTGGTGACCTTAGGAAATTACAACTCTTGAAATTATTTCCAGAGTCCAGATCATGTAGTCTTAACTATCTTGAGTGTTATAATTAAGATATAAACATAAATAAACATGAAACATAAAAATACAAATAAATAACATTTTCTTGTGGGAATATTTTTCTTTAGTTCAACTTTGTTATATATTTTAAACATGCTCTACATTATGTATCAGATGTATGTATAGCACATGTTTGTGCCTATTATATATGTATTACAAATAGTTTTAAAACAAATTAAACCATTTAAAACACTGTAGAAGGACCTTTGCCCCACCCCTCCTCAGTCTTAGAAACTACCCTTCAGAAGGAACCACTTTTAACCCCTTCAAATGTTTCTTCTCATGTTAATCTTTATTTTTAAACTAACACGCTCACACTCTCTTCCTGAATTTTCTTTTTTAAAGATTTTATTTATTTGACAGAGAGAGACAGCCAGTGAGAGAGGGAACACAAGCAGGGGGAGTGGGAGAGGAAGAAGCAGGCTCCCAGCAGAGGAGCCTGATGCGGGGCTCGATCCCAGAACTCCGGGATCACGCCCTGAGCCGAAGGCAGATGCTTAACCACTGAGCCACCCAGGTGCCCCTCTTCCTGAATTTTCAATTTTAGATCTTATTCTTCCACTTTTTATCATGGCAGATAGAAGTTAGCTTTCTTTCCCCTTCATTTCCTCCTCCAATCCTTTCAATATAGCAATACCACCATTTTGGTTAAATCGATATTCAGTGTTTGCATTATTAGGGCTCTGTAAGTATGATTTATAGCTGAGCCATCACCTCTCTGTACAACCGTTTGTTTACCTGGAGTTCATTCACCTATTTTTCTATAGGTCTGTCATGATACCCAAACTTGTTCATAAAGCATCTCAGCACTTCTGAGATTGTCTGGTTGTCTCTGGAGTCCTCCGTCCCCGTCTTCTAGCCAGGACTGGTCATTGTAGGCCTACCCCACCCCTCCCCAGCTCTCAGCCTAGAACTTCATTCACCGTCATGCATGGGAGTCCCCTCACCTTTGTCCTTTCTGGATCCCCTATTTCTTGGGCCTCGTGTCATCTTGCTTGGATTATACCCTTATTTGGGTGAAACGCATTCTCTGGTAGCTTCCCAAGGAAGGTGGTGTGAGAGAAGTCTTTGAGACATTCCCTTAAAATGTCTTCATTTTACGCATGCAGTTGCTCAGTGGTTTGGCTGGGCTTAAAATTCCTGATTGAAAATCCTATTTCAGAATTTTAAAGTCATTGCACCTCTCAGTCAGGGTTGCTTTGAGATTCTGATGCCATTCTGACTTTTGCTATTTTTGCATATGACTTTTTTCCTCTTTGGAAGGTTTAAGGATCTTTTCTTTATTCACAGTTTTCTGAAAAAATCATGGCTATGTACTCTGGTGTGGATAATTTTTAATTAAAATTTTATGAGAGAGTGTGCACACGAGTGAGAGAGAGAGAGAGCATACTAGGCAGGGAGACTGACTGGGGCTCAATCCTAGGACCCCGGAACTATGACCTGAACCAAAGGCAGATGCTGAACCAACTGAGCCGAGGCCCCCCAATTTTTAATTTATTGATCATTCTGTTGACTCTTCAGTTTGGAAATTCCTTCATGTCTAAATTATTTTCTTGTCATATTTCATGGATAATGTCCCTCCTTTGTTTTCTCTGTTCTCTTCTTTTCTGGAATTTTTCTTAGAAGGAAGAGGATTCTGAACTGATCTTCTTGTTTATATTTTGTTTCCTATCTACTTTTTGGGAAATTTCTTCAACTTCATGTTACAACTCTGATGTCACATTTTCATGTTTCTGTTGTTACATTTTCCCGTTCTCTTTCTCGTTCTCTCAGTGTGCCTTTCCCGAGCCTCCTGTCCTTGTGTCATGGATTCACTAACTTCTCTTTGAGGCTGTTACTTTCAAGTTGTCTTCTGGTCTCTGCACTGTTTCTCCCCCCCCCTCCCCCCCAGTTTTCTTCTTTCTCTTTAATTTGTTTTGGTCTCTGACTTTTCTTGTCAGAGGCTTTCTTGAAAAGTTTGGTGATCCTTGGCCATCTGTCCGCGGGTGAGACCCAGGTGCTGATTCACGTGCTGGGAACACTGGATTCATGGGTGGGGTTTGTCAAGTGCTGAGCTTCACTTTACAGAGATACTGTTTCATTAGGGATTCTCGCAGTGTCAGTATACGAGCTTCTGTAGGGTGGAACCTTCCAGATTCCTGACCATCCAGGTTTTTTTTTTTGCCAGCTTTCCATGAGCAGGGGAAGGACAGGGACCTCACTATTTAGTAGCGGATTTCCACTTCTCCTTTTCTCACTACGGTGCCTCACAGCTCTCGTCAGGGCCTCTGTAGCTTATTTTCCTAGCTCATTTTCTTTGTCTTGTTATGTAGGAGAAGGGAAGGAAGGAGGTTTGGGCAAAGGGAGAACTTGGGTTGCAGGGCATTTACAGTAAGAAATTCACAGCACATAAATGCTGTGGGTCTCTTGTCTTATACCAGTGTTGGGAAGGGGTGGTTGCCTGACCCCACAGCAGGAGGATGAGGATGTGGGGTCTAAGTGCTTCTGTTTTTGTTACACCTGCCCTTACATCTCCTGTGGTGTCTGGTCTCTTCAGTCCCTGGGCCTTCCCGGGATCCTCTGGTTGTAATTGGCTTCTCCTTCTGCAGTTGTACCTTCTCTGTGTCACCTTCTCTGTGTCACCTTCTCTGGTCGGCCGTGTTACCACATCCGTCTGCCTTCATTCTTCCAAAAGTTTGTTGTCATCTCTCCTACTGTATTTTCTTTATTGTTCTTTTTTGTCCTTGAGTGTTTATGCCTTTAAAAAAAAAAAATTGTTTCCGTCACTGTATTTCAGTAGGTTTTTGGGAAGGAATAAAGATAATGTGTTCAATTCTCCATGCTTTGCTGAGTTGTGTGCTATTTCTAAAAGGTATTTTAGGAATATTTTGATCAATGCTACATTATTAAATTGAAAATCTAGGGTGTGAGCACGATCTGGCTGCCACATCTGTCACCCTATTGACCGCCAGCGTTTGTACAGGTGATCCGGCTGGGTAGGTGGGTGTCCCCTTCCTCCCTCCCTGCTCCACGTGCGCCCTCCCGAAGCTGTGCGCTCGGTCGAGGAGGCCGATGTTCCCCGATAGAGGAAGTCAGGGGTATTCGAGTAGCTACGCTCCCCTGCTAGAGCCTCCAGACAAGCTCTCAGAGTCCATTTGTAGGAGAATGTAGGGTAGTCAGCTTCCAAGACTCTAGACACATCCAGATAAGGCGCTACATGTGGCAGTCTGCCTTTCCTCAAAAAAGAAAAAGAAGAAGAAAATCTAGTCCCATCTGGTGACTGCTCTGAAGATCAGTATTCATTTAGTATTATTACTTTACATACAGACCTAGGGCTTGTGGATTTCTTTTTTTGTTTTCTGAAGCAAACGACTAATTAAGTTACTTATAAAATTAGCTGTTTCTGACCACTTCTCCAACTCCGTGTCCAGTCTCTGAAGGCTGAGTTTCCTTGAAGGTCAGAACTTAATAGGATGCTTCTTTGCCTCCCTCTGTGCTCTCCCTTTCCTGGGCCTTTCCCACTCCCCACTCTCCCTTCTATCCTGGTTGGTTTCACTGTCTCATCCTTTGGTAATTTTGCTCATCTCTTGACCCTCACATGATTCTGAAGCTTGATCCTTGGTCAGTCAGAGACTGTGTGGCAAGAGCAAGGCTGGGAAAGTCGATGCCGGTACCCCGTTGGATGGGGTTGCTTTGAAAGCTTCCTGGGGAGTTGGGACTAAGAGCCATCTCAGGAAGCTTACTTTTCCTATGCTTTATCAAGTATAAAAAGGGAAGAAATAGGTATATATACTATTTTAAGAACGTAAAATGATGTGATAATAGTAAGATGAGAATAATTATGTAATGGTAGTAAAGTAATCACGAGAAGGTGATTGCCAAGGGGCCCCTGGCTGGCTCAGTCATTAAGCGTCTGCCTTTGATTCAGGTCAGGATCCCAGGGTCCTGGGATTGAGTCCTGCATCGGGCTCCCTGCTCAGCGGGAAGCCTGCTTCTCCCTCTCCCACTCCCCCTGCTTGTGTTCCCTCTCTCGCTGTGTCTTTCTCTGTCAAATAAAAATAAAACATTAAAAAAAAAAAAAAAGTGATTGCCAAGGGCAAGGCTGGAGACAACCAATGGCTCAGAACAGGCAGCTGGCAGCAGTCCCAGCGACTGGAGAAAAGGTCCTTAATCCTGAGGGGCATCTGGGGGACACAGCAAGGCACAGCGTTCATTCATTCTCTTCCATGCACTGCTCAGATCCATGTCTTCTGATATGCTCTGGGAATAGCTCTCCCAGGATTTTGGAGGGCCTCTTTTCCTAGGGAAGACTTCTGTGAAGACCGTTAGTGGGATGAATTACTGCCTGTCTGCTGCAGCTAGTCTCATGGCCACAACTGCTACTCAGCGCTCCTTCTAGATTCCGTTCATATTTGGTTGGCATTTGGCTCAGGGGGCTAACCTGATGGTGTGGCACAGACTCTCATTCTTGAGGGATATAAGCCCCTAACCGTGCTGTACTCTGGCCACGGCTACTGTGCGTTCCAGTTTACCGTCCCTGTTGGGCAAGTGTGCACCCAAAGTACTAAATTTTACCTCCTTGCCAAGCATATTCCTCTCTTGCCCCCATTATATACTAGCAGCCCTTCCTCTTCCTGCTGACTGGGTCCATTGCCCCTGCCAGGAGGGTGACTCCTCTTTTTTCCTGTTGGTCCTTTGACTAGAGGAACACAGAGTGCCTTTTGCAGCCACAACTTAAAGTTCAGTGGAATTCTTGCCATGTCCGCTAGTGGAAGTGTTTCTGCTTAGGGAACCAGGACTTCTAAACCTACAGAACCTATAATTTCAGGGACAGGAAGCACAGATTCCCCAAGTCGGTCACTGGGAGTCGTGGTCAGTAGGGTCACTCATATAATCCAGTCTGGTTCCTGGACCCATGTGTTCTACCTGTTAGGGAAACAGCACCATTTAGCGGTCATTGATTTAGAAGCTGTCCCTTGGAGCTTAGCATCCCATCCTCACGTGGACTCATCTCCAGGCTGATGCGTCAGCTGCACCTTCAGCTGGCTTGTCTTCACTGTGTCCAACTGACATCTTCTGCCTGTTGCAGTAGGTGAGATGGGACCAGGAGCCCCATGGTCATGGGAGCATTGCTGCACCTCGTTTGCTAGAAAGTGGTGCCTTGATCTGATTAGATATTTTGTGGAATCAAATACTCTGTGGATTAAATACTCTGTAAGCCCTCATGTAGTTGTGTTAGCTGAGGTCCTCTGGGCAGGAAACTTGTACCCCGATTGTATGTTGATTTCTGTTAGTATGAATGGCTGCTCCTTCCAGGGTGGAAAGGGTCCGTTGGAGTCAGCTTGGTAATAGTCAGGTATTACCGGGGCGCCTGGGTGGCACAGCGGTTAAGCGTCTGCCTTCGGCTCAGGGCGTGATCCCGGCGTTCCAGGATTGAGCCCCACATCAGGCTCCTCCGCTATGAGCCTGTTTCTTCCTCTCCCACTCCCCCTGCTTGTGTTCCCTCTCTCGCTGGCTGTCTCTTTCTCTGTCAAATAAATAAATAAAATCTTTAAAAAAAAAAAAAAGTCAGCTATTACCAAATAGCTAGTCGGCGTGTTTAAAAGGGTGATGTTGTATCAGGGACTCTGCATTAGTCTTTGTTCCTGACACAGCGGGCTTCCGGCAGTGGTGGCGATGGTAGTAGCTAGGCGGTAGCCTTGGTGAGTAGGAGTCCCCATCTTCTGAATTTCTATTTTTCTTCTTAAGAGTGAGGGTGAGCATCTTTTCATATGCTTAAGAGTCATTTACATTTCTTTCATTGTGAACCACCAGTTCATATTTCTAGAGGGTTCTGGTCTTTTTCTTCTTTATTTTTAGAAGCTCTTTTTATATCAGAGATATTCTCTCTTAGTAATATAAATTACAAGTATTTTTTCCTAATATTTAATTTTTGTCTTTGCCCATGGTGTTTTTTTCCATGTGAAGTTTTAAAAAAACATATAAGTAGATTTATGACTCTTTTTATTGCTTCTGGATTTTGAGTCATAGGAAAGTTTTCCCTATTCCCAGGTTATTCAGGAATTCACTAATTCTTTCCTTCTAATTCGTGTTTTATTTTGCACATTTAAATTTTTGATTCATTAGAAAATTATGGTGTGAGGAATGAATCTAATTTTTCAATGACAAATTATCTCAACCCAACTTGTAAAAAAGTCCTTTCTTCTCCAAATAACATAGCTTTTAATTCTGTGTGCAACTGGTTTATTTCTAGACCTTCAGTTCCATTCCACTGGTTTGTCTGTCTGTTCATTTCCTAGCATTAACTTTAGTTTTAGAAACTTTTTATAGGTTTTAATAACTGGTGGAGCTCGCTGTCCTTTTGCTTCCTTTCTTAGAGGTTTTCTGTTTATTCTCATGATCTTCCCAATGAACTTTCTAATCAGTTTGGCTCCAGAGAGTAACTTACATCATTTTATTGCTATTATTTCAGATTTATAAATTCACATAGGAAAAACTATCACCTTTATGATACTGAGTTTTACTCTCCAAGAACAAGGGGTGTATTTTTATCATTCAAGTCTATTTTTCTGTCTCTCAGGAATGAAAACATGTGAAAGTTTGGACATTTCTGTTATCTGATATAACTTTCACATATATCATGGATCTTTTTTTAGGTGTTAACATTTTTTCAATCTATAGACTCATCCTTTTTGGTATGAAATTTTCCATTTATGGTTTCTGTCATCATTTCTGTAATAAGGAAGACCTCTAGTGAGAAACACAAGATTAGACTCTAGATTAGATAATCAGAGACCTACTTAGCTATGAGTCCCTTTTCCCTGGTTGCTTAAGGACCATTTGAGCAAGTTAGCAGCCTGACAGTAACACTTGGATTTCTGCCCTTGCCCTTGCTCTTGGATATCATTGTTTCCAGGTCTAGATAGTCTTTAATAGGTCAGGATGTTTTATGACCGTGGGAAAGACATGAGAAGAGTGTATAACATGGAGATCTCTGCTCTTGACACTTAGGCATGCTGTAGGAGGAAATGCACAAAACGGTGGTACTTCTAGAGAGGAAAACAGAGAAGTTACCTCAGAATCCCAAAAAGATAAAGTCATTAGAGAAACATTGAGCTGGATATTATGCCAATAATAGTCTGCTTGAGGGAAGCTCTTGGATTTGTGTGTGTAATATATATACAAAAAGTATGCCTCTTTCCTCTGTACTTTGTGAGAGAGTCTCACACACACACCTCAGTGGTTCCCTGAGACTTGGTATTTGGTAAAATAGTGCTGAGCTTTCTTACGTCTTTTGCCTTTTGCTTGGTACCTGCCACAGGAACTACTGAGATGAATCAGTGTGTTCAGACAGTCTGATTTTTGTATATACAAACTGACTTTTGACCATAAAGCTGATCTTCTTTCCGTGATAGTGTCAAGTCCTTTCTTGAATGATTTTACATTTGTCTATCTTGTTTCCTCATCTGTCCCTCTTTCCCTTACCCTTCATCAGTGGTTACTTTATAGAGAGGAGAAGACAGTGTGGAAGAAATGAAGGTTGGAGAATAAGTTGTGCAAAGTCTGGGGAAGAAAGTACAGGGGTTACCGTTCCTTCTTGGAGTTGATTCTTTGTGTGTGGCCATCTTGTATAGATGGAGTTGTTTATGCCTGGGGCCACAATGGATACAGCCAGCTTGGGAATGGGACGACCAACCAAGGCATTGCTCCCATCCAAGTCTGTACCAATCTCTTGATCAAGCAAGTGGTTGAAGTAGCTTGTGGCTCACATCATTCAATGGCTCTGGCAGCTGATGGAGAGGTAAGTGCCCTGCTTTTATTCTTTACTTTTAAATTGTGATAAAATACACATAATATAAAATTGCCGTTCTAGTCATTTTTAAGAAGTGTGGAAGCCAGACCTCAGGATGTGTGAGAACCACTTCCTGCAACCGTTTTGTCATGTGCCTAGACTGATGCCATGGTCTCTTTAACCACTTAATATGGTTAGGATGGCAAATTTGATATGTATAAAATATGTGCATATATTTTTATATCCATGTGAGCTAATGAATGTCAGTTCAGTGACATTAAGTGTATTCACATTGTTATGCAGCCATCATCACCATCCATCCACAGAACGCTCTTTATCTTACAAAGCTGAAACTGTATCTCCCAAACAATAACTCTCTATCTCCCTTCCAGCCCCTGGCAACCACCATTCTGTCTCCACGAGTGTGACTACTCTAGATAGCTCGTATGAGTGGAATCGTGCAGTGTTCGTCCTGTTATGACTGCCTTATTTCACGGAGCGTAATGTTGTCAAGGTTCATCCGTGTTGGAGCACGTGTTAGAATTTCTCTCCTTCTTAAGGCCGAATAGCATTCCATTGTGTATATGCCGGGGTTTGTTTATCCGTGTCTCCACTGATGGATATTGGGGTTGTTCGCACATTTGGCTATTGTGAAAGTGCCTTTGAAAAAAATAATGACCATATGTACATCTGGGATAGTGTAAACATAGTAGCCCTCTGTGCACAACTAAAAACATGTGGCGACACGCTTTTTTTCTAACATAACCTGTTTGATCAAGGACCACTCTTTTGATGACAGTGAACTTCAGCCTTAAGGTACTTGAGTCTCCTGCTCTTTGCTGAGACTACAAATCGATGTGTATGACTGTGTTCTGTACTTTAGTTTTTTTTTTTTTTTTAACTACCCCATCCATTAAGGTCTGTTTCATTTGTTGGTAAATGTAATGATGTCATAGAAAATAACTTTACCGACATTCCAGTAGGCTCTGTACCGCTTGTTCACCCCCGCATTCCATGCTTGTCTTAAAAGGTTGCTCATCATATTGATTCTGTGTTCTAATCTTTTGTCTCATTTTCTCTTCATCTCTATATCCTTAGGTTAGACCTTGCTGTCTGCCTGGGCTATTGCCATGGTCTCTTTTATTCCATTCCTTTTTAACTGGGCTATCTACCTGTTAAGTATTACCTTTCTGTCCCCTCTGATATTTTTAAAAATATTTATTTATTTTAGCGCATGAGTGAGAGGGGCAGAGGTAGGAGAGAGCATCTCAAGCAGACTCCACACCGAGCGAGGAGCCCGATGTGGGGCTCAGTCTCATGACCCCGAGGTCACGACCCAAGCTGAAACCAAGGGTCGGATGCTCAACTGCACCACCCAGGCGCTCCTACTCTCTGCGATTTCTAAAACACAGATCATACTATTCTCCTGTTTAAAATCCCTCGGTGCTGTTAACAGCGATTTTATTATGCGGGGCAGGTTATGGGTGCAGATGGGTGCAGAAACCAGAGAAGCTGAGGGAGATCAAGTTTTCGTGGCTGGGATGTGCTGGAGCTAGGCCTAGCACCCAGGTCTTATGCCCCGAATCCACGGTTTGCTAGTCTGCTTTTGATTATCGGAACCCCAGTTCTCATTTTTGAATAAAAGGCAGCTGCACTGCAAGGGAGCTTGGGATACTTGAGAAGTGCCAGAAGAATGATTGTTAAAATTAGAATTCCCTAATTTGCACAGCTTGGATTCTTGGTTTACTTTAACTGTAAGCATATGCTACTTTGGATAATTATGCTAAATATTTGCATTATTATACTAGATATTCCTGTGAACCGACTGTCAGGAGGTGTGGCAGGTCATGTCTTCCGTAGCTGTGACACGAACCTGTAGTGCGCCTCCTTCAAGGCGCCAGCCGTGGGTGTTGCTCCTGTGGCCTTGGGCAGCATCAGACACGCGAGCTGAGATAGGAAGTGCTGACAGAGGAAGGAACTGTGGAAGCCAGACCTCAGGATGTGGGAGGACCACCGCCTGTGGGCAAATGAAAGGGGTGGGGGTCCTTAGAAATGCTCCTGGTGTTGGAGGAAGCTCTTTCCTGGCTGCCAGCATCCACCCTCCGCTAATTCTTCTCTCTGGTCACACTCTTTTTTTTTTTTTTAAGATTTTATTTATTTATTCGACAGAGATAGAGACAGCCAGCGAGAGAAGGAACACACGCAGGGGGAGTGGGAGAGGAAGAAGCAGGCTCATAGCAGAGGAGCCTGATGTGGGGCTCGATCCCATAACGCCGGGATCACGCCCTGAGCCGAAGGCAGACGCTTAACCGCTGTGCCACCCAGGCACCCCTCTGGTCACACTCTTATTTGATAGGCCTACTTGATAATTAACTTGAAGTGATTTTTTTCTTTTGTTTTTCATCTTTGTTACTAGATTTTAACTAGCTTAGAGATTTATTTGTGTCTCTTTAGAAATCTGGTTTTCACATTATGGCAAATTACAGGCCAAAAGTGCACGGGAGGCATTTGAAGAGGGGAGCTCCTTGGAGCTGACAGACAGCAAATGAGAACTCATAGAAAACAGTGCCAAGAATAGCCTGACCACTTGGTGTCATTTCCGTAGGGACAGACACCTCTTTGGTACTTGTGAGCCTTACTGTGTTATGACCTGTAACTGTGATTGATAATTATAATCATGATGATTGTGAGTCATCAGGAAAGGTTATGTAATACTGGGTACTGGCGATCAGTGAGACAGGGAGAAGCATTGTATGGCTTTGAAAGCTTTCCATGAAGGGAAAAAAAGAGAGTATCTGTGCCCAAAGAGTTAAGCAGATTTTTCCTATCCCTGCTACTTGTGTGGTAAATGCCTTATTCCCTATTGATGCGAGACTGAAAAATCACATACGGCTGTCAAACAGAGAAGCAGCAGAGTGTAGTGGTTAAGAGCACAGCTACGCTTCTTGGGCTCACGTTCGATGTGTACTGCTTACTGGTGTGGAACCTCAGGTGAGCCTCCTAACCTGTTTTCCATTTCCATATATAAAATGCAGGTGATAATAGCATCTGCCCAGGTCAGCGTACAGGATTACTCTGAAAATTAAAGAAGTTAGTGCCTGGAAAGCATGTAGAGCCATGTAGCACACTGTAAATATTCAATAAGTGAATTTATGTTTATTTTATGATTATTGCTGTGTGTTAGAGCTAGAATTTTCACCCTGTTACTAGTAATTCGTTCTTTTTCCCTTGTCTTGTGTAGGTATTTGCTTGGGGCTATAACAACTGTGGCCAAGTGGGGTCAGGATCTACAACAAATCAACCAACTCCTCGAAAAGTCACAAACTGTTTACATATCAAGAGGGTAGTTGGCATTGCTTGTGGTCAGACCTCGTCCATGGCTGTTCTGGACAACGGGGAGGTGAGCTGTTCCTGCACTCTGCCCCCGTCCTCATCTCCTCTCTCGGTGAAATACTGCGTTCCTCACGAGGAGCCTGTATGAGATCATGGAAGGAAAGGTGCTTTGTTTTGATGGTTTCGTTGATAGTTAACTGGTTACTGATTGAGGAGTATCCAGACGGTGTTTGCTCCTCAGTGTGAATTTTTAAATTCCAAGATTTATCTGCAAGTAAGGATACTAATATGTCTAAATTTTATTTTTTTGTGAGACCCAAATAGTCTAATGTCCACATTCATTAATGTAATGAAGAATCTGATACGATCTCGCTCATCCAATGAAAGAATCAAGAGTGCACTCTTTAAAGTCGGCTGTTTGTAAGCAGTGACCGACTCCAGTACACCTGCATCTTACAGAAGCAGAATTTTTTGTCCTAATTGTTATTGGCTACTTTTAAAAAGTCAACTTTCAGTGACCTTTCACCACGGTTACCTTTGAGCTGATGACTGTTTCCATACATTTATTCTGGTTGTAACTTCTACTTAAATAGACCCGTTACCAATCTATAAATGTCTTAGTTGAGAAAAATTATGCGAAAATATGTCTTTGAAGTGATTTTTTTTAAAGATTTTATTCATTTGAGAGAGAGAGCGAGAGAGTGAGATCCTGTGAGAGCACAAGCGGGGGAGGGGCAGAAGGAGAGGGTGAAGCAGACTCCCCTGCTGAGCAGGAAGCCCCATGTGGGGCTCGATCCCAGGACCCTGAGATCATGACCTGAGCCGAAGGCAGACGTTTAACTGACTGAGCCACCCAGGCACCCCACAAAGATAAGTCTTTGGATACAGATGTGTGGGTTATGCATTGTGGTGCTAGAGTGCTTTAGAGTTTTCTGAATACTCACCTATGTTAACTTATTTTTTTTTAATTATTTTTATTGAGGCATAATTGGCGTACACTTTGTTTCAGGTGTACAACGTAATGATTCAATATTTGTATATAAAGATCACCATGGTAAATCTAGTTAATATCTGTCACCACATAGTTCTTGTTTTGTGATGAGAACTAAGATTATTCTCTCAGCAGCTTTCAGATGTGCAGTACAGTATAATTAACTGTAGTCACCATGCTGTACGTTACATCCCCATGACTTACTTATTTTATAACTGGAAGTTTGTACCTTTTGGCCCCCCCTTTACCCATTTTGCCCATGCTCTCCAGCCCCCGCCTCTGGAAACCACCAGTCTGTTCTCTGTATATATGAGCTTTTTGTTTGTTCGTTTTTGTTGTTTTTTTAATTGAAGTAGTCGACGCACAGTTTTACAGTAGTTTCAGGTGTACAGCATAGCGATTTGATGAGTCTGTTCCTCACGCCATGTTCACCAGAAGTGTTAACTTACTTTTGAATCAATCCTGATGTCATCTTGGATGATTTCAGAATTTCTTGGGATACTCACTGGACATCCTCCACCTCAGTATTCTTTTCTTTTATTTTTAAGCATAAATTTAAAAATTATTATTATGTGGTTATTTTCACAAACAAAAGGAAATAAAACACATAAAAGGTGAGTACCTTTTCTTCAGTCTTGTTAATAGTTTGATGTATATCCCTTTGGAGTTTTCTCTGTAAACAATTCTGTATGGGTGAATATAATTATCTTTTATAAAAAATGGGAATATTATAGATACTGCTTTTCTCTGCTATTCTGCAACTTTCCTGCCAACAACAAAAATGTTTAGCTGAATCTATTATCAGACCATTTATAGCTGCTTTCCATTATAATGGCTGCTTCCTTCTCCGTTTTGGATGACCCACACCCAGAACTCTACTAATAGAAATTTCAAATATTTCTAAATTGTTGCTGTTATAAACATTGTAGCGCTGACTTTCTGTGTTACTGTGTATCTCTGTACACTTCTGTAAGTATTCTGTAGAAAAAGTTCACAGGAATAAGATTTCTGGGTAAGAGGGTATGCCATTAAAATTTTTGATAGCTGTAGCCAAATTTCTCTGCAGAAAGTCGAACCGTTGCACTCATAAGATGGAAAGTGCTTTTAACCATCTTTTGCTAGTACCCTAAATTCTCTGTCCCCCTTCCCTGTCTGTCACATTGCCCTGAAAAGCCCCAGCCATCTGTTTGCCCTGCATTTCCATGGTGCCACCAGACATTTTAGGTTTCTCATTTGACCAGACCTTTAGTCTGTTCCTAGTCAGTGCTTTCTCCTGTGTCCCACACTTGCCATTCTAAACTTTTACCACTGCTGGCAAACCTCTGTCTAGCTCTGCTACTTTCAGCTGATGCCTCCCCTCTCCAGAGAGCGAAGGGGTCACCACATTCTCTTACGTCCTTTTCTTAACCTCTTTCCTGTCCGTTCCTTCTCTCTGGTCCCACTGTCGTCCTTAGTTTAGACCCTCAGCAGAGCTCATCTGTGGGCTGACGAGAGTCACACGTATCTCCTGAATGGCCGTCCCGCCTCTAGTCTCACATAGTCCAGTCCCCTTTATGTGCAGCCAGCACGGTCTTTCCAAGATGTGTGAAATATTTTGGTGGAAGACCCATAGATACATTCTGCTTTCTCTAGTATGTGTTTTGGCCCTTCGTCCCCTTGGCCTTTGCTTTTCCTTCTAGTCTCTCACCCTGCTGCTGTGCTGGACGCGTCCTGCCAGGCCCGCCCACTTGTTTTCAGAACCTGCCTCCAGCACATTCTGTGCCCTCTCCCTGGAATACCTTCACTACCATTTTTCTCTGCTCAAATCTGCTTTCCGAAAGTCTTTCCTAAACTTTTTCTATACCTAAGTCCTTTCTCTGCTCTTCCTTTTTTTTTTTTTTTTAATTTTTAAAGATTTTATTTATTTATTCGACAGAGATAGAGACAGCCAGCGAGAGAAGGAACACAAGCAGGGGGAGTGGGGGAGAAAGAAGCAGGCTCATAGCGGAGGAGCCTGATGTGGGGCTCAATCCCAGAATGCCGGGATCACGCCCTGAGCCGAAGGCAGATGCTTAACCGCTGTGCCACCCAGGCGCCCCACTTCTCTGCTCTTTCTATACCTAAGTCCTTTCTCTTCTCTTTCTATACCTAAGTCCTTTCTCTTCTCTGCTCTTGTAGTGCCTTGATTGTATCTCTAGAATAGCACTCGCCACCTGACTGCAAAAAGTTTGCAAGTGGCCATCTCTCCTGTTAAACTGCGACCAAAAACTTATTCCTAGTACCTTTTAGCATGTCCTGACATGTAAGAGGTGCTTTGTAATTGTTAGCATCAGCCTCCCCTGTATAAAACAAGAATAAATGACTTGCCCCAAGGCCGTCCAAACAGTAAGTTATGGAGTAGGAACTCAAGTCTGTCGTCCCCACCCCCAAAATAGCTTCTGTTTGGAGATCCCTTGTGGGAGCACATGGAGTAGAATGTGGGTGTTGGAAGTGGGAAAGTACTTGATTTGCTTAGATGGACTGCATTTTTATATCTTCCTCTTACTAACAATTTTAAAAGCCTGTTCTCTCCCTTTCTCTAAGGTATACGGCTGGGGTTACAATGGCAATGGTCAGCTGGGCTTGGGAAACAATGGCAATCAGCTGACCCCTGTGCGAGTGGCGGCTTTGCACAGCGTGTGTGTGAACCAGGTACGTGTGGTGGGCTCGCCCCGCTGCTGCTCCCCTCAGCTCCCCTGCTCTGACTTGGAGAAACATTGGCGATTTACTCTGCAGTGCATCTTTTCAAACAATACTGCGTGCCTTCATCTTCCATGGGTACAATTTCATCTTCCCTAAATTCCCATGACGGGAAGGAACACCATGGTGGTGACACATCAGTCTTGACAAGTAAAAGAAAAGCGATTGGAAAAATCTAGTAGTCTCAATCTTGGGCTTTTCTAACGCTTTTTTAATGTTCCAGAGAATGTCAGTCCATACCTGACGATGAATTGGCATTCTGCAGAAGCTGGCTGTGATCTTTAAGTAGATGTTTTTCCTGCCCTTCCTCTTTTCCTGTTGATGGTAACCATTTAAATTTACTTGCAGATTGTCTGCGGCTATGCACACACTCTAGCACTAACAGATGAGGGCTTGCTCTATGCCTGGGGAGCTAACACGTATGGGCAGCTGGGAACTGGCAATAAAAATAACCTGCTAAGCCCGGCCCACATCATGGTGGAGAAAGAAAGGTAACTGGGCTATACCGTGTCTTGGGGTTGTGTGTGTGGTTTTGGACTTGAGACCGTGTGTGCTGAGCTGTGGGGTTTGGCTTTTGTAACTCTTCTGTTTCTTAACATCGTCATTTTGAACAAGAGTTTGAGTAGTAGCCAGAGTGACCTTTCTAAATGACCTCCTGTGATTGATAGGTATTAATGCAGCTTGGTGTAATTCTTACAGCCTTCTTGTGGCCCGTCTAGTAGGGAAGTAAAATAGGGTCTGTCGACATGTAGAAATTCAGAGTGTAGTACTGACTTTTCCTCTGAGCCAACTAAGACAACTTCTAAATAAATAAAATCTCTTAAAAGGACATTATCTGTTTAAATATTGATTTGATTTAATGTGTGTTACTGGAATAGATGCTTTGTTCAGCCAATTTGTGAGTCCTTACCCACTAGGTTTTAGAGGGTTGATTTCTGATCGTGGGACCTTGCCTCAGAAGCGTACTGAGAAATACAAGTTTGGCTTGATGTCCATTTGGATTAGGACGTTCAGAGTGCGTCACCCCCAGGCCAGTACTAATGTAGGGGTGAGAGAAAAAGTTGCAGCAAGGGAATGATATACTGAAGACACTGTTTGGTTTTTTTTGCTACTGTCTAAGCCCCCTGGAAATGTCAGGACATTTTGCCTCTGTCCACTATGCTCGTCTACTTTGGTTTCTAGTTCCTTTTCCCAAGTTGTCCTCAACAGTCTGTGTTATTTATCCTAATTCAGAATGAGGTTAGGATGAGAAGTGGGGCAACAAGCAAGGGAAAAACACAGTACTCTTGTGGTCTTTCGGTTTTGTTCTTATGATCCGATCACTAATATCCCTCAATCTTGGGCTGTTTTCTGTGGTGTTGTAAGCATGACCCCTTTATCTACCTTGTGTGGTGTGCTGTCGGCCTCTGTGATAAAGAAATGACATATGTTTTTCTTAACACTTTTCAGGGTCGTAGAGATCGCGGCCTGCCACTCTGCGCACACGTCGGCGGCCAAGACCCAGGGCGGGCACGTGTACATGTGGGGCCAGTGCCGGGGCCAGTCGGTGGTCCTGCCCCACCTCACCCACTTCTCCTGCACCGACGACGTGTTCGCCTGCTTCGCCACGCCGGCCGTCTCGTGGCGCCTCCTGTCCGTGGGTGAGAAAGCTCAGGGCTCCTTCTGCCCGGGAAGAGCGGGACTAGCAACTGACCGCTCCACTTCTATTTCTGTATTTGCTGGTTGTGGGCTCTTTCAGGTTCTAGAATGTTTTATTCTCCAGTAGCTTTAATTCCTTTCCTCCAAATAGATTTGCATAATAAGATTTATTAATGTCATGAACAATTATAGGGACTTACTGTTTTCTCCCCTTTAGTGCTTTCATTTTAATTGAGATGAGGTTTGTGTCCATAAAGTTAACCATTCGAAAGTGTACAATTCAGAGGCATTCAGTACGTCCCCAGTGTTGTGCAGCTGCCATTTATATCAAGTTCTAAGACATTTCCATCGCCCTGAAAGAAACCCCTGTACCAGTTGTGCAGTCACTCCCCTCTCCCTTCCCCCTTCCCTGGCAGTCACATCTTTGCTTTCAGTTTCTAGGAATTTACCTGTTCTGGATATTTCCTATAAATGGAATCATACGATGTGTGGCCTTTTGGGTCTAGCTTCTTCTGTTAATGTTTCTGAAGCTCTCCCTGTTGTAGGGCACATCACTACTTCATTTGTATGGCCGAATGAGATTCCGCTGTCTGTGGAGAGCACGTTTTGTTTTTCCGTGCATCCGTTACGGATATATGGATGGTTTCCACCTTTGAATAGTGCTGTTATAAGCATTTGTGTACAGATCTTTGTTTGAGTAACCTGTTTTTAAGTGCTTTTGTCCTACTAAATTTATTAGATAATTCAATATGAACCAAAAATGAGCTTTAAAAAAGTGAAAAACTTGTGATTTTTAGGGTGACTTGTTAATTCCACTTTCTTTCTCTCTTTTTCTTTCAACCAATCTCAAATATTTTTATTCCAGAAGGGCATAAAAACCAAGGTATTATAGAGGGTAGTGTAATTGAGGGTGATCTTTGGTATATAATCTGTCCCTTTTCTGAACATTGTCTTCTTCAAGAGTCCATTGATGGAAAACAGAAAGGTGTCATAAAGCTGAATAGCCATCAACAAGATGAGTTTAATCTCTTTTTCTTTTATTTCTTGTTCATTTCTGCCCTTTTTGCTGATGTATTCTAAGTTCTTTATATGTGTAGGGAATAAGTGGGTCATGCTGGCCTTGTCCTTGAAAATTAATGTAGTTCTTATCTGCTATGGGGTTTGGGTTGTTTTAGCAATTGATATTGAAGGCCAGTCTTGTCATACATGTCATGCTCAGGCGTGTCAGACAGCTCGCTGTGGCTGTGCCATCATCGGGTGACCAGTCTCTGGTCATAGGGGCACGAGTGTGTTTAGGGAGAGTTAAGTTGCTGCTATATTTAAAGTGAAATAAGTCAATGGGGCGCCTGGGTGGTTCTGTCAGTTAAGCCTCTGCCTTCAGTTCAGATTGTCATCCTGGGGTCCTGGGATGGAGCCCCAAGTCGGGCTCCCTGCTCAGTGGGGAGTCTGTTTCTACCTCTCTCTCTGCCCCTCCCCCCCTCGTGCTTTCTCTCTCTCCCCCCCCAAATAAATCTCAAAAAAATTTTTTTAAAAAGTGAAATAAGTCAATCTTTTCCAGGTTCTTTAACTATATGATACAATATATACGTATATTTTTTTTTTAAGAGAGAGAGTGTGTGGAGGGTTGGGGGGGGCAGAGGGAGAGAGAGAGAATCTCAAGCAGGCTCCACACCCATCACAGAGCCTGACTCGGGGCTCAATCTCATGACCCCGAGATCGTGACCTGAGCCGAAATCGAGAGTTGGACACTTAACTGAGCCACCCTGATGCGCCTACAATATATTTTTTTTCCAGTGAATGTTGTGATTTGAAAAAAATTAGTTTACAAGAATGGGACTGTTTGGCCATAATCACGCTTTTGTGTAGCGTGCACAGCCAAACACTGTCTATCTTCAGAACCCCGTGTGCTACTTACTGGACCTGTTTCTAAAAGGCTTCTCCCGGTACTTGCCTCTCAAAATCCTAATCCTGAAGAGACGTCTTTTTCAGAGTAGAAGTTGTAACATTTTTTAATGTTAAGTTTGGAAAAGATAAGATCGTTCAGTATATCTCCTAGACAACTTCTTTCCCATCTACCCACTAAAAGTCAGAGTTTTTTACCTCTCAGTTTACCCTCTCAGCTGAGTATTAGAAAGGTGGTGAAGAAACACTTCTGAAGAATACTTCTCTGAAAGGAGGTATTGTACTTGTTGCCAGAAACCAAGGCGGGGGGCGGGGGGCGATTTCAAGCCTTAGGACTGATGCAGAAGTGGAGGCATTGATACGAAGCTATTTTGTGAATGGGCGGGGGGGGGGGGGGTCTCGATCCCTGGTCTCTGTGCCCATCTTAGTCACTTCCTTTCTTTTATTTGCCGGGGATCCAGGTTATAGGGTCAGGGAAAGCCTGATTTTTGAGTGATTGTCCTCTTTCCTCCATAGCCAAGAGAGCTCTGCATCGTGGGAGCTCGGGGGAGGGCTTGGGCACATGCCGTTTCCTCGGGAGATTCTGATAGTAAAGCTCGTGGGTTAGCTCTTTATTAAGTCTCCGTGTAGGTTTTAGCAGATGTGCCTCCTCCAAGAGCAGCAGGCCGCTGAGACACAGCGTCCCTCAGCCTACGGGCCGTCGAAACCTGTCGCCTGTGTTCACAGTGCCTGCGTTCATTGCCAGTGACTCTGGAGTTTTGTTTTGTTTTGTTTTCCTGTCAGCTGTTTCATTGTTTCCCTTTGTCCGCATATACAGCACAGGAAAGTGTTACCTGGTTTGTACAAGTGCCTTTACTTTTCTCCGTGAGGACACGGTTCTACTTACAAATGATCCTACCAGCAGTTCTTATTGGGCAATGTGATCAGGTTTTTGTAAAACTGTTCCCTTTGAGAGTGTACATTGTTACTAAGTCAGTTTGCTCTGTTTTTGGATAGCAGGTAAGGATTATTGTTTGTACGTTAGTTTGTAGGATTAAGAGGGATGTTGAGATTCCACATACCTAGGAAGTAGGGTTTCTTTGTATAAGAACATGACAGCATAGCGTTAACCTGGTAACTGGTTACTGGTAAATTTGTTTCTTGACACTCCTTCAGTTGAATTTACCAACCCCTCGAAACTACCCCAGAGCAGAGGTGTTCTTGGTGTTTCAGTCAGGGAAAATTGATAAATTCTTAGTCCTCAAAGAGAACCACTAAAATTTTAAGTAAGTAGTTATATAGTAATGGACTGCCTATAACTTCTTCTTTTAAAAAATTTACATTTTAAAGATTTATTTATTTGAGAGAGAGCACGCATGTGAGAGAGCACAAGCAGGGGGAGGGGCAAAGGGAGAGGGAGAAGCAGACTCCCCACTGAGCAGGGAGCTCGATGTGAGTCTTGATCCCAGGACCCTGGGATCATGACATGAGTTGAAGGCAGAGGCTTAACTGACTGAGCCACCCAGGAGCCCCCAAAATACACATTTTAAAATGCCTAACTTGGTATGTAAGACTGGTAATTGGCTTTTCCAACTACTTATTTTTGGTAGTTTATAGACTCAAGATACCTTGATACAGTGAAATTGATTTGTCAAATAAAGCATGAACTCTTGAAAAAAAATCTGATGGAATTATCTATCATGCTAATGGTTCTCTTTTTAAAGTCTTTCATATCTCTAACATGTTTCCTGAACTTTTTGTATTAATGATATGTTTGTTGCCTTCAGAGCATGAAGACTTTTTAACAGTTGCTGAATCACTGAAGAAAGAATTTGATAGTCCAGAAACTGCTGATCTGAAGTTTCGAATTGATGGGAAATATATCCATGTCCATAAAGCTGTTTTGAAAATCAGGTATTTTTGCATCAGCTTAGAGGCATCAGTAACCTTACTTTGTTTTTCACAATCTCCAATTTTTGGTTGGTCTACAAAATGGGGACTGATAAGGAATAGTTTTGGCAGTAGAGAGAAATGGTGCAACGTAATATTTTTGTGAATGGGATCCGTGCATTATTGAAGAGTTTTGCATGTGTGTATGTATGCACACTCATGTGCCTTTTTGGAAAAGCATAATGTGGTAGTGTAAATATTTGTATTGTGTTGAGTTTTTTTTTTCCTTTTTTTTAAGAGAAAGAGCACACATGTGCTCTGAGCTGGGGGTGGGAGGAGGAGGGGCAGAGACAGGGAGAGAGAATCCCAAACTAGCTCCATGCTGGGTGATACGGGACTCGATCCCACGACCCCGAGCCAAAATCAAGAGTCAGACTGAGCCACCCAGGTGCCCTGTCTATATTGTGTTTTAAATGACGATCTTGTGAATATTTATTTCCATTGACAAATTTATTTACATGCTTTAAAAAATACTGAAGTTTGTTAGTGAAAAGTGTGTACGCCCTCTTTTACACTTAAAGATTCCTTTTTCCCCAAGTAGAAAGCTCTCATGGTCAGGAATGGTGAACCTCTGGCCCTGAGGGACATCTAATTCCCAACTAAAGGAATGTTTTTTAGATTGAGTAGATGGCAGGATTGTATTTGTTAATAACGGTTTGGACTCTTGCTCCCTGAGGCTGTCCTTATGGAGAGAGAGGCACATGAAGTGAGTTAAACTGGCCGTTTACAAGTCCCTTTTGAAATTTAATTGAAAACCTTTTTACAGAATAACACGTTTTAAGGGAACCAAAAGCCATATGTCAGTCATTACTGAGATTAAATATTTGAACCAAAGTATTAAAAGGTGAACTGGAAATGTTCCTTTCTGTGAACTGTGGTCAGCCAGTCTACTCCTTTCATTTAATTATCCCATTTAATTTGTCAGTCCTTGCCTAGACAACTATTTCTTTTTACTTCTCAGATGAAGTCATGTCTTATGTAGGTGGAACCATTTTTAGTTGTGAGTGGATTTTGAAAATATTCTGTTTATTTACACCGTATCTCATTTTAAAAGGATTTGAAAAGATGGTTTTTTAAAACTGAAGTATATTCCATACTTAAGAAAACCCAGTATTTAGAAATCAGTTCCTCCTATAGGTGGCTTTTTACATGCAAATACAACATAAAAAGACCCACTTAGATTTTTTTTTTTTGCAATCTGTGACTCTCCTAGTGAATGTGTTTGTAAGTAAGTTGGTAACAGTCTTGGGAAGATTAGAAGGGGAGCAGGTCAAAGCAAAGGAACAAAATAGGACTGATGGCTGTTTTGAAGATGTGTCAGAAAAGAAGGAAAATTATCATGTAATGGGATAATAATCAGCCTAAATGTAATCCAGTTAGCATTTAAAGCCATTTTAAGAATATGCTGATTACATGAAAATTAAAAACCACATGAATTATTTGAATGATGCTGATACATAGTCAAAGATTTGAACTCTCATTTCTGAATGTCTTTTAATTTCATGGTTTAAAATGCATTTCTCTACAACACTGTTTAAGAAAAACAAGTGAGCAGAATACTTGATCTGAGCGAGGACTGTCAAATGGAGACAGTGGATTCTTAATTCTTAATATTTAATGAGAAATATTCATCAGAAAATGAAAGTGAACATATGCAGAAGGAGAATGTGAAAGCCCACACTAGCCGGAGAGCCGTGATCCCAGTGCGCGCGGGCCCAAGGATGGGAGTAGCTGGGGAGACCTGTGATGTTTCCCTGACGCCCGCACCTTCATTAGGTCACTTTCCGTGTTCTGTTTAGGTGTGAGCACTTTCGGTCCATGTTCCAGTCTTACTGGAACGAGGATATGAAGGAGGTGATAGAAATAGACCAGTTTTCTTACCCAGTGTACCGTGCCTTTCTCCAGTACCTCTACACCGACGCCGTGGACCTGCCACCCGAAGACGCTATAGGTACGCAGCCGTGGCCCGGCCACCCGCGTGTCCCACACCCCGCGTGTCCCACACCCCGTGAGTCCCACACCCCGCGTGTGCCAGACCCCGCGTGTCCCAGACCCTGCATCGCGTTCTTACGGCTCCGCAGCGTAAACGCGTCAAGTTGATTGGTTTTTAGACAGTAGTTGAAGTAAATGTCTTGAAAAATAGTGTTGTGTTAATAATTATGGACACAAGTTTATTTATGACTGTGTACTTCTGTTCGTCTGTTAATACTGAATGCATATTAAATGCATTGCTAATGCATTGACTCTATCACCTTGGAAACACAATGAGGGGGAGTTCTATTTGCTCCCCTTCCTTCGTACTGTAGACCTATAGAGTGAGTGTAGGCGAGGTCTATTTTGGGATGGGGGAGGTAGGGAGTGAAAAAGGCGGGTTATTTAATAAAATTTAGAGTATTATGCACTAAGAAACTTCTGTTGATTTTCTCTACATAACTTCTTTTCACTAAAATGAAATATGTGTGTTTATAAATTATGGGAAATTATTGTAAACTTGATTAAACCTTCCACACTTTTTGCTTTCAGGTCTTTTGGACTTGGCCACGTCTTACTGTGAAAACCGACTGAGAAAGCTTTGTCAGCACATTATCAAGCGCGGAATTACTGTGGAGAATGCCTTTTCGCTGTTCTCTGCTGCAGTCAGATATGACGCAGAGGTAACGTGAAATAACAGAGACCACCCCGTCCAACTCCCCGTGGCCTGCCCCCCACTTTTCTTGCGTGAGACAAGGAGCAGGAGTAATTTCACTTCTATCTAGGGAATCAGTGAACGGACTGATCCCTGAAAGCTGGCCTTGCTTGTTTATTCTGTGTTTGTAGTTTGACAAATGGTTGTTCTTCTACTTTGATTTTTAACCAAGAAACTGAGATCCAAGCAGCTGTACTGTGGGCGAGTTGGAATAGAAAGTGTCCTGCCCAGTTGGACTGATGCCATATTGTAGTTTCAGGTGTTTCTCAAGGTCAGCATCTGTATTTTTTTCAAGACCCCCTTTGCCGTCTCCCTAAGTCTGCCCTGTCGTAAGCCAAGGATGCTGTATGATTCATATCTGTGTACGCTCTGAAATTCTTTGTCTAATTATAACTCATTCATGTGTGAAGAACTTGCACTGGACTGAATTCTTCATCTAGGATTCGTGGCTATCTGGAGAACCTATGAATGAATGGGCTTTGGAGAGCCTGAAATTTTGTGTTTAGTGTATTTTCTTAAAGTTAGGAACCAAAGTGTCATCAGATTGTAAGCGGCTTGTCAGCAGAAACCGTTTCTCACTCATCTCTGTACCCTGAAGTGCCTGCCACGGGGTAGGGACTGGGAAACGGAGGTCTGTTGAGCTGACTGAATGCGGTACCACCGGACGGTGCGTTACGATGATGAGCGAACTTAAGGCTGGGCTGGTTGGTTTTATAAATTTATAGAGAATTAAAGGTAGAGAGTAATCGCTTTGGAGCTCAAGATGTCCAGCTAAAGCGTGCACCTTTAGTGACACAATTAGCCCATTTTTAGAGGTATTTTGTCATCATTTGACGAGGCAGAGTCCCTGGTATCCGGGGAGTTACCAAACCCCCGCAGAGATCTCTAACCGTGGCCTTGGTGGTGGCCTGGAAGGCAGACGTCATCTTTATCGCACTTAGGGATCAAAATGGGCCATTATGTCTTAAATTTTCAAAATGCATCCTGTTTTTATTTGAGATTATGATTATAAATATTTGATAAGGTCAAATAGCTGACTTTCTCTGTGGCCTGGCAACAGCTGGAGTGATGATCAAAGTAAATTATTTCTAATAGGAAATGGAAGTATAGATTTTTTTCTACCTTTTCTGTGACACATGAACTTCTTTATTAGAAGTGCTGTTTCTTTAGGTTGCATTCTACCCAGTGATGTAATTTTACGTTGGTCGATGCCTGTTCTGTCCACTCGGTAATTGACTTTAACATCTTCTGTCTCTCCCTACTCCTCTTCACTGCTAATGAGTTCCCTGTTTCTGGGATTAGGATGTCGCTGACTAAAACCAGTCAGCACCGTCCAGGCAGAGGCAAACATCTCAGCTCCAGGTGCTGGAGATTGGTTTCTCACTAAGCGAAAACCTACCCCAAAAAGTCACAGAAAAAAACGTGCCACTTCTACCCATGCCAGCTGGTCATTTTTTTTTATTATTACTAGTTTCACTTTTCTTGTACTAAGTATAGACACGTGAAATACTGTCCCTTCCTTGAGACTGAAAATATATGTGATTCCCTAGAGTCTGTCACAGTATGGGCGTTTGGCTTGGCACTCAAGAGTGTGCTGAATTATGTGAATGAACAAATATATGTAAACTACCTCACCACAAAGGTGTGCTTTCTAAAAAACGGAAAAAAAAATGCAACCCCACAAATATTATAGATTCAATGTAGAAAAATTAGAAAGTAGAAGACAGAAAGAACCACCTCTTTCTTTCCAGGCTTTTTTTTTTTTTTTTTTTTTAAGATTCTTATAGGAGTTCTGTAATTGACTAATGTACTTTTACATTGTATTTCCTTAATGTTATAGAATGTAGGAAGTAAATAAAGTGTTTAGAACATAAAAATAAAACCTACTCACTTTATCTATTAGTTGATGGGAAGCTACTGTTAAGCCAGATTGGAAATTAACTGCCAAAAAATTGACTTGACTTTCAGAAGCTCCACTTAGGGAGACCAGATGATTTTTCCTTCATTCTGTGGTTCATATGGTAGGAAGATGGAGACTACATGCTTCTCACGTTTTTTTCTCTTTTCTGTAAGTTCTTGCAGTTCATCTATACCCTCTTTGACAAGATCATTTTGAAGCAAATAGACACACATAAAAGCAACAAAAATGTATTGACTCAATAGTTAGATTTTTTTTTTTTTTTTAAAGCAAGCTGCTTGTTGTGGAGCCCTCATGCTCTGAGTGCATCGTCAAGCTTCTGCCAGTGTGAACTGAGGAACCGCTTGGCGGAGGGGCTCTTCAGTGTTCGTTTAGTACGAACCCAGATGCGCATTGCCATCAAGGGAGGACGTGGGAATGAAACACTGGATCGAGATAGTTCCGTAGCTCATCACACGAATTTTGAAATGTTTCTATTTGTACTGTTTTCAGGAAATTTTTGTTCTCTATGTATATCTGAACATTAGGAGAAATAGTTGGGAACCAGAGTAGACCACTTTCCAGAAAATCCTACTTGCTGAACAACTTATTCGCTAAGATTTTGCTATTGGTGGGAAGCCATAAATATGAGGTGAGGAATCTAATTCCAAAATTGCTTTGGGTTATTGCTATTGAAAAGTTTTGTGCTAAAGCCTGATGGTCAACATTTTTTTTTTCTTTCTGAAGTTGAAAGTTTTCCATGATCAGTAGACTATAAAATATTTTTTGGTTAGTGAGACAAAACACCTTTCTTTCTTTTTTTTTTTTTTAAGATTTTTTTTTTTTTATTTATTTATTAGAGATAGAGACAGCCAGCGAGAGAGGGAACACAAGCAGGGGGAGTGGGAGAGGAAGAAGCAGGCTCATAGCGGAGGAGCCTGACGTGGGGCTCGATCCCAGAACACCGGGATCACGCCCTGAGCCGAAGGCAGACGCTTAACCGCTGTGCCACCCAGGCGCCCCACAAAGCACCTTTCTTTATTTTGTTCTGTGTGTAGTAAGACATTTAAGTACATTCTAAGAAACCAAAGACCACTTTGATCTGGAATATTTTGTACCCGATACTTAACTATAAATTCTAAACTTATGGTTTTGGGGTTTTGTTACTTTAACAAGAAGTTTGGACAGAAGTAGTTGTGGTTTGCAGTGCTGGAGTGTGTCTCAAGGGGGCTTGTGACACATAGGTATCCTGTCTCACCCTGGCCAAGTGGCCTTCGATAGAATTCTTAGCATTCAGCATTCAGTTATTTTAGCTTTGGGGGTTTTAGGACTGGTTAAGAAGTTCATTTAGGCTGCAGGAGCATTTTTAAAAATGTGGGTATTAAGACCATCAGTTGTCTGTGTTTTACTTTGTTACTAAAGAAAATCTGTTCAAAGGAAAAGCAAGTTATTTTCAGAATATATAAGTTATTGGAATAATTTTTAAAATTTGGAATGAATTTGTAAATTATTCAGAACAGCATTTTGAGCTTTCTTGCTAATTACAGCAAATCTGATATTTTATCTGATTTGCCTCAGAACTACTCTATAATAATTTCACTACAAAATGTCATAAATAAAGGATTTAGTCTCTAAACTACCAAGAATATCGTTTTAGAGACCCTGATTTTGCACCCTCTCCCACTTCTGTATTTTTGGCCCTTAAGATGATGCTTTCAACCTGTTATGAACTTTTTTCCATCCACTGGTCTGGTGATCTTTCTTGTTCTTGGAAACGTTTTATATAAAGCCTAGCTCTCCTGTTATAGTTAACTTATTAGTTGGGTAAGAGTTGCATTTTCTTTTCTGGGTGTTGAAGATATGATTGTTTTCAGAATAAGGTGAACAGATCATGTAGGTTCTTCAAATATTTAGGAATTATCAGAGAAATATTTATCTCATTTACATATCACAGGCGACGTGGCTCAGGGCGTTGGCTGCGAGGTGAATTGCTCGGCTGTTCCGCTCTGGTTCATGCAGGTGAACTTGCAGTTTCTCTCTTTCCAAGTGCGTTCAGTGCTTCCTTTTGCATAGATCTGCCTTAAGCAAGATTTGGTTATTAAACAACAATTACTTATTTAAAAACCCAGATTTAGATTATTTTCAGGATTCTCTAGTTCAACTTTTAATGTTTGAAACTGCAGGACATTTTTTGAGTACTGAGATATCTCACCAATTCAGACTAGTTGGAGGGGAAGGGAAGGCAGTTTGATCGAGCTGTTTTCATAAATGTGTGAAGCGATTTGTAATTAGAGGCACCCTTTGTATACCTACATAAAAAGTTCTTAAAGTTCATACCCAAGATAATCTCTGTGTAATCAGTAAACTGGATAAACTCATTTTTTCACGTGTACTCTAAAGAGCTTGAATTCCAGATTTGTAGACTGTGGAAGCAATAAGGTTTTACAAGGGCAGACTTTAGTGCAGTCTTCTTTGAATTTGAAACTATGTAATTAAAGTTAGTATTTGCAGACCCTCATCTGCTACATGGCATGGTTTGAAGAACTTCCTGTGCTTATGACTGGTTATTTCTTCCTAAATTATATGTAGAAAAACTGGTTTTCTATTTTTGATAAGTAAGATTAAAATGACTTTTATCTCCTTGTGGAATATAATTCAGTTCCTAAAGCTGTTTCTTAATCAATGGGTTGTAATGCCAGGAGTAGGCTTTTTCTTTAACAGTAATGTGAGAGGGAATGTTTTATGTAGTTTAACATTTTAGTTTATTATAGGACACAGAACATTCAGCTATACTTCAGCCCACTGGAACTCTCTTATTAAAAAACGTTGATGGCAAAGATTGTGCTAATATTTTTTAAAAGCATCGTGAAATATCTAGAAAACAAAACCTCGGCAGCAGCTGACTGATACACAGTAGAAGTGATATGCCTGGAAGGGAACTGCATTCGGCTCAGGACAGAGGGACCCTTAGAAGAAGGCGGTATTTGTTTGCAGGGGTCTGCACTGAGAGAGCAGAAGGGGATGTGTCTCTGTGTTTGTGTGGGCCCTTCCCCACCCTGCCTAAAATTTCTTATTTCACAGTGGCTGGAAACATGAAACCGAGACGCTGCAGTTAAAATGTTGTTGAGTTCCTGGTGTGATAGAACCCTGAGTATTGACCTTCAGTGTGTAGCTGGCGAAGTTAAAAAATCAAGGTATTTGTGATAAGCGCTTCCAGTGTGATTTGCTGTTATATATTTGACTTTGTATACATTCTGGTACCTGATTGATTTAATAAATACATGTTCCAGTGTTTAAGGGCACAAACATAGTAGCAGCTTTGCTGGGGATGAAAGGCTGTATTAGCATTGGCGGAAATAGATTTTTAAGGTGTTCTGGTTTACCACTTGTATATATATATTCCTTCCTTCTGAGCGTCAGTAGCTGGTGACTTCATTTGACTGAAAATTCCGGTCTCTATTCTTCTCTGGATTGACTGTCTGAGAAATTAGTTTGGTGGGAGTTGTAGTGTGCTATTCCTTGTGGCTCGGAGAATGAACGCGTTTTATCTAGGAGCGCAGAAAAGGGGGTGTAAGGTTCTTGGAATTTTTTTCTTTTTTAACGTGTCTCTTGAGAACATGTCTATCACTTTTCTGTTTCTTAAAATCTTCTTAAGCTAAATCTTCATTCTTTTCTCGAACTTCTTGGCTGTGGTAAAACATATGATGGACCGAAGTTGCTTTCAGTTTTGTTTTCAATTACTATTGAAGAATAATCGACAGTATTGTCTTAGTTTCAGGTGTGTGCTTTCAGCTTCTGAAGCCAGGGTCTGCGTGTGACTAGACGGTGTGGCAGCCTTGCAGAAGCTGCCCGCCCCCCAGGCTGTGTGAATGGCTGTGCGTTTCGGAGAGTTAGACTTGAGGTAGTGGAATCGTTGCTTTCACTATGTTTTGACTGAATAGTGTGTGTGTTTCTGATACCTACCTATGGTCACTTGTTTACTTAGTTTGAGGTTTCTGGCCTCAAATATCTTTTCTAGGGGAGGGTGAAAGATTTGGGATGAAGGGTCTGGAAAGAAGTGATTCGATCAAAGTTAATAAAAAAAGGCCTCTTCTTGTTTTTATTTTTGTTGTGTGTGTCCAGGATTTAGAAGAATTCTGCTTTAAGTTTTGCATCAATCATTTGACAGAAGTTACACAGACTGCAGCGTTTTGGCAAATGGATGGCCCTCTGCTAAAGGAGTTCATTGCTAAAGCCAGTAAATGTGGAGCCTTTAAGAACTGAAGCCCCAGGCTGCTGGGTTTTGTGAGCGCTCTGGGCACGGGCGATGGTGCCTCCTTTGTGCTCTGCGGGTGATGTAATTTCGCAGGTAAAAACCCATCAGGGTTGTTTTGTTTTTTTGTTTTTTTCTCACATCTGAGACACAGTTCTGTGTAGGAATATATGAAGGATGTACAGCTTTTCCTGAACCCATTTTGAACAACTCTTGTTTCCAGATATGTATATTTTAAATGTGACCTTAATTTGGCTGGAACATTGTAAAGGGGTGAAATTTTAGCTCGTTGTTTCTTTGTTTTTTTGTTTTTGATTAGAGGAACTTCTGGACTTGGGAAGTCTGTGGTAATTTTCCTGGTTCACATATTGACAACCCTTTGACACCAGGAATTGGGACAGTTTGTGAATTGTGGGATAGTCGTCGAGGCCCCACCATGGCTTAAAGATGCTGACTTTGGGGCTCGTTGAAATGCTGCGTTAGTCGCTAGTTCAGTAGCCATACTGTGAAGGCGTAGTTAAGGTGGTTTGAGGCTTTGGGTTTGCGCTACTGAGGACCTTTTTTAACTTCATGGTGTATCAGAAGAGTAATCCGTTTAATAGGAGTTAAACCTATTGAGATGATGGTTATGTAAAGGTAAACTTCTAGGTCAGCCAAGATTTCTCTTCAGACTTAAGCACATAAAGAGTAAAAAGTTGATCATGAGAGAAACTTTGGACAAAGGTCAATATTTTAGAAATTAGAATCTCCACTACTATCCAGCAGTGTTTTATTTAATTAAGACAAAGTCTGAGAACTGAAGTTTAAATCACTCCCCCACTGTTGCCCCCATACACGCTCATTCTCAGAGGCGAGTAGCGACGTGCTCGGTGTGCTCTTGCCTTCCTCAGTGCCGGCTCTGTGGCCGCCATGTCTGCTCCATGTGACCCAGAGAAGCGGCTCTTAAACCCACCTTTCGGGCGGGACTTCTCGGAATTGTTTTAGCTCTTTTATGTAGGCCAAGCACACAGATTTGCCTATTTGTAACCTCAGCAGCTTTCATTTTAGGTTTCTTCGTCTTTTAATTGTGTTAGGTATAATATTTAGCACAATTTAACTTCGAAAAAGAATCAAAATGATGGTTTTCCTGAAAAGATCCTTTTAAATAGAATTTTTAAATAGGATCCTATTTAAAAGGATCTTTTCAGCTTGGTTTTTTGTTTTTTGTATTTTTTGTTTGTCTTTGGTCTGCTTATTGGGAGGAAGAGTACACCTCTGAGTCTTATCACGTGTCTGTTGAGCTTGCTGTCAGAACAAACCTGTGTTCTGCCCTCTGGCCCATGCACTCATTTCCATTTGTGGGCGCTCCCTAGTGAACTCTTTCCTGCTTGGAAGTTCCCTCATCTGAACTTGGAGCTTACTAAATACATTTTCAGAGCCAAGTTAACAAGAAGGTGAAGATTTGCTGCAGCTGCTCTTTTTCGCAGTGTTTCTCGATGTGTGTGGGGGTTGGGTGGGAGTGAGGGCTCAAAGGTAGGAGTTCTTTGATAAGTGAGATAATTACAAACCTAGCAGTACCAGCTTCCTTTTCTTGACCATGTCACAGGTGATTAAAGCCGAATCAATTATTACATTAGAATTAGTTCTGCAACTTCATAGAATTTTTCTTACTAGGTTGATAAATGATCATTAATTTGATTGTTAGCTATGATGGGTAGTGTTTGTAACAATCAGTGTTCCATAGACTTATGATCTGGACAAACAAGAACTTCAGTATGTTTACTATTGCTCTTACTTGAAAAAAATTTTTAAAAAAAGCACAAATTAAAATAGATCCATTTCCATAAATTGTTCACTCATTCAACAAATATTTACTGAGGTTCCTTATATAGGTGAAGAACCACTTCTCATAGTAGATTACTAATTTGTATGAGTATGTAGTGAAGAAAATGGGAATAAGTCCTTTGAAAAGTACCCGAGTATCTTTTTTTTTTTAATACACTCTTATTTTTCTACTTGGTTTTATTGTTAATCATAGCAGGAAATGAAAACTGTTCTTTGAATTGTTTTCTTCATCTGATGTAATAATGAAAGCCAAAGTATTCATATTTCTTAAGATAGCCCCAAATGTACTCTTGAACTTCTTACTGGAACAATGTTTGATACTCTAGTGTATATGCTGTATTTATGTAATGTTTAGAATGACATATTAATAAATAATCTGTTAAGACATACGTGCAGGGTTGTTTTTCCTCTCAAAAATCAGTAATATGCAGCCTTAAAAAGGAAGGAAGTTCTGACCCGTGCTGCAGCCTGGATGAACCTTGAGGACATTATGCGGAGTTCAGTACGCCAGCCACAGAAGGATGAAGACTGAATGAGCCAGCTACGCGAGGTAACTGAAGTGGTCAAGTTCATGGAGACAGAAAGCAGAATGCTAGTTGCCAGAGGTCGGAGGTAGGAGAGAGGACTGGAAGAGTTAATGTTTAATGGATACAGGTTTCAGTTTTGCAAGATAGAAAGAGTTCTGGAGATCGGTGGTGGTGATGACTGCACAACAGTGTGAATGTACTTCATGCCACGGAACTGTGCACTTAAACACGGTCAGCATGGTAAATTTCATGGTATGTGTATTTTGCCACAAATCAGTACTATGATTCTTAGTAGTATCAGGCTAAAAACAGGTACCACAATGAACATGGCATCTGTTTCTCAATTGTGTCCCCTCCCCTGGGAGAAATCCTATGGTTTTATTCCTACTGAAAGATAATACAATTGAACTGTCATAGCAGAAAAATGTTTCTGGATCCTTGTACTTATAAATGAAGGGAAGGACCTAGTTGTTAGTCTCAAGGAACATGTAAATTATTAGAGAGGAAAGAGAAGTTTAGGAATTAACACAAAAACATATTTATAAACAACTTTTCATAACAGGCAGTGAGAGAAAACTTAATAGGTTAATATGAAAAGCAGGTGCTCCAAAGGTAGTGTTTGTGGAGGGTAAGGAAAGATAAAGCGTCCTTCTCGCTCATTCCAGAATAGCGGGTAAGTGGCACAGGCAAAAGCTTAGAGGTGGGGGCTGATGAGCCTTCCAGAACTTATAAACTAGTTTGGTTAGAATGGAGAACATAAACCAGGGCCCATTAGAAGGAAGTGTGGGCAAAGAGAGGTAGGGGTGTGTGTGTGTGTGTGTGTGTGTGTGTGTAAACATTTATTTCCCATGGTGCCAGACATTGTGCCCTGTGCTTCACATATTTTTTCAGTGCGCACAAGGTAGGCAGGTAGATAAAATAACGTGGTGGAAGTTTTTCAGTAGGAAGTGACATAGCAAGTACAAACCTGCATCTGTTTCAATAGTTTGCCTAATATTTGCCTACTTTATTTATAATAATTTTTATTATGTTAGTCACCATACAGTACATCCCTAGTTTTTGATGTAAAGTTCGATGATTCATTGTTTGTGTATAACACCCAGTGCTCCATGCAATACGTGCCCTCCTTACTACCCATCACCGGTCTATCCCATTCCCCCACCCCCCTCCCCTCTGAAGCCCTCAGTTTGTTTCTCATAGTCCATAGTCTCTCATGCTTCATTCCCCCTTCTGTTTACCCCCCCTTCATTCTTCCCTTTCTTCTCCTACCGATCATCCTAGTTCTATGTTCCATAGATGAGTGAAACCATATGATAATTGTCTTTCTCTGCTTGACTTATTTCACTTAGCATTATCTCCTCCAGTCCCGTCCATGTTGCAGCAAATGTTGAGAAATCGTTCTTTCTGATAGCTGAGTAATATTCCATTGTATATATGGACCACAGCTTCTTAATCCAGTCATCTGTTGAAGGGCATCTCGGCTCCTTCCACGATTTAGCTATTGTGGACATTGCTGCTATGAACATTGGGGTGCATATGGCCCTTCTCTTCACTATGTCTGTATCTTTGGGGTAAATACCCAGTAGTGCAATGGCTGGATCATAGGGTAGCTCCATTTTTAACTTTTTAAGGGACCTCCACACTGTTTTCCAGAGTGGCTGTACCAACTTGCATTCCCACCAACAATGTAGGAGGGATCCCCTTTCTCCACATCCTCTCCAACATTTGTTGTTTCCTGCCTTGTCCATTTTTGCCATTCTAACTGGCATAAGGTAGTATCTTAATGTGGTTTTGATTTGAATTTCCCTGATGGCTGATGATTTTGAACATTTTTTCATGTGTCTGTTAGCCATTTGTATGTCATCATTGGAAAAGTGTCTTCATATCTTCTGCCCATTTTTTGACTTATTTGTGTCCCGTGTATTAATATTTGCCTGCTTTATGACCGTCAAACACATGTTGCTCCATGGTGCCAAGTTACCTACCCCGGTAGGAATGACAGACTAAATTTGTCAAGTGAGGGACACAGGTTTTCTTTTAAGTGACATGAAAGCTTAGATCAGCTTTGCTCTAAGATGTACTATCAGGGGAGGAGGTTGAAGTTACAATAATCAGCTAGACCAGGAGAACATGGAGTGCATCTGGAATGGACTCTTGGCTTCTGGAGTTTTGGGGGTTTTTTTACTTCTAAAATTCTTTATTGTGGTAAAACATACATACATTTACCATTTTAACCATTTTTAAGTGTACAGGTCAGTGTTTTTTTTTTTTAATTGAAGTATAGTTGACATAAATCAGGTTTTCAACAGGCAGTCTGACGATTTAGTGCATTATGAAATGCTCACGATGATAAGTGTAGTTACCATCTATTATCACACAGTTATTACAGTACTATTGACTGTATTCCCTGTGCTGTACTCTTCATCCCCATAACTTACAACTGGAAGTTTATACCTCTTACTCCTCATCACCTGTGTTGCCTGTCTCCCACCCTCCTCCCCTTGGCAACCACTAATTTGTGCTCCGTGAGTAGTTTCTCTTTTCTGTTGTTGTTGTTCGTTCATTTTTGTTTTTTAGACTCCAAATATAAGTGAAATCATAAGGTATTTGTCTTTTTCTGACTTATTCCACTAGCATAATACCCTCTAGGTCCATCCATGTTATGCAAATGACAAGATTTCATTCCATTTTATGGCTAATATTCCAGTGTGTGTGTGTGTGTGTGTGTGTGTGTGTGTGTACACGTACGTACATACCCGCTCACACGTGCATGAATGTATTATGTCTTCTTTACCCATTCACCTACCGGTGGATACCTTGGTTATCTTCATAGCTCAGCTGTTGTAAATAATGCTGCAATAAGCATAGGGGTGAATACATCTTTTGAAATTAGTGTTTTAGTTTTCCTTGGGTAAATACCCAGTAGTGGAATTACTGGATCCTTTGGTACTTTTATTTTTAGTTGTTGGAGGGACCCCATACTATTTTCCACAGTGACTGTGCCCGTTGACATTCCCACCGACAGTACATGAGGGTTCCTTTTCCCCCCACCTCCTCGCCAGCACTTGCTGTTTCTTGTCTTTTGGATACTAGCCATCTGACAGGTGTGAGGTGATACCTCATTGTGGTTTTGATTTGCGTTTCCCTGATGCTGAGTGATGTTGAGTGTCTTTTCATGGGTCTGTTAGCCATCTGGATGTCTTCTTTGGAAAAGTGTCTATGCAGGTCCTCTGCCCATTTTTTCATCAGATTATTTGTCTTTTTGGTGTTAATTTGGATATTAACCCCTTATCAGAGATGTCATTTGCAAATATCTTCTTCCATTCAGTAGGCTGACGTTTCATTTTGCTGATGATTTCCTTTGCAGTGTAAAAGCTTCTTAGTTTAATATAGTCCCATTAGTTTATTTTTGCTTTTGTTTCCCTTGCCTGAGGAGACACAGCCAGAAAAATCATGTCCCAGAGATTACTGCCTATGTTCTCTTCTAGTTTTATGGTTCCTGATTTCACATTTAGGTCTTTAATCCATTTTGAGTTTATTTTTATGTGTGTTGTGAGAAAGTGGTCCAGTTTCATTCTTGGTATGTGGGGGTTTCCCAGCACCATTTATTGAAAAGACTGTCTTTCCCCCATTGTATATTTTTGCCTCCTTTGTTGTAGATTGACTGTGTAAGCATGGGTTTATTTCTGGGCTGTCGATTCCATTCCATCGATCTAGTGCCGTGTCATCTGCAAATGGTGACAGTTTTACTTCCTCCTCACCAATGTAGACTTTTTAAAATTTTTTAAAAATCTGATTGCTATGGCGAGGACTTCTAGTACTGTGTTGAATAATGGTTGTCAGAGTGGACATCCTTGTCTTGTTCCCGATCTTAGGGAAAAAGCGTTCAGTGTTTCACCAGAGTAGGATGTTAGCAGTGGGTTTGTCATAGAGGACCTTTATAATGTTGAGGTATGTTACCTCTGTACCCACTTTGTTAAGAATGTTGATCATGAATGGATATTGAATTTTGTCAGATGCTGTTTCTGCATCTGTTGAAATGATCATGTGACTTTTATCCTTCATTTTGTTAATGTGTATAATGCTGATTAATTTGCATAAATTGAACCATCCTTGTGCCCCTGGAATAAATCCCACTGATTGTGGTAAATGATCCTTTTAATGTATTTTTTAATTTGGTTTGCTAATATTTTATTTGCATCTACATTTATCTACTGGCTTGTACTTTTCTTGTGGCATTCTTGTCTAATTTTGGTGTTAGGGTAATGCTAGCCTCATAAAATGAGTTTGGAAACGTTCCTTCCTCTATTTTTTTTTTAATAGTTTAAAGATAGTTGTTATCTCTTTTTTAAATGTTTGGTAGAATCTACCTGTGAATCAGCTTGGTCCTGAACTTTTGTTTTTTGGTAATTTGTTGATTTACAGATTCAGTTTCATTACTATTAATTGGCCTGTTCGGATTTTCTATTTCTTCCTCATTCAGTCTGGGAAGATTTTATATTTCTAGGAATTTATTCATTTCTTCTAGTTTGTGTAAGTTGGCATATAATTTTTTGTAGTAATCTCATTTTTTTTGTATTTACCATTTGTAACTTGTCCTCTGTCATTTATGATTTTGAGTCTTTTTTTCTTGATGAGTCTAGCTAAAGGTTTATCAGTTTTGTTTGCTTTTTCAAAGAACGAGCTCTTAGTCTCGTCAATCTTTTCTGATGTGGGCGCTTTTTTTTGTCTCTATTTATTTTTGCTCTGATCTTTATTTTCCTTTTTTTTTTATTTTTCTTAAAGATTTTATTTATTTGAAAGAGAGAGAGAGAACAAGCGGGGAGGTGGGGCAGAGAGGGAGAAGCAGGCTCCTGCTCAGCGGGGAGCAGGGAGCCCAATATGGGGCTCGATCCGAGGACCCTGGGATCATGACCCAAGCCGAAGGCAGACACTTAACCGACTGAGCCACCCAGGCGCCCCTGTTCTTTCTTTATTATTTTCTTTTTTTTTTGCTAAGTTTGGACTTTGTTCTTCTTTTTCTGGCTTCATTAGATGTAGAAGTAAATTGAGATTTTTCTTGTTTCTTGAGGTAGGCCTGTATCGCTATAAACGTCTTTCTTAGAACTTCTTTTTCTGTGTCCCAAAGATTCTGAATTGTCGTGTTTCCATTTTCATTTGTCTCCAGGTATTTTTTCTCTTTGATTTTTTGTTCACACATTGGTTGTTTAGTAAAATGTTATTTAGCCATGTTTGTGTTTCTTCCACTTTTCTTGTAATTGATTTCTAGTTTCATATGGTTGGATAAGACAGTTGATATAATTTCAGTCTTCTTAAATTTATGAAGACTTGTTTTGTGGCCTATTACGTGATCTTGAATGTATATTCTGTGGTTTGACCTGGAATGCACTATATATCTCTGTTAAGTCCATCTGGTTTCATGTATCACTCAAAGCCATGGATTCCTTACTGATTTTCTGTCTCAGTGATCCATTGATATAAGTGAGGTGTTAAAGCCCCCTACTGTTATTGTATTACTATCAACTTCTCCCTTTATGTCTGTTAATATTTGCCTTATATGTTTAAGTACTCTTATGTTAGTTACATAAATACTTGTTATATCCTCTTAAAGAAGTCATCCCTTTATCCTTATGTAATGACCTTTTTTGGTCTCTTGTTACAGTCTTTGTTTTAAAGTCTGTTTTATCTGACGTGAGTATACCTACCCTAGCTTTTTTTTTTTTTTTTCCAGTTTCATTTGCAACGTGTTATTTTTCTGTCCCTTTACCCTCTGTGTCTTTAGGTCTGAAGTGAGTCTTCTGTAGGCAGCATATAGATGGGTCCTGTTTTTTTATCCATTCAGTCATTCTCTTTTGATTGGAGTGTTTAGTGCATTTACATTTAAAGTAATTATTGACAGGTATGCACTCACTGCCATTTTGTTGTTTTCTAGTTTTTGTAGTTCTGTTTTCTTCTTCTCTTGCTCTTTTCCCTTGTGGTTTGATGGCTTTCTTTAGTGTCATGCTTGGATTCATGTCTCTTTACTTTTTGTGTATTTATCATAGGTTTTTGGTTTGTGTGTGGTTACTGTGGGGTTCATATGTAACATCCTGTGTGTATAGCAGTCTATATTGAGTTGATCGTCAGTTAAGTTCGAACACATTGTAAAAGCACATTGTTTTTATTTCCTCCTCCACGTTTTATATATGTCATATTTTACATGTTTTTATTTTGTGTATCCCTTGGCTAATTTTTGTATGTGTAATTTAACCTCCTTACTAGTTTGTAAGTGAACACACTACTGGGTGTGGCAGTGCTGGTGCCTGTGGGCAGGTGCGTTGCATGGGCTGGTTCTTCAGGGGAGGGCAGGGACAGGGCACATGGTGCTGCAGGGTAGATGGAGAGTGTCAGAACTGGCTCAAAAGCCTCTGGTTCTCTAGGGTGGGGGGCAAGAAAAATTGCATCAGCCAGCACTTTTGTTCCCAGAGAACAAAAGAAGTCTGCAGATCTCTGCCCCTCTGGCATACATCCTCAAGTTAGTCAGTGAATCTTTCCCTGTATGCCAGGTGCCTTTCAGACTCCTGCGTCTGTGCTGTGTCTTGGGCTGTTGTTGAGCATGCTGGCTATTCAAGGGCCAAGACTCCGTTTCCAGTAGCTCCCTCGCTCTCCCTGAGTTCAGCCCCACTGGTTTATGAAGCTCCCAGAAGGAGGCCTTGCTGATTTTCAAAACCAGATGTTTTAGGAACCAGCCTTCACAATGTGGATCCCCAGGGCCAGGGGTGCCCAGCGTAGGGCCTGACACCCTCACTCCTTTGTGCCCGCGATGTCCCTAACATTTGTGGGGTGTCACACCTGGGGTTTACTTCCCGATTGTGTCTGTACCCCTCCTCATGTGGCTGCCGCTCCAGGTCTAGCTGTGCAAGGCCTGTTCTGCCAGTCCTCAGGGGCTTTGCAGAGTGAGTTGTAGTATGTGTAGTTGTTGCCTTACCACAGGGGAGGAGGGCGAGTTTGGGACATTTTCTACCCCACCATCGTCCTGGACTCCATCCTGTAGTTTCTTAAATGCCCAGGTGATTCTGATATGCAGCTGAATTTGAAAACCACTAGATTGAGATTTTGTCCCTCGGGTAATGATAATTTCAGCTAGGGTTGCCATTAAAACAGGAATGGGCATGTTCTTTTTCACCGATCCCATATTCCTTCAGTGGGTAGTTTCTGAGTACTATTACGTGCCAGACACCGTGCTGGGGACTTGGATGAAACTTGCTTTGAAATGTAGCATTATTGCGAATCTCCGGGTACTGTGGTAAAAAATCAGAAATGTGAATGTGAGGTTTTCAGGGATCACACGTGATGGTGCATAAAAATCCAGATTGTGTACTGTTGAGACAAATCTGTTTTTAACATTTTATTTTAGAAAACGAGCGGGGAGAGGGACAAGCAGAGCCTGACGTGGGGCTCCATCTCACAACCCTGAGATCGTGACCTGAGCTGAAACCAGGAGTCAGCCGCTTAACCAGCTGAGCCACCCTAGCGCCCCTGGTTTTTCGTTCTTGCATATTTCCACTGATGTTCTTATTCAACAAGTTGTTTTAAAATTTAAATGTTTATTTTGAAGCAGATGTATGCCCATGTAGTGACAGCGGCTGAAAAGAAATTTAAAAACCAGATTTTGTGATAACCGGTAAATTTGGTACAAGTGGAGTAGAAATATTCAAATTTATTATATCTGTAATGATGAGCTGGAACGAGTCTCAATAAGAACACTTTATGCATTTATTCAACATTTATTGAGCATGCTGGGTGCTGGGAACGTGCTGGGAGCAAAACACAGGAAGAGTGAGGTCTTGCCCTCAGCTTATACCCTACCGGTGTGACGGAAGATGCAGTGCATTACACTGGGAAGTGAGGGGAAGGAAAAGTACTCCGATGGAATGGGTGGTAGACCTGGTATAATGAGATCTGCAGGAGGAACAGACAGAGAAAGGTAAAAGAGGAGTTACGGCTTCACAGCAAGATGTGCAGAGGCCCTGGGGAGCACTGACTTCCAGGAGCACCTTGTGTGTTATTAGAATCAACGTAGATCCCTGGAGTGAGGGAAGGGTGGGAGGCAATGCACCAGGACGAAGCTGCCAGCGGATTTTCAGTGCAGAGCGTGGGAGAGATGGGAGGTATGATCCAGTTTACTCAAGTAGAATCTGAGAAACATTTTATTGGAGAGCAGAAGTGAGATGAGAATAAGAGGGAGGCAGGATCAAATGAAAGGTGGATCGGCAAGAACAGGTAAGAGTTGATGAGGACTGAAGTTTGAGGTCCAGAGAGACATGAGAGGCCTAGTTCTAAAGATGTTGGCTTCCACAGGTCAGGTCTTCAGTGTGCAGCCTGCTTGCACCTGAGCCTCATTCCTGGTTTAGGAAATGGTAATCCTTAGAAGACACAGAAGACACTGAAGTAGAACTTGACCTCACGTCTCTATCTTCTTGAAGAGAGTACATGGTTTGGTTTAGGTCCTGAAGTACCTCAATCTCTTCCTTCAGTTGCTGCTGCCTTTCTTCATATTGATGGATTTTTTTCTGTATTGCTATGATAAAAAGAAATGAAATTTCAGGTTAGTAGTTTTATAAACAATGTACTATTTCTTTTTTTTAATGATTTTATTTATTTATTTGACAGAGATAGAGACAGCCAGCAAGAGAGGGAACACAAGCAGGGGGAGTGGGAGAGGAAGAAGTAGGCTCCCAGCGGAGGAGCCTGACGTGGGGCTCGATCCCAGAACGCCGGGACACGCCCTGAGCCGAAGGCAGACGCTTAACGACTGCGCCACCCAGGCACCCCAACAATATACTATTTCTAGCCTCTTTCACTTGGAAGTGCATAATACACACTTCTGTGAGCCAGAAGAATCTAGGGCCTTGTGAGCAGGAAATGATTCTTTTATGTCTTTGCTTCCTCTTCTAATTCAGGATAGAATTCTAGTTTTTATCACATAAAGCTGGTCAGTACATCTTTAGTCCCTTTTGTGTATCTTTGAGAAGTCAGAAGTAGGGACTGTATAGCCTTCATGCTACACTGTACCCCTTTGTTGAGAGATAATAAGTGGGGAGAGCTTGTGCTTAGAATATCAAGGATAAGGGCAAATCTTTCATAAAAATGCATCCAATTTTTAATGTTACATAAAAGCTTTTGGTTTTATTTAGAAATAGGAAGGCCTTTAATGTGGAAACTTAGGAAGATTAATAAGGCTTTATAAATAACAGTATTGCTCAGTGACAATGTCATTTTTTGAAACTTAAAAGTTGAAGAATTTAAAAACACACACATACAATCTTTCTCTAGAATACCTGTAGTTAACTTTCTGGAACATTAGAACTGAGCAACATTAAATTAAGTAAGAGAGTCTGTCTCAGTAGGGATGTCAAGTTAGGCCTTTTAAGTTGGTTCTAATGCAATTCCAAATAGTGTCTCCTCTTGGTGCCCCCACATCCCCCAAGTACTACACTGTAATGTATATCCTCCCAACTAACCCGTGCACGTAGTGGAAATGTGACTTTTATATGAAAGTAACACAGATCAAAGTCCCCTAATAAGGCTTTTTAGAAGATTTTAAAGGATTCTGTTAAAAAGTATGTGGATGCTCGCACTAGCAGTGAGCAGTCCGAGAATGAATGTAATACAAAATCTGAATGGAGAGGACACTGCGGTTGTGCAGCTTAGGGGGAGCTGTTCACGCCCAGTTCTGTGTCCCACTCGGGCTGGGATGTGCAGTGCACAGCCTGTCCAGAAGTCAGATCAGACTCACCTGTAAGTGGAAATTTAGCCGGTTTCGAAAGCATCTTAATGGTGGGAGGACCTACTCACTAAAGGGTTGAGGTATTATTAACATACAGTGAGTGTCAGATTAGTTTCAGGTGTACAATATAATGATTCAACAAAATCTTTCTATAAAATAGCAACCATCTAAGTCTCTGCCCCCACCAGGCTTGCTTCTTTTTCAAAAATGTCTTTTTTTTTCTTGCTCGTCTTTAGAATCAATGAACTGCAACCCTCCTTCCCCCGGTTAGATTGAGGATTAATATTCGGAGAATTAAAATTTGTACACATCAAATCAAGTGAGAGGGAGTCAAGCAGCAGTGTGGTCATGGCCTTGCCACAGCCCAGCTCCTGCTGAGTCCCGAACCTCCCATTTTGCAACCAGAGTAGAAACAAAAAATCGAGTTTTTTCTGATTACTAAGGTCTTGTGTATATGTAGAAAATGTGGACAATCTGTCCAGCCACCTACAGATAACGACTGTTCCCATACAGGTGCATTGTGGGGTGGGGGGGGCTCGTATTGCTTTATGGTGGACTTTTTCATTTAGTAAGATGATGTACATTCTTTTAGAATGATTATCACCTGAATAGTATTATATTACTTCAGTATATATAAATATTTGTAAACTATGCTGCTCGGTTATAACTCATACCTGCTTGAAAATTTACAAATGTGTCTTCAAACAATTTACAGTCAAAAAGTGAAGTCCCGATTTCTTCATAGTCTGTAGGGAGAAAAACATTTTCAGTTTTAACTTAAATAATTGATATAGGCAGAAACCCCTTACACACTAACCCCAAATAAGGAGAAGTACACAGAACAGTCCAGCACTGTGCAACTTCCGTATCAGTCTGCGGGAGCAGCAGTGTCCCCGGGGGACTGGGCGGGGGGAATGCAGATGCCTGGCACCTCTACCAATCAGAAGCTCCAGGGCTGAGGCCTGCTGATGTGTTTTAACAAGCCCTCCAGGGATTCTAAGGGGCATGTTCAAGTTTGAGAAGTACTTAAAGTAAAGAGGAAATGAATGGAAGAATGTAATGAATGAATTTTTTGGAAGTTTGCTTTTAATTTCACTTTTTGATTTTGTCCTATAGAAAATAATCTCTTTCAAATAATCACCTACTTGATATTGGTGCCTACAATATAAACTGTCAAGCTTTTCCTTGTAGACTGCTTTATCATCAAGTTTTTAAGCTCCCGGTGTAGGGTCGAAGAAGGCTAAGTGGCTCCATATACAAATGGAACTCTAAGAGCTCTTTATGCAGGGTCACATTAACTAAGGGAAACATCAAACAAAACATTTTTTCTTCTATAAACTTTGAGTTGACATTATCAAAAAAGACATAAGGAACAGAATTTGAGTCAAATCAAAACTGTAACATGATGCCATTCTCCGATGTTAGCAACAAGCGGTGAGGGGGCAGATGTGTGACTGCCTGTGGTTCTGAGCGGACACTCAGCTACCCGCGTCTGCAACACCCATCACAGCTTGCAGGGCACCAGGCTGCTTTTCACTGAATTAATGAGTTTGTGAATATCCCACATCCTGTTGATGCATAAAAGACTAGAGATCTGGAAAAGACATTGCATAGAAAGAAAATGTGTACTTTTGCTTTGTTTTACAAGTAGGTTTGCGTGAAGTCCCTACATGTAGAAATGTTTCGGTACCTGAATCAGAAGCGGTGTCACCCATGAGTCTTTCCTGAATCAAATGAAGTTTGTCTAAAATTTCTTCAAATAAATCATTAAGAAGCCCCGCTTCCTTACATTTCCTAAGAAAATCAATCTTCACAGTTGCATCTAAGAACAAGAAACACAAATCTTAGGGCAGCTCTCATGTCCCTTTACGGTCATTTCTTCAGACCTTGCGTAGAGGTGGGTGAGCGCAGTCAGCAGGATAATAAATACAGCACCTCTGTCTTTTAATTGTAATTTCATCATACCTCGTGTTTTCCTCACTGAAACAATGTTACAAAAAGTGAAAATAAAAACTTTTCTGCTTAGACTATCTGAATCAAGAGAATTTTCTAAAATTTAGCTTCAAATCTCTGAGATAATAGCTCCCATCATTTTTTCTGTCACAGTTACTGTGTGTTACTATGGAATGTCTGTTTCCCTGACAGCTACAGTGACGGCTTCCGGGGTCACAGTACAAGAGGTAGTAGCATGGGACTGGATTCTGAGCTCAGGTAACCCTGGCTTCTAGACCAGGAAGTGTATCCTTTCTTTCTTAATACCAAAGAACAATAGACCATCCCCACCTTTGAGCTGGGACTATGATACAGTGGATAGTTATTGTAAGAATAAAAACCTTTTATCATTAAGTCTAGAAGAATAAAGTGGGAGACCAACTTTGAAATAAATGGGTTATTTTTATAAGTACTGTAGGTCATATTTGATACAAAATTTATAGCAAACCTGTGTGTCTGCCATCCTCTTCCTTCATTTGTGTTACGAATCTATCTAATGTCAACATTTCAGGTGGCTAGAGGGAGAGAAAAATCAAGATTACATTGATTCACCATCGACATTTAATGTGTAAAATGAAAACCAGTCCTTAGTTGCATACAATTCGATGATATGCCTGTGGTGAAAATCATGCCCCATATTCATCAGTAGTTCACATGTAAACATCGAATTATTTTTGTATAACAAAACATCCAGAGGTATTGCAAGCTCCTCTTGTATAAACAGCAAGAGGTGAAGGTTGCTGGCTCATATTAATTTAGCTCATATGAGTGAATGTATGGAAAATGGTTTCAAATCCCCAAAATGCTTCATACACTTTGCACATAATAGTAATACAGAAAATGACGAAAGTCACAAATGAGGTCAAGTGTGGGTCATGCAGCTAAGAAATACTTGGTTAGGTAAGGATGCTTTACTGCACCTCTGCCCATTTTAAGACCATAAGCACACTGTGGGCTCAGATACTTTCACTGATGTGGTACAGGACATGTGTTATAGGAGCCATGGGACTATCACCTCCTGAAAGTCATGTGCTGGGATACCCAACACATCCAGCTTTTATAGTCATCTCATCATGGTTCTGTTACCATTTCACCAGATATTTGGTTAAAATTAGGAAGAAACTGTGTGAAGAAACTGAAAGCTATAATAAAATGAAGTCAGATTACCTGTACATGAATGTCTGTTGAGAGACGTTTCTTCCTTCCTCTTTTTCTTTTCACTCCTGAAAAATAAGTTGAAAATACAAATCATGTAGAAACCAGAATCCATAAAGGAAAAGACTGATGCTTGCCTACATAAAATAGAAAACTCTTACATACTAAAAGTTATTAAAAAGTCAAAAGATACAGCAAACTTACACTAAATGTTTGCAACACATATGATAAAGCACAAATTTTCAAAATATAAAAATCTTATAAATCAATATAAAAAAGATGAGTAGAAAAATAGGCAAATGGGGAACCCTCTAAGAAGAGTTCATTAAATAGAAAAACAGACTGGGTCACAGGAAAACAGATACACAGATCAAAAGGGGAATACACTCAATTTTACTCATAAGATATGCAAAATAATGAATTTTCCACCCATCAGACTGACGCAGATGAAGGTGTTTACATAATGTTTGTTTGCAAGGACTGGGGTAATTGTGTACTGCTGGTGCAGCCTCTTTGGAAGAGAATTAGCCAGTTGGTACCAGTTTCATTGTTCATACTTTTTGACCCAGTTATCTACACGAAGTTTTCCAAATGGTACAGTTGCATAAAGGTACAAAGATGAATGGGGAAAAATGTTAACTACACTATTTAATGTGATAGAAAAAAAAATGGGGGGGGCGCCTGGGTGGCACAGCGGTTAAGCGTCTGCCTTCGGCTCAGGGTGTGATCCCGGCGTTATGGGATCGAGCCCCACATCAGGCTCCTCTGCTATGAGCCTGCTTCTTCCTCTCCAACTCCCCCTGCTTGTGTTCCCTCTCTCGCTGGCTGTGTCTATCTCTGTCAAATAAATAAAATCTTAAAAAAAAAAAAAAAATGGAAATAACCTCAGGGCCCATCATGCAGAGACTAGTTCAGTTGTAATTCACCTATACAACTGAATAATACACACAATGGAATATGCAGTCTTTCAAAAATTTGATTTGTACAGATATGGAAGGATGTCTGAATGAAAACAAAATACAGCAGTAGGTATGTTTGTATAGGAAATTTTTAGAAGAATCCAAATGAAACTGATAGTTTCTTCTGGGGAGAGGATTCACAACTGTGTTGTGTCTGTGTAAAAAAATTTTTAATTTAAAATATTGGGGTGCTTGGGTAGCTCAGTGGAGTGTCTGACTCTTGGCTCTAGTCAAGAGATTAAGCCCCTTGTCCGGCTTCATGCTAAGTGTGGAGTCTGCTTGAGATTCTCTCTCTCCCTCTGCCCCTCCCCCAGCTCATGTGCATGCTTCCTCCCCCAAAAAATAACTACATTGTTACCTTTCCCTATCAGTAAACACTGATTATAGCTATATTTTTTATAATAATTCCTGATAAAAGGGTATTGACTGAAAAATAAGGGTAGCAATACTGTTTAGAGACTGTTGTTTACCACCAAAAAATGCAACTGGCACGACGTGGCACTAAACCTTTTCCAAAGAGGTCCTAAGTCTGGTCCACAGTGAGCATTCCAGATTTAGTGCTGGTGAGACACTGCTATTCAGGCGAATACAGAGGCCATTCACGAGTGAATGTACATCCCATAACTCCAGTTAGCCAGGGCCCAGTTTTCCTTAATTAAAACTGAAATGCTAATCATGCATTCTTAGGACATTTTAGGGAATGTGCAGCAATTTTTCAGTTTTATCTACTGGAAATGCTGATATTCTTTTAGAAGAGAAGCAGTTACAAAAGTCAAAAGGTTTTTACCACGTCCTCGTTTGGCCCTCTGATTGTAGTGAGGATGGAAGGTACCAGACAGAGACTTTCCTTGGAGTAGGTCTAGTTTGAAAAGAAGAAAAGTTAGTCCTATTATATGCACGCTGCACAAAGAAAATGGCAATTTTATAAGTACGTAAAAATTTAACTCAAATATTTGTATTTAATTCAGTGAGGCTAGTAATCAGGATATTCCATGTCTTACCTAAATGTATACCTTTCTTTAAACCCACAGTGCTAAATTTTAGAGACTTACCATTATAAGCGTTGTTCAATGGAGCATGTTGTTTGCAAAACACTCTGAAACATGCAATTTCAAAGAATTGTTAAATATTTTTACTTACACTTTTTAAATATTATACCTATTTTCTTATGATTTAAAAAGGAACTAACCTATTTTTCATGATGGCTTTACCCTAAATATTTGTAAAAGAAAAATGCTGTCCAAACCTGTGTAAGTTACTGACCCTCATCAAATGCGGACGGAGGCTCTGTCAGATGCCTTTTGTGCTCTCAGCCCTCAAGCTGGTACGCTCTCTGAAGGCGTGCGTGTGAAACATTTTGAACAATGGTAAGTAACTCATATGGTGGTCAGTGGGATTTTACTGTATAAAGAAAGCTATCTAAAGATCTAACATCTAAGACAAATTTTCACCTGACTACACCAAGTTCTGCTGATTTTCAACAATAAATAGCACAAAATTGCATGCATGAATTTTTGGGAAAGTAGTTTTCTAACTCAACAGCTATCTCCCCCTGACTTGAGAGTTGAACTATGAATCTAGAACGGATCAATGCCCTGGAAGAGAAGGAAGCAGCCTTGCAGGCTATGAAGAAGAAATGGAATGAGTAAATTTTGAGGAGGGGCACAGGCCCCATTTCTTCCCCAGGCTCTATCCTTCTCAGCCCCCAGGTACGTCTCCTTTCCTTAGGGTGCTGACCCTCGGGAGGCAGGCTCCCTCTTGCCTATGGGAACGTATGAATTCTTCCTGTCTTACACCAATTTCCACCTCTTACATGCAGTCTTCCTGGCAACCCATCCCCTGCTCCAAGCAAAATTAATCTCCTCACCCTTTGGATTCCAGTATCTAAGCACATTCGTTCGCCAGGCACTTAACATTTTTTTTATTATGGAAAATTTCAAACATATCTAAAAGTGGAGGAGAGATGATGAGCCCCATGGGCCCCTACTCATCACTCAGTTTCAACAGTTACCAACTCAAGGCCAAGTCAGTTTCATGCGAACCCCCTCCTGCTCCCGTCATGCCATGTGCTTCAATGGGTTCTGGCCTCTCTGGTCCTTCCAAAAGGTGCTAGGTTCTCTGAGATTTAGCCCATGTCCTGTTCCTCTTTATATTCTCACTGCACCTAGCAAGATACTTTGTGTATGACAGGCACTCTAACAACTGAATATTTAAATTCAATTAAAAAGTGCATAGAAGTTCACCTGATATTATGACAAAAATGATTATTTCATTGAGTCTCTATTCATTGGTTCTACTAACACAAGACCAGTATTTTTGCAAACTTTAAAATATAGCAGGAATTGACTCCTTTTTGTTCAGTCTTATAGCTCTGCTAATAACAGTATGTCTAGTGGGTGTTTGAGGTCATTATGGAAGTCAAAATAAAATGAGCTCTTTGGGAAGATTAAAAAAAAGTGAGGATAATACAATCTATGCGCTTCTGAGAAAATCAAATATAAAAAGTATGATACAAAATTAACGATTTACACATTCCTTTCTAGTCTCAAGCAATACAATACCTATGGAACTTGCTCAAAATCAGATATAAAATTATTTAGCAAATTCCTTTTAATAATAGGCTTGCCCATATTGTTTTAGAATATAGGCCCCTAAGCCTGAAGAGGATATGGTGGTGAAGAGCAAGAACTCCAGAGCTCTAAAGCCCAGCTCTGCCACTCACCAGCTGTGTGACCTGGGGACAAATGACTAAGTCTCAGGGCCTCAGTGTCTGAATCTGTAAAGAGGGATAATAATATCTACCTCACTGGGTTGTTATGAGGATTATATGTGTTAACATTTGTAAAGTACTTGGAAGTATTTCTGGCACAAAGTAAGGGATTATTAGATAAAATAAAACAATGTAGTACCTGAAACACTTTGATGAAATTGGGGGTGTGTGCCCAAAGGGGGAAAATTCTAGCCTCCAAATGCAATTTTAAAATATTTAGGATCTGGGGCGCCTGGGTGGCATAGCGGTTAAGCGTCTGCCTTCGGCTCAGGGCGTGATCCCGGCGTAATGGGATCGAGCCCCACATCAGGCTCCTCCGCTGGGGGCCTGCTTCTTCCTCTCCCACTCCCCCTGCTTGTGTTCCCTCTCTCGCTGGCTGTCTCTATCTCTGTCGAATAAATAAATAAAATCTTTAAAATAAAATAAAATATTTAGGATCTCACAAAAATCATATTAAAAAGATAATGCTCTCATTCAGAATATTGTGAATGAAAATATTATTTCACTGAAATTTAAAATATTCCATCAGAATGTATGCACATGCCCCAAAGAAGTGAGAAGTATCTGCCTGGCTCTTCAACTTCAGTCCATCATTTTCTTTTTTATTCCATTTCATAACTTTAAAAAAGGCCAAAACTTCTAGAAATCTTTTTAACTTTATATGACATGTTTTTTTTTTTTAAGATTTATTTATTTGACAAAGAGCACAGCAAAGGGGAGAGGCACAGGGAGAGAGAGAAGCAGGCTCCCTACTGAGCAGGGAGCCCAATGTGGCGCTTGAACCCAGGACCCTGAGATCATGAAGGCAGACGCTCAACTGACTGAGCCACCTAGGCGCCCCAATATGACATGTTTTAGACTGCATCCACATACCAAAAAACTGAACATGACCTGAATCAATTCAGTTAACAACTGGCTTTCTGATTTCATCTGATTAAACTGTCTAATTATTTAACTGAATGCAATCTTTCATCAAAAGGAAGATAAGTTTCTTCCTGGATAAAACAAATACAATTCTATTGGACTTGAAATATGCCTTACTGGGTCAAAATTAACATTAAAGAATTATTGAAAGAAGGGAATTAAGATTTAAAAGCCAAAGGCAATTCAAACAGGATTAATTTCTTCAAGAACTTAATGACTGATTAGTATATTTGCTTCACAGTTTATCATTTTTAAAAGCTCTTTATAGGGGCGCCTGGGTGGCACAGTGGTTAAGCATCTGCCTTCGGCTCAGGGCGTGATCCCGGTGTTATGGGATCAAGCCCCACATCAGGCTCCTCCGCTAGGAGCCTGCTTCTTCCTCTCCCACTCCCCCTGCTTGTGTTCCCTCTCTCGCTGGCTGTCTCTATCTCTGTCGAATAAATAAATAAAAAATCTTTAAAAAAAAAATAAAAATAAAAAATAAAAGCTCTTTATAGGTAAGACAGTGGTGAGAGTGGTGGGGAAAAAAACATTCATTCAGCAGAGAAGATGGATAAACCATGGACTTGCGGCTAAGAAGCCTCCTGTTTGCACAAGAGAGCAACAGTGACCTGGTTCTAGGTCCTGTGACCACCCATTAGGTCACTCACACAAGTATGGCAACCAGGGAAAGAAGGCATGCAGGAAGATTAAAACCAGAACCAACTCTGCTATTTTCTTTCTATGATATTGAGGGAAGGTACTGTGAAATCAGGTTCCCAACGGAGCATCCCCCAAACCACGTTCTTACTTGGAAACCATTTGCATAAAATTATCTTTAAAAATCTCTTTGTGGGGGTGCTGGGTGGCTTAGTTGGTTAAGCATCTACTCAGGTCATGATCCCAGGGTTCTGGGATCGAGCCCCACATCGGTCCAGCTCTCTGCTCAGTGGGGAGTCTGCTCCCCCCCCACCCCGCTTCCTTGCTCTCAAATAAATAAACAAAAATCTTTTTAAAAAAATCTCTTCGTCTTCAGGGCGCCTGGGTGGCTCAGTCATTAAACGTCTGACTTTGGCTCAGGGCGTGATCCTGGCGTTCTGGGATCGAGCCCCACGTCAGGCTCCTCCGCTGGGAGCTTGCTTCTTCCTCTCCCACTCTCCCTGCTTGTTTCCTCTCCCACTGGCTGTCTCTCTCTCTGTCAAATAAATAAAATCTTAAAAAAAAAAAAAAATCTCTTCGTCTTGGGACGCCTGGGTGGCTCAGTTGGTTAATTATTTGCCTTCACCTCAGGTCATGATCTCAGGGTCCCGGGATGGAGCCCTGCGCATCAGGCTCCCTGCTCGATGGGGAGCCTGCTTCTCCCTCTCCCTCTGCCTGCCGCTCCCCCTGCTTGTACTCTCTGTCAAATAAATAAAATCTTTAAAAAAAAAAACAAAACCAAAAAACCCTCTTTGTCTTAATCTAACCATTCCTTATTCCATTTCCCCAAATGTAGCTTTAAAACTGTTTAATTATACATACTTATAAATTCCTCGAGATCCATCAGTTTGTAGAACTGCGTGGTCATTCTTGGCACAGAAAAAGTGGTAACTCTTGCTACAGGCTTTTAAGTCACATCCCACCGTGGCTCCTCTTTGATTACAAAATGCGCATTTCTACAGAAGAATAAATTTTACTGAGTAAGCACCTGTTTTTCATAATCTTTGTTAAAATTTAAAGTTAAAGACGTCATTAAATGTTATTTTTAAGTCAGCAGCCCTAATGTCCTCAGCCACAAATGTTAGGTATTTACATCTGGCTGCTCAGTTTGAAATTTCAGCAAAACCTCTGCTAAGTAAAGTACGTGGTTGGCACTGACCTGTAATGATCTGATTAAAAGCAGAAAGCCCTTTTTGTTTTTAAACAAACAAAACCTTTCTCTTTTTACAAGAGATTTCTAAAAAGAGATCTGTCCCGCACTAGGTAAGGGGTCCTGTTAGGGACACTGGGGCCTGTGGCGAGGGTGGCCGATGGTGCCACGGAGAGCTGTGTGACCCAGCATTCTCTCCCTCTCTTAGACCCAGATCCCTCCCTGGGGATAACACTGCCTGTCTCATAGTTTTACTGAGGATAACGTGAGATAAAGTAAGTGAAACCTCTCTGGAGTCTATGTAGTAGGGCCAAAAATTTAAAATTAAAAAACAAAACCCTGAATAGCAAATTTTTTCTAAGTTCAATTTATTTGATCTCTTGCTTTTCTATATTAGTCAACTGATGTGGTATTTTATATTATTGAAGGTGGTGTAGAGATGGCTAGGACAATATGTGGCCACAGCAATATAACTGGTTTAGGGGAGTCCAAGCATGCCCAAGGCTGATCTGATTTACAGCAGGCTCTGTCTGAATGAAGGGGAAGCACAATGAAACCACCTTGCAAACAGGAAATAGCTCAAACAATATCCTAAAGTCAGCATAAGCAACCATACATATAAAATTCAAATATGGATAAGAAATTAGATTATGCTAAAGGTGGAATTTCAAATCAGAGCACAAAGAAAGATCATTTAATTTGAGGGGGGCCACCTGGCTTTATGTGTAGAAAAAAATAAAGTTACATCCCTACCTCACAATATATTCCCAAATAAATTCTACATGGATTAAGGCTCTGAGAAAAAGTTTTAAAGTTAATAAAAATGTATGGGGTTAAGGTCAGGAAGGCTAAGCAAGGAAGGAAATTCAGGAGCCATAGAGAAAAAGACTGACAAATCTGACTACATAAAAAATTTAAACTTCCATTTTTATGGTGATAGCTACCAAAAAAACAATGAACATGTTTGAAAACAGAAACCGACTCATTAATGCAAAGAACAAACTGGTAGGCAAAAGAGGTGAAGGGGATTAAGAGGTATGAACTTTCTGTTACTAAAAATATAAATCACAGGGACATAACGCAGAGCATAGAGAATATAGTCAATGATACAGGAATATGGTGACGGATGGTAACTGGGCTTATTGTGATCATTTCGTAATGTATACACAGGTCAAATCACTGTGTTGTATGCCTGAAACTAATATTATGTGTCAACTGTATCAATAAAAAAAAAAATGTTTGCTGCATATTTAGTAAAGGGTTAAGACTGATAAACTCAGAGAAAAATGAAAACAGGCAAATCACAGAAGAAATACAAATGGTTAATAAAATTTCATTCCCTTAAAGACTACTGAGTAACTGTGATATGGCAGGCACTGTTCTAGGGTAGAGGGAAACAGCAGGGGACAGGGTCCTGCCCTTGTGAAGTTAACATTCTAGCGGAGAGAGAGAGACCATGATCACATAAAGCAAACTTAAAAACATAGTGATACATGTGTTGTAAATATCTTTTCCCAGTCTGTGTTTCGTTTCTTCACTCTCTTTAATTATGTCTTTTAATGAACATAAATTTCAATTTTAACATAAATAAGAATGGCTCTAGTAATCATAGCAATAAGACTATCGATATCAATATTTACCAAGTGCTTAATTAGTACAAAGAATGAGCTAATAAAAATATATGAATTATCTTAAAGAAACACAGTGATACATGCTTCATAAGAATTAAAATAAGGTATTGTCATTGGGTCCCTGTTTCAGATTGGGGGTCAGTTAAGGCTTCTCTGAGGAGGTGATACAGAAGTTTAGATTTGAATAATGAGAGTTGCCAGCAGGCAAAAAGCAGCGGAAAGGATATTCTAGGCAGAAGGTTTTATATTCTTGTGGCAAAAATGAGCCTCCTGTTGGCTAGCTTACTGGAAGGACAAGAGGGGTGGTCTGATGTTGATGGAGCAGAGATGAGGGTAGGGGAAGAGTCAGAGGTAAGATCCAAGGAGTAAGTAAAGGCTGAGTCATGTAGGGGTTACAAACCAGACTAAGGAGCTGGGATTTTGTCTTCGTACAATGGGAACATAAAGTGATCAGTATTTTATTTTTTAAAAAAAGATTTTATTTATTTATTTATTGGCGGGCGGGCGGGAGGGAGGAAAGGAGGGATGGAGAGAAAGAGAGAGAGAATGAGCTGAGGGAGGGACAGAGGGGAGGGAGAAGGAAAGAATCCCAAGCAGATACAGTGCTGAGCACGGAGCACAGAGCCCCAGAGCCCAGCTTGGAGCGCAATCTCATGACCCTGAGATCACGACCTGAGTGAAATAAAGAGTCAGATGCTCAACGGATTGAGCCACTCAGGGGCCCCAAGTGATCAGTATTTTATTTATTTTAATTTTTTAAAAAAATATTTTATTTATTTATTTTGACAGAGAGAGACAGCCAGCGAGAAGTAAACACAAGCAGGGGGAGTGGGAGAGGAAGAAGCAGGCTCTTAGCAGAGAAGCCTGATGTGAGGCTCGATCCCAGGACTCTGGGATCACGCCCTGAGCCAAAGGCAGACGCTTAACGACTGTGCCACCCAGGTGCCCCGTGATTAGTATTTTAAAGACACTATTGTGGCTGTGTGGAGAATGGGCTGGGGTAGGAAGGGCAGGAGGGAATGCAGAACAAAGATCAGTGACGTTTATCAAGTGTCCAAGGGAGATCCATGACTTTACTGCAGGGGATTAGTGACAGAGAGAAGGGGAGGACAGAGGGTCTGCAGGGTGACGCTGATAGGCTAGGAGCTGGGCTGGGAGGTTGATGAGAAGATGATGATGGATGAATGGTGGACAGTTCATTGAGGTGAGGTGTGAACAGGTTTGAATGGAGTGTATGTATGTGTGTGCAGGGGCTGGAACTGTGTTCACTGTCCAGTTTAACATGAGATGCTATTAGATATTCATATAGATATGTCAGGTTGGTTATCATGGCTGGAGGTATAGAGTCCCTGGCATAAGTATGGAATTGAAGCCATGGGAACTAGAAGAGGTCACACAGGAAAGATGTTCAGATGGAGGAAGGAGCCCAGGAGAGCCTTGGGGACTGCACACTTTAGAGGTTTAGCAGAGAAGGAAAAACTGCCAAGGTGCCTGGGAAGAAGCAGCCAGGAAGGCAAGAGACATAGTAGCAGAGTGTATGCAGGAAGTCAAAGGAAGAAAGTTCAAGATGCAGAGCACGGACACCTATATGATGAATACTGCCGAAAGGTCAGCTAAAGACAGAAGTGACATTGTAATTGACCAGGTTTTTTGTGTACAAAGGAGGATTTAAGATGACATGATCAGTTGATCATGGATATATGCTGAAGGAAATAATCAGGTACAAGGGGGACTACAGATGTGAATGGGATAAAGGGAAATGCAAGAGCCTAATCCTTAAGGAGGAGCAGGTATGACTCCAAAGTCTAAGTGGAGGACTGACTGACAAGAGGGAGGTCCCAGAGTCTGGAGACAGAAGTGGATGGGCAGTGGTTTGGATAGTAGGAGTTCTTGGCTAATGGCTTCCATTTCTCAGTAGAAATCAGACAAATATATGTATACCACCAAGATGAACCCTAATGTAAACTATGGACTTCGGGTGTTTTAATGATGTGCCAATGTAGGTTCATCAGTTGTAACAACGCACCACTGTGATGGGGGATGTTCATAAAAAGAAGGCTGTGTATGTGTGCGGGTGGGAAGTGTATGTGAAATCTTTGTACTTTCCCCTGAAGTGTTGTGTGAACCTAAAACTGCTCTAAAAAAAAGTCTATCAAAAATAATAAGGCATAGTCACCAACTTGGGGATAAGCAGTTGGGGTGGGGAGAGGTTTTAAAAAGAGATGAGAGGATATGAAACAGTAAAGGATGGGGGTGACATGTTGAGGTTCCTTTTGAGGTTTGTGGCCATGAATCTAAGATCAGTCAACACATTTGTGGGTTTTTGTCCAGTTGTTCAACTGTTCAAGTGCCAGTACTACTCAGCATATGCAGACAACAGACAGGAGCATTTCACCGGGGCGGGGGGTGGTTTGCTAGGTGAGTAAGGAAATGTGCGTGCGGGTGGTGTGGAGAGGGAGTCCAGGCTGTTCACAGGACAGTGGCTATGAGGTGGGGTCACTGACTGTAAAGGGATCATGGAAGAACTGCTGGGGCTTGGTGGGCTGGGAGGGAGGCAGATGCCTAAGAAGAACTAACGTTCAACCTCTCTCCAGTGATGAGGGGAAATGCAAGGTAATACTTCCTGTCAGACACGAAAAGTAACAAGATTCGTGATACTCATTTTTGTCAAGGGCTGGGAAGAGTGTTCTTTCATCCACAGAAGTACAAAACGGTACAACCTTTCTGGGGCCAGTTTATTAGCATGTTTCAAATTATTATTATTATTTTTTAGAGATTTTACTTATTTATTTGACAGAGAGCAAGAGCGTACACAAGCGGGGGGAGTGGGAGAGGGAGAAGCAGGCTCCCCACTGAACAGAGAGCCTGATGCAGGCTTGATCCCAGGACCTAGAGATCATGACCTGAGGTGAAGACAGACACTTAACCAACTGAGCCACCCAGGTGCCCCTCATGTTTCAAAATTTTTAAGGGAATTCTCTTTGACTCAGCCATTTCACTTCTAGGAATGTGCTTTACAGCAATGCTCAAACAAGTACACGGGATATGTGTACAAAGATGTTTACTGTGGCATTAGTTGTTATAGTGAAAAACCAGAGTCAACTTACCTAACAACAAGGAATGGTTTCATGCATTCTGGTCTATCCCACGGAATTCCATGAAGTCAGTAAAGAGGATGCCACAGTCATATGCCTATTGTTTTAGGAACATGCCACGTCTATCTTGCCTTCCAAAATTTTGCTCATCCTATTCCCTTTCCCTGAGATTCCTCCTTCCCCATCTTTGTTACCCTCTCTCCTCCCCAACTGGAAAGGCTTCCTGGGCCCCACCTGCACTAAGGTGCTTGACTGCTTGAGTGACCTGTGCTGACCCTTCTCAAAGCACATCAGGCTGTGCAGAAACTGCCCTCAAATATGTGTACACCTTGTAAAGACTAAATAAATGTTCCAGATCATAAACCTTACTGTCATGGTGGGCATTAGGTGCTCACACGTGCTGTACCACTTGCTAAGCCACAAAGGCTTTTCACAGAGGAAGTCTACTGTAACAGAACCAACAGGGTAGCCACTCCACACACTATCTTCCCAAGGGGAGCTGATCCAGGTCCAAGGGGGTTGATCCTGGTTAGTTATGGCCACCTTTAGCAACTAGAGCAGGAAGATGGGTGTGGCCTAATTAAATTTTCAGAAGGGGTCTTATTCAATGCTTGAGGATGAACTTTTTCTTTTACCAGACAGGAATAAGACTGACACTTCAGTTGTTGTCTGTGACCACCCTATGACCACAAGAGGACAAAGTGATGTGGACAGGATGACAGAAAGGACGACGGGCTCTTGATGACACCATTAAGCCACTAAATCAACCAACTCTGCAGCCAGCTTTCCCTCTGGCTAAGTGAGAAAATGAGCATCTTTTTTGTTAAAGCCAGTTTGAGTTGAGGATTCCTTCTGCTTATAGCCAAAAGCATTCTAACTCATATCTGGCTTTGCTGATGAAGCATTGTTCTGTTGAATCTCAGTTTCCAATACAGGTCCTATGTCTTTCAGTTCTCCAAGATGTGTCTCTATCCCTCGTTTATCAATCAAGTAGACTTTCTTTTGGAAACATCCCCTTCAATATCTGTTCCTCTTGTACGACTAATAAAATCATTTATACTTACCAGCTTCCTTCCTCTCTGGATTTCTTTCTTTACTGATTCCACATCAAAATTTCTATCTCGATTACATGGATCGTGATCCTCACATTCCACAAGTGCTGAAGAATATAGCTACAGATTGGGAAAAGAAAAAATTCAGGGTACGCACAAACTACCGTTGAAAGCTACAGACCAGAAAATCACAAAGTACTCACAAAGAGTGGAAGATGGATTAGGGGTATAAGGGTGACCACCTTTGGGGTATGTAAGCAGATCACAAGCCACCCTGCTTTTTTTTGGAAGTGGCCCCGATCCCCAGGCATGTTTTATACTGCATAACCCTGACCTGGTTGGGGCCCTGACCCGAAGCTGAGCCAACTGGATTCCCTATCCTGAGAGAGTGGAACAGACTCTGAGCCACATGGTAGACAGCAAGCCAGTCTGCAAAGAGAGGAATACAGAAACGAGGGATAGAGAGGACAAGAGGGCTTCCTGATGGCTTCCTAGCTACTGTTCTAAGACCTTCCTGCATGCCTGTCTTCAGGAGCCATGAAATGCCCCTGCAGTCTGATTAAAAACCCACTTTTATGTTTAGGTTGGCTTAAGTTTCTATGTGTTACCTGAATCCAACCCATCTCTGACTTAAAGATCAACATTACACAGTGCAATCACAAAGCAATCTACAGATTCAATGCAATCTCTACCAAAATACCAATAGCATTCTTCACAGAACTAGAACAAATAATACTGAAATTTGTATGGAACCACAAAAGACCCCAAATAGCCAAAGCAATCTTTGAGAAAGAAGAACAAAACTGGAAGTAGCACAATCTCAGATTTAAAGGTATACAACAAAGTGATAATAATCAAAACAGTCTGGTACAGCACAAAAATAGACATATAGATCAATGGAACAGAATAGAAACTCCAGAAATAAACCCATGATTTTATGGCCAACTAATCTTCAACAAAGAAGGCAAGAATATACACTGGGGGAAAGACTCTCTTCAATTAATGGTGCAGGGAAAACTAGACATGCACATGCAGAAGGATGAAACTGGACCACTTTCTTATACCATACACAAAAACGAACTCAAAATGGATTAAAGACCTAAATGTGAGACCCGAAACCATAAAACTTCCAGAAGAAAACATAGGCAGTAATCTCTTAGACACCAGCCATAACATTTTTCTAGATCTGTCTCCTCAGGCAAGGGACACAAAAGCAAAAATTAACTGTTGGAACCACACCAAAATAAAAAGCTTTTGCACAGCAAAGGAAACCATCAACTAAATGAAAAGGCAACCTACTGAATGGGAGAAGATATTGCAAATGACATATCTGATAAGGAGTTAATATCTCAAATAGATAAAGAACTATGACTCAATGATAAAAAAAAACACAAATAATCTGATTAAAAATGAGCAGAAGACCTGAAAAAATATCTTCACACAAAGATGTATAGATGGCCAAGAGACACATGAAAAGATTCTCAGCATAACTCAACATAGGGAAAAGTAAGTCAAAACCATAATGAGATATCACTTCACACCTGTGAGAATAGCTAGTATCCAAAAGACAAGAAATAACAAGTGTTGGTGAGGATGTGGAGAGAAAGGAACTCTTGTGCACTGTTGGTGGGAATGTAAATTGCAGAGCCACTGTGGAAAACAATACGAAGTTTCCTCAAACAACTAAAAATAGAAATACCATACGATCCAGTAATTCCCCTACTGGGTATTTACCCAAAGAAAATGAAAACACTAATTTGAAAAGATACGCTTACCCCTATGTTTACTGCAGCATTATTTATAAGAGCCAAGATATGGAAGCAACCTAAGCATCCATTGGTAGATGAATGGATAAAGAAGGTATGTAATACACACACACACAAACACACACACACACACCCACATGTGTATATATATACACACACAACGGAATATTAGTCATAAAAAAGAATAGTATCTTGCCATTTGCAACAACATGGATGGACCTGGAGGGTATCATGCTAAGTGAAATGTCAGGCAGAGAAAGACACATACCATACTATTTCACTTATATGTGGAAACTAAAAATAAATGAATAAAAAAGCAGAAACAGACCCATAAACAGAAAATAAACTGGTTTTAAAAGTTGCCAGAGAGGAGGGTGGGAGGGCACAGGCAAAAGCGTAAAGGGGAATGAGGGGTATGGGCTTCTAGTCGCGGAATGAGTAAGTCACAGGGATAAGAAGCTCAGCATAGGGAATATAGCCAACGGTACTGTAAAAGGACTATATGGAAATAGACGGCTACCCTTACAGTGAGCACACCATGATGCACAGAGTAGAATTACTCAATATGTTTACACCTGAAACACGTAACATTGTGTGTCAACTATACTTCAATATTTTTTATACTTTTTTTAAAAAGGTATTAGGAAAAGGTAATGAAACAAACAAACAAAAATCCAGGAAAAAGCTTAACCCAAAGTTTTAGACCTCTACAGAAAAAAAAATTATTGAACATTTCTGAAATTGAAAAAAGAAGACATGAATTGCTGGAGACAGACTGTGTTAATGGACAGAAATACTCATAACATTTTCCCCAAATTCATCTATACATTCAATGGAATTCCAGTTAAAATTCCAACAGGATTTTGTATGAAACCTTGTAAGCTGATCCCAAAATTCAAAGCACCAAAAAATAGCCATGGCTTATCATAAAATTATAGTAATTAAGACAATGTTGTACAAGGTCAGGGAGAGACAAAGTGACCAATGGAACAGAATAGAGACAGAAACAGATCTATGTGCAAATATTACATTGTTAGCACACTGGATTAAGAGTGAGGGTTCTAGGGGCGCCTGGGTGGCACAGTGGTTAAGCGTCTGCCTTCAGCTCAGGGCGTGATCCCGGCATTAAGGGATCGAGCCCGACATCAGGCTCCTCTGCTATGAGCCTGCTTCTTCCTCTCCCACTCCCCTGATTGCGTTCCCTCTCTCGCTGGCTGTCTCTATCTCTGTTGAATAAATAAATAAAATCTTAAAAAAAAAAAAAAAAAAGAGAGAGGGTTCTAGAAGTAGGCAGCCTGGGTAAGAATCCTGGCTCAGGCACTTACAGCTGTGTGACCTTGGGCAAGTGACTTAACTTCTCTGTGCCTCAGTTGTTTCATCTTTAGTTTGGGGATAATAATGATACCTACCTTTTAGGGTTAAGTTCCCAGAACATTACCTTACGCCTGGAGAATACTGAATAATAATGATAGTTATCATTATTATCACTATAAATCAATGAGAAAAGAACAGATTAGTCAATAAATAATGCTGGGAAAAGTGGTTAGTCATATAAAAAAAAAGGAGATGTCTACTTTACAGAGTGGTTCAAATAAATTCCAGTTGGATTAAGAAACTAAATGAGAAAAGCCAAATTTTAAAATTTGGGTGGAAAAAAGAACTTTAGTAAAGGAAAGAGTTTCTTAGGAGAAAAATCCTACAAATTATAAAAGAAAATAAGGATGAATTTAACTGCATTATAAGCCTCCGATAGGAAACACCACAAATTAAAAGCCAATGTACATAATAAAGCATTAGAATCTATTTACATAATCATATATATACATGTAAGTGTAATCAATATCTTAAAGACAAAATGCAGTCTATGAGCACAAGCCACAGAAGCAAAAGACAGAACTATGCATAAGCACAGCCAAATGAGGCACAATCGCACTAATAATCTCGGAAATGCAAACGAGACCATTTCACATCCATCCGAGAGGACAAAATTAAAATTTCATAATATCATATGAAATTTCATATGGCAAGGAAGAAGAGAAAAGAATTCTGAAACAATGCGGAAGTCAAACTTGGTGCCCTCCTTTTGGAGACCAATGTGGCCCATACAGGGAGGTGCAAAACGCTCCCTCTGTACCCAGCAATTCTGGTTTTAGCTATGTGCCCTACACCAGAGAAATTCTCCCATGAATTAGGAGACCTATATAAAGATGTTCATGACAGCTGGTTAGTTATATGAAAAAAAGTGGAAAATCCTAAATGTTTAAGCACGCCAGAGTAGTTTAGTAGTGACGGTCACAAAATGGAATTCTGTAACATTTGAAATTAAAGACTTAAGAGTTAAATTTATCACATGGATAAATCTCAATAGCCACAGAATTTGCTTGAAATTCTACAAAGTCCAAGAACATGTGAAACAATATCATATCTTGTTATAAGCACTTACATACATGGTGGGAACATAGAATCAAAAACACAAGATAATAAGAAACACCAAATCTGTGATGGCAATATATCTCGAGAGAGATGGTAGGAGGGAAACAGAGAGAATTAAAGAGCTCTTAACTATCTGTGTTTTATTTCCTTTAAAAAAAACTCAAGGTAAAGCAAATACAGTATGATTTTACAAATCTGGGTGCAATATCTATGGGTATTGGTTATATTTGAAATATCTCATCAAAATACCTTTGAAGAAGCTTCTTCATAATTGTGTTTGATCAGTTATAAGTAAAGCTAAAATGTAATTACAAGAGGATTAGATCTGAAACAGTTTAAAAAGTTAGAAAAATATGCTTCCCAAATTCCCACTTAAAAGCCTAAATCATGGCCAACTCATCATTCTGATTCCAAAGTACATTTATCTATTTTGGTATGTCCTTCCCTAAAAGGATTCATGTGTTTTTTAAGTAACTTACCAAACAATTTTCATGAGCAGCTATATTCTCTGATTGTGCAAAGTATAGGACACTATACTCGATGTCTTTGGGGCAGAGTGCACATGTCCTTTTTTCCATCTTTTCTGCAACCTGAAAGACACCTATAAGTAACATCCCTGATGAGAAATGGAAAAGTGGAACTTCTTGGTCTCTGTAACTCCTCCACCAGTCTTAAAGTATAAGGCAGGGCACTTGTTTTTATGAGAGATTCTCAACTCCCATAGAGGAAAAAAATATTGGTACCCAAGTGGAAAAGCAACTTATTGTGTATTTCTTAAATGGTTTAATACAAGAATGGACAATAATTAATGAATTCATTTAATATGTCTAAACGTGAGGAGAACTTTATTCAAGAAACACAACCAGTGGGTGCCTGGCTGGCTCAGTCAGAAGAGCATGTGACTCTTGATCTGGGAGTCCTGAGTTTGAACCCCATGTTGGGTGTAGAGATTAAATAAGTAAATAAACTAAAAAGAAAAAAGGAAAAAAAAAAAAAAAAAGAAACAAACAGAACCAGGAATTAAAATACAAAGCTCTCAAAACACTGCCTTGACATACTAAGCTCTCTATAATTGTCAACACAAACCAACAAGAAAACAATGATGTGCTCAAGAAATAGTACTCTGGTTAACTGCCTGTAAACAACTCTTTAGCTCCCTATGTCATACTCTATTCAAAAATAAATTTTGAGTGAATTAAAGAAGTAAATGAGCAAGGTGCTTTAATTTAAATGCACTTTATTTTTTTTTTAAAGATTTTATTTATTTATTTGACAGAGATAGAGACAGCCAGCGAGAGAGGGAACACAAGCAGGGGGAGTGGGAGAGGAAGAAGCAGGCTCCTAGCGGAGGAGCCTGATGTGGGGCTCGATCCCATAACGCCGGGATCACGCCCTGAGCGGAAGGCAGACGCTTAACGACTGCACCACCCAGGCGCCCCTAAATGCACTTTAATCTAGCATTATAATAAGTTCGGAGAGAAAGATACATAAAGGCAGGAAATCGATTTTTTTTTCCTAAAGAAATGAATAGAAGAAAGGAGAGGAAACTAACAGAAGGAGAACTAGGAAGAAAAGGGAAGAGACAGAGGGGGAAAAAAAGCCATCCGTTTCCACAACCCCCCACTGGGCATGTCAGTGACAGGTAATCTTCTCTAACGTATTAGTTTGCTGTTAATTTGGCCACACACATCCATTTAACAACTTGCTTGCCCTTTCCAATGTTTATCCTCTTATTGACTTGGTCTTCTGTAGAACACACTTCTGCTTTTAATCTTCAACTTTTTGTTTTGAAACAGATTTATTTTACCATTTAATGGTGAGAGTTTTAAATTTAGATGAGGTTAACCACTTAACGGGTTCCTAAAAGTTCTTTTTGTTATCCAAAAGTGTAAGAGCTCTTGGTCTCTCTCTGAAATCAGATCTTGCATTGCACAAAGTCAGAACACTGCTCTTTGGAGCAGCACTTATCTCACATTCAGATAAGTTTCTCCTTGAATTAATTCCTGTTTCCTGGATTTAGGTCCTAACTAGTAGGGATACAAATTTGTAGTCCCTCTGCTCCCCACCAACCACGAAAAAGGGGAGAGACTGAGAGAAAAACCCTCAGATGAAATGAAACAGGCCAGCTGCTTCTTTTCATTCATTTCAAACCACCACCATTTAATCAATATAAAATTCATTCTTCAGTATGAAGTCTTTGAAACCCAGTGTACTTTGCACCTATAGCGTGTCTTAACTGAATAAACCACATTTTTAAGTGCTCCACGGCCATGTGTAGGGAGTGGCTACTGTAGGGAACAGCACAGCAGAGGATCTAAGGAAACAGGAGACAGAATTGTTGCCTGCAAGAAGCTAACAAAATAAAATAACAGAATAAATGTCACAAAGTAATATAACTGCTGGGTGGAAAACACCATACATGCTATGGATCCAGGGGAGGAATCGCTCCCTGTGGGATTGGAGTGTTGCCAAGGTCATGGGTCTTGAGCTGCTACAACCTGGAGACAGAGGGAAAGGGGAAGGGAGCTGGGAGGGACTGGACAACAGAAGTAGCGATGTGGGAAAAGGCCAAGAGGTTTGACCAGGAGGCAGAAAACCAGCCAGGCTGAAGAGGAGAGTCTGTGCAGAGGAAGCTGGAAAAGAATTTGAGAAACAGATGGTGAAAGACTACCAGGAAGGATTTTGGAGCAGGGGAATAACATGATGAAAGAGTTGTTTTAATCAACTAAACTTCAATAGAAAACGAAAAACAAAAACATAGTGTGGAGTAAAAAAGGATATTACAAAGCTGTCAAGTGAAGAGACAATGTGCATGCTTTTCTGGGTCTAAATAAATAATTCAAATTGTGGGGGGAAAGAAAAGAGTTGTTTTAAGCTTGATCTCAATATATGGAGAGAAATACTATGCTCCTGAGTAGGAAGACTGGACATTATAATGTCACTTCTTCCCCAAACAAGTTTTAGATTTAACAACATTTCAATTTAAATCTTAAGAAGGTCAAAGAACTTGGGGGAAATAAAAAGATTATTTGGAGGAATAAATCGGCATGGACTGTGAAGAAAACTTCGATAAAAAATATGTTTATCTGCCTATCCAATTTAAAACCATATTATAAAGATACAACTAGGACAGAAGAGTAGATGACTACATCAAAAGAAAGGACAACAAAATGCAGAGAGAAGTAGAACATAATCTATAATTATGAATTTAACATACCATAAGGTGGCATTTGCATTTCTTCTCTGGCACTGATGTCCTCAGCCCATTTTCTATTAGGTTATTCACTATTTCCTTATTGATTTATGAGCCTGTTATGTATTCAGGATGACCCTTTGTTAGTTATATAGCGGTCTTTTAACTTTATTTATAGTGTTCTATGACATATAAAATGTTTAAATGTTTTATTTGATGAAATTATATCAATCTTTTATGGTTTCTACTCTTGGGTGAAGGAGACATAACTTAGAAAACACCTCTATTTTCTTCTAAAATGTTATTTTTTCTATTAAATATTAATGTGAAATTTATTTTATTATAAAGTATGTGATGAGGATATAAGTTATTTTCATAGTGGTTAGTGACAGATTTAAATCTCCTTTCCATGTATTTAATTATTACATATGTTTGGGTTTGTTCTTGTACTTCTATTTTGTTCCATTGATCTATCACTTCCTCCTCCAATACTACACTTTATAGTTTTCAATGCTTTAGAATATGTATTAATATTTGACAACATAATACCCTATCCTCGATGAAAATGGGGGAAAAATCCCAATATTGTATTCACCTCAGGCTCAAAACCTGTTTTGATAAAATACTGTATTATTTTAAAGAACACACAAACTGGACATGAAAATTTATAAAGCATAGGCTAAAAAAAGAAAAAAAAAGCATCAGTTAGGAGGCTGGGATAAAAATCCCTAATAAAGAAATATGATAACATCTGATAGCGTGCAATGCTTCTCGTTGTGTAAGAGCTAGATATTTTTGCACGGTGTTACCTTTCCTTGTGCAAACCAGGGCGTTCAGATAGGTATACTGTATCTGGCTGAGCTGTCAGGCTGCGGATACCTGAGCATGGCCCCCTGTGTTTGCTCTGGGGATTCTGCCCATCTGAGTTGCACTCCCAAGTCCACAGGCTTCTAGGGTTTTGGCACCTGGGAATAAGATGATGGTAGCAACACTGCTGCCTTCTGACCTAGGGTATTTTTCCCCCAGTTGATGGGCAGAAACCCAAAGTGGGACACACAGGCTCCCCCTCGTGGCTTTTCTGTGGTAGAACATCTCCTCATCATAGTTTCATAAAAGATTTTGGCTGTTCTAACTTGTTCATTCTCCCAGACTGGAGGATGCACAGAACTCTCTGCAGTTGGGAGAATCACACTGGAGGCTTTTATATAGACAGACATCCCCCACTTATCTGAACGCTTGCTATGCATTATCTGAAACTCCTGGACCATATACATTTGGATAACTGATATTCCTCACCTTCAGAATTCAGGAACTGTACAGATTCAGACAGTGAAGGATAGGTGTATTATGGGGGCTTGGGCATTTTTGGGAATCATCAGCTGACACAAGAATAATGAAGAACAGCAGGGCTCCCCAAAGTCCCCTACTGTGTCTAGCAGACCTAAGGACTCACAGAGAATGATCTAACAAGAATTCTCAAAAAATGAAAACCAGTAGCCAAGAAAAGTTCTACAGAATGAAGCTGCAGAAAAATGACAGGCCAGGAACACACGAACTATGACTAACTCAAACCAACACAGTGAATCTTGGTCTCTCCAGGTCCACCCGGGAAGGGTTTGCTAAGGCCACAGCCTCTGCACAGGTATCAGGGGTATCTTCCAAATGTTCCTCTTCCCAGATATGGTCCTAGAGCCCACCAGAGAAGGGCAATCCAGTCAGAGGACAGAATCTGGAGAAGGCAGATAGCCAAGAAACACATTTCACCATTAAATGAGTGGATGACGGAATGAGAGTCACTAATCCTATGATTCCATTTATAATCCCCTTCTGACAATGGTATGATTTATGTTCTAGACTGGCAATAAATTATGGTGCTGGCTTGGAAATTTCTTCCTCTTTTCTTCTTTGATCAACTTAATCTTTATTGCAGCTTACTATTTTAGTTCTTCAATTAGATATCAGGTAAGTAAGTCAATTTTATCACTGAGTCCAGTGACTGCACACCTGAAATGGATAAAGACCAAAACAGAAGAGGAGTAGACATAACCTAGAGGCTTGGTAATGAACTTGGAAAATAAATAGTTTCATCAGATTGTCCCTGGATGATGTGACTGGATATAACTTTGGGAGAAGTATGTATGTATTTGGGAGAGCCAGAGAACATTACTGGGGACAGCTTTAGGATGTATAAACAGGAATAAGGATGTGTGTGTTGCAGGAGAGGAATGGTGGACGGCCAAGGAGTAGGACGTTCAGTGGACTTCTTTAGAATTACCTAACTTATAGTCACACACAGGGATGATCTTCAGCAGACATGTTGGTACTATGGGACTTCATTTCCCTAGGCACAACTGACAGGCCCATAGGACCCACCTGCTCAACTCTCAGATACACAGAACTCAGAATAGAAGATTTTGGTTCAGATTGGGCTGGTTTCCCTCCTGTGAAAGACCTTCTCCATCACCAAGAGAATAGAAGCCAAGCTCCTTAGTGGTGCATACAAGCCCATTCATTCCTTCAACAAATTCTTAGTAAGAACCTATTATACACTATTTTAGGTACTACAAATAAAACAGAGAATGAGATGAGAGTTTCAACTCTCATGGAACTTACATCCTAGTAGTAGAGACAGACAAGTATTTTTCCTGCTAGCAATATGTGCTATGAAAAAAAAAATTAGAGCAGGGAAAGGAGGGTGGTAGGGTGCTCTCTTAAATAGGATGGGCATGCAAAGCTGTGGAGGATACATTTGAGAGAGACTTGAATTATGGTAGGGAAGTGAGAAATAGGAGGCAAAAAGAAAGACCCCGAGGCAGGGACAGGTTTGGGGGCTTGGCAGACCCATAGGCAGTGAAGGGTGGAGATTCATCAAGATGGGCAGGGACAGGATCAGATCAGGACATGGGGTACACTGTAGGCCATAGTAAGAGATTATTCTGAAGGTAATGAGAAACTATTGATGGGCTCTGAGTAGGAGAATCACATTTGCTTTTTGTTTTTTTAAAGATCATTTTGGCTGCTGTGCAGCCTTATCTTTATGAGATGTTAGAGTAGGAGCCAGACCAATACTCTAGGCAGGAGATGATGGTGCACTGGGGCTTGGATGGTAGTGCAGGTGAGAAGTGGTCAGGCTCAAGATATATTCTGAAAACAGAACTGACTGGTCTGACTAATGCATTAGATGGGAAGTGAGGAAGAAAGGCACTGAGGGCAGTACTGAAGGTACTGGCCTGAGCAACTGGATGAATGGAAGGGGGAAGGCTGGTGGTTGAACAGGTTTGGAACATGTAAGTATGTGCAGAGAAATGAGAATTCTCTTTGGGACATATTCAGTTTGACATCATTCTAGGCACTGATGAAGTTGGTTACACCAGTCTGGAGTTTGAGGAAAAGGTCAGGATAAAATCTCATCTCCAATAACATTCTACAGAGAACACTGGCTGAATGAAAATATGCAACTGCTTTACTTGTGGTTGGCATGTGACATTTTGTGGCTGGTGCCTTTTTGTGTCATCACCTCTGTATGCAACACGCCTTCAACCTTTCTACCTCTGGTTAACTCTTGTCCTTAAAAACTAAGGGCATCTTTGCCTCCATAAAGCTTTCCCTAAACACCAGGCTGAGTTAGGAACCCTTCATCTGAGCTTCGTGGTTCTTACCAGGTCTTATGCAAGCTGCCTTTTCTATTCTTTAAGGCCGGAGTCTGCCTAACTCATCTCTGTATCCCTAGGACCTAGCCTTGAGCTTGCCACACAGTAGGAGCTCTACAACTATTTGAGCAAAGGGAAGGTGCAGACTCACAAGACTGTTTTCTTATTCACAGAGAGGGCCACTGAGGATTTGAACTACTAAATGGAAAGGAGGGGATGGTTCCAAAGAGTCACTTTCTCTGCAAGAACTTTCCCAACTGCTTCCTGAAACCCAGCTGACCACTTCTTTTCAAGAGGGGTCCAACTCCTGCCTACTTCTCCCATGCCACTTCTCTGGCAAGTTTTAGGGGCGGAGGGATTGCACGCGGAGAGTAAACCCACCCGAGTTTATGTCGGTTTCCCTTGATGCCTCTATTCCCCATGGAGTAGGACAGTAGCAATGGGCGGTCCATCAGCAGTGGGAGAGGTAAGCGGAAGGCACACCTCTCGCAAGTGAAGCTCTGGGCAGCGGTCGGGGTGCAGAGCCCGTGTGGAATTGCCCCCAGGGCCGCTGGAGGTGAATGCAGACTAGCCCTGCTCGTCAGCGCTGCCTCAGGGGCTCGGCAGGCGGGTGGGGGTGGATGGCAGCAGCCAGCGAGCAGGCCCGGGGACCCGCCCTGTGGTTGCCGGGACTCTGCAGCCTCACCTCAGCGCGCGCGCGCGCGTTGCGCTCAGGCGGTACTCACCAGTGGGGTGGGGGAGGTGGTCCCGGGCGTCCTGGGGTTCGGACCAGCCGGCTCCGTGGGCTGACTTGGCCAAGGAAGACAACACTTGGTCCATGGCTGCAACCTCAGCGGCTGTCCGACGGCTGCGCGCAGCGCCTGCACTTCCGGAAGTTCACAGGCAGCTACGGAGTTTCGTTTTTGTAAAAGCTACGGTGACGGATTTCCCCTGCCCGGGGGAAGTTCTGAGCAAGAGACACGTAGGGTTTGCAGAGGAAGTTCTCATTCAAATAGGAGCTCGCATCTTCTACAGATCCGTGCCTGAATCTGATTTTTTTTGTTTTTAATTTGCAGATGATCCCTACCCTGCCCAGACTTTTCAGATGGGGAGGAAAGGTGGCCCAAACCCCTGGAATCAGCTGGAGAAGTGATTGCTCTTCTGAGGGGATTACCCGTTTCTTCTAAAAATTGTATAACACCAAGTTTGGACTAAATAGGTTATGTCATAAACGTAGGCAATTTAACCAACTGTAATTCCAGTTGCGAGTCGCAAATCTTTATTTAGCACCCATGGGGTACACAGCACCATACAAGACGAAGTTTTCAGTGCATGTAACAAAATATACATGTAGAGAACACAAATGCATATAATTACAGTTAAAAAAGTTGTTTTGGAAAAGAAGCATATAATGGTGGTTTGCTGAGGAATTAAAGGAAAACTTCTTGCATTTTGAGGACTTATTATTATTTTTGCATTTTGAGGTTTTAAAGGGAAGAGAGGCAAATTGGGGACAGCAGAAAAGAGAAACAATATATACAAAGATAATTTGGATAGTCTTGACAAATATAGAAATGTATCATAGAAGAATGGGACTCAAAGGGAAAATAAAAGCAGACACTGGCAGCCAAGTTTTTGCCCTTCAACCAGCCAAAACAAAGCACTAAAAGAGACAATTAGAGACTGATAGCTCAGCTCAGTTATGATGTGGCACTTGAAGAGACCCATCTCCCACTCTCGGCTTTCAATCTCAGCCTTTTTAAGTATGAGTAGACTGCCAAGATTACAAACTGAGGAGAGCGTATAACATGAAAGACAAAGACCAAAGGAAACATACAGGGAAAACAAACAAGAAATAAACCTTCTAGGTTGCAAAATATGCAGTAAGAATACAGATATGAATGCATGTGTATACACACACATAAACCTATATAATATACATCATGGTATTTTCAAAGAGATAAGATACTGCAACCATGAACCCAAAATGCTGTTGGGGTTAATTAATGCTGTTAAAGAAATTCAGATAAGAAAAGAGAGCTCTAGAAATTAAGAATATGAGACCAGAAAAGTAAAGCACAACTGATATATTGGAAGATTTAAATTGAGAAAATCTCCCAGAAAGTACAGCAAAAAGATAGCTGAAAATAAAGAGAAACTTTGGGGCACATGACTGGCTCAGTGGGAAGAGCATGCAATTCTTGATCCCAGGGTTGTAAGTTTGAGCCCCACATTGGGTATAGAGATTACTTAAATACGTAGACTTGAAAAAAAAATCACAACTCTTTAAAAACAAAGAGAAAAGAAATTAGAGAGCCAATCCTGGAAGTCTAACATCTGAATAACAAGAATTCTATAAAGAAAGAAAGAAAGAAAGAACAGATGAGGAATCATTAAAGAAATGATTCAAGATAATTTCCCTGAACTGAAGGGCAAAGATTGCAGATTGAAAGATCCCACCAAGCACCCAGGATGAAGGATGAAAATGGACCTTACCATAAATAGAACACTGGGACAAAGATAATTCTGTCAGCTTCAAGAGAGATAAAAACTACTGGTCATATATATAAAAGATAAGGAATAGAATGACATCTGACTTCAGTAATCACCATGGAAGCCAGAAAGGAGACCATTTTCAGATTTCATAGCAGCAGCACTGGAAACTAGCAGAAGCCTTCAAAATTGTGTATGGAGATTACTCAAGAATTCTACACCCTGAAAATATAGCAATCAAGTATAAGGGTAAAATAACATGCTCAAACATGCAAGGTCTCAAAGTATTTACCTCTCAATTTTCCTTTTCAAAAACAACTGGAAGATGTCCTTCACCAATATGTGGGAATAAACCAAGGAAAAAGGAAATAATGGAATTTAACTGGAAACAGATCTGACATAAGACAGACAAAAGGAATCTCCAGGACATTGATAGAAGGTGACAGCTGTGAAGCAGATCAAGATGTCACGATTTATGTATAAAAATATTTCCCATACTTATCAAGTATCTTCACTTTCAGTGTGCGGCCTAAAATTCCTATCTCTTTACTGTGAATAGACTTAACTTTCCTCATCTGAACAGGCTGTTAGGTTACAACCTTTTGCTCCTTTTCCTAGTTCCTCGGTTTCCCACTCTCTAAAACAATTTAAAGTTAAATTTTCATCTAGTTCAGTATTTTTAAGCAATTAAATTGGGCCCAAACTTAGAATAGCATTTTATTTGAACAGTAATCAAACTAAACCCAGAATCGAGTATAGAAAAAAAGAAAGAAAAAACAAAAAAGACCTAAAACCTCTCAAAAGCCAAAACTACTTTTATTTACTTCTTTTTGAGCTAGTATTCCTCTTCTGGTTCCCAGGGGGAAGTTCCTGGCAGCCAAATGTACAACTTTGTTATGGATAAAATTAGTTTTGATGCCTGGAAATTCCCAGTCCCTTTTCCACTCCATGATCAGGGCTGGGTAACCTATAGCGGAGTATAACTCCCTTTTTCTCTACAAAAGCGATTTGCATATCATACCCAGGAGAATCCAAGAAGCTGTTCCAGACTTTACAAACTCAGTGGAATTGTTTTTTGTTAAGTGAAATTCTTGCCCATCACAATCCCTTCTAGAGGGCCTAAATAAGCCAAGTCTGACTAGTTTCTAAGTTTTCTTACGGCTCTCCTCTACCTAGAACAAAAATATTCCAATTCCTCTGCGTTTCTAGTCCCTCTTTTCTTGTCTGTGTTTATACTGGAGTAGTAAGCAGAATCTGTGGAAAAGAAGTTCCATCTCAAAGAGCTTGCCAAAACCCTCCCAATAGGAGAGCTTCTCCCTCTTAGCATTCAAATGGTTTGATCAGACAGAGTCGCATGCAGCCAGAACTTCTATATGCGTAAAGTTAGTTCTTACATTTTCCTCAGGCTATGTTGCCCACTTTATGGCTCATAACGGTAAATTATTTGCCAAGAATTAAACATACATTTTGTAGGTAAAGATGTGGAATTTGGCCCTGTGGGGGGCATGAACTCAAAGATAATAATCACGAAAGTAAATAAGAACAACTGAATTCTATTGTGACATTTGTTTCTCTTAGTATATAATTTACAAATAAGTTACAAACTGTATAATGGTATTTCATATAAAATATACACTTCCATCCCACTCCTGTAAAGTTGAACAGCAGAAAGAATAAAGAGATAGCCTATGCATAAGAAAATGTCCTTATTTTGTTCCTAGCATTTCTAAGTCATACAAATGAATTCCCTGATAAGGGTAAACTGAGAAGAATTCTCTTGATGGATCACAACCTAAGTTAATTCCACTGATGACTAAAGGTTCTCTTGCATGGCTCTAACTGCAACGTGATAAGCTAATCTCATCAATAGGCATTAGCTACAGATTTATAATATTTTCTTTCTACACTTATTCACCCCACATTGGCAGAGGATTTCTTTCTCAGGCATAGTCCCAGCTTCATACCCATAATCCCATGTTAGTTCTGTTCTTGCTTTCACATACCTAGAAAGTAGAAATTAAAAACAAACATAAATCACTGAGTAACTACAAAATGAACCAAACTTGATTATATCACTTTATTAACATCCTTACAAATCTTCAAAAATCCTGTTTATTCTCACACCCCCAGTTAGGAATGCTCTTTTATTAAGAATAATCATTTGAGTTTTATTTCAAATCTACCAAAATCCTAAGTAAGAAACTTGTCAATATCCACGAGAAAGGAAGTGTTTTGTACACAGTAGAACCCAGTGATGTGGTGACGTCTGTGGTGTGAGGCCTGTGGTGCGACAGCTGGAGGCAGTTCTGACTTATAGGAGATGTAGCATTCTACATCATTTATTCCCTGAACTGAACTGGGTCAGAACTGCCATCCTTAATCCTTTTGGGCATTAATTCTCACAGGAAATAAGGACTGAAATTTTCGCTGTTTAAAATTTTATTGACTAGGAACAGTTGGGGATAAATGAATATTTTAGGGTAGCAGATATTAAGGGCTGTCACCCACGTTTTTAAAAATATTTTTCTACTGTTATTTTTCACAATTTCAAAATTAACTCACATAAAAGAAATTTCAAACCTGTTGGTGAAGAACGCCACCAATGGAAAATTCCTGTCACGTGTTTCTACAAAAACATTCTGTACCAAAAGATTTGGGCAACAACTATGCTGTTAAAATAAATACATAAATAAACACAGAGGTTAGATATAGTAAAGCATTTGATACCTTGTTTTTGAAACATTAAAATACCATTCTGTTTCTAACACATCTCACTTTGATTTCTTTCCCTTTTTTGCTGACCTATAAGTAAAAATATCATAGACTGTAATTTTTTAATAGTAGGAACTCAATCAGAAAAGCCCCATTCCGACACTCTTATCTTGCTGGTAGAAATGCAAAATGGTACAAACTTCTATAGAAGATAATTTGTCAATTTTATCATTATTATAAATGCATTTGTCTTTTGATTCAGCAATCCTATATCTGGGAATGTATTCCACAGATGCATCTGTACATGTATCTATGTGTTCGATTATTCATTAAGCAGTTTTTAATAGTAAAACATTACTATTCTAAACATTGTTTAGAAACAACCCAAATGTCTATCCAAAGATTAAATAAACTTTGTTATATCCATACAATGGAATTCTATGCAGCTATAAACAAAAAGAAACACAAAATGAGGTGCTCTATGTACTGATATGGAAAGATCACCAGAGTATACAGTTAATTTAAAAACCAAGGCACAGAACAGTGAATATGCTTTTATGTAAGAAAGGGGGGAGAAATAAGAATATATACATTCACTTGTATTTCCATAAAGAAACACTATAAGTATACACAAAAAGTAATAAAAATGATCTTACTATATAGAGAGTGGAGTGGGGATAAGGTGAATAGAGACATAGCTACTTTTTAGGGTACTTTTTTTTAAAAGAAGAAAAAAAGGTTAATATGAAGAATGTATATGACTGAATTTTACATCATCGTCAAACAGACCCTCTGGCAAGGGGACATATGTAAGCAACTGATGTCTGTGTGGAACACAACCATTAGTTATCCTTGTTCAAGGCTTCTAACATGATGCTATTTTGCACACAGTAGAACCCAGTGATGTGGTGACGTCTGTGGTGTGAGGCCTGTGGTGCGACAGCTAGAGGCAGTTCTGACTTACCAATTACCACCATTCCAATATTGTTGTCTATTGCCCACTAGCACCCATCTCCACACATTCATGTATGCCAGATTCATAAAGGACCAAATCCCTGCAATACTCCTTAGACATGTTTGCCACCATTCAATTTCAATGATAACTTCCCGTCCATACATTTTTTTTCAGTTGGGCCAGTAACCTTTACTCATGGTGCCTACCATGAACAGAGGTAGGCCTGGAGCTACCTGGAAACAGAATTTTGTTCAGCTGTATGTATGTATTCTGTATGGCTTTTTATTTCACGTATTCATTTTATTTCTATTTTTAAATCATGAATGTATTTTCTATGTTAAAATAATAAAAGAAAGAAGAAAGGAAGGAAAGAAGGAAAAAAGAAAGAAGGAAAGAAAGAAAGAAAGAGAGAAGGAAAGATAGAAAAATTCTATTTTTTCCTCCTCTAAACAAGAGAAGAGCCCAGATGGTGTGCTGATTGGGAAAGTAAAATCAACCACACTGTTCTGGCGCAGCAACTTTCAATGTAATTGACAGGAAATAAAGCCATGACAGTCCTTTGCTGGGGATCCTTCTTCGATGGCTCTCCAGACATGTTTAATGGCTCTGACATGTTTGGCGATAGTCTAGAAGTAGTCAAAGTAGAATAAAGAACAGCAGTTGGGGGACAAAAGAAGAAAGGAAAGGATCCTATTTCATGTTAACCAAGTATCCTCCTAATGAGGAGAAAAAGAAACCAACCAAATAAACAGATCACCTAGCAAGGAAAACCTCATTGTTTTTAAAGATGTTCTGACTTCAGGTGTGTGTGGGGGGATGCATATAAGGAGGGCACTTGTGATCAACACTAGGTTTTGTATGTAAGTTCTACATCTGAGACTAATATTGCACTGTATGTTAACTGGAATTTAAATAAAAATCTGAAAAAAGAAAAAAAAGATTTTCTGACTTCAGAATCTTTTTCTCTTCTGATGGCAGGTGAATTACATATGACTGCACATAAATTTCCATCTCTGTCAGTGCATAGGAGATTAAATTATTCTCAGAAGGTAGTTGGTAGGCATGGGAATGAGAAGGAAGCTTGATGACCTCACCAGCAGCTGTCATGAAGCTAACCCATCTCCATCACAAGGACCTACTGAGGGAGTGGAGAAGCCGTAACAGCTGCTCAGGGCACCCCTCTCCTGAACCACAGTGACACAGGAGAACTGGTCCTCCTGTAGTCACCCCACATGTTGGTCACAGAAAAAGAATATATATAAGTAGATTATGAAACACTAATAAAATGAAGACTCATGAACATAATTACCCCCCAAAAAAATTTCCAACCATTCAAAGCAGAACAGAAAAAAAGTTTAGAAATGTGAATCTCGTATGGTGACTAACATAATATAATAAAAAATCATTAAAAAAAAAAAAAGAAAAGAAATGTGAATCTCAGCCCATATACTCACATTAAGGAAGCGGCCCACATTCCCTTCTTTTGTGGCATCCAATAAAAACATGTTCCCTTTATTGAACTTTTTTAGAGAATCAGGTGAAATATTCTTGGTTTCACTTGGGAACTCTTTTTCACAAAAGACTTGATGGTTTTGATATGCTGGAGATCTTTCCTCTTGGGGCTTTTGCGTTTGAGCCTTGAACTCCTTTATAATATTCTGTTTATCCAATGTGGTTGCTTGGTTACATCTGCCCCCTGATGGAGTTTCTTCTCTACATTTAGTTATATCTATCACATCTGATTCAATCAGCAGATTGTCTTCAGAGTCTTTAACTTGGTAGGAGCTTGAATCCTCTAATAAATATTTTGGAAGGAAGTGTCAGCAAATATACTTGGCTGATGAATAGTCCTGTGATTAACATACTAATTAAATGCTAGTTGCTTTAATTATTGCTAATCCTTACAATGTATGAAGGTAGACAGTACTCCAATTTTACAAATGAAAACTGTGAGCCTCTGAGAGGATAAGAGATTCACCTAACCTGTAATATAATGAGAAGTGGGGTAAGAAACCCAGAAGAGTCTCAAATGTTTGAGAAACGCCTGGCTCCAGGTCTTCCTTCTTTCTACTACCTTTTTACAAATGTACCTATTGCCTCCTATTACTACTATAATTAATCTCTACTCCTTGTAAACTGACTTACCTCTCCTCAACTCTGAAATCTGCATTTAAGTATATTCTAAACACTTGTAACAGAGTAGGTGTTTAGGGAGTACTCTAGGCCTTTAGGACACCAATGAAAGGCCTGAGAAAACCTTCTTGGCATCACCCTCAACAAGTCCCAAGAGTAATAACTGTATTGCTATGGATTTTGCACATATTAGTGTTTGAAGGTTTTGCTAGATGACCAGTCAATATTTATGCTTTTACAAATAATAATACTTTAGAATAATATAAGCTGCCTTAATCATTTTTCTTATCCAATTATGGAAATAATTTTTTATAATATTCAAAAGTATGAATGCTTGTCAAATGGAATAAAATCATTTATTTTTAAAAAGCCACTTGTGCCACCTAACTTAGTGGCACAAAAAAACTGTATTTCTCTTGATGTTCTTGATCTAATCATTATTGTTACTGCCTGCTGTTCCTACATGTTCTCATATTTTAATTATGGGTTACCTGTGAATCGTAATAGTACATAACTGATTTTTGTAGTGCCTGCTATACACACACACACACACACACACTGTAGCAATTAATGAAAGTAACAAAAGAACCAAAAGCAAGAGTACTCATTATGGCTCACATGCATTAAATGGTGAAGGAAATCAGAGTATGTCATGCCAAAATATGCTTCCTTGACATAAGAATTATTTTAAGCTAAGAGTGATTAAGTAGTCTATGCAGGAAAAGTTTTTGCCTTCCCCCATCTGTTTAAAAGCAGTACATAAATTTACAAAGGTGTCCTTCCTCCTCCTACCAGGAAGGACAAAAGTTAGTCAACCAGAGACCTTTATCAGCAGGGAAATCAAACCAAAGGAACCTACATAGCAAACTTCACTAACTAGCCTTTATCCACTATTGGTTTCCCATATTTTACCTTCCCACAATATGCTGCCCCCGAGACTCAAGGTCCATTTCCTTTGTCTTGTCACTCCTCTAAAAATTTATTGTTCTTTGGCAAAGAAGCTAGATAAGCAAGAGTTCTAAGCTGCTTTTTTTTTTTCTTTTTTAGGATTTTACTTGTGAGTAATCTCCACACCCAACTGGGCCTTGAACTCACAACCTCCAGGATCCAGAGTCACATGATCCACTGACGGAGCCAGCAAGGCACCCCTCTAAGCTACTTCTTTATATTATTCATCTCTGAGATACACATGGTAATGGTGATACATGGTAATAAATTTCTGCTTGTTTTTCTCTTGTCAATCTGTCAGTCTAATTTACAAGGCCCCAGCTGGATAACCTAAGATGGGTAGAAGAAGAGATTTTCCTCCCCTTTGATGGTGAAATAATTATAATACGTAAATACCCTTTCTGATAGACCTTGTCTGTCAAGCAGCTGCCTTGCTCCCCAGCCCCAACCTCCATCCTTTAAGACCAGGTGAGGAGTTGGGGATACAGATGCAAAGAAACTTTAAAGGAGAGGAGGCAATGGCTCAGTTATTCAAAAACGGTCATCTCTCAGCAGTATTTCCCCAGTGAGGGATATTGTGAAATGCAAAATTACCAAAATCCAGGTTTGTCAAGTTGTAACATGAACTACTGCAAGACTGGTAACACTGAAAGACAAGCACTCAGAATACCAGTATTTTTCCTTTTTGCTGAGCATTCCTGCAGCACTGTTGGCTGGAGTACCGCAGAATGATGTATTATAATTTTAAAGGAGCCCCTAACAGAGAGTTAGGAAATGGCTGCTTTGGACAATGCTTCCAAAGCCACAGATAACACTGTGGACTATGTAGACTCACAGCTGTCTACCCCGCTCCTTCCTGCCGTGCCTCAGGGCCACTGTTGGCATACAGACCAAGGGTTGGCAAACTTCTTCTGCAAGGGAACAAATAGTATTTTAGGTTTTGTGGGCCATACAGAGTCTCTGTTGTGGCTATTTGTCATCAGAGATAATATGTAAATTAACGAGTGTGGCTATGCTCCAATAAAACTCTGTTTATGGACACCAAAATATAATTTCATATAATTTTTAAGTGTCACAAAATATTCTCATTTTTTTAGCTATTTAAAAATGTAAAAATTATCTTAGCTCATGGGCCATACATAAACAGACAGTAAGCCAGATTTGGTCCACAAATTGTAGTTTGCTAACCTCTGATCTACACAAGTAATAACTTTTATAATGAATGAAGCTTGTTTGTTCTAAGTCTGAGAAAATAAGCCATAGGTATTGAGCGAGACAGACATAAAGACAGAAGAGGCAGGCTATCACAGAGTGAAACAAAGCCTACTTTTCATTTCCTTGGCTTTGGAGTTCAGATGTACTTGGGTTGGTTTAAATCCATCATTATCTTCTGAGGTGACAGACTCTGAAGAAGCAAATCCCTTAAAAGAGAACAGGTAAGATGTCTTTACTTTCTAGGTCAGGAAAAAGAATTTAATGTAGCAGTTAGACCTCTTTCATCAAGTGTCAATCTTCATAGGCTACTGTAGCTAGATTGGTTTTGGAAGCCTCAAAGTTGGTATCATAAGGAATCTCTGGAGGGATGGAGCCCTTTTGGCTGTGTTCTACTTCTAAGCACTTTAGTAAGCCACAAATTATAAAGACTTTATTTATTAAGACATTCCTTAGGCATTAAAATTTAAAATAAAATTCAAAGACATCTGTCTATATCCCTCAATTTTGATACCAGATTATAAATGTGGCTTCAACTGTAAGATGTGCAAAGATAAAAACACACTTTAGCCAATTTTTACTTCAAAGACAAGGTTAAAGGAGTTGTCTGTCTTTATGAGTTCTAGACACAATCACTTCGTATGTTAATGATAACTTAACACCACACTTGGCACTCAACTAACTGTTCAATAAGTGTTGACCATTATTATTTATTATTATTATTCAAGTTACTTAAATGGTCAACATTTATTTGAGCACTTGGCTGTCAAGCATTGTGCTACACAAAGTTTCTGAAGCTTATCTCATTTAATCCTCTTAACTCTGAGAGAGACCCTATTATCCTCATTTAACAGGTAAAGGAATGTGGACATGGAGATGTCACCTGGGTAGAAAGCACCAGAGCTGGAGGTCAAACCCAGGTCTATGTAATCCAATGGCCTGCCCCTTTCATAATTATGTGATCCTGAGGAGGTACTTGCTGTATGTACATTACTAGGCAGAAGGCAAATATTTGCACATCACCTAGGGCAGAGTTTTTACTTCTCATCGACAAGCCCTACTGTGAATTATCTTTATGTCATCCTCTGTTCTTTCTCCTTCATCTTTCTTTGCTTCCAAGTTACAGTCTCCGACTAGTTATTCTTCTCAGTACAGACTGAAGAGTATACCTTCAGAGGCTATCATGTAAAACGGTGTTTTCTGGATGATTCTTTCAGGAGACTGTGTCTCTTCTTTCTCTTGTAACTCTCAACCTTATCTCCTCAACCTAAATTACTCAATCTTTTTTCTTATTATGTATCGCTATCAACTCTGGAACACTTTAGCTTTTCTATAAATTCTCAGAAATGGATAGCTTTCAGTTTCAGTGGAACACACTGTCAGATCATGACCAACACTCTCCTTGTGTATCTAAGTTGGGAACATGCCAGTGACCATGGAGGACACTAAGTAAATAAAACATGGTCCTAACATTTCAAGAGTATGCCCATTCCAAAATAATAAAAGAAATCCTACACATTATTAAGTTACACAAACAACTGCAACTAAGTAAAAGACAGAAAGTTGAGATCACAGTTAATGTTCTCAGAAGGGACCCATCTACAGTTCGCAGTTTTTACCATCCTTTTCCCATTGCGTTGAATAATGGCTGTCTTCACTTTAGGACTTCTAATGACTGAATGATATTGAATTCTTGAACTACTGTTACATTTCATTTCTCTGAAAAAGAAAAAATTATTCTATATATCACTAAAAATTATCTTTACTGGACCTTGAAATATAGATATCACTGTTAAGTAAGTATCCATCAGAAATTAATCTAATAACACCTATGCTTATCCCCCACTAAAGAAGGAAATATATTTTAAAGTCAATCATTTTTGAAGTATGTTTAAAAAATAATGTGAAAAGGTTTGTAAATAAGATGATAGAAAATAAAAAGAACAGCAAAAGTTATGACATCCATAAAGACTCTGACTAAAGGCATAAGTCTTTTAAAGGTAAAACTCCAGAAATGGAACACTGAGGAAATAAAGTATGTTGGCTGGCTTTTAAAATATAAGCATTCTAGATTTTAGACTTAAACTTACAACTGTGAAGCAAGTTGATATATAGGAGATACATAGGAGTAGAGGGAAAGTAAGAAACACGGAGAACCATTCTTGATCAATAATACAGATCAATCTTGATTGGGTTCCTAATGTCTTACTTACATAACAGGCTCTTTTAAATTATTATTGAACGTAGGTGGACACTCCTCAGCCTTAGCACTTCTATGTGTTTCCAGTTCTAATGGGATAACTTCAACCTCACAATCTGCAACTTCTATTTTCCTCTTTTTTGAAAACATATTTTTCATAATATTCTCTTCTTTTCCATTTTCATCAATAGCATCAGGTTTCTCAGTGTTAGATCTGCTTAGTAATCTTCCTAAAAGAAAGAAAGTAAGAGTTTAATAAGACAAAAGATAATAAAATTGCTAACCAACAAAAGAACATCTCTATTCTCCATTACTAAACAACTCTGTGAAACGTACCATATTTCTGTAATGAAAACAAACACATTAACTCATCCTAGGAAACTCTTGTAAGAAACAATAAACAAAAGACTAGTAAGAGATTTCATATCTTCCAGTATATAAAAAAACACTGGCCATCTAAAAAAAGCATTTGTCTGTTCTGGTATAAAATGAAAGAGAATACAACAAGATCCTGGCAAATAGAATCCAACTGTACATTAAAAGGATTATCCATCATGACCAAGTGGGATTCATCCCTGGGATGCAGGGGTGGTACAACATTCGCAAATCTATCAGTATCTTAGATTTTATTCAGAAACAAAAATTCAGAAATCATATGATTCTCTCAAGAGATGCAGAAAAAGCATTTGACAAAATACAGCATCCTTTTCTGATTAAAACCCTTCAGAGTGTAGGAATAGAGGGTTCATTTCTCAAGCTCATAAAAGCCATCTATGAAAAGCCTTCAGCAAATATTATTCTCAACGGGGAAAAGCTGGAAGCCTTTCCCTTAAGATCAGGAACACGACAAGGATGCCCACTCTCACCACTATTATTCAACATAGTACTAGAAGTCCTTGCAAGAGCAATCAGACAACAAAAAGGGATCAAAGGTATACAAATCGGCAAAGAAGAAGTCAAACTGTCTCTCTTCGCAGATGACATGATACTCTATATGGAAAACCCAAAAGAATCAACTCCCAAACTATTAGAAGTTATAGAGCAATTCAGTAATGTGGCGGGATACAAAATCAATGCTCAGAAATCAGCTGCATTTCTATACACAAATAATGAGACTGAAGAAAGAGAAATTAGGGAATCCATCCCATTTACAATAGCACCAAAAACCATACGTTACCTTGGAATTAACTTAACCAGAGATGTAAAGGACCTATATTCTAGAAACTATAAATCACTCTTGAAAGACATTGAGGAAGACACAAAAAGATGGAAAAATATTCCATGCTCATGGATCGGAAGAATTAACAGTTAAAATGTCCATGCTACCCAGAGCAATCTACACTTTCAATGCTATCCCGATCAAAATACCGATGACATTTTTCAAGGAACTGGAACAAACAGTCCTTAAATTTGTGTGGAACCGGAAAAGGCCCCGAATCGCCAAGGAACTGTTGAAAAGGAAAAACAAAGCTGGGGGCATCACAATGCCAGATTTTGAGCTGTACTACAAAGCTGTGATCACAAAGACAGCATGGTACTGGCACAAAAACAGACACATAGACCAATGGAACAGAATAGAGAACCCAGAAATGGACCCTCGGCTCTTTGGGCAACTAATCTTTGATAAAGCAGGAAAAAACATCCAGTGGAAAGAAGACAGTCTTTTCAATAAATGGTGCTGGGAAAATTGGACAGCTACATGCAAAAGAATGAAACTTGACCACTCTCTCACACCATACACAAAGATAAACTCCAAATGGATGAAAGACCTCAATGTGAGACAGGAATCCATCAAAATCCTAGAGGAGAACATAGGCAGCAACCTCTTCCACATCAGCCAAAGCAACCTTTTTCATGACACATCTCCAAAGGCAAGAGAAACAAAAGATAAAATGAACTTGTGGGACTTCATCAAGATAAAAAGCTTCTGCACAGCCAAGGAAGAGTCAAAAAAACTAAGAGGCAGCCCACAGAATGGGAGAATATATTTGCAAATGATGCTACAGATAAAAGACTGGTATCCAAGATCTACAAAGAACTTCTCAAACTCAATACGCAAGAAACAAATAAACAAATCATAAAATGGGCAGAAGATATGAACAGACACTTTTACAATGATGACATACAAATGGCTAACAGACACATGAAAAAATGTTCAAAATCATTAGCCATCAGGGAAATTCAAATCAAAACCACACTAAGATACCACCTTACGCCAGTTAGAATGGCAAAAATTGACAAGGCAAGAAACAACAATTGTTGGAGAGGATGTGGAGAAAGGAGATCCCTCCTACATTGTTGGTAGGAATGCAGGTTGGTGCAGCCACTCTGGAAAACAGTGTGGAGGTCCCTTAAAAAGTTAAAAATTGAGCTACCCTATGATCCAGCCATTGCGCTACTGGGTGTTTACCCCAAAGATACAGACGTAGTGAAGAGAAGGGCCATATGCACCCCAACGTTCATAGCAGCATTATCCACAATAGCTAAATCGTGGAAGGAACCGAGATGCCCTTCAACAGATGACTGGATTAAGAAGCTGTCGTCCATATATACAATGGAATATTACTCAGCTATCAGAAAGAACGAGTTCTCAACATTTGCTGCAACATGAACAGCACTGGAGGAGATAATGCTAAGTGAATTAAGTCAAGCAGAGAAAGACAATTATCATATGATTTCTCTCATCTATGGAACATAAGAACTAGGAAGATCGGTAGGGGAAGAAAGGGATAAAGAAAGGGGGTAATCAGAAGGGGGAGTGAAGCATGGAAGACTATGGACTCTGAGAAACAAACTGAGGGCTTCAGAGGGGAGGGGGGTGGGGGAATGGGATAGACTGGTGATGGGTAGTGAGGAGGGCACATATTGCATGGTGCACTGGGTGTTATACACAACTAAGGAATCATCGAACCTTGCATCAGAAACCAGGGATGTACTGTATGGTGACTAACATAATGTAATAAAAAAACATTAAAAAATAAATAAATAAATAAAAATTTTAAAAAATGAAAGAGAATAGATTTAGGTACAATAATAAACAAAAATATAAATCAGAAAGCATTCTAGAAAATTAGAGAGGTGAACTCCAATCTTCTTCTTTTTTTGTTTTTTTAGATTTTATTTATTGGGGCATCTGGATGGCTCAGTTCGTTGAGCATCTGCCTTCGGCTCAGGTCATGACTATAGGGTCCAATCGGCCCTGTGTCAGGCTCGCTGCTCGGTAGGGAGCCTGCTTCTCCCTCCCCCTCTCTCTGCTGCTCCCCCTGCTTGTGCTCACTCGCTCTGTCAAATTAAAAAATATATGTATTTATTTATTTGAGAGACAGAGTGAGCACAAGCAGGGGGAGGGGGAAAGGGAGAAGCAGACTCCCCACTGAACAGGGAGCCTGATGTGTGGCTTGATCCCATGACCCTGGCATCATGACCTGAGGGGAAGAAAGACGCTTAACAGACGGAGCCACCCAGGCACCCCATGGTGAACTCCACTCTTTAGACTGCAGTTTTGTTTTTTTTAAGATTTTATTTATTTATTTGACAGAGAGAGAGACAGCCAGCGAGAGAGGGAACACACGCAGGGGGAGTGGGAGAGGAAGAAGCAGGCTCCCAGCAGAGCAGGGAGCCCGATGTAGGGCTCGATCCCAGGACCCTGGGCTCACGCCCTGAGCCGAAGGCAGACACTTAACGACTGAGCCACCCAGGCGCCCCAAGATTGCAGCTTTTGTGTCTAGTTAAAATGCTTTATCAGTTAAAACATATTTTTTTTAGGGGCACCTGTGTGGCTCAGTCAGTTAAGCATCTGCCTTTGGCTCAGGTTCTGATTCCAGGGTCCTGAGATGGAGCCCCATGCTGGGCTCCCTGCTCAGTGGGGAGCCTGCTTCTCCCTCTCCTCTGCTGCGTCCCATCCACCCACCCCCCTCCTGCTTTCTCTGAAATAAAGTCTTAAAAAAAAAACATATTTTTTTATAACGTGACCTATTTAAATCTGAGGTAATATGTGCCTATTGTTCTCATATTAAGTTCTAGTGTAATATTAAATTTTAAAGTTTATGCATTTTTTTTAAGGGACTCAAAACTATAGTTCCCAAGTCAAAATCAGCAGTTGAATCAGAGAGATACCTTAGGTTCATTTTCTAGTAATGCAAAGCCAATGATACTTCCTGGATACCATGTGGCTCCTTATAAGGCAACTGACTTTCAATGAAGAGTGATTTTGAGAAATATGAGAGATGAATGTGTGGCAAATTGTGTAGTATGTGACAGGGATCCAAGTGTGGCTGCTATGAATTATACTAATTCTTGCTCTCACTGAAGTGAAGCTGGAATTTCAGATGAGGATGGCTGCTCTGGTCCCTGCTGCCTTGCTGCCAAGACTTGGTCCAGCACAATTCCTTTAGACTGGCTCCAGAGCCATGTTTCCTTAACCTTTCTCATTTCATGGTGTACAAAGGAAGTGAGGATTTTTGCCTGATACTCCGGGGTAAATGGCTGAGACTACTGAGACTGATATGTCTGGCCTAGGGGTTGTGACCAGAAAAAACCAGTAACGGCACAACTATAAAACACTGGTTGGGAAGCTTTGCTTAGACCGTGGGCTACTCTCTCGAGTCCCTTAAATGGAATGAGCTGCTTCATGTCACTGCCTGAATCATCCTGTGCAGGTATTTACTACAGACTTAACTTGTTAAATTCTAACAGTTCAAATTATAATCTTTACCTTAGCAAGTCATTTAGTTTTCTTATTCAAAAAGTCTTCTTAACTTATCCTAAAGCATCTGTGGCCATGGAGACAAAAACAAATATGCCTCACACAATAACCCAAGTTTTATCTCTGAGCCTTTCTTTTCTGGAATATTCGGTATCTCCTCATCCCTTCAGTGCTCAATTTCCCAGTCACTTGCCCCCCTCTGATGCTCCTCCTCTATATTGTTGCTCCTGTCCTTGCTATAAGACCTAGTAAAATGGAGATTCAGAAATGCAGATCTTACTATAGTAATTTGAATAATTAACCTTTGCTTTACCTGAATAAATGCAAACAAATGTCCCTCTGTCAATGTCATCTAGGCAGCGTACTCCCCATCCCTTCTTCTCAGTTTTGAACACCTGTAGCCTCACTTGAGGTCCATGCTGGACAACGCGGTTTTGACACATTCTTCTATTACACTTGCACAACAGGCTGCATTCATAAATGCTGTCAATAAAATATGCAAGAAAAAAATCCATCAGATATCCTAAACTAAAAGCAGAAGCAGTTTATACTAATAATTACCACAGGGGGCAGACTAAGTGTGAAGGCTCCTAAAGCTAGACTGACTGGATTCTCATCATAGCTCCAGGCATTTACTACCTGTGTGATGTTCGATGAGTTATCAATTTCCCATTTTTTAAAATGGCTATATGTAATAGTACCTATCTTATAAGGTTGTTTCATGATTAAATGATTCAGTATTTACAAGGTGCTTAAGGCAATGCCTGGCACATAATAAATGCTAGCTTTTAAAAAATGTCTAGTAATGTCTGGGAAAGGAATGTGTAGAAAGAAAGCTTTTCTCTTTCTATGTATTTTTTTAATAACAACAATTTTTAAAGTTTGAAAATTCCCAATTCTTAGAAGAGCTTTGCAAATTATTTCTTAATGGGTAAATGGCTGCCCAAACTAGTCTAACCCTAGAAGGTAAGAGCCAGACTCACAGCAGATGGGTGTTTAAGTATACTCTGCCTGCTACGTGTGTGCTGACTTACATTTCTTTCTTTTTTTTTTTTTTCTGACTTCAATTTCCAAGAACAATTTATAAGTTTGTTTTTTTATTCCTTAATATAGATTTCTGATATAAAAAGTTAATATTTAATGATATCTATGAGACTACAGACCACAACAATAAAGTACCCACCTTCAAAAATACAAACACCCTGCAACAAATCCTCAAGGTATCTTACCCAGTAGGTATTTGTCTCTGTAGTCTTTTATATTTATATCCAGTGGTTATTTTATTACTTGACAAGGGGCAAGTCTTGGCATTCCTTGCTGTCAACTGAAGACATGCACATTTTGTTCTAAAAGGAAAGCAACAGATGGAGAAGTTAGAATAAAAAAGCACCAACTTAAGTAAAGAGAGTTTTGGTAAAAATGTAAATCATATAGTAAAGGATAAATTGTACTTAGAAGTCACTTGGCTCATGGACAGTTGGACTTCTTCCCTAACAGAACAGGTCTCTTTAAAAGACAAAAACTACCAAAAATTTATCAATAACTATAAACTGCCCTGTACCTCTATTTACTCATGAAATAAAATCTTAAATATATGAGTTTTAATTTTTTTAAATGAATTCCTTTCATTTCCTATTCAGCAGAAGCTAGTTTGTGAAAATTCTCCTAGGTCCTCTCTCCTCCAATGGATACACCTATGTGTGTCACACTTGAAAGGGCACAGGTAGTTCTGCAGACATCTTAAATTCTCTCTCCCTCCAATGACATGAAAACAGATGGGGGAGATTCATGCTGGCCATCTGGCTACTAAGATCTGTTTTTTATAATGTTGCTAAGCAGAAGACATGCAACCATAGATTTTTCTCCTTCAAGACAGCAATGTAGGAAGACCCTGAGCTTACCTCCTCCATGGACACACTGTATCTACCTAATTAAAGAGCAATGCCTCCTGAAGAAGAACTGAAGGCTGACTAAACAGCTTCTGCACAAAAAAAGATTGAGAGACCACACAGAGAGAGACAGAGACACAGTAGCAAAGGGAACCCCCACCACTTCTGATACTTCCTATTGCAATGGAGAGGGATTGGTGAGCAGATCTGCCTGCCCTGGGGCACAGGGGAAAAAAAGCTTAAAATGACAACTAGAATATAAAGGAACTAGCCTTAGACCCCTGCCATTTGGTAGGGGAGCTGCTGGAACTCTATCTGGGTTAGAGGGGCTGGTAAGCGCCACAGTTTACGTTTCCTCTCTACCTTGATAGCACAGATCAGAGTAGGGTCTGGATGTCCTAGCCAGCCTGCGACCTCAGCAAACCTCGGACACGCTGGGGCACAGAAAAAAGCCTTAGTTTAAAAGAGCTACTAGGATATAAAGGACTCAGCCCCTAGAACTATGCAAAATGGCAGGGAAGCTGCTGAAACTCTCTCCAAGTCAGAGGGGCTGGTGAACACCATGGTTGATACTCCCTCTCCCCCTTGATACTGCAGACAGGGAAAGGGTCCGGGTACCCTAGTGGGTCTACCGCTAGAGCGAACTCTGGGCCCCTAACCCACACCATCCCTAGCCATCCCATCAAAGCAGCCCCAGTGCAGCACACAATGCACACTTCTGGTCAGCACTCACTACAGCTCCAGCCATCTCGTCAAGGTGACACAGGTGCGAAGTATTCTAGAACAGTCCAGGCTCATACCACTTTGGCTCTAGGTGATGTCTGCACACCCCTGGTGCACAGCACCCTAGAACTTTCTGATCCATGTCCTGCCTCAGCCCCAGCCACCCTGCCAGAGCCCCCCTGAATAAAGAACTATTGGGACCCCTGGCCTCATACCCACTTACCCTTCAGCTGTACTCCCAGCTGTACCCTCTCTGTAAAGAGCCCTGGGACCACCCCAGCCCATACCCACTTTCGCTTCAGCTGCCTGGCCAATGTGCCACCTGCACTGAGAGCCCTAGGACTGCCCATCCTGCACCAACTTCAGCTTCAGGCATCCCACTAAGACAGCCCCAGCACAGAGTCCCTTGGGGCCTCCAGCCCACAATAGCCAGCCACAGCTCCAGTCAGTCAGCCCGAGTTCACCAGGCACACAGTCTCCATAGACATAACCATGTACAAGATCATTACTTCTAGTTTAGGAGAAGTAGCCATTCTGCTTAATTCATAGAAGCAAAGACAGAAAGTCAAGTAAAATGAGAAGACAGGAATATGCTCTAAACAAAGAACTACACAAAACCTCAGAAAATAAACTAAATGAAATGCAGATAAGCGATATGCCTGATAAAAGAGTTCAAAGTAATGACCATGAAGATGTTCACTGGACTGCAGAGAAGACAGGATGAACTCAGTGAAAACTTCAACAAAGAGACAGAAAATATGAAAAAGAATCAATCAGAGTTGAAGAATATACCTGAAATGAAAAATACATTAGAAGAGAATCAACAGATTAGAGGATGCAGAAAAACATATTAGCAATCTGGAGGATAGAGTAAAGGAAACTACCCAATCTGAATAATGAGAAGATAACATGTTTTTTTTTTTCCAAGATTTTATTTATTTATTTGACAGAGAGAGACACAGTGAGAGAGGGAACACCAGCAGGGGGAGTGGGAGAGGGAGAAGCAGGCTTCCCGCTGAGCAGGGAGGCCGATGTGGGGCTTGATCCCAGGACCCTGGGATCACGACCTGAGCCGAAGGCAGACGCTTAACAACTGAGCCACCCACATGCCCCAAGATAACAGAATTTTTAAAAAAGGAGGACAGGTTAAGGGATCTCTTGGACAGTATCAAGTGAACAAACATTTGGATTATAAAGGTCCTGGAAACAGAAGAGAGAGAGAAAGGTGTAGAAAACTTACTTGAAGAAGTAACATCTGAATACTTCCCTAACCTAGAGAAGGAAACAGACATCCAGGTTCAGAAAGCACAGAAAGTTCCAAACAAGATGAACCCATAGAGATACACATCATGACACATAATAATTAAAATGTCAAAGATTGAAGATAAAGATAGAATTTTAAAAGCAACAAGAGAGAAGCAATTAGTAACATACAAGGGAAATCTAATAAAGCTATCAGCTGTTTTTCAGCAAAAACTCTGCAGGCCAGAAGGGAGTGGTATGATATATTCAAAGTGCTGAAAGAATAAAATCTACAACCAAGAACACTCTATCTGGCAAGATTATTACTCAGAACTGAAGGTGAGATACAGACCTTCCCAGACACACAAGTTAAAGGGTTCATCACTATCAAACTGGCCTTACAAGAAATGTTAAAGTGACTTCTTTAAGTGGAAAAGAAAAGGCCACAATTAGAAGAAAATTATGAAAGCATACTCACAAAATTAAAAGATATAAAATATGACAACATAGATATGAAATGAGGGAGGGGGAAGTAAAAATGAGGATTGTTTAGAAAATGCTCAAACTTAATGACCATCAGCTTAATATAGACTGCTATATACTTAGGATGTTATATACGAAGATTTTATTTATTTGAAAGAGACTGAGAGAGCAAGCACATGAGCATATAAGGGAGAGGGAGTGGCAGAGGGACATTCCCTGCTGAGCAGGGAGACTGACATGGGCTTGTTTCCAGGGCCCCGAGATCATGACCTGAGCTGAAGGCAGGTGCTTAACCGACTGAGCCACCCAGGTGCCCCTAAGGATGTTATATTTATACTTCGTGGTAACCACAAAACAAAAATCTATAATAGAGACACAAAAGAGAAAAAGAAAGAAAACCAAGCCTAACACTAAAGAAAGTAATCAACCTTAAGGAAAGAGAACAAGAAGAAAGGATGGAGGGGCGCCTGGGTGGCGCAGTCGTTAAGCGCCTGCCTTCAGCTCAGGGCGTGATCCTGGCGTTCTGGGATTGAGCCCCACATCAGGCTCCTCTGCTGGGAGCCTGCTTGTTCTGCTCCCACTCCCCCTGCTTGTGTTCCCTCTCTCGCTGGCTGTCTCTCTCTGTCAAATAAATAAATAAAATCTTAAAAAAAAAAAAAAAAGAAGAAGAAGAAACGATGGAGAAGAATTACAAAAACATCCAGAAAACAATTAACAGTATGGTGACTCACATAACATAATAAAAAATTAAAATTAAAAAAAAAAAGAAAACAATTAATAAAATGGCAATAAGTACATACCTATTAATAATTATGTTAAATGTAAATGGACTAAATGCTTCAATCAAAAGACAAAGGGTGATAGGGGTGCCTGGGTGAGTCAGTTAAGCATCTGACTCTTGAATTCAGCTTGGGTCATGATCTCAGGGTCGTGAGATCAAGCCCCATGTCAGGCTCTGCACTCAGTCCAGAGTCTGCTTGTCCCTCTCCTTCTGCTCCTCCCCCTGTGCTCGCTCTCTCTCAAATAAATAAATAAAATCTTTAAAAAACATAAAGTCTCCTTTTATCAGATTCTGTATTTATCTCTGATTCTTTAGGTGTGAATTCTCCCATTTGTTGGGACTCATGCTGCCTTGATGGTCCTAAACATCTCTGTGTGCTTTGACTGAAATCCTACCTTTCTGTGGGGTTTACTCCTGGGTGCTCCTTTGTGTTGACTCCTTTCCTCATTGCTCTGGCTGTGACTATGGGTTTCACTGCTCTAAAACCAGCTGTTGTTAATCCAATTCCAGGCTATGTGAGATAATTAGCCTACTTCCTAGTCCTGTAGTGGTCCTGGTTTCTATCCCCTGGAGAACTCAGTGCCCACTCTGCCATGCATGGGACACGTTTAATTCCCATTCCTGTAAGAGTTAAAATCCCTAGCCACAGTGCTTGTGTCCACTTCCAGATCCCAGCAGGTTTCAGCCTTTGCTTTTGTGATTTATCTTATAATTTCTGACCAACAGATGAAAATATGTATATTGGTGGTACATGTTAAATAAAGGTTAGTGTCTACAGTGTTAAAGCAAAAATCATATATAGTTGGGGTGCCTGGGTGGCTCAGTGGGTTAAGTGACTCTCAATTTCAGCACAAGTTATGATCTTAGGGTCATGAGATCAAGCCCTCCCCAGGTGTGGAGCCTGCTTGAGATTCTTTCTCCCTCTCCCTCTGCTCCCTTCCTACTCTCCCTCTCCCTTTCTCCCCCTGTCAAATAAATCTTTTTAAAAAATCATATATAGTCAAGATTCTTTTTAAAAAAAAATCTTATAAACTGACCATTAAGTAAATATAGTCCAACAGTTTTTTTCTCCAGCACTGAGAGACTGGGCTTGGCCACATGTCAGTTATATTTAGATGCAATGTTAAAAATAAAACAAAACTAAACAAAATACAACCCTTATTTTAAAAACAGAATAAAACCTGACAGTGTGAGAGATTTCCTCTATGACAGGCCTGAAGGAACTGAGCCAAACTGAGGTAACAGCAGATTTATATATCTCCTCTCACACTTCAACTAACTGAGATGGTGAAACTACTGTCTATACTATTTAAATTCTTTATTTGTTTTTCTTTTGTCTAGTAGCTAAATCTGCATTAAATTAAATGTATATCATGCAACTCCACTCTATATATGCCTACGTACTACATGTATCTTACATACCCTTAAAATAAAATCTTCAAATTTTTAACTGCATTAGAATATGTTTTTTTAGTGGAATGCCAATGTTTTGAGAATATGAATTATAAGCACCTTTAACTTTATAAAGAAGTAGCAAGGAAATACTTGTAAAAGTAAAACAAGACATATAACATAATGGTAAAAAGCATGGGTTCAAAGGTTCAAATATTGACTCTTCAGTTTGTTTGCCCTATGACCTTAAAATTGGCTTTTCAACTTCCTCATTTGTAACACAGAAGTAATACTGGCTACCTCACTGGGTTTTGTGAGGATTAAGTAAAAAAGTATATGTAAAGCACTTGTTACAGTGTCTGGCACTGTTACATGGCATTAGCTGGACTTGTTGCTATTATGATTATGGTACTAGATTAAAGGAAATATTCATCTTTGGAAGAAATAACATTCATATTACTATAATATTTGGCAAAGAGTTTTCTTTTCTATTGCTAGTGAGAGAGTGTATCTTTCCATTTTAGATTCTTGGTGAACAGAGTTTAAATAGACAGACAAACTGATACATAGCAGGACTTCGTGACAAGTACCCTCACATTCAGAAGACTTTTTGAAATGCCATGTTTTTCTACTCACATGTCTATGCAGCCCTCAGAACAGTCACATGAATCAGTAAACATGTTGGTAAAGCTGTTTAGATAATATGCACGTGGCCACATAGTCCTTCTGTACTTAAACTGTGGAAGCTTTCTATTGTCAATTTCATTACAGAAAGAAATGGGTACGGATTCCACTCCATTGCTAATATCCACATCAGAAACAATTTCTTCTTGTTTTGGGTAATTCCGAGTCAACTGAACATAGGTATTGAAAGAAAAGTTATCTGTAAATAAAAAGTTACACTCTGTCTCAAGCAGGTAACGGAAAACTTCTTCCACGTTTCGTAGACTCCTTCCACAAGGGGTTTTATAACTCACATGGAGTGCTGAAGAATGAGAGTTTGTCTTTGCATGTAGTCTTTGGAAGTGGCATTTGATTGGTAGCTGCAGAGGGTTTTCTCCTTTGGAGGTTAGTGGTGTTTTCATCAGACAAGTTCGAGAGCAGTCATGACGTCGATAAGATAGATTCAAAGATGATTTCTTTTCTCTGATGTATGCAACTTTAGTTTCCAAAGGAGGGATTTCGTTATTTTTTGTAGATCTGTTTAAAAGTAATTATTCATTAGTATCTCAAGTATATACAATTCCCCATTTTTAAAAAAGATTTTATTTATTTATTTGACAGAGAGAGAGATAGCCAGTGAGAGAGGGAACACAAGCAGGGGGAGTGGGAGAGGAAGAAGCAGATTCCCAGCAGAGGAGCCTGATGTGGGGCTGGATCCCAGGACTCTGGGATCACGCCCTGAGCCGAAGGCAGACGCTTAATGGCTGAGCCACCCAGGTGCCCCATACAATTCCCCATTTTTAAAAAACAATGCACACTAAATTAGTTCCTGTAAATTAGTTCCGATTATCTTCTTTTTAGACATCACTAAGACAAGCCAGACTCTGAAATAAACATTTTACTTATCATGTTCTATAACCATATCAAAGTTACACCTTAAGGGTTTTTTTTCCTCTGGACATCAAATACATGGTGTCTTTTTCTAGCTCCACCTCTTCAACTGGGTGGTGTCCAATAATTCAATTCAGTTCTGACACTATCTACCTGGAGTCAGCATCAGATACCAGCAGTTAAAGGTCTCAGTCCCACAAGATTGTCCCCACTTCAGATGCCAAACTCAAGTTCCAGGCCACTTAAACTTTTTTTTTTTTTTTTTTTAAAGATTTTATTTATTTATTTGACAGAGATAGAGGCAGCCAGCGAGAGAGGGAACACAAGCAGGGGGAGTGGGAGAGGAAGAAGCAGGCTCATAGCGGAGGAACCTGATGTGGGGCTTGATCCCATTACGCCAGGATCATGCCCTGAGCCGAAGGCAGACGCTTAACCGCTGTGCCACCCAGGCACCCCCAGGCCACTTAAACTTCTGACCAACACAGGGGTTTTCACATGTCCTTCTCAGGTTTTATAATTTGCTAGAAAGACTCACTTTTATTACTATTACAGTAATATCACTATGTTTTAATTACTACTATCAGTTTATAATAAAAGATACAGCTCAAGGACAGCCAAATGTAAGATGTACATAGAACAAAGGAAGTGGGACGGGGCATGGAGTTGGCCTACCCTCTCCATGTGCGTCACCCTCCCAGCACCTCAAAGCCTTCATCAACCAGGAAGCTTACAGAACCCTGTCCACTTAGAGGTTTTTATGGAGACTTCACTACATAAGCACCATTGATTAAATCATTTGTCACTGGAGATTATCTGAATCTCCAGCCATTCTCCCCTCCCTGGAGGCTGGGAGGTAGGACTGAAAGTTTCAAGCTTCTAATGGAGGTTTAATCTTTGGTGACCAGCCTCCACCCTGAAGCTAACTGGGAGCCCATCACCAAGTCATTTCATTAGCACACCAAAGACACTCATTCTTGAGGAAATTCCAAAGGTATTAGACGCTAAATGAGGGACCAGGACAAAGACAGAATATTCTTCCTATTGTACCACAACCTAATTTCAGAGTATCCCAGAAAGTTGTGATGATAGCTGCAACTCTGTGCTACAGCACCTAGCATTTAGAGCATGCATTTTGAGGAATGTTACTTCTTCAGGCATGCTTGGTTCAAAATTCTTGCTTGTAAAAAACAGGAAAGGCTAGCTAAAAAAAATAATTAAGAATCCTGCAATAATTATACCAACTGGATTTCTTCTGCAATGTGTATTCCACCTGGCATATTAACATATATGAAAATGATCAGCTGACACAAGAAAATGGAGAGGTTACTGATTTTAAGAAAAAAAAATCTGTGAAAAGATTCCATGTGTATAGAACACGAGTTTTAATTTTTCATAAAGTACCTAAGTTTTGTTTTACCTAATATTTTCTATCTTTAGATATCTGTTATTACAAAATCTATATAGGTATTTTGGAGATATTTTTATGTTCACTATATAAAACAGCACTATCAATAAGAATTTCTGCATTGATAGAAATGTTCCTTATCTGTTCAATTTGGTAGCCCCACTAGCCACATGTGGCTACTGAGCACTTTAAATGTGGCTAATATGACCAAAAAACTTAATTTTGAATTTAATTTTTCATCAATTCAAATTTAATTTTAATTCAAATAATTCAAATTTAAATAGTCACACGTAGCTAGTGGCTACTATACTGAATGCACAGACATGAGGTTCTCCATCCCTTTTCCAGCTATATAGCACTCCTCTGCATAAATTCCACAATTTATTTAACTAGTCTTCTATTGTTTCCAATCTTTTGCTTTCACAAAGCATGATGTAATGAATAACCTGTACATAACAGTTTCAAACACGTAGAGATATCACTTCAGAATACGTTTCCAGAAGTGGGAGTACTAGGTCACAGGGTAAATGAATTAGTAATTTTGTTGAGATTGCCAACTGTTCTCCATGGGGTCAGCTCTTCCAGCAATTTATGAGAGTGCTTGTTTTGCAGAGCCTCATCAATCAATGGCTCTTGATGTTTTGCAATGTCCTACAACGTAATAGATGAAAGGATGTACTATATTCATAAATCTTTTAATGTTGAAAACATTTGTTTCCAATTTTCCTACAGGTTACTACCTTGATGAACATCCTCATACATAAATCCTTGACGAAATTCCTGATTGTTACCTTAGGATACTTTCCTTTAAGACAAATTATTGGGTAACAAGAATATACATTTTAAAATAACCTCTTATTAATACAACTTACGAACTTATACATAACTATGTATTTTTCTCATTAAAAAAAAAAAAAACTGCTATATTGGACCGTCACGTACTTGTAAGAACTGTAGAATTCTCAGCACACGATGACTCAGTCCAAACCCGTGCACTAAGACAACCAAACTCTAGCAAGGCTTCTAGCAGCATAAGGCCATGTCTTTGGGAGGACCCAAGCCCCCAGTAAAGTGTTGCCTGAGAAAGCACAAGGCTGTCAGGAGAGTTTAAGGTTTCTTCTAGTCAACACCTGAAGATAAGCCCTTCGACCTTTCTTTCTTAGAGCATTTACTAAAAAGGGTTTACAGTTGTGAATCTTTCCTCCATTCCTCAATGTATTTAATTACAACAGTGTATTTAATTACAACAGTGTATTTAATTACAACATCTCAGGAGTACCTTTCTCCAGGTCCTGAAGGACCTTCCCTTGAAAGTTAATCATCAGGAAGGGTAGGGCCTCTGTCTTCCAATCTCTGTGGGAGGATAAATCCTAACTTTGATGGTTTCCAGCTACCACACACAGCTGGCCTCAGAGGCATTCACACTGACTCTCTGTAATTTTTCACTTGGGTTTCCCTCTTCCTCTATCTCTATTCCCTCATACACCTTTAAAACACCAGTCACCCCAGCACAAATCAGAATGAACTTCAGTTTTTTTCCCCTACTGTCAGTACTTACTGAATAAAATCAGTTTTCATCACCTTAATGTCTGGTTTTATTTATCTTTGACACTTGTTACCAAACTTCAATTATCAACACGTTGCCCGTTTTACTTCTTCTATTCTTCCCTCTTTTGCCCCACAGTAGAATATGCTGGAGTATTTTAAAGCAAATCCTAGACATTTCCTGAAATAATTCAGTATGTTCATCTAACAAACAAGGCTTTGAAAAAACATACAATCTCAGTGACCCATCTCCACATTTCGGTGATTGTTAAATTTGTTTCAATCAGACTTCAAAAAGTTCCACACATTGTATTTGATTCAGATATCTTTTTGCCTCTAATCTTACAGCAGTGTCCCCTCTTCATTTTATGACATTTATTTGTTGAAGTTGAATAAATTGTGTCATTTGCCCTATAGCATTTCCCACATTCTGGAATTTGGTTGATGCTTTCCTTGTGCTGGTGTCATTTAACTCATCCCTCTGTCCCTCTATTTGGTAAATCAGTAGTCAGTTCTAGAAGCTTGAGTAGATTTAAGTTATTAGGCTGGTGGTGTGGTGGTTCTGTATCTTTCTTTCACTTAATAGTTTTGTTTATTCACTCAGGATCATTGTCTAGGCTAGTGCTACTCAAGGTGTGGTGGTGTCAGTCACCCGTGGTTAGCTAACAGTTCATAATAAGTGCAAAAATATAAAGATGCAAAAGTTCAGAGATTTTTACAGAAATTTAACATTGCTGCAACATCTCATTGCATTTTATAAGTGTATTCCTCAATAAATTTGGAGTTTCAAACAAAACAAAACACCTGTTCTTACCACCATTAGTTTGACAGCACCGGCCTAAGGCTACGGTTTCTTTGGGAATGGGAGAAGTTGTAAAAATAACAATCTTCCAATTCTAACATTTCTACTGCATTTTCTGGCTGGAATTCTTTGATAAAGAAGAAATTTTCCTCATCAACTCTTGGGTTATCTGATATACAGTTAGTATAGGAAAAGCAGGATAAATGCTTGATTCTTTCTCTTTATTTACTAGAATTCAGAATGGTGAGTTGTATCCAAGCAACTATCAAAGTGACTGATATTTAAAATGTTATCATGAACCCATGGATTTTTATATATTTAATGTATTTAAATCAATCACAATGATTATTTCTTTAGATGTTCAATTGTGCTATTTTTGGCCAGTGGGAGCTCCTCCAAGTTTGCTCCTGTATCTTTCCAACACACTTGGTAGTCTTTGATAGCTTTCTTGCTTTCTGTCCCAAGAAGTCCCAGGTCTAGAATCAGCTATTCCTCCAAAGGACCATGGTTCTGCTTAATGAGAAACAACATTTAGAAAACACAATCATGGTGCTAGGAGGTACACACATTTTAACCAATACAGACCATGAAACTGCTTTCCAAAAAGGCTGGACCAATTTACACTGTATGAATGTTGATATAATTATTATTTTGAAATTTTTAACCAATTTGATTAATGAAAAACAGTACTTTATTACCACCTTAATGTTTTCCCCTAAATAATAGAGATTTGAACATAATTTCATGTTTACTGGTCTTTTTTCCCCCCTTTGGTTAATTGTTCATATGCTTTGTCCAATTTCCTATTGGGGGTTTGTTCATTCACTCATTCATTCTTCCATCAGATTTCCTGAGTGCCTGCTACACACCAGGTGCTATGTGGAAACAATGATGAGAGCTTACTATCTCAAGGAGCTTACATTCTAGGCAGACAACTAAGTATCTACAATAAGTGTAAATAACGTTATGAATAAAGCCATAACACATAATGTCATGAAAAGACATCTAATCTTTATTATTATTTTTATTAGGGCTCTAATTTTATAATTAATTTTTCCATGATTTGGGAGTCCAATTTCATCTGGAATTTATTCTGATGTACCATGAAGATCTAACTTAAATTTTCCAAATGATATCCAATTGTTCCAGAGCTATTTACTGAGTCTTTTACTGTGCTACTTTTGACTTAATCATATCTTACATTCTTATAAATATATAAAATGTTTTATAATTTTCTAGGCTTTTTCTGTCTCTTAATGAAGCTGTTACTAATTAAGGCAAACCAATACCAATGTGGTTTTTTTCCATAGGTTGACGGAACATTTTGAGATTTATCAGGGCAAGTCCTCTGTCACTATTTTTCCTTTTGAATGTGCTCTGTTTTCTGATTTTTTGCCTTTTGACATTAAATTTATAGTATTTGCCAACTTAAAAAAATCCAAGTGCTTGGATTTCATATTAAATTAAATCTATAAATTTATTTGGAAAGAATTTACATTTTTGTAATATATAGCTTTCCCATTCAGGAACATAGTAAGTTTAACCATTTATTAAAGTCTTTAGGTTTAATTTTCCTCACGTATACATTTCTTGTGATTAGCCCCATTTATTTACTTTTTAGTTTTGTGAATGGGGACTTTATTCCATATTTTCTAACAGTATAGACTTTCACATTTTTATTTTATGTGACTGCTACTAAACCCTTTTTTTAGCTTAATAATTTCACACTTGACTTAAATTTTCAGGGTAGGTAAGATCATCTACAAATAATTTTACTGTGTACATTTCAATAATCATATTTTCTTTGATATTCTATTGTACTGCCTAGAATTTCTAGGAAAATATTGAATAACAATTATGATAGCGGGCATTCCTGTCTTAATTTAAAGAAAATGCCTCTAGAGTTTCATCAATACATAGGTCATAGATGTTAGAGAAATATATTGTCTATCACATTAAAGATAATTCATCTATTTCTAATTGTTGGTATTGAATTTTTTAAGTCTTTTGGCATCTGTTATGTTTTTCTTCCTATGGTTTACTTTGGTAAAGTAATGGATTTTCTAATACTAAATCATTCTTGCTTGACTAGTATAAATTCCACTTGGCCATCTCTTTTAATACTTCTCTGGATTAGAACTGCCAGGATTTTATTTAAGATCCCTGTATCTATAATAGTGATACTTAAACTTTTAGGGTCATGAACCCTTTTCACTATCTGATGAGAATTATGAACTCTCTCTCTAGAAATACAGCATTAACATAAAATTTTGCATACCATTAAAGGACTCCATAGCCCTAAGTTTAAGAGCTCATGAATTTATTATCATTAACTTCTTATTTAGATGGTTTCCATGCCACTGCCATATCTTTAATACTATGTCCTCCCCAATCCTAATTTCTACATTCTTTTGGTCCACTAGAAGATATATGAGAAAGTTTTCCAGAAGGGCATACAGATGGTATGTTTTCTGAGCATCTGTAGGAGTTAAGTCTGGTGCTAACCTGTTTTTTGGGGGGTTTTTTTTGGTTTTTGTCTCAATACTTCTAACATACTTATACTTTAATAGACACTAAAACTTCTTTTTTAATGAGTGTTTATCTAATAATAATTTTCATTACTGTGGTACTTGGTGAAGCCTCTTACCTCCAGACTTCATATTTTCTTACACTCAGAAGTTATCTTTTTTGTTGTTTCTGTTTTGCTTATTCTAGCTTCTGGTGTTTTTGTTTTAGTTCAGAATAAAATATGGCAGATTTTTCCATAAGCAATGCTTTTGTAGTGCAGGTTTACGTTATTTTTTAATATATTGAAAATATCTACATTTCATATTTTTGTAATAACAAATTTACAAATGGAAAAGATATATATTTTTATTTTCAGAGTTGTCAGAGCAATTTTGAATCCTAGTTTAGACATTGTGATTTCCTTCACCGTGAACAGCAGCACACTGACCCTAATCCTACCACTTTTGCTTGAAATGCTTACATTTTCTAAAGAACATTATAACATAGGGATGATCCTGAAAGCATTTCTACAGCATTCACTGGAGTTATTGGTTTTCTGTTAGTAGCTTCTTTTTTAGGACAGTAATTTTTCATCATTCTCTTTTTTTTTTCTCATCCATTTGCCCCTTTCTTCTACATTTTGGATAATCTTATAGATCCCAGATTACATCTTTAATCTCCTTAATAGGTGACTTTCACAATGAATACTTTCTTAAAAGAAAGCCTAGGATAAAACTGATCACTGCACTACTATTTATAAATAGGAAATATTTAAAACCAATCTAATTACCCATCTTTAAAGGAATGGATAAATAAAATGTAGTATTTCACATTATGAAAAACCAAACAAGAGTTAAAGGGAATGAAACACATCTATACATAGCAATATGACTAGATCTCCAAATAATACTAAGAAAAACAAGATGACACATGTATGAATATTTCCATGAAATTTAAAAACTATGATAGTACTATATATTGTTTGTGGCTATATGAATATTTAAAAATTAACTAGAACAATAAATGATGATAGTGGTTCTCTTGGAAAGGCAGATGGGGAAGAAACTTGTCACCGCAAGAAGTTAGGTATGGATCAAAGAGACACACTTTCTCTCCTTCCCTTTTTTTTTTTTTTTAAGAAACTGAAAGTTTCATTTAACAATGAAATGTTAATAACTGTTAATTCTAGATTGTGTTTGGGTTTTGCTGTATTCCCTTATATGTTTTTAATCTTTTAAATTTCCTGAAAAGACAGTAAAAAAATACTAGAAGAGAATGTAGCTAAAAGATTAAGGCAAATCCAATGGGGAAAAAAAACAATCATGAGGAAAGGTTTTATTTCCCCTTAAATAATTTCAGTCTGTTTTCGTATTTTTGAATAATGTTGGGGGCACATACCATAGTAAGATATATATTCCATAATGCACCTTTTGCTTTACTCTTCCATTTAAATTGTATCTTCTTTAGCTTAGTCCACTTTATTATTGCTTTTATTCACTTGTTTATTTTGGTATCCAGTATTTCCTTGTTTTATAAAGCGTGTGCCTGGAATTGCTTTTCTCTTATTATTAAGTGTTACCTTCCTTCCTACCACATTTTCTTATAAAGCATAGTACACTCCAAACTTTAAGCACTTCTATTTATTTGTCTACCTGAGAAATAACCTCCTCTCTGTCTTGTTTCATTCAATGTTCACTGTAATAAATTCTCTTAGGCTCTCACAGCTTTGTTGTTTTGATATACGTTACTCACTCTCAAATGATTTTATTTATACATCTACAGGGTTGTATAACCAGTAAACCAAATGTTTTATTTTCCTTTTCAACTTGCCTTAACCAAATACATTATGTTTCAGACTGGCTTCTGTGGCATCCTTTTCTACAAATCTTTTTATTTGATTTTCCCTATTTCAACTATGTTCTTCTTTTGTTCCTGTTTTGCTTTTTTTGGGCAAGAGAAATATGGAATACTAATCTGATGACTCAAAAGGTTCCTCTCTGAATATGAAAAGATTAACTTAGGGTATATTTAAGAGAGAAACAATCTGGGTTATCCTTAGTTCTTAAATAAGAACTAATGTTTGTACTGCAGTTTATAGTTTACAATGTACTTTTACATAATCTCCTCATGTGACAATAAGTACAGCTCCAAGTTAGTCATTATTGGAACAATACACAATTGATGAGGGAACAGAAGGCAAGTTGAAGACAAAGTAGAAACTGACACCCAGCAACCTCCCCGCCCCCCATGGGATGTACGCGACATTCCTCAGGCACTCCTGGTTGCCCTAAAGGACAAAGAAACAGTTAACCTATAGATATCACAATCCTACAAGACTTGAGTCTCCCTCAGTTTGCAAATGTCTTAGCAGTTTATAAGAACAAGGCATTTCTATCACTAACCTAGTTTCCGGAAGGGAATGTAAATACAACTAAATGTCTTATAGCCTGCAGACCATAGACAGATACTTCTAGGAATCCAGGATGTTCCCAACTATCTTCATGTTAATGCCTTACTAGAGGGGCAAACAATCTTAACTTGACAATGGCAAGGCCTCCGGTATCCTGTAAGTCTTCTTTAACATATGAAAGTCCTTTCTCAACCTCCCTTTTTCCTTACCTTCCCCCAACCCCATAGTATTTAATCAGCCACCCCTCACAACCCAGGGCAGTTCTTTCTGCCCACGGGTCCTGTCCCCGTGCTTTAATAAACCACCAATTTTGCACCAAAGACGCCTCAAGAATTCTTTTTCTTGGTCGTCGGCTCTGGACTCCACCCCACTGAACCTCACCTATATTCTATAACCTCATCACATGGCGCCTGAACGTGGGACTTTGAGTCTTTACATCCGGACTCTGAGCTTCGGTGCAAAATTGGTGAGTACTTTCCCTTCTCCTCCTTTACTCTCCTTTCTGGGGACTCTTCAAGGAGTACAGTCTTATTGGAACACTTTCATGTCGATAGGTCAGGCTGCAATCCTCTAGCCCATGGCTACTCTATGGGGAGGAAAAAGCCTGCCTTTTGGCTGGAAGTTAGTACCCTGGCCGGGATGGTAATAAGACCCAGAAACTTGATGCCCTCTTTTTACTGCTGTCCTTATACAAAGTCGTCTGTCTTGGGCACGGGACAACCATCTAAGTGACTAGCACGGCTGCCAATCTTAAGACTCCCGTGTGAGGTTTCCTTCTGATGGATCTAATGCAATCCCCTCCACATCCCTGGTCTAGCCGCTTCTGGCCGCGGGACCTCCACTCGGAGCCGGCAGAAACCAGTACCTGATTGAACTAAAACCCAACCCGGGACCCTTTCCTAGGGAAGTTGGGTGTAAAGACCACCTGTGTTGGAATGTCACTTAGACCATGATGGACTTCTATCTTTACTGTTTTCCGTCAGTGTCCTCTACTAATTACTTAGGCTACAAAATTTGGTAATTTCCCCTTGTTAAACTTTTCTAGTGTTCTCCATGGGTTAAAAACAGCTGGTTCTTCAAGGCAAGGTAAAATACTTTCAAGGCAAGACAAAATAAGGTGTGACCTTCACGGCACGACCTTCAAGGCACAGTATTTCAGTCTCTTCACCAGGCGCACCCATCGGCAGCCTAGGATGCGATGGAGTAGGGGAAGGACGGCGGCATCCCTCCTACGGGCCTTTTACGGCAGGAATGCCTTCACAGGAAGGCAAGATTGTGATCAATAGCGATGTCTTATTTGAGGGACGCCTCCAGTCGCTTTTGACACACGGGAACCTCTGACATATCCTGCGTGGGATGCCACCCGGGAGTCGGGGGGGATTTGGTAATGGACCTAATTTACTTTTCTGAGCGTGGCCTCAGTAGGCTGCTTCTTCGGTTCCCAAGGATTTTCCCTTGGGGTGCCTTTTGACCCATTGGAATCAATTCGGATTGCAAAATTTAGGAAAGTACTGATCTCCTGTAACACTGCGTGGTTTCAGTGGGATCTATCAGTTAGATCTCTTCTGTAAGGAACCGAGCAAATGGACCTAGGGTACCTTCATTGCTCGTACCTAGGCCTTCATTGCTCTACACCCGGACCCTGACCTAAGGGCCTCTTGAAGAATGTGTTTGCCCGAATGGGTCAGCTAGTAAACTCTCTCCTGACATATTGGATGATAATTATCTAAATAGGCCTCCTCCGAGTAAACCCAGGTTGCTGGAGGAAACACAGGCCATCTCACGCAAAGGGGACTCTTGACTCTCTTCTCTATCACTGTTCCTTCTAACAGATGTGGGGGTTTCTCCCTCACTCATTTCCCGGGTTAGTGGCTATAACTGGAGCCATCTGTGGTTAGTCTCCCTCGGGACGGGGACTTTAAGGAATATTCTCAAGCAGCTGCCAAAACTCCCTTTGTTTCGGGGAAATTCCCTGTCTTCTCTGGCCTGACATACACTGCCTATTCCCCCTTGTTGGCAGGAAAGCATGGTGTCTACTGCTGTTGGAGCTGAAGCTGATGAGCTCTAAAACCGGGAACCCTTTCTCTGCCTTCTGGCAGCACTTTGTCTCCTCTGTCTCCCCCTCTCCCTTCCTTATGCACCACCTGGGGTGTGGCCTGCACAACTGGCTTCTGTATCATCTTCGGTGCCTCAGGCACCGTGGCTCCTCCTCCCCTCACCATCAAGAAGCGAAGAAGAGGACCCCCTGGACTTAACACCATGCACTCCAGGTTTCCCCACCAGTGTCTCAGGTAAAAATTGACAATGGGCTGGGGCGCCTGGGTGGCACAGCGGTTAAGTGTCCGCCTTCGGCTCAGGGCGTGATCCCGGTGTTATGGGATCGAGCCCCACATCAGGCTCTTCTGCTATGAGCCTGCTTCTTTCTCTCCCACTCCCCCTGCTTGTGTTCCCTCTCTCGCTGGCTGTCTCTCTGTCGAATAAATAAATAAAATATTTAAAAAAAAATGACAATGGGGAGGATCCAGGTGGAACATAATTCAGTATTTAAGTTAAGCCTGTTGGTTTAATTAAGATAGGCATGTCTTTAAGTTATCAGCACTAAACTTGTGAAACTTTTATTCTATCAAGGTTTACTAAAGGTCAAACTTGTGTTACCTCTGTTGTGAGTTGTTAGTAAAAAGACTAAAACAATTGTCTCAAAGTTTTCATGGGTAATTGTTAAAAGAGCTTTCAAAGTCTTTGCTAACCTTAATTTTTAAGGTTTTGCTTGGATGGTAAATGGGATTGAATTCATTGGACATCTAGGTCTTTTTAAAATAGGATCCAGTGCTAAAGCATTGAGTACTGGATGTAGGTTTGTGCTTTTGACTTCTTATTGCAAAGAAACTAAGGATATTTAAATCTGTTGGTAAACAAGTTTTGTGCTTAATTGATTCATAAATTTGCCATCTAAACCTTTTGGGGTAACAGTTCACAGTTGGCTACTACTTAGTTTTCACTGGAGACTAAGGTTTCTAAGAAAACTCTACTAAATGTAATGAAGGATGATGGAAAGAAGGGAAGCAACTCTGTATGTACAAAAGGAGGAGATGTGTAAGGAGAATACGAAATGCATTTTTTTGTTGAGGGTAATAATTGTGCTAAATAAGATGTTCGTTTGGAAAGATAGCATGGGATAGAATCTGAATGCAAAAGAAAGTTGTAGAAGGAAATCTTTGGAAAGGAATTTTAGGTGTGGTCAGGACTAAGAGTGAAATGAATGGATTTTTAAGATACAGTGGTAAAAGATCTATGTCTGCTTTTTCTCTGTTTAAAAAGAGAAAGGTTTCTTGAATTGTTCAACTGCTCTGAATAAGATAATGTAAACAGTTTTCCGTTTGCCCAGAAAACAAAGTTTCTATGTTTCGTCATTAACAGGTCTTCAATTACTTAGTTAAAACTTCTCCTATTAAGCTAAGTTTTGCTAACAACTTATAGAACCCTAAATATTTGCCTTTCAAATCTCTTATTGTCACCTTGGTTACATAAAAATAGTTTTTTAATTATCTGTAATCCTATTCAGGCATGTGCTATAATTTTAAGGTTTTAACAAACTTTACCAAGATTTAAATTGTAAATGAAGTCTCTTTAACTCAATAGGCCTTTTTCTTTGGTATGCTAAGTTACCCTGGAAGTACTGTTAAACAAATGATAAGATTTAGGTTACTTTTGGGTAAGTGGTGTAACTCTTCTAGAGATTATATACAATTCCTAAAGTTTTAGTGTTGTAATATAAGGTCATCATCACTCTTTTCTGGCTATTGAAGTCTTACATGTCACAGAAGAAACCTGATTTTCTTGCCAGCTATATTGTAAACGCTCATCAGTTACTAACCATGTCCATTCTGTATTTTTGTCATTTATACTTGTTCTTACTCTCCTGTAAAATGAGTTTAATCTTCAAGGAAATCTATGTGAAGGACTTCAGGACAGATACAGGTATTCGATATCTTTATAGAATCCTAAACTTGAAATGGGTAAGAATTTCCAGAATTAACTAAAGCTGCGTTCAAACTAAACAAGAATTAGTAATATAGGACTAAATAAACTAAAAGATTATAGTGTTGTGACTCTTGTTTAAAACATTACTGGTTCTCTAATGTTTGCTCTTCCAGATTGAGGAAACTTTCTCTTAAGACATCAGTGATATACAGAAATAATAATAAAGCAAATTAAAGCATTTAACTTTTCTCTCTACCTGAACCCTCTGAAATTAAAAAGGTCTCAGTATTCTTTCTTCCATGGCAGTCATAATCATTTGCAAAAGTTCAATAAGTATTGTTCTCCTTGTAACAGGACACCATTGGAAACACTGGTTATTTTTACCATAAGGCTTTGAGTGGAATGTCATATTTGAGAGACGTGCATAGACTCAGATATGACCAAACAGCTTTCAGGAACGAAGGTTGACTTTATGAAACCTGGAGCCATAAAGCCCCTTGGAAATGGCCTGATACCTTGCTTACAGAGTTGCCAGCAGCCTCACCAGGTGAGTAAAGAATGTCACTTCTGGCAGGTGCAGGAACCTCAGGATCTATAGGGGACCTCGTGAAGAGCAATCCGCCCAAATCTACAGGTATCACAGGCACGTCTGATGACAAGTACTTGGCTTGGCTTCTGGCCTGGAGAGGCTACTAAAAAGTTCAACCTGGAGATTCCTTACAAAAGTTCCAGCAAAGCAGATTCTAAAAGATCTATATGATCAATCGCTATTCTTGCTGAGCTTATATAAATAATTATGCTAAGTTTGTTAAAATTGGACTTGTTTTGCAAACAAATTAGTCCTGATTTGGCTCTCTCTGGAAATGCGGGTTATTTTAGAGAGAAAAGTTATGTTTAAATAACCCATGTTTGTGGAATGTTATTCTAGATCTGATTGTCCTTAAATGTTTGCTTAAGCTAGACAACTTGAGGTAAACTTAAGAGAAATAGCTTTTTTCTATTTCTATGCAATGTATCATGTATAGATAATCTTCATGCTTTTTATTCTGTGGGGCTAATAACAGGACCCCATGAGCATATGATTATTTAAACAACTGGGAAAAAAGATTGATTCCCCAACAAAGCTATCATCTTGACCAATTCTATGTGGCTGGGATGATGAAATCATTTCCGGAAAGCCAGAGCATACCCCACTCCATAGGGTCAACTATGGGCTTGTGGAGATAATGGATGATCCCACTTTCCTTGTGGTTGGACTGGATGATGACTTGGGGATGCCCTTATCTCTTCACAAGTCTCCCCCCACTTGCCAGTGATTCCTTGTTAAGATATTAAGGCTAGACCTCAAACAAAGAGGGCTTCTTAATGGTTTCATCTTGCATAGTTAACATTTATCCTACAAGCCACCTCTATGGATATACAATTAAGGAGAGACTTTAGCCAAGCATACAACAGCCCTCCTGGTAAAAGGGCCTCAAAGCTCACTATGGGACAGTCTCTGACTGTAATGACTTCACATCAGGTCCAAGACCAAAAGCCACCAATGGGTGATGGGAAGCCTACTTATTAAATACCAGGCTATGCTCATAGGTATGCCTGAAATAATACTTGAAATCTGTCAGACTTCAAACCCAGCTACCCTTAGGCCTGGACCTGACCATTGTACTTCTATAGAGCATAACTTTTGAGAGGTTATTGATCTTCTTTATTCTCTAGTCGACCAGATTTAAGATGTCCCTATTGAAAATACAGAGGACAATTGTTTCACTGATGGTAATAGTTTCATGGAAAAGAGGGGTAAGAAAAACTGAGTATGTTATAGTCAATTCTAACTCAAGACTGTTGAGGTCAAAGCCCTGTCAGCAAACATGTCTGCCCTCAAAGCAGAATTTATAGCGCCCACCTGTGCTTTGCAATTGGCAAAAGCCTTAAAAATATTTATACTTACTTCAAATGTATTTTCTTGCTCCTCCATGCTCACAGTGCAATTTGAAAGAAAAGTGGATTACTATCATAACTCCCCAATCAAATAGGGGCCTGAAATCATTGCATGTATGGCCCTAAACCAAGTAGCCCTTAATCCTAACTGCAGGTCAAGGAAGCCCATTATTATATGACTGGCTCCTGACTGGGACCCAATGGCTATGCAGCTCTAACCTGTGGCCATGGCTTCCCTCAGGCTGGATAGGCCACTGTACTCTTGGGTTTTGCCTGGATGCATGGATGCATTATTAAAACCATTACCAACCCAGCCAACCTTCCAAATTTAAAACCATGGTGGACATGTTCTGTGTCTCACTGGTACGACCACCTAGCATCTATCTTTGTTACCTCCTTGAGACTGGAGAATGTTGTTTGGCAAATGGAAACTCCTAAATGTATGGTTAAAGCCCTAAATGACACTCAAAATAGCATTTCTCTATTAAATGCTAGGGTAATACAAATACGTAAAGCAGCTTTACGAAACAGAATGATATTAGATGTTTTTAACTGCTACATAAGGTGAAACTTGTGCTAGCATAAAAACAATGCTGTGTATACAGTCTAATTACCACAAAATATTTCTGGGTTTCTAACTGACATAAATTGGCACTTTAAATGATCACTTTTCTTTAGTGATTGCTTTAAACTCCTGGACTGGAGGAAAATTATCAAAGGTCAGCTATCAAAGGTCTTTTACTCAAGACTTTCTCTTGTTACAATATTAACCTTGTTTTGTCATTTCCGGTGTCTCCCTTACTAGTGCCAAGACTCCTTCACTGCTGTAACTTCTGGCTAACAGATGATTCCCTTCTACTCAAGGAGGTTCATCTATGTTGCCCGCATTGGATTCAGCTGCCTCCCTCTTTAGTAACCCCCTTTACATTCCCCAGTGACCAGTACGGACCCATAGGTAGGAACATCTCCACACCCCTATCCGGCAGAAAGATGTTACAGAAGATGAGACCTTCCACCTTCAACAACCTTAAAGATTTAAGGGTCAAAATTGTTTAAGGGGGAAATGATGAGGGAACAGAAGGCAAGCTAGGACTCACAGGCTGCGACCCCCCCACCCCCCACATTGGGATGTATGTGACATTCCTCAGGCAATCTTGGCTGCCCTCAAGGACAGCGAAATAGTTAACCTATAGATACCACAATCCCTCAGTTTACAGATGTCTTAGCAGTTTACAAGAACAAAGCATTTCTGTCAATAACCTAGCTTCGGGAAGGGAATGTAGATACAAATATATGTCCTTATAATCTGCAGCCTCCAGGAAGTTCCCAACCATCTTAATGTTAATGCTTTGCTAGAGGGAAAAACAACCTTAACTTGACAATGGCAAGGCCTCTGGTATCTTGTGAATCTTCTTTAACATATGAAACCTCCCTTTTTCCTTACCTACCCCTTGTGAATCTTCTTTAACATATGAAACCTCCGTTTTTCCTTACCTACCCTTAACTTGACAATGGCAAGGCCTCTGGTATCTTGTGAATCTTCTTTAACATATGAAACCTCCCTTTTTCCTTACCTACCCCAACCCCATGGTATATAATCAGTCACCCCTTGCACAACCCTGGTGCAGCAGTTTTTTCTGCCCACGGGTCCTGCCCCGTGCTGTAATAACCCACCATTTTGCACCAAAGACGTCTCAAGAATTCTTTTGGCTCCGGACTCCACCCCCCACTGAACCTCACCTGTATTCCACGACCTCATCAAGTACTTAGAATTTGAAAAGCCAACATGGACTAGGTAAGAAAAGTAAAAAGTAAACTAATTTTCCTTTTTGACAAGGTTTGATAATACCTGGCAAGGATATAGAATGCTATTGCAGTAAATCTTGATTTCCTCTAACAGCCTTGTGAGAAAGATAGAGAAATGTAGGTGGGATAGCGGTAGAGGTAAGTAAATTCACACTTGGTCCAACAGTTTTTTCTGAAGAGTAACGACGGAATAGTGAGCCAGAAAGGTTTTATCTTTGGTCCTGTCCTATCCAATGTTTTCAGTGAGTATAATAAAGACTAGAAAACTCATTTAATATATTTGTAGAAGAAGGAAAGCTAGAAGGGAAAGACAATATAAAAGGAGATTCAAAATTCATAAGGATTCTGATAAGCTAGGAAAATGAACTTAAAACCAAAAAAGAGACACTTAAGAATAAACCATCTCCTGAATTTAGGTTTAAAATAAAAGTTTTAATAAAATAAAACAAACAGAAGATGGGAGACTGTTGGTAATTTATATGAAAGGAATCTTATATTTTAGTGATTTAAAGTGATTGAACTTGTTTTTAAAAGGTTTTAAAATTTTATGCTATATATCAGAAGACCAGAATTTCTAGGTTTCTCTGGAAGTACTGTAAAATAAGTTTTATGAGTCTTCTAGACTCAAACTGTAAGGACATCTCTAGTATTTGCAGATGTAAATCATATGTGAAATAGTGTCAATCTGCAACTCTAATAAATCCTAAAACAATAACAAGAAGATTCTACATTAACAATGTTTTTGTCAATTTAATATGCAGCTGAAAGGACAAAATAAGTCAATTAACTGAAGAACTTTCTCTATAAAGACACTTTGTTTTTTGAAATTCTGTTCCGTGGACTAGCACAAAATACTTCAGAAACTTCCCTTAAACTAGTTCATGAACGTTTTAGTACCAGCATTACCTACTAAAAATAAAGACTATGTGTGAGAGTGTCAGATTTCCTCTTATATAAAGATTTCCTCTTATACAAATTTACTTTATGCTAAGGAATCTTTACTGAAATGGTAAAAGGACAAAGAAAAGGTCAGAAAAATTTAGCCTATTCTCTTAAGCTTTCTGATACTAATTTAGAGCTGTTAAAGTATTTGAAAAGCTGAACTGATAATGACAGAAATACTGTTTACTCTTTTCCAATATTCCTTTAAAAGAAATAATCCAAGGGCATCTGGCTGGCTCAGTCAGTAGAGCATGCGACTCTTAAACTCAGGGTTGTGAGTTCAAGCCCCACTTTGGGTGTACAGATTACTTAAAAGTAAAATTTTAAAAAAGAAAAAAGAAAAATAATCCAGGAAAAGTAATTTTTTTTAGTTACAAAATTGCGACCTTGGTAGCTTGGTAGATGTTAGTATATTAATAATTTACAGAAAGAAATATTTGAGAGAGCGTGAGCATGTAAGTGGAGGGAAGGGCAGAGGGAAAGGAGAGAATCTCAAACAGACTCCCTGCTGAACATAGAGCCCCACACCGGGCTCAGTACCACAGCCCATGAGATCATGATCTGAGGCAAAATCAAGAGTTGGACACTTGACCAATTGAGCCACCCAGGCACCCTTACACTAAGAAATTTTAAACTAAATTTTACTGAAAGACTTGATTACCTAGGGATATTAGCAAATAAACAACTTGTTAAGGGACTCATGAACCTTTATCCTACATACAGTAATAAAATTTACAAATTTTAGAGCTTTTGGTGGGAAAATATCTTTTTTATATATTCTATCTACTCTTACATCAAATGATCAGAAAGAGTACATCTCTTTCTGGGAGCGAAAGTATTAACAACATAAATTTAACTTATACATACAGAAATGTACAGTCTTCTGGAAAGGTGTCTTCATATGATGTAGAGGGCAATGAACCGGATTTGTTTTCCTGTTCATTCTGGGTCACAGATGTATGATCTACATGAAGAAAATACAAACGTGAGTAACAGGTACACCAAATTAAAAATCATTTATGGTGATATCTAAGTAATATCTTTATTGGTTAGAGATATATGGAGCCCTTAAATCTGCTAACATAGTAAGATTTCAAAGTTAAGTCAAAAAATTCGGTGTCAATATTTTCAAAACATGAAGAAAATAAGATAGGATAGTAAAAGATTTAGGATAGAAGAGACTTCTGCTGGAAAGAACCCAGTTTGGCCTGAACTTTATCTGAATTTTAATCAACCTTTAAGGTGAACATTGGGTATCCTTATTTTTGCTTGTATTTTATAGAAAAATAATGTAACTACTACTAAAGGGTCACAAAATTGAAAGTTTATATATCTTTTCCTTTCTCATTGTTCAACCGCTACCTTCATTTTTGGAGGGTGGGGTGTTTGGGTATTTCTTTTTATATTTCCATTTGACTTTTCATATTACTTCGTCTATCTTTCTGTGCTTAATTTCATGCCATGTGTTTTCTTTTTTACTTCATCTATTCTTACTCTTTAACATGACTACAATATAGAAATAAGCTGTGTATTTAATGAGAAAAATTATGGATTTCGTGTTATTTTGAAAAATGGATATGTGGAATATTCTATGTTTGATTTAAAGATACACACACACGCACATATTGTTTTTCCTTTTTTTTTTTTTTTTTTTCCTTAACAGAGAGCACAAGTGTGAGGTGGGGGTGGAGGGAGGAGAGAAAGAATCTTAGGCAGGCTCTACACCCAGTGTGGAGTCTGACATGGGGCTCGATCTCAAGACCCTCAGATCATAACCTGAGCTGAAATCAAGAGTCATGCTTAACTGACTAAGCTACCCAGGCACCCCTAAAGATATTTTTTAAATGTGTTTTTTCTTACGCGCTGATGGACTTTAAGCAAAAAAGTTATTCTCATCTTGCCTTAGATTATTAACTTGCATCAATCTCTAGTGCAGAAAAAAAAGTGTAGAAAAAAGTTTAATAGAAGAATAGTTTACGTTATAATACAAGGCCACTACCTGGCTATTTGGAAAATAATTATCCTTTAATTACCAAGGTAAAGAAAGGTTAAAAATCTGATAGTTGATAAGAGATGTATTTCCGGATTAAAAATTGAGTGTCACAAATCAAGAATTTCTGATTTTTCCTAGCTGGTTTCTTTGTATGAGTCATATAAATCCATACTAACAAATATGAATAAAATAAACGTATATAAGCATAATTAGAAATAAGACTTACTGAAAAAACATGGAGATTTTAAAATTAATCTTTAGATAAGGGAGGAAAGGGGAAATAATAACTCCTCTCAAGAAAACAGTATCTAATCCTTTGTTTGAGGATATAGTACATATTTACAGTTAAACACAAGCAAGCAAAATGAACGTAATCAGTGGTTTGGGCAGTTGGATTTGGGATAGCTTGTTTTGATTTCAACACCAAGTCCTTTTGTTTCTCCCAGTCTCAATATTCTTCTTAAAATAAATACTAACATGAAACTTTGTTACTAGGAAGATTTTAATCCTTTGCATTTGCCAACAATGTCAATTACAGAACTCCCCAATTACTTGGTTACATATATTGCTCTACCATGGGCAAACATATACTTTCATTTTGATAAATTCATTATGTTTAAATGAATTATATAAAAATATGAAATTATAATATTCAATATTTCTGTTAATGAAATTCTTACCAAAAAACCCCAAAATCCAATTTACTATTACTGAGAAATAAATTGTTTCGGAAAGGGAAAAAAAAAACATTTAGAATTAGTACCTCTTACCACCTCCTGATTTTAAACGCTTCTTTCTTGCAAAACTAGTGTAATCAATCTCTTAAATGTGTTGATTCCAAGTGCTATGGAAAGATACTGAGAAAGGCTGTTTTCTTAAAGAATCTACTCTTATAAAATTGAGAATACTTATGAATAACAAAAGGTTTCTTTAAAATAGACTCATGATGCTGGGCTATATTTTCAGATTTAAAAACCTTAAGGTTCCAAATTATGACCTTTAAAATTATTACAATTTGTTAACAGTATTTAACAGTATTAATTAAAATCCTGTAAAGTACTTCCCCAGCATTTTAGGAAATTGGAGATAGACTAAGCTTTATATGAAAGTAACTCTGATAAAACAACTTTTCAGTTTTTCTTTTTTTTTTTTTTTTTTTTTTTTAAAGATTTTATTTATTTATTCGACAGAGATAGAGACAGCCAGCGAGAGAGGGAACACAAGCAGGGGGAGTTGGAGAGGAAGAAGCAGGCTCATAGCAGAGGAGCCTGATGTGGGGCTCGATCCCATAATGCCGGGATCACGCCCTGAGCCGAAGGCAGACGCTTAACCGCTGTGCCACCCAGGCGCCCCCAGTTTTTCTCTTCTTAGTTCTGGTACATTATCTCTGATCAATTCCTTGTAAAATGAATTTGTTTACAGTTTGCAAGACTGATGGTCTAATAATAATCTAGAAATTAAAAAAATTTTATGCCAAGTTATCTATGCCACAATATACCTTTCTAGTATTGTTCTTCTCACAAAGTGGGTTTATAGTAGTTTGGAGTCTTAGAATTTTTTGAAGAGATAAATTTGTTCATTCTTTCCGTAGGAGATTTAGAAGAATGTGCATTTCCTATCTCTGCATGGGTAGGACTTTTTATTTAATAAGGAAAGTCATTTATGTAATTTACCAATAAAAATCTTACATTTTATTTTAAATTATCTTTAGGTAACCTGACATACTTCAGTCAATTAAAATTAAGCCTGTTCCAAGTCAAGAAAATAACATTATATTCAAGATTAGAATTAGAAATCCACATACCCTTTATCAATGTTGAATTGTTACTTATGGTTGCTTCATTCACTAGAATCATTGCTTGGATGTATTCTGTTAAGGAAAGGAAAAAAAGCATGAAAACAATCATTAGCATCACTTTCATTTATGGTGCCAGCTATTGTGCTAAACAGCTTACATACTGTATCTTGTATTCAGTCTTCATTAACTCCTCTGAGAGGTTCTTATGATTATCAGCATTAGAAACAGAAATTGAGGCTTAGAAGTTAGACTATTCCAAGAACACCTGGGTGTTTAAGTTGGTTAAGCACCCGACTCTTAATTTCAGTTCAGGTCATGATTTCAGGGCTGTGAGATCAAGCCCCGTGTCAGACTTTGCATTGGGCATGGAGCCTGCTTAAGATTCTCTCCCTCCCTCTCTTTCTCAGCCCCTCTCTCCCCCTCTCAAAACAAAAAACAAAACACACACACACCTCAGAAAACACTATTCCAGGTCATTCAGCAAGGGGGTGGTAGAACTGGATTCAAAACTAGGTATATCTGACTCATGAAATGAATGAGAAGGAATGAAACGAAAAACGGTACTATTTTTTGGATAAGCAAACAAAAGATTAATGTCTTACGAACATCCAAAACGTATTAAGAATGGTCCAAAAGAAAATTTGCTTGAGAACCTTATGTCCTGAAGGAAAGGAGGTTCTACATAAAAATCTTAGGTTCTGCAAGCAACCAGGGTTGAAAACAGAGACATAGAAAAAATGAAAACTTGGCTGACCGAACTTGACTGCCGATGTAGAATGCAAGTTCTGCTTTCAGAAGACTAGTAGGGTAAGTTCTGTTAGGTTTTATGTACTTTAATATTTTAAAAACACGAGGTGTCTCTGAGTGATGGAGTGATAGATAATTTTTGTTATATTTTTCTATATGTACTAAAAGTTGTACAATGAGCAGATATTACTTTTGCAATACCCATCACCCCTCAAAGAGGGTTACAAAGAGATAGAAAAGATAAAATGGGGGGCAAACAAAGTAGCCTGAGAGAAAAAAGAGGTAAATTCAGTAGCTGTTACTCAAAGTAATCATCTTCACCCTCTTTTACAAAGTGTCTATGGTATATGTGAAAGCAAGTTTTTATAGAAGCAGAGCATAAACACAAGGGAAACAGAACGCATGGTAGGCTCTTAGAAAATAAATGAATCGATTTGACTTTTAAAACAAAGAATACTGGAAATAGAACTGTACTGTATTGCCAGTGGGTAATATTTAGCATTAAATGTATTGAAACTTTTTTGTGCTTCATACCTTTATTTGTGGCAGACCCATCTTTGATCTTTTGTTTCAGTGATTGCAGCACATTTTGCACTTGTTCAAATATGAAGTCCACTTTTCCATCATCTTCCAGCTCCATCCAGAAGGTTTTTGCATCACCTAAAATTAGTGAATAGCTTAAGAGCGCAACAGAAACAGACTGTAAGCTCCCCAAGGCACATGTTACAGAGAATCCACTTGGTTTCTAAATAACATCAAGGTTTAATTGGTCTATCATGTACCTTGAGAAAAAGATTTTGGTTATTGTTTCTTTATAAAGAACTAGAAACAAAGAGTATGACCTAAGTATTTCACTTATGTCTGCTAAAATAAAAATACATTGCGAAGTTTAGCGATACTATTTCTGGTGTCCCTGTCAAACTGAAAGAATGGCTTCATTCTAGATTGGTGGTAGATGTACGTATCAACACATAAGAATTTTTAAAGTTTCAGGGATATAACCTCCACTGAATATGGAAGTGGATGGTTTTAGAATGAAACATCTCAACAATTGCTAAAATGTCTTTTATATTTTTAAAATAATTATATGAAGCAAAATACTGTTTAAACTTTTATAGGTAGCTATAGATGAGCCAATATTTCAGATGTCCAGCAAGTGAACACCTTAATCAAAAATTCCTAGAGAAAGGTGCCTGGCTGGCTGAGTCGATAGATCATGCAACTCTTGATCTTGGGGTCATGAGTTCGAGCCACATGCTGGGGGTAGAGTTACTTAAAAAAAATTTCCAAGAGGAAATAATTCTTTCAAAGCTGAAAACAGAAATATGAGAAAGACAATTAAAATAAACTAGTAAAAGCAAATCTCATATGTATACCATGTTTAAAAGTAAAAAAATACCCAAAATGTTAAAATTTATAATATGTTAAAATGTTAAATGTTAAAATACACAAAATGTTGAAAATTAATTTATAGGGACTTAAAAGAGGGACATAATAATTATTATACTTTGGAAAGATCACTTGAGAAGCCATTAGGAGGATTAATAAGCAGAGACCCCGGTAAGTTTACAAAAAACACATTTTCCTTAATAAAAATTAAACCTAGAACCTCTAAGTTTGGCAGTGGGGTGAGAATCTTCATAAAAGGCTTAGGCCTCATAGTCCCAAATCTCCCCGGCAAAGGCACCTTACCCAAAGGGGATCTCTGGCTAATTAGGGATGCTGTCACCATAGTAGCCTCAGAAGGGGTGTTGGTTGCCTGTTGACATTGGCCCGATGCCTACAACATAAGACCAAGCCTAGTTTTAACTCCCCATAGCACAGCTCAGACAAGGTTTCAAGATTTGAAATAAATGCAATGTGAGAGGACAAAAGTGATGAGGAATGATGCTTTAGAGGTGGAGGGACCATGACACAGATGGCCTTCGTGCCATGCTAAGCAACTCCATTTTTATATGAAAGACTATGGGAGCCACTCAGAAAGTTTAAGCATCTTACGATATGATTAGTTTCTTAAAAACGTCACTCAGGTGGCAGTGGGAAGAGGGAGGACTCAAGAATGATTTGTAGTTTTCTGACCTGGGCAACCATATGCATAGTAATGTTACTCATTGAGATAAAAAAAGATAAGGAACAAGTGAGAAATTTAAGTAGGGCAAGTACACTGGGTACACAGGCTCCAGAGTAAGATCTGGTCCAATTACATGAATTCTGGAGTCAACAGCATACAAGTGATGGCTGAAGTGACAGAATAGATGTGATTAGGAAGAATGTGTACGATGAGAAGGGGGTCTTCTGTATATAAGGGATGAGTGCAAGAAAAGAGAATCATGGAGATCAAGAAGGAGCAAACAGGTGGAAGGAAAACCCAGGAGATAGCATTTCGGGTCAGTGGAAGAACAGATGTGGTAATTAACAATCTGGGCTATGGAATTCAGATGCATTTGTGTTTGAATCCCAGCCCTGCCAGTTTAAACTGTATGACCATACGTATGAAATGGGAATAATAGTGGAATTGATGTGCGGATAAGATGTGGCCTTTTGCAAGAAATTACTATACGTATGAAATATATATGTGAAATACATATGAAGTGTATATATAGACTAAATATATATTTTTAAAGAAATTACTATATATAATTTAACAGGGAATATAGTCTTTAGCAAACGTGGGCAAGTATTTTTTGAAGGACCTTCCCAAAATCCTTAAAATTATTTAGTTTTTCACTTACAGATAACCAAAGAAATCACTGCTTTTAGACAAAACTATTTGTGAAAGCACTTAATTGGCTGTTACCATGTTTCCTTTCATGCATATGAATGTATAAATCCACTAGGGATTTATCTTTATTTGAGGTGGATATCTAGATGGGAAGGATTTTGAAAGGTACTTAGAAATAGCTTCTGATAGCATTATAATCTGGGATCATACACAACTCTCACATAACCTGAGAAAACAAGCAGTGATGCTCCAAAACCACAATCAGGGTTTAACTGAATTTTTGTTTCTCAGTGGTTATCATTTAAAACTGTTTGAAACACCATTACACATAATACCAAATTATTCTGACAGGAAATACTTAAGACAACTTATTTGACAATGGAACAGGGTAAATTACTAGTTTTGGAATAGATTAATGAACAGGACACTGGCAATATAATTTAAGAAAATAAAGCCAATCAGAAAATACTGGAACTATCTGCTTGTACAATAAATGAATGTATTTAAGCAATTCATATTTATTCTGGGTTTTTAATATTGTTGTTCATGGTATCCTTATGATTTCATACTGCTAGGTTTAAATTTCATTTAAATAGTTCTTATTCCTCATGTCTTCCCTCTTGATCATTTTTAACTGTCTTTGCTATGGAAATTTTTAACCACAGTAATAGTAAGAAAAAAGGTGACCAATTTATCTGAAAACATGAGATTAACAGATGCATTTGTTTTTGAACAGAGGCTAAATGAATATCACAAAGAGAAACAACTGAGTCATTTTCATTTCAACTGTAGACCATCTAGATAGTTAATACAATGTAAACAATTTCAGTTTCTTGCTCCTTTTCTTTGTACTCTATATATGTTCAGGGTTATAACCTGAGAATGTAAATATTTCAGTGCATTTCACTAGAAAAACATTGATAAGTACGGAGTAGGTCCTTGAATTGAAAACCAAATCAGTATACTAATATATCTACTTGCCTCTAGAAATGAAGAATACCATCTTATAACTGGTCCCAACTTGCTCCCTTACTTAGCTAGATATGACTATTTATTACAAGAACATTCCACCCTAAAACAACAGAATACTCATTCTTCTCGAATGTACATGGAACTTTCTCCAGAATAGACCACATGCTGGGTCACAGAGCAGGTCTCAACTGATACCAAAAGATTGAGATTATTCCCTGCATATTTTCAGACCACAATGCTTTGAAACTGGAACTCAATCACAAAAAATTTGGAAGAAATTCAAACACTTGGAAGCCAAAGACCATCCTGCTTAAGAATGTTTGGGTCAACCAGGAAATCAATGAACTTAAACAATTCATAGAAACCAATGAGAATGAAAACACATTGGTCCAAAACCTATGCGATACTGCAAAGTCGGTCCTAAGAGGGAAATACATAGCCATCTAAGCCTCACTCAAAAAAAACCAGAAAAATCCCGAATACACAAGCTAAACTTACACCTTAAGGAACTCAAGAAGAAAAAATGAAACCCAAACCAAGCAGGAGAAGAGAAAGATTAGAGCAGAGATCAATGAATTAGAAACCAGAAACACAGTAGACTGCATCAATGAAACCAGAAGCTGGTTCTTTGAAAGAATTAGTAAGATCGATAAACCACTGGCCAGACTTATCCCAAAGAAAAGAGGACTCAAATGAATAAAATTATGAATGAAATGGAAGAGATCACGAATAACACCAAGGAATTAGAAACATTTATTAGAAATTGTTATCAGCAACTCTATGCCAATAAATTAAGCAACCTGGAAGAAATGGATGCCTTCCTGGAAACCTATAAACTACCAAGACAGGACAGAACTGACAATCTGAATGGACCAATAATCAGTAATGAAATTGAAACAGTGATAAACTTCCCAAAAAACAAGAGTCCTTGTCCCAAGGGATTCCCAGGGGAATTCTACCAAACTTTCAAAGAAAAAACAGCTGCTTCTGAAGCTGTTTCAAAAAATAGAAACAGAAGGAAAACTTCCAAACTCGTTCTATGAGGCCAGCATTACCTTGATCCCAAAACCAGGCAAAGACCCTATAAAAAAGAATTACAGACCAATATCCCTGATGAATATGGATGCCAAGAGATTCTAGCCAACAGAACCCAGCAGTACATTAAAAGGATTATCCATCACGACCAGGTGGGATTTATTCCTGGGATGCAAGGGTGGCTCAACATTTGCAAATCAAAAGAAGAGACAAGAACCATATGATCCTCTCAATTGATGCAGAAAAAGCATTTGACAAAATACAGCATCCTTTCCTGATTAAAACTCTTCAGAGTGTAGGGATAAAGGGAACATTCCTCAATTTCATAAAAACCATCTATGAAAAGCCCACAGTGAATATCATTTTCAATGGGAAAAAGCTGAAAGCTTTTCCCTTTAGATCAAGAACACAAGGATGCCCACTCTCACCACTCTTCCTCAGCACAGTACTAGAAGTCCTAGCCTCAGCAAAAAGAGCAAAGTATTTGAATTGGCAAAGAAGTCAAACTCACTCTCTTCGCAGATGACATGATACTTTCTGTGGAAAACCCAAAAGACTTCAACCCCAAATTACTAGAACTCAACAGCAACTCAGTAATATGACAGGATACAAAATCAATGCACAGAAATCAGTTGCTTTTCTATACGCTAACAATGTAACTGTAGAAAGAGAAATTAGGGAATTGATTCCATTTACAATAGCACCAAAACCCGTAAGATACCTTGGAATAAACCTAACCAAACAGGTAAAGAATCTGTACTCTAGAAACTACAAAACACTTACGAAAGAAATTGAAGACACACAAAGATGAGAAAACATTCCACGCTCATGAACTGGAAGAATAAACACTTAAAATGTCTATGCTGCTGAAAGCAATCAATACCATCCCTATCAAAATACCATTGGCATTTTTCAAAGAGCTGGAACAAACAATCCTAAAATTTGTTTGGGACCAGAAAAGACCCCAAATCGCCAAGGAAATGTTGAAAAAGCGGGGGCCATTACATTGCCTGATTTCAAGTTACATTACAAAGCTGTGATCACCAAGACAGCATGGTACTGGCACAAAAACAGACACATAGATCAATGGAACAGAATAGAGAGACCAGACATGGACGCTCAACTCTATGGTCAACTAATCTTAGACAAAGGAGGAAAATATATCCAATGCAAAAAAGACAGTCTTTTCAACAAATGGTGCTGCAAAAATTAGAGAGCTATATACAGAAGAATGAAACTGGACCATTCTCTTACACTGCACACAAAGATAAAGTGGATGAAAGACCTAAATGTGAGACAGGAATCCATCAAAATCCTAGAGGAGAACATAGGCAATAACCTTTTTGATACTGGCCACAGCAACTTCTTTGAAGACACGTCCCCAAAGGCAAGAGAAACAAAAGCAAAAAAGAACTTGTGGGACTTCAAGATAAAAAGCTTCTGCAAAGGAAAGAGTCAACAAAACAGGCAACCCACGGAGTGAGAAGATATTTGCAAATGACATCACAGATAAAGGGCTGGTATCCAAGATCTATAGAGAACTTCTCAAACTCAACACCCCAAAAACAAATAACCCAGTCAAAAAATGGGCAGAAGACATGAACAGACACTTCTCCAAAGACAATATACGAATGGCTAACAGACACATGAAAAAAACGTTGAACGTCATCAGCCATCAGGGAAATTGAAATCAAAACCACATCGAGATACCACCATATCCCAGTTAGAATGGCAAAAATTAATAAGGCAGGAAACAAATGTTGGTGAAGATGTGGAGAAAGGGGATCCCTCTTACGCTGTTGGTGGGAATGCAAGTTAGTGTAGCCACTTTGGAAAACAGTATGGATGTTCCTCAAAGAGTTAAAAATAGAGGTATGCTATGACCCAGCAACTGCGCTGAGTATCTACCCCAAAGATACAGAAGTAGTGAAGAAAAGGGGCACATGCACCCCAATGTTCGTAGCAGCAATGTCCACAGTAACCAAACTGGAAGGAGCCGAGATGCCCTCCAACAGATGAATGGATGAAGATGTGGTCCCTATATACAATGGAATATTATTCAGCCATCACAGAAAGGATGAATACCCACCATTTACATTGACATAGCATATCTAAGTGAAATAATTCAAGCAGAGAAATACAATTATATCATTTCACTTATATGTGGAACATAAGGAATAGCATGGAGGACATTAGAAGAAGGAAGGGAAAAATGAAGTGGGGGGAAATCGGGGGGGAGACAAACCATGAGAGACTATGGACTCCAGGAAACAGACTGAGGGTTTCAGAGGAGAGGGGAGTGGGGGGATGGGTTAGCCCAATGACGGGTATTAAGGAGGGCATGTATCGCAATGAGTACTGGGTGTTAAACGGAAACAGTCATGGGACACTACATCAAAAAACTAAAGTATATGGTGACTAAGATAACACTTAAAAAAAAAAATATATATATATAGCAGCTTTGCAAAGGAAGAAAGACAAATATATAGTTACACTGTATGTCTTCCAATCTCCCTTAATACACACTGTCTTTGCAAATAGGCAATACTCAAGAATCACAGCTATAGGAGTTACTTATTAGCCAACTATTTTTGGAGTACTTACCAAACACGTAAGATCCATACACACACACAGACACAAAACATCTCTTAGCTTCAGGGCATTGGTCTAGAGGATCTCTATGATATCTTTGAGTCTGTGATAAGCAAAGTGTGGTCTATGAACCCTTGGGGTCCTCAAATCCTTTCAGACAATATGCTAGGTCAAACTCTTTTAATAGTAATACTAAGACATTACTTGCTCTCCCCCACTTTTTTCCCCATAATGACATTGACTGATGGTATTAAAAGCGCTGGTGAGTAAAAGTACTGAGGTCTTAGCATGAATCAAGGGAGTGGCACCAAACTACCAGTTTTAAGTCTTCCAGTATACTACCAGTATATTCTACACTATCAATTTCACTGAAGAATGTCCTTGATAAAGCAATATAAATGATTATTACAGCATAATGGCTGTCTCAAGCAAAAGCACTAGTGAGACTGTTAGAGTTGTAGGCTAAACCAGTTCTCTTGGAATACTATTTTTACTTAAAAGAACCACTAATAAAAATTATAGTTTCTCAGACTTGGGTGTTGGGCACACATGTTCTTGAAAGAAAAAAAAGTAAGCCTACCCCCAGAAGTTCAATACTGACAGCATTTGTTTAATGATAAAATTCACACTACCAAGTTAAAATTAGAATTTGTAAACCCTGTATGTGCCACAGTAAGCCTGATAGCTTCTCAATTTTTGAAATTAAAAATCAAAAATAACTTTTTGATGAGATTGGTAGCAATATTAACAAATGTGATTTTTAAATATTGTATTATGAAATGTGTCAACATCTGGAAAATCTGCACAATTCACTGAGCCAGTATTTTCCAGTTGGTCAATACATGGCATTATAAAATCAAAAAAGATCCATTCAATGTGCAAGACAGACCAATGGATTTTTAATGTAACAGAATGTAAAAAAACTCAGACATGCATTCATATTTCACACTACAACTGACCTTGAAGGAATAACTACTTGTTGAGTTTTGTAGTTGTATCAATAAAAGTCCACAGTTATCTAAAAGGCTATTAAAATATTCTTCCAATTTTTTGTTTGTAGGAAGCTTCATTTTCTTTATATATTTCAACCAAAGCAACATTTCACACCAGATTGAATGCAGAAGCAGATAGGAGACTTCCCTCTTCTATTAAACCAACTATAAAAGAGATCTGTAAAAATGTAAAACAATATTCTAATTTTTTTGTTTTAGAAAAGTTACTGCTCACAAAAATGTAAATTATGTTAACATGTTGGGTTTATTATTTTTTTTGAAGCTTCTCAGTGTCCATTTCTCAAACAGTAAAAATGAAGAGATATTATCCACATAAACTAAAACTGTTAGGGATTTTAAATACTTCTAAGAGTATAAAGCAGTTCCAAGACCAAAAGAAAGTTTGACAACTACTGGCCTAGATGAACAGTCCAGTGACTACTAGATCAACAGTGTGATCTCTATAACAGTCCATATATTACAAGTGTGTTAAACGGTAGTGAAATTTTTAAATATCATTTAAGAGGTCAGGGATCCCAGGAAGGAATGCTGACCATGACGAGAACATTGTAACACTATTACAACTGTATACACAACCTCGCTGAAGAGCTAGGTAGGTAGGTGCTAACCCAAATAACTTTGGAAATAAGTAGAGTCTGCAAGACTAAAGGCAAAAGGACTGTGCAGAAGCACTGTAGTTTCCTACCTGGGAATACGTTTACATTTCTGATACAGCTACACACACATACACACACTCTGGAACTGAGTGACTAAATAAATGGATAACAGATGGCCGGAGCCATGTTTCTCACTGTTGGAGAGATGTGGTAATGGATTAGAATTGGGAACATCAGAATAAAATCATGTTCACCTTAATAGAGATTCAGATGGTTACATATAGAGATATTTATAGATATGTGCATATACAGCTTAGCATACATATATATATTCCTTGCTCTGTCAGCTGAAAGGGCCTATAAGCAAGGACAGCCCAGTAACAACTATAGCCCAGATATTGGTTTGTTTGTTTTTTTTTTTTTGAAGATTTTATTTGACAGAGAGGGACAGCCAGCGAGAGAGAGAACACAAGCAGGGGGAGTGGGAGAGGAAGAAGCAGGCTCCCAGCGGAAGAGCCCAACGTGGGGCTCCATCCGAGAACTCCAGGATCACACTCCAAGCCGAAGGCAGATGCTTAATGACTGAGCCACTCAGGCGCCCCCAGATACTGGTTTCTCACACCATCCTCCATTAAAAGGAACCAGGGCTCATTCAAGAAATGACTGACTCAAGCACTGGGGCAGGAAATACACAAGATAAGCCTGCAGTATCTTACAGACCAGAAGATAAGGCAGCGCTAACAATACAAAACAAAAAAATAAAACAAAATCCCACCTACATTGATACAGGTGTGTCAAAGGGACACAGACCCAAATGAAAGAGCTCCCAACAGCCAATCCTGGGAGAATCCGAGTAACAAAACAGTACTGGATAGAATAGTGGATAGGACAAAATAAGTGCCCATGACTCCATACTGAAACAAATAAATGACTGAATATACACATTAATGGGAGAAAGGAGATAAATCTCCCTTGTACAAGAATTCCAAATAATTAATGTAGACATTCCATTCTCAAAGAGGGGGAACATAATCCCCACTCCTTGAATATGAGCTGCATGTAGTGATTTCCTAACAAAGAGACAGGGAAAGGGAGAAAAAAAATTTACAGTGTAGAAATGACATAATACTGTGTCAGCCAGATGATGAAGCTCAGTATCAATAAGAGAGAAATCGTGCTGATAACATGAACCTTTGATATAATATGGTAAGAATGGCACTTTACTCCTATGTTCTTCTTCCCAAAAACCCATAACCCTGGTCTAATCATAAGAAAAAATCCATCAGTAATTTCAAGAGAGGGCCATCGTACAAAATACTTGGGATACAAAATACCACAAAATAAAGCACACTTCTGAGAAACTGTTACATCCAAGAGGACCCTATGGAGACATGACAAATAAATATAATGTGGGATCCTGGAACAGAAAAAGACATCAGGTAAGAACTACAGAAATATGAATAAACTATGGACTTTAGTTAATAATAATGGTTCATTAATTGTAACAAATATACCAGCCAAATATAAGATGTTAATAGTAAGTAAAACTGGACGTAGAAGATATGGGAACTTGCTGTACTATCCTCTCAATTTTTCTTTAAAAAGTAAATCTAATAGTTTTCTAAAAAATAAGGTGTATTTTTAAAAAAGTACATTAAAGAGCTTAGTTTTACAGACACACAGTTAATTATAAAGACTGTCAAAATTGTTGGCTACATGAGAATAAATCCTAAATTCCTTCAAATGTAGAATAGTCACCTGCAGTGAAAAACCTACAAAATTCCACAATTCAGCTTCATTAAGTAGTCTACAGACTTTTAAATATAATGTTTAACAACGGTTTCCAAACCTACCATTTTTTTCTCCCATCTTTTGGCGTCGTTCATAAACATAAAACTCTTCAAAATTAACTTTATCAAAGCACTGAATCACTTTGATTGAAGAGTATAACTGGAATCCAACTGTGGTCTCTCTAAAATTTGCAGTCCTCAGAGAAAATACATCATTATGCCATTCCAACCCAATGTTCTTGGATCCTTGAATTTTCAAATAGTAACTGTAGTTGAAGAAACTTTCAAAAATAACCACTAGTCCAACCTGATGACGAGTCCATGCAATTTCATCAAGTGAGCATTTATAGTCATATCAGATCATTGGTAATATCGTTTTAAAAATAAAAACCAACTCCATCTTTTGGTCCATGGATGCATGAGACATTCTGTAAAGAAAACAGTAAAGATTGGTACATATTTGCAAAGAATATATAAGAAAAGACTGTTGTAATAATAATCTTTTAAAATAGCATAAATTATTATAGAAACCAGAATACATATTAAATGGAAAAATATGTAAAATATCAAAATTAGGAAATTACAGAGAAATTAAGAATCACCCATATTTAAAATACTGTTTATTCACATAAACTATCCCCATTTTATAAATATTTTTAAAGTTTTCTTATTTTTTATAAATACTTTATAAAAACTTTAAAAATGGGGATAGTAACGCTAACTACCTCAAATGAAGAAGAGGCAATAATGATTAAGAATTTCTCAAAACTGGAAAACACATAAGCCAACTAAGGGTTCATTGGGTACCAAGCAAGATAAAATATACACTACTAGACAAACTGAATAAACTTTAGGATATCAAAAATAAAGACAAAGTCTTAGAAGTTTCCAGAAAATCTAGATTATCTAAAAGAAACACATATCAGACTGGTAATCAGACTTCTCATCAGAAATGCCAGACGCAGTAAGTTAAGGCAACGTAAGTCTGACCCAGAATGCCTTTCAGCCAAGCTATCTTTCAACAGTAAGGTAAAAAAAAAAAAAAAAAGAGAGAGAGAGAGAGACTTTTATAGACATTCAAAAAGCCACTTAGGGACTCTCTGAAAGAAAAAGGAAGTACCCAAACTTCATGAAAAAAACTAACATACACAGAAGTACTGAGGTATAAGAAGCAATAATGAGCAAATGACTAAAACACATTAATGCTAAAGACAGATTAAAAATGGGTTTTAATAACAAATGAAACAAAATGACAGAAAGAACCGTGGGAAATTATGTTCTTTTATAGAAGGGGATTACCACAAGATCAGAGGAAGTAAAGTAGAAGCACCGTCTAGTTCTTCTTCATATGGAGGATATCAATACTAATTAAATTCAGATCTTGTTAGGAAACATAAATTTAAGAACTATGTTGAAAATGCAAAGGTAATATATTTTTTAAAACATGCAGAACAAAGAAAACTTGGAGCCAACCTCAGTTAAAAAGAGAAATGGAAAAATAGGATATAAAAGATACAAAGAAAATCATGGTAAACAAGATGAGAAGAAAAAGGCCAAATTTTAATAATCACAAAAAAGGTGAATGTGTTAATGCAACTTATTAAAGGAGTCTCAAATGGATTGCAAGCAAAACCTAGCTATGATATTTTAAAGAGACCACTTAAATGACACAAAATGTCATCAAAAGGTTGAAATAACAGTATGTGAAAAAAGACATACCAGCAAATATAAGAAATGTTCATATCAAACAAAACAGAATTTAATATGAAAACCAATAGAAGAGACAAAGAGAAATATTTTATGACGACAGAACAATACACACGAATATCTAATTGAAATTACTGACTTAATATCAAACAGGCTCAAGAAGTAAAAATCCCAATTAAAGGCAAAAGTATAAAAATAAGTTTAAACAACATTTAAAAGATCTTAGGAGAGCTACATGCCACATCTCCCCACTTCACTCCTATTATACCAGGTCTATTAAGTTTTATAGATAAATTCTACAAAACTTTCAAGGAATGGATAATTTCTATCATATATGAACTGTTCGAGGGCAGGAAAAATACGGGAGCCACTCAACTTTTTTTTTTAGATTAGTACAACCATGACATGTAAGAAAAGAAACTCAAGGCCAAAAGCACTTCTGTGCAAAAACAGCAAGTAAAATATGCCATAGAGTAAAAGTATATTACTAAAATAAGATTTATCCTGGGAATACCCCAAAAATTTAATATTGGAAAGTTTATCAATGTAAATTCCTACATTAACGTATAAATGGAAAACCAACATTTCAGATGCAGAAAATAAAACAATTCAATAAAAGTCAGCAACTATTCTGGAGGCTGGGAGATGAGGGACCCTTAACAAACTAGGAAGAGAACTTCTTGAACCTGATAAACTCATTACTAAAACTTAGCACCAAACATCATATACAATGATGACACATTAGAAGCATTTTCACTAAAGTCAGGCACAGAGATGAGGACACTTTCCACCACTGTTCTTATTCAATATTATACTTGAAGTCTTAGAGAAATGCAGTAAAATAAACGAAACACCTAAAGACTTTAAAGAAAAGCAAGATCTATCCGTAGATTAAACAAACAAAAACATAATAAAGTTAAAAGCCAAGCAAAGAGCTGGGAGAAAATAGAGCTTGTGAACTTTGGTTGGGGAGAAGGTGCCGGAGGCTCAACACTCAGTGCAGCATCGTAAGTGGGGCTCGACTTCATGACCCTGAGATCACCACCTGAGCTAAAATCAAGAGTCAGATGCTTAACTGAGGCACGCAGGCACCCTGATGCTGAAAAAATCTTTAAAAATGATATAGGATATGCAGTAGCCAGGGCACATGAAACTCTAAACCATTCAGAAAAGATGATCCAAAAGAAAAATGAGTAATTTTTTAAAGAAACTGTGGAAACTTACATAAATTATAGGTTAATAAACACATGGATACTGCAAACTTACTAGTAATCAGAGAATGAAAATTTTTTAAAAAAATGAGTATTAATTTCATCTATCAGATGGACGAAAAGAAGACAGTATCTTGTGTTGGTCTAGATTGTAGGAAAACTGAACTCTCAAAACTATTTTTGGGATGTTTAAATTAGAAGAAGTATTTTGGAGGCATATTTTGCAAGACAAATTAAAATTAAGAATGTTCATAACTTTGGGGCACCTAGGTGGCTCAGTCAGTTAAGCGACTGACTCTTGATTTCAGCTCTGGTCATGATCTTAGGGTTGTGAGCTCAAGCCCCTTGTCAGGCTCCCCTGCTCAGTGTGGAGTCCACTTGAGATTCTCTCTCTCCCTCTGCCTCTCCCGCTAGTTCTCTCTCTCCCTCAAGTAAATAAATCTTTTTTTTTTTTTTTAAAGATTTTATTTATTCGACAGAGACAGAGACAGCCAGCGAGAGAGGGAACACAAGCAGGGTGAGTGGGAGAGGAAGAAGCAGGCTCATAGTGGAAGAGCCTGATGTGGGGCTCAATCCCAGAACGCCGGGATCTCGCCCTGAGCTGAAGGCAGACGCTTAACCGCTGTGCCACCCAGGCGCCCCTCAAGTAAATAAATCTTAAAAAAATAATAATAATGTTCATAATTTAAAACCAAGCAATCCCACTTTTAGGTATATATATATATCCTTGAGAAATAGCACATGTGCACAAGAAAATACATACCAGGATTTCCCTGCAGCATTGTCTATAAGTTGAAAAAACTGGGAACAACCAATGTCCATCAAAAAGAGAATGGCAAATAAAATGTGCTATATAGTACCTATCAAACAAGATAGAATTTGATATAAAAACCAATAAAAGAGACAAAAATAAATATTTTACAATAACAGAACAACTCAGCCATACACTGGAACACTATCCAGCAGGTATAAAAAATTGAACCATAAATACATAATAAGCTATAAATAACAGTTATACACTTCAAAAACACTGTCAAATGAATATAGAAAATGATGTAGTATGATACTATCAACCTTTTTTAAAATTACAAATGCATATATGAACCCTTTGAGAATATGTAAGTATAAAGAAAGACTTAAAGGTTCTGCAGCAAAGTCTTTTAGCGTGGGGTTGAGGGAGCAAAGGGGGAATTCAGGGATTGTGGACTGTGCTATCTGTAAGGTTATAATTTTGTAAAAAAAGAATGTAATAGTGTACTTAATTTAAAATATAAGTATATAATTTTCACAAAAGGATTGTCAATTTTAAAGGCTTTTGGAGCACACTGCCAAATTCCTTTCTAGAAAGGTCCTACCAATTCTATTTCCACCTACAGCACACAAGCATACTAATAGCTTTTTGAAGAAAACTCTCACCAATGTTGTTCCTATCCTCTGAAATTTTAAAAATAACTGAACAGTAAAATGTTTACTGAAGAAAATTTGCAAAATATAGTAAAGCATAAAGAAGAAAAGTTAAATCACTCATCATCTCATCATCCAGAGACAGCTGGTTTAATACTTTGGAGTGAAACAGGATTTTTAAATTTGTTCATATTTTTCCCCTTCTTTTTCATTTTGGAGGAAAGCAGTCGGTCTGTTTCGCCTCAATTTATGGTTGCTTTGTTTTTAAAAACAGGCTCTTTATGAAGCTGACCATTTCTTCTATATTTGGATTGCTTTAATTACGATGAGAGATTAATGAACATTTATTGAGTATAAACCACGTGTCAGGCACACTTCTAAATACTTCACTATTCTTACTGATCTGCGTAACAATGAGAGAAAATTAGCATGCCTGTTTTCTAATGAGGAAGCTAAGGCGTGTCACACTCTAAGTGGCAGTGACAGAATATAAGGAAGGAATCAGGCAGAATGATTTCAGAGTCCGTTTTTTGATTATTCCACTCTACCTTTTCAAAGTTACCTTTTTGCCACATACAGAACTCATTGCAGGTTTCCACATGCCGAAGAGCACAGCTCCTCGTTTTAATTACCTATTGGGTTGTGGTGAAGGAGAGTCAGGTGCCTTTAGGATCTAATCTCAGTTCCGTGATCTTGGACAAATGATTTTACTTAGTTAGGACTCGTGTAAGTCTTACCTGTGAAATGGGTCAGTGGTTAAACCTTCCAGTTCTGCTTCTGGATTTTATACTGCAGTCCATTTCCTGCAGCCCCTTTTACAGCCTCAGGTTCCCAGCTGCTTAGGAATCACCTCACATTAAGGTATGCACCCGGAGACAGAAAATGAAATGGGGGTTGAGAACTGAGAACGCCCGTGGTCCCTTCTACAGCCTGGGACTGCAGGTGGATAAAAGGAAAAGGGAGGTTGCAAGGGCGGGGGTTCACGCAGCCGAGGGCTCCGCCGCGTTCCCAGGTCTTGGGCCGAAGGAGCTGTCAGGGGGCCACCCAAGGCCGTGCCTCGGCTCCACTGGCACCACTGCTTTTTCCACGCCGCCCGCCAGACCTGAGGGCTGCACCGGGCCCGCTCCGTGGGCGAGGCTGGGTTTCCTCGCGGGTCGGGCTCCTTTCCGACTCCACGCCACCGAGACCCCACGGTCCCAGACACCCCCAGGCCAGGAAGTACTTCACCATTTACTAGACCTCACCTCAGCACCAACTGCCCCGCCTCGCGTCAGGCGGGGAAGGAAGACCACCCAATCCCCAACGCCCAGGCCTACCGAACGCTAATCCTAAATGGGAGGAGTTGGACACCCAGAGCACCCGCTACCTGGCCGGGAGCCCATTGGTTGGACACCCCACTGGGTTCACGCCTCAGAGGCACCGCGCGCGTATCGCCGGCAGCGCGGCGGCGCCTAATTGCGCCGCCTCCCGATTGGCTGCCAGAGCTCTCGGCTTGTATCGCGCTCTCTGGCGGGGCCAATGGGGATACTCGCAGTAGAGAGGCCGGCATCGCAGGAGTGGTGGCGCAGCTGTTTCCTCTGGTAGGTGTTCCGCTGCCATCTTGTGTGTGGCTAGGACTGGGCTTCTTGACGGTTGAACGCTTACTTAGTGGCTCCAGGTGTGGAAGGGTCCTGAGAGAGCAGTGGAGGAGAAGAGGGATCTGAAGGCAGACACCTGGTGCCTTCTCACTTACCTGAAAGGGAGAGGTTTTCTTGGTCTGAATCAGCCCCGACTAGAGAGAGAGATGAATTGGGGGAGGGGGGAGCGGAATCCCAGGCTTTCGTTTGTTCGTCATTGTGGAGGGCTTGCTGGGGGCTTTGATGCCTTAACGCTGATTTCTTTGGTTCCAGAGAGCTACTCCGTAATCTTTGTCTCGGAAGATTGACCGTCACCCCTCTTTAAGGAGGTTGTCTGATGGACTGCCTGATTCAGGAAGGAACAAGGCTGGTCATTAATAGAAGGGGAGAGAGGGAGATGCCTCACCACTATCCTCAGGTTAGAAAGAGACGTCTTCATTTTCTGTCGGTTGCGAGGGAGTGACTGCTAAAGTGTTGGCTCTTCTTGGTAGTTAACCCTCTGACTAAGCCCATCCTTTGATAATTGTGGGCATCTGGTTCTGCGTTTGGGCAATATTATTTATTAATATGCAGGCAGCATTTCTGCAGTGTTTTGTTTTTTTTTTAATCCAATAAGTGGTGGTCTTTGCAGAAACAATGGGATCGAAGGAAGAATTTTGGCAAATCTGTTTCCCTGGTTATGATCTGTGGAAGATTTCGGAATTTCTAGGTCTGCCTTGACTTGCTTGGTTGCTTCGTCAGGGGCAAGGGGAGGCGTTTGTAAGGGAAAGTATCTTCTGAGCTTTTTTTGAGGTGGAAGAAAGGAGTTAACCTCTTTTTCCTCCTTTTCGGTTTTTGTTTTGAATCCAAGTAGACTGCATTCATTTGGGAGGAAAATTTATCGCATCTGAAAACCTAGCCGATAACAGGCTAGTATTTTGGGATTGGCAGTTTTGACACGCATTAGACGAAAGCAAAAATAGTTTAGTTTTCAGTTAGTTATCCAATGATGACTCACCCTAGTCAAGAGTACCACGTGTTTTGTGGCAAAGAAACAGCAGTAATTGAATGATTAAAATTTAATTTTCTTTTTAAAAATTGCTTCTTAAATCATGAGTCTTATAAGGCCTAAGTTGCAAGAGTTCAAGTATCAATAATTTAGTGTTTAGTTGATGGCTAATGTACAGGTGGCTATCATAAAGTAAAAGATCAGTGGCTAAGAAAAAGCACCTAATAGCTCAGTAAATGTTCGCTGAAACTTTTGCAGAGTGTTCTCATGTAATAATGCCTGGCATATGTTCAGAAGGATAATTGTTGAGGGGCGCCTGGGTGGCACAGCGGTTGGGCGTCTGCCTTCGGCTCAGGGCGTGATCCCGCGTTATGGTATCGAGCCCCACATCAGGCTCCTCCGCTGGGAGCCTGCTTCTTCCTCTCCCACTCCCCCTGCTTGTGTTCCCTCTCTCGCTGGCTGTCTCTATCTCTGTCAAATAAATAAATAAAATCTTAAAAAAAAAAAAAGAAGTATAATTGTTGAATGAATAAATAAAATAATGCAGTAATTGGAAGGTGTGGATATACATTTCTTTTTCGCCTAACTGAAAGAGAATTTATTTAACCTGCTTTCTAGAAAATTTGACTTTCATTTTCTTGAACTAAATTTGTTGCTTCCAGTTTATACATACAAATAATACTATGGATGATATTTTTATGAAATCGTAATACAGAGAAATTTAGATAATCAAGGTGAGCCTTCAAGTAATAATGCTGTTTGCCATTTTTTCTTGAAAGCATACAGTTGCAGTAAATGAGTACCAGAGTTGTCAGTGCCTTAGATCTCTTCTGACGAAAAAATGTGTTTGTTTTTCTAGTTTCTTTTTAACACTGCTTAAAGGCAAAATACTGCAACTTTAAGTTTACTATATTGCATAAATATGTTCTGTAATTTTAAGTAATTTTTAAATAGTAAGCTAAGTATGAGGTTTTTTTGAAGCATGAGTCTCTAGGTTTCATAATGTATAATCTGAAGATCCTTACAGATTTTTAAAAATATTACTTTTGCATGAACAATGTTAAGTGACTTTAAGTAAAAATGATTTAACTTATATTGTTATATTAAGGATTATTTTTCATTGAGGTCTCATAATATATACAAGTTTAGATTTTCTTTCCCCATTATCAATTGATGCATGCTGTTTAAACATAAGCTGGCAGTTGCTGTTGGAGGTTCTTTTTTTTTTTTTTTTTTAATTTTTTTTATTTATTTATTCGACAGAGATAGAGACAGCCAGCGAGAGAGGGAACACAAGTAGGGGGAATGGGAGAGGAAGATGCAGGCTCATAGCGGAGGAGCCTGATGTGGGGCTCGATCCCACAACGCCGGGATCACGCCCTGAGCCGAAGGCAGACGCTTAACCGATGTGCCACCCAGGTGCCCCTGATGCATGCTGTTTAATTAGAAAAAATTTGATAACACCTTTGAAATGAATGTGGTATTTTGTGGCTGAATGTAGATTAGAATCTACTTATTTCATTAAAAAAAAATCAATAAAAATGCTCTCAACCTGTTTGCAGTTCTTGTATTTGATATTTTAAAGATCTAATAGATTTTTTTTAGTGGAGATTTTAGGGTATGAGCACTTTTTTATAAAGAAGAACACATTTAAAAGTTGATAGGTTTTCCCCACCTCATTAACTGAAAACCAAATTTGCATATAATAATTTCTCTTTTTAAAATTATTTTTGAAGTACTAGGAATACTTTGCTGTGCTTTGTAGTAATTTTGTTCATATAAATAAATGTTACTTTTGGAGAACACTTTGAGATTAATTTTCAGAAATATTTCTATATTCCTCATTAATTAGTGCATTTTGCCATCACTTTTCCGGTCTTTAACAAATATAGTTGTCATGGGGATAAATTAAGCAATTTGACTAAAAATAAAAAATAGTTTAAAACTGTATGAAGATGAAACTTACCATTGCAGTTCGTGGTGGTTTGTTAATCAATGAAATTGATTGCCTGAGTCATGAGGATGTCGTTATCTACAGAAAATGCTTGTGAGATAAACACATGGGACATTCAGATTATTTCCTTTAAAGAGAAAGTGTTTGAAGTATTATATATGTAGCTTTTATTAAAAGACAGGATTGAAACACTATAATTTTCGCTTTACTATGACTTTTCGCTTTGTAATAATCTCATTTGTTCTTGCCACTTAAACTATAATTTTTGTGCAGATAAGCCCTAATTCTATGCCCTTTTAAGCACTTAACACTCATTTCTCACAGCCTTTTGGACAGTTCGATCTACTCAATTTGTATGCAACTCTCCATCTTTTGTGTTTCCTATCTTGATTAATGGTATAGGTATCTTCTGAGTGGCTCAGATTTAAAACTTCAAATTCTTACCTCTCCCTGTTACCTAACTGTATAATCTGTAGCTTCACCCTCCAAAATGGCTTTGCTCTTCATTTTTCTACACTCATTGCTGCTGCCTAACTTAGGCTGTCTTTTTCTTAACATTTTATATGCTGCTGTATTACTGACAAAGCCCCTGCTTCTCAACTTGGAGTTTGTATTAGTTAAGATACAGGTTTGGCTGCTGTGATAACCTAAAAAATAATTGTGCCTCCCCCAATCTTTTTTTTACATTTATTTACTTATTTTTAGAGCACAAGCGGGTGGGTCAGAGGGAGAAGGAGAAAGAAAATTAAGTGGCAGATTCCGTGCCGAGCATGGAGCCGGATGCAGGGCTTGATCTCAAGACCCTAAAGATCACAACCCGAACCGAAACCAAGAGTCGGACACTTAACCAACTGCGCCAACCAGACACTCCATGGCCCCCCAAATTTTTTAATAAAATAAAAAATTTCTAAACTAAGTAAAAATATGAGCGATCAGTTAGCTTTGCTGCAAAAAATTGTCAGAAGCCCCCAAGCTCCTAATGATAAGTTACTCTACCACCTCATCATGCAGCTCCATGTTGTGGACCCAGATGGCTGTTTCACTTCCTGCCATTTTATGCCACATGTTTAAGTTAAAGGCTAAAATGTATCAAGGTAGGAAGCACAGAATCTTTGCAAGTGGTGGTAGGAGTAGGATTTTATTCTCTACCTTATTTTTTTTTAAGTTATGTTATCCCAAAAAATCTTTAAGTAACAATTTCATTTCTCTAAGATTGTCATGAACGTTTGATGACTCTGTTAGGTTCCTACAGTTAGATTTGGGAGGATTAAGGTGCGTAGCTTGTGACCCTCAAATAATATGACTGTGGCCTATATCATTATTTGCAGACCTAGGGACTGCTTTGTACTTTCCTTTTCTCTCTCTACAGGTTCTCACTGCCCGCAGTTACCTTTGAAAGTAATTGATGCCTAGCTCAGCTTTCTCTTTGGAGTATAGACAGGTTTAGTTTAATCATAACCTCTTCTTGCCGTATTCTCAAATTCTCCATTTAAGCGTATCTTATATTTGTTTCTCGCAGGCTGTGACAAGCAAAATAATTCCATGGAAGGCAAGGCTCCTTCGTGAGTCATGAACAAGTTTGCATGTAGTTGGTTTTGGATGCACGTTTGCTCATTTGAAGTATATTTCATATTTCAAATAGGATAAAGAATTGGATGGGGAGGTCAGTGGTGGGCCTAGCTTGCTTTACATGTAAAGCAGTATCTTTACCTTTGGAGAGTGTATCCATCTCCTATAAATCAACAAATAAGAATGTCAGTACCCTGACAGAAAATGAGCAAAGGACATGAACTCATGATCACAAAAGAACAAGCACAAATGGTTTACATGAAAAATGTTTAACTTGTAATTAAAGAAATAAACATTTAAACAAGCAATTTGTCAGTGTGCATCAAGACAAAACTATACCCTTTGACCCTTTGTAAGGAAACTTGTGTGGAAATGGAGATCGAGTCAAAGCTTTATGATCACAGTGTAATTTTATACTTGGGAATAATTGGAGATTAAAAAAATAACCAATGGTAGAAGAATGGTTTTTATAAATTATTACACACCCATCATGATAAATATATTTCAGCCTGTTAAAAGGAATATTTTCAAAAGCTGTTTAGTGATACAGGCTATTTAATGACATTGGAAAAAGGTCACCATTTTGTGTTAAATGAAAAAAGTATAGAATAGTAATTGAGGAAATGAAATGAGATACCACTATGCAACCTCTTAGAATGCCCCCACCTTATTCCCCAGAATAAGGAAGGAAGGGAGGAAGGAAGAAAAAAATATCAGGTGCTGGCCAGGATGCAAAGCAACAGGATTCACATCATGCTGGTGGGAATGCAAATACCACAGCCATTTGGAAGACAGTTGGACAGTTTTTTATCAAATTAACCATACCTTTATTATGTGACCTAGCAATCCCATTCCTAGGTTGAAGTTTACTAGCAAGGTAAGAAAGCTCCATTGGCTTCTCTTTCTTGCCAGCAGTTGGCACCAGTGATTGTGTTTGTTTGTTTTAGTTTTAGCCATTATATGGGATGTGTAATGGTGTTTCATTATGATTTTAATTTGCATATCCCCAAAGACTATTACATGCTTTTCTCATGAAAAGTGAAATGAAACCTATAATCACTTCTTTTCTGATATTTATAGCAGTTGTATTTGTAATCACCAAAAACTGGAAACAACCCAGCTGTCTCTTAATTGGGGAATGGGTTTTTAAAAACCACAACACATCCATACAATGTAAAACAAAACAGATCTCTTCCTAGTACGATAGCATAAATACATGGGGCAATGGACTATATTATAACTACATATTAAGTTGTTTTAAGGAAAAAATAAAAATGAGCCATACAGCGTTACATGATATAATGGAAACACACCAGAAAAAATGTGACCATGAAGCAGATGAAAACAGTAATCTGAATACTTAAAAATAACTGAAGGGAAATTAAGGAAAAGATGACACCCTTGAAAGAACCACACAAATAAAAGGAGCTCAGAAATGAGATGACTAGGCTGTACGGGGATGTGAAGTGAGAGCTGACAGAACCCAAAGATTTAGGAGAAGAATATTTTTAAATGATAATTAAGTGAGAAAGAAAACAAGAGTGACCATACATCCCAGAAAGCAGTGAGTGAAATAGAGAACAGAAAGGAGAAAATTGAAGAAAATCAAACAGATTTTAAAGGAGTGAAGAGAACGACAAGATAGGCAAAGAGAACTAAAATGTATATATAAGGAATTCCCCAAATGTTAAACCAAAGCACAATGGTGATGGTTACGTAACATTTGAATATACTTTATGCCATTTGGTTGTATACTTCAAAATGGTTAAAATGGCAAATGTTATGTTGTTTTACCACAATAAAAAAATAAACTGTAGCAATGGCACAGAGAACTATTAGAATTGAATTCAAGAGCACTTAACACTAAATAATGTTTATAGATATTGAAAGGCATACTGTGAATCTGGGGAATTCAATCCAGAACAGTTAACACTTAAGATGTATTCTTGTAGAATTGTTAGATTTTAAAAATAAGGGGAAAGAAAATTTTTCTTTTTGCTTCCATGGAAACAGACCAAGTCCACTTGGAAAGAAAATCAAATTGGGTTAGATTTTTTTTTTTTTTTAGCAGCAACATTTTATGGCAGATAAGAACAAAACATTTTTTAAATATCCAAGGAAATAAATATTTCATATCTCATAAAACTGTCTTTCAAGAAGTCAGGACACAACAAACATTTATAAACATGAAACAACTCAAGTAATGTTGTCCTATGAATCCTTCCTGAAGAATATTCTAGAGAACAAATTTCAGACAACTAAGAAATGATTGGAGAAACTTCAACATCAGGTCAGGTGGTAAACATTGAATATATTTTATGTAGGGCTAAGGCTTTAAAAGATGGGAATAATGGTGATAGAATGATATGTGAATAGTTTGACAATGTAGAAATAATAGAACTCACCAAAAAATGGGAGAGGAAGGGGAGAGTAAATAAAAAAATAAATAAAATAAAACTGGATGGTGGGGGAGAAGGAAGGATAGAGGAAATTGCTAATTTTGTTACTACTAATAGCAGGGAACTAATAGAATCTTTAAAGGAGGGAAGAGAATAAAGAGTATTACATAAACATAATATTACGGAGTTAACCCCAAGAACAAAAGATACAAAAGCTTCCTAAATACTAAAATAAACACCTTAGAAAAGAGCAAACAGACCACACAGTGATATGCACACAGTTTCTATATGTATTTGTGCGTACAAATACACAAAATGTATAAAACATGAAAAGTTACCAATAACACCAAAAATATCAGATGTATTAGTATATATATGGGCTCTACTTAATGACAAAGATTTTCAGATTGCTGTATACAAAAGGTACAGTTATAAAAAGTAATAATAAAGGGAATTAATGAACAATTTAAAATAATAAGGGAAAATCAAAATATATCAGATAAATGCACATTTTAAGACAGGGTTATCATTTTGATATCAGACAAGGCAGCATTTAGTTCAAGAAGCATTAAAATACAGGATATTTTATAAGCTAATGGCTGCATTCACAATGAAGGTTTTTAAAAATATCTGTGTACCAAACAGCACATCGACAGCTTTCATGAAGTAAAAACTACAAAGGATGTGAGGAGAAATAGAAACCTGCTAATGGAGGACTTTAACACATGTCTCTCAAAATCAGTACCATTAAGTACATTGCAAGGTAGATCTTCCAGATTTATATCAAAGTTTGAGTCCACTAATGGAGAATACATCTTTTCAGGTGCACAAGGGACAGTGTAAAAAAATCTGTTCTATATTAGACCATAAAGAAAACCTCAGTTCCAAAAAACAAAAAGTCAAATTTTTGATCACATGCACTAGAAAATAATTTTTAAAATAAAAAATAACGAAACAACCTGACTTCAGGTGTCCATAGGACTATGGTAAATGTCTAAATGCAGATCTTACCATACATTCTTTAAAAAACCATACAGATCTATAAAGAGAGTAAATTAAACCACCACCATCCTTGCCTAACTAATACAATTTCAATTAAGGGTATGAGGGAAGTAAACACTGAAATGCAGCAGAGTGAGCTCTGGAACCCATGCTAAAGTGGCAAGTAAGGTTGAGACTGTTAAAACAGAAGAGGGAAGCAGGACGTAGAGTCAGTAGAATGCAGATAAAATAACTCCAGAAAGTGAAAGCCCCACCCTAGGGAGGAAAATACTAAGAAGTTTGAGACCTGTTACAAGGAAAGAACTTGAAAGTGCATGGGACGGAAGAACAGTCTCAGGAAGGTGTATTGCTTTTGAGAAAAGAGGATGACTTGGAAGGGACATCATTTACCTGGAAGCTTGGTGGTAAGAGGAAGAAGAGATGGTAGAAATTAGTGATTTTGGTGAAAATGAATAGAAGATATATCACCACTCTCGCCCAAAAACGAATCATTGATTTAAAAAACTATTTTATGCCCATTTTATGATTTAGCCATCAGGGAGATTCAAATCAAAACCACACTGAGATACCACCTTACGCCAGTTAGAATGGCAAAAATTGACAAGGCAAGAAACAACAAATGTTGGAGAGGATGTGGAGAAAGGGGGTCCCTCCTACATTGTTGGTGGGAATGCAAGTTGGTACAGCCACTCTGGAAAACAGTGTGGAGGTCCCTTAAAAAGTTAAAAATTGAGCTACCCTATGATCCAGCCATTGCACTACTGGGTATTTACCCCAAAGATACAGACGTAGTGAAGAGAAGGGCCATATGCACCCCAGTGTTCATAGCAGCATTGTCCACAATAGCTAAATCGTGGAAGGAGCCGAGATGCCCTTCAACAGATGACTGGATTAAGAAGCTGTGGTCCATATATACAATGGAATATTACTCAGCTATCAGAAAGAATGAGTTCTCAACATTTGCTGCAACATGGACAGCACTGGAGGAGATAATGCTAAGTGAATTAAGTCAAGCAGAGAAAGACAATTATCATATGGTTTCTCTCATCTGTGGAACATAAGAACTAGGAAGATCGGTAGGAGAAGAAAGGGATAAAGAAAGGGGGGGTAATCAGAAGGGGGAATGAAGCATGAGAGACTCTGAGAAACAAACTGAGGGCTTCAGAGGGGAGGTGGGTGGGGGAATGGGATAGACTGGTGATGGGTAGTAAGGAGGGCACGTATTGCATGGTGCACTGGGTGTTATACACAACTAATGAATCATGGAACTTTACATCAGAAACCAGGGATGTACTGTATGGTGACTAACATAATATAATAAAAAAACATTAAAATAAAAAAAATAAAATGAAAAAAAAAGAATACTATATCGCGTATTCTCAACTAAAATTTTCCTTATCCTACAGAGAAAGCCTGTACCCAGTAACTCTCCTTGTACCCTACTCTCCCTTCTCTCAAATTCTGGCAACCCCTTTCCATTTCTATGTATTTACCTATTCTGGACATCATATAAATGAAATCATACAATATGTAAAAAAAAAAAAACAACAACAACTGTATTTTATTAAACCAATAGAAGGTGCTGTTGAACTAAAAAATCCGGTAATTTTTCCAAATCCCTCACTCCTGTCTATATGCTGTTGTTATCTGGTTTAGGAAAATTAAAACACTTCAAAATGAGCAGATACTGGCACACAACATCCATAAAAAATTACTATAAGTAGGGGCCCCTGGGTGGCTCAGTCAGTTTAGCATCTGCCTTCAGCTCAGGTCATGATCTCCTGGTCCTGGGGATCAAGTCCTGGGGCTTCCTGCTCAGCAGGAGTCTGCTTCTCTCTCTCTCTCTCTCCCTCCACCCCTCCCCCCTGCTTGTTCTATCTCACAAATGAATAAATAAAATCTTTTTAAAAAATTAAGTGGAAAACATAAAATGAGAGTCAAAATTCAACTACAGAGCTAAAGAAAACCACAGCATAATACTCCTACGTGAATTAAATATCCTTAAACAAGCGTTTGCAGAAATAAGTTCTCAAATACAAATTCAGAACCCCAAAATAAATGGACAAAAAAAGGAAGATATGAAAGGTAAATTTACTGAGCTCAGGAAGTAAAACAACAAAAAAAATCATCTTTCACAATGAAGCTAATATCCAAGATACCTAAGGGAGAATAGATTTACTGAATATAAGAGATATTGAGGAAGGACTTGAAGATAGCCAAAAGAATGGCAATTAAACAAAGAAAGGTAAAAAGAGAGAAAAAGAGAATGATACAGATGATATGTAAAAATTAGAGTCCCTAAGAAGAGAAAAACAATAGCAGAGTTAATATTTAAACTTCAATCCATGAAAACATTCTGGAAGCAACAGAAAACTCAAATCTACACTTTTGAAAAGGCTTGTTGTGTGCTGTAAAAATTGTTCTAGAATGGTCCAATCCAAGTCATATCTTAGTAAAACTATTGGACGTTGAAGATAATGAAAAATTCCTCTGGGCTTCCAGGTAGAGAGAAGACATTAGGAACAAATTTCTCAACAGCAACATAAAAAAGAAAATAACCATGGAACAACATATTTAAAGTCAATGAAATTGTGAGTCAAGGATTTTAGCACTATGACTCCATCCCAGAAAAAATTAAAACCATGATAAATGCCAATATACTAAAAAAAATTTACAAGATGAGCAAAGCAAAAAGACCAGTGACAAGATAGGAAGAAATACTTGAACTTCCATCACAAAGAGCTAATCTCCTTAATGAAGCTAACTTAGAAGTCAAACCAAATGACCAGCAACCCAACTGAAAATGGGCCAAAGACATGAGAGTTCACAGAAAAAGAAATGCAGATGACAGACCTATGAAAGATGTTTAACTTAAGACATACAAAGAGAAATAATAAAGCTACACTAAAAATGACAGCTACACTCAAGCCTTTCTCACGAAAATCCAAAATTACATAATAATACTCTGTAGGCTATGGGGAAACAGGCATTTTGGTGCATTGCTGGTAGGGATTTAAAAACACAAAGCTTAAGAGAGAATTTGGTAATATCCAACAAAATTAGATATGCATTTACTTGTTGACCCAGGCACCTAACTTCTTGGAATCTGTTCTAAAGACACATTGACTTAAAATATAAACTGGCATTTCTAAAAAGTTACTCATAGCAGCTATACTTGTATTAGCAAAAGATTGGCAGTGACCTAAATGCTCATTAGTAAGGGACTAGGTAACTAAAGTACATCCAACAGTGGAATAATCTCCATCCCCTTCCAAGTCACTCTTACCCCCAGAAATCATAAAAGAAAATGTAGAAATTCTACATGTACCAACAACATTGAATGATCTGTAGAATATATTATGAAGTGGGAAAAAACCAAAAGTGTGGAATAATATATTTAGTAATCTATAGGTAGAAGAAGGGAATGAGAAAGGTGCCAACAATGGAAGACATATTTCTTATAATTTATTTATATAGTTTGATCTTTGAATCATGTATGTTTACATATTCAAAAATTAAATTTAAAAAGTACAACAAAAGGAAAAATCTAAAAAGGAACAGAAGCAAATGTACATAACTATACAGCATTTTGGTGTCATAACCATACAAGAAAAGGAACAATTTCTAGTAATTCTAGAACCTAGATTTGGGACTGTATTTTCTTAGCAGGGTGTATTCAACATTATTATTGTTATATTGCTATTTTTAAAGTATTTTATGTATATTGTTGGGCAAAATAGATGTTGCAAAATGTCAGTAATTGTTGAACAAAACCACAGAAGTTCATCAAGGCTATAAATTAAGAAAATGTAGTCTGGAAAGTTCTTTGACCGATTGAGCAAAGTGGGAGTGAAGTACAAAATACACAGGACAGCTACATAACAGTACCTGTTATATGGCTCTGCGTCTGGCACTACATATATCATTTGACTCTTGCAGATACCCATTGAGACTCTGATATTTTTTTCTTAAGAGGTTCAGAGAGGTTAAGTAATTTGCTTTAGATTAGACTGTTACTGAGTGAGAGGTTGAGATTTAAACCCAGATCTATGTGACTCCAGAGCCTGTCCTTTTTCTACTACATCATTACAGGATATACACCAAATATTGAGAAGAAAGAACATCAGGAGCTAAGTGTTCTATTTAAACCAGTAGTTGCTGCTCAGAAAATACATAAATATGCAGACCCTAAATCAGTGGTTTATATTTTCTTCATGCAAGAGCAATGCACTAAAGGAGAGAAGTGTAAGTTTTCTCTTATTTCTGATGGGGAAATGTAAACACACATACACAAATATCCTTATATTGATGTTGGAGATAAAAATTTTGACAAAAGTTACCATTAATGACTGAAATTAGTAAAAGACACAAACTGTAAGTATGGCAAAGAAGAAAAGAAAAACATTGGTAGGCATGGGTTTTCATGATGCTGTGAAAAGCAAAAAAAAAAAAAAAAAATCCTTCAAAGCTTCCCTTTATGATACTTAAAAGCTCTTCTAAGCTTTGCACAGCTTTTTTTTTCTTTAATAAAAATTGGCCTTTAAGATACTACTTTAAATCAGTTATGTTTCCTCTTGTGGAAGATGAGGGCTGATGGAGATTTTGGGGATGCTAGGGCTCTCGTCACCCAAGCCACCCCTTCATACTACAACTGGTTTCCCCAATGAAAAAATATTTTCATTCAGTTCAACACTACTTTCTAAAAGTTCTGGCACTTGAAGTAATTGGGGTAGAGGGATTTTCCTGTTTTAATTTAGTTTATCTATATATGATAATGATGGAAATTTAATTTATAATCTGTGTACCTGATAACAGTAAAAAAATATATTGGATTTGCTATAAAAATTTAAAAATTAATTTTGAAGCTTTTCTTTTTGTCAGAAGCTGTGTTGATCAGTGACTGGTGAAGGCTAAGAAAGTTGAAACAAATTTGCAGATGATATACTACTTCTAAGGTAAGCTGATATAACAACTCAATCAAAAATATAAATGGTCTTGCCAGACTCATAGATTACAGTAACACACTAACATAAAATTAGGAATAAATATAATATCCTGATTTAAATTTCACAGAGCAATTGCAGGAAGAGTAAATACACTTCCTTTTCTGGCAGTGTGATAGAGAAGAGTTCTTGAATCCTCCCTCCATCAAATATCTAAAACACTAGATTCAGTATTTAAAAACCTTTATTGTGAATGGATGAACCTATAAGAAAATAAAGCAAACTTTTTGGTGCTTGAAACAGAACGAGTATATATCCTGTGGGGTAAATAAGTGCTGAAGTCACTGAATACTTTGGGGTTGTACATGGCTTTCTTTTGGCATAGAAACTTGTGCAGGGAGAGGGACGGGGACTGAGAAAATCCCTTGAGTTCTGCGAAGGGTAGGGAGCCTCATCAGAGACCATCATAGAGAGGCAGACATCTCTGGGTGGAGTTTAAAAATCTCTCTTAAGTGGGGCATGGCAGACTCAGTCACAAGAGCATGCAACTCTTAAGCTTGGGGGTGTGAGTTCAAGCCCCACATTGGGTGTAGAGATTGCTAAAAAAAAATAAATAAATAAGTAAACTTAACTAAAATAAAATAAAATCTCTCCTACTAATTCCTGGTTACCAGCTCACATTCACTTGGATTTGAGGCCTTAATTTATACTATTTTTCTGGTCCCTATTTTCACGGTCTCCCACAAATGGAGAATTTTAATTTAAAATGGACCTGGATCTCTAACACTTTTCAGTACGTGGCAGAAACAATTAAAAATCCTCCATGGAGGGAGTTACCAACCCAGTTGTCCAAGTAGCATCATTAAAATTCTAACAAATAAGCTCTTACTCATTTTTTAAAAATCACAGAACATGGTTTGTCTCCCTCTCTGATTTCCCTCTCTGATTTCTTTCCATTCAGCGAAGGGAGCGGGGTAGGAGGATGGGGTAACCTGTGTTGGGTATTAAGGAGGGCATGTGTGGTGATGAGCGCTGTGTGTTATATGCAACTAATGAATCGTTGAACATTACATCAGAAACTTATGATTATGATATACTATATGCTGGCTACTTGAACATAATAATAAAAAATAAATTAAAAAAATAAAAATAAAAGACAGTAAAGATACCCCCCCCCCCCAAAAATCACAGAACATAGCAAGGGGAAAAAATCAAAATGTTATGAGCAAAGAGCAGAAACCATAAACAACTAAAATAGATCTACAGAGATTTCTGCTATTAGAAATACCCAACACATAACATAAATACTTAATGTTTAATAAATAAAAGAGGGATTCTAAAATATAAAGAATAATAGAACTTAAAAGTGACCAGGCACATTAAAAATAAGAACCAATTAGAATATCAGAAATTAAAATTATAATAATAGAACTTAAATGGTGTGTTAAACCAGCATATGAGGCACAGTTAAAAAGAGACTACATCGAAGATCATCCATAGAGAAAAAAGTTATTGAAAATAAAAGATAGTGAGATGATCTAATCAATGGTTCCAAAAAGAAAACGTGGAATAGGAATGAGGCAATATTTGTAGTTGCCTTTAAAATTTTGCCAGAATTGATGAAAGACACAATTGTCAGATTTAAGGAACCCAATGAATCCCAATCAGGGTAAATAAAGAGAAATACATCTTACTGTTGTCCAGCTGTAGAATGCCAAGTATAGAGAAACCAGTAAGTCACAACCCACACTTTAAAAAATATTGTTCTAAATGGTATACTTCAAGGAGGAAAATGCTCCTAAAAGGAAGGTATGAAATAAAAGAAGAAATAGGGAATAAAGAAAACATGAGTAAATCTAAGCCAACATCGGTGAAAGGAAACAGTAATAATAATATAGTAATGTCGCCCCTGCCTTTTTTTTAAGATTTTTATTTTTAGTAATCTCTGTATCCAACATGGGGCTCAAACTCACAACACCAAGATTTAGAGTTGCACGCTCCACTAACTGAGCCAGCCAGGCACCCCTACAGTAGTTCCCTCTTATCTGTGGTTTCACTTCCATGGTTTCAGTTACCCGTGGTCAGCCACAGTCCAAAAGCAGATGGTCCTCCTCCTGATGTATCATCAGAAGGTCATTAGTGGCATAATAACTACGTCACAATACCTACATCATTCACCTCACTTCATCTGATCATGTAGGCATTTTATTATCTCACATCATTGCAAGAAGAGAAGTGAGTACGGTACAATAAGATATTTTGAGAGAGAAAGACATCACGTTCACATAACTTTCAATATAATATATTGTTATAATTATTCTATTTTATTAGTTATTTTTATTAATCTCTTACTACGCCTAATATATAAATTAAACTTTATCATAGGTAGGTATGTATGTATAGAAAAAATCTAGTACATTGACCCCTGAACGGCATGGGTTTAAACTGTGTAGGTTCACTCATATGAAGATTTTGTATAGTGCAGTAAACGTATTCTCTCTAAATTATGATTTTCTTAGTAACATTTTTTTCTAGCTCACTTTATTGTAAGAATACAGTATATAACACCTGTAATGTATAACATATGTGTTCTTTATGTTATCAGTAAGGCTTCCAGTCAACAATAGGCCATTCGTAGTTAAATTTTTGGCAAGTCAAAAGTTATACATGGATTTTCACCTGCATTCTCCAAGCCCCATGTTGTTCAAGGGTGTGTGTGTGTGTATGTGTGTGTGTATAATATATAATATATATATATATGAGATATATATATATATCTATCTCAGCTCTCTCTCTCTATATGTAGGGTTCAGTACTGTCTGTGGTTTCAGGCATCCACTGAGGGTCTTGGAACATATCCCCTACAGATAACTGGGCACTACTGTAATGTCTAATTTGTGGTTAACAAGCAAGGCAGAACTACAATATTGTACTGGCCTACAGTGGCATGTAAGTCAGGAGGGATTGATTAGAATTTCAGTATTCTAAGGTCCATGTGCTGTGTGAACCAAAGGTAAAAGCATTTCAAACGTAACCAATGAAAGAAGACAGTTTCTTTAAAAAAAAAAAAAAAAGATTTTATTTTTAAGTAATTTCTACCCAACATGGGGCTTGAATTTACAATCCCAAGCTCAAGGGTCACATGCTCTACCAACAGAACCAGCCAGGCACCCCTAGAGTGTTTCTTTTTAAAACAGAGAAGGAAAATAATGAAATGAGGGAAAAGAACAAACAAACAGAAGGCAAGAAATAAGTACTCATTTTTTGTCTTCTTTTTCTCAGCTTAGTGATTTTGAGATTCATATATGTTGTTGAATGTATCAGTCGTTTATTCCTTTTTGTTGCTGAGTAATATGTCATTTTATGGCTGTACCACAATTCATTTATTTATTCATTCACGTATGGATGGAAATGAGCTGTTTCTAATTTTAAGCTATTACAGATAAAGATACCATGAATATTCATGTACAAGTCTTTGTATGGACATATGCTTTCTTTTTTCTTGATAAATACCTAGGAGTGGAATAGTTGCATCATATGGTAGGTGAGTTTTTTACATTTTAAGAAGCTGCCAGGTTTTTCCAAAGTGGTTCTCAACGGGAAGATGAATGACAAAGTTATGGTCTGTCTATATAGTGGAATTCTACTCAGCTGTACTCCTAACAGAGTGGATGAGTATCAGAACAATTACAATACATAAAAGAAGCCAGATAAAAAAGAATACACATTATTTGATTCCACTTACTAAAAATTCTAGAAAACATTACTAACTTACAGTGGCAGAACGCATATCAAAGTGGTGGATGCAGCAAGAGATTCTCTGAAAATGAAGGGAACAGATAAGACATTCTAAAAATTGAACAACAGGATTTATTAATTAGGTTTAAATTAATAACATCAGGCAAAGATAACCTCGGGCAGGTATCTCTATACTAACCTCCTTCCTATATAGCAGAAATACACTGGCCCTGTGGTACCAGACAACTCTCCTAGAGTGTACTTCAATCGGCCCTGTCAAATTTAACCTTTTCCTCTCACCATATGTTCGAGTGGCTAACCAGTGTCTCTTCTGAATGACACATTCATCTTTTAAAATAGATACGTAACAGTTTCAATTAGGCTATAACCAAGGTATGCAGGCCTAGAAGCCATTTTGTCTTTTTAGGTGATATACATAGCTACTGGTTTTCTGTGGTAAATGTTACAGTTAAATTTATGGTATTCAGATTATTTATAGTGTTTCCACATTATTTGAGTTACCTTACTTTCTCCCCCTATCTCTTTGTACCATGAGAAAACCTATCTTAATTCACATCAGTTAGCAGCGTGAGATGGGCCATGTCTAGTTTAGTACAAATTTCTAAATCTGTAACTAAATTTAAGGTAATATTGTAGGGGCGCCTGGGTGGCTCAGTTGGTTAAGTGTTTGACTCTCGATCTTAGCTCAGGTCTTGATCTCAGGATCATGAATTCAAGCCCTGTCTGGCCTCCATGCTGGGTGTGGAACCTACTTAAAAAAAAATTAATATCATAGATGTAAATAAACTACAGGCTGATTAAAAAAGAAAAAAAGCATTATAGTCAATAGCATATTTATCGACTTTGTGGGCAACTAGTAGCTTTCTCAGCTTTAGAGTTTAAGAAAAAAACTAAGAGCGTTTTATAGAGTTTAGTAATTGTATAAGATTTTTTGTACAAATGAATGTTAGTAAAACCAAAATGAAAGAAACAAAGAAATTAGGAGAAATATTTGAGCTAAGTAACAAAGATTAATATTTATAAGAAATTTAAAGAACTTATTAAATTTTATAACAGGAATCTCAGTATCCTGGTAGATAAATGAAATACCAGTGTGAACTTAAAGTTCTCAAAAGAAGAAATTCAAAAACAAGCACAAAGGGGAATTTTATATCTCTGTGAATAAGCAAGGGTTCAGAAAGGTAGTTGGAGATGGTGAGGTTTGTGTGAATCTCATGGTATACTCATGCTGGCAGCATTTTAAATTAGCACAATACTTCCAGAAATCACTTATGTATACCAAGGTCTTCAAATTGTATATTTTGACTGAGTAGAACTATATGTGGGACTTTGTCCTGAGAAAATAACCCAAATAAGGAGGGGAAAAATGCAAGAAAAATTTTTGACAGGATTGATCATGAGAGCCTAAATGTTTGGTGGGTAAAGTAAACTACTATAGGTTAATACTGTGGTGTTAAAAAGGATAACTTTTCCCAAAATATCTGTATAGAAACATGATTAATGTTTTATATCATTAGCAATCAAGTTGGCAAAATTTTATACTGTTACTACAGTTCTGTAAATTGTGTGTATATATATGATAACAAAGTTAGGAAATATTCTGAAATAAAAATAGCTTTTGTGTTAACAGGTTGAGAATTTGTGTGTTATTGTCCCTAAGTTTTTATTTTTATTTTTAAAGATTTATTTATTTATTTATTTATTTATTTATTTATTTATCAGAGAGAGAGAGAGAGAGAGAGCATGAGCGGGGAGGAGGGGCAGAGAAGAGGGAGAAGCAGGCTGCCCACTGAGCAGGGAGCCTGATGTGAGACTCGATCCCAGGACCCTGAGCTCATGATGCTTAATCGACTAAGCCACCCGGGTGTCCCTGTCCCTAAATTTTTAAAAATGAATTTTCAGTGGGAAAAAATACAACTTAAAAGAATTAAGTGAATGAATACTTACTGTCTTAGAACTGTGGGTTATATAATTTTCTTAGAATTAATTGAAGTTCTGAGTTAAATTAATTCTCAGATATTTAAGAGTTTTAAAATGAAATCACGTTTTACTTTGCCTGTTCTAGCTTTCTATCACTAGTATATAGGAACATCATTGATTTGATGGGGATAGGTGCTTTATTTTGTTAATTTGCTGAGCAAATTGTGTTTAAATCCAGGAGCTTGTTTATTTGAGTTATCATCAAGCCACATGAGATTATTTAATTTGGTTAAGTGCATGTCTAGTTAGAGAGCTAAAAGTCCTCTCTTCAGGGTTTTTGAGTTATTTTTTCTCAATTATTAGAACTAAATTCTGTGTATTAAGTGTTTTTCATGTTTTCATAACACAGAGACCATTTTAATGTAATGCAGATCATAACTTATGGGAGGTTGGGGTTGATTCAGACATGAATCTATCATTTTCCAGATAGATAACTTGGGTCCAGAGAAGTGAATGCATATGTGAGCTATAGTTAAAAGGGCGTGGGACAGGATGAAACTTACATGCATAGACAGTTTAACCACAGAATTTGTTTTGTTAGTTGTAATACAGAAAATTTCTAGGGAAAGTTTGACAAGTTATCTTTAGGGGCTTGAATTCTAAAAAAGCTTTGTTTTTTTTTAAATTGACATATAACATATTAGCTTTTGATGTATAACATAATGATTTGATGTTTATATATATTGCAAAATCATCACCACAGTAAGTTTAGTTAACATCCATCACCACAGATAGTTACAAAAATTTTTTTCTTGTTGTGATGCCTTGTAAGATTTACTCTTTTAACAGCTTTCACATATGCAGTACAGTATTAATTATAGTTGCCATGCTGTATATTGTGTCCCCATGAATTATTTTATAACTAGACGCTTGTACTTTTGATCCCCTTCACCCATTTTGTGCTTCCCCCATTCCTTGCCTCTGGCAACTGCCAATCTGTTCTCTTATATGTGAGCTTGGTTTTGTTTTGTTTTGTTTAATTCCACATAAAAGTGGGATTATATGGTATGTATCTTTCTTTGCCTGACTTATGTCACTTAGCCTCATGCCCTCAAGTTCCACCCATGTTGTTGCAAATGGCAACATCTTGTTCTTTCTTATGAATGGTACCCCATTATGATATAAAGATAGATACGTAGATATAGATATAGATCACATCTTTATTCATTCTTCCGTGGATGGGTGCTTAGGTTGTTTGCATATCTTGGCTATTGTAAATAATGCCACAATGAACATGGGGTTGCATTTTTTTTTTTCCAAATTGGTGTTTTCATTCCCTTGGATAAATACCCAGAAGTGGAATTGCTGTATCATATGGTAGTTCTATTTATGATTTTTTAAAGGAATGTCCATACTGTTTTCCATAGTGACTGCACCAATTTACATTCCTACTGACAGTGCATAAAGGTTTCCATTTCTCTACATTCTTGCCAACAGTTATTTCTTGTCTTTTTGATGATAGCCATTCTAAAAGATGTGAGGTGGTATCTTATTGTGGTTTTGATTTGCATTTTCCTGATGATTCATGATGTGGAGTATCTTCCTATGTGTCTGTTGGCTATCTGTATGCCTTTTTTTTTTTTTAAGATTTAATTATTTATTTGAGAGAGAGAGAGCTGGGGAAGGAGCAGAGGGAGAGGGACAAGCAGACTCCATGCTGAGTGAGGGGCCTGACGCAGGGCTCGATCCCATGATCATAACCCGAGCTGAAATCAAGAGTAGGATGCTTAACCAACTGAGCCACCTAGGTTCCGCTCTATGTCTTCTTTTGGAAAATATCTATTCAGATCCTCTGTCCATTTTTTTTTAAGTAGGCTCCACTCCCAAAATGGAGCCCAACACAGGGCTTGAACTCATGATGCCAAGAACAGGACCTGAACTGAGATCAAGAGTCAGATGCTCAACTAACTGAGCCACTCAGGTGCCCCTGTTCATTTTTAATTGGATTGTTTGTTTTTTTGCTATAGAGTTGAATGAGTTCTTTATATATTTTGGATTTAACCCCTTGTCAGATATAAAAAGTTTTTAAAATTATAGCTAAGAGGGGCTTAGGATATTCAAAGAAAAAATAGAACCTTTTTTTTTTTTTAAGATTTTATTTATTTGAGAGAGAAAGAGAGACACAGAGAGAGACAGAGAGAGTACAAGTGGGGGAGAGGGAGAAGCAGGCTCCCCGCTGACCAGGGAGCATGACGCGGACTTGATCCCAGGACCCTGGATCATGACCTGAGTCGAAGGCAGACGCTTAACTGACTGAGCCACCCAGGCGCCCAAAAAAATAGAACTTTTTAATGGAAAAACATGTCTCTTTGAGAACACTGTATATTTAATAAAAGAACTAAATGATGACCCTAAATGACCTTAATTCTTGCCTTAACATACCACCACTCTATTTTGCAATAAAAGTATATTGCACACTTCTGAATTATGCTTTTGAAATAGAAAATCAGAAAGTGTTATGAGTTTTGTTGTAATTATATCTGTAACTGTATTTTTTCATAATTTTTTCCTCATAACATTTTTACCTTCTGCTAAGTAATTTAGAACTAGAGCTACAGATCACATTCTTTTTTTTTTTTTTTTAAAGATTTTATTTATTTATTTGACAGAGATAGAGACAGCCAGCGAGAGAGGGAACACAGGCAGGGGGAGTGGGAGAGGAAGAAGCAGGCTCATAGTGGAGGAGCCTGATGTGGGGCTTGATCCCATAACGCCAGGATCATGCCCTGAGCCGAAGGCAGACGCCTAACCGCTGTGCCACCCAGGCGCCCCATACAGATCACATTCTTAACTCGAAACTGGCTTTCTTGTGATGCTGGAATTGCAATAAATCTATGATTTAATTTAATAGTAATTACTCCCATCTTTAATTTATACCATGCTGCCTTTCTAGGTATTCTGACTGCCAGAGGCTTAAGGTAGGAGAAACTGAGGCAAGAAGCTATGGATTGTTGGCCAAAGGAATGATAGCAAGACACTGCAGTTTAGATGAAGAGAAATAATGAAAACTGAACTGGGAACTGATGTCCAGAACAAAGTGGGTGATGGTGTGTGGCATATGATCAGTAATGCCTCATGTTAAAGACATGGGAGAAAGAGAATGAATAAATAGTTGGGCTGAAGAGTGGTCTTTAAGGCCAAATCACCATGTAATCTATATTAAGAAAATTATCAGAAATGAGCACAAAGACTTACTTAAAGGATATGTGTGGCATTATTGATAGAGAAAAAGGAAGCAGTCTAAACCATCTATAATAGTAGGTTTATTAAATATGGTACATTTCTTTAGTGGAGTGGTGTGCATCCATTAAGATGCAGACTTCAGAATAAGAGGCAGAATGAAGTAATGGGGAGATTTATTTTAACAGGACCGTTTTCTGGGTAGGATTGTGTCTTGCAGCATTCAGGAGAATTGATAATGTAGTTGAAAGTACCTAGCATGGTGCCTGGGACATAGAAAACATTTGGGAAATGTTAGTTACTTTGGGATGTTGGATCAAGTGTGTATCAAGAGACCTAAAAAAGGAAAAGACCTGGAGAATGGTGGGAAGCCCAGGCAACCTCAGTCTTGGACTAAGTGGATAGGCACACATAGCCCTGGCTACTTCCGATAAATGGAGGCCCTCTGTATTTTAGCAAGTTGGAGGGGAGGGGTGACAGAAGAAGTATGAGGAAAGAAGAAAGAGAATTGAACATTAAATTTTACACATTACTCTTGATGCTGTGTATGGGTGCTGGTATATCCAAATTATCGACATAGTGCATGTATTTGCAATTTAAGAGAATTTGCAAAATCTTCTGTTGGTTGTATAAACTGGTTATATTCATGACACTATGTGAATTTCATTACATGAATATCAATATACTGTTTAAAGTATTGTTATTTGGGTTTATTTTTTAACTCTATATATTTATTTGGCACTTAGTAATTTATGGGTTATTTAATATTATCACCTGCTTATATCTGAAAAGTTACAAGGAACATTTTAAAATATTCTTTTCAGGGGCACCGGAGTAGCGCAGTCGTTAGGCATCTGCCTTCGGCTCAGGGCGTGATCCCGGCGTTATGGGATCGAGCCCCACATCGGGCTCCTCTGCTGGGAGCCTGCCTCTTCCTCTCCCACTCCCCCTGCTTGTGTTCCCTCTCTCGCTGGCTGTCTCTCTCTGTCAAATAAATAAATAAATAAATAAAAATCTTAAAAAAAAATATTCTTTTCATCCCTGTATTTATCAATAGAGACAGAAATACTTTGGGGAAGAAAATTTTGTGAAAAAATGATTTTTTTTTCCATGATATATCCAAGGCTCTCTCTTCCCCTTAATTGAATCAAAGATGTTGCTATCTTATAGAAATACCATTTGCATCTAAGTTACTAAGTAGCCAAGAAAGAAAATAAATTTTAAGAAATAAAAGAAAATAGATGTTGGGCTGCGTGCTCCCCATGGGTCTTGGCTCCCGGGGCTGGGCCAGGCCATGTGGCCACAGGGCTTTTCTCTCCCTCCTCCCCAGCAGACATTGGTGGTGCACAACAGCACTGCCCGAAACTTCACCCATCTCTCAGTGTGAAATGGAACCTTTGAAACTCAGGTGTGGCATCAACAAAGTCAAATACAGCAGCACCAGTCAGGAATAACAGGAATACCTGTATACTCTTTCTAACTCAACACAGGAAAGGACAAAAGGAAGAGAGAGGAGATGTGTGCTTCATAGCCAGGTGCTATGAAGAAAGAAGAGTGTATCAGAGAAATGAGGAAAATGATTGGCATTTCAGTTATTTTTCTTCTCCATTACTACAGGACATAGTGCTTTATTCATTCCTCAACTATGAAGAATTCTCACAAGCTTCTCGTCTAGAAACCCAGAAGAGTCCAAATCATTAGATTTCTAGGAACATTTGTTGATAGAAATGCCAAATGGTTTGCGGTATACTACGAGGGTCATGAGAGAATGTGATAGTTAATAGGGTGTGGAGCCAGTGCAGACTAAGATCAAGCAACTTCCCAAAAGAGGCAGCTATAACTGAGAGAATTATTAAGTGATAACTATTTTAATGGAAAATGGAAAGAAAAGTATTTGTTAGACAATATCACCATTCAGTCCAGCCAGTCACCCAGCAAAAACATTCAATCCACTAGACAGTTGTGTGATATCTCAGAATAAATTCCATGTAGTTGCTGTCAAAAAAAAAAAAAAGGAGAAACTGTATCCAAAATATGAAGAATTGTTAGGATATCATTTTATAACAGTGTGTGCACTGTTAGCAATGTTGAGCAGATATGAGCATAGAATTAATGAATAACAATGAAAATAAGAGAAGTCTAAATAAAGACCTTTGATTTGTGGCAGGGAAAGAATTCCCTTTTGTTGTCAGAGAAATGGTTATTAAAAATAACTTTTAAAGCAATATTTATGCCAAAAGTCTTGATAATTCTTGATTGTGGGAGTTAACCAAAAATGAATTAAAACTATTCATAAACTCACCTATTCAGAAAATATCTTGTGGTGCACATATCTTCACAAAATAATCTTTTCTAGTAAGGAGATGTTTTTAAATATAAAAGATCAAAATTACAGTAATTTTGAAATCACAATTAACCAAATGTTATTTCAAATATAATACAATACAAAACCAAATAGCTGATATTAGTAGAAATGCCATAGGATTTGAACCCTGGTGTGATACCACTGACAAGCTGGCATCCAAGTCAAGCTTTTTAACCTTTCAGTTTCATTTTTTTTATCTGAATCTGCTATAGTAATAACATTTGTTTTATATTTCTTATCTGTGAAGTGGAGCTACTGTGATAATATTTCCTTCATGATCTTCTCAAGGCTTTTGTAAAGAACATATATGTGAACATTCTTTGATATTATAAATGCTATATAGATAATGATGAATACTAATTTCAAGGTTTTTGTTTAAATTAGTATCAACTTAAAAACAACTTTGCAAACATCTTTGAGGAAGCCATTTAATTTCTGAAATTTAGAAATATATATTCAAAAAGCATAGTTGCAATCACTAATTTATATCTCTTTACTATGTTTTTTACTTAACTTTTGTGGCAGACTATTGATTGTCTATGCAAAAGTCCCACCAAACCTCCCACTTTCATGACTTCCTCTCATGATTGAGGCTGAAAAATGCCTGATACTCATTTTTTCTAGGCTCCTTTGCACTTAAGGGGGAGCCATTTTAGCCTTTTCAGGCCAGTGAGATGTAGAAGTTTATTGGAGGATTTCCTGAACAATGTTTCCTATATGTTTTCCTTTTAACCATGATTTTTTCCCTCCCTTTTTCCTAGCACTCTTTCCCATTTCCTTTTCTTCTTTCAGTCCAGTCATGTTTTTGCTAAAACATTTCCCCTTGCTGGAAATATCTTCCTCCTCTATCTTACTATCCAAATTCTAATACTTTTTCAAAGTGCATCTAAATTCCCATTTCTTCCATTAACCCTTTACCTTTTCTCTCCTCACTAGGTAATACCTGTATTCTAGCTTATGATACTTGGTCCCTTGATTATTTCCTCTTCCTTTTATGTTTTCTTCAGTCTTTATATTCTCGTGTAATTATTTCGTACAGATAACTTTGTTGTGTTTTTCCCCCAAGAGTCTTAAGCTCCTTGAAGGCAGGTCCTTTGTCACAGACTTCTTTTGAATTTTTTAGGGAGCTTGGTACTACAGTAGGCTTGTAAAAATGCCAATAAAAAGTTGTTAAATATAATTGAATAGTGGGGAATTAGGCTATAATGTGTAGTTAGTTTGAAAACCAGTTGCATGTCTAAGTCTTCAGAATTATTGATGTAATATTGTATTGAAAACAGTAACAACATTTGTATATGTTTATCAGCTATGAAAAGCTGATAACTTTATTAAGCTATGAAAAGCTTAATAACTTTATTTAAAATTTTAAAAAGTTTATTGCTATTAGATGATCATTTTTTTTTATTTTTAAAGATTTTGTTTATTTATTCGACAGAGATAGAGACAGCCAGCGAGAGAGGGAACACAAGCAGGGGGAGTGGGAGAGGAAGAAGCAGGCTCATAGCGGAGGAGCCTGATGTGGGGCTCGATCCCACAACGCCGGAATCACGCCCTGAGCTGAAGGCAGACGCTTAACCGCTGTGCCACCCAGGCGCCCCTAGATGATCATTTTATAACTTCTTTCAAAGGAGAACTAGCGTCGTGATTTTTAGATTCTAATTTATGCTTACATTATCCCTGAATAAGTTTTGAAAAGATTATAAAATAGGAATGAAAAAAATGAAGCAGCATCAACCTGACTATCTACATATAGAGAAATGGTTAAATAAATCATGGTGCACCAATATTAAGGAACACCATGCAGCTTCTTAAAAATCTAAATCTAAAAAGTTCTGCTAAATCTGGCATGTAAGGAAACCAGGATCTACTATTAAGAAACAAAAATAACTTATAAAGCAGAATGTATGGTATGAAACCAGTTTTTAAAACTATGTATGTATTTAAACAAAGCATGTCTGTGTATGTCTGGAAGAAATGAAAGAACAGAACTAAACTGTTAACAGTGGTTAACTTTGGGGAGTGGAATTAGAGAAGCAGAAGGCAGGAGATTTTTCAAGCAATAGAGAAGCATGTAAAATAGATTTTTTTTTCTACAATGAGCATTTATTTTGAAATCAAAATGCAAAAAGATACATTTTAAAAGAATCAATAAAGCAAAGAAAGTAAATGCTTATTTTGTAAAACCGATGCAATTTTGTGTTTGCATTTATTAAAGATATTTTTCTTTGATTAATAGTTAATAATAGATTGTAAGTATTTTTCCTACTCCAGATCATGTGTTGTAAGTTTTTAGAGTTATGATAATGGAATCCAACTATAATTACAAAATTAACTTTATAGATATTTTTCCATTTGATAAATTACCTGAATATGTTTTACTATAAATGCTGTGTGTTTGTTTGCCATAAATGGCCGTGTTTGAATCTGAAAATTAAACATTTTGTCTAAAAGTCCTTTCCAGGGGCACGTAGGTGGCTCAGTCGTTAAGCATCTGCCTTCAGCTCAGGTCATGATCCCAGCATTCTGGGATCAAGTCCTGCATCGCCCTGCATCGGGCTCCCTGCTCAACGGGAAGCCCGCTTCTACCTCTCCCATTCCCCCTGCTTGTGTTCCCTCTCTCGCTGCCTCTCTCTCTGTCAAATAAATAAATAAAATCTTAAAAAAATAAATAAATAAAAAATAAAAGTCCTTTCCATTATTAACATGCTTCATAAGCATGTAGAAAGAGATGCTTTGAGACTAGTTTCCCTTGACATTTTATTTTTTTACATTTTTTATTTAAATTCAATTAATTAACATATAATATATTAGTGGTTTCAGAGATACAGGCCTGTGATTCATCAGTCTTATACCCAGTGCGCATTACATCACATGCCCTCCTTAATGTCCCAGTTACCCCATCCTTCCACCCTCTCTCCCCTCAAGCAACCCTCAGTTTGTTTCCTGTGATCAAGAGTCTCTTATGGTTTGTCTCCCTCTCTGGTTATGTCTTATTTTTTCCTCTCTTCCCCTATGATCCTCTGTTTTGTTTCTTAAATTCCACATATGAGTGAGATCATATGATAATTGTCTTTTCTCTGAGTGACTTATTTCACTTAGCATGATACCCTCTAGTTCCATCCATGTCATTGCAAATGGCAAGATTTCATTTTTTTTTGGATGGCTGGTCCCTTGACATTTTAAAATGAGTAATTTGTAACTCAAGGTTTTCTGTCCCTTTACTCAGTCTATTTCTTTCTTTGTCCTTTCTGATCCTGTTGTTGTTCTTGGCTCCAGAGTGCTAGCTCACAAATTGTACTTTTAAAGATTTATAACAGGTTTATAATGTGATTTTCCAACATAACATTTTTGTTAGTTCTGATTTTGATAATTAGTAGAAAAGTGAGTTTGTAAAAACTTGGAAAATTGGAAGATGACATACCTTATGAAGAGAGAATGTGCATTAGCTCTCAGTAGCGTGGGGGTTGTTCTTTTATTAAAAGATATATTGTGTACTTAACTCATTCGAGCAAGAACTTTTCACAAAAGCATCAACTATGGAGAAAACAGAAAACAGATCCAGCAAAGAAGGGCAGAGAAATATGAGAATTATTACCATTTAATAGTGGTTATAGCACTAAGCCCATTTTTGTTGCTTATGATGCTAGTTATAGATTGTATCTTAGGGTTCCATTAATTCTTCCTTACCTCATCCTTTGTTATTCCTTGAATTGAGAAGTTGGAAGAAAATCATAGCATGCATTTCACTTAGCGTGGTTATATTTTTTGGAAAGAAGTGGAATTGTAACTATTAAACTTAGAATTGGTATACATGAATCATAGCCTTTAGCTTTTCCTCTGACTATATTTATATGTTTTTTTTTTTATAGGATCAGTTTTTACTCTGCTTAAAGGCACATTCTATTACTCTGCCCTCATTCTTTTCAGATGACCTTGAGTCCTTCTTTTCTGAGAAAATTAAAGCAAATTTGTGCTCCCTAACATCGTTCGTCTTTACTTTGAGTTTCTTTATTCGAACTTTATCTTTCCTTCTCATTTTAGAAAAACAGGTATCATTCTTCTCCGATGTTAAACTTTCACTTACATTCTTGATCCTTTCTTCCACTGTGAGCTCAAGAATCTCACCCCATTGATTATCCCCTTCTCATCTTGCATCTCCCTCCTATCTGTCCCACTCAATCTACTGAGAATTCAAAGTTAAAAAAAAAAAAAAAAGAGCAAACAAAACCCCCTTTCTTTAGCCCTTCAAGTTCTCCTTCCATTCCTTATCAGGCACCTGGAAACAGTATTATATGCTTGTGCCTCCAGTCCTTAACCTCTTGTGTTCCTGATTTTGTCCTTGACTCTTGTGTGGCTTGGCACTACTAAGACTCCAGCCTCTCATCCAGTCTTCTAGGCATGGTCGTTGAGCTGTGCTACCTGGATCAGAGCCAGTATTACCAGCTTCCCCAGGAAGACTGCCTTGGAGCGCTCTGCCTGCTAATGCTTACTGTACTGCAGTATGCCACGGTGGTCCCAGCCTAGCTTTGGTCTCTCTATCAGCCTGTGTCTTTAGGATTTTAGGGAAATATGAATTCTTAACAGATCCCTTTCCTTGTTTTTAGTGGTTTTCTGAAGATCCTTTTCCCCCCCAATACTTTGCTTTCTAAGAATCGAAAGAGGGTCTGAGAAATTAGATTACAGGTTTAGGCAGGATGTTCATCACTACCCTGCAGCATTCGGTATTGTTGAACCCTCCACATTTTTGAAGTTCTCTTCTCTTGGTCATAGGGATAGTATATTTTTCTGGTTCTTCTTTCCCTCTCTAACTGCTGTTTTTTTAGCCACTACTTTTTCTCTCTCTCCTTGTAAGTGCTCCCTAAAGTTTTGTCCTTGGCTCTCTTTTGATCTCTCTTGTACTCCATTGGCAGAATGGGTGACCCCCAGATGTATTGCTCTAGTTCTGTTTTCTCTCCAAGTTCTAGTTCTGTATGTTCAAGTGCCTACAGGCATCTATATCCAGAAGTCTTGCTGGCACTTCAAACTTGTTACATATCGAGCAACTGGTTATTTTATTATTTTTTTTTCCCTCCTGTGGTCCGTATTTCTTTTAAGATATTACCAGTCTACTCTTTCACATGGAAAACAAGGAAACTCATTGTCATCCTAACTCTTTTCTTAATTACCATTTACATTTATTCAGTTGTCAAACCTGTCGTCCCTGATACTCACATATTCCTCTCATCCCCTGCTAAGTTACCTTCACTGTCATCCTGGACTATGGCAGTTGCCTTTAATTTCATCACCTACTGTTTCTCTGCCCTTTTGATTCTTCTTACACACCTCCAAATTCATGCTCATGAAATAGAGATTTGATCACATCATGGCTCCCTTTTGCCCACAAATTAACAGTTAAATTCATTAGCCTACTATTAAGGCTTTCCATAATTTGACTCCAACCTGTTTTTCCTTTTTTTTTTTTTTTAACTACAGTCATCCATAGCATTGGCATCTGATAAACTAAATTGTTTATTATTTACATCTTGCACTTCCTAATCCTCTGTTCCTATTTGCACATGACCAAATCATATCCGTCATTCACAACTGAGTTCCAGTGCCACCTTCTCTATGAAACATTCTCTGATTCTTCAAGGTATACATTTTTTTTTTGTTCATCTGACTATTTATGCTATTTCATTGGTCTTTTCCTTTGTGATTCATAACTTTTCATCTTACACTATAGTTATTTTTGGTACATGTCTTATATCCCCTATTAGAATATAAATTCTTTTTTCTGACCTATATCCTCATAGACTGTATTGCCCTCAGATGGTTGGATGAATGAATCCTGTACGTTTTGTTTTAAAGATTTTATTTTTATATAGTCTCTACACCCAGCATGGGGCTTGAACTCACAACCCTAAGATCAAGACTCACTTGCTCTGCCGACTGAGCCAGCCAGGTGCCCCTGAATCCTGTACCTTTAAGTGATAGAAAGTTGTAACAGAGCCTTGCCATTATAAGGTTATCTAGGGCTATTACATTTAGTTGTATGGTTTGTGTGCTGTCCAAAAACTCCTGCCAATGGAGTGAGTAGGGCCTGAAATCCAGCTCACATTTCCCCTTCCCCATACCAAAATGTGTGCCAGGCTGGTGCAGAACTGCATCTGCCTGGAGGGCGGGTTACCTGTTCTTTACATGAAGGTTCTATTTGCTGGTTAATCTGTGCATCTGCTTGACTGCAGCCGTCCCTTTTTCTGACTCTTACCAAAGCATCATATAAGCTAAAACAACTCTGACAGTACTGACAGTATTAATTGAAGTTCATTACGAAAACTACTTTGTGTCACATAGAAACTATCCAAAAGTATTTGCTGAAATAAAAGTTATAGATTAACCAAATGTGAAATAAAGCATTATTATAGAGCATCTCCTTGGTAATTTAATATTAATTTCAAATTTACGCTTCTGGAACATTTGAGATTGCTTGTAATTTTTTACTGAGGTCATTTGGCTAATAGTCCCATTTCCCTTGCCACCACTTCAGCTCTATCTTTTGGTTAGAATAATCTGATATGAGATAGAAATTTTTTGCCTTGTTCCTTTAGTGCTATTGTGGTGTAGCCAACGATAGTGGCTTCTGGAAGTTTTTCTAGTTTGAGTTAAGGGTTAAGTCATAAAAAAAGAGTTTATTTTTTAAACGCATTCCATTTAACTACTTTTCTAGTTTACTGATTTGTTTAGTTATTTACTTAATATGTCTGTGTAATATAAAATTTCCATAAGCCTGTGAGAGATAGATGGAGTATTCCTACCTAAATATATAGAACAAAGCTTAGAGATATTAATTGACTTGGGCACAAGGCAAGCAAGTGATGAAACTAGGCTAAAATCCAGGGTTTCTGTATTATCCCTATCTCACGCTTTTCTAAAATGTTGCATCCAGAATTCTTTTAGTGGAATTATTTTGGTCTGGTTGATATATAAGGCAAATTAAAAAATCCTTAAACACATAGTTAATGGCTTATTGGCATGTGGGTATGTGTATGTCTGGAGCACCTAGTATAGCACTTTGTATCTATTAAGTGTTTAATAAACAAGGTTGATGACTCACTGCTTGTGAGTCCTCCAGTGGATCTGTCTCATTCCAGAGTAGTGACAGGGCAACCCCAAGTGGACTGATGTACTTTTAATATGGGCTAGAGTTTGTTTTTTATTATATGGGTAGAAAAATGTTAACATTTAGCGCTTAACTAAATCCCAGGCACATGTGCATATTACTTCACTTGATCCTGACAACCAGTCCTGGGGCTGTCTTGTTATCTCCAGTTTAAAGATATGATACTTACACATGATCAATTGTCATTCAAATCCAGGTCTGTCTAATACCAAAGAGACTGCTTAATACTAAAGAGACAATAGTCATGAAACTAAGCCACTTGATATTTGAAGAATATTCAGAATAACTTACCACATAAAGGCCCTCGGAGGCTATATATCTATGTCTATTTATTGCTAAGTAGATATAGCTGTAGATGATACTATCTTAGCATCTGGGAAACAAAGCAGTAATTCCTTGGACTGGCATAGTAGATCTTAATGCTGGAGCTAAAATTGCAGGTGCCACTGCAGCTCAGTACCAGCAGGGGGCCAGAGTAGTGCTGCAACAGTGAGAAAAACCACGACCATCTCAGCTTTGAGAGACTACTCTGGTGTTTTTGGAAATACAGCCAGTAGGAATAAGGGTGTCGCCTGATTTTTGTTATTCAGCTTCCTCCTTCCTAAAAACAAAACGAAACAAAACAAAACAAAAACAGGAGATGGGCAGCACCGGAGTATCAGAGAGAAACCAGAATAACTGAGTTTCGTTATCTTGTTGAAGTTAATTAGAAGACCTTTTAAAGATTTCCAAATTTGGCCAAGGACCAGCAATTAGTGTACAATTAGATATATGGGTGTGGTTTTTAAAAAATCTTTATTGTTGAAATATAGTGGACATGCAGTGTTAACATTAGTTTCAAGTGCTCCACAGGAAATGTGTTTTTCATTCTGTCAATTAAACTTCATTTCTGTGCAACCTCTAAAGCATTTCTCCTATAGCATTTCTTCTATATTCTGCTTTTCTAAAAGCAGTTTGAATATCTTTAAGCAACTTGAAAGGCCACAATGTTAATAATGTTCGAAATGGAAATTATGAGAAGGAAGAACTAGAGATGTCTATGGTGTATGGGTAGCATGGCAAGCTACTAAAGACTTTAACCAGGTTCTTTGCTTTGGGGCTCTTTTATTGGTTATCAAAGACTAAAGGCTATTAAAGAATAAATCAAGTGTAATTTCTGGGCTACTGGAAGATGTAGCTGTGATTCTTTGTATTGATATTGTGGTCTTTAGGCATAGAGAAAAACAGAAACGAAAGTGTGAATGAGAAGTGAAGAAAAGAAGTGAGAATAAGAGAGAAGTAAATGCCATTAAAAAAAACAAATATCTGTAGTCACTCAAATTAGCAGAATTGCAACAATAGGTATACAATACATTTTAGCATTCTCTAACTACATATGTATATGCATATACATATACATACATTTTATAACGGTAAAAGTAATAGTCATTTCTGCTATAACACTTGTTTTGAAACGAATGTATTCCAACATGATTGATGTATTAGGGAGCAATTTGAGCATAATACACATTTGTTGTTTGCTTTTGTGTCATTTCATTTGTGAGAAGTACTACATGAATGCAAAAACCACGCTGCTAAACCACGCCACATGGGAGGAATACACAAAATGTACACACTCACACGCTTCAAACACCTATCAGTAATCTCAGTGTACCACATGTCGTGAGTGTTCTCCATCCACATTTGCTGTTAAAACTTTCCAGCTGATTTCAGATAACCCTATTTTCACTATTTCAAAATAACTCACAAGCTACAACTCTTCTAACACCCACTTTCATTAGCAAGTGCCAGGTCTTTTTCAAGGTACAGTGTCATATTTATTGTAGGGTTTATGTACTTTTTAACCATTTAACACATGTAAAACTGCTGTTTTTATTAGGTTCTTACCTTTCCTTTTTAAAAAAAAGTACCTCTGATGAAATTTTTGAATATTGAGTTCCAACCCCACTGTGCCTTGCTTTTTATCACTCTGGTGTGATCATGGGCCTAAGCTAAATTAGTATGAGCAAAAGCAGGGAGACAGAAAGTTGAGAAAGATACGAAAAAACCTAGGAGAAGATACAATTAGAAGGTATGAAAGATATGATTAGAAAGAAAAGATATGATCAGAACCTAGGAGAAGCCTGAAGACCCAAGCATCTTTTACTTCTCCCTTGGGCAAAGGGAACAGTCCAGCCCAGAATACAAAGCAGTCTTTTGGGATGCATCCTGGATGTACAGGGGTAGGTTCACCCTTATTTGTTTGGAAGAAGCAGTTTAACCTGGGAGCTTGAGTAATGGACAGAGCATTGAAGCCAAAAATCACAACAACGAGTCCAGATTCACCAATTTCTGACTTTGGTTAGTAGAAAACAAGAAGCAAAATGATCAAAGCCAAAGAGAATCTAAGACATTCGTGTTGTCAATGATATTCAAGTCTGAGAAATAAAGGCTTATGATTTCCCATTTCCCGGAAACTCCCATTCTCCTGCATGTGATTCCAAAACGAGTTTCAGCAGGAAGGCTCCCAGTCAGGAACCCTCCGCAATGACCTTCTCAGTGTGATTTCGGGGGATGGTTGATAGGGGAGATTCTTCCAGAGATTAGATTAGAACTCATTTCCCTTCCCAGACAGGGAAGCTTCCTCTTCCTGTCCAGCAAAATATCATACATATTACGAATTGATGTTTCTTTACCTCCCTTTTCTCATGCAGGAGTTTTTATTGCCAGTGTCTACTTTTTCACTTTGCCTTGTTTATTAGATGTTTTGTTGTGGGGGGGTTGTTAAATTTATAATTGAGCCATAGGATGATAGACCTTAAGGAGCTCCTTCAAACTGGATTGAGAAGCATATACTCAACAGAGATACTAGAGCTGGAGGCAGTAAACAAGTTTGAGCAAGGGTGAGTGCACTGTTGGTCACATTTGGAAACCTTGCCCAATGTTAGGCAGGGCCATTGTTGAAAGTATGGCTGTAGGAAACGGGTAGATGTGGATGCTGAGCGACCAGGTTGAACTTTTTTATGGAATGATTTTATATAATACAAAAAAGTAATTCAGTGAATCCAATTACATATGCTTTGAAGTGCAATCATATGCAGATAATCTCACCCAACATTTCACTTAATGACTTTTGACTTGAAGTTGCTCTTTCATAGGGAGATTCTCACTTCGCTTTTGTCCTGCCTTACAGGCCTGTCCATCTCTTTTCACTAATGCTAACATACTCAGAAACCAAGCTGGTTAGTAAGTGCACCCTGTTCTTATGCATATGGTTATTAACGGTTACCTAAACTAGCAGCACCAAAGCCATTTTTCAGGTTTGGTGTAGCTATTGGAAGAGAGGCCAGGGGCTTCTCTTCTTTTGAGATCGTGGGGACCAAGGCCATGTAATCTGTGACCATGTAGGAAGAGCTCAACTATGAATGAAGGCAGCACCGAAGAAAGCAATGCAAAGAGAGAAAGAGCTCCAATGACACTGTTGAAGCTTGAGCTGAAGTTAGCTTTGATCCGGGTCTCTCAGCCTTGGCACTATTGACATTTTGGGCTGGGTAATTCTTTGTTAGGATAGAGGATGTTCTCTGATTTTAGGATGTTCAGTAGCATCTCTGGCCCCACTTGATGCTTCCCTGGCTGAGAACCACTGCTCTAGTCCTAGGCTTTTTGGTTACATGATCCTTAAGTTCCCTTTTTGCTAAACTTCTGTGCATTGGGTCTGTCACTTGCAGTCCAATTGTTTTAGTTAACTTTCTCCTATGCCTTTTCTATGTAAATAAAAACAAATGTATTCATTAAACATAAACAGCTCTATAAAACCAATAAAGTAAAATTAACAATAGTTTGGTCTAGTACCACTAAATTGCCAATAATGCAATCATAAAAATATGTATTTGTGTTTAGTATTTTACATGTTAGAATCTTGATTTTTGTGAACATGATAAACCAGTTTTTGTGTCAATTATTGTTATTGTTGACAGTAAACTTTTAAACCACCAATGTGTTATTTTGATGGACTAATCAGTTTTTTTAAAGATTTTATTTATTGGGGGTGCCTGGGTGCTCAAATCGGTGAAGCATCTGCCTTAGGTCATGATCTCTGCTCAGCAGAGAGCCTGCTTCTCCGTCTCCCTCTGTCGCTCCCCCTACTTGTGCTTTCTTTCTCTCTCTGTCGAATAAATAAAATCTTTATTTTTTAAAGATTTTATTTATTTATTTGACAGAGAGAGTAAGAGAGAGCATGGGGAGAGGGACAGAGGGAGAGAGAGAAGCAGACTCCCCACTGAGCAGGGAGCTCTACTCTGGGGCTTGATCCCAGGATCCCAGGACCTCAGGACCCCAGGACCCCAGGATCATGACCTGAGCCAAAGGCAGACGCTTAACCAACTGAGCCACCCAGGTACCCCTTGATGGACTAATCAATTTAATAGTGTGCCTTAAAAAATTCTCTAACTAGTTACAATACTTATAACTAGTGAAGTGATGCAGTAGATACATTTCAAGATGGAATCTAAGTCTTACAGTACTCAGTAATGTGAATGTGACTGCTAAGGTGTAGGAGGTAATTTGGAATTCTGCATAGTTATACTACCACATATAGTGAAAAATAATTTTTCCCACCACATTTTTGTATTTGAATTACCATAGAATCATTGCTTATTAGTGTACCATGATGTCATTTGGCCACAGCTTGATCTATATGTATCATTTACATTTTTAACTTTTCCTTTCTGCTTTCTCAATAACTGAGACAGCTCCATGGAACTCCATTATTTATGGGTTGTCAAAGTCTCTGTCTAATAATAAAACAATTAAAATCTCATTCTATGGAAATTTTTCCATCGTGAATTAACAACGTAAAATAGAAGTTTTGATTTTGCAACGGGTAAACGAATTCAACATTTTGACATAAGAACTTTCTAATATAATGGTAGTCATATATACTTGCCAGTACCTTACCAGTTAAATTAGAAGTTAACTGCCAAGAATTATTTAAACTTCATTTATTAGTTTTATTGTTAGAAATTTTGGCATTGTTATTTTGAATCTATATTAGGTATATTGAAAGATAAACACATCATTGTGTTAATGTGTTATTAGAACCAAAATTTTTATATAAGAGAAGATGAATATAAAATAAAAAAGGAGAGTTGAAACTCTGTAATGATAGATTAGAATTGAAATATCAATATAAATTAATGACCTTTTAAAACTTATTTGCTAACTTTGATCACTGAAAGTTCTAGAAGCAGTGAAATGTCCATAGCAGTGAGTATGCCTGCTACCCAAACCTCACTAAAAAGCAATAGGGCTCCCTGGAGAAATGACTCATTCCAGATCTGGGACAGAGTAAATACAAAGTGAGGCTGGGACATTCTGTTGAACTAGAAAGCAATAAAAATTCAAAGATTAATGAAATTGTATCAAAAGGATTCAGGAAGTATCTTGAAAGGACTTCCACTGTCCAAATCTGGGAAAATTTGCACAATTATTACAGATACCTCTTATATATCATTGCATATCCTCTAGGAATCATTTTTCTCATTTCAGCTCTATGCAAACTCGTGTAGGCATAACCACGCACAGCTTCATTTCCTGCTGTTCTGTAAGTCCCTTGCTTTTTGCAGTGTCCACAGGGAAGACCCACACTTGTGCAACCTAGACGTCCAGTGGAGTTAAACTCAAGTGTAGGGGAATTAATGCCTTTTTGGGAAAGCCTTTAATCAATGGGAAATGAAGCCAGTGGGTAAATTTTTTTCCTCCCTTTTCTCCTCCCACTTTAGTGGTGGTCCTGAAATGCAGCTTAAATGGCTTCTAAGAGATTCAGTCTGACAGATTAAACAGGTGACTAGCTTATTAATGCACTGTCATATTGGCTCTCCCTCCTTTGCTTTATTCCCCTTGTCCCTCAATCCTGCTCATTGTGACTGGATTACTTTTAAAAATAATATTACCTGGGGTGCCTGGGTGGCATAGCGGTTAAGTGTCTGCCTTCGGCTCAGGGCGTGATCCCGGTGTTATGGGATCGGGCCCCACATCAGGCTCCTCCGCTATGAGCCTGCTTCTTCCTCTCCCACTCCCCCTGCTTGTGTTCCCTCTCTCGCTGGCTGTCTCTATCTCTGTCAAATAAATAAATAAAATCTTTTAAAAAAAATAATATTACCTAAGGCTTTTGCTTCAGATCCTACTTTTGGGGGGAACCCAAGCTAGAAGGATGGCATCAAAAAGAATAATACTTGTAATTTATTGAAACATTGAATATATAAAGATTTGTGAACCATTTTGAATGATATTCAAAAGAAGAGAAAGACTTACCTCACCAAAAATAATCTTTTATTTGCCACCATTGGAAGTGAATGTTACCAGCTTTTTACTCTCCAAATTGGTCATTAAAGGAAGCCGTTATCACTCTTTCAATTAGAAGTATAGTTGAAGAGAAGCTCTTCTCTACAAAACAAGTCAGCCAGTATAGCAGAAAGAAAAATAGAATTTTTTAAATGACCAGTTTTCAACCCCTGATGAAATGATTGATTTAGACAAGGATCATCAGTGAAGACTAAAATTCTTGGAGGAAGCATTGGTAAAGAACTGCATATTTGCATGTTACAAACTCTATACCTTACTAGCTAGTTAAAAAGGAAAACAAGTCTTTTCAGTAAATAAATTTGCTATTATTACCTTAAGTCATAGAATGCCTTATTTATTATTTATTACTTTAAAGGCTTATTGTATTTTCCTGGTTTTTTGCATGCCTAGTAATTTTTGACTGGATGCCAGACATTATGAGTTTCATGCTATGTGCTAGATTTCTAAAAATGCCTTTAGATATTTTTGAATTCTACTTTAGGATGCAGTTAATTTATTTGGGAAGAATTTTATCCTTTGGACTTGCTTGTAAGGTCTATAAGGAAGGACCAGAACAACTTTTAATCTAGGGCTAATTTGGTCCCACTGCCAAGGCAATATCTTTCAGAATATTCAGCCTGATTTCCCATATATTATGAAATTTCTTCACTCTGGCTGTTGGGAACAAGAACTATTTCCAGTCCTGTGTGAATACTGCAAATTCTTCAGCCTGATTCTTTCCATTGGTTCTTTTCCTGTCTTTGAAGTTTTCTTACAGACGTGCTAATCAGTTATCAGATGAAGATTTGAAAAGAATCCTCTGCAGATCTCTGGGACTCTTTGCAACTCTCTCCTCTGGTATTCTGGCCTGTGAATTTTAGTAACATTAGCCTTCTGGAATTCTCAACCCTTGTCTCTTTAACTCAGGAAGACTGCCACGCTCTGTTTGGGCTCCCCTTCCTGCTCTGTAGCCTGGGGCAATAATTACCTTGTTTCCCTTCTCTCAGGGATTACTGGGCTGAGCTGCCTGGTGTCCAGTGTCCAAAAACCATTGTTTTATAGATTTTGCCCAGTTTTTAAGTTAATGTAAGACAGAAGAGTAAATTCAGTCCCTATTACTTCATCATATCCTGAAACAGATTACAGTCCACTATAATTGTAGTTTTTAATTGCTCTTTTCAAATAATTTTTAGAAGAATGTACTTTTAAATTTTCAAGTATTAATAGGGTTGGTTAAAGCATATTTGCTTATATGTTAAAATTTTTTTTAAAATAACTTTTAGTTTTCTCATTTTGTTTTCAGAGGATGAAACTTGTACCATTTCCCCTTTGGAAATTTATTGATTTTTTTTTGTGTGTTAATATATGGTCATAGCTTGTGATTTCTTTGCATGCATTTTTAAAAATGGTGTTTGGTAGAAATCCAATATAAACACATACAATCATGTGTAGTCAGTCTTAGTGTATATTTTGAATACCTTGTGTTTATTTTGTGCCTTAGAATCATAGATTGATTGGGGCGCCTGGGTGGCACAGCGGTTAAGCGTCTGCCTTCGGCTCAGGGCGTGATCCCGGCGTTATGGTATCGAGCCCCACAGCAGGCTCCTCCACTATGAGCCTGCTTCTTCCTCTCCCACTCCCCCTGCTTGTGTTCCCTCTCTCGCTGGCTGTCTCTATCTCTGTCAAATAAATAAATAAAATCTTTAAAAAAAAAAAGAATCATAGATTGATGTAACGTCTTCCACTGTTAAAGTGACTAAAAAAAATTAACCTCGTAGTTGTTCTAAGCACTGTTCTTAACTAATTCGGAGTTTCTTCAGGTATACCAGAACTCTTTGAGTATAATCTTTTTTTTTTTTTTTAAAAGATTTTATTTATTTATGTGACAGACAGACAGACAGACAGACAGCGAGAGAGGGAACACAGCAGGGGAGACGGAGAGGAAGAGGAAGAAGCAGGCTCCCAGCCGAGGAGCCCGATGTGGGACTCGATGTGGGACTCGATCCCGCAACGCCAGGATCACGCCCTGAGCTGAAGGCAGACGCCTAACGACTGCGCTACCCAGGCGCCCCTCTTTGAGTATAATCTTGACTCAGGAAGATACAAGGCACTTACTACTAATCACCCCCTGGTGGTTTAAGATAATGCCCATTTAACATTTTTTTTTAAGTAGGAAATAAAACTCTTAAGTTTTACAAAACTACAAATTAAAGGAATAATTGGCAGACTAATTTCTAGTCTTCTTTGGTGCCTATTTCTTAGGTGTTAAGAACCAAATTACCTAATGATATATTTAAGTTTTAAAAGTCTACTTTAGGGGTGCCTGGGTGGCTTAGTCGGTTAAGCATCTGATTCATGATTTGGGCTCAGATCATGATCTCGGATTGTGAGATCAAGCCCTCATCTGGCTCCCAGCTCTGGGTTCATGGTGCGGTGCGGAGTCTGTTTGAGATTCCACTTGAGATTCCCTCTGCCCCTCTCCCCCACCTCATGATTTCTCTCTCTCCCTCCTTCTCTCTCTCAGTAAATAAATAAAATCTTTAAAAATAAATAAATAAAAGTGACTTTAAATGAACCACCTTAAGAAGTACATATTTTAAATCAATATATGTGTATATTAGGGAATATAAACACATGATATATAGATTAAAATAAAGCCAAGCTTTATTTATTTGCTTGTTTTTCTTAAGGGTAATAACCAACTATTTATAGATTTTTGCCTTGCACTTTATTTGAGCTTATATTCTTAGAGATGCTTTAGTTCTGCAGAGAATAAGATTAAAACATAATAGGTCTACTAACTACTGTCAGTTCTGTAATTGAGAGATCTGTCATCAGAAGAGCCTGAGACTTTTGATTGGAAACATACAGTGGGAGACAGAACCTGAAAGCCTTTGAGGCTGTGGGACTGGAACAGAAAACTCTAAATAAAGCAGGCTCTGACTAGCAGTCTCACAGGGTCAGCATATATTCCAAGCTGAGTACATTGCCTCCTAATTCCAGAGAATCCTACAAATGCCATCTAAGCCTGTCACCAACCATCCCACTTAGCTTTCTACCTAATTCCTCATTCTCAAATTTTGCAGAGATCCATAATTTTAAGGTATTTTACTTTATAATTATACATGTGTTATAATGAAAAAATGTGTTTTTTAAATACTCTTAAGCCTTTTAAATTCTCACTGAAGAGATATTATGCATCCTGACCAATGTTTGTGTGTGTGTATGTGGAGGGAGGGGAACTTCTAAACAAAGTAATTATATTTGGTTTGCACATAAATAGAATAAGCTGTTCTACTTAATATTTTTGGTGTCAGTATTTTTCTGTGTTCTTTGTAATTTTCCCTTTTATAACTGCAAATGTTGGATCTAAGTTTCAAAATATGCCATATTTTAAAATACGTTAAACTTTCACACACTTAAAATTAAATTATAAATATTTATAATTTATAATAAATATATAAATTTTATAATTTTCCTTTTTAAAATCTGAAGATTAAATTCATGATACTTGAGTATTTCCTTGCTACACTTTTATTATGATTGGGAATCAGTATCTTCCCTGAGAAACTAACATATTAGCAAATGAAGCTGTTATTATCACTATCAACACACCTTTGTTAGAAACTTTTATTTACATTTTTAAACAGCACTGTCAGGCCATTTTAATCTGTGGACAAAACTCCATACATGAGCTACGATAGGACTTAGAGGGGAAAAAAATGCAGTGAGAAAAATATTTTGTTTATCCCTAGGCTGTTTTGGGTGGCAGGGAGCAAGATTTAAATTTGCCTCAGCTTAATTGCTTTACACACATTCTTGTGACGCACAATTGGGAGGGAGGAAGAAAAAGAGGGAGCTGTTACTGTGTGGTATGTATCTAAAAGAGTGCGTTTGAGAGGGAGAGGAGAAGGCAGAAGCAAGCTGGTCTGACCAGAAACAGAACTGCCTGTGACAGATTAAGAGACAAGCAAGGCTTGGAATCTGAGAGCAAGCAAAGAGAGTGGAAATTTACAGCTGCCCTGTGCGAGTGTTCAAGTGATCATTTTCTGCTAATGTTTTCCGGTGGTAACTGTTACTCTTCAAAGAGAGAGAGAAAGTCAAGACGGGATTGTGGAAACTCTTCTCTGTGCAGCGCTTTTGGTAACTGGAGGCACCCTCTATTAAATGGAAGATAAAGCTACTTCATGTAAAATGCTTTGAGCCCACGAGAGAGCTGTCTTCAGCACCTCACCATGTGTCTACTTTTTGTTGCTTAGACAAGCCTGGACATTTCTATAACATTTGGTGAGTATCAGCCAGGTTATCTATACCAGTTCATAGAAATGGAATTAATATGGTAAACTTCAGTTTTCACTTAGGTTTTACAGTTATTGCTTATATATTCATTTTAAATCATGTAGTTACCTTGTTTCTTTGTGCATGATGAACTGCTGTTACTAGGAGAGGTTTAAAAAAACAACAACTAGAAAACAATGCTTCTCTGTTGCCTAAGGCACTTGAACCATTACCAACTATTCTGTGTCCATGGAATATCTTATTTTGGAAATGGGTTTTTATTTACAAAGAGTTTCCAAAAATAAAATAGTGGCAGTATACCATTTTTCATGTTTCCTTTTCAACTGCATGAAAATTCAAAAGTTATCTCTTTCTTTTATCAGTAAATTTAAAATAATCATTGTGACATTTGGTATTCTCAATTATTATAAGTTACACCCTTCTCTCATAATTCAAATAGAAGTGTTAATGATACCATTAATTAAAAGGACATATAATTTAAATGTTGAATGCTTCTGTTAGATCCAATAAGTGACACATGATTTTTTCAAAGTTCTGTAATGAATATAAAAATTAGATAGTTTACATATCAAATTTACCATTTGACACAAAATAAATGTACATTGACTTCAAATTAAGGATTCGAACAGTTATTTTGTTCTTATCATTGATACCAGGCTCTCATTTAACATTGTTGTTCTGCTGAAGAACGTTATAGCCAGATGCATATATGTATGCAAGCAGTACAGCAGAGAAAAGAAAAATAAACTAGTAAAATATGTATTCACATTCCAAGAGAAACTTCATTTGTAGAACCTTAACATAGGACATTGTATACTAATTTTTTATGTCTTTTTAAAGGCATCAGTGGAAGACACGTAATCATTCCTCTGTGGGAGGAAGGAAATATATATTGTTAGCTGCTAAACTGAGTCATTGCATAGAGATGCACCATTCTAAGCAAATTTTCTAATTTACTCTCTACCAGCATCAAAAAATATGTCCTTAGTTAGTGATTCAAGTGAGTCCTTTAAGGCGGAACAGCTTAGCTGAAATGAAAACTTCAATAGAGTGTCAGTAAACATTTCGAAAGGGTTTATCCCCTAGACATAATATATAAAATGGCTGTATTTCCTCTATGTGTACAGAAGCCTGTAGAACAGGTTTTGTTTTGTGGGTGTTTTTTTTTTTTTTTTCCATGCCTTTCACTTATGTATAAGAAGAAACTCAGCTGGTTTTGGGAAACCTTTTCCAGACCAGTATCTTGCACTTAAAGTCAGAAGTAAATAAAATAAAGATAATATCACAAACCAACTTTTCTTCTTTACAGAAGTTCCCATACTCGGTCTTAGACTAATGGAAGATTTGCACACAGCCTCACAATTGTCAGAATAATTTTTTAATTTTTAACTGTTTTTTTTTTTTTTAAAGATTTTATTCATTTATTTGACAGAGATAGAGACAGCCAGTGAGAGAGGGAACACAAGCAGGGGGAGTGGGAGAGGAAGAAGCAGGCTCATAGCGGAGGAGCCTGATGTGGGGCTCGATCCCACAACGCCGGGATCACGCCCTGAGCCGAAGGCAGACGCTCAACCGCTGTGCCACCCAGGTGCCCCTAATTTTTAACTGTTAAGTCACTGGTATTACCTTCGTGGTGGCATCATTTCTTAAGCCCATAGGAATGTAAATATGACAGTAAAGAACAAGTCATTCCCAGTTTGCAAATGTTTTGTAATTCAGAAGTTTATTGTGAGTGGGTTGTTGGGATTTAGGACCCATCTTCCCTGGAAAATAATTTAATAAATGATTGTTTGACTTTTATTATGGTCTAAGAATAGATTTTAGTCACACTATAGAAAAACCATTGCCGGGGCACCTGGGTGGCTCAGTCGGTTACGCGACTGCCTTTGGCTCAGGTCATGATCCCAGGGTCCTGGAATTGAGCCCCACATTGGGCTCCCTGCTCTGCGGAGGAGTCTGCTTCTTCCTCTCCTTCTGCCTGCCACTCCCCCTGCTTGTGCTCTCTCTCTCTCTGTTAAATAGGTAGGGTCTTTAAAAAAAAAAAAAAAGAAAGGAAAAAAAAAAAAAGAAAAACCATTGCCACCCTGAAAAATAGTAGGAAATCGATTCTACTCATAAAACTAAATTTAAAAACAATTGTGTTGAATAAAACATTTTTATTTATCCTAGATATGAATGCTTGAAGAAAAGCAAATTTAATGAGATGGATGGGTTTTTGGAAGGAGGCTTATAAACAGGACTTCTAGGTACTTTAAAGAGCTTCCAAGGTTGATTTGCACACCCTGTATGAGATCTAATCTCATGTTACAGTTCACGATTTTTATTTTCCTTGCTATCAGCCTATTTCTAGCCATTGCTTTTATGCTTAGCACCCATTTCTGAAGTCTAGTCCAGTGGCACATAAGTAGGTACCTAATAGTTACTAGATGAGGACTAAACATTTTCTTTGATTCACAAAAATGAAAACTGAGTAATTGTTCCAAGATGTCCAAAAAAAGGAAAGGGGCTTAGAGGCACGTGGTCTTCATTATGAGAAAGATATGGCCTGACAAGTATCGATTGAATTGTGAGACACAAACAGAGCGATAGTAGTGCAGAATCAGCCTAATATTAATAGAACGAGGGAAGACCTTGGTATGACTTGGTGGCAGCCCTGAATGAGCAGGGATGGTGATGAGGGAAGGCAGTTTACAAGCTTGGTATCTGGAGTGCGTGGGACATTCTGAAGGAAGGTGTCAGCTTTATGTATTTGCATAAGTATGCTTGGACCCCTGTGAAGAAGTGTGGCCTGTTCGGAAAACTGAAATGAGGTCTATCTAAATTAAGTTTAGTTACACTGGTCCTGAAAGTTTCTCTAAGGTACTGTAGTACAAAATGTAAAAGTTGGTAGTGTAATAAATATATATAATGAAATAAACAATACAATGAATGCATAGTACACTTATCTTAGGTGACTTTTAGTGACAGAAAACCTTTTCCATTTGATTCAGGAATACTTCCTTTGTTCTATTTCAAAACTATAAACCTTGTTTTAATAACAATAATAATATCTAACCAAAATGCAATGACTGTTATGTATAATATGTATGTGCTTACAGGGAAGACTAAAAAAAAGTGAATTTTGCACTTCCCTTGATAATTCTGTTGTGAAGAATAACCATTTGTGAATTTCAGTGAGATCTGATGCTTTGATTGGCTTTGTTACAGTGAGTTAGAAGTTTGGTACTAGTTTTTGAGAACCCTGACCTAGCTTCAGACCTCTGCTATAAATTGAGATTGTGAAATTCTAATCTAGAAGTATCACTCATTGACAATCACTAGTAGTTAATAGATGTAGAAAATTTTAGCTCTGACAAGTGACTGGAGCTGTCAGCAGAATTACTATGAACCTAATGAATGAAGTTACTAATGGTTTTTCCTGGAATAGTAGTCTAGTAGGTTATTATTTATAACAGCAAAGAAATTAGGAGTTGTATGTCTTCCTAACTTCATGTACTAATTCTATTTTTAAATTATTTCGGTGGTTACAATACATTAGAATTCAGGAGTAGTTCCCAAGGACATGGGTTTTTCTTCTTATGAAAGAGTTTTTATTCCAATGTAAGTCTGACCAAGGCTTCCAGATGAATGAGGATGCATTAAAACTTCTCATGAATTTTCTATTTCTATGTAAATTGTCCGTTTTTAGTAAAGATCTCCTTCAAACTGTGTTAATAAAAATTATAAAAACAAAATCATTCTTAGTCATTTTGAACTGAGAGAAAGAATGATCAGTGAATTGGGCACCTGGGTAGCTCAGTCAGTTAAGCGTCTGCCTTCAGCTCAGGTCATGATCTCAGGGGCCTGGCATCGAGTCCCACATTGGGCTCCTTGCTCAGTGGGGAGTCTGCTTTTCCCTCTGCCTCTCTGCCCTGCTTGTGCTCTGTCTCTCTCTCACTCTATCTCAAATAAAATAATCTTAAAAAAAAAAGAATGATCAGTGAAAGTCCTTATTTATACTTTATTGTCTACAGATTTTCACTCATTTCTATAGGTTTTCTAGTGAAATATTTAATTGTAGTGGCTTCTAATTACATTTAGCATATGTATTTAAAAATAGAATCATTGAAGGATAGAAGACATTGACTGGATGATACTTTGACGTATATGCTCTATAATGGATTTGGTGTCATAACATGTATAACTAGAATGATATGCTTTGTAATTTATTATATCTGAGAAGGCACTTCTAAATTATGATGTCAGTGGGGGGAGAGGTGACTACTTGGGTATGGCAAATACAGTAGAACCTGTAGGTATGCTTTTCAGTTTTAAAATATACCTTAAATCAAATGCACCCATTTAAAGAGAACTGTTAAATGAATATTGACAAATGCATGCACTAATGTAACCTCTATTTCATTAGTTTTTTAAAAATGAATCTTACAGGCCCAGTTATCTGCCACAGATGCACTTTGATTGTATCATTTCTATCTGTGAGTTCAATTTGGAATGCAGATAAAAGAATGGTGTTTCCTGAAATTTTGTGATTTTTTTTAATGTAGTACCTAAGTTTATTTTAATTTTTTTAGTTTAAGAGAAGGTACTTACGCCTTAAGTTTAAATTAGCAAGCTCTAAGAAAATTTTGGAAATGTTCCTGTCTCACTCATTGTTGATTGTAAAATAAGCTTATGTGAAAGGAAAAAAGGCTCATTTTTGATTTGGCTTTGTTACAGTGAGTTAGAAGTTTGGTTACTTTTTATAGTTTTACCTATGGAAATCTTGAAAATTTTCTTGGCTTCAGAGATAAATTTCTCACTCTCTTAAAGTTTTGTGGGAAACCTTTGAAATCAGAACTATTTTTGAACAGTACAATTGGAGGTTAAACATAAAGGCCTGGAGATACTCATTAGTCATTTAGAGATAGACATTTATTTTCCTTTAAATATTTTAAGGAATAAAAACAAGGGAATTGAATGTCCCAAATGACCTTTTCTCCCAGTTTCCCCTTTCCTCTTCCCCTGTAAACACTCCTCTGCACTTATGTCACTGAACATATTCAGATGACTCACTAAAGTGATTGACTTTGGGCCATCTTTAATGACGCTCACACATAAGTTAGGTATATGAAATATTTTACTGTGTATTAGAAAAGGGAATGCTGCCAAAATCTACTACAAAGTCTACAGGGCCTGAGTTCCCTGGGAGCAGAGCTGAATAATTTTTTTTGGCTTTCTCTCCAGATTCTGAGCCAAGTTCTACTCTTTATGAAATTTCATAGCCAGAGTAACAGAAATCATATTTGTTTGACTAATGCTTTGAAAAGACATGGTGATCAGATATTCCACAGTTTGAACTTTAAAACACAGTTGTTTAGTCATTAAAAATATCATTTGTGAGAAGGTATTTCCATTATAAAAGCATTTGCATGACCTATTAAACAAAGTTCGGAAAAACACAGAAAATTTGAAGGAAAAAGAAAATTTAGCATCCATAAGCCAATTACCCAGAGACAATCACCATTAACTTTTGTAAAGTATTTTTTCTTTGCATAGGTTTTGTGTACTTGTGTTTTGTTTGCTTTTAAATAGTTCTATAGTATGGGGTACTGTTTTTAACAACATTTCAGTTTTATTTCACATTCTTTGCAAACATTTTCATAGCCAAAGACTGCATTTCATCAAATCTAAGAAGCCATTGGCTGTAAGTCATATACTTTGTATAACCACTAAGAGAGAAAGGAAAAACTGCTAAGTAGGGTAAAATCCCCTCAGCTGTAAGAAACACCTAAATTTCAGAGATGTTAAAATGTTTTTTAAAATGTTACAAAGATAGCCCTTATTTTAGTTTATTTTGTTAAGACAGATTGCCAGAAGCAAGAATTACTACTAAATCAGAGGTTGTGAACATTGAAGATCCGTATTGCTAAATTAATGTCCAAGTAATATTCCCACCAGTATGAGCCAGAGGGGGATGGGATCAGGGAGATGCACCAAGGGGGTTGCTTCAGTTGTTTCTTTGTGTTTGAAGCTGGGCGGTAAATACACAGGAACTTGTTGTGCTATTCTCTATTTCTTCTATATGCCCCATGTATTTTAATCAAATTAGAATACCTAAGGGAAAAGTCCTGTTGAAGCATTTTGATTAGCTTGATGGTGTCACAATTCACTTGTGAGCCAACTGCCATAGCCAGGGCAGTGGAAGGAATACTCTGGCTATGCCTGGGTCATGTTCCCACCCTTTGGGTAGGGTGGGATGGGAAGTAGAGCAGACAGGTCTATCACCACAAGAAACAGGGACCTAATAGCTACCAAAGATTTTTTTCTTTTACTTTTCTGATTCATTTAATTCCAGCTTCTATTGCTATTATTTCCATCCTTCTTTTCTTGGAGATTTTTGGGGTGGTTTCCTTTTTAACTTGAATTCTTACTTATTTTTATTCCCCTTTGAATTAATTATAATTGTAGATTCTCACCCTCCCACATGTCCTACCAACAATATCAAGGCTTCCTTTCAAGAATTATTTCTGATTTTTAGCATTTATTTTGTTGAACTCTTGTGGGCTTGATTCCATCTCATCTTTTTATAAAATTTTTAGTAAGCATACACAATCTGTTCATACATAAATGTGTTGGCTAGAGATTCAATTACGAGGCTATGGACTCTCTCTTTCAGAACTCTGTAGGTTTTCTCTTTGTTCTGATGACATTTAGTTTTAGGGAAGTTCAAAGGCAACTTGATTTTTGTCCTTCGTTGCTGTTAAGGTCATTTTGTAGGAATGAGCTCTGAGAGTATAATGTTTGTTTGTTTTAAAAACCACAAGACACTGAATTTGGGGGGTCACCATTAATCTCAACTAGAAGAGCTCTTTAAGTGACTAGGTTTAGATCTTTTTTCTGCTTAAGCTGTTACATCTTTTTTGCTTCTGCTTCATTTTTTAGATTTTTTGTTCTTGTTGGCTTCCTCCACCTCCCCCCATTGTTACGTACCTGCTTTTATAGGATAACTTTATCTTTTCCGTATCTCTGTAATATACATATTTATAGGTGTTCAGTAAATATTTTTTGAATGAATAAATGTAGTCTGACTCATTTTTTACCTTTCAGTTGTCCTTAGTCAATTTTCCATGGGGTCATTTCTGCTCTGTGAAGATTTGGATTACCGTGCTGTATTTGGGGTGTTATCTGTGTATGTGTGTATATGTATGTGTTTTTGATCTTTTATCTTGGCCAGCTTTTAGTTTAAATCCTTTTCTTTTTTTTTGTCACTTATGTCTGTTCTGTCTCCTACAGAGAATTAATTTTGGAAGCAACCTTTCCTGTCTAAGTCCACAGGGCGTTTCTCCTCTTTCTTGGGCTGCTCTCTCTCTCTTTTTTTAATAGAACCTACATTATTTGTTGTTTATTCTGTTTACTCACTCTTGAAAATGGAAAAGTACAACAGGGCAGGTGTCAGTCCACGGACATTTGTTTGCTGCATGGCCCATTGTTTGCGCTATGCTAGAGGGCATGTTAGTGTGCACAGCCTACATAGTTTTCAGTCCTTAAGAGGCATTCCTCTAGTGTCAGTCTGTTGTACTTAATATGGCATCTTCTCCTGTCCCTGCTTCTTGCTTTGCTGAGATATAATGTATATTCTGAAGACTCTAGGTAGACTTTATGGAAAAATTCCTACTACCCTTTTATTCCTAGAAGGCACCATTATCAGGACTCTGCCATTCTTTTTGTCTCTACCTTAAGCAGTTCTCTTTGGCCATGATGGATAGATAGCAGGAGTTAAAGATTTAGAATGGGTATGGACCAGTGATGAATCACCTGGAGCTCACTGTATATAACCTAGCTAATTTCAAAGGATGATGCTCTTTCTTTAAAAACCCACTCTTACAGTATGGAGGTTCCTCAAAAAAATTAAAAATAGAACTGGATCCTGTGATCCAGTAATTCTACTTCTGGATATTTATCAGAAGAAAACAAAAATACTAATGTGAAAAGATATATGCACCCCCGTGTTCATTGCAGCATTATTTACCAAGAAACAGAAAGAACCTAAATGCCAATCGGTAGATGAGTGGATAAAGAAAATGTGTTTATATATGTATAATTCACTCATAAATATTATTCACCCATAAAAAAGAATGAAATCTTGCCATTTGTCGATATGGATGGACCTTGAGGACATTATGCTAAGTGAAGTAAGTCAGATAGAGAAAGACAAATATTGTATGAGCTCACTTGTAAGTGGATTTAAAAAAAAAAGCAAGCTCATAGATACAGAGAACAGATTGGTGGTTGCCAGAGGTAGGAGTGGGGGTGGATGAAATGAGTGAGGGAGTCAAAAAGTACAAAGTTCCAGTTATAAAAAATAAATAAGTCATGGGGATACAATAAATAAAATTAGATAACTAAATAGTATTAGCATAAATATAATGTATCTGGACTTGCCCAAAACATTTGGCAGATTTGTTTTGATATCTTCATAAACGAAATGGAAAAATATGAGTTAAATGATATGACTAGGTGAATTCACAGTTAAATTTTTAAATTTATTTTTATTTTTCTATTTTATTTTTTTAAAGATTTTATTTATTTGAGAGAGAGAGAGTGAGAAAGCACAAGCAGGGGGAATGGCAGAGGCAGAGGGAGAAGCAGACTCCCTACTGAGCAGGGAGCCCAATGTGGGGCTTGATCCCAGAACACTGGGATCATGACCTGAGCTGAAGGCAGACACTTAACCATCTGAGCCACCCAGGCACCCCAACACAGTTAAATTTTTTTAAAAAAAGAATCCCCTCATTTTATAGGTAGAACAAATGACACCCAGACAAGGCTGATAATTTCTGAATCATGGTGGATCAGTTACCAACTCAGAACCAGAGGGGGATTTAAGTACCTTGTATTTGTTTAGCAGGTAGTACTGAGTACTGGCTCATTTTTTAAATGACTAGTGGAGTAAATGATGTGATTGGGGTGGATGCACATGCAGGTGACCAGCATCGTCGCCCAGGGAGTAGGAAGGGCAGCCCCGAGTTTGAGGGTGATGCAGGAAGATGTTCAGTCTGGGGGTGGGGTGGAACTGGTTATGGTCTGAGGAGAGCAGAGCAGTTAGGAGAGTTTCACCGTAATTTATAGTGGACCGGGGGCTAGAACTGCACAGTTGGAGATATAGGTCTTGATTTCCCTCATAATATGGATCCCAGAATTGGAGAATGATCCTATGAAGTTTTAAAACATGAATAAACAATTTTATATTATAGTTATTATAGTAAATAGGTACACTTAAAATATGAAAATAGCAAATGCAAAAAAGGAGTACTGTATTGAGAGGCATTGTACTGTGTGTTTTTCCCTCTATTATATAATTTCATTGCCCCCAAAATGTTTAGTTTCTTTGTTTAATAATAAGCTCCAAAGAGCAAGGATTGTATTTTTTTTGTTCACGGCTCTATCCCAAGTATTTAGCAAGGTGCCTCTGCTTAGTACTCAGATTGTTTGTCCAGTGAATAAGTGAATGAATAAATCAACAGGCAAATGAAAAGTTGAGAGACAGCAAATCACGAAATGGTGGCTAACTGCCATGTTAACGTGGGAGTCCTGAAAACATTTGTAATATTACCAGAATTAGCCTGAGAATTAGCTTGATATAGTGAGAACTGAGCAGAGCAATAGGTAATGGACAAAAATCATGTCATATCATATATATGATACCATATTCTTATTTGTACTCTATTTTGATGTCAGGGAGCATTTAATTGAAATTCTTACAGTTGATTATCTTTTCCTTGGTGCAGTAGAACTGCATGAAGAAATAGAACAATTACACAAATGCATTTAGCTTTAAAAAAACTTTTAATGCTAAGTATTTGAACATTAAATATTTAACCTTCAAAGAATAAATGTATATTTTTTAAAAGAAAAAAATGTGTAAGTGATTCAAGGAGCCAGCTGCGTCTAAGACACTTAATTAAAACAATAGCATGTCTCAATTACTATGCCTTTCTCTTTGGCGAAATCATTCATTCATTATGTCATAGAACTTTCTGTAATAATAGCAGCTAAACATTATAGAGTACTTGACTTATACAAGGCCCTGTGCAGGATACTCTACTTACCTTTAATCCTCACAAGCCTGAGAGGGAGATGTTATCATCTCCATTTACAGATGAGAACAGAGCCTTAAGGGGATCACATCCTGTGCCCAAGATCACTCAGGTGAGAAGCAACAGCTTGCTGGCTCTGCCCAACTATCTAATGATTGTTTCAGCACCCACCCTACTTCCACATTACATATGCTTTTAAATATACTCTACTTTCATTTATTTATGTGTAGGGCTAACTACTAAAGAAAAATCTAGTGTCTTTATAATTTTATTTTTGAATTTTATAAAGGTACATGATACAATATTCCTCCGACTCTCTTTTTTGAACCTGACACTACCTACTGAGAATCCATGTGATCTTCACATGCTTTATCTTTGAATGCTCTGTCAACTTTCAGTATCCGCTTTAGAGGCTGACCGGGGTCTCTTAACTTGTTTTTCAAACTTATCTTTGCCCCAAGAGAGGACAAATTCCCCTCCCACTTAGTCTCCCCACACTGGGGAGTTGAGGCACTCCTGTTGAAAACAGCATTTCTTCTGAAAACAACAATTTAAGTCTTTTGTTTTATCATCAAAATTCACACTAACCGTTTTGATTTCTGCTTCATAACATATATATGTCCCATTGGAATTCTTGATTACAAACAACAAATACTGAAGGAATTTATTGGAAGGATATAAGGTAGCTCGCAGAATGACAGAAGTTCTAGGGAACCAGATTTGGGAAATAGGAATCTAGGAGGATTAGGGATTTGGAACCATAGCCATGGTTATGCCACAGGAATAGCTAGGTAGAGTGCTGCTATCCACTGGTGTGCACGTTTGTGTATACACATTTGTATAATATCCTCCATTGACTAATAGCATCATTGTAAATCAGAAAAATATTAGAAAAAATAGAATTAACCCAAATGTCCGTCAATAGGGTATTGGTAAAATAAATTATATAGTAATTTTATAAGAAATTGCCATATAATAATTACATGGTGTTATCTATGTAATAGAATACTATATTGTGTACAATTATTGTAGTAGATCTAAATGTATACTCATAGAATGGTATTCAAGATATAAAAGGTGGGGGGGCGCCTGGGTGGTGCAGTCGTTAAGCATCTGCCTTCCGCTCAGGGCGTGATCCTGGCGTTCTGGGATCGAGCCCCACATCAGGCTCCTCCACTAGGAGCCTGCTTCTTCCTCTCCCACTCCCCCTGCTTGTGTTCCCTTTCTCACTGGCTGTCTCTATCTCTGCCAAATAAATAAATAAAATCTTTAAAAAAAAAAAAGATATAAAAAGTGGGAAAAAGTTACAAAATACTATGTTTAGTATTCTATTTTTGTTGTAAAATATATCTAATTTTATATGTATGAAAAAGTCAGGAGGAACATACACCAAACTGATATATTTATTATCCCCGAGCAGTTGTTTTAATGGAAGACTTTGATTTACTATGTCATGTTTCTGTGAGGTTTGAAATATTTTTGCCAGTAACTATGAAGTACATGACTATGCCTCTCCTAACCGGAGACTTCAATTATGATTTTCTCCCTAAATACTTACATTACAGTAGGGCAATGATAGCTATATTTAGCTTTCTCTGCTCTATGTAAATAGATGTTCTCAAAAACAAGAATTAATACTCCTTTTCCTCACTTTCCTCACCCTCCACCATGGTGGTCTTCATTTCCTCAGTGAGTATAGCCAGCTGAATGTTTGAAGAGTAAATAAAAAACAGATTAGATTTTTAAAAATTTTACGTTGCGATTTTGTGATTGTCATGGGTAGCATTAAATATTGCCTTACCACAGTATGTGGACTCTAATCTCACTTTGTTTTACATGTTTTATTTGATCTATCACCATCGTTACTGTCGTCGTCAGCCGCAGCAGCAGCATTCTCATTAGTTAAAAATTCTAGTTAAATATCGCTTATTCTGTAAAAGTACTCCTTTTCCTATTGGGACTCTTTCCCTAATCCTTGTATTTGTGTTGTAGAAAAAAATTTTTAATTTTGAGTAAAAACTTTTAGGCAAAGTTTTTAAAATACCTGTCTTAAAATATTTATATGTATTTAAATTTGGTGTAAAAATTGATGAAACTCATTTTATGTTTCAAATTACTGAATTAAGGTTATTGAAAACATATAAGACATTTTAGTATAGCAATTTAATCACATTAAGAGTTAAATTGCTTGCAAACTGGTACAGCCACACTGGGAAACAGGTTGGAGGTTCCTCACAAAGTTAAAAAATAGAACTACCCTACAGTCCAGCAATCACACTACTAGGTATTTACCCAAATAATGCAAAAAGACTAATTCAAAGGGATACCTGCACCCCGATGTTTATGGCAGCATTATCCACGATAGCCAAATTATGGAAGCAGCCCAAGTGTCCATCAGTTGATGAATGGATAAAGATGTGGTATATAGATATACACAATGGAGGATTATTCAGCCATAAAAAGAATGAAATCTTGCCATCGGCAACATGGATGGAACTAGAGTATTATACTAAGTGAAATAAGTCAGTCAGAGTAAGACATGCCATATGATTTCACTCATATGTGAAATTTAAGAAACAAAACAAATGAGCAAAGGGGAAAAAAGAGAGAGAGAGGCAAACCAAGAAACAGACTCTTAACCATAGAAAACAAACTGATGATTGCGAGAGGGGAGGTGGTGGGGGAATGGGTGAAATAGGTGATGGGGATGAAGGAGGGCACTTGTGACGAGCACTGGGTGATGTATGGAAGTGTTGAATCACTATATTATACACCACGAACTAACATTACACTTATATTAAGTAACTGGAATGTAAATAAAAACTTGAGAAAAAAATTTTAAAAAGTTAAATTCATGATTCTTGTTTGCTTATTTGTTTCTTTTAAGTATTCTGTATTGGAAGAAGAGATTTCTATAGATGAAAAAAATGCCTTTGTTTAGTAAATCACACAAAAATCCAGCAGAAATTGTGAAAGCTCTGAAAGACAACTTGGCCATTTTGGAAAAGCAAGACAAAAAAACTGACAAGGTATGAACTAAAATATTATTATTCAAATGCATATATTCCAAAACCAAAAACCAATGTAGAAGCTTGGTGAAGAATCCCAAATATGGTCTGTGATGTGCACATAAGATCTGTATAAATACATGTAAATTGATTTCAGGTTTTATGCAATTGTTGAATCTTTCACTTTGAACCCTTGGTTCACTGTCTTAAGCCTCTGACCAAACTTGGATCACTCTAACTGAGCTTAAAAATCTAAGGGGTTACACTGGTATATAATATTAAACTGACATTTTTATTTAAAGATCACCTGATAGTTTCTACAACAGTGCAACCTCATTTTAACATTTTTTAAAGGTCCTACTAAGCAGGATTTCCTCATAGGTAAGGGTTTTTTTTGTTTTTTTTTTTTTGTATTTTATTTCTTCCATGGGGTGTTGGACCCTACATGTTCAGTTTCTCTCTAAAGTGACTGGGTAGCTTATGGCAAGACTTAAGAGATCTATAAAATAAATCTCCTTCAGGTCACAGTATTTTTCTATCCCAGTGTATAAACAATCTTGGATTTTTGTAGGGATGTAGAAATATTATTTTTTATCCTGCATCTTGTAAAGGATGTAGAAGTGTATTTTTAATTCTCGTGTACTTGTAATATTGAGCCAAATATTGGCTCAGTTAGAAAGAAGAAATGACCTTCATAAAAGAGTAAATCTAAATGGCAAAAGACAGGGAAAAAAACATAAAAAGATACTCATTTTCACGAGTAGTCAGGAAAAGGCCAATTAAAACCACATGCATTCCTATTACACACCCACTATTTTGGCAAAAATGAAAAATGTCTGATGATACTAAGTGTTGGCGAGGATGGAGAGCAACGAGGACTTTCCCCACTGGGAGGGATAAAGTATAAATTGGTGTCACTGCTTTGGAAACCTGTCATCTGTCAAATCACCTGTCAAATATGTTTATACTCATAGATATAAACTCTAGCGATAACCAGGATGCATGTACAAAGGGTGTGCATGTGTCGCTGTTCATAATAACCCCTCAGTGGAAACCACCTAAATGTCCATCAGAGGTAGAACTGATGAACTGTGGTCCAGCCATCCGTGACGTACTTGAGAGCAATGAAAATTAGAGCACTGCCACCTCCCTGCGGCTGCGTGGGTAGATCTCACACATGTGATAGTGGAAGAGGCACCTCATGAAAGGTTACAGGTACTATTCCAAAAAGTTCAAAGTTGGCAGAGCTACACTACATTGTTTAGGGATGCAAAAACAGGTAAGAAAACTATAAAGAAAAGTAAAGAAATGATTGTTGTCAAAAACATAAAAATATTTACTTCTAGGTTGAAAAGGTTGCATTCCGCTGACTTCAGGGTTTCTGGAAGTATTCTGTTCTTGACCTGTGTTAGGGTCACACAGATGTTTGCTTTATAATGATTCTTAACTACATATAATTTAAAGTCCATGTGGATAAATCTCACACTTGAAGAAACTTCCAACCTTTAATAAATTAAGGATTGTTTCAGTCAGATCTTACGATGTATCTGGAAATTACTTTTTTAAAGCAGTATCATGCTACTGTGAATTATTTATTTATATTTAACTTGCCTTAGTTTATTTCCTTCAGTCATAATGAGTACAGAACTATACTTGAAAGTAATAAAACTATATTTCTTTTAAAATATTCAGCAGATTAAATTGTTAACTTTTTGGCCTGTTCTCTTTTGCTCACCTGTATTAATTTTAAAAAGATGTATTGAGTAAATCCACATCCCATATAATTCGCCTCTTTAAAGTGTGCAATTCACTGATTTTTAGTATTCTCACAAATTCTACATTCATCGCCAATATCTAATTCAAGAATAGTTTCTCAACCCCCAAAAGAAATCCTGTACCAGTTAGCAGTCATTCCTCACTGTCCCCTCCCCAGGTCTGAGTACCGACTCATCTACTTTCTACTTCTGTGGATTTCCCGGTTACTCTTTACAATATAGAAACATTTGTGGGCGCCTGGGTGGCTCAGTCGTTGGGCATCTGCCTTTGGCTCAGGGCGTGATCCTGCGTTCTGGGATCAAGCCCCACGTCAGGCTCTTCTGCTGGGAGCCTGCTTCTTCCTCTCCCACTTCCCCTGCTTGTGTTCCCTCTCTCGCTGGCTGTCTCTTTCTCTGTCCAATAAATAAAATAAATCTTTAAAAAAAAAAAAGAAAAAGAAAGAGAAACATTTGTTGTTGTTTTTAAGTTTCATAGAGAGCAAAAAAAGGTGATGATTACGTGGGAGAGACAAGTGAATTAACAAAGTTTAATGGGTTTTGATAATTTGTGCATTTTGACAATTCAGTTTTATTACATAGTCCATTAAAAAATCAGAGTAATAGGAATTTGTTGAAAAAGTTTAACAAATGCTTTTAATAAAGACCTGTAGCTTCTAATAAGTCTTCAAAACAAGTAATTTTATTTTAATTTTTAAGAGTAAAATTTATAGCTGATGACTAGATTAGACTATGTCTGAATATGTTTTAAAGGAAGAATGTTTCGATTATTTTGACCAAGTAGAAATGCTAGAGTTTTTTTATATAAATAAATTTTTGCAACGTTTGCCAAAATAAAAAAAGCAATGTCTGTGAAACAGTTTTTTGTTTGCTTGTAACTGCACAGTGTTCTTTGATCATAAATAAGCAGATTTCAAGAAATGGGGTTTTTTGTTTGTTTGTTTATGGCCTAAAAATTTTCATTCCTCTTCACTATGAGCATATTTTTTGGTCACCAGGCTTCAGAGGAAGTGTCGAAATCACTGCAAGCAATGAAAGAGATTCTGTGTGGCACAAATGACAAGGAGCCCCCCACAGAAGCTGTGGCCCAGCTCGCACAAGAGCTCTACAGTAGTGGGCTGCTGGTGACACTGATTGCTGACCTACAGCTCATAGACTTCGAGGTAAACCCTCTGTAAAAGGATGACGCTGCTGCTTTGCAAGTTTAGTGTATATAATCATAAATATTTGACTTTCTATTATTACTGTTCATCTATTACATAAAAACCCAGTATTTTTCTAAAACTTCTCAGATTTCTTTAATAAAGTAAGAAGGTATCTTATGGTTAAGTGTTCTGCAGCCAGGTGGCAAGCTTAGTGGCCATTAATAATAATGGTAATAGTAAGAGATAACATTGAGTGCTTACTACATGTCGTACAGTTCCAAGCACTCATCTCCTTTCCTTCTTAAAACTACCTGTGTGATTGGTACTATATGATTAGCCTCGTTTTATAGATGAAGAACCTAAAGTTCAAAGCTATTAAGTAATTTGTTCAGTCACAAGAGCCTAAGCTGGGATTCAAAGTCAGTGTCTCTCAGGCCTGTTCATTTAATTAAAAGATTATACCAGTGATTTCAGAAGTTTGTTGAATGCTAGCAATATAGGATACTTATCTCATTTTGAAAGTAGTTACACCTAATTTACCTGAATAATAAGGGAACTAAATAAAACAAAAACTTAGAAATGTGAGTGGTGAATAGGTGTAGGCATTTTATTATCTACAGTATCTCTAACTGAGAACAGTGGTTTTTCGGTAAACAGCGTGTCTGTAAGGCGAGTTTGACCATTGGCTGTTTCGGTGATGGAAGTCTTGGCTTTGATTTGTTTGTTGTTCTGTTACTATCATCAGTGCTCCGGTTTCCACTGATTCTCAGAAATGGAAGAAAATGCCGATTTCTGAAGTAGCTTTCAGTTTTATCACCGAGGAAGTAAAAGGGAAACTAATTATGGTGATTACAGCGATTAGACCAAGATAAGGTCAGGGCTCTGGGGATCTGTGGAAATACTAGCCCACAGCTCCCTGGACGGCTTAAATGGGGGAAGATTTTTGGCTGGCTGGAGCCAAGGAGGAGGAATACAGAGCAAGACTGCTGTGGAGATGTGAAGCCAGGTGTGCTGGCTGGATACAACACTGAGTGGAGGACCCCAGAGAGTCCAGACTTCAACTCACCCTTCCTTTCAGACACACCTTTTTCTTTCGTTCCCTCCCTTACCTATTCTCTATCTTGGACATTTCTACTCAATAATCTCTTTGCCTACTTTTTCCTCTTGCCTGGCTCTCTCACTGTCCCACCCCATCTTACTCCTCAATTTTTAAATCGGCCGTGTGCAGAATGAAATGTAGTTTTATCATTGCATCTGTGTATTTTCATGTTTCTTTTATTCAGTTTCAAATGAGATATTATGAACACTTACAGGAGTTGTGCATAGTGGAAAAATACCTGGGATTAGAATTGTTTAGAGTCTCTGCCATGCTGTTTGATAGTCAGTAATGTAACCTCTTTGAGACTGACTTTTGTCATCTCTAAAACAGGAAAAGTATGAATTTACAACACTGTTTTAAATATTAAACTGAGTAAAAAATATATGTGTGTATATATGTTATACAAGAACAATGAATACATGTGCAGACCATACATAAATGTCAGATAGTATATTCTCATTTTCCTCCCTTCCTCAAAATAAAGTGTAAGCTAGTTTATTTTTGTTATAATCCTTGATTTTTTTTATTACTTCAATTTTAGATTTAATTGGCCAGTGATCATAAATGGGAAAAATACTCCCTATTCTTGGATTACAGTATTAAATTTCTATATATCTCCTATTGTTTTGCAGATTTCCCTGAAAGCAGAAATGTATTAAGCTATTATTATCATTAATTAATATGTTAGCTTGAGTTAATTTATGAAATTAGCCCAGTTTGCAGTTGGATGCTGGAAGGAATATCAAGGATGGTTATATTTTGAAGGATGAGCTGAGATGTCATCAGGCCCAGTGAACTAGCGAAGTCTTGAGAAGCCACAGAGTAGTGTAGCTTCAAGGTGCCATCCGAGAATTAGGGAGCCAGGTGTACATCAAGACAGACTTTGGGTACCTTATAACTTTGCTCAGATAACAAAACAGGAACAATAAAAATTACTTATGCAAGTTTCCCTTATTTTACATGGATACTGAAAATAAATAAATTTAGAGAGGAAATTCACTTTAAAAATTATTATTGAATGAAGACGTTCAATTGCCTAAAAGTTGACTTACATGTTATCAAGTAGAGTGAACTTCTACTCTCTGGAATCTTTGAGGAAAGAAGTATCTTTCTGAATATTTTCATTTTCTGAGTAACTGAAGGTTAATTCTTCAAATGCAGAAAGTCAAATACATTACTTTTGTGGATTACATTTTCTCTATAAAATACATTATATACTTGCCCCTCTCCAAATAATATTCTAGCTATAATTTTTTACTGTTGATTCACAACTATCATTATGAAGATCTGTTATTGTGGTAATAAAAGAGCAGACAGTTCTTTTTGTTTTCAACTTTATCGAAGTATAATTGACCAGACAGTTCTTGACTTTGTTCATTGAACTGATTTGACATGATGCCTAGAACATAGTAATAAATGAATGTGATATTCAGTAGATGCAGCTGTCTTTCTTAAGCCCATAAAAAATAGACACTTATAAATACTTCTTAGTTGAATGAACAAATGGAAACCAGTTAAAATTGAGGACACTTCAACTCCATTGGCTATATATAATATTTGCAGAAAAGCAGCAGCATTATTAGCTTCTTGCAGAAAATATGCTATGTATCTCTATGGACTGGAGGTCCTAACGGTTAGCCTGCAAGCACCAACTTTCCATCTCAAGCCTAAAGTATCCATATAAGATAGTGACAACTTGATAAAATTCGTCCTAACTTTAGAGCTCACTCTAATCACACAGAACTCTGTCTTCCTCAGGTCCTGGTTCATAGGTGAAACTGCTACAGTCCCTTCTGGATTGAACGTATCTTAAGTTCTAGGAATCTGTTTCCCACACCTAGTGCCATGTACACTGGTTGGTTGAGTGAATGAATGAATGTAGGCATGAGAATGAGAGATTGAAGCAGAGGTAAAGAAATTAGGGGCACCTGGGTGGCTCAGTCGTTAAGCGTCTGCCTTCGGCTCAGGGTGTGATCCCAGAGTCCTGGGATCAAGCCCCACATCAGGCTTCTCTGCTAGGAGCCTGCTTCTTCCTCTCCCACTCCCTCTGCTTGTGTTCCTTCTCTCACTGGCTGTCTCTCTCTGTGTCAAATAAATAAATAAATAAAATCTTAAACAAAAAAAAAGAAGTAAGGAAATTAGACCAAAGGAAGATGTTCTGAGCCCAGCAATAAGCCACTTTTCTTGAGGAATTAGTAAATTGTTTGGAAGATAATTCAAGAGTGACGATAATCATTCTAGTAAGTGAATAGCCGCTCCTGGGGGTTTGTTGGAGAGTACAATGGTTATTTGACTAAAATTTCTGGTATATGTTTTTAACAGGCAGAAAAATATATTATTTAGGTATAGGCTGTAGCTTTTACCAAATAACCTAAAAGGATGGAGTATTCCTTACAGAGAAAAATGAGTTTTTGTTTAGAAGACACCTAGATGGGTAGATGGGCTTTTTTATTAGTTGTAGAAGGTTAGGTCTCTAAGCAATGTCTGGAAGGAAAAGACTGAAAGAGAAGAGCTTAGATTCCTTTTGCAGAGTAAAGTAACAGAAATTTGAGAAATGTCCTCTCTGGCTAAGATCAATAGGAGTAGGAAATAGAAGGAAAATAGAAGAAAGTTTTGGAGTGAGGGAAAGAGACTCCAGAACCATGACAGAGGAAGAAGCTTAAGGAGAAATATGATCAGAAATGCTGACGAACCAGGGCACTTGGGTGGCTTAGTCAGTTGAGGTTCAGACTCTTGATTTTTGGCTCAGGTCATGATCTCAGGGTCCTGGGATCGAACCCTGTGTCTGCCTCCCTGCTCAGCAGGGAGTCTGCTTGTCTCCCTCTCCCTCTGCCTCTCCCCCTGCTTGCTCTCTCTCTCTCTCTGTCTCTCAAATGAATAAATAATTTTTTTAAAAAAGAATATTGATAAGCCTTTAATAATAATAATAATACATAGAATTCAATTTGAGATTGTTTCTGCACTGTACCATATTTATTCTTTGTTACCCTTAAACCTTTGATAGAAGAACTATGTACTAATAGTATAGGTTGAGTGAAGAAGGAGAAGGGGCAGTTTTCTACACTTGGGATAAACAGAGTGTTGAGGAAATAACTCGTGGCAGAAGGCAAGGCCATGAACAGGCTTGAGAGGAGCTTGGAGCAGGGGTTTGGGATCCAGAGCTGACAGCAGTGATGGTGGCCACGGCAGTGGCTTAGGTTGGGTACAGGAACTACCTTGGGAGTCTGTGTGACAAACCCATTTCTCCTTCAGGAATCCAGAGCAAAGTGGCCCATCAGGGTAGGGAAAGTGCTAGAGGATCCTACTGTATGTGAGTAAGGGCTAGTGAGCAGGCAGACCTTTGAGTTAAAATTGTTTAAAAAGAAAATCTCATTACTTTACAACCATAAATTTTTAATCCTTTGAACCTTAAAATTGCTGACAGAAAAGAACCACTTCTGCATATTATTATGAAGTTAAAAAAAAAAAAAGACTTGTGGCTGAGATTGCAACTCTTCAGATTTTATGGGCTCAGGATCAAACTCGGAGCTGTGTTTCTTGAGGTTTGGCTGCTATTCAAGACACAGCTTCAGACTCTGATGTTTTGAAACACAATGTGATAAGAGATCAAAGGATGAATTTTATTGATGCATTCATTTTAAGGGCAGGTGTGCCTTGCAAAACTAGGGTGCATGCAAAGTCATCTGTTCAGACCGAATTAGAAAGCAGTGCAAAGAAGCAGAGAACTTTCTGCTGTGATAATTTAATCTCTAATTATTATTTCTTGCTACATTAAAAAAAAAAAAGTCAGCAAAATAAGTACTCCAGTATCAGCTTCTCATTTACCCATTTTATGGTCCTAAATTTTTGAAAATTTCTGTCCCTTTTTAAAAATCCTTTTCTGTACCTTGGCCCTCTTTAAAGTGGTCCCTCACCTTTAGTTTTATTACTGTAAGAATGAAAAATCATAAAGCCTTAAGACATAAGCTTTGACTGTGCTTCATGCATTTAACAATTTGAAATGCTTACTATGTGTGTAGGGCATTGATTCTCGTTGGTCTTGAGTCTCTTTGGTTGTTTATATAGTTTGCACCTGTCATTAGACAAATTAAGTTACAGAATTTACAATTACAGGTGAGGAAACACTCTATCATATTAAATGGAATTTTATGTTATCATTACCCTCTCGTACTCTTAAACTTATGAATATAAAGTTTAGAAACACTTATCCTGTAAAAGTACATAGTTTATGGATGATTTAAAATGGTATTTGGCATCAAGCCCTTAATCAAAAGTGTAACATGTTAATTGGTTGTATTCCCCTATAAAAATTAAGACAATGACCATTTTAGTTTGACCTTACCATACTTTTTAAGGACCGTAACCTGCCATAAAGGTAAAGACTGCTCACACCATTGTATAATGTACAAAATGTTTTATTCCCTCTGCTTTCTGGGGAAGGGTCCCTCCTTCCCCACCCATGTAGTTACAGTGGGAGCAACCTTATTACGCAGCATGACACCCTGCCCAACACACAGCTAATTGGCCTACTAGTGGACATTGGATCAAAGCAGGGCCAGAGTATTCTGCAGGATTCTGGAACTAAAACTGAGATAGAACCTTAGTCTCTAACTAGGAGCTAACCATATTCCATGTAATTTCTGCATCAGTGGTCAGGTTTCTTACCATGTAAACTAAAAAAATGGAGGAAGCCAGCCTGCAGAAAAGACAGAAAGAAATGAAGATGGGGAGAGAGATAGACAGGGCCAGGGGGTTTGGAAGGAGCTCTGCATTGGATTTCTTGTAATGTATAAATATAATTATACTGAAAAAATTTGAGAGCAACTAATTCTGAGCTAGCCTGTGTTTGGGTTCTCTGAAACTTTCCCAGTATCTGTAAATTAGTTTAGTTTGAATTTTGTTCCCCTGCAAAGCACTCGTCCATGCAGTGAACACTCCCCACCCCCAACCCCTTGCACACGGCTCTACCTATCTAGCTCTGCTACTGAAATTCGGCACAAACATTTGCCCTACCCACCTCAACTCTCCCCACCCCTCTCCCCCAAGCCAACACGTACAGAGCAGAAGAGAGAGAGGAGAGCAGAAGACAGAAGTCCATGACTTCGATGGCTACAATTATGTTTCATTTTTAAAAAATTAATGTGTAATTTACAAACAGTAACATGCTCTCTTTTTAACACGCAGTTCTGTGATATAGAACAATTCCATCACCCCAGAAATTTTCCCATGCCCCCATTGTAATCAGTTCTTTTTCCTACCCTCAGCCTCTGGCAACCACTCATCTATCTTCTATCCTCGTATAATTTGCCTTAAATGTGGAAATGGAATCACACAAAATGTGGCCTTTTGAGTCTGGCTTCTTCCACTTGGCCTAATGCATTTAGGATTCATCTGTATTGTTGCTGGGTATCAGGAGTTTGTTCCTTTTCTTTTTTATAATAATATTTTTTTATTATATTATGTTAGTCACCATACAGTACATCCCTGGTTTTTTATGTAAAGTTCCACGATTCATTAGTTGCGTATTACACCCAGTGCACCATACAATATGTGTCCTCCTTACTACCCATCACCAGCCTATCCCATTCCCCCACCCCCCTCCCCTCTGAAGCCCTCAGTCTGTTTCCCAGAGTCCATAGTCTCTCATGCTTCATTCCCCCTTCTGATTAACCCCCTTTATCCCTTTCTTCTCCTACTGATCTTCCTACTTCTTATGTTCCATAGATGAGAGAAACCATATGATAATTGTCTTTCTCTGCTTGACTTATTTCACTTAGCATTATCTCCTCCAGTGCCGTCCATGTTGCAGCAAATGTTGAGAATTCATTCTTTTTGATAGCTGAGTAATATTCCATTGTACATATGGACCATATCTTTTTGATCCAGTCATCTGTTGAAGGGCATCTCGGCTCCTTCCATGATTTAACTATTGTGGACAATGCTGCTATGAACATTGGGGTTCATGTGGCCCTTCTCTTCACTACATCTGTATCTTTGGGGTAAATACCCAGTAGTGTAATTGCTGGATCATAGGGTAGCTCACTTTTTTTTTTTTAAGATTTTATTTATTTATTTGACAGAGATAGAGACAGCCAGCGAGAGAGGGAACACAAGCAGGGGGAGTGGGAGAGGAAGAAGCAGGCTCATAGCGGAGGAGCCTGATGTGGGGCTCGATCCCATAACGCCAGGATCACGCCCTGAGCCGAAGGCAGATGCTTAACTGCTGTGCCACCCAGGCGCCCCTCAATTTTTAACTTTTTAAGGGACCTCCACACTGTTTTCCAGAGTGGCTGTACCAACTTGCATTCCCACCAACAATGTAGGAGGAATCCCCTTTCTCCACATCCTCTCCAACAATTGTTGTTTCTTGCCTTGTCAATTTTTGCCATTCTAACTGGCGTAAGGTGGTATCTCAGTGTGGTTTTGATTTGAATTTCCCTGATGGCTAATGATTTTGAACATTTTTTCATGTGTCTGTTAGCCATTTGTATGTCATCATTGGAAAAGTGTCTGTTCGTATCTTCTGCCCATTTTATGATTTGTTTATTTGTTTCTTGTGTATTGAGTTTGAGAAGTTCTTTGTAGATCTTGGATACCAGTCTTTTATCTGTAGTATCATTTGCAAATATATTCTCCCATTCCGTGGGCTGCCTCTTAGTTTTTTTGACTGTTTCCTTGGCTGTGCAGAAGCTTTTTATCTTGATGAAGTCCCACAAGTTCATTTTATCTTTTGTTTCTCTTGCCTTTGGAGATGTGTCATAAAAAAAGTTGCTGTGGCCGATGTCGTAGAGGTTGCTGCTTATGTTCTCCTCTAGGATTTTGATGGATTCCTGTCTCACATCGAGGTCTTTCATCCATTTGGAGTTTATCTTTGTGTATGGTGTGAGAGAGTGGTCAAGTTTCATTCTTTTGCATGTAGCTGTCCAATTTTCCCAGCACCATTTATTGAAAAGACTGTCTTTTTCCCACCGGATGTTTTTTCCTGCTTTATCAAAGATTAGTTGCCCAAAGAGCCGAGGGTCCATTTCTGGATTCTCTATTCTGTTCCATTGGTCTATGTGTCTGTTTTTGTGCCAGTACCATGCTGTCTTTGTGATCACAGCTTTGTAGTACAGCTCGAAATCCGGCATTGTGATGCCCCCAGCTTTGTTTTTCCTTTTCAACAATTCCTTGGCAATTCGGGGCCTTTTCTGGTTCCACACAAATTTAAGCGCTGTTTGTTCCAGTTCTTTGAAAAATGTCATTGGTATTTTGATCGGGATAGCATTGAAAGTGTAGATTGCTCTGGGTAGCATGGACATTTTAACTATGTTAATTCTTCTGATCCATGAGCATGGAATGTTTTCCCATCTTTTTGTGTCTTCTTCAATGTCTTTCAAGAGTGATTTATAGTTTCTAGAATATAGATCCTTTACGTCTCTGGTTAAAGGAGTTTGTTCCTTTTTATTGCTGAGTAGTATTCCAATGCATGGATGTACACAGACCATTTAGCCATCCCCCAGTTGAGGGATATTTGGGGGATTTTCAGTTTTGAGCAGTTACAAATAAAACCTCTATAACCATTTATGCAGTTTGTATGTGCAGATGTAGGTTTTCATTTCACTTGTGTAAATACCCAGGAGTAGGATTGTTGGGTAGCATTGGGGTTTTTGTTTGTTTGCTTTTAGCTTTGGGTTTTTTAAAAAAAATTTTAGCCACTCAGGTAAGTGTCAGTGGTATGTTGTGGTTTTAATTTACATTCCCTTAATGACTAATGATGTTGAGCATCTTTCCAAATGTGTTTATTTGCTACTGTATCTTTTCTTCTGTGAATTGTCTAAATAGACCTTTTGCCCTCTTTTTATTTGGTTGGTGAATTTTGAGAATTCTTTATATATCCTATATACAAGTCAATGGCTGCAATTTTAAAATGGGTGTTTTCTTTTGCTCTCTTTTACTCCCTTATTTGCCTTTCTCACTTCTTTTTTATTTTAAGATTTTATTTACTTATTTGTCAGAGAGAGAGAGACCACAAGCAGGGCGAGCATCAGGCAGAGGGAGAAGCAGGCTCCCGTGAGGAAGGAGCCCGATGAGGGACTCCGTGTGGGACTAGATCCCAGGACCTGAGCCGAAGGCAGACAGCTAACTCAGCCACCAGGCGTCCCTGCCTGCTCTTACTTCTATTATCAGTGAAGGGTGCTCTTTATCAGCAGTTACTTCTAATTGCTGTGCCTGCTGTTTGTTGCTTCTTTCTTCTCTCTTTTTCTCTTTCCTTATTTAATTCCAGTTGATACCTCTGTATGTATCATTCATTCGTCGTTGACCGTCTCATGTTAGGGCTGACCTTTTTGAATTTGTCAGCTTAATGCAAGTGCTTCTTCAGGTTTGGCATCTGTTCAGTTACATTATATGTAGTCTTAGAATTACTACTAATATCAGGCATTTTGGTTCATGTCTAGATGTTGCTGCATTACCATCAAAAACATTTTTCTTCTTTTTTTTCTGGCCACTTCTAGATCCAGAGCTTGAAATCTAGCAGTCTGAGGGTTGCTGCAGACTGGTTTTGAAATAGTTAAGGTTTTACTCCAGTTAGGTATAGTGTGATGAATGGATATCTGCAAAGGTTCTGTATTATGGAAGGACTATCATTAATCATCTGGTACTTGTTTAAGTTTTCTTTAATCCTTTCCATTCTGATCCTTTCCTCTGATTTGAGAAGCTGTTCCTGGTATCAGAGCTTGTTTTCGTTAGCCACGGGGGGCTTCCTTTGCCTCCGCACATTATTTGCTAATGAACCAGAAGAATGTTTTCCTCTGTGTAAAAGTTGGATAGAGTTCTGTGGAGCTTCATTTCAACTGTTCACTGGAATGCTGTATGGAAATGTTCTTGTGGCATTTCACTGGGAAGTATGAAAGACATGCTCTTATGACTTTTCAAAGAGGATTGATATTGTGCAGGATTACTGTGAGTTTAGAAAGGTTTGAGAAGAACAGATGACTTCTTTCACTTAAATTTTATTTATATCTACAGCTATACCTCTTATACAGTTTAACATCTGTGTAAATAAAATTCATTTAGCATGAAGTAGTATGAACGTTTTTTATATTTTAAAATTATGAGAGCAACTGATCCTAAAGTATCCTTTTAAATTGAAGACTCAGCTCCTAATTTTTGGTTAAAATTTGGATTTTATATTGTGTGTTTTTCTTAAAGGAAGATAAACTTTCCTTTCCCATGTGTCTGTTTTTGTTGTTTTTTTTTTTTAAGATTTTATTTATTTATTTGACAGAGATAGAGACAGCCAGCGAGAGAGGGAACACAAGCAGGGGGAGTGGGAGAGGGAGAAGCAGGCTCATAGCAGAGGAGCCTGATGTGGGGCTCGATCCCGTAACGCCGGGATCACGCCCTGAGCCGAAGGCAGATGCTTAACCGCTGTGCCACCCAGGCGCCCCCTGTTGTTGTTTTTTTAATATCTCTCCCTCCCTCTCTCTCTCTCTCTCTCTCTCTTTGCCTTTTTTATTCTTCTTTCTTCTTCCCTGGCTCTCTTTCCTTCCTTTCTTCTTAATTCTTCTCTTTCTTTCTCCCTTATTTCTACCCTTCTCTGTTTCTCTCCATGGAATAAAGTGAAAGCAATGGCTAGCCATAGATTTTTCTTGTATTTAATCATTGCCAACATTTTGATGTTCTTATTTCTGCTAGTTACATATACCATAATTTATGTGACCGTGCCTAATTCTGGACATACTGATTATTTCTAACTCTTTATTATCACCACTATGATGGAGATTTCTGTGCCAGTTAACCATCTGACTCTTGATTTCGGCTTCAGATCATGATCTTAGGGTCGTGAGATCAAGACACACATCAGGCTGCATGCTGGGAATGGAGCCTGCATAGGATTCTCTCTCTCCTCCGTCTGCCCCTCCCCCTAGGCCACCCCCCTTCCCTGCTCACACATGCACGCTTGTTCTCTCTCTCTCAAAAAAAAAGTCTCTGTGTCTGAAACTTTTCTTCTGTATTTAAGATTGCTATTTAAGATTATTTTCTCAGGCTAGATTTCCCAATTTGAGATTCTAGGACATCAGTCAGGTATTATTAAATTGCTTTATATCCTCACCAGCAATATATGAGAACTAGCATTGAATTTTACCATTTAAAAAAATTCTGGGACTCTGGACTTAGATGGTAACATAGGAGACTCCTGAATTTCCCTCCTCCTATGGTTAAACAGAATGTACGGTTACACATGCAGGAATTCCCTCTGAGAGAAATCTAGAAATTAGCTAAGTGACTCCTATTCATTGAGCAACTGAGAAAATATTCACATCAAAATGGGTAGCAAAGGCTGAGACACACTGGCCATAAACCCCACCCCCTGGCATAGCACCATACAGTTGGGGGGGATCCCCAACACCCAGCTTTTCTTTGAGGAGCAAAGGGTTTGGACCACACATCTGGTGCCCCAACTTTTAAGGCTGCCAACTGAGGGATGGTCCCCCAAATCACCTATGTATGAAAGCTAACAGGGCTTGCATTCATGAGTCCCACAGGACTATAGCAAACAAAGGAGCAGTTGTTCATGGGTGCAAGAACACTTGTTGCAACTATCCCCACCTCTCCCAGGCTAGCACAAAGGAAGCGCAACAAAAACACCCAACTCCCAGTCTTTCCCTGGGAGCGGTTTGAGGCATACTTTACAAGCTACTGTCTGAGGTTCTGGCTTTTAATTAGCATGCATCTCATTGCTGGCTACAGTCTCCCCAAAAGAGTGGGCACTTCCCTGCTTTCTTCCTGCAGCTTGCTCCAACAAGAAAACTCTGTAAAATAAATAATACAGATGTCTCATGTACCTTGCCCAGTTTCCCTGATGGTAAAATCTTGCAAAACCATAGTGCAGTGACATGACCAGAATATTGATGTTGATAAAGTCAAGATATAGAAAATTTCCATCACCACAAAGATGCCTCCTCTTGCCCTTTTATAGCCACTCACCTCTCTTACCCCATCCTTGACCTCTAGCAACCACAAATCAGTTTTCCATTCTGTAATCTGAATGTAAATGGAACCATATAATGTGTAATCTTCTAAATTTTTTTGAGTTGACACACAATGTTACATTAGTTTCAAGTGTACAACATAGTGATTCCTTAAGTTCATACATTATGCTGTGCTCACTGCAAGTGTAGCTACCATCTGTTCCCATACATCACTGTTACAATATCATTGACTATATTCATTATACTGTCTTGACTTATTTATTCCACAGCTGGAAGCCTGTATCTCCTGCTCCCTTCACCCATTTTACCCAACCCCCACTTTTCTCCCCTCTGGCGACCATCAGTACTGTTCTCTGTATGTATAGGTCTAATTTTGCATTTTATTTCTTATTCATTTGTGGGATATTTTTTTTAGATTCCACATGTGAGTAAAATCATGTGGTATTTGTCTTTCTCAGTCTGACTTAATTACTTATTATAATACTCTTTATGTTCATCCATGTCTCAAATGGCACAATCTTATCCTTTTTTATGGCTGTGTAATATTCCATAGTAGAAATATGCCACACCTTCCTTATCCATTTGTCTGTTGATGGACACTCAGTTTGTATAACCTTTTGTTACTGGCATTTTTCACTCAGCATAATTCCTTAAGATTCATCCAGTTTGTTGCATATCTCAAAGTTCATTCCTTTTTATTGCTGAGTCCCTGGTATGGGTATATAGCCCAGTTTGTTTAACCGTTTACCTGTGGAAGGATTCCTAGGTTGTTTCCTGCTTTTGGTTATTATGAATAAAGCCACTGTGAACATTCATGGCCAGGTTTCACCTCCCTGTGATAAATACCAGAAGCGCTAGTATAGTAGTTGCATGTTAAGTCTTTATTTTATTTTATTTATTTTATTTTTTATTTTTTAAATATTTTGTTTATTTATTAGAGAGAAAATGAGCACAAGCAGGGGGAGCGGCAGGCAAAGGGAGAGGGAGAAGCAGGCTCCCCATTGCTCCATGAGCCCGACACGGGGCTCCATCTCAGGACTCTGAGATCATGACCTGAGCCGATGGCAGCCACTTAACTGATGGAGCCACCACAGGTGCCCCTTATTTTATTTTTTTAAAGATTTATTTATTAACTCCAGTAAGAGAGAGAGCAGGGGGAGAGGCAGAGACAGAAAACCCTCAAGCAGGCTCCACGCCCAACACAGAGCCCGACTTGAGGCCTGATCCCAGGGCTCTAAGAGCATGACCTAAGCCAAAACCAAGAGTCGGTTGCTCAAATAACTGAGCCAGCTAAGCGCCCCACATGTTAAGTTTTTTAAGAAATTGCCAAATTTTTTTCCGGATTGACTCTATATTTTAGATCTCCACCAACAACGTACAAGTGTAGTTTCTTTCCATTTTTGTCAGCATTTGATTATTTATTTTTTAGTCCTTTTGATAGGCAGATGTAGTAATATCTCCCGGTGATCTTAATTTGCATTTCCCTAATGGCTAATTTTGTTGAACATCTTTTATGTGCTGGTAGCCATCTGTAGAGCCTCTTCGGTGAAATGTCTCTTCCTGTCTTTTGCCCACTTTTTAATTGGTTTGTATTTTATACTACTAAATTCAGAGGCTTCTTTACATATTCTAGCACTAGTTTTTTGTCATATATATATGGTTTGAAGTATTTTCTCCCAGTCTGTACCGTCTCTTTTCATCCTATTAACAAGATCTTGTACAGAAGTGCTGAATTTTGCTGAAGTCCAACTGACTAGTTTTTTGCCTTCTCGGTTGTGCTTTTAGTGTCAAGTTTAAGAATTATTTGCCTAACTCTAGATCCTGAGGATTTTCCTCTATTTCTTCTAGAAGTTTTATAGTTTTATGTTTTACATTTAAGTCTGTGATCCATTTCAAGCCAATTTTTGATAAAGTGAATCCTTTAAGAATATTTTTCTACATATTAATTAGTATTTTTAATCAGTACTTAGTCCATATTTTATATGACTAGTAGCTGTAAGATTGAGTAATTAATTGAATAATCTTAGTGCCTTCTTTTGGTATTAAAAAAGTACCACATTAATAGATATATGGGATTCAGTGGTCTAGATTTGTGATAAAGCATTTATGGATGACTACGCTTCTAAAATAATAAATCAGTCGAATAAATATTGAATGCCTACTATATAGCAGGCCCTACTACAGGCATTGAAGTATGGCTTGTCCTTGGGAGCTAACAGTGTGATGAGGGAGTTAGAGACAAAATTCATTCATTCCAGTGTACTGTGTTCAGTATTGGAATCAGGTTAGTATAATGGCCAAGAACCCAGACTCTGGGTTCTATCAGTTTTGGATGGAGTCCTGGCTGTCCCACATCCCACCTGCATAAGATAACCTCACTAGTCCTTAATTTCCTTACTTATAGAATGTACATTATAAGGTTGTTATGAGGATTGGAAAATACATGTAAAGTTCTTAGTATAAGTGCCTGGCACAGCGTAAGCACTTAATGTTAGCTGCTATGACCGTGGTAGAGATGGAGGTAGGGGTAGACAGGGAAGAGGAGGTACTGGTCTATGTAGGCAAAGATGTTGTCACACAGACAGGGGCAGTTATCCTAGAGGTGAATACTTCTGAACTGAATCTGTAGGATTGAAAGAGGACTTCAACAGCCTCCATTTTGACCTGTCTGTACTTTCTAATTGATTAAGTTCTTCTTTCCAGCTTATCTCTTAACTCAGCCAAAAGATCCTTGCAGGCAAAGCATCCCATGATGGGAACTGAAACTACCCCCTCAAGCAAAAAGGTCTGTCCTGTTGTCAGCAAGACCACACGTGATTGACCCCAAGGCAACGATCTTTACTGCTTACCTACATATACCCACCGAACTTTGTCCCACATTTTCCTTACATAAACCCACTAGTAGGTTCAGCACTTTGGAGATAGTCTTTGAGACACTAGTCCACTATCTTCCCTGTGTTGACCTCACTGAAATAAACTCCTTTCTTGTTTCACCACCACTCATCTCTCTGCCTTTGGATTTTGTCAGCGGTGAGTGGCTGAACCTGGTCTGTTTGGGAACCCTGGAGCCAGGTGCTCTTGGCACCTCTGCTCCGGGTTACAGGATGACTAAGATTTAGCTACAAAAAGAAAGGAAGGAAAAGCATTCAGGACGAACAGAAGAACAGGAACAAAGGTATAGAAATGAAAGCTTGTGTATACGTTTATGTAGTACAGCCAGTTGTTATTAATAGAACTTGAAGTAGGAATTAGAAAGTGAGATGTGGCTGGAGAGGTAGACAAGGACCAGGTGAGGGTGTTGGACTTTTTTCAAAGCAAAAGAAGACATTGAAGAGCTTAAGAGAAGAGAATGGCATAGTCAGATTTGCATTTCTAGTTAGCTCACTCTGCAGAGTGAAGATTGCTTTGAAGTGGAGGACATAACTGGAAGATTCTCTTTAACAGTTCATTTGAGAGATGAAGGCCAGAATCAGGGCTGTAGTAACTGACAATGGAATGTCATTCTTGTCCTTTTTTTTTTTTTTTTCATATGAAAAACTCCTGTTTGGGGCACCTGGCTGGGTCAGACAGAAGCACGTGCACCTCCTGATCTCAGGGTTGTGAGTTCAAGCCCCCCATTGGGTGTGGACATTACTTAAAAATAAAATCTTAAAAAACAAAAAACTCAGGGTGCCTGGGGGGCTCAGTCGGTTAAGTGTGGGCCTTTGGCTCAGGTCATGATCCCAGGGTTGTGGGATCAAGCCCCACATTGGACTCCCTGCTTGCCGGGAGCCTCCTTCTTCTCCCTCTTCTCCCTGCTCATGCTCTCACTCTCTCTCTCCCCCCCCTCAAATGAATAAACAAAATCTTTTAAAAATAAATAAATAAATAAAAAACTCCTGTTCAGTTCAGAGCTTCAGTTGGAGAAGGAGGCGAGCCTCAGGTTGTAGGGTGTGTGAGAGTGGTATCTTGGAAATGAGGACTGTAAAAAGTCCTATCCAAGACTGGCTACAGTTCCTCTACCTCAGGCTACTAGGATTGAGTGGTCCTCTCTATTCCTCTAAGCTAGATATGGTTTCTTAGGATCACCTAAAATATGTATCCAACTAATAAAAAACTCACATTCTTTTTTTTTTTTTAATTCACCAACTTGGAATGGAAATGGATGAAGTGGAGGGAAAAATTACTAAAAAGTACATTTAAGAAAAAGGAATTTGATTCCAATCTACATTTGCTAAAACCTTTATTTTCTTCATCTGTTTTCTCTCATTTAAGATGGTTTAAAAATGTTAATCATAATTTTCTTCTTATATAAAGCTAAAAGGTAAAAAAGCATGAGGAATTCAATTGTATCATATTCATTACTATTTTGAATTCTTCTGTGCCATTTCATTTACCAATGTGAGAAGTAGACTTCTAGTTGCTCAATTAACTAAGTGCAAATCCTGTGGAAAAGAGCTGCATCCATTTTGTAGACTCTGTTTGAGTGTTTGAAAGTACAGCTGACTAAAAATATATGACAAAAATAAATTTAAAAAATAAATTAATAAAATAAATAGGTCATGGGGATGGAATGTGTAGCACAAGGAATATAATGATATTGTATTAACTTTGAATAGTAAGAGATGGTAACTAATGGTGATCATTTTATACTGTATATAAATGTTGAATCACTAAAAAGAGAATAAATTAATGTTTTTGGATATTACAAAGAACAGTGCTATTTCTCTTTATGTGTGTGTATGTGTAAACAGCTTTTGAGAGATAACTTACACTCCATATAATTCACCTATTTCAATTGTACAATTTAATGGTGGTTTGTTTCTTTAACAGGGAAAAAAAGATGTGACCCAGATATTTAACAACATCCTGAGAAGACAGATAGGTACTCGGAGTCCTACTGTGGAGTACATTAGCGCGCATCCTCATATCCTGTTTATGCTCCTCAAAGGGTAGGTACATGCTTTCCTTTAAAGTAGGTTTGAGTATAGAATAGTTGTTAAAAGTATACAGCATTGGGGCTGCTGGGTGGCTCAGTTGGTTCCTAAGATCCCTCTGTTCAGCTTTGCCATTTCAGCTCACAGGAAGGCGAAAATACATGGGAGAAATGATCAGCCATGCCTGGAAATGGCTCACATTACTTCCTTTCACATTCCATTTGAGATCACTTAGTCATTTGGCCCCTTAATTCTTAAGGAAATCTGAGAAATGTTGTCTAGTGTCCAGGAAGAAGAGGACAGTGAATTTCAGTGGATCACTAACATTCTCTGTCACATATTGTTTCTTTGAAAATTTCTTCCCTTCCATTTTCCGTGTTCTCACTTTTTAGATTTCTGTTAGTCAGAGTTGAATCTCCAGGATTGATTTCTTAGTTCTTCTGTTTTTCATCTCTTATCTTTTTATGTGTTGGAAGATGTTAATTTTACATTTAATTGAAGATAAACCCTATTGAATTTTCATTTCAGCTACTCTTATTTTTAATTTATAAGAATTTGTTTTTGTTCTCTGATTATTCCTTTTTCTTGTCTCTCGCACTTCCTGGTTCTGTGATCTTAGGCAAGACACTGCACCTTTCCAAACCTCAGTTTTCTTATCTGTAAAATAAAAGTAAAATTTATATTACCTTCACACTAAAATGATGTTGCAATATATGCCATTGACTTTGCACCATCAGAAAGATTGGTGTTGTCAGCCGGGGCTCTGCCATTTACATACTCTAAGACCTTGGGCAAGTTATTTAACTTCCTTATGTCTTGGTTTCCTCATTGCAATATGGAGTCCATAATAATACCTACATCAGTAGGTTGTTAGGAGTCTTCAGTGAGATAATGCTTATGAAGCACAGCATCTAGTACACGGTACTCAGTAACTACTAATCTAAGAAATTATTATCACTGTTCCTCTTAAGAGCTGCAATTCCCATAGAAACATATGGACAATTTTAAACAAGACAAAACTTGATTGGTGCATTTACAAATCAAACTGATGTTATTTCGGAAAATGATAGTATCATTCTGTATTGAACCTAATTCTAACCAGGAAGGAAGGAAGGAAGGAAGGAAGGAAAAGAAAGGAAAGGAAAGGAAAGGAAAGGAAAGGAAAGGAAAGGAAAGGAAAAAGGAAAAGAAAGGGAAGGAAGAAATTGATATTTGCTCATCAAAGATAATCATCTGGAAATAGGATACAAAGCATGGTATGAAGGATTTGGAACCCAAATTTTATGAGAAGATTATAAATAAAGACTTTCTCTAAATGAACTTTTCTCTTGCCCCGGCAAGTGACATTCTAAGTTACTGAGAGAACTTGAGGATGAAGTCACTTAAACTCCTCTCAGTGATCCATAAAAAATCATAGCCAATGGAAGATGTTCCAGAAGTCTAATATTGAAATAATAAATTTCTCCTAATAGTACTATTTTAAAAATTTTAATCAAAAATTTTCAACCATATACAAAAGTAGAAAGTACAAAGAAACCCTGTGTACCCATCACCCAATCTTAACAACAATCAGTATTTCACTGTGTTTGTTTCATCTATCTCCCCAACACCTCCCCCGACTTTTTTGGCTGGAGTATTTTAAAGCAAATCCCAAACTTCATGTAATCTCGATTTATCAACCCTAAATAATTTACTTTGATATGCATTGCAAAAATAAAAAGATAAATTTTACATAACCACAATGTAATTATTATACTTAAAAAGTAACAATAATTCTTTAGTAACTAATATGTACTCCATACTCCAATTTCCTTGATTGTTTCCTCCCCCAAATTTCCATAGTTGGTTTGTTCAGTTAAGGATCCTAACAAGTTCCATTCACTGTATTTGGTTGTAATGCCACATAGGTCTTTTCAAAGTCTCTTTTCGTTGAGAACAGTACCCACTCCCCTTTTTATGTCACTGACTTTTTGAAAAACTGAGAATTTCCTCCATTCTGGATTTGTCATATTGCTTCCTAATGGTGTCACTTAACTTGTTCCACTGTATTCTGTATTTCTGACCTGAATGTTATATTTAAAGACTTGATTAGATTCAGATTCAGTTTTATCTTGGCAATCATATTTTGTAGGTGGTGCTGTGTAGTTCATATTTCATCTCATCAGGAGACATACACTTTGTAATGCTACGATTGAGCAGTGGGTTCAGGTGGAGACAGCTTAAACCATTGTAAAGTTCCTCATCAACCTTACACTTAATTGTTTTACCATTCATTGATAAACACTGTTTGATTCAGTCATTTCATTAGCGGTTACAAAAAGATGATTTTCTAATTCTGTCATTTCTCATGCGTTTATTGACTAGAGTAGTTTTATAGAGAATAACTTTCTGTCATCCACCACAATTTAACTACTTTAAAATACAGTTCATATCAGAGAGGTAGAATGCCTAATTCTTTTCCTTCCATTATCGATTTAGAGAGAAATAAGTTGTTACCCCAACTTCTGTTGGCATCTAATGAGTTTCTTTTCTCTCTCTCCCCTCCCCCATCCCTTATTATTATTATGAACTTGTGGGTTTAATTTTTTCCATATATTTTCTTTTTCTTGCTGGTGTTCAGTTGCTATCCTTCAAGTTGCCTCATGTCCTTTTGATATTACTCCCATTAGCAAGTGAGATTCCTTGCTTTTTGGCACAAGGTATACCAGGCCCATCTTGTATATTTCCTAACACAGACTTGAAATCAGCCATTTCTACCAAGGACTTTTGTTCTTTTTAGTGAGGAATGGTTCTTAGAGACTATAATCGGATGCTAGGGCTTCTCATTGACATTGGATTGTTATTGCTTCTAAGCCTTTTTAGTGGACAGAGTTATCTCCTTATTTTTAAAGTAAGCAAATATATCTAGATTAAGAGCAAAACTTCGGGGCGACTGGGTGGCTCAGTCGTTAAGCATCTGCCTTCGGCTTAGGTCATGATCCCAGCGTTCTGGGATCGAGCTCTGCATTGGGCTCCCTACTCTGTGGGAAGCCTGCTTCTCCCTCTCCCACTCCCCCTGCTTGTGTTCCCTCTCTCGCTGCCTCTGTCTCTATCAAATAAATAAATAAAATCTTAAAAAATAAAAAATAAAAGCAAAACTTCTTGCCTATATTGAGGAGGCCAAGTGTTTAAGTGACGTTTTACAGAACTTTTCCAACTACTGCCTGACATTGTTTGCCTCCAGCAACAGCACAAGTCATGTTTCCCTTTTATAATTATTCTTAACTTGAGATATTCTTTCACAAGATCTTCTGACCATTTTTTGTATGTAGCTCACTGCTAGAGGAGACAGCTGCTCTTACATTTTAGCTTTTATTAAATTTGAAAGGGATCTTATATGCTGTGATTATTTGCATATATAGTAGTGTACCTTCTCCATACTAACATAGTTAGAGGCCAGACTATATAATCTAAACTGCAAATCAAAAAGGAAGATATAATTCAATTCTATAAAAATAATGATTCAGAATTTATTGGGTTACTCTTTATTAGCAACCTGACATAAATTAGTCATTGTGGAGGCACAGTGATTCATTGTGGTCCCTGCCCTTAGGAACCTTTTTCATAAGTGGAATAGAATAGATGAGATATTTGTTTTGTACCAAGAAAAGGATATTAATGTTATTGGGATTTGAAACTTAGGATAGGCTTTCTTTGTGGAGTAATAAACTATCAGAAGCCAATATCCTAGAGGGTAGTAAGGTTGAAATGATATATGTGAATTATAGAACCCTTAAAGGGTACTGACGAAAATTAAGAATTTCTCTCTATATCCCAGTGTATTCCTACCTTTAAGGAGCTGTCATCTCAGAGAATGACATTTCCACTCTTAGGCACAAACTAGTGGGATGCAACAAGTGTTCTGACCCAGAGGAATAGTTTTTAAAATATTTTTTTAGTTTTCAAGAATAAATAGTCAGTATATCACAGATGGTTCCAATAAACTTTACCAAATGAAAGGAAAAAGTGAACTAATTATACACAAAAGTTTGGAGTATAAACTTTTTATAGATAGTCTCAGTTTGGAAATTTAATCAAGAAATGAGAAAATGTTGGCTAGAGATCATACAGCTTTTTGACTAAGCCAGTTTGAGTTTCATTAGAGTTCTAGTATTAAGAATTTTAGTCAGAGTTTGAAATTTATTAACTTCAGGGGCGTCTGGGTGGCTCAGTTGGTTACGCGTCTGGCTCTTGATTTTGGCTCAGTTCATGATCTCAGGGTTATGAGATTGAGCCCCACATAGGGCTCCATACTTGGCGTGGAGCCTACTTTAGATTCTCTCTCTTCCTCTCCCTTTCCTCCCCCCACCCACTTGTGCACACACTCTTTCTCTCTCTCTCTTTCTCGAAAAAGAAGAAGAAGAAGAAGAAGAAGAAGAAGAAGAAGAAGAAGAAAAAGAAGAAGAAAAAGAAAAGGAAGAAGAAGAAATTCATTAATTTCATTATATGCCTACTTTTTTTTTTTTTAAGATTTTATTTATTTATGTGACAGAGAGACAGCCAGCGAGAGAGGGAACACAGCAGGGGGAGTGGGAGAGGAAGAAGCAGGCTCCCAGCGGAGGAGCCTGACGTGGGACTCGATCCCTGAACGCCAGGATCACACCCTGAGCCGAAGGCAGACGCTTTAACGACTGCGCTACCCAGGCGCCCCTAATTTCATTATATGCCTACTTTGTGCAAAACGTTATGCTAAGCGCTCTGCAGATTGAGGTGGGAATAGGGGAGAGTAACAAATAAGATACAGACACCATATGGAGATGGGAGCAGAGGAGGAAAGGAGAAGGTAACAAGAGAGCAAGACGGTAACAAGTAAAACCTATTCCCAGCAATGAAGTTGTTTGAAATGAGGTGAAGAAAACAGATTTATAACTACTTATTGGCGATGTAACATAGTATAGATTGAAAAAAGTGCTAAACGGGCATTACAAACTGTTGTAAGAATATGAAGGAGAGAGGGAATAATCTTCAGTGGTGGGTTATTAGAAAAGACTTCAAGGAGGAGGTGGCATTTAAACTAAGCCTGGAAAGATGAGAGAGAATCTTAGAGGTAGAAATGCAAGGAGAAGGAAATTCTAGGTTGAGAGAATGGCATACCCCAAAGATGTAGGGAATGGGATGAGAAATGAAATGGAAAAGTTTAGGGCCAAATTACAAAAGTCCATAAGTACCTCACTAATAAGTCTAGATTTTAATGGTCTTGGGTTCTTTCTCTAGGCCAACGGTCTTTATTTCATATACTCTAAAGTACTCTAACAGCAATGTTTTTCTCCTTCACACTTTAGAAAATACACTCCTCTTTATAACATTTTATATTTTCCATCTATAACTCTATGTGTATCAGCAGGCTGATCTTCAAGTTCTTCTGGTAAGAGAAATTATTAACTATAAATAGGCATTTTTTAATATTCTGCAAATAATCATGCCTATCTGAATATATTAGCATTTAATGTAAATATGAGTTATTCAGGGAATACTCAAAGGATAGTTATAGATAGTATTCAGCATAAAGCAGAACAAAAATGATAAATACTACCTTAGTTTAGTGAATCCTTTCAAATATCCTTGTTTACCATTTCCCCTACTGTATTTGTAGATTTGATTTTGCAAAGTAGCCGGTTTCCTAAATTGTAGGAGAGAGATTTTATTCTTGAATCAAATTTCATGTAGATGTTGTCTTATAAAGAATAGTGTATTATTCTTTATTGCTCAACAAAATGGTATCACTTATATTTGGTGAGTTTTATCTTGTTTTGTGTAAGAGCGGTTTTGTTTTGATTTTCATCTATTCAATAGTTTTCTTATCTGTTCATTTCAGTTCTCATCTGTTCAGTGGTCGTTTTTGCTTTTAAAAATATTTTTTGCTGGAATTTTTCCTACTTGCAAAATTCATGGTAAATTTGAAAGATTATGTAGGCCCTTTATGGATATCATTTTCCTTCTATTCTCAACATTATAGGAAAGTGCTTTTTCAAGAATTGAGATAATTGAGGGTTTTTTTTTCCAGTGGGCTTTGTATTAGAACCATAAAAATTAATATTGTATTTAACTGAAATGAAATGATATAAGATTTTTTTTATCCTATATGCCCTTCCCAGTCTTTTACCACTGTGTCTTCCTTCATTCTAGTCTACTGTTTTCCACACAGTTGTCAACTGTATTTTAATGCTGAGCTTGTTTTACTTGAGCTAAGTTTTGTTCACTTTCTTGAAACCTTATCCTACACTGGAATGTAACTCAAACTAGATTTCTGTCAGTGTTGAATTTGACACTTGAGGCATTGTTATTAAATTAGGAATGGAACAGATCTAATGTGCCAGTCCTGAATTGTTTCCTACAGTAAACATTGTGTTTTTCTAGTGCAGTTTTTGCTACGAGCTGTAATTCATGACTTCAGTGAGTCATTCAATACACAGCTATTTATTATTGGTCATCTATTATATACAAATCTTATATACGTGCATGTAATATCTATCCTTATACTTATCCTTTTTCTGACCCCCAGATAGATAGATTCTACTGCCAAGGAGACATCTCTACTTAGATATCAGGCATCTCCAAGTTAACATGGTCAGAAACAAACTTTTAATTTCTTCACTGGTCTGTTTGTCTACTAGTTTTATTCATCTTAAAAATTGGCACCACCATCTACCCAATTATTCAGGCCAAAAATGTGGGAATCGTTCTTGAGTCCTCAATTTCCCTCACCCCAGATTTGTTCCCACTCTACCCTGGCTACGTCGTTAGCAAGGCCTGTTGACTCCCTGCAGACAATACGCACGATCCGCCCACAGTCCTCTAATGTATTACTACCACCTCAGTCCAGGCCACCATCATCTTAGCTGGGCTTCTGCTCCTCCTCCTACCCAGTCCCCCTGCTCCCACTCTAACTTTCCAGCTCATTTTTCCTTTTTTTTTTTTTAGGAGAGAAAGAGTGCACCCGGCAGCCTGGGGTGGGGGGGAGGGGGGAAGGCAGAGGAAGAGGGAGAGAGAGAATCTTAAGCAGGCTTCACGCCCAGCATGGAATCCAATGCGGGGCTCAACCTTGAGATCTGAGCCAAAATCAAAAGTCAGATACTTAACCAACTGAGCCGCCCAGTCGTCCCCACAGATGCCCAGAGTGATCTTTTTAAAGCATATGTTAGGCCATGTTAATTTCTTGCTTTAAACTCTCCAAAGGCTTCCTACCACACTTTAAAACCACACTCCTTAGCTTAGCTTACGCAGCTGTATGTGATCTGGCCCCTGCCCTTCTCCACTCTTGCCTCACTTCACACCATTCACTACTCTTCCCCCACGTTCTAGCCACACTGGCCTTACTTTTCTCTAACTCACCAAGCTGGTTCTTGCCTTGGAGCCTTTGCGGTTAGTTCCCTTTGCTTGGAACACCTTGCTCCTTCCCTGACCCCTCAGTCCAAACAAAAGTAAATTAAGTAGTCACACTCTGTAGTGTAAGTATTTTAATGTCTTCAGTTTCATAGCACTTCTCAGAATATGAAATTTCTTTTCATTGTTTATAATCTGTCTCTTACCCTACTGAATAGTATTCCCACTAAAAAATATGAACTCTAGGAAGGCGGTGGCCTGTTGTGCTCTACTATTGTATCCTCAGCGTCTGGAATAGTGCCAGCACATCTTAGCTATTCAGTGGGTATTGAATGAATGGTGTTGGAATGAACTGTGACAAATGGTATCTATGCTTCCTTTAACAGCAGTATTGAAATGGTTCTTTTGATACCATTAATATTATTTTGTTAATAGGATAACAGTGTTCTGTATTTCTCTCTTGTTTATGCTTTAGATATGAAGCCCCACAGATCGCCTTACGTTGTGGGATTATGCTGAGAGAATGTATTCGACACGAACCACTTGCCAAAATCATCCTCTTTTCTAATCAGTTCCGAGACTTCTTTAAGTATGTGGAGTTGTCAACATTCGATATTGCTTCAGATGCCTTTGCTACTTTTAAGGTAATTTTTTTTTTTTTCTGAATCAGCTAGGTCATTTAGTTTCAGCATTTAGTTAAAGTCAGCTGGCCTCTGAGGAGGCAGTGTAATTTTAAAGAGCAGAAAAGGCGATTCCGTAGGCCCAAGCATAACCAACTGTGATTTATGGTGCAAGTCATAGAGCATCGGTCATGCATTCTATGAGGCCAGTCTATCACATTGTGGAAAAAACAACTCAGAGTACTTGTCACAAACTCATACAGAATGAATTGCAATATATAAGTAAAAAAAGGAACAGGTAGTATTCTATGCAAAGCATGCTTTCACTTGTGTTAAAAACAAAGGGTATAAGCTGCACTTGAGGTGTATATGCACTGAATACCTCTGGAAGGTTACCAGGGAAGCAGGAACAGTGTTTACCTGCAGGGAGGGGAACTGGGTAGTGAGGGGAACTGGGTAGTGAAGGGAGCTGGAGAATGACACCTTTGCATATGAAAGACATCACAGTACTTTATCGGTGTAATCGTAAATTCCCACCCAGTGAAACAAATTACTAATAAATGAATTGTGTTTTTTTCATAATCACCTATATTCTTACAAACTTGTTATCTACTCTGTTACTAAACAGGAAGTGAATTTAATCTTAGTTTTATATTAAAAAATTTTAATTGTAAAATAACATATAACAAAATTACCATCGTAACCATTTTTTAGTGCACAGTTCAATAGTGTCAAGTATATTCACACTGTTGTGCAACTAATATCTGTTAAACAACAATGCTCCATTTCTCCCTTGCCCTCAGCCCCTTAGCCCCATTCTACTTTCTGTTTCTGTGTTTGACTATCAAAAAGATGTTCAGAAAGCATATTAGAAAATAATGTAGCTAATTTGGAGACTAAAATACTAGAACTTATACATGCAATGAATGATGTCACCTTAAAGGTTTCTGTCTTAGCAAATCATTTACTTATGATCTGCCATTATTTAATATATTTTGAAACTGGTGTCATTGTCTATGCCATGTTCATTTTTCAAATCTTTATCCTTTGAGGGCAGATAAAAGTTTGGAAACAGCACAAAGCTGTTTGACATTTGGGTTAATGGGTGAAGTGGGTGATCATGGTAGCTAGGACTGTTTTTCATTTTGGTAATAATAATGGTAATGATAATAAAAATAGATTTTAAAATGACTAAAATAGAGTCTGTCTTCAGTGTATACCACATTGGCTCTGAAGACAATTTTAGAAGAGGAGTTCTGAAAATATTTTATGCTGATGATGTAACAGCATCATTGACAAAAATGTCAATTACAAAATAGACAAGACTTGTTTAAATGTATATATTCAGATTCATTTCTTTAAAAGCATTTCAGCAATTTACTTGCTCCATTTACGTCATTCCAAATTTACTTCTACTTTTTTTTTAGGATATAAATATATATTGTTACCTAATTGTAATTCACGTGTGACTTTTTATTTTTTATGTATTATCTTCAATACATACTTCAATAATATTGACATAGTCCTTATACCAGTATTAGTAAATATTTTAATCTTACTACTTTATGTGAACGACTTCAAAGTTGCCTGTGACCCTAATGACAAATAGTTCCTTTTAATAGCTCTCCAGAGTCCAAGAAAGGTGAAAGTGGTAGTTTGTTATACTGAAAATTATGTATTATTTATAGACTAGGGATTTACTCAGCCTGTTCTAGGAAGGTGTCCTGAATCCATGAAAAGATACATACGCTCACATGGTGGCAGAAAGTGTGAGAGAGCATCAGGGAGCAGAGACAAGAGACAGCAGGGACTGGAGGGGGAGCAGGAGGAAGGGGCACCTCGGAAGAAGAAAACCTAGCAAAGGGAAGGGATGGAGTGGGGGCCTGCAGCGGGGCAGTGAGGGGGCTCACTGTGACCAAGAGGGAACACTGGTGAGTGGACCCGGCCCTAAAGATAGCCTGGTGAAGGGGTAGGCAAGGCTGGGCAGCTGTTGCCTGCAACACGGTCTATCATGACATTTCCATATCTCCGGAAACATCATGAAATGAGGAAAATTGAATTGATAAGAACTCCTGTCAGAGGGAATCCTGTTTGAGGAGGACAGTTTACTGTGGCACTTTTATTTTAACAAATCGGAGGGGTGCAGGTTTGGAACCAGGACTGAATTGCTTGAGAAGGGAGAGGAAATGAGCCTCAGTGCCCTCGTTCCCTAAAAGCCTCAGCCAAGCCCAAAATAAGTACGGAGCCACTCTAGAATCTGGGTTTGAAGGGAGAGCAGTCACCACCTTGCTTGGGTTTTCCACATGTCTCCTTCCAGTCCTACCTGCTCCCTAGGTTCTCCCTGACAAGACCAGGCAGAGGAAGAGCCGAGCCTGCAAGTCTGGGATAGAAGGCGAAGGGCAAGGGAAAGAAGGAGAAGGAAGAGGGGGGATCTAGGAGGGGGATGAAGAAGACAAAGATGTAAGAAGAGAAGAAGAAAACTAGAGAGAACAGCAAAGAGTGAGGGAAAGGAAGGAAAGAGAGGGAGGAAAAGGCTGAGGACAACACTAAGGAGAGTTGCCTGGTGGGCGGAGGGAAGAGGAGCGAGGGCAACAAGCGTGAATGTGTGCTCGGAGTGCTGTGTCACTCACGAGCCTGCTCCGTTCCACAGGCCACTCAGTCTCACCCGACAAAGCAGAGGTTGTACAGTGGCTACAGATGAACCCCCCAAAGTCTATCTAGAGCACACGGTGAGGGAGGCTTTGATGCATCAAATCTGAAGAATGACATTTAACACAAAAGATGATTCCATTTCTTTCTAGGGAACTGTCTGTGCCTAAACAGCCAAGGAGATGTTTTCTATTAATAGAGAGCGTAGTCCCATTTTTTTCCCTTTTCTATCTGATGACTCTGCTGTCATGGAAACAAAGTTGGTTCTTTTTTTAAAAGACTGTAAGTAAAGCTTCACAAATAATTATAAACAAAGAACAAACTCTAATGGAGGCAAAAAGAAATGAATATGTATTTTTTCAAAATTTCCACAAAGGTTTTTCAACATTTAATAAAATAAACTGTACTTGATAATAATGTCTTGCTATCATATGTTCAACCCAATGTAATTTGCAGCACAATATTAAATATCAAAAATAAATTGTTTTAATTTATACCTCAGCATATTTTCCATCGAACTTAAGTCTGAAAATCTAAATAACCATAAAAAGTTTTCTAGTATGCTAAAAAAAAAAAAAAAAGTGGGGGGGTCGTGTGGGTGCCTCAGTCTGTTAAGCGTCTGACTCTTGATTTTAGCTCAGGTCATGGTCTCAGGATCCTGAGATGAAGGCCAGCATCAGGCTCCGCACTCAGCAGGGAGTCAGCTTGAGATTCTCTCCCTCTCCCTCTGCCCCTCCCCCATGCTTGCTTTCCCTCTTTCTTTCTCTCCCTCCCTCCCTCTCTCTCTCAAATAAATAAATCTTTAAATAAAAGTTTTCCGGTATGCTAACAATATTGGAAATGCCAATTTCCATATTTTTCCAAAATGCTGTGGTTAATATAATAAAACAGTGACCATAAGTCACTGTTTCTTTTTAAGTAGATGGCTTTGAGGGGTTTTGGTTGTTTCGTTGGCTTGGTTTTAGTTTAATTTAGTTTGGTTTTGTCTTTTGTTTTGAACCTCTTTGATTTGCCTTTTTCGTTTTGAGCTCCAAAATGGCTGTTGCCCAGTTTATTCATTAATGTTTAACATTGAAAGGACAGTATTGTCTACAGATTGTCCTTTCCCAAAAAGCATTCCTGACAATCGGAATTTCTTTCATCCCTCCTTCCAAGAACTGACATGATAGAAGGGGTTTGAATTCCACCTCCCTCTGCCACCTGACTGGCTGGCTGTCCTTGAGCAAGTAGTTAACCTTGGAGTTTCATTTTCCTTGTCTGAGATATGAAGAAAATAACCCCTGCTTTGCAGAGTTGTGAAGATTAGAAATAACATGTGTAAAGCGCTCTGCACGCTCCCCAACACACAGTAAATCCTCCGTAAATGGCAGCTGCTGCTTGGCCCATCCACTGTCGTGTCCCTGCCGTTGAGTGTGTCTCTGTCGTTCCACCCTGTGTCTCCCAAGGTGTGCAGAAGTCACTTACATATCCATCTCAGACTTTTTTAGCATAATACACAGACTATGCAAAACTTAGTCTTGTCAAAACAGAATTGTGAGGAGGTGGGATCAAAGAATACAGTGTTTCAAATAATTTTTAAAATTTTAAATCATTTAAAATTTGAACTTTATTTTTCTTTGCAACTTTCTGCTTTTTCCTTTTTGGGTAGGATTTTAGCTAATTTTTTCCACTGTTACATGATCTATAATGATGCAGCAATTGTATTTGTCTTTGTATTATGTGTATATATGTGTGGGTGTATGTACATATATGGTCAGTTCCTCCAGTTTTGTACATGCATTTTACTCCGTGCAGAAATGTGAGGGTATAGCTATGAATAGATACACACGAGTGTGAGAGTGTGTGTGTGTGTGAGAGAGAGAATCATTTATTGGCTGTACCCACCATGTACACGTGCTGGAGGAATTCTACCCCGTCACATTTTATTTTTCTGTTATTGGATATGTAAGTTATTACAGGTTTTTTCCTTTGGAATTTGAAGGAGCTGCTACTAACAGGACTCCCTCCTGATTCCTCTTTCTTTGGAGTTACACTAATGAATAGTGAATGGAGAGCTTCCCAGGTAGCGCTCATCTGTGCCGTGCTCCATCTGCTGCTGCCATCGCTGTGTGTGCAGACCTGCGGCTGGGAGAGGGCACGGTCCCCACACTCAAGCCTGCTGATTGTTGCAACAGGTGGATCCAGGGTCTGCTGCAGCCCTTAGAAAGAAACCCTTTCTAACCGGGGTCAGCTCAGAAAAATCACTGATCCTGCTCAGGGCATTAGGGAAGGGGCTGTCTGAAAACTAGGGACCCCAAAGAATGCCATGGGACTACCTTATTTTGGGGTCCTCTGATAGAGGAACTAGTTTGAATTTTGACCTCCGGCAGACCAGGAATGATTTCATATAGAGGGTTTTCCCATTTTAAAATTCCAGTTCCAGAACAATACTGAATGTTCTACTGGAAAAAAAAAAAATATTGGTTTCCACTGATAGGTGCAGTGGTCAGTCAAGATGTGATGATAACTAATGAAATGATATCAATAGCCAGTCTCATTGTTCTTGAACTTGAAAATTATAGCGCAAAATGCATTAAATATTTTACTTATTAAAATAGAGATAGGTGAGTTTTGCCATTGCTGCTGCCTTCTTGTTCTCTGTAAACTTATGTTGTGGACCTTCTATATGCTTTTAGGAAGTTTTAATTAAATGTGTATTAAAGTATAAGAACTTATTTTGGACAACTTTAAAATTCTTTTATGTTTTTAATTAAATTCTACATTCTACCTAGACAAGGCATTTAGCCTCTAAGCGTATAAAAGGGATTAGGTGAGGCTTGTTTTCTTTCAACATTAAGGTGAATTAAGGATATAATTTAGGTGTGAGCCGAAGACAGTCAAATGTTCCTTTATGCTTTTGTTCAGTTTTCTGAGAGTTATGCCGTAATAAGATCAGTCTACTTGTCTTCAGCTTTGAAAGGGTGCATTGTATGGCTTAGTCACTACTCACCACCACACAGTCCGTTAACCCAAGAGCAGGATGAGCCTGCGATGGCACAGTTCAATGTCGTTTTTGTGCTTCCCAGCATCCTAGACACCTCTTTTTTAAACATGGTTAAGAAAAAAAACTAAAGGTTGAAATCCCGGAAAATCTTTTAGGTTAACTTGTGAGATATGGTTTTAAGCCATTAGGCATTCTTAAAAAAAAAAAAAAAAAAAAGCTATTAATGACATTTCGAATAGATCATCATAAACTTAATTTAGGTATTTATTAGATCATAATCACAATGTAGTCATGGCTCGAAGACTATAAACCCCGTTTGTTTCACTAGTTAAATTATTCCTATCATAAAATTAACAATGATAATGAATTAAAACACTTTGTTGTTATTGACATGAAACAAACTTGCATTTCACATCTTAAACTAAGAATGGAAATAATTTTGTGGATGTAAAGAAAATATTCTTCAGAAACCTTTATGTTTCAAATGAATGGACTTATAAAATTCTTAGAAAAGCCAAATTTATAAAATTTATTAGCTATAATAATTTTATTTCACTTCACTGTTCTTTTTCTAGGACTTACTAACCAGACATAAAGTGTTGGTTGCCGACTTCTTAGAACAAAATTATGACACTGTAAGTAGAAGTCCTTTTTAACGTTTTACCTCATTCTCTGTGGACACTTGCTCCTGTTTATGATCACAACAGACACCAACCGTTGTCTGCCATGCCCCCAGTTTGTCCATTTTCCTGGGAGCCAGGTCATCAGGAAACTTTGTGTAAAATTGAGGATGGCAGGAGATCAGGGCTTTCCCATTTTTCCCACCTGTTCCTGTTGTTTTATCCGGAGCTCCAGACGGTGACTGGCACCTGCTTACTTTGATCCTGATTTAAGAGCATCCATGTTGCCCTTAGGAGGCAGGAGGTAACCATAAGAGCACTCCACCCTCACTAAAGAAATCATTTTACTTGCTTGATAATTAGTTTTACTTACTAATAGAAATGCCAAGATATATCTGTCTTCCAACTCCCTTCTCAAATGGTGAATGCAACCCATCCTTTTGAGATTCCGCTGAAATGTGACTCTTCCAGGAAGCTTTCCCTAATCCCACCCATCCACATACGTGCACGCCTACTCCCTCCCCACCCCCACTGCCACCATTTTCCACATTGTATTATGGTGTGTCTGTACCTTCCTGGCTGGTTCTTGAGCTCCCTGAGAGGAAGGAACCTGATCAGAAACTGTAGATGCTAGATGGAATGTTAAAGACTCATTAGATGTCGACTTATAATAAGTGAAAATAAGAGAGCTAAGATAGTTTATGACAAAACCTGTGGCGTCAGCTACTAATCTTTTCTATAGAATGAGTGATGTAAATGTGTTGTGCAGGAATGCTTTGCATTCAGGAAATAGTACATGACAGTTTGGAAGACTGTAAACTCATTCTCTTTGATCCCTTATTTACTTGATCTTGTCTTTGTACCTGTAGTCACATCTTGTGTAATTTGGTGGCTTCACAGTCACTGAGCCTGCTGCACGGGCCTCAACCCCAGCTCCAAGAACTCATGCTCCCTCAGACATTTCATACTTTCTGAGGTTCATATTTCTTTAACAGAAACTATGAAATGGGAGCACATGATATAGGACTCTAAAATAATGAAACTGGCATCCTGGGAAGTCAGTCATACCTTATACATGTATTTGAAATTTCTGGTTACATATGATTGCACTCATATGTGGAATTTAAGAAACAAACGAGCAAAGGAAAAAGAAGAGAGAAAGAGAGAGACCAAGAAACAGACTCTTAACTACAGAGAACAAACCCATGGTTACCAGAGGGGAAGTAGGTGGGGGGATGGGGGAATAGGGGATAGGGCTTAAGGCCGAGCACCGGGTGTTGGGTGGAAGTGTTGATCCCTATATCATACACCTGAAACTAATGTAACACTGCATGTTCACTCTGCTGGAATTAAAATTTTTAAAAACTTACCACAAAATTTGATAAATTTCATGTCCCACAAAATCATTACAGAATAAACAGTAAGTCCTTCATATAAAGGAGTACAATTATTATGACTTTAATGTGGGCTACATGGGTTTGTTTTTACTTTTCACTTTCTTAATTCTCTGTCGGTAATTATCCTCTGTGTGCACTGCGTGCCCTCATCACACCCGTGCACACACACCTCACACTCGGCCTCCTGAGGACCGGGACTGTTTCCCACCCTCCTCAGCCCCTGGACTCTCCTGCCTTCGTTCTCCACTGGGCTCGCTCCTCCCACCTCTGTGGCCTCTGAGGCATGCCCTTGTGTGGCAGGAGGTCAACACTTAGCTTCCCCAGCGTCTGGCACTCTTGTGTGAAACTGAAGGACCCGGGCAGTGGTTGACAGCCACATTGGGAAACAGGGGCCCCAGACACCAGCGTCCCCAGCTTTGGGGAAGAGCGGAAGTCCTCCAGAGAGGCCCGCTGCGATTAGCGTGGCCATCGTGTGGCAGAAGTTGCCTCATTCCTCCACCTGTCCACACTATGAACCCGACAGTTTGATTCTTCATGGGATATCATGTGAAGCCCTAAGCGTGTTTAATCTTTTCCTAAGTTACTCATGCGCTAATAGCTGCCAGCAAGGCTACCTGATCAAACTTCTCTAAAATGGCATGAAATGTGTTATTTTTCTACTCATTCAATAGATAAGTTAGGGGCGCCTGGGTGGCACAGCGGTTAAGCGTCTGCCTTCGGCTCAGGGCGTGATCCCAGCGTTATGGGATCGAGCCCCACATCAGGCTCCTCCGCTATGAGCCTGCTTCTTCCTCTCCCACTCCCCCTGCTTGTGTTCCCTCTTTCACTGGCTGTCTCTGTCTAATAAATAAATAAATCTTTAAAAAAAAAAATAGATAAGTTAGTAGATGTTTTATTCAAAAGAATGTATTGAAAGGACTCAAATACTCCATTTTTCCACTCAATTTTTAATTTGTAGAACTAAAAGGGACAAGTACATCTGTTGTATCACTTGACCTTTCTACCCCCCAGTGTCTTTATGTGTAAATGAGGATGGTGAAATGGGGGAACCTTCCCTGTGGACAGTGTGATCAGCATAGGGTTATTAAGCACACAGACGGATGCGAGGCACAGCAGCTGGGCTGCAAGAGAGCAAGAGAGCAAGCAAACCTAATGCAGAGAAACCATTGCTGGTTTTACACTCTAATATTTATTTTCTTTTCATTAGATTTTTGACGACTATGAGAAATTGCTTCAGTCTGAGAATTATGTGACCAAGAGACAATCTTTAAAGGTAATATCAAATTTCTTTAAGTTAAGAGTCTCTGTCAGTTGATATCTTACTAGTAAATGATGGCCCTGAATAGACAAGTACATAGAGAAAAATTAGGGTGTCCCTTTTTTTGTAACTTGGAAAATATGTTTCATGTTATGACTGTACTTTGTAGCAAAACACTGTAAGTGTCCTGCCTCAAATACTTTTTGGAAGTAACAATATAAATAATGGTATACATGATAAAGTAGAATTTAGTATATTTCAGCTCAGAAAGAAAATCAAGCTTAAGTTGATTTAAATACAACCACAGTTCTCACCCAGGGCGTATTTTCTGGAGATGAAAAGAAATCACTCTTGGCTTGAAATTAAGATCTGAATTAGTGTTTATAAGGAAGAATCAGCAAGGTTCTCCTGCAGCTCTCCTTCAGTGTATCTGAAATAGGAAAAAATGACCCTATTTCTCTTACACATTTCTCTGTAAACTAGACTTTGTGGGCTACTTTGCAGAGAAGCAGACGAAAAGGTTATGTGATAGGGCTTACCCCCATCTGAGAAGCACTTACCCCAGGTTTGTAACATATTTTTCCAAAGATTTTTTTTTCTTTTTTTTACCGTATTGCATTGCTGGGTTCCAGTCTCTGAGAATTCTTGTTATTGTTTTACTGTAGGTCATTTTTAATACCTCCACCATTTAACATATCTTCAAATTGTGTTTCCAGCAAAGATTCTGAAATACAAAAATAGTCACTCTTTAAGAATTAAAAGAATAATCTTGAATAATCTTTAATAAATTTGAGTACTTGGTCATGGACCCAAAACTGTGCTTTTCTAAAAATGCCAGTGTTATGCTGAAACAGACTCTGGAAAGAGGTTAAAAAATGATATCACCAGCTAGAAAAGAAAATAAAGTCAATTCTCAATTATCTGTAAATAGCTTAGTTGGATCAGTTATTGGGGGTGGTGTGGTGGGTAACAGGGCATTCCATTTGGTCAACAAATATTTATGTGCTCCTGTTCCTAACATGACAGTGACAGCCAAGAGCAAAATGAAGTCGCACCTCAATGGACCTTACATCCTGTTGGAGGAAAAGAGACAATAGACAAACAGATAAATATTTAACTTTCAGGTGACTTTAGAACAGTTCAGGAGGGCATGAGGACAGGAAGAAGTGATGGCTGGGGTGATAGAGGGGGGTGTGTGTTACCAAGTGGCATTTGCTATTGGAGATGATATCACCTATGAATGCCTGTGCAAGTTCGCTGTCCCCCAGCACAGCCAGCCCAGCAGAGTAGGGCCACAGAGTTGGCGAGTAGCCTTCCCTCCTTCAGTGAAAAGGTGCCTGGGGGCGCCTGGGTGGTACAGGTTAGGCTCAGGTCGTGATCCAAGGGTCCTGAGATCAAACCCCGCATAGGGCTCCACACTCAGCACAGTCCTGCTTGGGGCTCTCTCTCCCTCTGCCTCTCCCTTCCCCACCCCCCCCACCTCAAATAAATAAACTAATTTTCTAAATAAGTGCCTGGAAGCAGCCATCTGGTCAAGAGGAGGTAGGACTGCTCCTGTGGGAGTGGGACTTCCGTTAAAGCTGCATCTCTACCCTTCAGATCCCACTCAGACAGTCCAGAGAATGTTATCGGCAGATAATAATCGGCTGGCTTTGTCAAGTCCCTTTGTACGATGTTTGGGCTTACTAAACATCACTTGTATTATTTTTACATGTTGGGATAATGACATTCATAGAACAATGTGTTTGTTTCTTAATACTGAATACACTTTAACTGAAGTGATAAACTAGGTGGATTTGTTATGACAGTTTTGTCAGTTCACTTTACCTGTGATTTTGCCTTAGCCATGACCTGCCTGTCCCTGAATTTGTGCCCTTGCTGCGCCAGCATTACCCCTTGTTGGGGGGGTCAGTGTGCTATTTTCAGCCAGTCATTCAGCACTCTTTATTGAGTTTCCCCTTGCGTGGAAACCCATACAAGGTGATCCACATAGAAAATAGACCTTGGGTTCTCTGCTCTTGCTGCTGGAGCCGGGAGCTATGAGATGAAGCTTTAGACAAAGGTGCCGTGCTCACCTACATCCAGAAAGCTTGTTAAAGGCATTTGAAGATAAGGCCGCATCCTGTTGCCGCAGCTGCGTACCTAAAGAATAGAATTCCTTATTTGTGAAGGGCTCCACAAGCACAGCCGAAACAGGGGGCTGGTCTGTAGTACCAGAGATCGTTGCCCTTGGAGGGAAGGGGAGATTGAATAGTAAACAGAGCTGACAATGTTCTGAGGAGCCAGTGTATAAGAAATCTCTCATACGCTTTCTAAATCCTTCCTCTTTTCAGTGGGAATCTATGAGATCATGAACCAAAGTAGCAACATTGGTACGAACTAAGGTGATTGAACTAAATTGGCATCAAGAAAGCTGAGAGTCATAGACTTTAGAATTTATCCTTGTACTGTTTTCAGTAGTGACAGGAATTAGTGATAGAAATCTTTCTGCGGGGGCGCCTGGGTGGCGCAGTCGTTAAGCGTCTGCCTTCGGCTCAGGGCGTGATCCCAGCGTTCTGGGATCAAGCCCCACATCGGGCTCCTTCCTAAGAGCCTGCTTCTTCCTCTCCCACTCCCCCTGCTTGTGTTGCCTCTCTTGCTGGCTGTCTCTGTCAAATAAATAAATAAAATCTTTAAAAAAAAAAAAAAGAAAGAAATCTTTCTGCGATCGACTGTCTCTAAGGCCTTCGGTGAAGTTATAAAGCTAACAGTTGTTCCCCGAAACATCTGCCTCGGGGCCTCCTTCCTGCTTTGTCCTTCGTGTTACCCTGTCATCCCTTCCTACCCATGTGCCCATTGCCCTCATTCTGTTCTCAAGATGTCGTCAGCCCCACCTTGTCCTGCTCCCTGGCAGGATGCATTTGGATTTGAAAATAGAAGCCCGTTAGTTCAGTGCACGTGTGATGGGTACAATATGTAATAGAAATTTGGTGGGTAGCAAAGGGGAGCTAGAAGGTTCATGCTTCATTGCTTTCTGCTGCCACCTGGCTCTCCACTCTCCAGCCCCCCTTTCCCATGGCTCTGTGGCCAGACACCTCTGCACTGTTCCCAGAGGCTTAGGCAAGGAGCAACCGAGTCCGAATGTGGTATTGAAACTCTCCCTTTCCCACTTGCTTCCTCCTTGCTTACAGATGCCCCAGCCCACTCAGAAGGCCTCTTTCCTGTTCTTTATTAACTCACCCAGACATACTACGTTGGCTGCTACTCTTGCCTGAAATCTTTTATAGTGGCATGTCTCACAAATATTTTATTTGCAGTATGGTAAAACTGAGCACTGGTTGGACCCTGAAGAAAACTAGTAAAAGACAGATAAAGCATATCTAAGAACGCAGAAATTGTTAACCCGAGTACTAAAGATTTGGCTTTTTCGAATGCTAGATATCAGCAGACACATTATTAAAATCGTCTTATTTCACTGTATTCGAGAGAGCTGTATATTCGTGTCTTTAACAGAAAAACGTTGTTTTGGAGAGCTCTGCTGGTGCACTGCTGGTTTTTCCTTTTGAGAACTAGGTCTGTGGTAGCAATAGGTTCTGTTTTGACACAGCCATGTTTATATCTCCGAGTTCTCTGTAATATTTTGTACATAGATGTTTCATCATTTTAGAAAATAAGAGAGTTCCGATTATTATAAGAGCACACTTAGAGTATTCTGTTAAGTGATAAACTGTCTTAAAGCTGGGCTATTTTCTGACTCCAGAGTACTTGCTGCCAGCTGTCTTTTGGAAAACCATGTTCTAAATTTTCCTGAACTACCTTGGGGTGTTTAGATTCCTGGTGTCAATAAAAAATAATTAACAGAGAAATTCTTTCCCCTCACATGACAGAGCTTAGGAATTTATTTCTTATCTTCTTCAGAGCCATTTAATTACTAGCAAGAAAGATTATAATTCAAAAGAAGCTTGGGAGAATTTTGGGGGTTGTTTTTGGCTCGGTCAATTTCATTAAAGCACTAAGTTTAAAAAAACCTCATTATTTCTACTTGCTGTGCTTGGCTTTACTCTGTAATACTGAAGCCTATAAAATCTAATATAGAGAACTAAAAACAATTTTTACCCATTTTATTGTGTTAAATGCTTTGTATTATGATGAAGTACAGCATTTTGTCATTGTCAGTATTAATTAAAATAGATTAATATTTAATGGCTAACAGAGTCATTGTTGGTCAAATGATTTAACACAAATTGATTGTTTCAGAAAAGTAGTGAAATTATATTAGCAGAGGATAGATTGTATAAAATTTATATGTAGGCATCCCCATGTAATAAAAATTAAAGTGACTTAATCTGAATTTAACTTACAAACGTCCCTTCAACAAATTCTTGAGTGTGTGTGCGTGCAGATTTTAAGGGTAAAATTTTTTTAATGAAATTTCTTTATTGTTGAAAGACCTTTTGAGATGTGTATGTGTGTGCTATATGTATTTGTATATATGTGATATGTATTATATTTGATTTTTATGTTTTATATAAATATATCTTTACATCAATATAGAATCTGTAGATAGATACCGATACAGATCTGTATCTGTAGTGAAGCATATCTACATCTATATATGCCCATGAATCTCTTAAGTGAGTGGATCATCTATATATAGATATCTTGTCAGCTTTACAACCCAGAGTGGTTGGTTTTTTTGAGAGTCTGGAAGCCATCCTGCTGCCATGTAAACACGTTGGAAGATAGCACCCTGTCTCCCCGTCATCGGGGAAATTAACCTCGGTGCTTCTCTCCGAGCTGTAACCATTTGCTTGTCAGAGACCTAAGAGTTTTATTATTCTCTTTATTAGCTGAATAAAGGCAATTAGCTAAAACAAGCGGCTACCTTAGTGGCCAGGTGGGTTCAAAGTGAACTGTGAAGAGTGCATAGCGGAAGGCACGGTCAAGTCCTCTTACAGGGAATGGGTTACCTTTCATCTTGAGAAGACATGTGTGCAATGGACCGTGGCTGCATGGCCATATAAATCAGGTGGGATTTTATCTGTCTTCCTCATGTCTTTTCCACAGATGACCTGTTATGTTGTGCTGTGGATCTGCTTATTGAAAAATTGAACTGCTTTCTTTCTTTTCTGCGTTTTGTGGACTTAACGTCCCCAGCAGCATCCACACAGATCACACAGTTAAGCTGTGAAGGGTACAAACACAAACAAGATTTGAGACATACCCACACGGAGCTTATGTTCTAAAAAGGCAAGAAAGCCTGTACTGCAAGGCAGAGTGAGTACAGAGTGAGTACAGCTGGGGAGAAAGAGAGCCCAGAGCAGCAGGTGGAATGGTGGTTCTGAGGGGCTGGGAGGCAGGGGGATGGGAGGTGTTGGTCAATGGGTACACACTTTCAGTTATGAGAAGACGAAGTCCTGAGGATCCTATGTACAGCCTGGTGACTGTAGTGAACAGTACGGTGCCGAGTACTTGGAATTTGCTGAGAGGAGATCTTACGCACTTTTACCACACACCAAAGCAAAGGGTAACTGTGAGGTGATGATGTGTTAATTAACTTCGTCGTGGTAAATGTTTCACAGTGTAAATATATTTCAAATCATCATGATGTGCACTTCAGATATAGGCAGTTTTGTCAATTATGTCTGAATAAAGCTGGGGGAAACACTGGCAGCAAGGAGAGTGAAGCCGCAGAGGCAGAACAGTCAGGAGTAAGTGGGGCCCCAAGGAAAGGAAGCAGAAGCGACTCCAGAGCACAGAGGCCTTTGAATGCCATCCTAAGGAGTTAAATTTCCCCCCCCAAATCCATAGGCATCCAGGGATTCGTTTGTTTATTCATGCAGTCTCTCCGTGGAATTAGTAGCCTGAATAGGGCTGATCGGTAGGAAGGTGTGTTTGGCACAACGTGCAGGACGGATTGGATTGGGTCTAGCCTGAAGAGGGGACCATTCTGCGTGCTGCCACAGGAGCCAGGTGAGACGTAGTGAGGGTTGGAAAGAGGATATTGGCAGTAAAAGTGGAACAAAGAATGTTGGATATATTTATTTACAAACAGAAAATTGGCAGACTTTGGATGTAGATTTGATGCGAGTGGCAAGGGAAAAAGGAGCCAAGGAAGATTTCAGCTCTTCCCGAGGAGCCTGGCTGGCCATGGTGTCACTAACAAAGAGGAAGAGGAACTGGTTTCAGAGATGCCAAGTGTGACTGGCCAGCAAAGTGGGCCACTGGGGCCACTGGGCAGGCAGTTAGAAACGTTGGTATAGAGCTCAGGAAAGAAACTGAGACTCCAAATGCAGGTTTGGGAGACATCTTCCTAGATGTTACAGTTGAAGCCATGGGCATAGATGAGACTGGAGAGAGAAAAAAGATCAGAGATTCACGTATACCACTTGGAAAATTCCTACATTGTAGAGCAGAAGGAAGGGGAACAGTAAACACACGAGCAAAGGAACAAACTGCAAGAGATTAGAAACCAAAAGAATGCAGTGGCCTTGAAACCAAGAGCAAAGAAGTTTCCAGAAGAGTGTTCAGTAACTTTAGATGCTGCAGAGAGATTAAGGAAAATGAAGACGAACAGTTTACATGACTCCTGCCCCATGTTTGAGACTAACCAGCTAACATCCAACAGTGGTCATCATGTTTTATGTTTAACAAATGTTATTTTTGTGCAATAACATAACTTTAAGGTATGTACTTCTTATTTGTTAAATAGACAAAAGATGCATCAAAGGCAAGGTGGTTGTTTACTGGCATCCAGACACAGTCTCACACACTCACACACTCACACGCCACTACATACACACTCCTGGGTTTCTGTTGTTAGACTGTGTTGTGATAGACAGCCAGCCCATGGCTCCGTGTGCTTTCTCCTCCCATCCAGGATTTCTGTAACCATCTGTACAATGGATTACTATCCTAAGGCATCCAGAAAAAGTCTGGTGAATAGGAGAATTCAAAAATAAGTAGATCATATATAAAACTATGTGAAGGGTACATTTCAGCTGCCTGGTTGCTGAAGTTTTAGGAATTGCTACCCCTATATGAGAATAAAAGTTTATGAAGTAGACAGCGGTCAACTGCGCTGCTAGACGGTCTTCAGCTATTCTCACTTTGGGTATTTTTACTTTGTTTTGAAGTGTCTTAGTCTGTTCGTGCTGCTGTAACAAAAATGCCACAGACTGGTGGCTTAAGCGACATTTATTTCTCATAGTTTCAGAGGCTGGGCAGTCCAAGATCAAGGTGCGAGCAGTGAGAGAGCTCTCTGGGGTTTCTTTGATAACAGCGCCTGTCCCATTCCTGCAATCCTAGCTTCCCAGAGGTCCCGCCTCCTAATACCGTCACATTTGGGGTTAGGATTTCAACATGTAGACTTTAGGGAGGCACAGACATTCAGTTCATAACATGGAATAATGCTGCATTTGTGGGGGAACTATTAATTTGTCACCAGAAAATGTTTTACTTTGTCCTTTTATAAAAATTTGCTGCACATATTAAACTTAATATGGATTCAGGGTCAGTGATTCCCTCCCCCCTGGCTATCTAGCTGGTTTTGTAATAAAAGTTAGGGGGAAGGTAAGACTCACTTGACATAACCTATTTTCCCAGTAAGCTACCAGAGTACATTTATTCAGGGAAGGGAGGCGTAACTGTAGAGTCAATTTGGTCATTCTTATTCTACCATAATGCCTAAGAAGAAATGCAGTCCTGGGAAGCAAGACTAAAGTGGGTGATGAAAATAATAAATTCGTTTCTGGCTGGCTCTGGGTGAGAGCTTACAGAGAGAGCTTTTTTAAGCTGCAGCAAGACTGGCTTTAAAAAAAAAATTCAGAAACGCATTAATCACCGACTTTAGCAAAACTGTGTGAAAAGCTTAAAATAACTTAATAATAACAACTCCTTTCATGCCTGTGCTAAATGTAAGATGCACTTAAGGACTCTCAATTTTTTTTCACATCAACATTCCTAACCACATTTATATTTGTTTTTCAAGGAGAAGTGCAATGTATTTTGAATCAGATGACTCTCGGATAGATTATCGGTCTGATTTTGGTTTGTTTTTTGTTTTTGTAGCTGCTAGGTGAACTGATCCTGGACCGACACAACTTTGCCATTATGACCAAGTACATCAGCAAGCCAGAGAACCTCAAGCTGATGATGAACCTCCTTCGAGATAAAAGCCCCAACATTCAGTTTGAAGCCTTCCATGTCTTTAAGGTAGAGTGTGACGGAAGCGACGTGGGCATTTGTCTTTCCCTTTCCAGTGGCCAACTCCCTGCTGTTTACTCTCCTTTATACTTGAGAGAAAATGAAATAGGCAGTCTTTCCGTTTTGCGTGGCACGGTCGAAATTCTAGAGTTATTTTAATGAATGCCTGTTTGTTTCTAATCCCTATCTCTGAGTGTTTTCATTTTTTCCACTGAGAAAATAGGTGGATACTGTTTCCCAAAAGTTACTAAAATAATCAGCGATAGAGCCAGAATCCAAGTCCCGAGTGTTGGAATTCGAATGCTTTGCTTTCTCCCTTAAGTGTTTCTTTGAGCCTTAAATGAAGAGTTGAAGAAGTACTGGGGTACTGCCCACTCTAATTACTTGTTTAGAAATTTTTTTTTAACTGCATTTTGCTATGAATGGAAACTAGCTTCCCATAACACTGGTTTCTCATATTTTTTCCTTGATGTAAGAGTAACAAAATCCTAGTAACTATAGATAGTATATATATTTTAAGCAGGGTAGGAGAAATCAGTCATCTGTAATCCCTACTTCTAACCAAACTGATGTATTGATTTTAGTACATTTTATTTTCCTATGTACATATTTGAAGGTTTTTTCTGCAGCTGTATTCACATACCCAAAATTGATAACCTAATTTTATCACTTAATGCTTTGCCAGAAGTGAACACTAATTCATTGTTGTTATATATGGGTTTTAGAGCCAGGAGTTATATTGGCATAGTTCATCATTGGGTCTGTTTACTCTAGTTTACTTAAACATTTCTCTGGTTTTTATATTTAGGTTATTTCCATTTTCTTCCTACTGTGAGGAATGCTGCAATGAGCATTTTCTTTTTCCAGCTAGGTTTTTTTTTTTTTTGGTCCCCATATTTAGGACTATTTTCTTAGGATAGATATCTGGAGTAGAATTAAGAGTCAGGAGAGTTCCAAGCTTTTTTTGGGTCTTTATATGTCTGTTCAGTGATTGAATTTATAAATCTGTAAATGGGAGAGACATGGAAGTTTGTAAGTTATGTAATTGTTGCTTTCAGAGGTAAAAAAGAAAAAAATTTAGTGCATCTTTCAGCCACCAGGTCTTTATTGTCCAAAAAGCCCCTACAGCAATTCAAATACTAAACTAATTTATAAATTCCATTCAGTGATGTTCAAAATCCCTACAGGACTTCTCCTGGAACTTGACACACTGATTCTAAAATTTGTGTGGTAGAACAATGGCCTAAGATTAGCTATGGCCACAAAACATAATAGGAAGTATTTAGTCAACTACATCAAAATTCAGAACTTCTGTTCAAAAAGACAGAAAAAGAGGGGCGCCTGGGTGGCACAGCGGTTGGGCGTCTGCCTTCGGCTCAGGACGTGATCCCAGCGTTATGGAATCGAGCCCCACATCAGGCTCTTGCGCTATGAGCCTGCTTCTTCCTCTCCCACTTCCCCTGCTTGTGTTCCCTCTCTCGCTGGCTGTCTCTATCTCTGTTGAATAAATAAAAATCTTTAAAAAAAAAAAGACAGAAAAAGAAAAGTGAAAAGATGGGACAGAATGTGATACATGTAACTGACAAGTCATCTAGAGAAAGAATTCAACAGAAACAGGGGAAGGATTCAAGTTGGTCATTTACAGATGAGGGAACTGGTCAGTAAGTAGGTGAAGATGATCATCTGACTAAGTAACATTGGAAATGGCCATTGAAATATCAATGACGTATCATTTCACGTTCTTCATAATGGTTACAAACCAAACATTGGTAAGGCTGGAGGGCAGTGGAAGCTGTCTATACACTGTAAGTTGGTACAACCACTTTGAAGAGCAATTGAGTAAAATAAAGAACTGAACGTATGCATATCCTTCAATCCTAAAATCTCATCTCTCAGCAATTTTTTTTTTTAAGTAGGCTCCATACCCAGCGTGGAGCCCAACGCAGGGCTTGAACTCACGACCCTGAGATTAAGACCTGAGCTGAGATCAAGAGTCGGGTGCTTAACAGACAGAAGCACCCAGGCGCCCCCTCAGCAATTTTTTGGAGACACTCTTGTACATGTGCACAAGGAATCACATACAAAAATGTCCATCACAACATTGTTTAGAATGGCATAAAATGAGAAAAAAACACAAATGGGCCTCAACAGGAGATGGGGAAAATAAATTATGTTCTATTCATACAGTAGCATGCAGTAATGGGTTAAAATTAATTGAGTTACATAGATCGGTGTGGGTAAACTCCAAACACTGAGTGGAATAAACAAACGTTAGGAAGATGTTATTTATTTGAAGTTTGAAAACATGCAGAACAGCTCTGTATATGGATTCAGACTTACGCAGTTACCGTCTACTAACCTGTATGGGGATGGTACATACTGTATTCAGGATAGCAGTCACCTCGGGGGGAGGAGTAGGGAGGAGGATGGAATCATGAAGAGGTGACCAAAATCTGAAGGTGAGTATGGCGGAAATTTTAGATTTTGATAGAGCACATAGTGGGAACATGAGTCTGATGTTTTGTTGTACTCTGCTCTATGTCAGAATTATTTCATAAAAAATAAGCCCAAATCAGAAGAAACACAAATCGATTGCTGTAGCACTGGAAGATGCCTACACAGTAGAAATGATAGACCCTCTCAAGACCCCTCTGATCCAAGAAATTCTAGAAGGCCGTGTGTCATTTCCTTCAGCTCCATGGAATTATAATATATCATCCTAGATGAGAACAAGCTTCATATAATTTTGTTCAAAAATGCAGTATTATGGAAGTATTCAGTGGGTGGCCAAATAGAAATAACCTACTTCCGTCCTCAGAATTTGGATCATCTAATCATTGGACAGAGTAGGTGCGTTTAAAAAGAGCTGACCACTTGTTTACTTGTATGTGTATGAACTGGGCCTACCCTGTACCCTAACTGTGTCTCCACCACCAAAGTATGAACTGAATTGTTCACTTGCCAAATACAATATTTTGTTATTTAGAAAAAGTAACAGCTGAGTCCTAGAGGTTTTTTTCACAGTTCTGTATTGATAGTTTTCCCCCCAAAAAAAGCACCTTCCATAAGGTGCAGGAAATGTGGAACATCCTGCTAAAAATGTCTTTGCCAGATTATTTTCATTAGCTTGTTGGTAAATTCAGGGAACTGAATGAGATGCCATTTCACATTTTTTTCCGCTGTGGACAAGCAGGATGGTGTGGTGGGAAAGTGCTGCATGGAAGCCAAGAGACCTGGGTCTTCGTTCTGGCCTAGTTGCCACCAGTGACTTTGGGCAAATCCGCCTGGATCTCTTTCCTCACTTGTAAAATGTAAGAGTTAAATGCAAGTCAGGAGTCTAGTTCTAAGATACTAGCTTCTGGAGACCTGTCTCTGTGGTCCTGGCTTTCCCAGAGATGTGCCCGATATGAACTTAGGTATCAGCTATGAGCCGAACCCCCTTTCCTCTCCCTGTTACTTCCTTCATAGCAAAGGCCATGATGCCACTTCTCACCAAACCATAACAGGGATGGGGTGGTCTGTACCTTTTGGGTCACCTCTTAGAACTGCTCGAACTCCGACATGGCCAGTGACCAAAATGTTCCCGAGTGTGCTCCTCCGTCACTCAGATCCTAGCAGTTGGCTGCTATCGCTGTTTCCACGAAAACAAGAAGCTCCACCCTCACCCTTTCCAAAATACAACGTCCAGTTGGACAATTCACCTAAAAAAAGGATACAGAACAAGAAATACCCTAGCTGAGAATCATTTCCATGTGGTCTTACCGAAAAGAATGCAGAATTACAGATTAATTTGGTGAAAGCCTAACCATCAATTACCCACCTCCTTAAGGACCTGTTTTTTTTAGCAGGCCAACAACTCCAGTCTCGACATACCAAATCTAAGTCTACTGATGGAGAAAACAATTGAGCCAGATAAACCTAGGAATCCGCTACGAGCTGATGTAATATTAATAATTTTTCTAAAAATGTTAACAGTACAGCAAAAAAGTGTTTATATCAGCTTAATGTTTCATCAGCTACTCTGAACAGTGCGGAGCGCTCAAGGGTAGCGTGCCTTCGTCTGAACTCATTGTGCCCGTTGTGCTTATTTCATGTGTGGCAGAGGAGAAAAAGTGAAAAGCTGTAATTAAGACTTCATCTCTCGTTGCTACTTTTTAAGATACTTACTTTAAAAATCCATTAAGTAATCAAGTCTCTGTTTATAGAAAGGTTTCTAATGGGTGTTTGTGACCAACGTCAGCAACGTCGCCGAGAAGTACATAAATATACAACTCACGGCTCAGTTTGATAATCCTGGTGCTGAGTATTTATGATATTATTGCCTAGTTTAAAAAATACAAGAAAATTAATACTAGTAATATTCATAATAGGAAATGTGACTACTCTTAGAATAAGACATTTTAAAAAGTGGCTTTTCCATGTAATTTTGGAATAAATACATAGTTTCCTATGTAATTTCCACAGTCGTGCATAATTTATAGATCCCAAAAACTTGGATTCCAAAGTGCCAGAGCAGTTGTCAGAACAAAAATGTCTGTTATTATAGCCCTGACTATACTTTAAATGGTGATTGGCTCGCTTAATGTAAGAAGAGCTGTAAATATTAAAAACATATTACGTGCGAAAACAGCTCACAAACCACCATGTACAGAAGGCAAGCCCAGTTTTGTCTAAAATATATTTGCGTGTAGCTATATGCACAGAAAAAAATGCATAAAAAAGGTTATACACCAGATATTCACAGTGGTTATCTTTGGGTGGAGGAATTATTTAGAGATTTTTTTTCTTTCTTCTTTGTGTCTCTTTTTTCTCCGTTTTCCTGGTTTTCCACGTGTCACTTTCCTAATCAGGGTGATGCTAAGGATGGGGGCAGTGAGGAGGAGGCTCTCAGGAGATCCTGGAGATGTTTAGAGCACCCTGAACTCCCCCCCTGCTCTCCTCCTCCACTCTCACTTCCTTCCCAGGGTTTCTGTCCCTCCCTGCCGAGGTGGCGGGGCTCAGTCTTGTCCGGTCATGGGCTCATTGGCGCTCACAGACATCAGCCAGCTTGCAGAGGCAGGGATCCGGTCCTTTCTTAAACTGGAAAAAAATTACTATCTCTGATCATTACTAGCCAGAATTGTGTCAGAATATTCTAAACACGACATTGCTCAAGTCTGTGTTCATTTGAGAGGGTGAGCCTTTAGAATGAAAGGGCCTTATTTTATACTTCAGTGGAATGAAATTTTGCTTTGAGTTACTTCCATGTAACTGTCAGGGGAGCCCCAGTTTCAAATCCACATACAAAGCATTCTAGGCTTGCAGCATGCAAAGCAGAAAACGAGCCTTCCAATGCCTTGTCTAGTGCAAGTCCCTCTTGACAAAATGGAATTTGAATGAAATGAATGAAGGTGTGTGTAAGACACACGTTTTTTTTTATCCTTCATAAAAAGCATTCAGGTTTAAACAGACAGCAAAAGTATTCTTAGTTTTCTAAGTTAAAAATATTTGAGTTGTGGTCATGATATTTGCCTTTCTCTAACCATGCTTGAGAACTCCATAAATCACTTTTCTGAAATATGTGTAAATTAAGGGGTACAGCCAATAAGACCACACTGTAAAAAGAGAAGCCACAGCTGGCTCCATTTGTTTAACTTGTTTGGGGATGATTTGAAAATAGCATTTAAAAAAAAAATGGGTCCAGCAGAGAGAGAACCAAGAAACTCCCTATACTGGACATAATATTCAGAAGATTTGGTTCACCGTACCGTGATTTAGTGCGTTCCTTCTGGTGCTGGTTCACCTCCAGCCTTCACTGGGGCCGTCGGGCCCCCCACCCCGGAGGGAGTCGTGCACTGGTGACTCGGCCGCCTCGAATCAGCAGCTCCCTTCAGAGGCAGCAGCGTTCAGGAGCCATAAAGAATTAAAATAGGGAAAATTGCAAAACTGGAAAACAAATGTAACATTTTTTAGGTGTACCGTGTGGGGATTCAGTGTAGTTAGTCCAGTGATGCCTGACTGCAAACTCTTCTACATTTGACATTTATTTTGGATTGAAACAGAGAGGCTTCATTTGTCCAATATATTTAATTTTTTTTTAGAAAGAAAAACTGTTACGAGTTATTTATGGAGTTACCGCAAAATGCCAGACAATTTCTACCTAAAACATGACAGCAGCTCCCTTGTAAACAAATGGTAACCACAGGAACCACGTCCTTGGCTTCGGCGTGTGATTTTCTGACACACTACTAATGGCTATGATATAAAGGTCAGGCATTCTATGTCACAATGTAAACCACTCAGCAGTCCTTTTTAAAATATATGTAAGTAACAATTTTACTTTATTGTAGTAACCTAAACCTTGCCATTCTAACCAATTTAAAGTGTACTGTTCAGTGGCATTTAGCATTTTTACAGTGTTGCACGACTGTCATCATTATCTAGTTCTGGAACATTTTCCTCACCCCAAAAGGAAACCCTGTTCCCACTAGGCAGTTACTCCTCATTTCCCCACAGCCCTAGCCCTTGGCATCTCCTAATCTGCCTTTTGGTCTCAATGGATTTGCCTCGTCTGGAAATTTCACATAAATAGAATTATACTGTATGGCCTTTTGAGTCTGCTTTCTTTCATTACCATGTTTTTAAGGTTCATCCGCGTTGTAGTACGATCAGTATTTCATTCAGTTTTATGGCTGAATAGAATTCCATTGCATGGTTATGCCACAATTTGTCAGTTGATGGACTTTTGGCTGTTGTGAACAGTGCTGCTAGGAACATCTGTATGCAAGTTCTTATTTGAACAGAGTTTTTCAGTTCCTTTGATATATACTTCGGAATGGAATTTTCAGTCTTACAGTAATTAAATGTGTAACTTATGGAGGTGCTGCCAAACTGTTTACCATAGGGGGTGCACCATTTTACATTCCCGCCAGCACTGTACGGGGTTCCAGTTTCTCCCCTTCTTACCAATACATGTTTTCAGGGTTTTTATCGTAGCCGTCCTCGTGCGTGTGAAATGATACTCCAGTGTGGCTTTGATTCGCATTCCCCCAATGACTAACGATGTTGAGCATTTTCTCATGTACTTATTGGCCATTTATATATCTTCTCTGGAGAAACGTCTGTTCGAGTCCTTTGCCCATTTAAAAAAAGCCTTGTTATTTTGTCGTTGTTGAATTGTAAGGGGTCTTTATATATTCTGGATACTAGACATTGATCATACATATTATGCACAAGTATTTTCTCCCATGCTGTATGTTGTCTTTTTACTCTCTTGATAATGTCCTTTGATACACAAAAGTTTTACATTTCGATGTTCAGTTTCTCTGTTTTTTCTTTTGTTGCTCATGCTTTTGGTGTCATAGCTCAGAAACCTTATGCCAAATCCAATGTCATGAAGATAGATCCCTATATTTTTCTTAAAAAGTTTTATTAGCTCTTATATTAAGGCCTTTGATTGATTTTGAGTTAATTTTTGTTCACAGTGTGAGGTAGGGGCTCAACTTCATTCTCTTGTCAAATACTTTTTCTGCTTCAATTGAAGTGATTATGTGGCTTTTCTTCAGTGTATTAATGTGGTGTATTAGTTGCCTGGAGCTGCCATAACTACGTGCCATAGACGGAATGGCTCAAGACAACAGCAGTGTATTGTCTCACAGCTCTGGAGACTAGAAATCCAAGATCAAGGTGTCAGCAGGGGTGGGTCCTTTTGCAGAGATTCACCGGATAATCTGTTCTGTGCTTGTCTCCTAGCTTCCTGTGATTGCCAGCGATCCCGGGCATTCCTTAGCTTACAGATGCCTAACTGCAATGTCTGTCTTCATCTTGACATGGTTTCTTCCTCTGTGGATCCTTTGTCCTAATTTTCTTCTTCTTATAAGGATACTGATCATAGGATTAGGACCCACCCTCATCCAGTATGACCTCATCTGGATTTGATTATGTCTGTAATGAGGTCACATTTATAAGTACCGAGGGTTAGGACTTAAACATTCATATTTTGAGGGGACACAGTTCAACCCCATACATGTGGTTTATTACATTGATTGATTTTATTATGTTGAACCTCCTTTATATTTCTAGCATAAATTCCACTTGTTGATGGCATGTAATTCTTCTAATATGATGCTAGACTCAGGTTGCTTGTATCTTATGGAGGAGTTTTACATCTTTATTCATAAAGGATACTGGTCTGTAGTTTTCTTGTGATACCTTTGTCTGGCTTTGCCATCAGGGTAAGGCCAGCCTCATAGAGTGAATTAGGAAGTGTTCCCTTCTCTTCTATTTTTTTGGGAAGAATTTGAAATAGACTGGTGTTAATTCTTCCTTAAAAGTTTGTAGAATTTACCAGTGAAGTCATTTGGTCCTGGGCTTTTCTTTGTTGGGAGGTTTTTGATTACCAATTCAATCCCTTTATAGAAATTTTTAAAAAAATCATTAAGAGAACACTATGAATAATTGTAGTGTAATCTAACCAACAAATTAGATAACGTAAATGAAATGGACAAATCCCTAGGAACTTGCAAACTACCAAACTGATTCAAGAAGAAATAGAAAAATCTGATTCATGGACTAGCTTGCATGTTACACAATAAACCCAGAAATCTAATGTTACGTTCACCTCCTTTGAACCTCCACAACCTTTCCTTCCCCTCTCATAGGGCCTTAACGTCTTTGTGTATTTTTTTCTTTCTTCATGATTGCTGGGCTGGAGAAACCTTGAGGGCTCAACATTGTAGCCTCCACTTATCCCCATAACTGATCCTTGTCCATAGTGTGTTTAGAGCATGCACTGTTGGAAGTGTGGGACCGGGCAGGGCGTCTGGTGGTAAAGCACCCAGCCCTTCGGAGGAGTGAGGCACCCAAAACATGAAACCATGAAGCTGTATAGGAGTCACATACTTTTACGGGTACTCTCATGTCGTCATGTATGTACCATCTAACTTAGAAGTATGTCCATTGAGAAATATTACACCAGTCAGTATAATAGTTTTGAGCTATTGTGTCCTATTATTATGGTCATTGCTGTCTTTTATAGTACAGCTGAGTCACTAGTCTAGGACTGTGGTTTCAACAGGAGTGCACGTAAGAATCTTTGTGGAACTTTATAAAAATACAGAATGCTACACCTCCACCCCAGATCTGCTGAGTTGGAGTCTCTGGGAGGTGGAGCCTGGGAAATTATAGATTTTAAAGCTCCACATACATAGGGAAAGAATGTCATTGGTGACCTCCAGGGAGGGAAGGTGAGAGGGGAACTTTTCACCTTTGTCTTTTTTGAATTTTTTAGCCAGATGAATATATTACTTGTTCACACACCAAATTATATTTAAAAAGCACATGTGAATACATGTTTATATTTATTACATATATATGTCGTAGGAGGAAAAGGATAAAAACATGCTTGGGGATGGAAGCACACTGCTCAAGGGGGTGGGGGACAGATGGAAAGTGAGAGTCTGCATCTATTTGTATTGTTTTATTCCTTTAAAAAGAGATTTGAAGTAAAATGGCAAAATCTGCTCAAGTTGTTGGTGAGTATATTGGTGTCTGTTATGTTCTTTTCTCTTGGAAAGATTATATCGTTAAGAACATATAAACATTTAAGACATTTAAAAGCAAAACAAAGTAAAAGTAAAAACTGTTCCCAGACAGCTCTGATGAGCGCCCGGCTAGCTCTCCAGAACACGGCTCTGGATGGGGAATTACAGATTGCCCTCACCAGGGAAGCATGCTCTGGGGCTCCTACATTTTACCAACACAAGTAGCACGGGGACCCCGAGTCGGGTCTGTGTTGTCCCTAATGTGTGTTTCCTGTCTGAGGTGTTGGTTTCTGTATACGTTTCAGGTGTTCGTGGCCAGTCCTCACAAAACACAGCCTATTGTGGAGATTCTGCTAAAAAATCAACCCAAACTCATTGAGTTTCTGAGCAGCTTCCAAAAGGAAAGGACAGACGATGAGCAGTTCAGCGATGAGAAGAACTACCTGATCAAACAGATCCGGGACTTGAAGAAAACCACCCCTTGACCGTCTCAGCCACCCTCCCCACAGTCACCGGCTCATTTGCTCAGTTTGTACAGAAAGTGTCATTTCAAAAAGTAATTGTTCTTGGGAAGGCTTTGGAGGAGGTGCCTGGATTTTCTCAACTCATTGGTCAGGGGAGATGGAATATAAACATTTGAATGAGAAATGATTAACCTAGAGTAACGTATTCATTTGAATCAAGTCTGTGATGATTTATGTGAAATCAGAGCCACTGCATTAGACACTGATAAAAACAGTTTTAACCCTTTGTTGACAAAAAGCAGCAGGGCCGTGGGCTTGGAGGCCCGAGCCCTGGGTCAGTCACCACAGGCCACCGAGTCGAAGCCCAAATGACGGGCATCACTGAGCCCTCAAAGTCAAGTTCTCCGAGGAGAACTGGGGGTGAGGGCAAGAGGCGCAAAACCATTCCACCTGTCTGCACTTGGACATGCGGATTTCTCACGGCGCTGAAAACTCTGACGAAATAAGGTCCATGTTTTCAGTTGTCACACATCTTTGTTCCCTGCCCATTTTAACCATAGCTAACTTCCTAGGGAAGCGCAGCCCTCTCTCCGCTCACTGTCCCGCTCACTGTCCCAAGCTCCGTCCCAGGTCCCAGCGGCTCGCCTCAGCACCCCACTCCTGGCGCACCCCCTGCAGCCTGCAGCCAGGGTAGCTGGGAACCAGCTCGGCCAAAGTAGGACGGGTCAGCAGGGGTCACGGGGACATAGGGGACCCGCGGGTATGACCTGCTCACTTGAGAACTTGGAACAGATAGTGAAGGACCACAGCTTTAGCAGTAGGTACTGCTGTTTCACTCTCACTTCTGGAGCGTTAGGGAATGTTTGGAATATTTCATTCCTAATTGTCACAATGGGAAAATTCTTTTGTGGTGAAAGTGTGTTTTAGAATAGGAACCATTGCATTGGGATGCCTCACATGTACAAAACCATGGGTCCAGTGGGTTAGCCCGCTTTTATAAATAAGGGAACACTGCCATTGGAAGGGCAAATGATTAAATGTGTGAAAAAATTCTCAAAGGACTAAAAGTTATCTTTTCAGTTTATTTTCTAATTAGCTGCCACTCTAATTTCCCATCAAAGCTTTCAGCGAAAAGGTAGAAAACCTACAAAAATGTGGTCTCAAGTATTCTCTTGCGTACTAGTATGATTAAGGACTTAATTTATGTTCTTTAAAAAAGGTATTGGACCAAAAACAACAAAAAAGGTTATGGTTTGTTCTCAGACATCAAGTATATAAAATGAAATTTTAAAGCTGTATTTACAAGACATTAGGGGTATAATGATTAATCTGTATTTTTTCATAATTCTGTTTCCAAATCGTGCATTGTGGCCTTCCGTAAGGACCCTTACTTTGTACCATACTGTGCGCCGTGTTCTTCAGCCAGGTCTTTCTCCACCAGAGAGGGAAGGACGCCTCTCCAGGGGTCCTTCTCCAGGATCAGTGCCCTCTGTAGATTTTGTATCTGGAGAATTAGCTGGCAGGCTTCCCCAGCTCTCGGTAGGGCCAGCGTGGACTCCCGAGGCAGACGGAGTGGGACCCGCGGGACCCCTAGTAGCATCTCTGGCCGACGCCAGTGTGGAGGGTCAGCCCGCAGCCCACTGATGACCTTCATTCTTTCGTCACTGAAATCAGATTATTTTTATAACATTTCCTGACAGTCCAGAGTCTCTTAGAATTTGACTTTTCTGGTTTTGCTTATTTGATTAAAAGAGAAGACTGTAAATGTTAAAAAAGAGAGAGAAGGCTCAGTAACCACTGGAAGTTGATTTGGTTGCTAACACTGTTCCACAACATCTTAGGACACGTGTTTCCATTTGGAAAGCAAGGCCTTGTTATAATTCTTTTTTGATAAATCAAACATTTTATTTCCTCTAGGCTTGAATTAGTTGCTCACTAGCAAGTCCTTCTTCTAGTTCAGTACCCGTCAAATAGAAAACTGGAGCTAAGAGGCAATGAATGAAGTAGCTGGGGTTTTGTGTGATACAAATTTGTAAATTATTACTGGGGAAGGGGGGAGCAAGATGCTCACAGTCAAAATATGTTTGCACAAAATTCGCTGTAAATATTGTGAGAATTGAACTTTGAGAAGGTCCTATTTAATAAACTATTTCAAAACACATTTAAATAAAGACTGACTAAATAAAAAGGCGCACACACTCCGTAGTCAGTTTTGTTCCTTTGCATGTGGCTGGTCTGTGCTCCCGTCCCCACTCCAAACAGGGAGCGCCCAGGGGGAGGGTGGGCTGGCCTTTGGGGGGGTGCTTGGGCCGCCCAGAGGCCCCAGACCATCTCCCCGCACCTGCACTTAGCTCACTCCACAACGCGGTTGCTGTCTGGTTGTCCAAGTGAGGCTGTCACTGCCGGGGCCCCACCTGCCTGGTACCAAATACACACATCAGAGCCAGAGGCGCTCCCATTTTATATCTGAGGAAACTGAGGCTCTGAGCAGTTTAACTCCCATGCTGTCCAGACAGCATGGACTAGACCTGGGATACAAACCCACGGTGGCCTGAAGCCAAACTCTCTTCCTCCTCCCTCGTTCATCCTCCCGACTGGGAACAGGGGAGGTCCAGGGTGTCAGGAAGTACTCCGTGCCCTTCCCCACTGCAGCCCCGGGAGGCTCCTGGGGGATCGGTCCCAGAATGAGCCAGCAGGGAATGAGCTCATGATGTTCTTGGACGAGGCTCTTGGCTAAAGCCAGATATCGGCCAAATGTTAGGATTACCCCTGGAGGAAAGGCCGAGGGGCACATGGCCCTTGTGCAGCATTTCTCAACTGCCAGCCTCCACCTCATCCTTGGCGGCTCTGGGGCCGCATATACGCCAAGGAAGAGCGGGTGAGCTTTTGAAAGCCTCTGTGACTGGCCAAAATGGTTTGTGTGATACAAAGCTGCTTGGAGCCATACTGCAGTCTGGAAAGTACACAAGACCTGGAAGAGATCGTAATAATGTAATAGAAAATGAAATTGGAAAGTCGCTACAATTTTTTTAATGTGAAAAGATAAATGTTTCAAAGTCGATTCACAGATCTTTCTAGTCTACTTATATTAGAGGAAATTTTTATAGTTTTATATATTTTTATATCTTTTACTTTTTTCCTTTGTTTTCTCCAAAACACTATGTTTGGCATGAGATCACCAACTTTTTGTTCATGCTCTTTCAGGAAGGTTTTGGATACCGTAGTGGGGCCTGCAGTTGGACAAAGGTCTGAAACCTATAAAGCTAGATGTGGTCTTCCTAAGAAGATTGGAAAGAGTGAAGATGGATGTGAACAAGGACATAGTTTTGTTTTTGAACTATGAAAAGTGCTTGTGTGTCACTACCATAATGAAGCAAAGGAAATCAGCGCGATAAGCCTGGCTGGCACAAGGCCTCCATCTCCACTTCACAGAGAACACCGAATTACAGAAAGGTTAAGGAACTTGCTCCAGATCAGACAGCCAGCTGCAGAGCCAGGATTTAGGGAAAGGTCTGACCCCAAAGGTCGTATCTTTGGAAACCAGGATGCATACCCAGGCAGCCTCCCTCCCGGCCGACCTGCTCTTCAGCTCTCTACCCCAGGAGAGGCAGACCCTTCCCTCATCATGGCCCCCAAGGAAAAGAGAGAATCCTGAATTTCAGGGCTCAAGGATAACTCAGTAGGAAGACTTCAAAACCTAGATTCATTGAAGGAGGTCAAATTTGTTCTCTTTGGCTGTTTCATGTTTGGAAGATCAAATTAGACCTATAGGATAGGGAACTCAATCTTGAATTTCTCCGCCATTTTGAGCAATCCCTTGTCTCTACACCAGTATTCATTTCAGACTGTAATTCTGTACCTGCTTTTCTTTTCCTGGCTGGCTTTTTCAGGTGGACATAATGTTGGCTTAGATTTCCTGATAGGAGTGGTTGCTGCCCCGTCAGCCATTCTTCCATCTCACATTCATCCGTGGCCCGGTGCCACACGACTGCCAAGAGGCTGCAGTCTGATGGCCGCCCATCTGATTCCTGTCAGGATCTCCTAGTTCCTCCCATGGAGGGAAGTGTATGATGACCAACACTGTAAAATAAAGTCACAAAACCACATAAAAATTTACAAGCCCATTACCATCAATTCAATACTGATTGTAGATTAATCACTGCACTGTGAGCCATCTATATTACTTTAAAAAGCTGTGATCATGGGGGATCTTTAGGGGAACATGTTGTAATACATTAATTTGTCCTTTGGGGAAGTTGGAAAACGAGTTCCCTTAGTTTTAGTCCCAAAATTTAAAGCCCAAAGCAAGGACATCTGGGTGGCTCAGTCGGTTAAGCATCTGCCTTTGTTTAGCTCAGGTCATGATCCCAGGGTACTGGGATCGAGTTCTGCATCGGGCTCCCTGCTCAGCACGGAGCCTGCTTCTCTCTCTGCCTGCCACTCCCCCTGCTTGTACACTCTCTCTCTGACAAATAAATAAAATTTTTAAACATGAGAGACTATGGACTCTGAGAAACAAACTGAGGGCTTCAGAGGGGAGGGGGGTGGGGGAATGGGATAGACTGGTGATGGGTAGTAAGGAGGGCACCTATAGCATGGTGCACTGGGTGTTATACGCAACTAATGAATCATCGAACTTTACATCGGAAACCGGGGATGTACTGTATGGTGACTAACATAATAAAAAATCATTAAAAAAAATCTTTAAAAATAAATAAAGCCCAAAGCAACTAAAATATTTATTTATTCAATCACTTGTTGACTCCTTTAACCCAACATCCATTGATCTAACTCTCCTTACCTTTAGGGGTTGATCAGGGAACAACCACGGAGTGACACACCCACATTGCCAGACTGAAAAGACCTTGCACACTGTCCCTGAGTCTGCAGGGAACGCAAGGCAGGCAAAGCTCTGGACTCCTCCACGTTCCAGAATTCGTCTGACCTCAGGACAGCACAGTTGACAGTGGAGCTCTCCAGGCTGAACCCAGACACAGAGAAGCTGAGGAGGAGGTGCAGGGGGATGTCCCCCAGCCCCCACAGCAAGGTGCGCCGCAACAGCCACTGCGCGGACCTTCCCGGCGTAAACATGGCTGCCACGTGGCTTCCCCTTGCAACCCCGACAACTTGCCCTTGAGACCAGCGCACATTCTTTAGTCCTGGAAACATGTTTCAGCTTCAATAAATCGGCCACGGCAAGCCCACCACTGGGGGAACGGTCTCCACCTCTTCTTACTGTCCTTTCTCTCTCAAAGACCTCTATTTTCCCCTCTTAAATGGCAGGAGAGGTTTGCACAGACTCAGTGGAAGCCCACGGGGTGGGGGTGGCCACCCCTGGACTGAATTCCAGCTCCACTACTGGCTGTGGGATGCTGATAATCGCTGAGCTTCAGTTTCCTGCCCAAAAAGTGAGGCGAAAAAGACGACGTGCCTCACAGGGTGGCTCTGAAGTGAAGGCCCTCACGAACGTCGGCGTCTGCGAGGACCGGCACGGGACGTGCTCCCCTGTTGGCTCCCTCCGCCACCCCGGGGGCTCGCTGCGGGCGGCAGAGGGAATTCGGGGTGCGCGCTCCAGGCGGAGGCAGCCGCAGCGGCACGGCATGTGGCGTGGTCAGAGAGTGACGAGGCGTGTGCCCTGCACATGGTGTGCGGACACGCGGAGGGGGCGGGGAGGGGAGTCTTGAAAGCCACCCTAAGGGTTTAATACCATCATCAAGGCAGCTGTTGCTGACTTAGCGCCTGCTTTGCGTCGGCCCTGCTCTAGATGCTTCATGAGTACTAAACTCAGTCCTCAGAACCCCTGTAGGAGGCACGTGCTCGTTATCCTGATTTTGCAGATGCAGAAACAGAGACACGGAGAGGGTCCCTTGCCCAAGATCGTACAGTGAGCACATGACTAAGCAGGATTCAAACCCAGAACCCAGAGGCAGGAGCTGCAGAACTTGTGAGACATCCAGGACTTAATATTGACCACACCTAGTGCTGTCCGATTTCTAGAAGGTAAGGGTGAGGAAGAGGGTGCCTCACAGGCCCATGGCTGTGGCAACGTGCCCAACCAAGAGGCAGAGTCGCGTGAGAGATGGTGAGGGGAGCTCTGGACAGTTCGGTGTGGAGACTTCCCCAAGAGGAGACGTCCAGGCAGCGGGTGGACAAATGAGTCTGGAGCTCAAGAAAGGTATTGAGTAAGGGAGAGGCGGGGCTAGGTGATCAGGCTCACAGAAATTCCCAAAATGCGGAGGTGTAAGGGAACCAGAGATAAGGGAACAAACCAGACCACCCTGCCCTGGGCATCAGAGGGGGGTCTTTTTTTTTATGACAGTCACCTGTGACCAACAAAGAAAACCAGACCCCAAAGAAGTAAGCCATTAAAGATGTTTCACCAGCCCTTACTCAAACAAAGATGTCACAAGAATGTCAAGGCCGGAAGTTCCCTGGTCAACTCTAAATAAGCGACTGCCAGTGGAGGCCCACGTTGGCAGCCCAGTCGGGACCCCTCTCACTCCTGAGAGCTTTTTCCGTATCTTTGCTTACTAAAATTATCGCTTTACTCCCTCTCCTTTGTCCGCGAGATTCACTCTTGGACTGTGTGAGACAGGAGCCTCGCTCTCCTGCCTCCGTACGGGCCAGTCACTCCGGTCTGGAGGGGGGTTCCTGAAGTCTGCGTGAAGAGGAAGCCGTCCACTCCTTGGTGTAGTTCGGGCCTCAGAACCCACCCAGTCCTTCACCCAGTTTTCGTATGTATTCGGACGTTGTCTGTAGCCGTCTCCTACTTGAAGGCTTTCTCCTCCCTGAAGGCAGAGGCTCAGGGGGAAACCGCCATCTTCCTCCACTGCAGCCTCCTCCTCTGTTCAATGAGGGCTGAGGGCTGCTGGGGCCGCCCCACCACCCCGAGGTCCCTGCTGCCCGACAGCCTGATGTTCTTTCTAGCTGTCCGCCAGACCCACCCATGGCAACACCCATCCGAGTCTGTCTCGTGCAGTAAGCTCTGTTGGCCAGAGCTGGTCACGAAGAGGCTACGTATTCCTCCCGTTACCCTAAACACCAGCTGACATACCTTGGAAAAAATACCACTGAGACAAAAAAGTGGTTGGCCTCCGGCCAGGCCTCACTGTTTCCCCAGCCCCCGCCCTCAAGAGGCCCCGGCCAGGACCCCAGCTTCAGGAGCAGAGGCGAGGCCCTAACTGCAGACTGCTGTTCCTGCTGCGGGGAAGGCGCCTCTGCCTGGTTCGGGCACTGAGCGCGACATTCACGTGGCGGCGACCTGGCCCTGCGGCAAGAATGAGACTCTGCTGCCCAGGGTGTGGGAGGAAGGGGGAGGGCGTGTCTGCCCTTCACCTTGACTGGGGACATTTCTGAGCGAGTGGCTGTTTTCAGTTGTCAGTTTGCTGTGCCTGTCCGCATCCCAGTAGCCCGCAGCCTAAGCAGCCAGGAAACTGGCAGCTAGAGGAGGGGGGCCAGGAAGGGAGGGCCCTTTTCACACTGTCGCTGTCAGGAAAGGCTCAGCATCTGGCCCTGGCCTTGTGGCAGGGAGCTAGGGTCTGCTCTGAGCTGCCTGTGGGGAGGTGGTGAAGAGCGGGTGGGCTGCCTCACTGGAGTGGATCTCCCCGTGTCCCTGCAGTTCCTTCTCTCCCGGGCATCAGGGAGGAGCCTGTGAGTCAACTCACTGTAGAAAGGTCTTCCAGGATGCCCCGAGGCTGGGCCTGTGCAGTTCTCCAATGCAAGCAGGCACAGAGCGCCCTCCCCCAGGCAAAACCCTCCCCACTGTCAGCCCTTCTCTCCCTCCCCGCTCCAGGGAAGGGGGTCAGAAACAGGTGAGACTGTGACCACTGCCTCAACTGGGGGCCAGCAACAAGTTTTTGGTCTGACCCCATTCAGCGGCTACTTGGTCCTTTCCTATTCGTCGTAAAGTTTATCTTATTACCCCTACGTTCATTATAAAACATTTAGGAGATAACGGAAACAAAAAGTAAATAATTAAATTAACACATAATTCACAATGCAGGGCAACAGCTGTCAGCCACACTATCATTTCAGCCTTTTTGGATGCGTAACTTTTGTTTACAAAAACACTATCATGATATGCAACGTAAGAGACAAATTTAAAAAATGGGCAAAGGACTTGAATACATATTTCTCCAAAGAAGATAGACAACTGGCTAGTAAGTACATGCAAAGATTGTCAACATCACTCATCAGGGAAATGCAGATCAAAGCCATAATGAGACACCACTTCACACCCACTAGAATGGCTAGAAGTAAAAAGTCCAATAATAACAGGTGTTGGCGAGGACATGGAGAAACCAGAACCCTCACACACTGCTGGTAGAAATGTAAAATGGTGTCGCTGTTGTGGGAGAGAATCTGGCAGTTTCTTAAGTGATTAAACACAGCTTTCATATGACCCAGCAATTTCACTCTTAGGTATATACCCGTATATATAGATGTATATATAGAGGTATATATAGGTATATACCCATATATATAGAGAGATGGAAACATTTGTGCACACAGAAACTTGCACGCAAATGTCTGTAATAGCCAACAGTTCGAAACAACCCAAATGTCCATCAGCTGACAAAATGAATAAACAACATGTGGGATACCACACAATAAACCATTATTCAACCACAAAAACAAATGAAGGACTGGTACCTGCCACAACATGGACGAACCTTGACAACACTATGTTAACCAAAAGAAGTCAGACATAAAAGATCACACTATATGATTCCATATGATTCCACTCATTAAATCTAAAGAGACAGAAGGACAAGTGGTTACATGAGCAGAGGGCAGGGGGAGGGTTACCGGGACATATGCTAAAGACAGCATTTCTTTTTGAGGTGATGAAAGTGTTCCAAAATGGACTCTGGTGATGACTGCACATATCTTTTTTTTTTTTTTAAAAGATTTTATTTATTTATTCGACAGAGATAGAGACAGCCAGCGAGAGAGGGAACACAAGCAGGGGGAGTGGGAGAGGAAGAAGCAGGCTCACAGCGGAGGAGCCTGATATGGGGCTCGATCCCATAACGCTGGGATCACGCCCTGAGCCGAAGGCAGACACTTAACCGCTGTGCCACCCAGGCGCCCCTGCACATATCTTTAATATACCTAAAAATCACTCTACTGTACATTTTAAAGAGTGAATTGTATGTGAAGTACCTCAACAAAGCTATTAAATTTAAAAATAGAATCAATGATAGATAATTTTGCAGCCTGTTTTTGTTACTTATTAGCTCATGAATGCATACATTATCTCATAAAGTTCTTCATTTTTACTGGCTGTGTAGTATCCCATTGCGGAATTTACCAGACCAATCTCCACTTGGTTCCAGAATATCATTTTTACAAATCATACCACAATGAATATCACTATAACTAATTTTGTACCCATCCATGATTATTTCCTTATAATCGTAAGAAATTCCTAAAGTCAAAGGGTCACGCACCTTTCTGAGATTACTATTACCAATGCCATCGCCACCAGCACTGAAGGACTGCCTTGATTCCAGATCTCCTGTCCTCTTGCTTCTCCCACTGTCTGCTTGGAGAACCTCCGCTCTCTGCTTGGGTCTTTGCTCTTCTTCCCATCACCAAGTTTCCAGGTAGTTCCTGCAGAAAGTGTGTTTCCAGCCATAACATTCCACTTCTCTCTCCACTTTCAACTGCCTCTTGGACTTCACTTTTTTAGACCGAACCATAAACCCCAAAGTCATCATAACTTAAACCAGATGGGTTCACCAAAAACAGATCCCCAACTTCCGTTGATGGCGCTGCCATCTTCTCTGTCTTCTGGACACAAACACGGATGTGATCTTTAATGCTTCCCTTTCCTCCGCCTCCATCGGATAAATCCAGGAGGCCTGTTTGGCTTCCCCAAGCACCACCCTAGAGAACCAGTTGGCCACGAACTGCCTTGAGCAAGCAGGCCTGATCTCCCTGGCTCAAGTCGCTCTTGACTTCAGTCACACACAGGTGTCCACAGCCCCTCCCCGCCCCTGGGCGCCACCTGGCCTCTTCTCTCCACATCGCCCACTGTCACCTGGAATGAAAATACCTTCTCGTGTCCCTCAGGCTGCCCGCTCTGGCTCCCACGTGCACCTCTCCGGGCAAAACTTCTCAAGTCTCTGCACGAGTGGGCCCCCTCCTCACCAGCCACGTACCCAGTCCCCCACGGCACCCCAGCTTCCCCCACTGTCCTGAAAACACGCTTCCCAGGGCCAACCGAGACGTCAGTGTCGCCGAGTCCAAGGGGAGATCGTCTGTCCCCCTGTAACTCACCCTCCGGGCAGCAGGTGACCGGTGGCCTCTTCTCAGAGCCCTGTCCTCTCCTGCTCCAGCATCTCCTTCTCCTGGTCTTCTCCCTCATGTGCCTTCTCAGCTCGGGCTCCTCCACCTCACCCTTCATAGCCGCGCGCAGGGCCCTGTCCTCCCCCCCCCCCCCCTGCCCCCCGGCCTCTCGGACCACTCCTCTCCTGAACACCCCCCCCCCACACACACACCGCCCCTGCGCTCCTCTACCTCTACAACCGTGTGCAAGCCGGTGGCCCCATCGCTGGCCCCAGACCCCTTTTCTCACCTCCAAGCTGGCTAAGCATTCCTGCCTGCTAGCAAACGTCAGGAAGCCAAAGCACAGTTGGGGAGTCCTGCGCGCCCGCTCGCCGCCCCCATCGCTCACACCAGCCGCGCACCAGGTCGTGAGCGGGGCCTCTCCTGAGCTCTCACCCACAGCCGTTCTGGCCGCACTTCTACCTCCGAATCCTGTGCCCCATCGGCGCGCTGCTCTGCGGGGTCCAGCTCACCCCTCACGGCGGCTGCCCTCGCGGATCCGCGCACGTCCGAGGGGAACTTTTCATAGCTCAGACCGGCCCAGGCCCTGCTCTGAGCGCTCAGAGGAAACCCAAAGCCCTTGCCACTGTCCTCCGAGCACCGCGTGCCTGACCTGGCTCCCAGGAGGTCCCAGCAAAGCCACCTGCTTTATCGTTCCTGCCCTGGGCTTTCCCCTTCCAGGCTGTCACCTCCGCCTGGAACTATCTTACTATATTATCTTTTCTGTATGGCAGTGCCTTGACCTGGTTCTTCGTCCCCCAGCTTGAATATCTGCTCTGGGCTTCCCCGAGCGCACGAGGAGCCTGCCACCCGCTTTTCAGGCTGCCTCCCACACCAGATTGCAGTATTCCTGGGGCCAGGCCGTGTCTGTTTTCTTCACAGAAACATCCCCAGGGTCTAGCCCAGTGCCTGGAACACAGTGAGTGCTTAATCGAGATATATATATTATCGATATATATATCGATGTATATTATATGTTATCGATAATATATATATAGATTCATATGTATATATATATGTATATTCATATGTATATGAATCGAGATATATATATAGATATCTATATATCTAATCGATATTTTTGCATGAACAACTGATTCATTCTGTATGAATCACAATTTCACTGGTGTCAGCCTGGGGCACCACTGCTGGGCAGATCCTGCTAACCCTCTGCAAGTCCCGTCCTCTTTCTGCTCAATTCAGTCACATTCTTCTGTCCCCTCCTCTTATGCCCCACAAATATCACCTTTGCTCAAACCCTCATCGCTTCTCATTTTGATCCAACCACCAGCCATCACTCCACACTGATGGGTTCTCCACACTGATGCTGGAGTGATTGTTTAAGGGCACAAACATGATTGTGTCACTCTCCTGCTTACAACCCTCTAAGGCTCCCTATTGCACCTCAGAATTGTTCCAAACGCCCTTCTTGGTTTCATTTCGCCCTGCCAACCTCCTCCTCCTTGCTGGCTGATGCTACAATGTATGCAGTTCCAGTGAGCCATACTCTCCTTCCATGTCCCCTCTATGCTCCCCCAACCCCAATTCCAAATCCCCAAGCGTCCAATAATGCTCAAATCCTAGTTTCGCTCACAAGCTGCACCTGCATCAATTTCTGGGACATGCAGCCATCTGGTGGCTAAAACAAGTAACAGGCCTTACTGTGATCTTCTGCCAGGGCCTTTCTTTTCAATGTGATCTGTTCCTTGAGTAGGATAGAAGTAACACATTGACCAAAAGACTGGATCGACAGGGGTCTGGGAGGGATGCCTAATTAAGCAGGTATAATGAAATTATCAAGGAGTGTGACAGGTTGCAGTAATGGACTAAATCTAATGATGATTAGATTTAAGGAGGATAAATGTGAAGTCCTATACCTGGGTCCAGAAACAAAACTCCAACTCCACACCAGGAAGCACAGGTGTTCAGTCAAGGGTTTCCAGTGACCCTGACACCCCGAGTCTGGCTACATCACCTCTTGCCTGGATTCTTGGAGTACCTTCCTGTCTGGAGTCCTGGGCACTGGTCTCTCCCTAAGCCCATCTGTCTTCCACACGGCCTGCAATCATTCCCTGTGTAAAACCCCCGAGGGCCGCCTGGGGGAGCTGTGAAGCACACACGCACACACTGCTGGAACTTGGAAGAGCTGTGGGGTTGCAAAGAGCTGTCAATACTTCTGCAGTCCCTGAAGTCATGAGAGAGGCTGGGGTCCCTGGAGGAAGGAAAGCAAAACCAGAGGCAAAGAGGGAAGAGAGGAGATCCCCGGGAGGACAGGAGGGAGATGAGAAACACGGGACATGTCATGAAAGCCAAAGAAGTTTCAGAAGCGCAGGATGATTCAGGGCTCTAAAGGCTGCAGGTACCAAGTAATGTTTGGCCATTAGGGGTTGGGAGCTCCTTCCCACAGGGAGAGTAGGGCAGAAAGGTAGCAGTGGTGTGTGGAATAAACAAAAGATGAGGATGTTATGAAAGCTAGTACAGGCTTCCAAGTAATGAGGGAAAGAAAAACAATGGGAAAGGGAAGCCTTTGTTTTCTGAAGGTTGGAGAAATGTATCAGCTAGCCACTGCTGCGTGACAAATCCTTCCAAACTCAGCAAGTTAAATAACACCAATTATCTTTTTCTTGCAAGTCCTTGGGTTGGCTGGGGTCACCTCATCCAGGTAGGGCTGGCTGAGGTGGCTCTGCTCCTTGTGTCTGGTGAGGGCAGAAACTCAAAAGAGCAAGTTCTTGAGGTCTAACATCAGCACTGGCATGATGGCATTTTCATTTCATTCTATTGAACGCAAAATTAAGAGCTGAGAAATATATTCCATCTGTTACTGGGACGAAAGGCAAAGCTATGTGGTAAATGATGTGAATACAAAAAAGGGTAAAAAAATCGGAGCCATGATGCCTGCTACCATGGGAGACAAGCAGAGTTGGAGATGGGAAGAAAGAAGGCATCCAAAATTCCATGAACGCTGGGAAAGTGTGACTGGCACTAAATTTGCAGAAGAACTAGATTCATGTTCTGGCTCTACCAATGACCAGCAGGGCAGCCTTGGGTCAGTCACTGGATCCGAGACTCCATGTCATTCCCTGTAAAGAGGAAGTGATCACCCCTACATCTCGGTGCGAAAATTAAATAAGGTACTATAAAAAGTGCTTTCCTGTGAAGTGCAAACCCACGTACAATGACACAGTAAGTTTCCAGGAGAGGCGGGAGGCGGTCATGGGACAGCAGGAACACAATGGCTACTTTCAGAGACTGAAGAGCATTCATGTAGAAGGGGATGAGACACAAAGAGGTCTGTGTTACAGACCAAGGGCTAATGATGGAAATGAGGGAGTGTGGGGGGGGTGGAGTTAGGTCATAAAAAAATAACATTTTAGTAATGAGTAGAGTTCAAATATGGCTTTAAGAGGTGCTGATTTCTTCACCACTGGGGGGTATGGGGCATTGGAGCAGAGCCCGGCTGACCTGTAATCTTTGGAGGACAGTTGAAGGGGACATGCAGCTATTCATGGGTCGTTGGATCGATCAGCGGTTCTCAGCCAAGGGTGGCCCCCTGCACACACCCCCAGGGGACGTTTGTTGTCCAGATATCTGGATGATTCAAGTGGCATTTGGTGGGTATGGGCCAGGGGCACTAAATCTCAGACAATGCTCAAGATGGTCCTAAATGATGGGAAATGACTGCACTCAACCACCGTCAGTGTCTCTGTTGGTAAACACAGGATGAGGTGACTTCTGAGTGCCAGTCTTGAGGGTCCCAATAAACGCATGCCCCATTTTTAACAGATGTAACCCAGCAAGCCCCCCGACCTGTTCTGCCACAATGCCTCACTGCCCTGAAAAAGTATTGGACTTTAGGAGAATTTTAGACATGATTAAATGAGCACAGTCACAACAGCAAAACATTATAATCCCTTTCAGTAGTAAAATTATAGTCAAAGTTTTCTGAAACAGCCTTCAGTACACCTGATTGTGTAAAGGGCTATGAAAAGATTGTCAGGTACATAACTTGTTGATTATTCTAGCATGTAAAGAGAGCCAACGACTCTGCCTGCACATGAACTTGAAGTTAATGTGCCAACTGAAATAAACAGTACACATTTAATTTACTATCATTTTGCTTGTCACCTAGAACATAAAAGTCTCTTTGGAGATGTCTGCTTTCTTTAAAAAAAAAAAAAAAAAGTCTAGGCAGTTTGAACTAGAACCTCCTTCTTTTTTTCTTCCACATTCACATTTTCTCAATTTGGGGGCTTGGATCAAAGCACTAGATTCAGTAAATATTTGCTTCTGCTGTTGATGGTGTTTCTCTCACTGAGGCATTTTTAAAGAAAGGTCTGACCCTGGGTTCTCTGTCACCCTCCTCTCCCCTCAGCTTATTCAGAGCCCGTGTCACCGAAAGGCAGGGGCGGTTGGCCAGAGGATGGCTGGAGGAGCGTCTTACCCATCCTACAGGTGTCAAACCACCACCGGGCCACTCACGAAGACTTCATAAGAGGAGTTCCCAGAGCAAAGAGACTGCAGAGGTCCCGAAGGCGTCTGATTCTGGCCAATCCCCGGGGATCAAGTAGGCAGAAAGAACTGAGGTTTGTCTGTCACTTTGGTAGCAACCTTAGCCAAGAAAGGTGGAGCTTTCCTGCCCTGTATTCATCTTAAAATATATCCCTCAATGAGGGCATACTGTGGGCATCATTATAGTAGCATGAATGGTGGCTTTCGCCAACATGTTTGAGATCACTTTTTAAACAAGTTTTCAGAAACATACATGTGTGCAGCAAAGCACGAGTGTTATCCAGAAACTTCTCTCAGATTTACCAAAAATTTGGATTTTAGATTTGATTGTCTTCTTAGGAGTCTGTTTGAGATACTCTCTCTCTCTCCCTCTGCCCCTCCCCCCATGCTCTCTCTCTCTCTTAAAAAAATAGATCTTTAAATAAAGTTCTCTTCCCTGACAAAAAAAAAAAGCTTCAATTTTAAGGCACTTCGTTCTGTTATCATTGCTGTAAAAGCTTGAGGGAGGTAAAAACTTCCATCCCAATTAGTAGTCTTGGGGACAGAACTCTGCAGAGCCCAGGACATGTGGCTCAAGTCTCAGCTGGCATCAACTTATGTGATCCGCTCAGTGCCTGTGGTAGACCGTTACTCTCAGGGCCCCCAGTGAACCACGCCTCTGTTCTCATGCCCTGTGCTGACCTCTCTCATGGGGACTCTGGGCCTGGCCACATGACCGGCATTGGTCAGTGAGACCTTAGCAAGCCTGACGTGAGGGGAGGCTGGCTGACCACGAGCACACGGGGCTTGTCCTCTGGGAGCATTCCCCTTCAGAGCCCTAAGCCACCAAGTAACAGGGCCCGACTACCCTGCTGGAGAGACCACGTGGAGAGAGGCCTGGCAAGCCCCCCGCCGTGTCAGCCATCTAAGCCGAGACGCCGGAAATCTGAATGAAGCTGCTCCACCCTCCGCTGTCCCAGTGTCCGGCTCTGCCCAGCTCACAGCTGACCCACTGGTTGTGTGAGGCCACGAGTGACTGCAGCCAGCCCTGCGGGGAGCACAGCTGCCCAGCTGTGTGTCGCCCAAACTCCTGGTCTACAGCAAACTTCTGCGTTTTGTAAAAGAAAACACTTCTTTCCACCTAATACCCCCACAAGCGTATGAGTTCTCCACAGATGACACTCAAGTGTGTAATTTCAGCAGAAACGGTGTCCCTTAATAAGGCCACTTCAGTGTCAAAATGAACCAGGAATGGCAGAATTTCTTGACAACAGAAACACTTGCATCTGAGAGTATAGTTACTTGCATTTTTAATATCATTGTTCTGTCCTTCTAGATGCTTCCCCAAATATTTCCTGGTTACGCATGTGGTATTTTCCAAAACCCTAAACCAATACAACTTTCTGGATCCACCAAGTACAGCTGAGGGCGCCCTCATTAAGCACAGTACCAGAAGTCTGTAAGAAGCAGAGAACGGGAGGGGTATGTGCCTGTTTTTGTCAGGACACTAGTGCTTCTAAATGGATCTTTCTCTCCTTTCTCTTCATGGGTATTTATGTCTGTCTTCCAACTAGAGTGTAAGCTCCACGAGGGCAAGGTGTGTCTCGGTTTGCTCACCACAGCACCAGGCACACAGTAGGCTCTCAGAAATACTTGTCAGTGGGGCGACAAGTCCCTGGGATGTTAAAGAGCCCAGAGAACTACCACTGGTTAGCATCACAGATGAAACCAAGTTGGCCAGAGGTGGTGGCGTGCTACACGGGAGCCTCACTGCTTGTGAGCTTAACATTCTTGCGATTTCCCGGCATTAGACACCCACAGTACCTTTGCGCCTTCTGGTTTAGTTCCTGCTTGCTTTTTTTTTAGAACTCTGGAGATTGGCACATCAGACTGTACAAGGGACTTCAGACTGCCCAAACCACCCCCACGGCCTCCACTAATTGGGATTCCACGCTCTCTGCAGTCTCCTTACTCCACCCGGTGCCCTGGCCACACATCCCAAGCTAAGCATCTTTTTAAAGATTGATTTGGGAGAGAGTGAGAGAGCAAGAAAGCGGGGGGAAGGGCAGAGGGAGAGAGAGAATCCTGAAGCAGACTTCCTGCCAAGCAGGGAGCCCGATGGGGGGCTCCATCCCAGGAACCCAAGACCATGAGCCCAGTGAAACCAAAAGTCGGCCGTCCAACCGACTGAGCCACCCAGGTGGCCCCCACCCAGGCTGAGCTACTTTAGGTGTGGGTGTCAGCATTTGGAGTGATCACAGCTTCTCCTGATTCAACTTGGCCTGGACCCCAATTTCTTGAATGTAGAAGCTTGCAGAAACTCAACTGCCTTAGCATCTAGAGTGGCTGGGAGGGAGGGGGAAGCTTATTCCAGAAAAGTCCTGGCTCATGTCCCTCTGAAAGACGTGTGCTTTCCCTAACAAATTACTTTGTGCTATATCAACAAGGAGCTTCTGTACCAGTATGGACTCCCCTTATTTCTTTCTCCTCCCCCAAAAGCTATATGGGTTTAGAAATAACATTCAGGAAAATTAGAAGCAGTGTTCATGTATCTTAGTGTCACTAAAGATAGAATTTATGTTTATAAAGAAAAGTGTTGGCACAGAAATAAAGCTGACCAAACTGAAAAGATCCGGGGGGCACCTGGGTGGCTCAGTCGGTTGAGTGTCTGCCTTCAGCTCAGGTCATGATCTCAGGGTCCTGGGATCGAGCCCCACGTCAGGCTCCTTTCTCAGTGAAGAGTCTGCTTCTTCCTCTCCCTCTGCGGCTCCTCCTGCTTGTGCTTACTCTCTCTCTGTCAAATGAATAAATAAAATCTTTTAAAAAAGAAAGAAAGAAAAAAAAAAAAGAAAAAACTGAAAAGGTCTGGCAGATAAAGGAAGGCAGGCGAGGTTTGCAGGAACAGCAACTTGCTGGGTTATAGTCATGCTTACAGAAATGAGAGCTATAACTCTATGTGGTAAATTAAAATTAAAAACTGCTAGATATCGGTAGGTATGTATACTCACTAGTCTTGTGAGTTATTTCTATCACCACATGGGGAACTCAAGCTTGACGGTACCACTGTAAAAACAGACGACATTTCACTACTTTTCCATGGTGCATAATCATCACAAATCACTGAAATTCCAAGAATGTGTTGCATACGGAAACTTCACTCAAATGTCTCAGAAACATTGTTTTAAATGCTGTAGCACTCCCTTGCCGATATTTTCCTTTTCGTATCGTGCGTTGTTGTCAACGGGGTTGCGAAGGTAAGTGCTCAGGCTTCAGGGCAAGTCTGGTGCCCAGGGTAGATGGTTGGGAGGTGTGCAGGGTGGGCCAGCCAGGGGCTGGACTGTTCTGGAGCCTGAAGCCACCTCGTGGACCCATTCCAGCACAGATCGGAGTTCAACACTAGGACCAAAATGAGAAATCGGAAATACCTCCAGATGCTACAGGGATGGCGAACAAGATTGGACTCTTTATCCCCAAAGGTTCCTTTTAGAAAATCTTTCTCAGGTACTCCTCATCTCCGTCAAGTCTTAAAACTAGCCCTGGGCGGAAGAACATGCGCTGTTCTAACACAGTATCTTTGGGGCTTATCCCCAAGGAAAAGAGGTAGAATGATGTTATGGGGTGGCTATTTGTACAAACTAATCATGACCTGAACTGAAATCAAGAGTCAGTTGCTTAACCGACTGAGCCACCTAGGTGCCCCAAAAGGCAATTTTTAAATTCAGGAAAATTCCGTAAGGAAAGGGAAAGGAATCCGTGCACAACAGGCCGAGCTAGGATTAGCGTTTACATAGTCATAATAACAGCCAGTACTGATGCAAAACTGTAACAGTATCTAAGATGGAAGAGAGGGAAGTGTGTGGAGAGGGGAGTGAGGGGGAAAGAAAGGTCTTCCATGATGGAAATTCAAAAGACAATGCCTGAAACTGAAAACTAGTAAGGGACAACACAGGCATGTTACTGGGACATATGGAGATAAATGCAAAAGAATCAGCTAAAATACTTCAGCCTGGTTGCCTTTGTGGAGGGGTGATAACATAGGACAGGGAGAGGCCAGTGTTTTGAAGTAAGACTTACAGAGCTATTTATCATTTAAAATGTATAGGTATATTTTACTAAAAAATGACTAAGTTGACAATAATGGGAGTCCTTGAATTTATTACTCTGAAATCAACCAACATGTCAAATGTGTGCTTACATTAGAAACAAAACTTGAGACATTCTTAACTAGTATTTAAGAAATCATTTCACTTCCCAGACTCTCCTGTTTCCAGATTTGGAGAGAGTGCGCTACGCAGATGAGATCTGAGTTCCTTTGAAATTTGAGTGTATTTAGATGCAGTTCATTGAACATAGTAAATACACGTATGGACCAGCTTCTACGTATTTTAATGTCAGAGATTAACATTTTAAATGGGCCTCATTTTCAACAGGTACTTACTAGTGGGGTTTGTTATACTTGGGGACAGGATATCTTACAAAATCAGCCTCAATGATAGAAAAGTTCTGTACGGTATTAAATAGATCCATTGGATTTTTAATGGTCAGCAGTAATTGCACTAAAAATATCAATGACTCTCGGGGCACCTGGCTGGCTCAGTGGGTGCAGCATAAAACTCTTGATGTCAGGGTCATGAGTTCAAGCCCCACATTGGGTGTGGAGCCTACTTAAAAAAAAAAAAAGGAATTAAATTTTTTTTTTCAAGGACTGTAAGATACATGACAAATGCTGATACAAGAAAGGAAAGGCCTACTTGGCCAACCAATAAGAAAACATTTGATCATGCTGAACAGTGTGTTCTATCCTTGCAAAAGGAACCACAGCGTGTATGCCAACTCAGGCCATGTAGCAGGTATGTCAATTTCCTATGCTGGGAGGCAATTACGATAGACTCAGTTCTCTGAGCCTGAGGAAAGCAAGTCAGGTTGGTTCTGTACGACATCCATCTACGGCCAAACCCCACCCCACAAGTGAACTTTTGATTGATGACTAGCCCATCGAGTTGTAACTCTGTCGATTTTCCATTACCTTTTGGCAACAGGTGGAAAAAATTACTGCAGGTTGAGGCTGTCTACAAAATGGTCTGGCTGATTCATGTGGATCAGTCATCTGAAAAACGAACAAACAAAACCAAGCAGAAGCTATAGGTCATAACAGTTTCCCCTCTAAATTAAAACTGGAGAAGTAAGATTGCAAACTGCTTTTGATTTGTCCGCCCTACACCCAAGTTCTTTAAAAGATTTGAAGATGATGCAGTGGGATTTGTCCTCTTTAAATTTTGGTACCTGGCCAAAGAAATGGCGTCAGGTGTCACGGTTATACTAGATGAAATGGTCCTTCCATCTGATACAGTAAGGCGTGTGTAGTAAAATACACACTCCCACTTACTTGATGGCTTAGGTCAGTGGCTTTCAGCTGGGGGTGACTTTATCCCCTAAGGAACACATTTGGTTGTCTTCCGGATGGGGAGTTGCTACTGACACCTAGTGGGTGGAGACCAGGGCTGCAGCTAAATGTTCTGCAGTGCAGGGGACAGCCCTCACAGCGAAGACTCATCTGGCTCAAAATGACAACAGCACCAAGGTTTGGGAAACCTTCATCTATGCTGATTTTCTCGTGTTCAAAACACAAAAGACAAAAATCTAGCAAAGCTAGTACAACTGTTCTAAAATATCAGTAAAGGGTTTTCTGGTACATCACTCAGGTAGGATTTTGAATAACGCATAGCTTTAAACTTGTGCTTAGAGGTAAAGGACACGGGCGACTCTGGAAAATAAAGATTATGCATTCAGTCTGCTGCGGAACAGATTCCTTAAACTTCTCAAAATTCAATGTTCTGATTTTTGACAGTGAAAACTTAATTTCTTCTATTTTAAAAAGTGTCCAAAGCAAATCACACTGTTCCATTGGGGGTGGAGAGCCTAGCACAGGGTTCGGCAGGTAGGTGCTCGGGAGATGAGTAACTGGTAGCACACATCTACGTGTTGGCCTGAGATAACAGAGGCCCAAGTTCCAGAGCCGGTAAGTTACAAAGGTGCCCTGAGCTGTAACCAAGAATCCCTCCTTAGGGTGGAGGAGAAGGCGGCCATCCATAATCCAAGTTAGGACACTTCTTTTCACTCTGTCAGCACAACGGCCACAGTGTAACTAGCAGGCCAGTCTGCTCAACTACAATGAAGTTAGAAAACCCACAAAGATTCTGCGCCAATAAGCTTTCTCTGCTAACCAGAACTGGGTCACCCAGGTTAGAGCAGCTAGTTACCTTTGCCCAATAGGAACAGTATCACAGGCTACGGAGAATGAAGAAATTTGACAGAGGGTAATGAAGGATACGAAACAGACTGGCTCTAAGTCTCTCGTGGAAGCAGGCATAATCGTAGCTCTCTGGGTAATGGTCCGGAGAGGCCTGGCCTTTAAAATAGTGCTGGGCTGGCAGTAAGCATGAATGTTCTTTCAGGAACCCACGGTGTGCCCTTGAAAGCCAATGTAGGAAAGATGTGTGAGGAAAGAAAAATTTTCCCTTTTTCCCTTCAGGGTTCTCTGGCTGGCCTAAGAATTAAACTGACATAAGACAAATTAACACGACAAAAACAAATTTAATTCCGTACAAACAGGAGCGCACAGAAATATGAGACTCAAAGAAGTGACCAAGCAGGCAGCTTTTATACCTTTCAAAAAACAAAGAAACAAGGATTCGTGATGAATTGACAAAGGGGTTTGGGCTTGGGGTAGCAAATTAATGAGGAAGTAACAAAGTGGTTTACACAGGCTTCTCAGTCCTGAATCCCCTCTCTCGGGTGATGAGGGTGCTTTCACCCTCCAGGTGCAGGGAGGGCACCCTTCACACAGGGAATTTATTTCCTGCTTTCGGGGGAGACAAAGGAGTGTCCTTCTTGTAATGGCTATTTCTTAATTTTAATTCAACATAATCCATAGGCCAAAGCGGCATATTCTGGGGTGGCAAATTCCTCCCCCACTCCACGGACCCACCTTTGAAACTGTGAGAAGCTTCAAAATCCAGAAGCTGAGTTGGTAGATTATTCTACTATTTCATTGAATTCATCTCTAAGTCTTGAACATAGCTCAGTTCAGTTAAACAGTTATGTCTCGTTTTACGAGGTGGGGATGTAACTGGGCTCCCCACATTAGGCCTATATTGTGTGAGAAATTAGGTGTTTAATAAGGCATTTCTATGGAAACAAAAGAAAAACAAAGGTTAATGATAGAACAAATTACAAACCAGCTTCTGAGCCCAGGGGCAGCCAGTCAAGAAAATTTCTAGAAGTCAGGGTCAAAGCATCTTTTGTGGTTTGAACGTCTCTGATAATATCCGCAGGTATTCAGGTAAACCTTCTGAGTGGCACACACAGCGGCAGGCACGAAGACTGTCTAAACATGAGTCATTGTGGCCATTTCTCTGAAGTTTGTATCAGGTTGTTCACAGTCAGTTTGCCAGGCTTCGCGGAAAAGGGCAGTTTTTGTTCTTCATGATTCCGAGTCAAAAGTGGGAGAAAATTGGAAAGATTAGTTTGGGCAGCTATAGCCAAATATCAGAGGAAACGAGAATTCAGGATCCAGTGGATCTTTCCAACTTACAGGTGGAAAACAAAACCTCAAAGCTAATTAACAGCACTGGAATCTGATATTTATACAGTGTATTACTGAAACGTAATTTTTCTGTCTCTCAAAGATAATCACAGTAAGACTAATTTGTTTGCAAATTAAATCTAGTTTCAATACATTTGTGCCATTTACGTAAGTGTAGCAAGAATAACAATTGATGAGACAGGCTGTTCTAAATCTGTTTTGCCGGAATTTTTCATAAGGAATCTCAGATGGAACTCCTAAAAGCCTCTCAAGGGTAGGAAGCCTAGCCAAGGACTTTCCATCAGACTTCACCTGCAATACCTATAAATCAGGGTGAATTCCTCTCTTCTCAAGGTCCCCAAAATATCCTGAGGTTCCTGAGCCTGCCAGGAAGTGACCTTCCGCACTCACCTAGTAAGGCTGCTAGGAACCCTGTCAGCGAGGTACTAGACCTCCTTTTCCAAGGCGCTTTATTGTTTATTGGCTCCATAAAGTCAACCTTCGTTTCTTCAAGTTGTCTGGTCACATCTGAGTCTACGTATCTCTCTCAAATATGACATTCCAGTCAAAGCTTCAGTAACGTAACCAATGTTTCCACTCCGGCTCATTATAAGAACAGATTCATACTGAACTTAAGCAAATAACTGTATTTCCATAAAAATAAGAATACTCACTAACAGTTTTTAAATTTTGGAGGCATGAAGTAGGGAGAAAAAGTAATTGTTTCAATTCTGCTTATAAAGGAGCAATTAAACAAATTGCTATAAATCATAGGTAACTTAAGAGAAAAAAGTTTTCTGTACATCTGGAAAAACCAAACATTAAAAAAAAAAAAAAAGCATGTCCAAACAAAAAAAATCATAAAAAATTACGATCATCTTCCTCAGTTCATTCAGTCCCGTGTTCATTCAGTCCCACGTAATTAATATTTGTTCTGTTTGATTCCAGTTTTTCTGTTAGTTCTGGAAATTCTTACCCAGTTCAGTTGGATTCTCTTAGTTATCAGAAGCCTGTATTCTACAATACTTGTTAGAGTCCATTCATGAATTTCCTTGAAAATGAAGCACTTTTGCAGGAAAACTTCTACAAAAGCATCCAAGTGAAACAATAACTGTCTGTAGATGATAAAGACTTAAAAATGGCTATAAAGATCTGATAGTTCATTACAATGCAATTGATAAGATCTGATTATACCTGGGATATACACCATTTTAAGATAATAACTAGGATTACAGTGAGAACGTTATCCTGGAATCTGATTTCTAGGAATTTCATATAATTTCTGGAACACTTAAAACAGATAGATACTACACAAATGCAACATAAAGAAATCTTGATATTTCTTATTTGACAACCTTCCCAAGTAATTTAGCATATCACATAAACCAATTCATTTAGCATCTCTTTTATAAAGAAAGAAAATAAATCTTTTCAGACGTTCTAGGGACCCTCTGGAAAATTCCAACTTATTTTCCTGGTCAAAGAACTTTATTTAGAAATTGATTTTGAAAAGTATGTCAAAAGTATCAAAAGATTGGGACACTTGACTAAATAGGATCACAGATAATTTGAAATAATATTTAATTATCTATTTCACCAAGTGACAAAAGATTTTAAAGGCAAATACAAAAGGTTATATAGTTTTAAGTAAAATTCAGCTCTTAATGTTAAGACTCAGTTAAATCATCAAAGATCTGATAAAGACAACATGAAGCACAGGAAATTACTTAAATAAAACATAATATCTTTGCTTCCCAGGCAGATTACTGAAAAGGTAAACAAGACCATTCATAATATCTTATCAAGAGCAGACTAATAGCCCAAGAAAACTTTGTCCTTTTAGCAAATGAAAGAAAATTACAGTAGCAAGCTATTAAAACGAAAACCAAGTTTATTATTTTTAAAAACCGTTATAACAATTCAATTTTTAGCCAACGTGACTACAAAAGGTAAACTTTTCTCTCTCCTTCCTTCCTTCCTCTCTTTCTCTTTTTCTTTTCCCAAACCTCTATGTCCTTAGTTTGTCCTTTAGTTTTCTTTTTTCCATTAGGTAGTGACCATTCTGAAATAACCAGTTTTACTTTAGGACAAAATTTACTTTCTTTTCCCTTAACTAAAATACATCTCCCTACCTCATACCTTTTCTTAGCTAAAAACACATCCTGGTTTCCCTGTAACACAGAGTTGTTGTTCTTCTTAGTTCTAGTAGTTTTAATTACATATATTAGAAGCTTCCTATAGTTGCATTCACAGGGTGGTTCTCAACCTCCAAGGTCATCAGAAGCACCTGGAGAGCTGTGACAACACAGATTGCTGGGTCCCACGCCCAGTTTCTGATTCAATAGGTCTCAGGGGGATCCTAAGAATTTGCATCTCTAACAAGTCCCCAGGTAATCCTAATGTTGCTGGTCCAGGGACCCCACTCTGAGAATCAGTCTCTATTGCTCGGTTACATGCTTCTGTCTTCCGCCAAACTGTGAGCTTCTTGAGATGAGGGAGCATTTCTTACACATCTCACCTCCAGGGTCTAGCCAGTGTCCAGTAGTCATTCCATCAATCAACAAATACTTATTGAATGCCTATTAAGTGCCAGGCACTATCACAGGCACTGGATTCATCAGCTTAAAAAATTTGTATTTTTATATATATATAAAATTTATATATGTATAATTTATATGTATATGTATATATAAATATATGTATATAAATATGTGTGTGTATATATTCATATATATATAAAGCCCTCATAGAGCCTTCCTCTGGTACTACATAGGAAATTCTCAATAAATGTTGAAGACTGACCAGCTCGAAAGAAGGAAATATGGCATTATCACGAACATTTTCATAGTGCTTGGAAATATCAATTTTCCCACTTCCTAGTCCTAGTTTTCTCCATTTTATGTTTCTCCCTTCTGATATCCCCCTCAACGTCCATAAATAAACCTGATAATACCAGGCTTTTGGGTCTTAAGAAATATTTGCTGACTGATTTATAAAATATTTGATGTGGATGACATAGTGGTAAGAAACAACAATTCTAACGTGAATTTAAGCTTGTATAAATTATATATTGGAGCAACTGGGAGGACGTAAGCAAATCTCAGCATTTCCATATTGATAAATATTTTAGAATACCTTAACTACTCGTTTTCAAATTAGCCTTAGTTATCTCTCAGGTATCTTTCCTCCCCTCTCAATATTTATGGCTGTGACCGCCTGGTATGAGGACTTTGAACTCCCAGTGGACCCAAGCAGGCTGCTATACAAATAGGGACGTCGGCCAACGTTTGGATTGCCCTGTGTACGATTCTGAGAAATGGGCGGGAGGCCTTGTGAGGCCATGTGGTGCTGTGGAAGGGTTGGGAACAACAGCAGAAGCAAATGTGATTATCTCTACACAGCCAAGACACGTGCCCTGCAGGATGTCCCATCCAGGCGTGTGGGCCACAGGCTATGCATTCCCTCCCTAACTCTAGGAAAGTGCAAAACACGTTCCTTCATCTTTGGACTAATTTTCTAAAAGTTTCTTAGGAAATAAAAATGAGAGGTCTCACAAATAGCAATTTGGAATGTAAAGGAACTGATCATAATGTTTACTTGAGATTTTCAGTATTCTTAAGGTTTATGAATTTTTTTAAATTAATTAATTTATTTATTTGACAGAGATAGAGATAGCCAGCGAGAGAGGGAACACAAGCAGGGGGAGTGGGAGAGGAAGAAGCAGGCTCATAGTGGAGAAGCCTGATGTGGGGCTCGATCCCATAACGCCGGGATCACGCCCTGAGCCGAAGGCAGACGCTTAACCGCTGTGCCACCCAGGCGCCCCATGGTTTATGAATATTTTTAAAAGATCTTCTGTTGAAAGCCATGAGACACTCTGTTAACTGTATGAAGGGAAAAATGGGCAGCATTTAAGAATGGAATTTGACAAAGGGCAGTTTCAATATTCCAGGCTAAAATATTTCTTCCCCGTTAACATTATAAGCAAATTCGGTGTTGCCAGTGATTTCAAGGGTCAGTGATATCAAACGGCTATACTGCCTCAGAACAATATTCCCTTTCCACTGCTACCCCAAATCAGTGACTTAACACCCTAGTCCAGCAAATCATTGTTATTTCTACGTAGTGAAAAATTTTTTAAAAAATTAATAATGTTGTTAGGAATATACTTTTATAATGGGGATCAGGTATACCACCTTCATTTTTTATGATTCAATCCTAATTAACTGCTGATTACTAAAAAGCTTTAGGTATAAATGTGAGCTTTTGGTGAGCCATCCACTGACTGAAAAATGGCCAGGTCATCATTTATTTCCCTGGAGCAGTTTACTAATTATCACCTTCACAATCTGAAGGAATTCATATTTCTTTCTTTTTTTTTTTTTTAAAGATTTTATTTATTTATTCGACAGAGATAGAGACAGCCAGCGAGAGAGGGAACACAGGCAGGGGGAGTGGGAGAGGAAGAAGCAGGCTCGTAGCGGAGGAGCCTGATGTGGGGCTCGATCCCAGGAACCTGGGATCACGCCCTGAGCCGAAGGCAGACGCTTAACGCCTGCGCCACCCGGGCGCCCCGGAATTCATATTTCTTAAAAGGTGTATAATTCTCTACGGAAATGTGACCTGTAATGAACCAGCCCCTTACAAAAAAAACCCCCAAAAACAAAAAACTGGCTAATATAAAGCTAAGACAAAAAGAAATTAACCTCTACAGGTGATTAAATTTGTCTCATTAAATCATTGCTACCTCATTTAATGTAATAAAAGAACATACCACCATATTCTGGAAAACACACAAATCTAAAATAAAAATATTCTCATTAACATCATCCATATGGTAATAATAAATTAGCGTCCTTAAAATTTGTCTCAGTTATTCACAAAATCCACCCGTATTTTCTGAGTTAACAAGGCTGAATTTTAAAAGTGCAATACAAATTCTCCAGGCCTCGCTCCAGTTCAGACAGGACTTCTTAGTGGTTTCCAAGACACAGCTTCTTGTTCTGGTGTTGTTCTTCGCCCGGAGGTAAGGGTCTCAACACACCATCTAGTGTTCAAGCATAACTTCACGTCAGGAAAACTTCAAACACACGGCTATTACAGTCAGAGCGGTTGTAAGGACAAAACAGTGCTGAAGTTAAAAAGGAACACTCATTTTATTTTAGCCTCAAATTCTCAACTGTCGAAGGACAGGTACTAGATAACACTCAGGCAGTACAGTGTCTGCCCTGTTCAGTGGATTCACTCAACTCTGAAATCTCTACTTTAAAAGGGCAAATTAATGATACATGAATTCTATCGCAAAAAAAGCTGTTACAAAATTGAGAAAGAGATAGGACGATTTTTTGTTGATTTAAAACATTTGTTCAAAAATACATACAAAACATGACCTTGCAGTTCAGCAAACAGTCACAAAGCAAACCTACATTTGACCATCACCCAGGTCAATAATGAAAAAAACACGGCCAGCAAAGCAGAAGCCTTCCTCTTGCCCCCTCCCTATCACAACCTCTCCTTCCAATCTCGGGACTGCTAAGGGCAGCATGTCTTCCTTTCCTTAGTGATCTAGGAACACTAAGTCCTGGATACACGTCCTTTATTGATTGTAAGTGGCGAATAGCTCCTATTCTATGGCTCGCCTTTGTACTCTTTCAATGATATCTTTTGATGACCAGATGTTCTTAATTTTAACATAGATAAATTAATCCATCTCTGTATGGTTAGTGCTCATTGTGTCCTTTCCCGAAGAGCAGGGAATTATTAATTGACCCCCTCAAACACTGTTACTGAAAACACATTCTTTAAACAGATCCATATATATTTTTCGTTCTATTTTTTCACCTTTTTTCTCTGATTATTTTTTTTCAAAAGATGGAGTGGATAGGTATTTTTTTCCAGACTGCAAATAAAAAATATACTACTTGAATAAATAAAGCTAAATTCAGAACACAAAAAAATCAAGGTATTTACAATAGAAACTATAGAATAGAAATTATTTTCGTAAAGACCTCTTCATTTCCTGATTTTTCAGGGAAATCAAATCATTGTTATTATCAAAAACTTTTTACTTATTATACTAAACTTCCATTTATCTAGAATCCAAGCAGATAGATAACATAGCTTGTATTTAACTATAATACTGTGGGGGTGCCTGGATGGGGAAGTCAGTTGAGCCACGGGTTTCTGCTTGGGTCATGATTACAGGGTCATGAGACTGAGCCCCACGCAGGGCTCTGCACTCAGCACGGAGTTTGTTTAAGACTCTCTCTCCCTCTCCCTCTAGTCCTTCCTCCTTCCTCTCCCCACCACCATGCTCTCTGTCAAATAAATAAATATATCTCTAAAGATAATACTGTGTAGCAATAACTAATGTTCAAAATTATTTACCCAAGGGATTGCAAGATCTCCCAAGATGACATTACATTAAAAATATCTGTTAATATGCAAATAATAAAACTGTGAAGACTAGTAATTTTATGATAGCTGTGATGACTTTAGTTAGATTATTCAAATAACCAGAGGATTTCCATTCTCTGACCAATCTCTACAAACGTGCTTTTACTCAAATAAAAATGTATACGTCCTCTAATTTGGCCCTCCAGCCCCCTGTATATTAGACACATTTTCCCTTTCCAACTGTCCAACAAGCTTTAGTTTGGTATAGAAGAGCATGGTTGTTTAGTGTCTCATAGAATGACATGTAATTTATATATTCAATTTGTACATGATTATTTGCATTAAACTGCAGATTCTGTAAGACTGACTACAAACCAGCACTTTCCATTGAACCTGGCATATGGTAGATACACAATGTTTGTGAACAAACTGAATGGCGAAAACGCAGCCTTTGAAGAAGGAACGTGCTCTATCTACAACGACAACAGTTCCCAACACCTGAGTATCAAAACTCGCCATGTACCCTTTCTTCTCAACGACAAAGTGAAGCTTAATGAGAGACTTTTAAATACTTACTCTCTTTGCTTTCAGGCTCATTTTGTTCACCAGCGCAAGTTCCTGATGGATTCAGCTGCCACTGCAAAATGGCACAAACCTTTTATATGTGTGCTTAAGAACAACTGAGTAACTAGCATCTCCGCACCCTGCTGCCAAATATCAAAACATTTTTTTAAGGGGCGCTTGGGTAGCGCAGTCGTTAAGCGTCTGCCTTCAGCTCAGGGAGTGATCCCGGCGTTCTGGGTTCGAGCCCCACATCAGGCTCCTCCGCTGGGAGCCTGCTTCTTCCTCTCCCATTCCCCCTGCTTGTGTTCCCTCTCTCGCTGGCTGTCTCTGTCACATAAATAAATAAAATCTAAAAAAAAAAATTTTTTTTAAATATAAGGAAAGAGAGTTAGCGTGTTCATATCAACCCTGAATGATGACTTCTGGGATCAGAATCAATATTCTTAGATAAGGAAGGAACTTTAAAATCCTTTACCTTCATTTTAGAAGTAAGGAAGTGGAAGACCAGCAAAGCGTAATGACTTGCCCAGGGTTACACACTGAGGGCAGCAAGAGAATGAAAACCTGAGTCTGCCCGTGCTCAACACTATAGAATTTCCGCCATTCCACATCCCATCTCCAGGTCCTACAGCATCTTATAATAGCTACAGAAGGCCTAGATATTAAAGAATGAAAATGTGACCAAGATTATCTTGCCTTTTAATACAGTTCTATCACTCCAGAGATCATATCACATCTCCTCTGACTTCAGTTTTCCATTGCAACTATTCAGAAGGAAACAAGGAAGCCTGCGGGTTCTCAGATAGTACCAAGAAGCCTGGAACAGCTGAGAAGAAAAACTGAGTGTACTCAGTACCTCATGGCACAGCTCTTCCTTTCTCACTTGGCTAGAAGTCCCCATCGTCAGAATCTCTAACGACTTGACCAAAAAGGCCTCATCAGGGCACTATCTCTAGAGAGGCACAATTCAGTGTGCAGTACCCAGAGCCTCTTCCATAAGCACCAGTGAGGTCAACAGATCAGCTAGCTAATATCATGATCCTTGGAGGGAATAAGATACCAGACAAACATTTTGGCATGTGTAAAAAAGTCTTGGGAAAGGGAGGACATCTAGGACTGGTTGGTCGCCTATAGAAATGGGATGGTTAGGGCTAGCACCAGGAAATAAAGGATTTATAAGGGGTGGGAAACTGTATATGAACTTAAAAAAAAAGGCATGTTTCAAAACATGTCAAACCACTAAAATTTATTAATTTGGGCAAGGTAAAAACTAATTACCCTGAATGTATATTTAAGGATAATCATAAAAAGACTGTTTCTAACTGTGAGAAACTTAGAAGCTATTTAGGTGCCTCACAACAGGGGAATAAAAATAAGTCATATTTATAAAATGGAATACTGTTGAATCATTAAACATTATTTTTGAAGAATTATTAATGACACAGAAAATATAGCAACATGTTAACAGCAGTGTCTATGAGTTGTCAGAGAGTATCTGTTCTTTTTTATGTTCCCAGTCCTCTACAATGAGCATATATTACTTTTAAAATAAAAAAAAGTAGTATGACCTAATAGAGAAAAATCTACATGTATTAAATAGAAAAAATTTCTGAATAAATGGACATGGGCCTACACTGGTAAAATCTGTTCTTGAAAATACTGTTGCTTAGCCCTGACCTAGTCTGCAACAATCCCACAGAACAGAACTGATTATCTCAAGGTATATGGTAACACCTCAAAGAGAAAAGTAAAACTTTTTCAAACAAAATTAATTTCAATTTGCTTTAATCTTAAAAATATCATTTTTGGGGGGGTGCCTGGGTGGCTCAGTCAGTTAAATGTCTACCTTCGGTTCAGGTCATGATCCCAGGGTCCTGGGATCGAGCCCCGCATCGGGCTCCTTGCTCAGTGAGAGCCTGCTTCTCCCTCGCCCTCTGCCTGCTGCTCCCTCTGCTTGTACTCTGTCAAGTAAATAAATAAAATCTTTAAAAAATATACCACTTTTTGGACACTCCTATACTTTGGACAGGTCTTGGCCCAACTCTGCTCAGGGGACTTACTCCCTCTGTTTCTGTCACCGTATCTCCCCTTCTTCTGATCTCTTCATGCTCTTTACAGTGGCAAAGCTACTCAACTCCACCAGTAAGCAACAAAGCTCAGAATTCACTTAATCTGTCGGTCACAGTCCTGAAGAGCAAGATCATTCAATCTTTACGGACAGAAAGTGAAAAACCTATTTTTTCCCACTCCTCAGGAAGAATGAAGACACAGAAAACAAACATACAGAACTGGAGGTTTCCCTTTGACTAGCTGGGTGTAAGCTTCGTTCACTTTTACAAAAGAGGCACCTCTCTCCGCTCTCCTTTCTTTCAGGGCCCTCTTTTTCTTTTAAAAATCATGATAAACTTTAAGTAAAACTGGAAATAAAAAACCAAAAATAAATGACAAAAATAGAAAGGGTGAATATTTATGATACTTCACACACACAGAAACTAGACAATACGCTTTATGGTTTTAAACTTTTAAACGTAAGTTATAAATGTAAATATATAAGTGTATGTATACGTATACAGAGAGAGTTTAAAAAATATCTTTTTGGTGCCTGATATGTTCCAGCCACTCTGGACTCAAACCAGGAATGTAAACCGGAATTTTTTTTTTAATTAATTTATTTATTTTGGAGAGAGAGAGAGAACAGGTGGGGAGGGACACAGGGAGAGAATCGCAGATTCCCGGCTGAGGGCAGACCCCATAATGGGGCTCAATCTCATGACCCTGAGATCATGACCTGAGCCAAAATCAAGAGTCGGTCGCTTAACCAACTGAGCCACCCAGGCACCCCTGTAAACTTGAAATTTATAAACGTTATATTATATGCCTTTTATACCCACTGCAAATTCTTGTATATAAGTGTTACATTAAATGCCAGAGTTATTATTAAAAAGCAGCATATGATTCTGGGCAGGATCCTTTTTCTCTGTAGAACACTGGGACAACTGGTGAACTTTGACTGGCACCTATGGATTAAATGGCAGTAATGTATCAATGATAATCTCTTGAATTTTGTGGCTGTATTATGGTTTTGTAGGAAAAGCTACTGCTTGAGGAAATACATAATAAACTATTTGAGAGTGATCTCGTTATCATGTCAACAAGCTACTCTCAAAGGTTTCTGGGGGAAAAAAGTTCTTTGTAGCATCTTTGTAACTTTTCTGTAGGTTTGAGGTTTTTTTCTAAAAAGAAGTTTTTTAAAAACCTACATAGTGAAATAGTTAAAGTTCTAAGTTTTCCATGAACTATCTCAGTTTTTTTTGAAATATCAAATATTAAATCCCTTCTTTTTCTGATTTTTCCCATGAGAAATATGTGTCGTGAGTGCACGTGTGCACGTGTGTGTGTGTGTGTATGTGTTCCTGTCTTTTGGGTAATCCTAAACTATTTTCACCTCTATTTACCACCCAAACCAGAAGGGCGAGGGAAGAGGTGGGTCAGGGATTTTTTTGTTGTTGTGTTAGCCACCAGATGGCACCAAAGGGACCATTAATTCAAGATCTGTAAGGTCAAGAATATGCAACTCTAGAATTCATTAACACAGAGATTTTAAGCTGAACATTTGTAATTAGGTGAGTGCTTGCACATAAAAATAAACTCAGTGATAATAGTTTATTGGAACTCTTTAAAAAAGTGTGGGAATCACTAATATAAAATATTCAGCAAGGTACCTAACAATATAATAGAAAGTATACTTGAAAAAAATGTGTATCTACTTACAGTAAATTTGCTAACACCCTCAAGTTCCCCAAATCTCATGTAAGAGATGTCTGCCTTCTTTTTTCCAACATCTACATCCCCGGCATAGATCTGTTTTATGCCTGCACCTTTAATTAGAGGTACACACTCATCACATGGGCACTTTGTGACAAAAATCATACTTCTTTCTTCTGGTTTTATTTCTTGACACCTACAAAAAATTTATAAATATTAGAAAGGTAGCTTCCAAAAGGGGAGTTATACTTAAGGAAATCCTTAAATACTAAAATTGAGTGATTTTTAAACAGATTTACATTATAAACAATAATAAACTTTAATCTTGCCGAATCAGTGAATGTACAAAATATATAAACTCATAAAATGTTAATATATAATCTGAACATGACGATCATTATAATTAAAATTCATTTATTTATTCTAAGCAATTGGTAAGATGTTCGGTATTAGATTATAAATAAAAATGGGAAAAGACAGACACTGAAAGAGAGAGGGAGGGAAGGAGAGCAAGAACAATGCTTTCTACTTTAAGAGCTTTGTAATGCCACAGTTAGGGGCTAGAACTAACATCCTCCTTATGAGTTTACCATGAGAGAGTAGACATTAGCTCATCATAGGAGCCCCAAATCTGACCCTTATCTAGTACCTACTGGATATTTAATAAATGCTTGTTAAATTGATAAATTAATAATAAAATTCTGCTTTGAGTTACAGTTCCTTTACCTCCCCCCTGAGACAGGATACTTTACTTCAACAAACATTTGGCTTTGACAGATTCATGCCTCCATACAAACGAAGCAAGTAAATCTGTAACGAAGAGCACAAGGACCAGAAGAGAGGAATTGTTTGCTGGGGGAGTTCAAGACTAAGGAATGCTCTCATCTGAGGCTACAGGGGTGGCATTGCTGGTTCTGTGGTTTCCACTGCTCTCAGTCAGCTATCTTACACCACGGCCAGCCTTCCAGATCCATCTCCCTTGTTCAGACTCATTCTCTTTGCCTAGACCCAGGCAACAGAATTTTATGCATCTGGTCTATTTAAACAATATGCCTACACGGTGGTCTTGAAGCATCTGGTGCTATTCCCGAAGCAAGAATGGCTTCCCTTCAAGTAAGCATCTCTAATTGCTACAATCCTACTAGGCCTTCAAACCTCAGCTCAAATGCCCGTTCCTCCTTATAGCCTTCCCCTCTCGCTCCCCCTCCATCCGCAGAAGTCCCTGAATTTCCAGGACTTTGTGTTGGCCTTTCCCAGAGAACCCATCATCTTAGCTTGACTGCTCCTCAAGGACAAAAGCCATGTCTTAGTTTTGAATCCCCTCAGATCACTCCCTTAACGGTGAAGGCTGAGAGATGTTTGTGGAAATGATCTAGATTAATATCAGAAGGGAGGTAATGCCAGTTACAATCCCCGACAAAACCATGTTAAAGCAATTTGGTTCATAATAAAATCTATATATTCATAAGTATATGTGCTCTAGATTTAGAAAATAAAGGACATCTTACAATTCGGAAATATGGAAGACCCTAATGACAATCTTCAAGCAGTTTTATATTGCAGACAAGGAAGACAAGAAAAAAAAATGGGCTCATTCAACAAATTTGAAGGACTGGAGGACCTCTGACAATGGCCTCAGGTCAGGCAGCAAACACCAGATGTAACCAAAATTATACTTCTGAAAAGAACATTTCTTAGAATTAAAAAAAAAAAAAGGAAATAAATTAAGCTAAAAGAAAACTAATTTCAACTAACCCTTGCCAGGGTTTAACTTTGCTAGGTTTTCAAGAAAAGACATGCAAAAGAATTTCATACCTAAATGTCAAGGCATTCTGCTCCGCATGTACAATGTATCTGAATTTCCTTATTTCTCTGTCTTTCTGTTTGTCATCCATGTGTGGGAAGTCAGCATACTCGGATCCAACGGGAAAAGCATTGTAACCGCATCCTATGAAGTACATCGCGCCTGTTCCATCACAACTTCTCTGTGATAGTGAGCAAACCAACAAAGGTGAGCTGTCAACATTCTAAAAAAAGGCACCTGGCAGTGTATTTTAAAGCCTCGTATCACACTGTATATAACGAATTCTATTTTCCATGACCAAAAGACAAACAAACAAACAAACAAAAAACAATCTTACATCCTCCTACTGCAGTATGGTCTTGTCCAAGCTAAATTTCAAGAAGGCTGATCATTTCTAATATATAATCTCAAGTCCTTGGTTTTAGTTGTTAATTAAACACTAGCTTGTTTAATTCACAAATTATTTCACTTGATTCAGACATTTCTCCCCAAATAGGTTATAAGATCCTAGAGAATAGAAACCATGTTTTATGCCTCTCTTCTGTGCCTTAAAGTACACCTGTTAGAGTGTTCCATACATAACAGGTCCTCAGTAAGTAATTGTTGATTTCGTATATGCTGTTCTACTGGTTAACAAGTCAGAAATTCTAAAAACATTTTGAACAGTTTCTACTGTTGAACTAAAAATATGCTATTGTGATACAGTTGAAAAATAAAAAAAAATGTGCTTTCCTTTTTAAAAAATTTTTAAAAGATTTTATTTACTTATTTGAGAGAGATACAGAGAGTGAGAGAGCGTGAGCATGAGCGGGGGTAGGGGCAGTGGGAGAGCTGAGCAAGGAGCCAGATGTGGGCTCGATCTCAGGACCCTGGGATCATGACCCAAGCTGACACCCAACCGACTGAGCCACCCATGTGCCCCCCCTTCCAAAAATGTACTTTCCTTTAATCTTCATATTTATTGAGCCTCTACTGTGCATATATATATATATATGTTATATACATATAATATATATATTTATAATGGAACCTTTTACTTAAGTGGCTCTTTTTTATTTCTCACAGTCATTGGCATATTACATATAATATGAATGCTTTATCAGTTACTAGAGTGAAATATTTTACAAATCATAGGTGTTTATAATAATTTGGAATATGGTATAAATCTCAGTAAATTTCAATATATTATAACTATTCATGTGATAGTTTCAACAGACTCATTAGTATGGCAGCTTGATAAAAATCATTGTTATGATGAGCCAACAAAAGCTTACAAGTAAAATGTTATGTCACTAGTAATAATAATAAATTATTCTTGAGCGTTTACTACATGTCAAACATCATGCTGAGTTTTATATGTATTATTTCATTTAATCAACCCTCACAACAACCTATTTGATAGTAGTACTATTAGTTTTTCCATTTTATGGATAAGGAAACAGAGGCCCAGAGAGATTAAACTTATCTAGGGTCACAATGCTAGCAATTCAATAGCCAGAATTGAAGCCCAGGTTACTGGACTCCAAACCCATGTCTTTCCACTTTACCATGCTACCCACTAGAGATAGCTTGACTGGAAACTTAAATTCTTACCAGCACTTGAGAACAAGATGTCAAGCCAAAGGCTGCTGGGCATTCATATAAACACAAATGAGAGTTCCAACCATAGGCCAGGCACTGTGCTAGGTGCCAGGAATACAGCTGTAAACAAGACAGAGAATCCTTGCCCTCATGAACCTTATAATCTGGAGATAAGACATTGTGCACATAATTTCAACTGTGATGAGTGTCAGAAAAAAGTTGCACAGAATGCTATGGGAGTTTTTGGTGGAGGAACCTATTCTGATAGGTAGTAATAGTTGGGGTAGAGATGAGTCAAGAGATCTTTTGAAGGTAGAATTCACAGCACTCGGTGATTGATTATATGTGTGTAGTAACAGGGAATGGCATGGTGACCACTGATGAAGGAATAGGTTAGCAGAGAAGATACGAGATTGTTGGCTAGGTTGTACTTGAGGCAATTATGATACATCCAGGGAAATAGTCAAATTACTTGATATAAAGTCTAGTGAGGCAAAACCTAGGCTCCTTACTCATCTTTGAGTCAGCCTTATCGTTACTAAGTGTCTCTTGATTCCATGCCCTTCCAACCCACCCCCACAACTCCAAGTCCTCATACACCTCCGTTTTATTAACTCCCTACTTGCTGTGCAGCCCCACTTCATTCCCCTTACAATGTAAATCTGATCAAATCATTTTCCCCTTAAAATATTCTTGGATTGCGCTGTCCAATACAGGAGCCACTGGCCACACGTGATTAGTCTGAATTGAGAGGTGCTATGTGTGTAAACTACACATAGGATATGGAGAGTTAATACTCCCCCAAAATGCAGAATATTTTATCAATAGCTTTTATATTGATTACATGCTGAAATAATATTTCTGGACATTTGAGTAAATAAAATATATTCTTAAAATTAACTCACCTGTTTCTTTTTATTTTTTTAATGTGGCTCCTAGAAAATTTAAAATTATGTGTGTGACTTGCCTTTTATTTCTACTGGTTGGCACTAGAGTATCCCACTGTTGAAAAGATAAAGTCCAAACTCTTTACGTGGCATACAACTGTCTTCATGGGCCAGTCTGATGCTTTGCCATTCTGCTCTAGAGCATATTACAGTACGCACAGTACAGCACATACCGTACACCAAATCGCTTGAATTTTCCCACATTCTCTCTCGCACCCTCTACCTCTGCATGTTATCGTCCCAGTCATACTAATTTACTCTGCCTGATGCCTTCCTACGCATTCTTCCAGTCTAATAAATAGCACCTTACCTCCTCCAAGAATATTTTATTCATTTCTCCAAGCAGCACAGAGATTCCTCCTCCATCCTTTCCCAGTGTCATGTTATAATTATAGTTATATACCAGTCTCTTTTTTGTTCCCCTGTCTCCACGAATAGACTATTTATGGCCAGCAAGGGCAGAAAAAGTAGTCTTTAACTCCCCACTGTTCACTGTGGCACAGTGCCTACCCTGTGGAAAATGTTTAATAAATGCTTGTTAAATGAATGAACCTACCTAGACAAGTGTTGAGGGAATGAGCAAATGTTCACAGAATTTAGTAAGTGCACCAATACAAAATATTACCCCAACGGGTCAATAAAATGTAATGCACTTAAGATCAAATTATGTTTAGGGGCGCCTGGGTGGCTCAGTCGTTAAGCATCTGCCTTTGGCGCAGGTCATGATCCCAGGGTCCTGGGATCAAGCCCTGCATCGGGCTCCCTGCTTCTCCCTCTCCCACTCCCCCTGCTCATGTTCCCTCTTTCGTTGTCTCTCTCTCTGTCAAATAAATAAATAAAATCTTAAAAAAAAAAAATCAAACTATGTTTAAACAAAATCAAGGTTAAATGTTTACAAAGAATTATTTTCAGGGGTGCCTGGCTGGCTCAGTTGGAAGAGCACATGACTCTCAACCTTTGGGTCATGAGTTTGAGCCCCACATTGGGCGTAGAAATTTCTTAAGTAAATGAAAACTAAAAAAAAAAAAAAAAAAAAAAAAAGAATTATTTTCATACTTACAGATTTTCCTTCTGCCCAAATGACTGCTCCAACTCCAGTTTTATGATCCTCTGAAAGATAAATGCCATTTAACTCAGTGAAGATCAATAATTTGTTAGTTTCAGAAATACATATACCCAAAAATGCATATTATTGAAACATAATTCATAATGCAGCAACAGTCCTTGACATCTTCACTAATTATAGAAACAAATACGTTTGCACTTCTAAATAGATTTATTTAGTAAAAATTTACCACTCAAATAAATACATTTAAGCATGGAATATGGAAGTAGGTACTAAATGACTAGGCAGCATCACTACCAACCTAGTCACACATGATCTATATCCAGAGCTCATTAAAATGGCAGTGCCCACAGTCAGGTCACTTCAAAGCTGTAACCAGAACGGAGTGTAATTTTATAGATTCTCCAAGTCAGCTTCTAAAAGACTATTTCTAACAGATGACGAAGTTGATTTAAAAAGAAATTTCTGAACTAATGGATTTAATGTAACAATAATTCACAACACTCAAATCTGTCTTCTACCATCTTTTTATACTCTAATCATGGAAAATGCACTTTGTGGAAATGTTTTTGCTAGGAAAAAAGTTCAAAATTATAATACAAACAAAAATAGGTTTTTATGGGCTTTCGTATACATATACATGAAGGCCCTTTCCCTGTTCAGCGTTTACCTGAAGGGGAAAAGAATGCCAACTTAGTGAACGGTGCTCATTTCTGAATCAAGTGGCAGAAGTTATAAACACGAAATTATAATTTCCCTGCAGAACCCAAAACCTCTGCAACAAATAAAGCCGTATTTCTTAAAACCATTAATCTGAAACAGAAAGCTTCAGAAAACCAAAATAGAAATTCTGCATATCAAGGATTGACTTTTCCTTTCTACTAATACAAGGGTAAGTTTCAAATTTCTAAGACAATTATACACTAATTATGAAAACATAGTACTTATTGAAATCTTAATAAGGGACTGGCGTAGTTAAGTAGGTACACTTACACAGAGGCAGTACCAATCATCTCTGAACTTACCCTAGGGCATTTGCATATTGGTAAGGATTAAATGAAACTGCAGTCTCACCCTACAATTTCCTAAAAGTTAATCCCCTCAATGATAATTCTGTCCTACCTAGGCATTAAAAACAAGTTTGCCTTATAAAGAAGTTAATTTTAGAAGTTATGATAACATAATGAAATCCCCCATCTTCGGTTCAAGTAAGCTTGAGTTTTCAAAATGATATCACAAAGCATCTGTGTAATTTATTTGAAGCATTTTTTTACCCATCATCTCATTTTTACCCTAAAGGTAAAGCAGGCATTTCCTTTTCTAGATGAGAAAACAGGCAAAGAAATGCAGTGACTAAAACGTAGCCCTCCAGACAAAATCCCCCCTCCCTTTGATGTTAAGAATTTCATCAAAGATTTCCCTTTATCAAATGCCCAAGTAGACAGTGGTGAGGGAGGTCCCCGTATTGATGAAATTTATAGTCCGATGTGGGAGGGAGACAGGAGGAAGCAAACACAGAAGCACCTGTGTGCTGTGCTAGGAAGGAAATGAGGAATGGAGGGTATGGGAAGGCTTGTTCTAGAGTGGAGATTCATGAAAGAGATTTTGGTGTAAACAAAATTTTGTTCCTTCCAAGACCTTCAGGACATAACATGAGGGGAAAAGAACACAATTATGGCTTTACGCTCATTTCTAAGGCAAGTGGCAGATGTTATAAAGATAAGATTGTATTTGCCTGAAAAACCAAAACCTTTAAGTAAAATTATTCTTAATACATGCATAAACCTGAAACAAAAAAATGAGACTGAAATAGAAACAGAAATAGAAATTCTATTCGATTCATTCTATTTTTTCCTACCAGCGACACAAGTATGTTTCATGTCACGTTTTTTTAGTCTCAGGAGCAACTTTTTCTGTGTCAGTCTGGGGACTGACTAAACACTGTCAGGAGGGGAAAATGTGATTTTCCATCAGTATGCAGCTCTACTGCCTAGCTAAGTTTAGTTACGCCAACAGAATATTCTTTATTATGTCTTTTAAAATCAGAATCAAATGTCATCCATATTAGATGGACTAGATTTCACACAGCTCCAAGGTTGGATGACAGATGAGGTAGTTTCTCAAGAATCTTTTCATCCGCAATTTTCATAGAAATTGCTCCCCATGATCTGCTCATTCACAAGGTTTTCTCTGTATACCTTTGAAGGAAAGGTCAGCTTGTAATCACTGAGCCAAATTCCTGAGACTCTGATCACTGAAAGTCAGAGAACTCTTTATCCCGTGGTTCTGGAACACAGGTGTGGTTATTCAGCTCCTGATTCTGTGGTCATGTCAGTTTGTCTGAGTGTGGTCCATAGCCCACTTCATCAGAATCCCTGGATGCTTGTTAAAAGGGAGGCCTCCTGGCTCCCATGAAAATCTCCTGAAGCAGCCTCTCCAAAGGAGTCAGGCAGGGCTCAGGAGCCCGTGTTTCATGAGCATCCCCTCTGATTCATAGGCATATTTCAAGTTATGACTTGAAACAGTTAACTTTCTTGGCTACTCCAACTTGCATTCATCATCAATGTTGTGGTTTAGGAGGAAGGCATAGTCCTCAGCTTTGGAAAACACTAAGTCTAAGGGAAAGGAGGATCCAAAAAAAGATAAAAGATCACACTTGAGCCAGATAAATAAGATGCAATGCCCTCCTCTCCCCCCCACCAGAGTCTAAATGAACATTGTCACTTTTTTGCTACCTCGAAATGTCCTTTAATGACTTCTCCCTGGGTCCTATTTATTCATCATTCAAAAAGCAATTATTAGGCACCTACTTCTTAGTTACTTTAAGAATTCTGTTGTTAGAGGTTTTGGAATTCATTTTACTCATATGTATATTTTTAAATAAAATGGATTAATGAAATGGTGTCTTCACCTCTAGAGTGAAATAAAGTTGTCAAAGCAAACTGAACAGAGTGAAATTAAAAGTCTGAGTTATTAGGGAGCACATGCTATCATCGGGATATCTACCTTGCTGGATTGTCCTCAGTGTTAAATGAGATACAAATATAAATTGCCTGGCTCTGTGCCTGATACATTCTAGGCATTCAATAAATTGTTATTGTTATAATTTATCACCAATGAAGAATACAGGTCCAGAATTCCTTATCAATCCCTTATATCAAGTGTTTTCTGGGACAGCTTGACGTACTTATTTTGTGGCCACCCCTGACCAAATATTTAGTGCAAATATTCATACATTTTACTCCATATGTATGTGCTTGATTACAATGTACTGCCTTAGGCCCCCCCGGAGTACTGTGTAATATACAATATATGTAGCCATGTTACCTTTCTAAAATCGGAAAAATTCTGGACTCCTTTTCATCTGGCTCCAAGAATTTTGGATAAGGGATTGTGAACCATTTACCTTTGGATATAAAATGAATTCCTTTATCCATTCAACACACTGTGCTTAGCACTAAGGAAAAACTGATGATGAACACATGGTTCTCTTCCCTGGAAGAGCTGACAGTTGAGCGGAGTGCATACCAGACAGTTGCATCCTATTCAAGATTTGGGTTCTAGGCAAAAAGTCATACACAATCAACAAATTAACCTTGAAAAATCTTTTAAGTTATCCATCAAGTGCAAAAGCACAACTTTATGTACAAAACTCTGCACAGAAAGAGTGGATAACTTTATAATTAGAGTATCCTATAAAGAACACAGATGCAGATTCGTAGCTATACCTTGCCACATCTTTAAACACTGGAATCATACCTGGTATGATTCTCCCAAGAGAAGCAGGAGGTACTGAGATCGAGTAAAAGAACAGCACGTTCCTATCTCACTCTGGCATCAGTTGAATTCTTACTAGCAAAGGGAAATTGGTGAATTATAGCTGTAACAGCTATTCCCATTTATGTTTCTGTCCTTCCAGAATGGTTAGAGAAAAATTCTTTATAAAACTGGTTTTGGCCAAGACACTAATGCATAGCCCGTGATGCAACACAATTACATTAAATCAGATTTTTACACAACAGTTATTTGGAGTCATATAGGTTACACCTGTAGTAGAACCAAATTCTTTAGTAAGAATTGAGTGAATATTAACTCTGCTGAACATCAGAATCCCTTGCAGAACTTTAAAAATTCATAGGCCTAGGCCACATTCTTACGGACTTAGTTCAGTGGGTCTGGGTTGGAATTTAAGCATTTGTACTTTTAATAAAAGTTTTAATGGTGATTCTGATATGCTGTCAGTTGAGAATTTACATTCTACTCAAAGTACTTTGATTGTGGTCTTTGTTTAGAATATATCGCAGACCAGTGGCATTTGTATGGACCTCTTCTTAAGATTTTCTTTCTTATCCTTCTTTCTTGGAAAAAGCTAAAAAAAAATCCTCCGTTCACCAAATCTTACTCTACTGCTCCTCCTGCCTATATCCCCCCCCTTATTTCAAAGTTGCATTTAAAAAAGTGATTATGACTCTACTTTGAAAAATCTTATGTCTGGTAAGATGGGAAAACACTGTTCTATAATTGGAAATACAGACGCCATCTTTCATCACAATAAAGAACATTCCCAAGTAACATTTTCCTTTTTCACATATACATTCATGCACAACTTAATAAAGTAAAAACGTTTGATTTCTCAACTTGCTGATTAAAGACATACCAGCAACTGGAAGAATTTGTCAATCAATATTCCTTTACTTTAATTCTGTTAGTTATTTTGAATTCATATTTTTATTATAAAGATTTTAAAAGTTTTATTAAATACTGAATATATACAAAATATTGAAGAGTTAACTAAAAATTAACGATTTTGCTTCTCTCTCCTTTCTCTTTTTGTCCCATCTCTAGCGGAGGGCTCAATGATCAACAAGATGACAAAAGCAGGAAGCAGAAGGATCTGGATATCAGGCCCTGATTTATAAAAGTAGCACTGAATACAAGGCTACAGGAATCCTAATACTGCTTTAAGAGTTGTCTACTCAAGGGTCTCACTAACTTCTACACCATATTATTACCAGCAAAACTTTAGTATCTAAGAGTAAATGAACTCTACGATAGATGACATGAATACCATTTTACTTCTGAAACAAATACAACCCAGTTAGCCCCAATGAAAGCACTAAGCATATAACTCACCAGTTCGATATGCCAATAACCTGGCCTGAACCATGCAGTGCCTTGCAATTTCTTGTGGCAAACTTTGATTGTGAATTTCATTAATCTGTTCGGTATTACCACAATAAAATCCGTAGTGCTTAAAGTTGGGCACACTGGAAGCTACTGTGGCCAAGAGAAGGATAAGGTCTTTCATGTTTTGCCTTAGATTGCTAAAGTATGGATTTTCACATAGGTTCTCCAAGCCTATAGTCATCAGTATTTGCTTATGCATTTCTTCATTTGAAACCAAAAATAACATTTCATATTCTTTTATTCTTTCTTGTTTACATTCAGAATAAAAGTCAACGTTAGCATCCGGCAGTGTTTTTGCAATTTTTTGAATAAAGTCACATTTGTAAGAAGTCTCCTCTACAAACTGCACCATATAACACACCAAAGGCTGAAGTAAGACACACACATGGGCCCGACTGTTTGACTTCAATCTTTCCACCGCTTTGGCATCTAACTTGGCGTCTTCAGAACTAGAAGCCTCAGTAAGCAAACTTATTTCTGGATCAGCAGGCCAGTATGAAATTCGGTTAACTCCAGCTGAAATACAAAACATGAAAGGCAGTTATCAGACACATGTTGAAATTAAGGGTTTTCTTGATAAATCCACCTTATCATTGTGGTAGATCCAGAGGTCCTAATATGATAAATGTCTATTATGAAATTATACTATAGCCCAAGGGTTGGCAAACTATGGCCCACAGGCCAAATCTGTCCCATTGCCTGTTTTTTTTTTCCCCCAGCTTGCAGGTTAAGAATGGATTTTATAGTCTTAAATAGTTGGAAAAATCAAAAGAATAGCATTTTGTGACGCAAGAAAATTTTATGAAATTCAAATTTCAGTGTCTATAAATAAAGTTTTATTGGCACACAGACTCACCCATTCAATGACACACAGTCTCTGGTTGCTTTTGCACTACAAAGGAGTAGTGGAGCTGAGTACCCGTACAGACACCATTTGGCTTGCAAAGCCTAAAATATTTGCTATCTAGCTCTTTATGGGAAAAGATGGCTGATCCCTAACCAAGCTCATGGAAGATATTTGTAGAATCACTGGCTTTGCTCAGTGTGGTCCCAAAGCCCGGTGCCAGGACTATATACCAGAGTCTTACAAGTAATCAAATGGCTGCTTTGAGAAATATCATAGCCAACAACTGATATTGTCAAGAGTTTTGTATTTGAAATAAACAATTCATCCATACATTAAAAATACACCTATGCTCTGAAATCTTCCTCTGGGAAACTATTCTAAAAAAAAAAAAAGGATGCATGCATATATTTACTGAAGCACTGTTTAAAACAGTAAAAATATAGGGGTGTCTGGGTGACTCAGTCAGTTAAGTGTCTGCCTTGGGCTGAGGTCATGATCCTGGGGTCCTCGGATTGAGCCCCCATGTTGGGCTCCCTGCTCAGCAGGGAGTCTGCTTCTCCCTCTTCCCCTTCCCCCAGCTCATACTCTCTCTCTCAAATAAATAAACAAATAAATAAATAAAAATAAAACCGTAATCATAGAGAAATAACCAAAATGGCCAAAACAATGTGAGGACAGCAGTGCATGTGTGTGTGTTGGGGGGTGGGGAGCAATATTTTTTTTTAAGCCCACAAAATTAAAGACAAAACAATAAACTAGAATTTTCAATTAACGTGACAGGTTAGTAATTTTTAATATACAGAAAAGATTTTAATTCATTAACAGCACATATGAATTGACAAGAACAACAGGCCTCAAGACAGACAAAACAAGATGATAAGACAATTTATAAAAGAGAAAAACCAGATAACAAACAGATGCAAAAAATATTTTGTATTCGAGAGGGAACAATGAGATGCTTTATATAGGGTTAAGCACCCAAATGTTCATCAATTAATTAGTGTTTTACAAAGAGACCCCTTTGCTAGTATCTCATGCAATTTCAGCTAGGAGAGATTTTTATGATTGTGCCCAGAAGGGAAAAGACAGATGGCCCACAGGGTGTCCTGCATTCAAAGTAACAGATGAATTAAAAAGTCTTAGTTGAACAAATGCACATTTCTATCTCCTCCCTGCTCCTCCTGACTCTTACTGTAGCGTGCGTTATAAATCAGTTTTGAAGGCCTCAGAGCTGGTATCAGAACGCTTTCTCTGGCTCTTCCCTCTGTTGGCGTTCTCACAGTTCATTTCCTACTCAGTGGTGACAGTCAATATTTCATCTAAGCATGTGCCTTGCTTCTAGCAATCTTGATTTAAGGAGAAGAGGGGATTACTAGTCTTTGAACAAATGTTCACGTACCAATGGCAAATGCTACAGCAGGGGTTTTCAAATCTTTTGGTTTCAGATCCCGTTATACTCTTAAAAATTAATGAGAACCCCAAAGAGCTCTGTTTATGTAGATTATAACTACTGATATTTACTGTATTAGAAACTTAAAACAAATTTCAAGAAAGATTTATTAATTCATTAAAAATAACAGAAGAGGGGCGCCTGGGTGGCACAGCGGTTAAGCGTCTGCCTTCGGCTCAGGGCGTGATCCCGGCGCGATCCCAGGCTTCTCCGCTATGAGCCTGCTTCTTCCTCTCCCACTCCCCCTGCTTGTGTTCCCTCTCTCGCTGGCTGTCTCTATCTCTGTCGAATAAATAAATAAAAAATCTTAAAAAAAAAAAAAAAGACTATACAATGTTGCTTTTTAAAAAAAATAAAAAAATAAATTTAAAAAAATAACAAAAGAGAACCTACTATACATTAATATAAATAACACAGTTTAGTAAAAAATAACTGTATTTTCCAAAACAGCAATGAAAACTAGTTGAGAAGAATGGCATTGTTTTATTACAAATCTCTTTATTATCTGGCTTAATAGAAGACAGCTGGATTCTCAAATTTGCTCCTGCTTTCAATCTGTTGTGATAGCTTGTTTTCATTGAAGTATATGAAAAGTATCCAGCCTCACACACATGTATAGTTGAAAAAGGAGTATTTTTAACAGACATTTCAGATAACTGAGTATTTTTCTTTGATACTACATAAAAATTTGACGAGGGATAATTTCTTAAAAGTTAGTTACAATGTGGAATCTGAAATATATCAACAAACTTTTTGTACAATTATGTTAAAGTCCATTGGTTTACTGTGCACTCAGAATGGCTCTTTCACTCATGCATGATTTTGTAGCATCACATGTTGGTCTTTTGGAAAATACTGGTTTACCAATTTTACAATATTAAGAAAAAGTCCATTAGTATCACCATCATTATACCACATCATTAGAGTCTTTAAGTGTTGGGAGCCTGTAAGCTCATGATGATGGATGTGACTTTTTCAAAATTCTGATTTTCACTTGAAGAGTCACACTTTATCATTGGTAACAAATACCATCAGTCTTCCTGGGAGTGACAGGTTCACTTCATTCATTTTTGAGAGAATATCTGCCCAACAGCCAAGTCTTAAAAATTATAGTTTGTTCACAGTGTTCCATGAAAAACAGTGAATAATTCAGCTCATTAACATACGCAGAAAGAGTTAGGGGGTCCCCAGAAAAAGAAAGAGAAGTCATTTCAGGCCGCTAGCTATGATCGCCGATCTCCATGATCTATGCCTTCTATGCCTTCCTTACCCGCTCTACTCGCTCTACTCGCCCTAGCACACTTCTTGCAGAACTTCCAGGGAAGTGTCAGAGTTATAAAGAAATGAAAAAAGGATTTGAAGGGAACAAAGGGAATGCAAAAACTAACAGTCTCTACCAGGCCTGGAATAGCCTAACCGTATCAGTCACAATAAATCAGTGGTAAAAACTCCCAGTGCTACCAATGTTCATAGCAGCAATGTCCACAATAGCTAAATCGTGGAAGGAGCCGAGATGCCCTTCAACAGATGACTGGATTAAGAAGTTGTGGTCCATATATACAATGGAATATTACTCAGCTATCAGAAAGAATGAGTTCTCAACATTTGCTACAACATGGACGGCACTGGAGGAGATAATGCTAAGTGAAATAAGTCAAGCAGAGAAAGACAACTATCATATGATTTCTCTCATCTATGGAACATAAGAACTAGGATGATCGGTAGGGGAAGAAAGGGATAAAGAAAGGGGGGGGTAATCAGAAGGGAGAATGAAACATGAGAGACTATGGACTATGAGAAACAAACTGAGGGTCACAGAGGGGAGGGGGGTGGGGGAGTGGGGTAGGCCCGTGATGGGTAGTAAGGAAGGCACGTATTGCATGGTGCACTGGGTGTTATACACAACTAATGAATCATCGAGCCTTACATCGGAAACCGGGGATGTACTGTATGGTGACTAACATAATATAATAAAAAATCATTATAAAAAAAAAAACAAAAAAAAAAACCAAAAAAAAACACTCCCAGTGCTGTTTCAAAAGTAAAGAAGGCCCTGCATTCCTTACCAGAGATAAGGAGCCCAAGACCCCATCTTGTTTATACAGCTCTAGGTGCTCGCCTGTAGCCCCTCCCCCTTGTCTGACCCTTACCTCTGCCTCATTATGTAGAATCTCTGCCCAAGGAGGAGCACAACCCTCATTAACGTAACATATAACGTACGCAAAGGCATGTTTCCTTAACACCAATGCACAGCCTTTGTATGTGATGACAAAACGCCCCTTTCTGAATATTCATTCTAACCCTAAATAAAAGGAACTCATTCACCCAGCTCAGGAGTCATGGATTTGGAAGTTATTCCCCATGATCTCCTTATTTGCTGCAAATAGTTTCGTTACTTTGGAGTGACAACTGCACCTTGTCCGGACTAACCAAGGAGCCAACTCATGAACTCACGTTAGTTCGGTTACAACAACTCAAACATCTGCACACATAAATGGTTTTCCTTAAGGCAACCTTCATACTTAAGTTAGGTTTCTAGCAAAAGTGCTTTGGGTCCACCTCCAATTTTTCACACAGGGTATTAAAAAGATGTATACTTAAGGATTGGGATTTATTAAAATTAATAATTTTTACTGTTTCATCAAGAACATTCTTACAAGAAACCCTCTTTTTTAACTCCAAGTTCATGGCCATAAAGAATACAAGGACTACTACTGCCTTGATTCATAACACAGCAACAGTTTTACTCACCATTGTTTGGTACTATTAGTATAAGTGCAGGTTTATTATGAAAACAGTATGACCTTGTGGACCAGCAGGAATCCACAGACCACACTTTGAGAACCACTGTGCTTTAGAAATATTTCCCTTGTAACTGACCTAATACTAATTTAGCATGGGGTTAAACCATGACCCTTCCCAAGATCAAATTTATAAGCCTAATATAACAGCAATTTTATTTATATATGGGTCTAACAATAACATAAAAGCATTTCTATTGTAGGTCGTTCCTGATTTTCCACACTTCATTATTTGCTTTGCGAAGTTCAAATGTCTTAACTCAAAGACATCAAGCAGTGGGGAGTTACTTGCACTCCCCTATTTTTCTAATTCTAATTCTGATTCTCTAATAGGTCTGAGGCTAGTAAGAGTGCTTTCAGCATAGTCAGCTCAGCACAAAACACAACTATGTTTTATTCATTTTTCTCCCTTTCTCTAGAAGAGCTCAACCGACAGTGTTTTGGCCCTTTCACATTATTTTTCTATTATCAATGCCACCGTCTCAACCCTACTTTACACCCTGCCTAATGTAAGAGTTTGCTCATCAAGCTCTTAACCTCTTATCTTTCCATGTTCCAATTCAATAATAAAAAATTAAAAAGTAACAGTAATAAATTTTATCATGTTACAACCTGCTCAAAAAGCTTCAGTGGCTCCATATTATCTATAATAGGATTTATAGGTCAATTAACACAAGTGATAAAAAGAATATCCAATCTGCACAATTGGTAAAAAAAAAAAAAAAAAATGTCCCCACTACTCTCATACCTATCTTCCCTACTCATAACGGCAGGGGAAAAGCCTATAGAATCCAGCAGTACCCAGGCTCTACCTGCTTGGAATTCCTGTTGCAGGCAGGAGACTCTAGCCACATGACCATTTCTCCTGAAAGTGCTTCACTTGTAGTTCAAGGGCACTGTCTTTACTATGGAGGATCACTACTCTTAAGACCTTCACATAAATAAAAATCACCCCTCCTCCAAATGAGTTTAGGAACTCTGTTCTATAAGATAAAGCTCAAAGGCCATACGGTTTAAGTTCTCTACTTGAGTCCCAACCTATCATTATCATCCATTTGCTACTATTCTTTCCAAGAGTAATTCTCCATTTCGAACACTGACCTCCAGAAACTTGCTTCTCACAAACTGATGACCCCACATGTGCTGTCCCTGGGACCAGGAACGTGTTCTTCCTTCTCTCCATCTGACCCGTCAAGATCCAGCTTAAGTCCCAGCCTTTCACTACATGCCAGCCTGCATGGATCACTATTTCGCCTCTGAATTCATGTATCACTTAACAGCCTTTATCACTCATTTGGTACTAGCTGATGTGTTACATTAAGTTGTAATCCAAATAACCCAAGTAGCAAATTGAGGGAACGGATTAAAACTGTATAAGCCTTTTTTGGGACACCTGGGTAGCTCAGTCGGTAAAGCGTCTGCCTTCGACTCAGGTCATGGTCCCAGGGTTCTGGGACTGAGCCTTATGGGCTCCTTGCTCAGCCTGGAGCTTGCTTCTCCCTCTCCTTTTGCCTGCCGCTCCCTCTGCTTGTTCTCTCTCTCTCTCTCTGTCAAATAAATAAATAAAATCTTCAACAACAACAACAACAACTATATTGAGGCTTTTTTCCGCAGAAGCTCTCCAAACCCCGTCTTTTTGGGTTTTAAAGGAGGCCTCATTACATAGGCATGATCAATTAAATTATTGGCCACTGGTAACTGAACTCAAACCCCAGTCCCTCTCTCCTTTCCCAGAGGCCTGAGGAGTGAGATTGAAAGCTCCAACCCTGGCTGGTTCTGCTGGCAACCAGGCCCCCATCTATGGGGTTTCCCAAAAGTCACTTCACTAACAAACTCAGGTGTGGCTGAAGGGGCTTGTTAAGAATAACGAAAGACACCTCTATCACTGTCATCACTCAGGAAATTGCAAGGGTTTTAGTTGCTTTGTGCCCGGAATGGGATAAAGACCAAATATCTAACTCATATTCTAAGTCACAATATCACAGTGCCTATGTAAAAGATGTAGTATTTTTAAAATGGGACAATGGCCTGCATACTTACCTGGGTACAAAATAGAATCACAAGCATAAAGAGCTTTAGTGAGTGGCCTGGTGTAGCAGAGATGGCTCGTTGTGCTTCCTCTTCCGAAGTAAAGAGCTGTCACTGAGAGACAGCCGCCCAGCCAGGAGCTACAGAGCCCACAGCGGATGGGAACAGAAATGAAGCATGGGACTTCCAGGCCAGTGTTGTTAGGAGCAGTGTGCCTTCTCTGTCTCTGCCTCTGGGTGCAGAACACTCAGGCTTGAGAAGATGACAGCGGCAATAGGACAGAAGATGCCCACACCCATGAAACAGCCACATGGAGAAAAACCGTCTGCTGTTCAGCAACACCTAGGTTGGACTATTACGTGGGTGATAAAGGTCTAGTATATTAGGCCACTGAAATTTTAGTGTTTGTTATAGTAGATGGCATTAGCCTACTAATACACGAAGGGTCAGCTACATAGTTAGTGAAGGGCTGAGACCAGAATCCATGTTTTTTGACACTAGCAGTGTATCAAACTATATTCTGATATGTATTTATATTTCTGCATGATTTCAGTGGTGTTTAGGCAATTTATCTTGGTTATTCTTAAATACTATTAATCACCAACCAAGCCTTATCTACACTTACCATTTACAATCATTTTCAAACAAGCAGAACAGGGTTTTCTGGAAAAATAAAGATCACAGTTTTTCAGCCTTGCCCCATGTTTTATAAGAGCGATTTTCCCAGCATGTAAATCTTCACTAGAACAGTGGAGACCAACAATTTTCGTGTTTTTCACCACCACAAGACCAGTTCTCTTCACCTACATTAAAATACAAAATAATAATGTATTAGTTATAACATCTATTAAAAAAGAAACAGGCCCCAAATGGAGTCACTTGTGCTAAGTCCACCTCATCAGTCTGAGACTTGATACCTAACTGCAGTTTTGGCCTCTCCCAGGAATATAACCTTAACCAGTCAGACTGAAATTTCCTGGTCAGCTAGTGAGGAAATCTTCCTAATAAACTCCTGCAGTCCCCCAAAGGAAGGTGACCTTGCCTGAAACAATCCACTACTTGCTAGATACTTCCTTTTCCTGTCCCTTCTGCCTGTAGAAGCCTCCCTTTTTGCAGCCCTTCAGAGCCCCTCCCTATTTACTAGATGCTGTATGATTCATCAATCACTGAATAAAGCAATTACATCTTTAAGTCTACTCAGTTGAATTTTGGTTTTTAATAGATTTGGTAGCAGCATTTGGATCCAAAGGAAAACTCCTGATAGCTCCAGGGACAACAAGAAACACAAGCATGGTACCCGTGAGCCCTTTGAGCTGTCCTTTTTGCCATATCTAAGGGCCATGGGTAAGGGCCATGGGTAAGTTCTTCTTGGTTCTGAGCTCTGCTGTCTTTGCACTGAGCTCCTAATCTGATTGGTTTTCTAGTCTAAAATCCCCCATTTGATTAGAATCCCCATCCCTTGATTTAGCCCTCAGATTCCACACGGGGAACTCCTGGTGGTTTCAGTCTACAGCTCCCCATTGCGTGGAATCCCAGGCTATAGACCCTGTTTGTTGAGGCCTGCTAGTTCAGTCCTTTCCCAGTCCCAGATTCCATGTTGAGAATTGGTAGTGCTGTGCACAGGGCCTTCCCTTGGCCAGGCTAAGGTCACATCTCTTGATTACTGCTGGTGTGTTAAGGTAAACATGTCTGTCTAAAGGCTATTGCTAATTGGAATCTTAGGAGACCAAAAGCTGCAAAATTGGTGGACATGGGTAGAGCACTTAAAGCTCTTAGAGCGATCGCCACCTAACTCTAAGACTCCAAGACTCCTGTGTTAGGATAAGTTAGTCACAGAATGGATTAGATTGACACTAGGTCACCCACCAACCTCAAGAAAATTTTGATGCAACTAGGTACAGGGTAAAACACCACACAACTCCCAACCCCAACCCAGCAGCACGTCCCTCTTAGCTATTAGCTTGGTTCTGAGAAACCCACTTAGCTTGTTTGCATAAATTAGATAGATAGATAGATAGATAGATAGATAGATAGATAGACAGATAGATAGACAGACAGATAGATAGAGATAGACAGATAAAGGGACGCCTGGGTGGCTCAGTCAGTTGAGCATCTGACTCTTGGTTTCAGCTCAGGTCATGATCTCAGGGTCCTGAGATCAAGCCCTGCATTGGGGTCCCTGCTGAGTGTGGAGTCTGCTTGTCCCTCTCCCTCTGCTCCTCCCCCTGCTCTCTTTCTCTCTAGAATAAATAAATAAAATCATAAAAAAGAGAGAGAGAGATCCTTCAATTGCAAAGCATACCACCTTCTGGCACACTTACTTATTTTAAGTCTAAAAATTATAATCCTGGAAGCTATAAGTATCTACAAAATGACAAAATCTTACCAAGCTCTTTTGTATCCTAAGAAGTTGGCTTGGTAACAATCATTAGGGTGGTAACAATCATTAGGCCGCAAAATATGGCCGGACAGAAATGTGGGTTGCACCTCATTTACCATTAGCTACGGCTGGACAGAAAATATGGGTTAAGCTCCCTTTCTGGCTAGGGCCCTACCAAACTGCGATAAGCCCTCAGGTAAATAACAGCCTGGAATGCAATGGACATCATGAGGAATGGTCCAATTAGATAAGATCATTCAAAAAGGAAGGGTTTCCGAATCAAACAAACAGAATGGTATATATCTGTTTTAACTGGCATGTAGAAGCCTCCAAAAAGCTTCAAAATACCAAAATACCTTCATTGAAAGATTTGTTTCAAATCACTCATGAAAAATTAAAGACACAAGAGGTACATAAAACAGGACTATAAAACTGAGGTAACTCCTATCGTTATCCTCTATCCTCCTTTAATTGAGTATTCATTCTAGTAATCCTCTGGCTGAATCTTCTTTCCATTCTGAGGAGACTACAAGACCATAAACAAAAGTCCACCAAGTTAGTGGCCTTACAGACACCCCCATATCTATCCTCGAAGGAGGGCTGACAGGGCTCCAAGGGAGTGTCAGGTAAATTGCTACCTTATTCCCTTATACAGCCAAGGGAAACTAAAATTAAAACGAATGGAAACCCTTGCCAAATTTTGGTAGATACCACAGCTACACCCTACTTTATACCTCACCAGGAGTCTGCAGATGGGATCCTAGGAAAAACTGGCCAAGGCTGGCTAAGGGTGAGAACTCTTACCAGAGTCAGCTCTCCTGGATCTCTGTCTACAGTAACCGGTAGAGAGAGAGAGAATCTTCTGAAGCCTTTTTGTGGATGCCTTTGAGTCCAAGGAGTTATTTAATACTGCCAGGAATATTTACTGTTTGTCTCAGCTGAAAATTGACACGTTACTTAAAAAGATGTTTTTTAAGTAGCTTGTCCTGTGGTCAGAAGTTGGCCAGATTAAAAGCCGATATTCAAAGCCTGACTGGAGTTTTCTTTGCATTCTCCCCTAAGCTAAAATAAAAACGATGAGCCGAGAGGAAAAGAAAGAAACCTTTTCACGCTTTTGTGGAAGGATTCACTAAAATATTACAATGACAAACAGCTCTAAACCCGGAACACAGAAATCTTTTGATTTCCGTCTTACTTGGAAATATTTTCCCTGATATAAAAGAGCAAATTGAAGACAATGTGGTTGGATGGATAGATCAACCTATGATGTCATTTAAATTACAGCCCAATTCCTTGAGAAATTAAAAGCAACTGTTCTTATCTTACAGATCTTTGCAAAACCAGAAATACAGCTCTAGAGACAATTCAAAGTCAACCAATTCTTTTTACCAACCCCAAACCTCCCACATTTATCTCAAAAGGCTTATAAGTAGTTTCAGGGGAACTTAACGTTCTTTCCCTGTGCCTTTGAGACGGACATGTTTTACCAGGTCTTCCCCAGGAACTCTAACCTCAACCATCCCCAATTCCTAAGACTGAAGAAAAGAAGTGTGCGGTGGGGAGGAGGGCAGGGGCTTTTTATAAATACAAACTGCTACAGAAGCTCCCTTGCCCAAAATTTAGTTCACAGCTTTCATAAAATGCTTGTCAAGGACAAATACAAATCTTAAATGTCTTCTTCACAAATAGTATAGAAAAAGCCTTAGCCATCTGAACAGGTAAATTTAACTTATTCCAACTGTTCTTTTATAAGCCAGTGAGTTTTGCATTATCATACTTGTCTCATGGCTAAAATGTGTTTTTAAATTTTTATTTATTTATTTATTTTCATGGCTAAAATCTTCAAATGAAAGCTCTAAGGTCTCTGTTTGCATCGCTCTCTCTATGTTTATGTACATCTATGTAAATGTGTTGTAGACGTGTGGTATTTTCTACCTCTGACTAGTATTGTCAAAATTAATTTGTAACAAAGTTCCATTTAATTGGCTTAAAGAAAATTAAGGACTTAAATGGATTACTCATAAAATTCTCCAAAATATAATAGAAACTAACACAAATGTGTTTCAGGTTCACAGGATCTAGAAAAATATTCAGTATTAAGGCTAATTCAAGTTTGTCGGTTTAATTAAAATAGACATGTCTTTAGAGTTAGCAACACTGAATATAATGCAGTCGTACAATTGTATTCTACCTGGCTTTACTAGCCACAAAAGTTCATGTTATCTCTGTTACAAAATCTGCCAAGTAGAGAAATAACTTGGAATGATGAAATTTCATAACCAATCTAAATGTAATTGTTCAAAATAAGTGAACTAAATAGATGTGAGATAAAAGTTCTTGGGCAAACTTTTAAAATAATTTCCCCTAATCTTTTTGGTAACCTGAAACCTTAAAGTTTTGCTAAGTTAAATCAAATGATGGTTAGTCACTGAATGTCTAGATTATTTCCAATAACACGAAAGACTGAAACATTAATTACTGAACATGGGTTTATCTACTCTTTGGCTTCCTTTTACAGAGGAGCTAAACATTTTAGGGTTTGTATTAAACATGTTTTGTGCCACACTGAAAAATTTACTACGAGCAGGCATATGTTTCTAGAAATTATGAGAAGTATTTATAACTTTGCAAAGCCACAGAATGCTAATGTAAAAGATAATTCACAATTGTTTACTTATTTTTATTGGAAATTAAGGCTCTTAAGGGTTAAACATTCTAATTTATTTAATTAAAGCTACGAGAAATAATAATAAAAAAACCCTCCATATGCAAGGAAAGTAGGATGTGTGTTTTCAGTAAAAGAAGGCATTAGGAATGCATTTTTTTTTGAGGGAAAAGAAAGTAATTTTGTCCTAAAGTGAGACTGGTTATTTCAGAATGGGAAAGAGGAAGGACATAGGACAAAATCTGAAGGGATACTAAAAGGGTTGTAGAAGATTTGTGGAAAAGGAGTCCCTGGAAAGGAATATTGTGTGTGATCAAGCTGGCTAAGATTAGAATAAATTAGATTAAGTTTTTTTTTTTTAATGACTGTATTTTTTAAAATTATGTTCAGTTAGCCACTATATAGTACTTAAATGAATGTATTTTAATAGCAAAAGTAAGCTGGTCCAAAATTAAAATTTGGTTTTCTCTTTGTTAAAAGGATAAAGTTTTCTCGGACTATTGGTCTGTTCTTGATAAGAGATTGTAAAAAGTTTTTCTTTACCTTTTAAGTAATCTGCCCATAAAACAAAGATTTTGTGCCTTCTCAAAATAATCTTATGTGTTTCATGTTGTCTTCATCAGGTCTTTGATTACTTAAAAAACCAGATTCTTCGCTATTAAAAGTTATTTTTTTTACAACAATTTAACTTTATGTATTTGCCTTTGAAGTCTTTAATTGTCACTATGGTTAAAGTAGATAACTAAGTATTGTTTCACAGTGACCTATGATCCTATTTGACCAAGTGTTTTAAAACCTTTTGATATTTTTGACAAAGTTGGAGACCTCAAAATCAAAGTCACTAGGAAGAGGAGCCAACATTGAGGCACACTGCTTTCTCTCCCAAGATGTGGGATCAAGAATATTTCTTTCCATTCCTCCTTCCCTCTCTGACCATCCTTTCTCCTAATTCTTTTTTTTTTTTTTAAGATTTTATTTATTTATTGACAGAGAGAGACAGCCAGTGAGAGAGGGAACACAAGCAGGGGGAGCGGGAGAGGAAGAAGCAGGCTCCTAGCAGAGGAGCCTGATGTGGGGCTCGATCCCAGAACGCTGGGATCATGCCCTGAGCTGAAGGCAGACGCTTAACGACTGCGCCACCCAGGTGCCCCCTTTCTCCTAATTCTTACAGCATGAAGGTCTTTATGATTTTGTCCACATTTTGCCTTGCTCTGGCCTTGAAAGATAATAGTGTTTCAGGCCATTACAAAGGGGTTAATCCAACTTCCAAACAATTGTTGGACTTGCCTTGATGCTGGTGATTCTGTAGTTCTGCCCATCACAAACTTCTCCCTGATTTCCAATGCCTCAGCTTCTCCGGAACAAACCCTGCCTCTTGTTAACAACCCCAAACCCAGGGAAACTTGCATCCAAGCTCTGCACAAAGAGAGGGACATGAGGCAAGAGTAACCAGAATAAAAACTGCTCGTACAGTCTACAGACCCTTAAATTTTCCTGGCTTCCATGGCTGTCACCTTTCCAATTCTGAGCCTCAGACTCAAAAAGTAATTACAGGAGGCATACGTGATTAAAAATTAGCTCCCTGGGGCAGAACTGTAATTCTCTGGTTAGGAGTGAGTATGAATGAGGCTATGATCAGGAAACTCTCCTTAACTCTTTAAAGTATTACAGAATCTTTAAAAAAAAAAAAAAACAGCTTAAAAAAACAGCTGCCCAACAAAATCCTTAGACCCTCTGGCCAAAGTTGTTCTCAGTAACAGCATGGGCCTTGATTATTTTTTGGCTGAACAAGGAGGTGTCTGTGCTGTGACCAACACCACTTACTGCTTGTGGGAAAGTTGAAACTCAGCTATAAAACCACTGAACGAGCCACTTGGCTTAAGAAAGTGACTCCTTCAGCAGGGTCTTCCTTTAACTTACTTAATTTTGATTGGTTTGGGTGTTGGGGACCACAGCTCCAAACGCACTCTAGATATTGGGGATTGCCCTGTTTATAATAATCATAGTGGTCTCTCTGGCACGCTGTATTCTCTCAAATACAGCTTGCAATGTGTGTTCACAGTCACTAACCACCAAATCATCCCCCTAAGACTGGAACATCAGAAAAGGAATGAAGAGAATGACCAACTTTAAAAATGTGAACCTGAAGTCATGGTCTGTGAATACCACAAAGATTCAGCAAAAAAACACCAAAAACAAAACCAAAACTCATGACCTGTGAATATCACCACAGAGGATCAGCAAAAGCTGTAAGAATTTCAGAGCAACTGCCAGGGATGGTGCTAATGCCTTTAGTTTTGATCACATTTCTCAGGTGGAGGGGTCCAAGCAACCGACAACAGGCCCCAAATGGAGCCACTCATGCCAAGCCCACATCATCACACTGAGACTTAATGCCCAACCTAACTGAGGTTTTGGCCTCTCCCAGGAATATCATCTTACCCAGTCAGACTGGAATTTCCTACTTAGCTGGTGAGGAAATTCACCTGATCGACTCCTGCAGTACCCCAAGCGAAAGTAACTTTGCCTGAAACAATCCACTATTTGCTAGCAATTTCCTTTTCCCGCCCCTTCTGCCTGTAGAAGTCTCCCCTTTTTGCAGTGATTCAGAGCTCTTCTCTATTCACTAGATGGGATGTTGCTTGTTGCATGAATCGCTGAATAAAGCAATCAGATCTTTAAATTTACTCAGTTGAACTTTGTTTTTTTAACATTATCTAATGATTATATCATAGATTATACTTGATTTATTAATAAAATGAAAGTTTTATTTAGTTCTTTATCTGAACACAGTTTGAACATTTCTCATTAGGTCCAAAAACTTTTCTGAAAGTTTAATGTTGGCTTTATACCAGAAATTTTCTAAATCTAGGTATTCTTAACTGAACAATGATGTGTTTAATTATTCATTAATTTGTCCAACTGAAATATAAATACACTTTAACCTAGGAAAGGGGGAGAACCAAGTTGATTTGATTTGTTTCTTAAAGCATCCAGTCTCTAACTATTTGGTATCAAGCTTCTATGTGGTAATAAGAAAAATGTAGAAAACCCTGTGGTTTTATACATGAATAAGTGAAGGCCAAAGAGATTATGTGACTTTCTGAAAGACCCACAGATGGTAAAAGGCAGAACTAAAGCAGAGGTCATCTTAAATTTTAAAATATTTGAAACATTCATAGCAGCATTGTCCACAATAGCTAAATCATGGAAGGAACCGAGATGCCCTTCAACAGATGACTGGATTAAGAAGTTCTGGTCCATATATACAATGGAATATTACTCAGCTATCAGAAAGAACGAGTTCTCAACATTTGCTGCAACACAGACGGCACTGGAGGAGATAATGCTAAGTGAAATAAGTCAAGCAGAGAAAGACAATTATCATACGGTTTCTCTCATCTATGGAACATAAGAACTAGGAAGATCGGTAGGGGAAGAAAGGGATAAAGAAAGGGGGGTAATCAGAAGGGGGAATGAAGCATGAGAGACTATGGACTCAGAAACAAACTGAGGGCTTCAGAGGGGAGGGGGGTGGGGGAATGGGATAGGCTGGTGATGGGTAGTAAGGAGGGCACGTATTGCATGGTGCGCTGGGTGTTATACGCAACTAATGAATCATCGAACTTTACATCAAAAACCAGGGATGTACTGTATGGTGACTAACAGAATATAATAAAAAAACATTAAAAAAATTTGAAATACTGACTCAATAAAGATAATTCTCAACTTCCTTCTAAAAACTGGCTCTCCCAATTTTTCGTACTATGGCAATCTAGACTAACGTGGTTAGGTCCCACCTCCTACCAATACATAGATTATTTACCAAAAAAAAAAAAGTTTTAAATGCATCGTCAAGCTCAAAAGAAAGACACCCACTCAGGTGTTAAAAACGAAGAGAACTCAAAGCCAGAGCCGTGAGCCTGAGCTCCCTCAGCAGGGTCCCACCCACAGGTCGGGGACTGGGCGGACTCTGCGTCTAAGCCCTGGAGACTCGGGACAGGCTGGGATTCTAAAGAGGTGTTACTTTAAACCTAAAGTGTCCTAACTTACACAGATACTAATCGAAAAAGTTGGTGTGACAATATTAATATCAGATAAAACAGACCAAGTTAAAAATCATTTCTATGTAAGGCACAAAATAGTCTATGCTGTTTTCACAGGAAAGGACTCTGAGTTAAGGAATGTAAACCCGATCTTTGGGTTTGGGACTGACTGTTACAGTATGTGCGGAACTTGGGCTGAGAATAGGGTACCTGTTATTCCCTACTCCCTTTCAAAGGGATTTACTCTAGAGTTATCCCCAACAGGACACATCTTGAAATTACTTTATAGATCAGACCAGAGCTTTATTAACTAAAACAGACAAATTTCAGTTTCAGTTATGAGTATAAATGTTTGCAACTATGGAGAATGATATTTTGTAAAATGCCTAAAAAGGAAGAATGAGAAAGTTTTATAGAATTCCTTTTCTGAGTTAACCAACCATTTCCTAAACTATAAGGACATTTAAAAGGAATACAGAAATCTTTCCTTTACAAAATATACTTCCAAAAATATATCTAAAACATGAAAGATCTATATTGGCTTTTAAAACAAGCTTTAAATTTACCATGAGTTTATGAGCCCTTTCCCCTTCCAATCCCAAAATTTCTTAAGAGTTTTATGTTCCCCAAATACAAAGTATACGTTAGTATCTACTTCTGAATAGTTCCGGTAAGTTTTTCTTTTTCAATTATAACTTTGGAAAAGAACTGATAAGGTCTTATCAAGAAATCTCAGCATGCTAGAGCTCATTTTATTAAAATGAACCAATTGTGAGGCATCTGGCTGGCTCATTTGGCTCATGTGGTAGAGCATGCAGCTCTTGATCTTGGGGTTGTGGGTTCAAGCCCCACGTTGGGTGTAGACACTACTTTAAAAAAATTAAATATTTAAAAAAGAAGATAAAATAAAATAAGATAAAGTAAGATAAGATAAAATAAGATAAAATAAAATAATAAAATAAAATAAAAATGAACCAATTGTGACAAACGCAAATGGCTGCAATTAAATGATTTTAGCTTTAGACAGTTTCTCAGTAGTTAAGTAGACAGAAATAAAGCCAGAAACCTTGGCCACAAACGACTTTCCACTTTTTCCACAACAAACTATTCCTAGTGCGCCTGGGTGGCTCGGTCAGTTAAGCATCTGCCTTTGGCTGAGGTCATGATCTGGGATGGGGGTATCCTGGGATCGAGTCTCACATTGGGCTCCCCACTCAGGAGGGAGTCTGCTTCTCCCTCTGCCTCTGCAGCTCCCTCTCTGTCAAATGAATAAATAAAACCTTAAAAAAAACCCAAAAAACTATTCCTAAAAAAACCCCAAAGCTATTCCTAATAAGCAGGAGCATACTCATCAATTTATGATCAGAACCATCTTTATCCCTCCCCCACCCCTTAGCATAGGCACAGAGACAAACAAACAAACAACAACAACAAAAAACAAACAACCTTTTAGGCTAAGTTTATTTAACACTTTTTTGTCTAGAGTCCTCTTCACCTCAGAAAATACCTTTTATCTTTCATTTTGTTTTTAGCTCAGGCCAAAATGTCAAGTTTGAGACAAAGATTTTTCCATCCCAAACTTAAAGCAAAACAAGCAAATAAAAGCCTAAGTTGCATTCCATTTTGCACTTCCACTCACTGCAACCCCTAGGAGACTAAATCTTAGTGAATCACTGTTCTGGATCCTGCTTCACTTCGCTAACATCTTGGCGAGGCCTCTGTATTATCTTAGTCACAGGGTTTTACATTAAAATGTAAGCAAAAGAGGACAGTCTGCGTTTTGGTAAACAAACTAGTATATTAAGTGGTGAGTCGCTATTTTTTTGCCTTTGCCTTTCTTAGAATTAAAAACATCTAAATATTCAGAGACAAATTATTTCTATATTCTTGTTGGGCATTTTAGAGACTCACTCTCAGAACTTATCAGGAGATCTCCAGAAATGCACATCAGAATCATGAAGGTAACTTCTTTCAAAATATACATGTTTTGTCTCCACTGGATACCCAATAAATCAGAATCTCTCTGGAAAATTCAAAAGATTAAAATAACAAGGAAATAGTATGCAATATTAAAAAGAACAAAGTTCATCTTATCAGGTCTGGGTTTAATTTTACCCTTCTTACAAGCTAGTAAATCAGCCTGCTACTGCTTCATGGATCCTGGCAGAACACATGAAACTCCGGGGTCAGAGAAAACTTGATCGTTCACAGCACAGCAAGCAATATAGCACCATATTTGTGATGTTTCCTTTGCCCACAAGTCCCACAGGGGTCATGCAGATGGCCCAGATGGATTCCTGGACAGGAAGTGGGTTGTGTTATAGGAAAGGAACACCGAACCTGGGGATTGCTGTTTTATCACAGACAGAAAGCAAACCTCCTCTCTGTCCCAGAGGGAGACATTAGTTCAACCCTCAAGGTTGCTTGCTGCAAACACAACTCTGAGAAATGGCCTAGATAAAGAGCAGTTGGGGCCTTGCATTCTTTAAACCAGCAAGATGTGCTGGAGTACGAGAGGACCGTGTAAAAGAACAGCCTAAGAGTGTTTGTCAACACATGTATGCAAACTAATATGGAAATGTATCAAGAGTTAAATTTGAAAATTAAAAAAAAAAAGATGTAGGAACATATTATAAAATAATCTGGGTTTGTTTGTTTTTTTTAAACGAGAGACATGTATAGTCTTGTAAATGCATAGAGAACTTTAGAAGGACGTGAAGGGTATATAAGAACCTGCCTTAGAAGTGGAAATGGGAAACCTGAGTATAAGAAGGACTTTTATTCTACTTTATATCATTGTTTTTGCTTTGTTATTACAAACACATCTTTTTAAAAAATCATAAAAATTCACCTGTTTTTTGTCAGTAGATATCCTGGCCATCTCTTCGTTATCTTCTAAGGGTCCATGCTTTCCCTCTTCCTTTTCCTAATTAAAAGCAGATTAAGGGGAAAAAAGGATTAGTGCACAAAACAGAATTAGTTCAATATTTCCTATTTGAAGGCTGGTTTTCTTGGTTTTGGATCATTCATTTTTTTTTTCCTGATGAAAGTCTGCAATAACTTCACGATTTGTTCAGGTTTAAGTTCAGACTACTTAACTTAGTAAATAAGGCCTTTACAATCAGGCTCCTACATACTTTTCCAAAATACAGAAGGACTGAAAGTTGTGGTCAGAAAATAGAATTCTGTAGTTTAAGATTTTGGAGTTGGGCAGTTTTAAGGAATAGTCCAGAGTGTGGCCATAGCTAAAAAGGGCTAAAGGGGAGTAGGGGTAAATTAACTGGAAGTGGGAAAATAAGGAACTAGGCAGCAAAGGCATTAGATATGGACTGTGATAGGCAGAATAGTGGTCCCCCAGAGACTTGCCTGTCCCACTCCCTGGAGACTGTGGCTATGGCACTTGTTACTATGGCCAGATTGAAGATGGAATTAAGGCTGCTAATCATCAGACCTTGAGATGGAGGATTTTCTGGGTGGACCCAATGTAATCACAATGGTCCTTTTAAGTGAAAGAGAGGCAAGTCAGTGCCAGTGTGACGCAACATGAGGCTCAGTCTGCCACTGCTGGCTTTAAGGATGGAAGAAGAGGTTCAGGGTTCAAGGCAAGTGGGCAGCCTTGAGAAACTGGAAAAGGCAAGGAAATGGAATCTCCCCTGAGCCTCCAGAAGGAAAACAGCCCTGCTGACACTTTGATTTTAGTCTAGTGAGACCCATTTCGGGTTCTGACCTCCAGAACTGTAGGATAATAACTACATATAATATGTGTTTTAAGCCACCAACTTCGTGGTAATTTGTTACAGAAGCAATAGGACACTAACATATGGATGTCCACAAGTCTCTTCTAAAAGTAAAACTTGGAAAGTTTTGAGCCAGGGGCTAAACTCCTTCATTTATTAATTCAACAAATATTTACTGAATCCTTGCTATGCGCCAGCCACAGACCTAGTTGCTCAGGATGCAGCCCTTATAGAGCTTACGACACAGGAGAGTGACTATGAAGTGAGTCGATAATTAAGACAGAACGATATAGCAGGATTCTGCGAGCCCTGGTAGGAGGGATATGTAATAAATTGGAGAAAGTTTGAAAGTGGGAATGGTAAACTTGGTGAATGTTGAATTCAGTCTTATGAAACAAATGCTGGATGCTAGAAAAGGAATAACCTCTAAAAAGTTGACAAGGAAAGCCATGTCCTGGAAATCACATTTCTATTCCTGCACAACAGAAGTGGAAGAAGTGATCTTGGTAGCGGAATGGTGGGAATGAGATGGCAGTAGTGGTGATGATTATATGAGTGATAATAATAAAGTACCTAACAGTGTTTCCCAAGCACGAGGCTCTAAACTATCTCCTTTAATCCTCATAACTTTACAAAGTAGTCCCTATTGTTTCCATTTTAGAAATGAAGAAATTGTGGCTGAAAGAGATTAAATAACTCCATAGCTAGTCAATGGGAAAGCCAGGACCTGAGTCCAAGTCCATTGTCTTAACCATTAATGCTACCCTGTTACTGTTCTGGAAAAGTACAGCAAGTAAACAATGGGAAGAAATGGGAGAGAGGGACAGAAATGATGTGTAAAAAACAAGGCAACAATACACTTATTCTAATTCTTATACTACAGTAACATTCAGGCAATTTAGATATGTTTAACTTAACTAAAATGAAAAACTATGAACCAATAGGAGAGATTATTATTTTAAAATGATGGCCATTTTCAGTGGTGCTAACCTTTATTCTACAACTTTTAGTTAACTGTGCTTTTACCAAGAAGTCTCAAAAACAATTAGTTTCTCTCCCACTCATTTATCTAGTTTTGGGCTGGAGTCTTAAAAATCATTGGATTTTATACTTAATGTAAACTTTGCTGAACAATCCTCAAAGAGCATCCATTCAGTGTAAATATTTGACAACATAGAAAATCTCAGGTATCAGTCATATTTGGAAGTGGATATAAGTTAAAATACACTGAGGCTGGTAAAAATGAATGACAATCTAAATGTCCAGTACTAAGGGAATACACACGGTACATCCACACAATGGACTGTTACGCCAACATTAAAAGGATAATAACAAACACATATAGTACAGTTTGTGCCAGGCACTATCTAAGAGCTTTACAAATACTAACTCGTCCACTTTTCATAAAAGCCCCCTGTCGTATGTACCAGTATGTACCAGTAACATTCCATTTTATGGAATGAGGAAGTTGAGAGAGGGAAAGTAACTTACTCAAGATTACGTAACTAGTAAGAGGTGGAGTCCAGATTTGAACCCAGGCAGGCTAACTACAAAACCACTGGCTACTCTTAAACCATTAGACTAAGTTGCTGCTCCAATGTGGCTAACAGTATTACAGCATAAGCATTTTCCTATTTTAAGTGAAAAAGGTTGAATCCAGAGTAAATGATCTCAAATAACTTAAAAAAAGAGTGAGAGAGAGAGAAAAGATTGAAAAACAGCACAACAATGTCAGTAGTCGCTAGATAGTGAAACTATGAAAAATTTTTTTTCTTCAGTCCATTTTATAAATAATAAACATACATTACTTTGGTAACAAAAATATTTAAAGAAGACAAAAGGTTGGTAAAATGTCAAAGGCAGTACTTCCAATATAATTACATGTCAAATTGCATCTTAGAGTTTCTGTGACTTATTTGTATAGCAGAAGCAGAATAAAGAATTTAAGTGAAACAAACTTCTTATTTTAGCTTAAAGAACATTTTCTTCTCTTAATAGGAAAAAGATCTTACTCAACCCTATGAACATAATGTACAATTAATACTGAATTTATTTCATACATATTCCTGTTGAAAAGAACTTAATTTCAGCAGAGGCTTTATTCTTTATATATAATATGTTTGTGTGTGTGTGTATAAATACATGTGTGTGTATATATATATATGAATTAAAATAAGATCTAATCTTCATATTTAAAAAAAGGTGTCTTCAAAATTAGTCCTCAAATCTCTAAGAAGCCCAGCTTTTTAAATGTGCTTTTAAAAAGTCTTAAATCTCGGGGTCCTTGGGTGGCTCAGGCAGTTAAGCAACTGACTCTTGATTTTGGCTCAGGTCATGATCTCAGGGTCATGATCACAGGTGAGATCGAGCCTCACATCCACCCCGAGTAGAGCCACGTGACAGGCTTCGTGCTCAGGGGGGAGCTTGCTTGAGACCCTCTATTCCTCTACCTCTGCCCACCCCCCCAACTGCTCACATACATGCGCATTCTCTCTCTCAAATAAATACAATCTTTAAAAAATAAAAATAAAAAATCTTAAATCTCTAAGCATTTGTTCTAATCTGTCTCTTCAAGACAATTTTATCTGCAAAAAAACCAAAACCAAACCAAAAAACCCAGTTTGAAAATCTTCCACTTTGATAAAATAGTATTAAGCTACTAAGAGGCCGAAAGAATAAAAGACTTCAAAATCATGAAGGAAATGAAGACCTTCTCAAAGTCATTAATAATATATGGAGCCAGGGTGGGGGGTAAGGGAGTGATTAATAGGGAGTAAAAATACAAAATGCTTTGCTATTTTTTAAACATTTCACATAGTAATTGGAGGAGAAAACTACTCCAAGATTTAGCATTTTATCAGGAAAAGAGAATTCCCTATATACACACAGACTTTGCACCCTTCACAAAAATCCACTCAAAATGGATCACAGACCCAAATGTAAAACATGAAACTAAAAAACTCCACAAAAAATAACATAGGATAAAACCTAGATAACATTGGGGATGGCGATGGCGATGTTGATATTACAAAGGAACGATCCATGAAAGAAATCAGTGATAAACTGGACTTTATTAAAATTGAAAACTTCTCCTCTGTGTAAGACAATGTTAAGAGAATGAGAAGACAAGCAACAGACTGGGAGAAAATATTTGCAAAAGACACATCTGATATAAGACTGTTATCCAAAATATACAAAGAATTCTCAAAACTTAAAAATAATAACCTGACTAAAATATGGGCCAAAGACCCTAACAGACACCTCACCAAAGAAGATACACAGATGACAAATAAGCATATGAAAAAATGCTGCACATCACATGTCATGAGGGAAATGCAAACTAAAACAAGATACTACTACATGCCTATGAGAATGCCCCAGAACACCGACATAACCAAATACTGGAGAGGATGTGAAGCAACAGGAACTCTCAGTCATTGCTGGCGGGAATGCAACATGCTACAGCCACTCTGGAAGACCGTCTATTAGTTTCTGACAAAACTCTTTATCATATAATCCAGCAATCACGCTCCTTGGTATTTACCCAAAGGAGCTGAAAACTCACATCCACACAAAAATCTGCATACAGATATTTATAGCAGCTTCATTCATAACTGCAAAAACTTGGAAGCAACCAAGATATCCTTCAGCAGGTGAATGGATAAATTACATATGGTATATCTAGGCAATGGACCTTACTCAGCAATAAAAAGAAGTGAGTGATCGAGCCATGAAAGGACACAGAAGAACCTTAAATCCATATTGCTAAGTGAGAGAAACCAACTAAAAGGCTACATCCTACTGTATGATTCCAACTATATGATGTTCTGGGAAAACACAAAATTATGGAGACAGTTAAAAAAAAAATCAGTGGTTGCCATGGTTGGGGATGGTGGGGAAAAGATAAAGAGGTGAATTTCTGGGGCAATGAAGCTATTTTGTATGACACCATAATGATGGCTACATGTCATTTACATTTGATGTATACAGGATGCACAGCACCAAGGTGATCCTGATGCGTCAACGTAGGCTCCTCAACCGTAGCAAATGTACCACTGGAGAGCATGTGGTTAATGGTGGAGGCTATTCATGTAGGGGGGAGCAGGGAGTATACAGGAAATCCGTGTACTTTCCCGGAAATTTTGCTGTGAACCTATAAGTGCTTTAAAAAGATAAAGTCCTAATCATTAAAAAGTTAAATCTTTAATTCCCTGTTAAAATTCGTCAGTGTAGTCCTTATAAAAATCTGAACTCCCTTACAAGGCATACAATATGTTTTATTTTCTGATTCTTATATACCTTTCCAAGCTCATCTTCAGTCTCTTCTCTTCACCCAACTTCACCCTCCCCCATGAGGATCACAAGTTCTCTCACTCCTCCACGCTTTTCCATATAGGGTCCCTTGGCTTGGTAAATATCTACTCATTCTTCATGTCTCAGTGCAAATGTAGCTTTCCCTGTGCATCCTTCCCTCACTTCCCCATGCAGAGCCTGGCCTGCAGTCTTCAGTCTTGGTAGCATCTCTGCTTATACTGGGTACTGGACTCTGCCATCTAACTGCATCTTGTTTAAAAACCTAATTTTTGTCTCCATTAGAAAATAAGAACCAAATCTTTCTTTATGTATCTCCATTGCCAAGCACACAACCTTATCCACCATAACGAAGACATCAAAAAGAAAAAGAGAATGGTTATGAATGACCTCATAAGAGTACTATTGTATTTAAGGATTTACAAAAAGTCATTTTGTGGAAAATGTGAAGCAATCTTTCAGCACAATTACTGGCAAGTTGGAAACTTCCATAAGCATATGCAGAATACAAGCACGATTTTCTAAGAGAAAAACAAGCAAAAATCCTGCACTTAAAAAAAAGACTGAAGGAAAGTACCAAAATGTTAAAAATGTTAAAGTGATGTTGTTAGAATGGTGAGAAACCATGGGTAATTTTTCCCCCTTTCCTTTTTTAAAAAAAATGTCTTAAATGCTTAAACAACCTAATACTATTTTCCATATCTAGCTCTGGCCCCCTAAAACATTCTAAATTTCCTAATCTACCAAACCAAACCAAATGGTGAGAACCTAGCACCATGCCATGGAGGAAAAAGATGAGAAGGTAGCACCCTGCTGCCCAAGGGTTGGAGAAAGTGAAGATGTAGACTTTTATGATTATTATTTCTATATATTCCTAATCTGTTTTGATCACCTCTTTCAGATTCAAAAAAGAGACTATTTACATGGAACAAGAAACCAATTAGCATTCACAGATTACCTATTACAAAAGCAGATGCTAAAGGAGTATAAATAAGACATGGTAAAATAAGACATAGTAATAAAAATAAGGTAAAATAAGACATGATCTCCATCTTCATGTAATTTACAGTTCAGTAGAAGAAGGGGGAAACTACCCACAGGAAACATCAATAGTATACAACTGGGGCATAAACTATGCATCTAATTGTCCAAACCAACATATAAATACCATTAATACCTGATAAACATGGTACAGTCTAAGAGGGTAACAATTCTATTTTTAGATTAGAAAGATGAGCTATTACAGCTATGAGTTACAAATATCACACGAAGCCACAGAAGTATTTTGCAAATTTTAAGGTTTTCAGTTTGCTCTTTAAGTGTGACAGAAACTGGAAAAATCTAATTTAAACCATTGCTAAGTGGGAAAAACTAAGGAAACAAAATATACCTGAGATTTTTGTCTTTGGGCTTTTACTGCTGGGAAGAGCTCCATCCAGAGACTGAGCAGGGTGAAAAGGTTGACTTTAGAAAGCCTTGGTATTTGACCTGTACAAAAGAGAGGGCAGACACTTCAAAATTTTTACTAATGATGAAAACAGGAACTCATCCTCAATGCCATTTGGATGCTGCAGCCTTAACTCGGCTGCTTTAGTAGGAGGCAGAGAAAAAGGATGAGAGGACAAGAGAATCAAAGGGCAGGAGCCTGGCTACAACCTCACTTTCGGTGACCTCCTCCGGCACTTTTCAAAGTTGGGCCCTTTCTCCAGCCCTCACAGGGCAAGGGAAAGAAAATGGTACAACTGATACATGTAACTATGGGAACAATCCAAAGGAAGTTATGAAAAGTCCTTGCGTCTGATGTCATCGTGGGGCAAGCTTTTCTTTAAATCGTGGTGTTGCAAGAAGGGCAGTGCGGTGACCTTCGCGGGGAAGGCAGTTGAAATACAGGAAAGCGTCGTGTGTGGTTAATTTGGAAATCAAGGCAGAAACACTGACTCAAGACCCGAGATCCTAGCTCTAGGTCCTGGGAGGAACAGTGAAGGGCGGGGGCGGGGGTGGGAGTAAGAGGGAATGAGCGCGACTTCAAAAGCAGGTACTGCCAGGCCAGGGTTCCTGGTGACCGAGGCGAGAACGCGCCGAGGGCGGGAATGAGACACCCCGGGGCAGAAGCACGGGTGAGGAGGGGCAGGCAGGGAAAGCGGAGTTACAAGGAGGCAGAGGCTCAGGGCAGAGCGAAAGGCTGGGGTGGCAGCAGCAGGGTCCGAGGCACTCACCGGTCATGCTGCCAGTCTGGGTGCTGACTGACCGCCCGGCCCCCGCGCTCTCCAGATTTTGCATCTGCCCTGCTTCTTTCATCCCAAGCCTAGCGGCCTCTGCTGCCCAGAATACCTCTCGCTGTCTGGCATGATCTTGGCCCCAGCGGCTCCACCTCCCGCCTCCTCCCAGCAACTCTACGGCAACCGCCAACTCGGCGCAGCCAGTGACGTAGGAGCCCGACGGCCACTTCCGGGCGCCTCGTGTGTCGTATTAGGGAGGCGTGGACGCGGTGGCGGAGGGCTAGCCCTCCAGGGCCGGCTGCATGGGTAAGGACCTTTGTGCAGTGGATCGTTTGAGGCCTGACTTTAGCTGTCGATGTTTTGGCTTGGAAGTCCCGGGTTGTGCACACTCTGATCGAGTGGTGAGGCCTGCGCAGACTTGAGAGTGTGAAGGGGGATTGAAATGGAACGCTCTCCCAGCTGTCTGTCACGGTGGAGATCTTAGAGAAGGGGGAGGAGGGGCTAGGGATGTGGGAGCTGGGCGGTCCGGGTGGTTATCATCAGAGATCGGCCAGTCCTTAGGAACTCAGTGCCTGGGACTACCACAGGGACGTTCTACTTCTCTTCAAACCCATGACCTCAAGAGGTCCAACTGTAGGGGTACCTGGGTGGCTCAGTGGGACTCTTGGTTTCAGCTCAGGTCATGATCTCGTGGTCGTGGGATCAAGCCCCCTGTCGGACTCTGTTCTCAACGTGGAGTCTGTTTCAGATACTCTCAAGCAAACAAACAAATAAAGTCTTTTTTAAAAAGTCCAAATATGATTATGAGAAAGGTGGGGGTAGGAGGAAGTAGCAAGTGGCCCCTGGAAAGTATGGGGAGTGCCATATTGACATTGTAGGTTTGTGCCCACTGCATTTTATTTGATTATTTTGTGAGTGTCCCAGGCATGACTCAAAATGAAGCTCCTCCCCGGTGACTCAGAGCCCAGTTTCCCTCACCATCCCCTTCTGTTATCACAACTTGAAATACTGACAAATAGCAAGACATTAAAACAGCTTTTCGAAAGCAAAAGCAGAACGTTATTAAAATTAATCATTTTGTAAAGGATTGAAGTGGTAATCTTCAGTGATAATGGGTATGGCTTATAGTTCCTTAATTTTCACTACTATATAGTATTTAACTGTAACTATATACCACAATTTATTTATCCATGATTGAGCCAAGAAACATTTGGACCATCTCCAATTCTTTGCTATTGCAAATAATACTGCTATAAACAAAATGTTTAGGGACTATGCTTAGGAGTAGAATTGTTGGGTTGTTATTGTCAAGTTTACCAGATAATGCTGAAAATTTTTACAAAGAAATTGAGCCAATTTATATAGTTCTACATCACCACTAATTCTTGGTATTGTCAAACTTTTAATGTTTGCCAATCTGGTTGGCAGAAAATGATATCCTGTGGTTTTGATTTTCCCTGATTTCCGCTTTGGTCGAGCATCTTGTACGTTGGTTGGCCATATGTGTGTCCTCTATGCAATACCTGTTAACCATTTTTCTCTTCGGTGGTTTCTTGTTTCTTACTCATTTGTAAGCATTCTTTATATATTCTGGATATTCATTCTCAGTTGGGAGTGTGTATGATAATTATCTTCTCCCATTTGCCACTTGCTTTTCACTTACTTTATTATGTCTTTCAGTGCACAGTTATTTATTTTAAAGTGCCAAACCTACCAGTAATTCTCTTTCATGGGTTTTATGTCTTAGTATCTTTACAAGATGTCTTTCCCACCCAAGATTATAAAAATATTCTTTTATATTTCCTCTGAATGTCATAAGTTTTTCCTTTGACATTTACATCTGCATGCATGTAGAATTCATTTTGTGCATGGTGTGAGGAAGGGGTCCGATTTCATTTTCCATTTGGGCACTCAATACCAGCACTATTTCCTCATTGATATGCAATATCACCTGTGTCATATATCAAATTTCCATACACATGAGTCTGTTTTTGGGGCCTTGTATATCATTTGTTTTTTGAGTCTGTTTTTGGGCTTTGTATTGCATATCATTTGTTTATTTGAGTCTGTTTTGGGGCTTTGTACTGCATATCATTTGTTTATTTACCTCCCTCCCCCCAAAAAAGACCTTATTTTCTTCAAGAATTTCTTGGCCCTTTAATCTTCTGTGTAAATTTAGAGTCATATTGTCACATTCCTCAAATATCCCACTGGAATATTGATTGGAAGTGCATTGAGTTTATAGATCAATTTGAGATATATAGGCTTCCTGTTCCTGAACATAGTATATGCGTGTGAACATGGTAGATTGGGTTTTCAAAAAGTTTCAAAAGGATTTATGATTTTTCCACAAAGATTTTACATATATTTTATGATTTAATTCTAGGTTTTTTTGTTGGTATTGTAAATGAAAAATTTTTTTAAATAAACTCTACCTGCAACTAGGGGCTTGAGCTCACGACCCCAAGATCAAGAGTCACATGCTCTACCGTCTGAGACAGTGAGGCACCCTGTAAATGAAATCTTTTTTAAAAATTATATTTGTAAGTAATTGTGGCTAATAAATAGAAATGCCAGTGATTTTTATATATTTATCTTATATTGAGCCATCTTGCTAAAATTTCTTATTAATTTTAATACTATTTATTTTTAGTTTCTTTTGTTTTATAGGTGGAAACGATATCATCTATAAATAATGACAATTTTATGTATAGCTTTCTAATATTAACCTTTTATATCATTTTATTGTCTTACTGCACTCTAGGATGTCAGGGAAATATTGAATAGAAGTTATGGTAACAGGCATCCTTTCTTGTTCCTGATTTAAAAGGAAATGATTTAAAATAATTTTTTTAAAGGATTTTATTTATTTATCTGTCAGAAAGAGAGAGAGAGTGCACACAAGCACAAGAGAGCAGCAGGCAAAGGGAAGAGCAGGCTTCCCGCTGAGCAAGGAGCCCAATGTGGGATTCAATCCCAGGACCCTGGGATCATGACCTGAGCAGAAGGCAGTCGCTTAACTGACTGAGCCACCCAGGCGCCCCAGGAAATAAAGTTAAACTTTAAAGTATGGTTTTGCTGTAGGCTTTTTCGCTGTCCTTTTTCAAATTATGCAAATTCCTTTCTATTTCTGGTTTTTTTTTTTTTTAAGATTTTATTTATTTATTTGACAGAGAGAGAGACAGCCAGCGAGAGAGGGAACACAAGCAGGGGGAGTGGGAGAGGAAGAAGCAGGCTCCCAGCAGAGGAGCCTGATGTGGGGCTCGATCCCAGAACGCCAGGATCACGCCCTGAGCCAAAGGCACACGCTTAAGGACTGCACCACCCAGGCGCCCCTGGTTGTTTTTTTTTTAATCACGGTAGGTGCCTTGTATCACCTTGAGAAAGTTCTTTCTCTACTGGCCTGCTGAGAATTATTATGAATGGATGTTGAGTTTTATCAAACATATCTTATGTCTGTTCAGATGATCCTATAGTTCCTCTCCCGCAGTTGATGTGGTGAATTATACTAATTGATTGCTTGATTTTAAATCCACTTTGTCTTCCTTCGGTAGACTCATCATGGTCATTGTGTGCTGCTTTCTTATTCACTGCGGGGTTAAATTTGCTAATATTTTAATTTAAGATTTTTTAATCTATGTTCATGAGTGAGTTTAGTGTATAATTTATCATGGTCTTTTTGTTTGGTTTTGATATCTTGATTAGGCTACCCACATAAATGAGTTAGGTAGCGTTTCCTATTTTTCTTTTCTCAGGAAGAGTTTGTATAAGGTTGAAATTACTTGTTCCTTGAATGTTTATTAAAACTTACTTGGAAAAGCCATTTGGGCCTAGTGCTTTGTAAGGTGGAAAGACATTTCACTACGAATTCAATTCCTTTATGGGTTAAGGGACTGTTCAGACTATCTTTTCTCAGTCAGTTTTTGGTAAGCTATATTTTTCTTGAATTTTGTTCATTTTATTATATAAGTTTTAAAATTGGCATAAATTTATAAACTTTATAATAAAATAATTTTTCTAAATGTACAAATTTATGAAATGTTCTCTCACTATCTTAATTTCAAGAACTTTCTGAACTCAAAAATAAGTAAACAATCCAATTAGAAAATGGGCAAAAGACTTGAATAGTCATTTCATCAAAGAAGGTATAAAATGACAAGCACATGAAAAAAATGTTCACCATCATTAGCCATTATGGAAGTAAAAATTAAAACCATAATGAAAAAAACCATAATGAGATATGGCTGCATATATATTAGAATGGCTAAAATAAAAAGTACCGACAGAACTAGATGTTGGCAAGCATGCGGACAGCTGGATATCTCTTATATTGGTCTAGGGAATATAAATTGGCACAGCCACTCTGGAACAGTTTGACGATTTCTTATAAACATGTGCTTATTTTATCACCCGCAATCACACTTCTGAGTATTTATACTTGAAAAATGAAAACTTAGATTCACACAAAATTCTGTACATGAGTTTCATAGGAGCTTTATTTGTAATAGCCAAAAACTGGAAACAAGCCAGATAACCTTCAGTGAGTGAACAGACAACAAACTGCGGAACACCCTGGCCGTGGAATACTACTCAATAAAAAGGAAGGATACATGTGTCAACTTGGGTAAATCTCCAAGACATTATGTTGAGTGAGAAAAAGAAACAATCTTAAAGGGTTATGCACTGTATGATTATATTTCTATGCCATTCTCAAAGTGAAAATATTAGTGATGGAGAACAGATCAGTGGTTGCCAAGTGTTATGGTTGGGAGAAGGGTACCACTATTAAGAGGTAACACAAAGAGGGTCTCTGGCTGGCTCAGGGGGCAGAGCCTGTGAGTCTTGATCTCGGTTGGTGAGTTCAAGCCCCACATTGGGCAGTAGAGATTACTTACACACACAAAAAAGAGGTAACACAAGGGAGTTTCTTTGTGTTGATAGTTACTCAGACCTACACATGTGATAAAATTTCATAGAGCATACACCTAAAACCAAAAAGAGTGCATTGAGAATTACTGAAATCCAAGTAAGGTCTATACCTGAATTAATAGTACTGTACCAATGTCACTTCCTGGTTTTCCCAACGTACTATGATAATGTAAGCTATCATTGCAGAAACTTGGAGAAAGGTACATAGGAGCTCTCTATTATTTCTGCATCTTGTTTGAATTTTAAATTCTTTCAAAATAAAAAGATATCGGTATCTGTATCTTATATATGTGTATGTATATGTGATTATATATTTAATATTATAATATATTAATTATCTTTAATCTCTGTGAGTAAAATCTACCTTTAGAACAACCATTAGCTTTGTCGCTCACTTCCTTCTTTTTGGGTTGCTGTTTTCATTCCATTTTCAGTCCTGTAATATTTCAGAATTGTTTAAATACTCTATTTTCTTTAATTTCTTGCTGGTGCAGCCATATTTTATCTAGCGTTTTTGGGTGCTCTGTAACAAATTTGTTTGGGCTATCTTATCTACAGTATTACTGGAAATAATAGTTCTGCTGCAAAGAAGAATAAGGGCTAAAAAGGAATATAAGACAAATGCTACCTAAGTGCTAAGAAGTGGACAAGCTCAGTTCAGGTGAGCACAACAAAGGCTAGCTTAATCAATAAAAGGTTTTAAAAACCAATAGATAATCTATGGAAAGAACATGGACTTTGATGTCAGATAGATAACCTGATGTCTCTAACCACCCACGCTCTTTACTAGTGAACTGTGAGTTAGCTGGGACTCCGTTAGCTGTGGGTAACAAATATCCACCAAATCTCCGTGGCTTGCCACAACAAAGGTTTCCTTCTGGTTCACATTACATGTGATAGCACTGTTCCCGGGGATTGACTCGGGGATCCAGGCTAAAGAAGCAGGCTTTGGATATTCTTTTCTCCTGGGAGAAGGAAAACAGATGGTCGAACTACGTGATGACTCCGAGAGCGAGTCTCATGTTGAGCCAGACACCCCTGAGATGGGATGCATAATCCTGTTTCAGGGACATGCTGAAAAGGCAGGTACAGCAGATATCCCGACAATAATGCAGTATTAGTAAATTGCCTTTACTAATCATGGATCCTTTTCCTGTTACTTCACGTCTGGTCAGAACAAAGAACTCCATATCCCCTTTTCCAGAATCTGCAGTTTTCAACATTTTACCACATTCATACCTTTTTTTTTTTTAATTCTTTCTGTTACATTTGCACACCTCCCACCCCCACCCCAATCTTTTTCTGAGTCTTTGGGAGCAGGTTACAGACACTGTGCCAAACCCCCCCAAAAATTCCAGTATGCATTTCTCCAAAACAAGGACACTCTAACACATGCTCATCCAACAGCCCAAAACGAGACCAGCGTTGATGGGTCACTACAAGGCAATCCACAGGCTCCATTCAAATTTTGAAAAGTGTTTCAACACCTGTCATTTCCATTCTAGTTCAGCTCCCATCCAGATTCGCTGAGTTTTGACCCTCACTATTTTCCTTCAACCTGGAACATTTCCTTCGTCCTTCCCTCTGTCTCACAACATTAACAGTTTTAAAGGATCTAGGCTTTTCATTCTGTAAGATTCCTTTCCACCGGGATCATTCTGATGCTTCCTTACTACCAGACTCAGGCCATCCATTCTTGGTAGGAACGCTACAGATCACATCAGGGGGCAACTCAGTGTTCACATGTCCCAGAAATGGTGACGCCAACCTTGTTTATCTGGCAAGTTAGCGCCTATCAGGTTTCTGAAGTCACCAGCAACGTCATTATTTTTCCCTCTGTAATTGGTCAGTATTTTGTGGAGAGAAATCCCCCCAATTATGCCCATGTCCTATACCCATTAAACCTCCACGTATCAACTTTAGCATCTGTTAGTGATTCCCACATGAATTAACCACCATCGTGATGGCTGTCCGGTGGTGATTTCTTATTTCCATCATTCCTCCTACATATAGTTGTCATTCTAAAATAAGAGTTTTTCCCTCTTCCGCATTCATTCATTCATTCATTCATTCATTTGTTCGTTCATTTATATCTGTATGGACTTGTCTTTCCTATTTTATTCAATGAGCTGTAATCTGTTACCATTTATTTTAGTGCTCAAATTGTCCCATATTTTATGAAATCCTCTTTTATCCTTTTGACACATCCCCATAAGTCTTTGAGCACTTCCTTACATTCTAGGGCAACAAGATGCTCCAGACGCATTTTCTACATTCCCTGCACCAGACGTAGAGCTGACCATTTCCCCAAGGGGCCCTGGTTCCTCTTAGTGTTTAAAAACTAAGATCTAGGCAGTTAAGTGTGCTATGTCATTACTACTAGACCTCTGAGAAGCTAGATCTAGAAAATATATGAATATCTATATACGTATACACACATACTCATGTATCTCTTTTAGTAGCTATCTACCTCTCTAAGAGTTCACATCGACACCTTCAGTTCCAAAGTCCAGCACATCAGGGTTATTTCTAGCCTCTCCCTTTGTTGTATTTGCAAATCTCCTCTCAAACAGCAAGAAACCTGCCTCCCATTATTTCTCTTTCCCTTTCCTTCTCCCCTGCCCCCAAGTCCCCTAATCTAATTTCTCTAGCACATTGGTTGCTCCCTTGAATGCCCCACCCCTGTTGCTGCTGCCTCCACAGCCCCTTTGGCCTCCAAAGGAAGGGAAGGGAGGAAAGGGAGGCTGTAAAATGGCTTTTTGACTGAATTATTCAGAGAGGGAGGAAAGAAGACAGGAAGGGAACGAGGGAGGGAAGTATGGTGATAATACGTTTATCACAAATTTTCCTGAAGACTAGGGACTCCTGGGTGGCTCAGTTGGTTAAGCGTCTGCCTTTGGCTCAGGTCGTGATCCCAGGGTCCTGGGGTTGAGCCCCGCATTGGGCTCGCTGCTCCGTGCGGAGCATGCTTCTCCCCCTGCCTGCCACTCCCCTAGCTTGTGCATTCTCTCTCTCACTCTCTGACAAATGAACAATAAAAATTTTTTTAAAAAGTCACAAATTCTCTTGAAGACTAAAGGATCCCATGTAGCACAGTGCTTGGCAAAGAATAGGTGCTCAGTATCATTAATTATTGTCCTTCCCTTTTTTTTGTCTTTCATTTGTTTATTCTCTCTAGAAAACCTGAACCTTCTCCTTTTATCCTAGGTCCTGTGTTGGGAATGTAAACATTAGCAGTGTGTTTATTTGGACAGAATCTTCTCACAGCAAAACGAGCTGGGGTTCCATGGAGCCGATCACAAAGACAAGGTATCTGTACCGGGTTTGTGCTACTGTTGGCGTTGGCCGAGACCACATACCCGACCTGTAGAAGAAATGTCCCTCACACTCAACCTTGCTGTCCGACATGGAAGGCACATCATAATCAGTGACTGTCTTCTGCAGGCCTGGAGATACGGTGCTGGAGACTGCTGGTGCCCAGTGCACCCTAGTGGACAGAAGTGGCCCTAATTTGGTCATTTCAGTCAAAGATGTAACCATCAACAGCACCCTGAATCCAGAAATTAAGGTTTCCTGAACAATTCTCAGAAGGCAGTTCCTGGCAGCACTTAAACCCCAAGGAAGCAAAGAGAAGCCTGAAACAAAATCCAGATGCCCTTCACAGAACATTCGCTTTGTTACGGAGGGCAGTGCTGCCAGAGAGAAATGACTTCTCAGGCTCACATATGTTGTCCCAAATGGTGTCCTCAGAAAAGTAAACTTGGTGCCATGTAGATTAATGTGCTGCAAGTAAGACTGTCCAGGAACCCTGGGAATGTCTGTGCTTCCATGAGGTGGGAAGGACTGGCAAGCCCACTTCATGTACTGCCCTGAGGCCCCCTGCCACAAGGCCGCCCACCAGAGCCTGGGCAGGTGGGCCTGGGCACCACAGGCCATCTCCAAGCCACTTTTGGGTCCCCATGTGTGTGGCACCCTCTGGACCGGTTTGAGTGTTTCTCAGCACCCCTGAAGAGGTTCTGTAATTAGACATGTTAGAAATCAACAGAAGACATTAGAGGGACAAAAGGGGTGGGAGTAGAGAAGGAGCTGATGGAGTATCGGCTGTGCATCAGACACCTTATGGAACAGTACTGATAACAGTAACAGTAGTATCTTACTATTTACTATATTCTGTTCTAGGTACTGTACACATATTATGTACACCTTCCAGACGCCTTCCAGCAGCCTCGTGAAGTGGGTATCATTATTATTATCGCTACTTAGAGGAACCAAGACATGGAGTAACTTGCCCAAGCAGTATAGCTTAAAAGATGTAGGAGCAGGATATAAGTGTGTACTCCCTCATTTGATACTCCCAGCAATTCTGTGGTTCAGACTTTTGTCCCCTACATTTTACAGATGAGGAAACTAAGGCCGTCGGACCACCAACATCAGTGCCACTCAGGAGCTTGTTAGAAACGCAGAATCGGGGGCCCCACTTCACACCTATGGAACCAGAAGCCGGACAGAACCGCTGGCCAGGACCAGAGGGCTCCAGCAGGTCTCACACTTGCACATGTGTAAATGTCACCCAGAGAGTACGTTAAAACCCCGATTCCCGGGGCCAGCCGCTAGAGATTCTGAGTCTCTGGTGTTTAGCAGTAGTATTTTGGCTCTCTGTAGAATTGCTTTTGCAAAGTACTTTTTGGTATCACATTATCTACCAACATTAGCTGATGTTAAAAAGCAAAATTTGCATGCTGATTAAGGCATAAGTATCAAAGTTTTCTTTGGCTTGGGGTTGACATACTTTTTTAAAGGCCCAGAGAGTAAATATTTCAGGCTTTGGGGACCATTCAGTCTCTGTCGTATGTCATGAAAGCAGCCACAGGCAATAGGAATGATTGGTACAACTCTAACTCACCCCTTCAGTTGGCTTATAGCAGAGAACCTCCGGTGATCTCACTGAGAGCAGTGCAGCTTGCATTTGAAGAGCGGATATTTAAACACTTGGAGAGGAAGGGATCTTAAGTAAAATAGCGAATACTGTAGGAGAGGAAAAACAATTTTTCTCTACCCTTCTAGGTTCTTGGCTGAGAACCCTCTCACCCCTATAATAAAAGACAGATGAACAAGAAAAACAAACAATTTTAATTATGTATATAAGGGAGCCCCACAAAGATACGAGACTCAAAGCCAGCCAGGCAATGGAGACTCGTATACTGTCCTGAGCTAAGGAAAAGGTTAGGGGCTGGGGCTTCAAAGGGGAGGAAGACAATTCACAGGAAGATGTGAGGAGCAAATGTTTGGTAAGCAAATGTTTGCTCTGCCATGCAGGTAAGTCGCTCAGATGAAAAAGCTTTCTCTGGTTATAGCTCTCTTCCTGGTATGGGCCCCCTTTCTAATTTTTTTAGGTAGTTAAGAAGGAGGTAAAAAGCTTTTCCTGAGACTGCTGGGCCTCGATTATCTTCAGCTCAAAGTAATCTGCATGCGAAGGTAGCACATTCTGGGACAGCGTCTTCTGACCCCCCTCAATACAATATTCCTGGTTAACTTTCTTCAGGCTGACTCGGAACACCTTTTCCACTGGGCTATAAAATCCTAATCCTTGATCAGTTTCCACAAGATAACTTCTCACCTTCAGGGCTATAAATTGTCACTATTTCTATCAAGTATGTGCTATTAATTTAAAAAAAATGTGAGAAGTAATCCTCATTTTATCATTTTCCAGATGTGGAGTAATTTTTCTCATTGGCATTATGAGAAAAACCCCATGAAGTTGAGTACTGTTTGCTGTAAAGATTTTGTTGAAGACATAGTTTTCTAGCTTACAGGATGTCATCTTGGAGTACCCACAGGATAAATTCTCCTGTCTGCTGTGAATCATGTAACCTTCCTAACCAGACACCGGGAATGAGTTTTGTGTCCTCACTTTCTCCCTGGTATAATCTTATTTTATCTACCCTCATTTGTATTTATTTCCTACTTTCCCCATTAACTTAATTTTTATCTTATTTTGCGCATTTTTGTAAATTGCCTTATGTTCTTTTTGGAATACAAATTTATTTAAATAAAGAGTATGTTCAGATTGGAGGATTCTTTAGTTTAATGTTCCTTGAGAAGGAAGAGGAAATGAAGCTAATATTTGCATACTCAGAAAACAATACATACGATGTCCTTGACAACAACCTAAATGTCATATACTCACATTTACACCATCCATCCGATGACAAAAGTTGTCTGTTCTTAGTTGGTATGTATATCACACGTATCTCATCTCAAGGCATCTAAATAATCTAGACAGTTACTCTGCAGTATTTCTCTTTTGTTTTGTTTTCCAAACAAAATTCACATTTTATTAGATTGAAATAAACTGTGAAAAATGTCCTCACGTAAAAGCAATATTTTCTGTATTATTCCTAGATAAACCACAAAACTTACTTTTGCAATAAGACCCGCTTTCCTGGTTATGTATATAAATCAAGATGATGTGATAGATGTTGGTTAAAAAAAGAAGATAGGGAAAACCAGACAAATCCGTTATCAGTGTCTGTGGACCCAGGTCTGTTGTGCTCGGAAATTAGTGCTTCCCGTACATCCGCTAAAAAGCTGAGGGCCCAGTTAGGGTGTGGGCATAGTAAAGGGACACACGCAGCAGCAACATGTGGGGGGCAACAATGGCTCGTGCTTCCATTTACAGTAAAAGTAATTTATCTATTTACATCCCGTTGAGGAAGACATAATCTACACCGAAATCCTCCTTAGGCGAGCGCACGGTTTCTGACGCTATATAAACAACCATTACAGATTTTTAACAATATACTTAAAACACACTGTACTTGCATTGAATTCAGACGCTTCATTGCCTTTTATAAATTATTTTCCACCCCTTTTACCCCCTACACCCTCAACATTTTTTTCTTCCAAGAACTGATGACTCAAACCCTGGTCATTAGATCAACGATAGTAAATGTCATGCCCCAAATGATTTCAACCTCTCCATTGTGCCCCCTGCAGGAATCACATAGAAATGAAACTCTGCATTTTTAATACTGTCTTCCTGGAGAACACAGGACATGTGTGAGTTCAGACCATGGCCATTTACAGGTGAGCGCTCAGTGACTAGCAGGTTAGTGGGAGGCCTGTAGGCAAATTTGCCTTCACTGACTAAAGGGCCTGGATGTATCTTACAGCTTTACCTGCTAATAACTGACAAAAGGCATCCTAAAACATTCTCTTAGATATTTTCAGTGATTTCTGAATTAGCTTTAGGAAACTCTGACACATTTATGTGTTTCTATCATGAAATCCAGGTCATGTTTTGTATTGAGTTATTGCCACAAGATTGCAAGACTTGATCTCTGTTCAGTCCATGTTTGGGGTACGTTTTGTGATGCTTACATCCATGCTCCTCAGTCTTCATCCTGGGAAGAATCCACAGGACCTTAAGCAGAATAGAAACATTAGGAAAAAATATATAAATAACAGGTAGATATAGAGCGCCATAAATTGTGGACAGAAGCTCTTTATCTTTCCCTCTGTTTGCACTGGAGCCTAAGGCAATGAAGCTTCACGGAGAGTACGTCACTTTCTACGTGTCGACGTGGTGTTTCTCTGACCTGTTGAGGCAGCGATCCCATGTCTTCCACTGTGAGAACACTTGAGTGCTTAGAATAACCTCGAAGGTGACTTAAGATTCTAGGTTAACTTAGCAAGTCCTGTAGAACTTCCCAGAACGTTTTATTGAATTTCATGTTTCATGGCCATATTTGTGGCATCCTCAAACTGAAAATCGTAATAAAATTCACTATTTTCCATCAGTTCACTCGTGAATGTGACACCGTAGCCAAGCTGCTGGCTGCCGTGAAGATGCCAGATGTTCGCTGCCAGGTTTTCTCCCCCCAAGGGCTCTCGTTAAGGTAGGACATGTTTAAGAATGACAAATGGAACCAATGCAATAGAAATCCGTTAATGTACTGAGAGCCCAATGCTTGACCTGCCATAAAGCTACTCCTTCCAGCACGTGTGTCATTCCTCATACTGTCTCTATATAAAACAAATGCTTGCAGGAGCGCCACTTAAATTTCAGAAGTATCCTATCTGCCTGCCTCTTGAGGAAGGCCCATTTCCTTCCATGATGCTACCTTTCTTCACTTCTCTGAAAAAAAGGCAGACACGACATTGTCAAATCCGGAAAGCAGTTGCAGTGATTGTTGGAGAAAAAAGAACAATCTTGCCCAGTTGTTCTCACCACAACAGACAGTAAAGCCTGACTTTCCAAGAAGATCCGAGTGTGTTGATATCTTAGGAACATTCTCTAAAAGCCTGGTTCACGGGGCTTTGATTTTGGGAGGAAACTCCCTGTGCCTGACCGCATCCCTGCTCCATAAGCAGCCCCTGCCGTGTGTGTATATGGAGGCCACCACACATTGGGTGGACAGGGAGAAAGACTGATTCTAACAAGTGGAAGCTAGTAGGATAGGAACTGAGGACAATAATGCGAGTTTACGCTGACTGAGGATTACCCCATGCCTGACGGTGTGAACCAAGTACATTGTATTATTAGATATTATGTATACGTTGCAATAAGTATGTAATTAAACATTCTATTGTAATACCACAATGCACTAAGTTTTTAAGAAATCAGTCTCTCTCCTTGCCCAAAATGTAGAGTATCCTCCATACACACCTAGGAACTTTGATCATGTCCCAGGACATGCCAGACAGGGCACTAGGCGCTTCGCATACCTTACAATACAACTTCATTATCCTCCGTGGTCTCAGCTGTCACACAGAGCGACAGTTTTTCAGGGGAGTCCCCCTCATTGTGAATTAATAGGTCACTTGACTATTTCATTCAATCCTTTCTGCAGAAAAAGAAAAAATCAATAAAACCTTACAAAATTGTCTATGTCTGTATAAAGCACCCTGAGCAGGTTCTCTATATAAATTAACTTAACTCAGTTCAACACCGTTTTATTACACACCGTGTTCCAGGAGGTTCGGAATCCGATGCTTCTTTCTTCAGTTTTGTGATTTAAAAAACATCAGGGTGGGTTACAAATCCCCAGCAGCTAGGTGGCAGGTGCTTTCCCACTGCAGGGAGGTTGTGCCCAAGACACAGCAAGACAGGCTGGCTTCTGGACACCCTGCCCAGAGCGGCCCCAAGGCCAGACCCCCCTAAACCCTGTTGCTCAGCAACTGTTTTCTGTGTAACTTACCATTGTCTGGATCCTGCCCCAATGCTCTGTTGAAAGGCTCTCCGGGTTCTTTCCTTTTGCCATATCCTCTGGCCTTTCCATTGCCATCATTCTAGAATCACCAGATTTAACAAATCAAAATAACAGTGTCCAGTTAAATTTGAATTTCAGATAAATAATGAATGATATTTTTAGTATAAGTACATCATATTTATTAAACTTATACTAAAAAAAATTGTTGTTCATCCAAAATTCAGATTGAACTGGGCGTCCTGTGTCTCATCCGACAACCCTACTTTATTCGCTTTGTGTCCTCTGTGGTGTGTGACCCTAGAGCCTCCAATCCTCCTCAAAACTCTCTTCTTTTTGGGTTGTCTCACTTTTGTCCCTTTTTCTTTTTCCTCTCCTTCTGCCTGGTTCGGTGACTTCTGGAGCCTGCAGTGGGACCATTAGTAGTATCCCCAGGCCTCTCTTTTGATCTCTGTAAGCTTTCTCTTTGGTGAGGACATCTATTCCTATCACTCAGATCAGAGGTTCCCAAAGGATGATGCCAGATGAGCGGCAGCACCAGCGCCTGGAAACTAGACAGAAACGCACATTCTCAGGCTCCAGCTCAGATCTACAGAATCCAGGCTTGTGGAGGGGGCCCAGCAATCTGTACTGTAGGAAGCCCTTCAGTTGTGTCTGATGCAAGCTAAGGTTTGAGAACCCCTGGTATAAGTGATGACTTCTACGCTCTGGACTCCCAAATCTTTTTATTGGCCTTGATTTCACACCCTCTAGCATTTCAAATTGGAGTGTTCCGTGAACTGTTAATATATGACAGAAAAGGCAAAAATAAGCTGTCTGGTCAAATGGGGTTCACATGGTATTGCAGCATATCTTAAAGGTATTTGACTCTTGGGACTTACTTCCAGAAGGTTATAGAAACACAACAGATGTATGGCTTCAGTGGAAACAGAGCAATCAAAATGGACTTCATTATTGTCCCCCCGCTAAATCACCTCTACCTCCGATGGCCTGTTTCTTTCACAGAATATCAATGTTCTCCTAGTTAAGTTTAAAATATTGGAGTTATGACTCCTCTTGTATCCAATCAGCCTCTGAGTTTTAGGGACTCAGTCATGATATTGTTGGAAGGTAGGAGAGCAAGGGTGACTCTCAAGGGTCAAGCAAGCTGTTGTTGTGGCTCAGAGTCAAGGCTCAGGAGACACCTCTTCACTGGGACCTGGAGAACAGCCCATCCACCCCAAAGGCAATTCTGACTGATCTCAGCAACAAGCACCAATCAGAAGTCCGGTAGACAGCTCCAGGGCTACGCAGAGAGCCACAGTGACATGAGGTCAAGGAATTAAGGGATAGAACCCAAGACCCCAGGAACACCTGGGTGGCTCAGTCAGTTAAGTGTCTGCCTTTGGCTCAGGTCATGATCCCAGTGTCCTGGGATCAAGCCCCGCATTGGGTCCTCTGCTCAGCGGGGAGTCTGCTTCTCCCTCTCCCTCTGCCACTCCCCCTCCCTTGTGCATGCTCTCTCTCTCTCTTTCTCTCTTTCAAATAAATAAATACAATCTTAAAAAAAAAAAAAAGGAACCCAAGACCCTAAGAGCTATGAAGAGCTGAGCAGGCCTGTCCTGGAGGAACTGAGGAAGAGGGCAAGGAACCAAATCAGGTATTGAGGTCAAAGAAAAACAGAACATGCTTTGAAGAACTGAAGACTGGAGGCCGGGTTCCTGAGATGAGTGGCCATGGAGAGGCTGGGGCCAGCCTGGCCTGCAGGAAGAAGGATCTCTGCATTGGTGGTGGCTGGGCCACACCCACGGGGAGAGGTTCACGGGACTGAAGAGCTCAGGTACCAGGGAGTCGCTACCGGACCACAGTCATGAGCTTCTGCCAGAACATAAATGACTTCCACATGAGTCCATCACCAAACCCACTTTTAGTATCTTTATTCACTATCTTTGTATCTCTTCCTTTATCCTGGGGCCAATAAGGGGAAAGGAAGGAAAAGGGCGGGAAGGGGGAGTGGGATAGGGTGAGAATGGAAAAGATTGCTGTAAGGGACATCTTATTGATGGTTCACAACCTTGTCTGCACAGTAGAACCGCCTGGAGAGCTTTCAGAGCTACATCTGGGTCCAGTCCCCGGAGACCCTGATGCTACAGTTCTAATCTCCGGATTAATGCTGCTCGAGCTTTAATGTGCATCGGAATCACCTGTGGGTTTGGTTAAAATGCAGATTCTGATTTAGAAGGTGTGGGGTGGGGCCCGAGAACCTGAATTTTAACAAGATCCCAAGTGATGCTAATACCTCCGGTCTGTGGATCACATTTTCTGTAGCACAGTCTATAGCAGAGGTGCTCGGAGGGTGGTCCCTAGACCACCAGAATCAGTATCACCTGGGAACTTGAGAGAAATGCAAATTCACGGGCCCCACCCAGACCCACTGAATCCGAAACTCGGGGTGGAGCCCAGTCCCCTGTGCTTGAACAGGTGTGCTTGATTCCGACGCAGGCTGAAGTTTGAGAGCCACTCTTGTAGAGAATCAACGGGGGGAATAAAAAGCCAGAGGGAGGGGCGCCTGGGTGGCACAGCGGTTAAGCGTCTGCCTTCGGCTCAGGGCGTGATCCCGGCATTATGGGATCGAGCCCCGCATCGGGCTCCTCCGCTATGAGCCTGCTTCTTCCTCTCCCACTCCCCCTGCTTGTGTTCCCTCTCTCTCTGGCTGTCTCTATCTCTGTCAAATAAATAAATAAAATCTTTAAAAAAAAAATAAAGCCAGAGGAAAGGGAGCTGATATTCACTCTAAGGACAAAGTAATGCATTATCGTGCAAGTAAGACAGAAACAAAGATCAGGTTTTATTCTGTTTACATTACAGTTATGAACAAATATAACCATTATAATAAAATTAAGACATAACTTTGAAACCTGCCTGTATTCACTTTTTTAAATAATTTTTTTTTTTAATTCCCATATCATCACAAGTAGTAGAAATTCTTTGGAACATTTCTGAGACGAGCACACTCACTGCAAAGACGGGAGAAAGGAAATGTCAAGCTGTGGCCTTCTCTGCGGCCCGCGGGGTGCAGCCGGCACGGACGCGGGAAGATCAGGCAGGCAAGCCTGGCGCTGGGCACTGAGCAGGGGCGAAGGGAGGCTGGCTGCGCTGAGGCCACGGCGTGGCTGGGGCTCCTGGCCACCAGAGGCGCTGACCCTGGTCATGTCACTGCTTCGGTGTCACACTCTACCCTACAAGTGCACTGCTACGCCTGGGTGACAGTAAATATCCGTTCCCAAACCGGCCTCCCAGGCTCAGCCTCCCCCAGCCCTGCTTGGTCTCTTTATGCAGCTCCGGCTCCTGGGGGCGTCAGCGCCCTTACCTCCTGCTCTTCCGCCCCTCAGAGGCCCCTTCCTGACTCCTTTCAGGCCTTCGCTGCTGTTTTGTGCCTTGGTTTGTGTTGTCTGGTAGCTGGGATCATATGTCCCAGACACCTGTTCACTTGGCCTCCATCTCTGTCCCCCTGGGGTGCGGATCCCTGTCCCCTCCCGTGCGGCCGGTGGAGGTCAACACGTGTTGTCTACCTGAGCAAGAGAGGCCAAGGGGAGTAAAACCTGGTTTGTCTTCAAACCCTGGGAACCAGTCACCGGCCAGCAAACGTGCTAAGTGCTGTGAAAGAGATTCAGCCGAAGCATCGCACAACTGCCCGTGCACACTCGGCCCCCCTGGTCTGGCTGGCACTTTTTAGCCCTTATTTACACAGGTGTCTGTTACTCTTAAAAAAGCGTGGGTTGTTTCCCTAAGAAGGGGACAAGCAGAGTCTGTCGCTGTCTCTTCCTTAGAGCTTACATGGCGCAGGGGACGCGCTGAGCGTCAGGCCACAAAGCACGCCCTTGCTCCAGGACAGAAGCTCCCGTGCTCCCAGGACAGCAGGCTGACTTCTGAAGGCTGCTCAGACCTGATGCCCATCTATGTACTAGTTAAGAATTTAGAATCTTTAGAAACTTGGCTCGTGATGAAACTTGGCCTCACATCTATGTTTAAGAAAAGCCTTTTTAAAGCTCCACTTAAAACACTTGAGCTGCACAACCACGAACACTTCCAACCCCAAAGCTTCCACGTGCTGGCAAGTGTTCCTATTACAGGAGTAGAAATGGTCAGGAGGGGCCGTGTTCATACATTTAACATGTTGCCCTCTCACGTCCCCTCGAGGGCTTGTGCAGGGGCCTCTAGGTTCCCAGGAGGTGCTGTGCAATAGTTTTGAACACTTCCTCAGAAGTGGAATTGTCTCCTCTAGAAAAGGGAGGAATGTCTGTGAATAACACCAACGTGATACTCTGTCGGCCCATCTGCTGTAAGCGATCTTACTACCCTGTGAGCTAAACCTGGGTTAGTCCGGATGACACAACTACACATTTCTAACAAGAAAATGCCATTAAAAAGTAGGTTGATTTGGATGCCATGACATGGATTTATCTTTCTAGCATCTTCTGTCATACACGAAGTCTAACCCTGAGTCTAGTCTGTCATATACTTAGCCTCTGCTTGGTAAATATTTGCCACGTGAATGAAACACAAACCCTTCCCCAAGGCTGATGCCTTACCTAACAAAAACATTATCGCTTGCGGACAGCAGAGAGGGGTCAAGAGAACCTTGCAGGGATGTCAGCCCCTGGAGGGTGTGGGGAGTGGCTCTGGGGAACAGCCTCTATGACACGACCCCTATGGAGAGGGAGGGTTCAGGATTGCAAACCACACTCTCCAGTGATCCCTGACCAGCCACCCTGGGTGTTCCGAGGACTCCCCTCTCTTGTTACAGAAGGACTCTCTGCTGGGGTAGAGAACAATTTTCGATCTTGGAACAATTTTTCAAATATTCTTGACTATGACCCACAGTAAGAACACATTTTATTCTGTGAACCAGGAAAGACGGGCCAGTATATAATTGGAACAAGTTTTACAACATAATAGTTCCCCTTACCGCACATGATGGCCTGGTTTCTCTCTTCTCTTCTTGCCCCACTCCTTCCCATTAAAAAAAGTGACCCTGTCCACTGATTTCACAGTCCATTAAGGGGTGAGACCGGCATTTCCAAAACAACTGCACAGCGATCTGCAGGAGGGATGGGCTTCGGACACGCCATCTCAGGTACCCTGTGGTGAAGGAAGGGGGATCCTCCCCACCCCCACACCTGGGAACGCACTTAGGTCACAGGAAAGTGTGACAGAAATCCCTCTCTTCTGGAATCTGACTGAAAAAGCTCGAAGGAGAGGCCGTTGCTTCTATATCTACAGTGCACTTAAGATAGCAGGAAGGTTCTTAATCATGACCTTCCATGGAGGAGAGGCCTCATCTGACTGCCCCACAGAGGAACTCCCACGAGCAGAGACTGTGTGCGGCGGCAGCTCCAGCATAGCCTACGAAGGGCCACCAAGCAAAGGAGTGGCCGGGGCACAAGGCTGGCATGTCCACTGCGAGAACCCTGCTGGCTACATCAGTGTTCCTCAGTCCGCGAGATTTCAAAGAGTTCTTGAGGAGGGAGGATGGGGAGATGGCCCCAACGACTTGGGGCCTCTGATGTGATGCATGCTGTGGTGACTCTCAAGGAGGGGGAGCAGTGTTAGTGCCTTCCTGCCATATTTGACCACAGCGGCCTTTTGCAAACAATCACCAAATACCTGCAGTGTCCAGTTCAGGGACTGCCGCCCCAAAGGGCCACTATCTGCTTCTCCCTCGACTTGGCTGAGACACAGTGCAGACCAAAGACTTCTTCTCTGCTGTCCCAGTTAAGGACAGGGCCAGGGTGTTAGGTCCCTTCACGGGGACTTGAAGGCATCACTGTGTTCGGTTAGTCAGTGTAGAAATGACAGAACTTTGTCAGCACATTGCGCGGACTCTTGTTCATGGATTCACCATTCGTAGTTTACGACAGAGTGCTCTGTGCCCTGCCCACCTCCAGGGCGCGCCATTCATACAGACCGTGGAGTGAATGAGGCCCTTTGTGGGGGGCGGAGCAGTAGCAGCCCTCTGAAAACAGGTGTTTTAAACTGTGAAACACAAAACAGCGACAGAGTTGTTGGTCGGAATGTCTGACACATTCTCTTTCACCCTTGATTACATCCATTGACTCCTGTGTTTTTCAGTAAGAGCCTCGTGTCAGGGTGGGAGTGGGTAAGAATCTTAAAGACTGGCGTTCAGACTCAGACCCACCAGTTCTTGTCTGAGACATCTAAGACTCGATTCTGTCACCAGTAAAACAGGAGTGATGATAACACGTAACCCACCAAGCTGAGGCAAAGTCCTGCTGCTGCTCCCTGCCCTCAGACTTTGGTGCCCAGGGCCCCTACCTTGAAGCCATGGCACCAGGCAATCCCGGGCAGGGGAGCAGTCTCGGGGACAAGTGGGACACTTGCTTACGCACAGCAGTTCTGAAAGACGGTAGTGTCCCTCAACTCTATGATTTGTTCTCAGCCAGGAGTGAGGTGGGACCCCTGAACATTGGCCTGTATCCAGAATTCCTTTCACTTGCTTCTAAAAAAATTTTGCTACCTTATGTAGGCATTAAATAATTTCTTGAATAAAAGCTCTAATTATCCTGGGTTCCTTGTATATGCACCATTCTATGTATATCCAGAACATGGAAATACAAATACACCCCTGATCTCAGAGGTGACAATTTTCATGGCATCTCTCTGTATGACTTATTAACCAGAAAATGAGCATTCATATTTCCTAAGTCTAGGAGAACGAAGACTTAGAAAACCTCCCCAGAGCACATTTTGTGATGTGGGATTTCCCGAGGCTGAAATCACCGTCCTTGAGGGGCACACGGAAGGTGGTTAAATTGCATACCTTGGTTTAAAAAAAAAAAAAAAAAGTCATACTGACAAAGTTGCTGATCAAAATGCAGACGACTCTCCCCAATTCTTCCTAATGGTCTCAGTTCCCCGCTTTCAGTCCCTATTTCCCCACAGACCTGTTTTCCCCGAAGTCCCGGCATCTTGGGAGGAAGCGACTTGCTTGGCCATGCTGGTCGACAACGTCTGCACGTTGGCGCTTGTCTCTGTGTAGCCAGCCGTGTCTCCTCCTGTGTCCCCCTCCGTGTCCCTGCTTCTGCAGAAACTTCTCTGTCTGGACTGTCTGGACTGTCTGGCCAGCAGGAGCTTCCGGGCCGCTGCTCTGTACTTCTTGGAAATGAGGTTGTAGAGGATGGGGTTGATGGACGCACTCAGATAGAAAAGTTGCAAAGCAACAATGTTAAAGTACTGGGAGAAGTTCATCATCCGAGAATCTTCCGTGTTTATGTAAATGATTCTGCCGACGTGGAAAGGCAACCAGCAAACTATAAATGCCAGAACCACCACCACTGCAAATCAAGACACAGACACCAGAATTAGCTAAAGCACCCGAAAGGGCCCCCAAGAAACCATCCACAATAATAAATAATGGCAAACAAAGTAAATAAAACTCGTACCTAGCCGAATTCCACCCCAGAACAACGACTGCAAACAGCATCCATATTTGCTTTAAAACTGCATATACACCTTATCAAGGCTGGACATAAACCAGAAGGAGAAATTTCTACGAACAATCTGTTCTGGCAGCCTTCCTTCCACAAACCTGCTTCAGAGATATGTTCTCTGTATTCCGCTGAAAGGAATTCTGCAACAGGTCTGCACAGTCTTTTGTTCCGTTTTGTTTTTTTGATATGGGCATGGTTCACTTTAGCTTGCAGGTTAACTTAACATTAAGTTTTTGGGTTTGTTTTTTTTTTTTTAAAGAATTAGCTTAATGTGCTCTACCCCATCTTAAGGGTACTACGAGTAATTCACATCTGTGCCATCTAACAGAGACAGGATGTTGGTTTACCCATCCTGGATCAGCCCTGCTCACGGATCCAGCGGCTTTGGAAAATCATTTCGGCTTAGCGGACCCAGGCATCCCACCCTCAGGGGCGCCCTGGGGTTACCCAGAGCTATCAGAGGACTGGAGATGGTTTTCTCCGGAGACGGGCAGGACGGGCAGGTGGAGGCTGGAGCAAAATGACACAAGGAATTGTAGCGAGAAGAGGCGTTGGGAGACGAGGGGAAGGGGACGCTGCCTGGACCGCGCGCGCGTTCGGTGTGTTTGGAACGGAGGTGGCGCCACTTACGCAGGACGCGGACAGTCTGCCGGTGGCCCTTCTCGCGCCCGGAGGCGGCCGGGCCTCGCAGCGGCCCCCGGCTCCTCCACAGCTCCCGCCCGATGAGCCCGTAGAGGACGCTGAGGCACAGAAAGGGCAGGAAGAAGTAGGCGGTGGTGACCCACAGCATGACGCGCAGCGCGCCCAGCTGAGATGGGTTCGGCCGGCACTCACGACTGAACAGCGCCGCGGCAGCCGCGGCCTCGGCGGCCTCGGGCCCCGACGGCGGCGACAGCGGTGGCGCCCGCGACGCCCCGAGGGGCGACGGTGGCGGCCAGGTGCGGGGCGAGGGGGTGCGCGGCGCGCTGCCGTTAAGGTCCGGGACCGCGGCGACGCCGGGGTCCTGCTCGACGCCCACCAGAAAGAAGAAGGGCCCTGCGGAGAGCAGCGCCACCGCCCAGAGCGCAGCGATGAGTGCGCGGACGCGGCGCCGGGTGACGAGGACGCGGGCGCGGAGCGGGCGGCAGATGGCGAGGTAGCGCTCGATGCTGAGCGCCGTCATGTGCAGCAGCGTGGCGTAGGTGCAGCCCTCGCCCACGTAAAGCGAGAGGCGGCAGAGCAGCTGCCCGAACACCCAGGGCCGCGAGCGCCAGAGGCGGTACAGGTCGAAGGGGAGCCCGAGCAGGATGAGCAGGTCGGATACGGCCATGCTGCCCAGGTACAGGTTGGTGGTGGTCCGCATGTCCCGGTAGCGCCCGATCAGCAGCACCGTCACCACGTTGCCGCTCACCCCGACGGCGAACAGACCCAGGCACACGGCGGTCACCGGCACCAGCGCCCCCAGGGGGAAGGGCGAGCAGAGGCGCTCGTCGCAGGGCAGCAGCGCGCCCTCCGCGCCGTCGCTGCTGTTCCAGGGGCTGCCCATGGACGCGCCGCGCCGGCGGACGCAAGGCCACGCTCGGCGCCCCTCCGCGCCGCCGCACCCCCGGCTGGCCGCGGGGGCCGAGCGCAGGGCCCCGCTGGCGAGGCGCTTCCTCGGGCAGCCCGCGCACAGCGGCTCGCTGGCCCCTGTCCGCACTGGCCGAGCTCTGCGGCGCCGCGCGTGGGGACGCGAGTCTGCAGGGTCTGCTTTGAGGCCCTCTGGAGCGGCCGGTGCGCAGTCTCCGCCCCCGGCCACTGCCCGCCCCACTCCCGCCCCACTCCCGCGCTCTCTCTTTGGTCGGTCGCGTGCCAGGGAGCTTCCCTCGCCGCCGCTGGAACACGGGAGGCGGCCGCAGCGCACGAGTCCTGCCCCGTCCAGGGAAGGACTGAACCCCGGCGAGGTGGGTTGCTGAGCGCAGCGGAGCGCGGGCGCTTTGGGCGCTCGAGTGGAGAGGGGGACTTTCTCAGGGACCTCGGCTGATGGCTGTGTCCAGGCGGTTAGGAAAGGCTGACTCAGTACTAACAGGAGAGGTATTTAGACCGCAATCTAGAGTCCCCTCCCGGGTTCTAGTTATGACTCTGCAGCCGAGTGATCTGGTCTACCAGTCCCAGCCTCGCCCAGCCCAGGTCTCTTCTGTAAGTTTGCGAGGAGTGGAGGGAGTTGAGCAGGTAATTTCAGCCATCCCTTAAAACCCTGAATCGGTGGGCATGACCATGTCTACTGGTTTTAAAGAACAAGGGTTAAGTATTAACGTGTGTGTTTCAGTGCTTATATGTGCTGTATTGTTCCTATGCACAACATATTTTATAAGTAAAAAAGCAGAGTATTTGCCAACACCAGAAAGAACTAAAATTCTAGTGTGAAGACTAAAACTGATCTATGAGTCAGTTCATTGTGGTCTTAATGACAATAGCTGAGCCTTATTGAGTGCTTAGGGTGTATCTGGACCTGTGCTTTCCATTTAATTCTCATGTCCTTGGGAGCTCATTCTACCCTTGAGCAAAGTAGGACTTGCTTGTGATTTTATCTCCTGGTAATATTCACACCACACACACAGGAGTCTTGGAATGCCTGGGTCTCCCTGTGGATGAGCTGGTCCTCCAGTGCATCTCAGGCGTCCCTCACACCGTATCCTTACCAGGACCTGGGAGACCTCCTGCATCTCAGCGGCAGTCATCCCCTTTCTGACCTCCACCCCTGGCTTTCTAGCTCACTTTCTCTAATACCTCAACTCCTGCTATTATCCACCCACCCTGGGACCTCAGATAGGTTGCTCCTCCTATTTCCTTGTCCCTCGCCTGCCTCAAGTCCTCACTTCCCTACCTGACCCAATTTAAACTCCCAGTTGGCAATTCTAATCACTCCCAGGCAAGCACCTCGACTGCTGTGCTCTTTTATCTGTTGTCATACACGCCCCCTTGACAAGAACACAACCGCACCGCTGGCTAAATCGAATCTTCTGCCTACTTTGTGCACCCTCCCAAATAGTGGTTGAGTTGTTCCACTTGAAATTCACTACCTCCGGCATGGCCCTTCATTTTTCCTTGGCTATCCTCATACTTACCTATCGCACTCGCTCTCCCACCCTCCAGACCACCCTTCTGTGTAGCCTCCTCTCTCCTTAATTCCCGGCGCCTCCTCCTTCACCCTCAGTCTCAGCTGGTGACCTGGATTCTAGGAAAGAGTAGAAGCAACGGAAGAAAAATTCTCCATGTTCCCACCCGAGGCCCCTCCTCTCATTTCCCCCCATATGCAGATGAATGAGTAGGTGGGACTTGTTCTTGAAGTCAGCTCTGCCCCTTCTTCCTTCACCTCTCAGGGACCTCACTCTAGCAGTTCTCTCTCATGCGTCTTCAGAATTTCTCCCTCTTCTGGATCATTTCCATGTATCCAGCAAAACTCCTCAAGAAAGTGTCTATATTCAATGTCTTCACTTCTCTCTCCCTCCTTCCACCCCCAAACAAAGAAAATGTAATTTCATCATCTGCTGTTGATCTGATTTTCCCCTTGAGCGTTCACTGGCTGGGGAGCAAGAGCCAATTAATTATTTGAGTAAAGCCTAGTCCAGTTGGAAGATTGGAACGGTCCCTCTAAGTGGTGTTCGGTTCTGGAGAACATACTTATTCCACAGGCTCGTCTTCCTTCCCTGCCTTTCCCTAGGGGAGCCCAAGTGTTTGGGAAGGGAGGTCAGGGGCCTTGAAGGTCCTTATGAAGTAAAAGGGAGGGGACACCTAGCTTCATGTGGGTTCTTGGGAGTACCCAGGATTGGCATTTGCCAGATTCCAGTTTGGTGCCCCCTTTTTGCCTGGCCACTGGGTGCTCTGCTAACCCCAGAGGAGCAGTCTGTGGTTAGTGAATTTGTGGTCTCTTTTTTTGACTCAAGGGATGCTCCCCAGAGTACCTGATACCTTCCCCTTGGCTCTCACGGCTGCAGTCCCTGAGGTTCTTCCCTTTTCTCCATTCTGCCCCAGAGCCCGGTCTGCCCAACCTCTGCCGAAGGCTCCTTGCTCCTTTCCCCACCCGCCATGGCAGCCCGTGCCACGCAGGCTCACAAGTGCCACCTACACCGTCTCCCGCTATTCTGTATACTCACTCCCCATTCAGATACTCCCCTTCTTTGTTGTGTTCTCTCTACACTGCTTGTTTCAACTGCCCTATTATTTAACCTACTAAACTCTTTGTTGTTATCTGCCCCGCCCCTTCCCCTCCCAACGTCCTGTGGTCCCCTGGGCAGGGCTTTTAATCAGTACCTGGTACAAAGTGAGAATTTAATAAATATTTGTTAACTCAGGGAATGAATAAGCTTCTGCAGAACCAGGTACCATTATTTTCTTTACAATTCCCAGCAATTGAGAACAGTACTTTGATTATAGTGGGTGTTCGGTAAGTGTTTGTTGATATTCTGGTTCCAGGTAGGATAGTGACATGGAGAGACGGGTTCACAGCAGGCTTTGCCTACATCGTGATGCGGCAGCTCAAGCAGAACCCGGTCTGTCGGGCAGCTCCGAATCCTTATTATAATGGCTTGGCATTCCATGTTTTAGCAAGAAATGGGATGAGATATCTGGAGAAACACTAAATCTGCTTTCTACTTTGTATTTCTAAGGTTACCCACCAGCTTACTGACTTCATACTTCATCCGATGGGAAGAAGAGGACGTCCTCAGGTGTGTGGAGACCTCTCCCCTCTCCGTCATGAGTGTGTCTGCACCTGGTACTTGTGTGGGGTGATAGTGAGGCCAGGTCTGGCCCCACTATGGCTCTGTGTCCCTGGAAGCAAGAGATTGGTATCATCCATAGGCCCTTGGCCCCTGCCTGGAGGCCTCATAGGTTGGCTTTTCGGCGGGCTTGGATGTCCTGACTAGAAATAAAGCTAATGCTGGCAGTGTGCAAGGCACTGTTCCAAGTATTTGCAAATTTTAACTCATTTAATCTTCAATAACAGCATTATGAGGTGGGTCCCATTTTATTTTTTAAAGATTTTTTTTTTTTTTTTAAGTAATCACTACACCCAGTGTGGGGCTTGAACTTACAACCTCAAGGTCAAGAGTTGCCTGCTCCACCACCTGAGCCAGCCAGGCGCCCCTCAGTATGTCCATTTTATAGGGGAGGAAAACAAAGCACAGAGAAACTATCTCTGTAAGTGGAATCACTGTCTGCTTCTCAAGCCCGGGGGGCCATAACCACTGTGCCATGAGGCCTTGGGCTATACAGACCAGAGCACTACCAACCTAGGCAGTGGTTGGCATGTTCTGGATTCTGCTAGGAAACTGTCTTTTAGCACATATTCCAGATATGAACTGGACAAATGGAAGGTTACAGAAAGTTTCAAGGAGCATTAGGATACACCCATAACTTGCCATTTACCTGTTGACATTTATAAAAACTCCACAGGTTTAATACCCGCTTCTCCACAGAAGAGCAGGATGGGAGGCAGAGGCTGAAAGCTGAATGCACACAGCAGTTGTGTGTGCCATTTCCTGGCACCTGGGGTCTGTAGGAGCCAGCAGGTGAAGGAGGGGCTGGGTGTGAGGCCCACATAGGCACCGTGTGAGGGATGAAGCCTGTGGAGTGGGCGTCTGTCAGCCTGGATTGCCACCACCTTTGGGGAATGTGGTCTCAGAGCTGCCAGATCTTACCATGTTGCAAGACAAGCTGAAAAGCTGGAATGTCATGTGAAATTTCCCACCTATATAACGTTGGCTCAAAACACTACGAAATGCAGAAAAGGCCAAGGGCCTGTTCTGGCCGAACCTCACCTCCAGAACCTCACCACTGCATTGACCCCGGGCCTTAGGCTTTCCCAGATTTCTCTCTGTACAGCAGGGACATGGCAGGGCATATTCAGGCAAGACTCTGTGGGCCGCACAGATTCCTAATATGCTATGATTGTTGCCGCAGCAATTTTCTCAGAGTCCTAGTTTCTCCTAAGAGAGACAGGCTCACCCTGGCAATGATTATCAAGGGTGGTGGTGGAAAGGGACCAAATCCCTGTGACGTGTGGCCGGGAAGAGGGTGTAGGACTTGGGAAAGACCCTCCTGGAGATTCCAGTACCCCTTTCCCAACCCCAGTTGGTACTCCCTGGTCAAGAAGGACCGTCCCGGCTCCCATGCTCCAGCCACTCACCCTGGGCCCAGTGGGACTCCCCCTGGCGTGCTCTCTCTGTGCCATGCTGTGGTCGGTGGCTTCTTCTGCACCATCAGCCGCCGGAGCCCACTTGGCAGACTTGGCGATGCCACATGTAGACTTAGACAGCTAAGCCCCCCTGTTTGAAGTGTCATACCACCCTCGAAGCTAGGGAGGTGCTGAGACGTCAGCCATACTGCTCCGGACTCCCGTAGTAGCCAAAATCTCAGTATGTTCTTGAAGAGGAAAATAAAAAGGGAAAACTATAAGCATTGTTTGTGACGCAGCTGCTCTTAACTGCAACATCTGGGAAGACCTGCAAGTGTTACCTTAGGGTACTCCGCTCTTGCCTGCCCTCTTCCAAGTTTTTCAGCACACTGTCTGTCCAGTCAGAGCGCCCCATGTGGCCATGTCCATACAGTGAGGATGACTTGTCTAAAGTAACAAGGACACATTTCTGGGCACCCTCATCCCTATAGTCATCTTCTAGGGGGACAGAGGTGTTATTGTTGGCTGTTTCTACCTCTCCAGGCGGCTGACTGGGTATAACTCTCTGTCTTAGGAATTAGAGATATGAATGTTCTTACTCTGTTGCTGGGAGTGGAATGGAGGTAGAAGGATGTCTGTCTTGGGGGAATCCTTCCATCTTTTGTGCGGGGGTCAGTGTGGAGGCTTTCCTCAGGGAACCTTGCAAGAGTGATGAAGGGTGTGGGGGCGGAGTCCACCACTTAGCATGTGGACTGAGGCAAGTTACTTGATGTCTCTGACCTTCTAACTCCTCGTCTGTGTCTAGGGACCACCTCACTGGGTTGTTCCAGCGAGTAAACGTAGAGGCCTTAGCTCGGTGCCTGGCATGCAGTGAGCCCTCTGTAACCGTTAGTTCTTCTTAATCATGATGATAACATAAAAAAGAGGCTATCTTTGGGTCCACATGAGCCCCCTATTTACTTCTTTCTTTGGTCAGATCTTACGCCTTCTGGCCCCCATAGCTGGGCCCCTGCCGTTAGCTCTGTTTCTTTCACTTTCTGTTGAAAGCCCAATCCTCTTGCCTTTCAAGAGCACTCAAAATGTTACTGTTTCAAGGTCAAGTTTCCCAAGCCCCTCAGTGTGATGCAAGTGTTGTCTGTGATGCCCTCAGAGCTCTCGTTAGCTCCCTGATACCCCTGACATACCGGGTTGAGGCATCAGTGAGCAGACTCTTGCCTCTCACCTTCACCTCCCTGGAGAGCTGTGCCCCCCTAGCCCCCTAACACACACACCCCCGCCCCGTTACAGCCTCTTGCATCTGTGCAGGTAGCTGGGGGTGGGCCCATTGCAAACAGGCCAGTTGTGCGGGTGGAGTGCGTGGTCAGAGCAGGGGAGGGTATGCTGCCCGAACCAACAGCCTCCAAAAACCAGTGCCCTAACACCTCACGTTTGTTTCTTGTTCCCCTAGAGCGTGCCTCGAGTGTGGGGGGCAGTCTAGGGGTGTCATCTTTATTTGGTGGCTCACTGTTCTGGGTTGCTTTGGTCATATGACATCTCTGTAAGAGCAGATGCGCCCTTCATCTCTAAGGCAGGGAAGAGGGAAACCAAATGCTTCTGCCTGAAACTGTGCCAGCTTCAAGCTGCAAGTCTCTGGGCTCCAAAGCCACCCTACTGGGATTCCGCAAATACTCACCTCCTTGGCCCACCCACTCCCTGCCTTGTCAGCAGGGCTGCTGGAGGGCAGGGGAGTGAAGAAGGCACTTGCTCCTTCCTGTTCGTGCTCCTTTCAGTGACATCCCATGAGGGCCCTGCGCCTTCCCAGCAGCACTCGCTTCAGTCTCCAGCTCCTTTGGACACAAACAGAAGCCCCACCAGCAGCAGCAGGCAGCAGCAGGCAGCAGCTCCTCCTCAGAGGTCTGGTTCCCAGTCCCCGGGCTCCTCTCACCTCCTACGTTCGGATACTTTCAACATCTTCCTTTTGCTTCCAGCCCGAAGAGTGGCAGCTTTTTCCAGGTATTTATTACGTCTGTGCCACCTGTTTGCTTCTACAGCCCTCCAGCCCTTGTTACACCGAGGTCCAATGTTAAATGATCCTTATTAAATACCTAGTGTGGCATCTGTTTTCTGGCTGAATCCTAATGAATACAGGGACGAATGTCTTTTCTGCTTACATTTCACTGGCCAGAAGTCACCTGGCCTCTTCCAACCTCAGGTGGTTGGGGAGTGCCCTGAAGGTGGAGAACCAATATTTGGCCAAGGACCTTGTATTTTGGAATTCAAACCACGTGTTCCAGTAACTAGTGCAGGATAGCAAAATTTCTGACCACTCAGGGGCTTAAGACAACCATTTTATTGTGCTGATTCTGTGGGTTAGTAATTCAGGGTTGGCTTGTCTTTGCTTCCTGTTATCTGGGACCTCTCAGCTGCAAAGATCCAAAAGCTGGAAATGGCTCGAGACAACTAAGGGCTGACATCACCTGAAGTCTCATTCACTCACCTGTCTGGTGCCTGGACCCAGGAGACTCGAGGAGTGGGACACCTGACCGAGTGCTTGCATTATTCTGCACTTGGCTTTTTAACTTCGTAATATGTCGTGGTTTTCTTTCCAGATCAGTAAATAGAAGGCTGCTGTATTCTTTTTGCTATAGCTGCATAGCATTCCATTACGTTGAGTGTACAATTTATTTAATCATTTTCCCATTGTTGCTTATTTAGGTATTTCCCCACTCTCTTGCTGTTACAAACAGGTCTGCAATGAATAGTGTCCAGTGTGTCACAAGTGGGTAGACCTGCCTGATGAGAGTATGTGCAATGTGTAATATCCCTTCCTAGGAATCGTACAACTTAAACTCCACCAGCGATGTCATGTTTTTCTACCATGTTATTGACAGAGTGTGTAACCAAAATTTTGCAGTTTTGTCAATGATAGTGACAAATGGCTTTTCCGTGTTTTATTTTGCATTTCTCCTATTATGAGTAAGATCGAGCATCTTGTCATATGTTTGAGTTCTTTGTATTTCCTTTTCTGTGAACTGCTTGAATCCTTCACCTGTTTTTATATTAGGTTATTGGTTATTTCATCTTCACATATTTAAGAATTTATTATATTTTCCTTAATTAGAGAGATTAGATAGATTGGCCCTTTTCTGGAATATGAATTGGAACTATTTTTTCCCAGGTTTGCTATTTCCTTGAACTTAAAAAAAAAACTGCTATGCAGAAGTTTTTATTTATATGGCACTGAAATGATCAATCTTTCCTTTAGTGGGTTTTGTATTTTGAGGCATGATTTAAAAGGCTACTCCCTTGCCAGGATTATACAGGAATTCTTTCACATCTTTTATTTAGTTTCATTGTTTACATTTAAATGTTTGATTCATTTGGAATTCGTTCTGGTGTAAGGTGTGGGTGATATGGATCCAACTTTTAAGCTTGAGGTGGCTATCCAGTTGTCCCAACATTATCTATTGAACTGCTCATTTTTACTCCACTGACTTGAGGTGCCAGCTTTATCAAATACTAAATTCCCGCATGTTCTTGAGACTATGGACTTTCTGTTTTGTTCCTTTAGTTTTTTTCAGTGCTAATATCATAAGTTATTGAGGCATTATAATTTAGTAGAGCTAGTCTTCTCTCATTGCTTTTTCAGAGGTTTTCTATTTTTATTTTTCCAAATGAATGGCAGTGCCATACTCTTTAATTTACAGTGGGTTTATCGTATCTTTTATTTTTATTTTTTTAAAGATTTTATTTATTTGACAGAGAGAGAGGCAGCGAGAGAGGGAACACAAGCAGGGGGAGTGGGAGAGGGAGAAGCAGGCTCCCAGTGGAGGAGCCTGATGTGGGGCTCGATCCCAGAACTCTGGGATTATGACCTGAGCCAAAGGCAGACGCCCAGTGACTGAGCCACCCAGGCGCCCCTTATCATATCTTTTAAACCTTGGTGTCCCTTTAAAAACATTCTTAACCATGTTGTCATAAACTGTGTACACTCTTTCTGGAAATGTGTGTACTCCTGGGGCTCTTTGCAGTTCCACCCTCTTCACCCTTTGGAGGTCCTTCTGAGCCAGATTCACAGGGACCGGACACCAAGTTTCTACAGCATGAGTAGACACTAGATTTCAGGCTGGTTTATGTGGGTCTGAATCAAAGTTAGAGACATAAATTAATTATTAGTATTCTTGTAGCTCTCAATACATGCATTTTCCTCAAATCTGGCTTTCTAGGTTACTTTTCAGAACATATGCTGTGAGAAACAAGGTCTTATATTTCTACACATGGACATTCTTCCTGCAGAGCAGTTCTCTTTGGTAAACTGTGTAACTGCAAAACGTATTTTCTCTAAGACCACTGAATCATCCTAGAAATATGAAGAGTGTCAGAGATGATAGCTTAGGCCTGGGCAGGCCAAATCATTTACGAACTGTCATGGACATCCATAAAAAGTTGAACCCACCCACTGAAAGGAGTAGGGACATCCAAGGAGGTCTGGGAAGTTTGCAAATCAGTAAGTGAGAAGTTGGCCTGTGTCCTTAGCAAGATGGACTTAATGATTAGGTCAGGTTATTTTATTGATTTGATGATGTCCAGGATCCTCTAGTCCTGTGCTGTCTGTGTATTAGTCTTTAGGTTCATCTTATATTCCCTTCTTAAAAAATCGAGATGAAATTTACATAACACAAAATTAACCATTTTAAATAGAACAATTCAATGGCATTTAGTACATTCACAGTATTGTGCAATCACGACCTCTGTAGAGTTCCAAAACATTTCCAAAGTAAAACCCCATACCCATTTTTTAAAAATTTTTTTAAAAATAATTTTTACTTTGTTATATTAGTCACCATACAGTACATCCCGTTTTTGATGCAATGTTCCATGATTGTTTGCGTATAACACCCAGAGCTCCATGCAATACGTGCCCTCCTTACTACCCATCACCGGCCTATCCCATTCCCCCACCCCCCTCCCCTCTGAAGCCCTCAGTTTGTTTCCCGGAGTCCATAGTTTCTTGTGGTTCATTCCCCCTTCTGTTTACCACCCCCCTCATTCTTCCCTTCCTTCTCCTACCGATCTCTCTGCTATTTCTTATGTTCCATAAATGAGTGAAACCATATGATAATTGTCTTTCTCTGCTTGACTTATTTCGCTTAGCATAATCTCCTCCAGTCCCGTCCATTTTGCTGCAAATGTTGGGTAATCCTTCTGATGGCTGAGTAATATTCCATTGTATATATGGACCACGTCTTCTTAATCCAGTCATCTGTTGAAGAGCATCTCGGCTTCTTCCACGATTTAGCTATTGTGGACAATGCTGCTATGAACATTGGGGTGCATATGGCCCTTCTCTTCACTACGTCTGTATCTTTGAAAACCCCATACCCATTAAGCAATGACTCCATTTCCTCTTGCCTCCAGCCCCTGGCAGCCACTAATCTTTAGTCTTTGCGGATTTACCCATTCTAGGGAATTCATATGAATAGAATCATACAACATGTGATCTTTTGTGTCTGTTTCTTTCATTTAGCATAATGTTTTCCAGGTTCATCCACATTGTAGCTATATTCCCTTTTTGAACATGTTAGCTTGTCTCATTGGAGGAAGGGGCAATAAAGGTACTTTCGTCCTTGGATGGATGAGTATTTGAGTGTGGGTAATTTCTGGGGCTGAGTGTAAGCTCAAAATGTAAGAAAGTGTCAAACGATCAAACTGTAGAGGGAAGAAATTAGAGCTGCTCATTTAGTTTGATTCTTGTATCAGATTGTCCTTGTCTGATTTCTGTTCAATCCTTAGAGAGCTGTGGATTGTTTTGGATAGGGGGAAGTGTTTAGTACAATGCCTGCATGCAGAAAGTACTCAATAAATACTATTATAAATGCAATATTATTAATTTGATTTCCTTATTGAATTCAGGATTTGTGAGAGAGACAGCAGAGTGGTCAAGTATGGCGGCACTAGACTAGTCACCTGGATTCAAATCTCAGCTCCATCATTTGTTAGCCATGTGACTTTTGGCAGGTGCTTCACTCCTCCATGCTTCAGTTGATATTCAATACAGCAGTTAAGAGGATTATATAACTAAGGTAAAGCACCGAACACAATGCCTAGCACACATTGAGTGTTGAATAGATGCAAACCATTATGATTTGAATAAGTCACGAGTTCAAAATCTATCGCTTCAAAGATCTTTTCCTTCGCAAATTTCCCATAGCAAATAAGATCATTTAGATGAAAAACATATCTTTACCATATAAGATGAAAAACAATCCTTATAGCATCTAAACATTTGAAGGCACCACTCTGTACGTGGAAGATTTGATGACCATAACTATTAAAATCTTAGTTCTGTCAACTTTCTTTTTTGTATTTTTTCCCTTATAAGAGTGTCAGGGAGAGAATAATGAGTAATTAAAGGGATACTCTTGAGATTATATACACCATCTTAAAAAGTATATATGAAAATAGAATATTTAAAAAGTTCTTTAACAATATGAGGCATTATCTTCACCTATATTGATGGTAGATGGCTAGGTTACAGTATGACTGGTTTTAGGTTTTGGAGAATCCTTTTCTTTTGTAATCTGCCTATTAAGCCACCACCCACGTGGGCTTCTCCTACAAAGAATGTTCGTGATGGTGAGGACCATCATGTAATCCATGGAGTTCAAACAGGACATACGAAATTTCTTTTCCAAACTAGAGGAAAAAAAGTGACATGCAACAGTCAGTATCCTGTTCTTCTCAAGGCTGGATTTATACTTACTTGCTTCTGTGCAGTGATGCCCCTATATTCAAAATATCTCCTCTTCCCCAACCTAACATTTTAAGCTTTATTGTGGTGCCTGCAGTTTTGACACTTAGGGATGTACCTGGATTTTACAAAGCAATGTATCCATGACGTGTGGGGAAAACTGGACAGCAACATGCAAAAGAATGAAACGGGACCACTTTCTTACACCATACACAAAAATAAATCCAAAATGGATTGAAGACTTAAATGTGAGACCTGAAACCACAAAAATCCTAGAAGAGAACACAGGCAATAACTTCTTTAACACTGGCCATAGCAAATTCTTTCCAGATATGTCTCCTGAAGCAAGGGAAACAAAAGCAAAAATAAACTTATTGGGATTACATCAAAATAAAAAGCTTCTGCACAATGAAGGAAACAATCTACAAAACTAAAGGCAACTTACCAAATGGGATATTTGCAAATGACATATCTGATAAAGAGTTAGCACCTAAAATACACAAAGAACTTATAAAACTCAACACCCAAAAAAGTTAGTAACCCAATTAAAAAAAGGGTAAGAAGATATGAAGACGTATTTCCAAAGAAGGCATATAGATGGCCAACAGAAACGTGAAAAGATGCTCAACATCACTCATCATCAGGGAAATGCAAATCAAAGCTGCACTGAGATACCACCCCACACCCATCAGAATGGCTAAAGTCAACAACACAAGAAATAAAAGGTGTTGGCGAGGATGTGCAGAAAAAGGAACGCTTTTGCACTGTTGGTGGGAATGCAAACTGGTGCAGCCATTCTGGAAAAGAGGATGGGAGATTCCTCACAAAGTTGAAAATAGAACTACCCTACACTTCAGCAATCACATTGCCAGGTATTTACCTAAAGAATACTAAAGAAAAACAAATATAAATATATATAAAATAGAGTATTACTCAGCCATAAAAAAGAATGAAATCTTGGCATTTGCGACAACATGGATAGAGCTAGAGATGATTATGCTGAACACAGTCAGAAAAAGACAAATACTGTATGATTTCACTTATATGTGGAATTTAAGAAACAAACGAGCAAAGGGAAAATTAAAAAACAAAAAAAGAGAGAGAGAAGCAAACCAAGAAACAGACTCTCAGTTATAGAGAACAAACTGATGGTTACCAGAGGGGAGGTGGGTGGGAGGATGGGTGAAATAGGTGATGGGGATTAAGAAGTGCACTTGTGATGAGCAGCGGGTGATGTGTGGAAGTGTTGAATCACTATGTTGTACACCTGAAACTAGTATTACAATGTACACTAACTGGAATTTAAATAAACACTTAAAAAAAAAAGGGCGCCTGGGTGGCTCATTTGGTTGAGTGACTGCCTTCGGCTTCAGGTCATGTTCCTTCTCCCTCTGACCCTCCCCCGCAATGCTCTAATAAATAAAATCTTAAAAACGATGACAACAACAAAGAGGCAATGTATCCCCATTTGAGATCTGTGGATGGAAATTTTAGCAGGGGTAAGTGAGAGGAAACATTGACTTTTCTGGTACATGTGAGAATTTTCAGGCATGGGTTGAACTTTCTGGCATGGTATTGTACGTGGACATGGTTGAACTTCCTGGTGGAGGGCAGACCTGGGGACAGATAGCAGTGCTAGTAACAGGAAGGTTCTAGGCCCCTGAAGGTGGGAGAAAGAAGGTACTAGGAAATAGGTGAATGCAGGAAAGGTATGGAGGTCAGATTTCCTTTCCAATGAGAACTTTACCTCAGAACCATCCTTATTCTTTACACATGTGAAGGAAGCAAGATATCTAGAGAATTGCACAAAATCAAGTCACTAGGATTAAACTTCTCATCTCACTCTTTAGTCTACTGGATGTTACCTTCTTGAATCTGGGTCCTCTACTACTGAAGATTTGAAGCCCACTGCAAGAAGGGAGACCTTATTTCATTCTCTAAAGAGGTAGCAAATAATGAGTGTGTAGGAATACAATCAACATATCTCAAAAAAGAATGATACAACTTTTATTTTTCATGGATTTTAAAGATACTTTTGCTACATAGTTATGTATTTTTATGAGATTATATTGTTTCATTTGTATGAAGTTCAACCTTATACAATTTTAAGGTGATATGTTTGGTAGTGTATCTATAATCTTTAAAAAGTTTAGAGTTTTTGGAATGTACAGTATATGAGGTAAAATCAAGATTACATTAAAAATTGTTTTCTCCTCTGCACTGATTTTGCAGTGAGGCTCAAATGGCAAGTACACTATTAAATGACATTTACTATCAAAAATAGGAGTTCATTTGAGTTACTATGAAAAACATAAGCCACTGTAACTGCCACAGTGGCATATTTTACCATTTTAGACATTCAACTATATAGAAATCTCTGGGCTATTACACTCAAACTCATTTGTACTGCCAAATGTGGCACTTTTAAGAAGTTTCTAGAAAATAATCGCAATCACTGTTGTTTTGGGGGAAAGTTAGCCTATACATAAGAGATTAAATTTAAATAAAATGTAAACATACAGTATATTATAGTGACAGATCATTCTTACCACTTGGAAAGGCCAAGTTTATCCGTTTCTTTTTTGAACAAAGGTTAATGTTTTTTCTACAGCACAGATCATTTGACATAAAACAATTACAATACATGCCCATTCTAATATAAGAGAAATTCTTCAGAGATCTTCAAAGCACAAAACATATGTCCTTTTTTCAAAGACTGACAGAAGTGCTTAGTAATCACTAAAATGCTAACCTCAGCAACTAAAAATTAGTGATTCACTATCCTAAAATTCAAATAATAAATTAAAAAGGCTAGTTACAAGTGTTTTACAGATAACAGATGTGATAAAACAAGAATTTTAGATAGTTTCATTACAAACTGTATTATTACTGGCAGTCACCGACATCTATGCAAGATGTACAATGTGATACTTGACAAAATTCAGTCTGACCATCCAATAATTCACAAATGCAAGCTCACAAAACATTAATGAATTACGCAATTGCAAAGTGCTCTAATGCAACATTAACCACATGCAATCAACATTTGGAACAGTATCCAGACAGACATTACATTAAACATTAGTTTTTCAAGAAAGAAAGCAGCTTGAAGTTTACTGGTGCAAATTAATTTTGTCTTCAGATTTGGTGCCCCAAACAAAAAGGTTAGGTTTGATTATGAATTCTGATGGTGATGGCAGTAGTTACGGGAGAAGCAGCAAAACTTACGGGAGTTCTTCAAAATTAGCCTATACCAGATAGATGGAGTGAGTGTGTGGTTGAATGTGTGTATATATATATTTCTACACTTGGTATGTATAGTTTATATATATGCCATATATGTATATGCACATCCTTATACACATACATATAGTTCAGAGGCTCACAAAAACCAAATTAAATAGGTTTGAAATTTGGAGTTGAGTATGATTACTTTTAGAAAGTATCTATAAGCCCTCTGTTCTTTTCCATGTTCTCAAGACCTGAAGAGGTGCTTTTTGAGTAAACATTAAAATATTTTTAGGCCAAGTAAACTGTCTGTGCTTTCTTTAAGTGATTTATCTGTGAATTCATGAATATATACTTGTAATGAAGAACTCCACATTTATCAAACAAGAAGTTTCTTTTTTCATGCATATTCTTTCATCCAGTTTTTATCTGCTAAGCCCCTCCAGTTATTCATCATAATCCCACTTACCAAATAATTAAGACAAATGAGGAGGTAGAAATACAGCACTAGATTGCTTTCACAGCATCAGACTTTAACTTTTCTTTTTTATAGCATGTTAGTGTAAATTTTAATCATTCTGAATTTTTCACTAGGTATTATCTTTAGAACAGATCAGGTTGTCACTGTTACACTCATGCTGACTGGTCAAAATATCAATTATATATTGTTGCCTCTTAGAAAGTTTGTTTTACAAGAAGGCATATTAAAAAAAAAAGAAAAAAAGAAAAGAAGTCCCAACCAAAAAACCAAAAATTGCTATTTCTGTGGCTTGCATTCTAATAAGGTGCCAGCCTCTACCTAATATAAGCATTGAAAATGGCAAAAATGATGTATTATAGTCTCAATGCCAGTGCTAAATGCCACTGTTTTTGTAAAAGCAATACAGAAATAATTTTAGTACATGACAAAATAAAATGTAATACAGTATTAAAAATAAAGTTATATTTTCACTTGATTACAAAGTACTGAATGATAAAGGCAATCAAAATGGAAAAGAAAGCAAAGAGCACGAGGATGACGGCGGCACACTGCTCGTCACTCAGTGCCCGCCGGGTCCTTGTGCTTTCCACAGTGTCTCTATTGGTGCTGGCTGGTGGGTCAGTCCTCTGAGAGATGAAGAGCACTGTTGTGCTGTAGGGACCTACTAGGTCCTGATGCCCCATAGGGTCTTGGCACTGGCGAATGGCACACACACGGAAACGATATTCACAGTTCAGCTGAAGGCTTGAATACCGGAATGAAGAGTCAGGACCTTTGTAAATCTGTTAATAAGACAGTGGAAAAAAAACTGTGTATGAAGGACAAGCAGAAAATCATTTTTACAACTGGCTAGTTTTAGAATTATTTCTGACATGGAAGCTAGTGAGTGCCGCTGCTTTTATCTTTTAAATGACATTTAAAAAATACCTACCTTTACATTAAAGAGCTTATCTGCTGTATAAGGGCAGGAGAAATTGGAAAGGTGAGGATGTGAGATCCATTCTCACAGAACAAGCAAAATCAGCCCACAGGCATTTCCCTGGTTTTCTCAAATGCAAGAAGTCAAACTTTTGTGAAACCATTCCATGAAAAGAGAAACTATGTCTAATCCTATTTCCTCATATATAAATCTTTGTAATACAAACTGGTTTTTGTACAAATTCAAACATCTGCTGAAACAATGAATGAATGAATAAGGGGAGCTTTCTATAGCTGTCTATGGCAAATTATTTTATAAACTTTAAAGAAATCACTTAGACTCACAGAACTGCATCTTAAAACCCAACTCCTCTGCCCATCCCTTAGAAAGGAAATAACAAGAATGGAATTCCACGGATTTTCAAGAGAGTGCTAGTGATTAAGAGGATATGTACTGGCACTGGTCACTCCTGGGTCCCAGCACTGTTCTGCCAGTTCACACTCCATGTTATCTTAGACCAATTACCTTAGTTCAATGAGCATAATAGTTATGTTGTATGGTAATTATGAGAATGAAATAAACTAATACTTGTTAAAGGACTTAACACAGTGCCCAGCATATGGTGACTGTTCAATATATGGAAGCTGTAATTTCTGTTAATGAGTCTCTCCCCTCATTCTATCAATGAGAAAACTAAGGCTCATAGTGACTGCTCAACTGAGTTCTTTCAGCTAGTTGGTGGGCTGTAAGTGAGATCAACCAAACCTGGGATAGCCTTCTTTGAAGCAATTTTAGCTGCTTCAATTGTATCTGTGTTGTAAATCTAAATTTTTACATACTGGTTTGCTCCTGAAGGAGCAAGGTTAAAAGCTTTGTCTCATTTTGTGTCTTCAGAATCCAGCATATAATAAGGCCACTAAATTAGTGAATTATTGACTATGTATATGTCAAAACGTGTGTCAGTGGATGCTGAGAATATATAAAGGAGCTTTTACTGAAGGAAGTAAGGCTTATGATGACACCAAAAAAATGGTAAATATGCATTAGTTCTGAGGATTCCCATAAGCGATACAGGAGTGGGAATGTAGTAATGTTCACATCTGGACCATGGTAAAAGCAGTGATGTCAGTAAATTAGAAGACTGTATTAGAAAGCAGTGTGAAAGAGTACATGTACGATGAACCCAAAATCGTAAAAATAAAAGAAAATATGTATTTGTCATATGGATATTAATAGGTGATGTTTGTCTTTAAAATTTTCTTTACTTTCCATTTGTGTCCAAATGGGCATGGTAACCTCAACAAATGGTATGAGGGTGATAGGTGAAGAGATCTGACAGAGAGGAGGAATGTGTTCATAACACTAGTTGGAAATTCAGGTCTAATTCCACAGGGTGTGTGATATTTACAACAGTGTGTGAGGAATTCTGATCATAAAGCTGAATGAGGGGGCGCCTGAGTGGCTCAGTCATTAAGCGTCTGCCTTTGGCTCGGGTCATGATCCCAGGGTCCTGGGATCGAGCCCTGCGCTGGGCTCCCTGCTCTGCGGGGAGCCTGCTTCTCCCTCTCACACTCCCCTTGCTTGTGTTCCCTCTCTTGCTGTCAAAGAAATAAAATCTTAAAAAAAAAAAACTGAATGAGGGATTGAGGGAGCTGGGCATGATAGGGGCTCTTGCTGTATGAAGGCACAAGGATATGAGGCTTTGGTATAGTTTTTATGGATCATTTTTAGAAATGACTTTTATTTAAGTTAGTAGGCAGGTAAAAAAAAAAATTCTTTCAAGAGTTCAAAGCTTGGGGACCAAAACGATGTTAGTATTTATGACATTGATGAAATGAAGAGTTTGGAGAGGAGAGATTGGGAGGGAAGATAATGAGGTCAGTTTTCAGTTTTGTGTTTCAGATGTTGGAAGAATATCTAAACAGGGAGACATCTTAGATAACTGTAGATACAGGACTGAAGAAAACAGATAAACTTGCTAAAGCTAATTTATGAAAATGTTCATATATCTAAGTGAAGCCATTCAAAACAAGCCTCAAGGTTGAGATAGAGTGAGTTAGGTCTGAGACAGAAATAACACCATATCCACCTCTCCATTTCATACTGACAAGATAAAATTGTTGCAATCTTAGTAAACAGAAAAGGGCAAATAAAACTAAGAAATTCATAATTTTTTGGCTTGTAGCTATTGCTCACAGATGACTTAGAATTAAAACAAAACAAAAAATAAAACAGCTCTTTATATTGCTATCAATCAACTATCCATTTATAGGCGGAGTATGGCAAATACCAATTAATTACAGTTAAGAAAACGGCAGATAAGAGATTACGGTTTTCATTTTTGCATTTTATTTTTTTTTCACTTTGCATTTTAATGGAGAAATGCAGACTCAACTTAAGCTTGTGAAGTTTGTGCATGTTTAGCTGGCTAAGAACTTTCAAATAGTATGCCAACTGCAACAGAATTTTACAGGAAAACTTTTAAAGAAAGTTTAGATTTTTATAAATTGGTATTTTTCCTTATTTTAGTTTTTTTTTTTAAAGATTGTATTTGAGAGAGAGAGAGAGAAAGCACCTGCACAAGCAGGGGGAGTGGCAGAGGGAGAGGAAGAAGCAGACTCCCCACTGAGCAGAGAGCTAGACACGGGGCTCAAACCCAGGACCCTGGGATCATGACCTGAGCCGAAGGCACATGCTTAACTGACTGAGCCACCCAGGTGCCTCACCCTTATTTTAGTTTTGTAAAAGTCACAGCATGAAGAAAATAACAACTGTAGAATAGGGGCCAATAAAAATGAAACCAGTATCTTACCTATTTCTCTCTCTCCATATCCACACATTCTAGAAACCTGTTTGGTTGGCTAGATTAATTTACCAAGTGCTCATACAAAAATGCAAAACAGTCCTTTTTTATCTTCTAAGGATAAGTGAACATGTTTACTATCAAGGATAACCACTTTTGAAGCTGTCATTACAAAGGAACAAATTCTGTTTAACTACTTCTACTTTCTGTGTATGTTTCACATCCACAATCTGATTTTACACTGAGTAATATGCATAGTATTATTTATAGCAGTTAGTATAAGAATGATTTTAGCAATATGTTACTTTTAGACTAAGTGCAGACTTGTTTGTACCTTTCTTTACGGTTTATTTTGCACTTGATTATACAAGTTACTTGTTCATTACGACATATAACAAGGCATATGTTGTCACATAATATATACATTATGGCACATATGGTCATATATATGTATATAATATGGCATGCATGGTCATCCTTCTGTAATTTATGAATATACTATTGCAAACACTTATTTCACAGTGATCAATACATGAAGAGAACAGTAAAAAACCCTGAAAACAATAGCCACATGGCTCTTGTCTATATCATTTTTCCCCTCTATTATTGCTGAGGCAGTTATAAGTGGGCAGTTATAAGTGAACTGGAATTTTAAAGCAGTTCTTAGGTATATTGTGCATAAGCACCACTTAGAACTTAAAAAAAAGAATGAAAACAGTCATGGGTCCTGTTCTTAGACATTCAGGTTCATTAGGTCTGCAGGCCACTCAGAGGGGCACTGTTTTTGGGAATCTAAGTTCAGAAGTTTAAGAAGAAAAAAAAAAGTTGTACAGAATCCAACAAGCCACTGTCCCAGTACGCATTCTCTGACACTGCTAACAGTACTGATTTTTGATGGGGCTCAAACTCTCCCTTACCCAATCCTTGTACTTGTAGAAGCTTGTCTCATTATTAACACCAGAGGAAGACTCTGCTCTGGTTGGCTTAAATCCTAAACAGTCACTGATTCAGGGATGGCTTTACAATCTAAGTGCTTTCTCTTCCCTGAATGTGAATGAGGGAGAGAAAGTTCCTCATGGCTAAGGGCAATCACTGAAGACTATTGAGAAAAATCAAGCCCCTGATGACTTCACTGAGTTTCTGAATCAAGCAGTCCTGAAGCCTGCTTACCTTCAAGCTTCTCCCTAAGAGGACTCACACTTAATTGTGCTAGTATGAATTGGTTTTTATGGTGCTTGCAATATAATGAGCTGTGACACAGAAGTGCCTTAGGTACAGACTCCCAGATGGGGTTGACCTGCTTTGAAAATGGCTTTACTGTCCCCCAATATTTTTACTTCACCCTGTTACACTACTTGAAATGCCATTTTGGTAAAAAAGCACGCTTTTTAAAATGTATACATTCCTGAGGGAATTACAGAACCAGTAGACAATTACCTTTGGTATGAATTTTCCCATGCAAATAGTATTTCTCCTAATGCAAGTAAGGTCAGCTATACTTTGTATATGGGAGTTATTATGATGTGTCAGGGAGGAAAGAGTGGGAGGGAGAGTGTGATTTTAGAGAATGTGGGCAATTTCAGGCGAGGTGCTACAAAAACGGGCACGGGGCAGTGAGAAGGCAGCAAAAAATTTTCTCAAAGCTGATCAGAAAGAGACAAAGGGAAGAATACAAAGAAATCAATTTGTTTCTATTTTTCCCTTCTATGTCCCTCTCATTTTGGCCCAGGGTCATGAGTAAGAAATCAAGCTGTTTCTATTTTTCCCTTCTATGTCCCTCTCATTTTGGCACAGAGTCATGAGTACTTGTTGCTGCCAGGGGAATATGTTTCCAGATCCCTAATCCCAGCAACATTATAGGTTAAGCAGGTTTTTATAGGCTAGTTTGGAAACTCAACCACCAACTCATAGGTAATAATCCCTTCTTAAAAACAGCCATTCCTACTGCTATGGAATACAAACCAACAAGACCTGGCTTACTTAACTGTACACTCCATTCTTGAGTCTTACTCATGTCACACTTCAGAGTTCACAGCTCCTTCGAAGCTCACCAGTGCCACCATGTACCCCTCCTCCTGCCCTCACTTAAATGGCACTCCTTTTAGAAAACATTCCAAGGTCCAGCTGGAATAAATCATTCTTTTTTATAAAGTAGGCTTTATCTTTATTATGACCTTTTGTTTGGCTATATAAAATGTCATGATTATAAAATTTCTGCTTGCTTGTTAAATTCTAAACAACTTTTTGAAATCAGAACAGTAACCTATTAATAGTGTAGCCCCCCCCCATAATTTTTTATACATGGTATTTAATACATGTGTGGTGAGTATTAAATAAATTTTAAGTAAAATATTAAATTCCATGAATGAAACCGAACTCTTAAAAAAACAATCTTCAAACTTTTGAAGTACAACTTGCCAATAAATTGTAAAATTTTATAAACATTTAAGAGATTTAGATGAGCAAATATACTATGAGGTTCTAAGGAAATCAGTATTGTAAGTTTTACGACATGCTTACAATCTTAAGTGAAAGTGATGATAGGGTTAATTTTAGCTTGTAAGTTAAATTAGAATTAGCATTGCTGTTTCATGTAGTGATATGTTTATTAAAATTCATACACTACTCAAATGTGGGGTCCCTATTTCCTTTAAACATGTAACGCAATTACATTTTCAAAATATTAATTCTGCTTCCTCCTTGGAAGGAAACCTGCTTATCTGTAAATTATATTTAAATCTGATTATCATGTCAATTTGCAGATGGCTTAATAAAGAAAAACAATCACATGCCAAATTTAATCTAACTCCTTGGGTCCTTTTGTAATTTCACTTAAGAAATAACACTTATATACTTAACAAAACTTGAAAGAAAAAATTAGATCTATATTGAAAAATATTCTACTATTAATAGCTATAACAGCATGAGACTGAAATAAAACAGATGAATGACTGATTTCCTAGTGGGAAAAGAAAATATAAGATACTCAAATGAGAATAACCCAGCTTAAAAGTGCTCAAAATCAAGAAGGTTGACAGAAAAAAGGGAGAATGAGATGAAATGCTTATAGAAAGTAGGCTTTGAGTTGCATTAAAATGACTTCTTTATAAAAGATACAGTGAACACTGGTAGCTCCCGACTTCATCTCACTGCTATTCACCCTCTACCAGAAAGCCATCTTTGAAATTTTTCAGCCAGGTAGGTGATACTTCTGCTAGGTTTCCATAATGACTATTATCATATTTATAACACTACATTATAATTATGATCATTACTATTATTGTGAAAGCCTCCTTAATGTTCTCTGCTTCTACCCGTGTCCCATTCTAGCCAAAATGACTTTGTGTCTGATCCTGTGACTACTCTGGTCAAAATCCTCTACCGGTTTCTCATTTTACATGGAGTAAAAAAGTCACAGCGTGGCCTATAATGCCTTAACATGACCTTCATACCACTCATAGATCCTCTTTACAATTAACTACTTGACTTCATCTACTGTTTTTCCCATTGCTCACACAACCCCACACTGGCCTCCTTGTTCATTAAATTTAACAAGCATGCTCCTACCTCAGGGCCTTTGCACCCACTGCTTCCTTTTCTTAGAACACTGTTCTCCCCATACTCACCTCCTTTGGATCTCTGTTTGTCACCTGACTGCCCTGTATGAAACAGCACCACTGTCTAGCTGTCTCTCTTCCCAAGACTGCATATTCCCTTTACCCAGTTTTATTTATTCTCCGCTATACTTATCAGTATATGATATCGTGATGTATTTATTTGCTTTTAGTATCTTTTTCTACTGACTGTAGGTGCCATAGAGGCAAGAACTTTTTGTTCAGTGTTATATATTTTCAGTGCCTGGGACATAGTTTAATAAATGCTTGTCAAATGAATGAATAATCTGTTAAATATATAGTTCACACTTAAAATATTTTGAATCCTGAGATACTGTGTAGTTACTAATCTTTGGAACACAATAAGTACTAAATAAATGTTTTTGAATTAGGAAGATAAAGATAGTCAAATCTTGCATTGCAAGTACATAAAAATGAGAAATATAAAAATAAGTATCCACAGAATTACACCTTTGCACATACCTGTTTAAATTCTGAATCTTTTCCCAACATAACTTGAAGACTGTAAATAACTGGATCGCCCTTCATTGGCTGTAAACATTCCCATGTAATTTCACAAATGTGATCATTTATTTTCTCTATTTTAGGGGCTGTGGAGAACAAATACAAATAAAATCTGCTCTACTTGATTTTTAACTTGGCACATCACACAGACACTTGTTTTAATCAAAATCAACAAACCTTTAAAACTCAGTTATATACCTGAATTTTTGAAATTTGCAGAGACATGGTTAATGGTTCACTCTTATTATCTCCAGGCCATAAAATCTACAGGTGTTACAATGGCCAGATTGACTAAAAGATCTGGCAAGGTAAGCACTGTTTTCATTGAGTTAAAAAGCCAATAGAGGGGTTATGTCAGTTCTAAAACAACATTAATTAATTCTAAGAGCATACCTAGAATATGAAATTTTGTAATTTAAGAAATCTCCCAAATTGAAAAATAAGTTGAAAAATACCCCTTGTTGCTTGATGTAAAACTACTTCACTCAATGGTGGGGTACAAAGGGTTAAAATCAGCAAAATTCATAAGGCTAAGAAACATTAAACTGGATTACAGAATAGAAAAAGGACTCAGTAAAACTCCATCAACATTATTAGAAAGATATTCAAGAACAGTCCTGCTAACCGTGGATCTGCTTAACAAATGACACATTCAAGTACATGATCCAGGACATTGTACTAGAAGTCTCTGTGATTTGTCCTCAGTATGAGGAATGTTAGTGATTTTGGCTAAATACACAAAGTGCAATCCTTGCCAGGGTCATCTTAAAATAAGAATCCCTCTAAAATTAATTCTAAAGATATTTGTATATACAAATGTGTGAATGTGTGTGTAAATTTGATTAAAAAATTCAAGTTAACTAAGAATGTATTTATGTTTTCCTTAAAAGGCAACCTGGCTTTCTCCCTGAAATCCGAATGAATGAAACAGTAACAACTCAAAACAATACAAGTTTGTGATTTTTTTCTTTAAGTAACAATAGCAGAAACAGCAAAAAACCCTATTAGAAAACCAGCATTATCTATTCAACTTAGTATTTTTATGTTAGATTATTAAAAAGATTAGTGACAAAATCCAGTACTTGTCTGAGTATCAATGTGCTAGATAAAACAGCTTTAATATTGAGTGAAACTTTCAGTAGGTGGGCTTGTCTATATAATTTTTTATAATTAAATGTTGGACACATACTGGATGATCAACTGTAATGACAGCATAGAAAGCTATTTGTGAAGATGCACTTAAAATTAATCTATTATTAAAGAAAAATAACTTAAGGATGTATAGCTTACCTTTCAAGGCAGCTGGGACAGATTTTGGAGTAGTAAAAATATATTCCTGGGAGAGAGGACCTTCCCCTGCTTCATTACAAGCTTGAATACAGAATTTATAGGATGTTGACTCATTAAGTCTTTGTACTTTGTATGTATGACATGGACCTCTGTATAAGGATACAAACCTAAAATGGAAATGACTCTTATTAAAAATAAACCTTGACAACCTTATGAAAAATATTTAAAAACTACTAAAAAAGTACAGTTGGGATATTATTTAGAAGTATAAGTTACTCTTAGAATTTAATGCCAGGAACGCTTTGTCACTCTAAGTAAGTCTTTTTATTTTTTTCATCAGATGATGAAAATCACAGGATTGGTAAATTTCCTAATTTGACATGGTTTCCTGAAAAATTATTGCTAAATTTTGTGTCCAATCACAGTAACTCTTCAGGCTTCTGGTACAGCTTTGTATCTGACTGCAATCTTTTAATGTCCACACATTTTTAAAGATACTCAGAATACCACAATTTTCATTAGAGTCTTAGGCATACAATTTGTTATATAAAAAAGAGAACCCTCAATTTCCAGGCATAATTTTAGGTGATTTGGTGATGTTTTCTAGAGATTTACATAACAGTATGAAAGAATGTATAATTTGCCATAAATTATCCACCTGAACTGTTCGATGGAAAGTTTGACATCATATTATGTCATTCATAAGTTCAATGTTCCCCGATATTTTTGATTGGCTATTATAAAGTTTTTGGAAATTGGGGAATGAGTAATGGAATGAATGCTCATATAGTTCTAATAGTCTGAAAACTGTAGTCAGGTTAAAAATGAAAAAAATAGTTAATGACCTGAAGTAACAGTACTTCCAAGAAGCAGAAATTAGATAAGCCTTACCTTTTTAATCTCCTTTTTTTTTTTATTTTTTTTATTTTTTATTTTTTTTTTAAAGATTTCATTTATTTGACAGAGATAGAGACAGCCAGCGAGAGAGGGAACACAAGCAGGGGGAGTGGGAGAGGAAGAAGCAGGCCCATAGCAGAGGAGCCTGACGTGGGGCTCGATCCCACAACGCCGGGATCACACCCTGAGCCGAAGGCAAACGCTTAACCGCTGTGCCACCCAGGCGCCCCTCCTTTTTTTTTTTAAAGGATGGGGAAAAAAAGCCTTTCAACCACTATTGAAAAAGCTGAACAATGACAAAATCTGTGGTCAGGAAACAGCTGAAATAGCATTCATCAGCATTCAGAAACTATCCCACAGCAAATGTAAATAGTTGTGAAAAAAAGGAGAGAGTATAACTAAAGGTATTATTACACTGACTTATTAAATTTACATAGTAAACCTACAATATCATAAAAGGTTTTAATTTCTTTATTTTCCACAGCATACCTTACAATTCTCTATATGATAGGTAAATATTAATTAAGCTTAATGTTCTAGCCTATTAATATAATCTATATTTAATGGAATCTTTATTCTATTACATTTCAATCTGACACGAATTAGACCCATTTCTAGTAAACCATCTTGCATTACCCCAAATGTAAATGCTACAAAGGGGATGAAAATAACTTACAGAATTAATTCACCCAATGATAATAAATAATACAGATTCAAGGTAAATGGCTATACCAAAAATCTGTAGCAAGGCAAAGAACTTCCTTCTAGAGATAAGGCTTCACAAAGTGAACATAAAATTCTGCCAAGAACAAAGGCTAATATTCATAGAGGCACAGATTTCAGAAAATGATCAATATTGTTTGCTCTGCATAATGCTCTTATTGGTGATACAGTATGTTTAATTCTGTATGTTATTTTAAATGTGTAAGTATTTCTGAGAGTACTTATATGCAAGTACCATGAATATTCCATTATTGAATATTTGGCTAAGATACACAAAACAAAAAACAAAGTGGGAAAACCTTGGGAAAAACTGCTACTAGCATGCTGAATCCATGAGATAAGTTGTTTCTCATAAGCTGAATAAAAAGTAGAAAAGTAAAATTCAAATTCTTAAAATATTAGAAGAGTAACACCTCTGGAGCATATATGCATTGTTTACATAGGCTATAATGTCAATAAACAGCCTCAGATTTGCATTTGAATAATTTATACTACACATATTTTGATTTGTAATTAAAAACGATTTTGTGGGATAATATATGGCATGGATCTAATGAAAATGTAAAAGATGGCAGCAAAGACAGGAACCTGAGTAGCAAGGGGACTAGCTAATAATCAGAGACTAACCAAGATCTGACAGTGAGGAACTGAACTGTATTTACTTAGCAGGCGGGAGGGCCCTGTGACAGGGGTGTGGAGGAAAGTGAGACATAATCCCTATCCTCAAGGATCTCAGAGGCTTTAAGCCAATCAATTATCTACTGACAAAACTGCCTCTGCTGGAAACAGGGGTTGAAGAACTTTGTTGTAGCAAAGATTATGTTTCTTTATTTGCATGAAGAGACTAAATGGGTTAGAGAAAAGAGCCAAAGAACAGCCCACTTAATTTTTCTCTTGGCATCCCACTCACAAGTTATAAACAGGAAATTGTGACTGTATCTTCTGATATTTTGAAAATAGCACATTAAAAATTATTTCTTATCAGAATTCTAACCTTATTTTTGAAAACTTATTTTATTTACTTCTACTGTTTATTAAAATTTATATACTTAAGATTTAAGAAACTATATAAAGAAGCAATTAAGAACACCTACCTTCCATTCTTATCCTCCATCTGAAGGTGGTACTGAATAGAATCTGTTGACAGTGTTTTTGGGGTTCCTTCTCCCCATTTCAGCTTAAGGTTTTGGTGGCTGAAGGCAACACATTCCAGACGAGGCGGATCAGGAGGGAGGGGCTTAGTTTTTAATTTTATCATGTGGCTGAAAGGACCAGCTCCAAGGCTATTCAAGGCTTGAATTCGTATTCTAAGTGCCACATTAAGAAAAAAAAAATCTAGTTATAATTGTTCTATTTAAAGTTTCTCTCTGGTTTAAGCAAAAATTAACATAGTCTGTAGAGTGTACCTGTATGTTGTATCTGGTTGCAAATTGTCTATAATATAGCTTGTAACCTTTCCCACTGCCAAGGGCTGTTTATCTCCCAAGTCTATGCTGTAGGCAAGGATTTCCGAACCATGGTCACAAGGCTTTTCCCAGCTTATTGCAAGGCATGTAGAAGGTGAATAATGGGGATTTTCTATATCATCATCATTTATTTCTTGAAGACAAGTCACAATAGCAGGAACTGATGGTGGAGTCACACAGGCTACTACTTCACTGAAAGGGCCTGCACCCACAATACTCAGAGCCTACAAATTAACAGAGCCCATAAATAAACAAAACAGGACCATCAAAATGCTCACAGAACACAAAACTCTGGCTAGAGTAACAAGGCCCTGACCACCCTTACCTGGACTCTGCAATAATAGGTAGTTGCTGGTGAAAGTCCTTTTAATTCATAACTGAGACCAGGCCCACAGTAACACATCTGCATACTTCCTTCCACGCCTCCCCACTCCAATCGATATTCAGTGACATCAGTTCCATTACTCAAAGGGACCTTTAAATTAAGAAAAGGAAAAGGTCTTAAGTCTTGACATTGATTAAGTGGTTTTTGGGCAAAAATGTTCTTTACCTGAGCATATCAAAAACCGAACTGCTTTTGAATTTCTTTTAAAATGTTTAAGTAGAATTAAAAGTGTTCAATATTACATTTTTATTCATTAACGTCACCTGAATGTAAGACTGGTCAAAATATATAACTTTGTTTTCAATTAGGACTAAAAATATGACTGAATCACTTCAGAAAGAGAATTTTAAGGTTAATCTCCAAAGTAATTCTATTAAGTAATATAAATGTTAAATCATGTAAGGACATTTTCTTTGTTAAATTTCAAAGGAAACTGAAAATGCAATTATCATTACTGATTATTACTATGCACAATAAACACAGTGGAGATAATAAATATAAGAGAAACAGTATTATACTGATTCCTACGAATGTTTGTTCTGAACATTAATCTCACCAGCAGCTAAATATCTCAGTAATGAGACAAAGTCTTTGAAAAAAATACAAAGAACATCATGAACAAGAAACTACATACTTGTAATGCAAATATACCTCACTTAAAGGCTCTGAAGAGAAAAAAAATTCACTTTTTACCACATGATTTCACTAGGACTTATTGTTTGCATAATTTAGGAGATGAAATGAAGAGCATCTCTATTCTTTTATATGAACTATTCTAATCATTTAAAGTCAATGGGAATTACGATACCTCCCAATTTACTTGTGCGCAAGTTGCAGATCTGCATGTAACTTGAGGAGGCTTGCATTGATCTGGTGGTCCAGGGGCTGTAGTAATATCACATTTTTCTGAAAATGGTCCAAACTAGAAAAACAAATATAGCCAGTGTTTTCATTTTTTACCCACTGATTGCACAGCTCTCCATAAATATTCACACATAAATAAGTGCATTATCCCTCTCCTTCAAGACTAACTGGTCGTAATATAACTCTAAAAGCAGTCACAGAAAGTAAAAAGATTTAATGATCATGGAAGTCACTGTGGGGTGTTTTTAAGTTTTAATATTTACTGTGTTTCCCTCTCTTGCTCCTTTTTCCTTCATGAACTGTTTCTGTAAGAAGGGCAGGGTATTAGGGAATTAGGTGTGTGGAATAAGTCAGAAGAAATTATATGAGTGGAGGCAAGGATGCCAATTAAAGATATGGGAGATGGTAGGCATAAATTCTATTTAGAATTTTTTTTTTTAAAGATTTTATTTATTTGACAGAGAGCGAGTGATTTAGCATAGCAGGGGGAATAGCAGAGGGAGAGGAAGAAGCAAGTTCTCCGCTGAGCAGGGAGCCCAATGTGGGGCCTGGGATCATGACCTGAGCTGAAGGCAGATGCTTAACCAACTGAGTCACCCAGGGGCCTCAAAATTTAGAATAGTTTTAAAAAGAGTCTAAAATGTATATTCTCTGGAAATGCAGAAAGCAAATATTTATTTAAGATGATTTTGACAAGATGATTTTGACAAACTATCAGAATCCTGAAATACAGATTAAGAACACTAGTATTAAAGATGCTATCCCAGAGTTTTGCAACCTTGTGAGGCTCACAAGAGGATGACTTCAGACAGGAAACAATGACTTATGTTAGAACTGCCAACAAAGTACTGACATAAATTTTATAAATAAGTTTACAGATACAGATACTGAACTCAATTGGAGAATGGGACTAAAAATAGTACAGTTCACTAAAACATGAAATAATGGGAGATGAGAGACTTGTCACTTTAGTTTTGTGAAACTGCAATTACAGAATACGGAAACAGAATGTTACTCAATTGAGGCAAGAAACTACTGCTTTGTCCTTAGAGAACCTGCTTTAATGCAGAGATGAGGTATGTCCTGGTTGAGTGGAAAGGGCTTTGGCTCTGGAGTCTGACAACCCTGAGTCTGTGGCTTATCTCTGTCACTTCTTATTTGTGTGACTGTGGGCAAGATATTTAGCGTTTCTGAGCCCTAGCCTTCTCAGCTGTAAAATGGAGATATCACCTATTTTGTCCATTTTATGGAGATGTACAGATACATAGATAATACTTTTTAAAAAGTCTCATAAAATCAGAAATGCTTAAAATAATGAGTTTTTTTTCCTTAGGTAAAAAATGGATTACAATTAGTAGCCAACTGAAAGTAAATGCTGCATGTAACCAATCTCAAAAAACTTAATTACTCTAAGTATTTCATCTTATGGTCTTATTTCTACTCTTAAACTTACTAAGTAAAACCTACTAGCACCACCTGAAAGGCAAACTTCAGCCCAGCTGAAGTCCAAAGTGTCACAAATTATATAAGTGGGGTTTGAAAATATTGAGATTCTAGAGCAATTAAGTTATCGTATACATTGACCTCTTATTTATTGATATAGACTTATTAAAAACTGTAAAATCTGGGGGCACCTGGGTGGCTCAGATGGTTAAACGGCCGACTCTTGATTTCAGCTCAGGTCATGATCTCAGAGTCCTGGGATGGAGCTCCGTGCTCAGCATGCTCTCCTTGTCCTTCTCCCTCGGCCCTCCCCTGCTCGCTCTCTCTCCCTCTGCCCCTTCCCCTGCGTTTTCTCTCTCTAAAATAAATAAATCTTAAAAAATGCAAAACACCAAAACAAAAAACAACTGTAAACTGTAAACTCTGGAATCACGTGTTGAAAGCAAAATGGCTAACTAATGGGTGCATTATATATGTTATATGAAATACCACTGTGATTATAATTCAATCAGCAGTCTTCCTACCCCCATTTTGTTAGCTGCGTGTAGTCTGAAGCTGTAAGTCTTTCCAGGAAGAAGGTTGCTCACTGTACATTCTACTTCAGAACCTTGGTAAACTTCTCTCGGTTCATCTTTTTCTACAGGAGACATTTCCACACCATAGCAGAAAATGGGTGATCCACCATCGACCAGAGGGGGTCCTAAAGGTGGAAAGATTTATGTAGTTTAACAAAAGGAATATATTTAGTACTCATTTAATTAAAATTTATTACCAAAATGGAAATTACCCCATCGTAACTGTATTTCTTTTGCTTTGGGTCTACCCTGTAATCTGGGAGGGAGGCATGGGCCAGGAGGCACAGCTGGAGTCTGCACAAGTAAAGATTCAGATACCTGCCAAAACAAAAGCAATAACAAAACGAAAATGTCCCAACCAAATAATCAGATTGCTTTTGTTAAAGGCCAATAACATGAACACAAAGACTGCACTAGTAATTTAAAATTCTACTTGACTTTCAACTGAAAAGAAGTTAAAGTTCTAAATAAAATAAAAACCCAATTAAATCATTAAAACTCTAATTTTATAGACAAAAACACACACTATGTGACTATTATATACAAAGAAAGTTACCAGAAAAAAAACCAAAAAACTCTTCCTTTTTGTCTTTCATAATTAAACAACAACAACAACAACAACAACAACAACAAAACAACCTTCAATACATCCTAATGGACATTACTTTTGATCCTGTCCAAATGGATCCACAAATCTCTTCTAAGGAAGGATGCTTTAACATTCTGTAAACACTGTTTGCCATGTTTTCAGGAGATTTAGACTATACTTCGGTTACTTTACTGTATATTGTATTTTTAACCTAAATACTAATATGTATATATAATCTTTCCTTTTTCCTTTCCTCCTAAAAATAATTCAAAAATCAGGTAACCTTTTCCAAGTATTTGGTATGTCCAGGTATTTGGTATTATTTTAGTTTATTTAAAAAAATACATTAAGTTTTCTTTTAAAAGACTTCTCTTAAAAATACTGACACACAGTGCCATATTCCTTATCTGCACTGTATTAATTAATTACTATTCTTCCCAAGTATAAATAAAATATTTGATCATCACCTTATTCAGAAAGGTATCCTATATAGAATGTTATAATGCTGAATTAGAAAATTAGAGGCTTTTTTGGGGGGCGGTGGATTTGTTTTACCAGGAAGATTTTATTAGAGAAAATGAAGCAATTGGATCCCAAGTCTGTGGGCAGGACTTGCACTCAGTTTTTTAATACTCATATTTTCAGTACAATACTTATAAATTCATTTTTTAAAAAGCTACCTTCAAAAAAAAGAAGGTAACATTATTACATTAAGTTCTATTTGAAAATAACAGTTCTTAATGCTCCACGAACCTATCCTTGGTTAAATTCATTAACAAAACAAAACAAAACAAAAAACCCACTCCTATTAAAAAACATACCTCTCCAGAACATTACAAATATCTCATATATAATCAATAGCACACTGAGTGCATTTTGGTTAGTGGGTCTCTAATAATAACTACCAACTTTTCTGCAATTTATTAGAATCTGTGTTTAAACAGTAAATGATATTTTATGGTTTGTCCTGATACACATAATTTATGAAGCAATCAATCAGTCTACAATTATTTCTATTTCTGTTAGGTATGGGTATTGAACATCATCCTAAAATTTATAAATTTTTCTGCAACATTTTTGTATATTTGCTTTTCTAAAGCTAAACACCAACCAGACCAGAAATTCTGGTCAATATAAAATTAATCATCTGGGTTACAGAAATTACTTTGGATACATTTCAGATTTTGAGGTGGCATCTGGTGATCCCATCTTATTTGACCCAAACTTGAAAAAAAATCTACATGTAAGTATTACCGCACTCTGTCCTCCATCGCTGATGCAGTAAACTCGTAAACGATAGAAACAACCTGGATTCAGTCGATCACAAAGATGTTCTCTAGTGGCTCCACTGTATATCATATCCCATTTGTTTCCTGTAAGGTGAAGAATTATGTTCAATCAGCTACAAGGTAATGTTTAACGTTCTGGTATCACGGACATGGCAGGTATCCTAGCTTCGCTAAGTAAGTGTTTACGTAATTTGTCAGAAATAATTTAAGCTTGCTTCGAGCTTCCTGGAGATGATCTGATTTTCTTTATGTTACAGTTTCCTAGACAAATCTGTAGGCTTTGTTGAAATGAAGTATCTCTGTAACTCTGTACAAACTTTGGCTTACGTTCATAATTTGCTTTTAATTAAGCATTTTAAATGTGTTTACTGGTCTAGTAATAACATTATAACACACAAAGAGTAGAAAGGAACCAATACCATAGGAAGTTTAGCCTTAATTAAAAGACATTCTTATTATTTTGCAGGAAACAGTTCATTGCATAGAAATAAAGACTGTTAAATGTGCGATTCAAAAATAAAGTTCATGAGGTGCAGAGAATATTACTAAAACTAGTATAATGTAAGTTAAATTTTACAAGATAATTTTTCTCTGATGTGTCTGGTTAAAAATCTAACTGAATAAACCTTCAGAAGACTTTAGATATACTGGAACTGAGCAATGCAAACAAATGAGAAAGGAAATAAAATGTAAATTTAATTATATAGGTGTACAGCAGTCTTACATTTGATTCACTGTATTTCTAGAGACTGTAACTTAAAGTGGATCATAAGAGGCAAAATACTAACTGCTATAAACAAAGGAAAAAAAATGAAAAGTGAAAGAAAAGAGATCGTATAAAATGTAAAGTCATGGAAGAGCAGAGGCAGATTGGTATAAATCTATTAATTTCTTTTTTTAAAAGATTTTATTTATTTGTCAGAGAGAGGGTTCACAAGCAGGGGGAGCGGCAGGCAGAGGGAGAGGGAGAAGCAGGCTCCCTGCTGAGCAAGGAGCCCAATGCAGGACTCGATCCCAGGACCCGGGAATCATGACCTGAGCTAAAGGCAGATGCTTACCTGACCGAGCCACCCAGGCATCCCTAAATCTATTAATTTTTAATAGTTATTCTTACCATTAGAACCTTCTGCCATCTCCACTACATATTTATTAATGGTTGCACCTCCATTGTCTTTTGGTGGGTCTATCCAAAGAAGTAAAAGTGGTATTAGGCAAAGTACATACAATTAAACTATGACAGAGATCCTAATAAACAGAATACCAAACCTAAGATTGTTAAAAAAATAAAGAGAATCACCTGCAATGCTTTTTTAATTAATATGAGCATTTGATTACTGATTTTGCATTAAGTAGTGTATAAACAGATGTTCAGTAAATGTGTTTTATTATTTTTTTTCAAGTTTTATTTATGTAAGCAATCTCCGCACCCAATGTGGGGCTTGAATTCACGACCCTGAGAAATCAAGAGTTGCATGCTCTTCTGACTGAGCCAGCCAGGCACCCCAACAAATGTTTAAGTGAATAAGTGATTTTCATTTCTCATGAAAGCTAGGACGACCTAGGTGACTTTAGCTATAATTTCAGTAATCATTCATTTCATGCAGTGCTATATCTCTGCTCAGAGTCTTTATCCCAAGTTCTTCCTATATCAAATATGAACTCTGTATTTGTGTGAGTCCAAAGTTTTCCACAAAAAAGATCCTCAAACAATGAATGATTCTCACATTTCCTATTGAACTTGCTTGAGCTAACAAATTTACCTAACTATCCTAAGAATTATCTTAATATTCAAATCATTTAAATTAAATACAAAAATAATGATGTACAAATATGCATTTCTTACCCCAAGTTATTTTAAAACTGTGTGAATGTATCTTTCCTTTAACTGAAGGCTTCACAGGTACTCCTGGTTTATCAGGGCACGTAGTAAATTCTACTATTTCACTTGGATTACTTTTACCTTCTGAATTGTAAGCAATAACCTGTGACATAAAATAACCAAAGACATAAAAAATTAATATTTGACACCTAAATGACAAAGACTTAATGAACAAAATGATGAGAGATAAATAAGCTCAAATGATAAAGTTTTCAGACTGTGATGGTTTGTTTATGTGAGATTGCTTGTCTTCAACAGGGACTTAGCATATATGGAGAATATTTAGGTATAATCCCCTTTTAGAGTCAGTTCTGGGAATACAAGTTTAAGTCTAACATTTTGGCACTAACCAAGAGTCATCACAGGAATAAGCTATAATCTGATAATACTTGATAGGCTTTGGGCTTGATTTACCTATTCTTTTACTATTCTTTGGGTTTTAAAAAGATGTCCACAAATTCTTTGAATTTCCTTTATTTAGATAAAGGCTAATTCCTCTTCCCTTTGAATTGTTCTTAATAACTTGCTTCCAATACAATGTAACAGAAATGAGAGTGTGTAGCTTCCCTACAGAGAAACCCATCTGGTAAGGAACTGAAGCTTCTGACCAATAGTCCGAGAGGAACTGAAGGCTAACAACCACTTGAGTGAACCTGGGAGCAAATCCTCCAGTCCCAGTCAAGCCTTCAGATGACTGTAGCCCTAGCTGGCATCTTGACTGCAACCTCATATAAACCCTGTATGAGAACTACCCAGGTAAGCTGGTCCTGAATTTCTGACCCACAGACCTGTGAGAAAATAAATGCTTGTTTTTTCAAGCTATTAAGTTGCACAGCAATAAACATAATTCATATCTAGGTATTTTTATATATGACTTTAGAAATTCATATATATATTTTTACCTTATCTCTTATACTGAACTTAAAGCTCCTGAAGTCAAATGTCCAATTTAATATGATTTTCTCTTTTCTAAACCTGCTTCATCTTTGCTCTCTTCCTCATCGGTGAAAAGTACCACCATCTACCTAGTTGCTCAAGTAAAAAACCTAAGAAACACCCTTGATTCTTCCTTCTCTAAACCTACAACTTAAATCTATTACCAAATCCTGTCAACTCTACCTCCACTTTTCTGTTTTCTGCTACTACTACCACCTTAGTCAAGGCTTCTTTTACTCTATCTTTTCTGAATGACTACAATATACTACTAACTAGTTTCCTAGCTTCAATTCCTTCTCTCAACCCTATTTTCTACACAACTGCCAAAGGGACTTTTTTACTTCTTAGCATAGAACCTTCCAACAGCTTCTCATTTTACTCAAAATAAAATCTAAATTCCCTATGGCCTACAATACCCTATGTGATTTCACCCCTGACTACCTCCACTTGACGGTCTTTTGCATTAGCAGTTATTTCCCATCTGAAATGTTCTTTCTGCTCTTGACATGCTAACTCCTTCTCGTTATTCAGATTTAAATGTCATTTCCAAAAACACTTCCTTGACTACCCAGTCATCTATCACCTCACCCTAATTTGATTAATCCACATAGCACTTATCACCATCTGCTATTTCCTTGTTTATTGTCTAGTCCCAACTAGAATATTGTTTTGATTACTGCTGTATTCTTAGTATTTAGAACAGTGCTTTATTATAGAATAGATGCTCAAAAAATATTGGATGAATGGATGACTCACAGATAAGATCCATTATGATATGACATGATAATATAGACAAGGATCTAAATAAATCTACCCCCAAACAACTCATGTAGTCCATGAGAACTCAGTAAAATTCAGTTTGATTGTTCAGTTTTTTTTTCAATTGTTCAGTTTTGTTCAGCCTTCCTCAGTCCTCCCATGCACTACAATGGATTTTATTTGCAGCTTTACAAACAGACTACAAAGAGGGTCAAAACACTTCTCAATGTGGTACACAGTGTTTACTTAAACCTAAAATTAGAAGAAACTATTAAAGAACAGACTCCCTAAAAACCAGAAAGATCTACTAATTATATTTTTAAGACTATATATTTTGGCACTGCCTCCTTTAGCTTTAGTTACCCATAAAGGTATTAAAGGTTATAAAGCCATATGGTTATCTCCCCACCCTCAAATTTTACAAATAATCAAAAACATTCATTCAGTCACCGCAGAGGGAGCACTGTGCTAGGAACTCCAGGTGTGGTGCACTCTTATCTTCAACAAGTTTAGAATCTTTATGCAGAAGACAGGCAAGATGTGTATCAAAAGATTTAGGTAACAGAAGAAAGATTACTAAGGCATAAAATGGTCCACAAAGGTTTTTGAAAAGGGGAATAGAAGTGATATGGGGTCTTCATGGGCAAGAGCAGTAAAAGGGCAAGCTTGGGTAAGAGAGAGAACAGAAAGCCCTGGTTATAGAGCAGAAGTGAAGAGTAAATAGTGAGCTCTCCTCAGGGAAGAATAAGTAATCAATCTGGTGAGACAGCCAGTTTAAGGAGTAAAAGGCAGTGCATTTTAAAAATGAAATGAGTCAGAATATAAAAAAATCTTATGTGAAACTAAGGAAATTGTTTTTTTTTTTAGAGGGAAAGCTGTATTTCAGAAAGATTAATCTAGGTATAAAATAGAACTCAGAAGGTAATTAGATGGTAAGAGAATAGCCTGATAACAGCACAGAAGAGATTTAGTATTCTTTAGAACAAAAATGACAACTGATAGAAGGCAACGAGATGATGTATCCAAGGGAGAAAAGGGACATAAGAACTTAGGACTAAACTTGGGCACACTTAGAATAGGGCAAAGGAGAAAGGAAGACATCGTGACACTGGACAAGATGAGGAGGAAGAAGGGAACATGTTTATGTACTGTCACTGATGCTGACATGTAAGTGTATAAGTGAATTTCAAAAATGGAAGATCGGAGAAGTTGATGGATCCAGATACTAATTGACTGATTTCTCTCCACCTGTAAAAAGACCACAAAAATAAGTAACAAGCTGCAGTGAAAGTATTTAATGGTTCTCAGCTCAAGGTACTCAGAACTTGATCTTTAGAAGCCTTGATGCTTGAAAAACTATTTTTCAGGAACTTTAGGAAATAAGACATCAGTGTCCTAGTGGCCCAGAGTCATAGGGAATGGCTGCTACTAGCCTCTGAAGCCTTCAATAATAGTAAGAAATATAATTAATAATAATTATTATCATTTTAAATTTGGACAATAGGTCTTAACCCAGCTTCCAACGAACCATTTGATGGAATCAGCACTGTATGCTTGTTAACCATTCTGAATTTTAAATGATTTTAAGAATTCTGGCTGCTTTCTTATGCTTTAAATTTTTATTTTCATTTTTCTTTTATCCTTTAAATTTTTTCATTGTTCCAATTTTGTTTTAGTATTTTGAGTGTCCTAGGATTGTCTGTAGTGTAGAAACTAGAACTCTGGCATTTGGTGAAGCTGATCATATTAGAATTTTATGTTAATCATATCCTTATTGTTTGTTCTTTACAAACAGTAATATACTATCTAGTCATTGCTTTCTGGATTACAATATTTTGCTGCTTTTGCTTAGTATTCTAAGATTTCTTTAGTGTTAAGACTTTATTTTGACATGGTTTGCTTGAAAGAGGAGCCCCGCAATGTCAAACTAGAAAAGAAAGACTGAGACAGTAATAGGATTTAATGATTCAAAAGCCTCTCAGTTGGCACCCAGCACAAGGCAGAATCAAAATGTCTGAGTTTCTACAAGACTTCACACAGTCATCATTTTCTATTTCCTAATATTTTTTTCCTCGTACAGATCAGTGGTTCTCAAATTTCAGCAAGCATGAGAATCACTTGGAGAGTCTGCAGAAACACAGACTGCTAGGCCTTATCCTGGAACTTTTGATCCAGCAGAACTGAGGGGGCCAGAAAATTTACATTTCTCCCAAGTTCCCAGGTGATGCTGATAGAATGGTCTGATGATCACACTTGGGGAACTACTACTCTAGGTTCTTATCACTATTTAAATTTAATATTTAATAAGCCTGCATATAATCTCTTCCTATAAGCCAGTGATTTGTTAAGAGGTTGTTTAGAGACATATTGTTTTCCTATCCCCTCTCTAGTTACTTGGGGGTACTTTTTTAAAAGCCTACTGTCTCCTTGGAGATTCTGACTGTATACCCTGCAATTTGAATGTGACTGTCACAGTGAGAAATTTTAAATAAAAATTTGTAATTTTTTATAATAGTGGATCATGAGAAATTTAATTCCTATATGTGTATATAACATTTTTGTCTCTATGTGGCAAAAACACCATGGTGTTACATGACAGAATTCTAAGAATTTTAATACATTTACCAAATTATAAAGACCTTAATATTTTCCCCTTAGAAAATGTTGTTAATCATTTTCTAATCATTACTGACTAATCCTAACAATAATCATTTCTGAAGCAAAATACAATCCAACATCATCATAAGAGGAAAACTGAATGAATGTACTTACTTCTTAGGTATTTTATATATCTTGTAAATATGAAAACTCTATTTGGAAACTAAAATCACTCAGTGTTATAAGTTTTAAAAATGAAGCTAATATATAAGACAAAGCATAATAAATATAATTATTATGCTCTCCATAATCAAATCTCTCATTAAAAATTTTCTAAGGTTCTCAAGGAATAAAATTTATCTTTGCTTTTTAATAGTGAAAACAATTTACAGTGGCTTCTATCATTTATTTGAAATGATTTGCTTAAACAAGCACTGAGAGTAAAATTCCAATGTTGAATTATCAACTAATAAGCATCTTGTATTTTTAGAAAAACTTCTGTACAAAAAAATGTAGGCTGGCTTATATTAACTGGTATATTGATTAATTCAAGCACTGTCTCCAAATAGCAATGTATATCCCTGATGCTATACTAAGAGAGATACAGAATTTCAGGAATCTCCCTAGTAGATGAATTTTCAAAGCCTGCTACTGCTTCAAGTGAGCAAGAATGATATGTATAGTCTCCATGCCTCAAGCAAGCAATAAATGATATGTACAATCTCTCTGCTTTACACCTGAAATAATTCAGTGTAAAGGCCAACAGGTGGGCTAAACAAGGCAAGTATCTGTGCTAGGGGATAGCTGGTTTGGCTGGAGACAGAAGCATTTGTCTAGTAGGAACTCAAGCACCCTGAATAGAAATTTATGGGAGGGCAGGAATTTGTTCCATAAACCAAATATAATGAATATAACTGGGGCAAACTTTCTTGCTGATGACGAAGGGAGCTAGAAATAAGAAAAAGGAGAAAATTAGAATTAACCTGTGGTATTGGATTGAAATTGCAGGTATGTGGTGTAACCTCATGGTTTAAAAAAAAAAAAAAAAAAAAAAAAAATATATATATATATACATATATATAAATACAGATGTAAATATGTTTGTGCATATAAATTTTGTGTGTGCACACACACATAAAATACATACATACATATAGTTCATAGCTCTGTCCACTGAGAGGGTGTCCAGAAGTAGCAAACCTGTTACAGCAGTAAATACACTTATCTCCCAGATTTTGGTTTCTAAATACCACTGTCCACTAAAAAGACCCAGGCGCTTTGAGAAACAACCAATCCCAAGGCTGAAGAAAGGAAAGCACAAGATGAGACTGGAATATCATGTACCAGAAAGGAAAGGCCCAAAGAATGATGGGGAACACATTTCAAAAGGATCTGTAAGCCAGCCTGAAGGGGGTCCTAAATCAGAACCAATTTGAGTCTCACAATTGATAATCAATGTAATAAAAATAACCCACTCAGTAAACAGGAATCCATGAGTTCATACTAACATAAATGAGAAAAGAAAGCTTTTCTTTATAGTATAATGCCAACTAGTAAATGCAGAAGGAATGATAAAATTAAAAAAATCACCACTTGGCAGCTATGAATCAGTAATAATTGACTCACACAAGAATGATCAATGGGTTAAAACCAGGAGGTGAAAATTTGACAAAAAACCAAGATGTTTACATAGTATTTACAAAATACTTATTTTGTAAGGGAAAAAGAAAGGGAAAAAGAAAACCTTACAGTGAAGAAGCATGGTAGATACAACCTTTATCAAGTGACTACCAGTAATGAGACAAACTGAATTGTGTACCATTTGATATAATGTACTTAGAAAATGAAAGCATTACTTTTTCAGATATTGTGGACAAAAAAGCATATTCTGAATGTGTTTAACAACATCCACATTTTAGAAGATGTTTGTTCACATTATACAAATAAAAGGTCCCATAAAACATTAAAATTGATTTGAATTTAAATATATATACCGTTTGACAAACAATGTTACACAGTAAGAAAGTAAAGCATTGCTCATTAGAAAGGCTGAAACTATTTTAATTTTAATTTAATTTTTAAAATTTTAATGTTTTTTTGAGAGCAAGTGACCAAGTGGGGAGAGGCAGAGGGAGAGAGAGAAACCCAAGCAGGTTCCACACCCAGTGCAAGGCACCCAGTGCAGGGCTCGATCTCACAACCATGTTATCATGACCTGAGCCAAAATCAATATTTGGATGCCCAACTGACTGAGTTACCCGGGTGCCCCAAGGCCAAAACTATTTTAGATTTAAAACCAAGGAGTGAGGTATGTACTTAGCTTTAAAACAACAGGAACAACAAGAACAACAAATCAATCTTTTAAGGGCTTGCAAAGCTTACCTTAAATTTATACTTCGTACTACGTCTGAGATTCTTCACTGTATAAGCAAGATCTTCTCCATCATACTTAGGCTTAAAGCCATATCCCTGGAAAGGGAAAATAAGCCTTTCTTAGGTGTCTAACAGCAGAAATATGGGGAATAACAAATATGTAAAAAGACCCAGGTCTTCATCTTCTACTGTGTACAAGGTGATTAATGCTCCATTAAGTGTAATCCTCACCTTGATACTTCTATCTTGAATGGACAGATCCAGTTTCCAGAAACGCTAAGGAATGTTTGAAGGGGGATGGAGAACTCATTCTCCATAAATACAGTAACCAAGAAAACATCTTTGTGTTGAGGGTAAAGTCAGTCAATGGTAACTTCACCATCAGGAAGCACATCTCTAAAACTAACAATTTCCTAGACAGATGTTGCAAGAGCTAAACAGAACTATAACTATTAAACATATTTAATTTGCACTGTGTTTAAGTAAATAAATAAATGGCTGGCTGTGCTGGCAGGTAGGGATGTCACTTAGGTATTAGATTGCTATTTATAGCTCCAGGGACAATGCCTCACTATTTTCCCAATGTTATTTTTAAAAGCTGACATATAATTCACACACTGTAAAATTTCCATTTTAAAGTATGAAATTCAATCACTTATAGTTTATTCACAAGGTTGTGCAACCATCATTAAATTCTTAATTCTACAATGAAGCCTGTACTTTATTTTTTGGTTAGCAGTCACTTCCCCTCTTCTCATCCATTAATATAATTTCTGTCTCTATGGACTTGCCTATATCCATAATAAATGGAATCACATAATATGTGGTCTTTTGTGACTGGGTTCCTTCACTTAGCGTAATGTTTTCAAGGTTCGTTCACGTTGTGACATGTGTTAGTACTTCATTCCTTTAGATGGCTCAATGATATTCCATTGTATGGATATATCACACTTTGTTTATCCATTCATCAATTAATGGACATTTGGGTTGTTTCTACTTATTGGCTATTATGAATAATGCTATAAACATTCATGTACTATTACTGTATGAACATGTATTTTCAATTCTCCTGGGTATATAGCTGGGAGTGGATCAATGCTATTTTTGACTCAAATTGGTTTAAAGTAGCTCTGAAAAGCTATGAAACTACGTAGAGCTAACAGAAGACACCCTAACTCATGTTGGCTCCATTCTAGCTCATAGGAGACAAGCCACTGGAAACCTGATTCTGGCGGCACTGTATAGTGTCATGTGAAGCTCTTCATACCTCCTGTGGTGCTTGGGAAAGCAGTTTATGAACATAGCTGGAAAAGGTGGACATATTATTTCCTTATTTTTTACAGCTGCTTAGGCTAAAGGGCTGTGGTGATCTTCCCCTCTCTTTATTTTCCCTAAAACATATACATTTAAAATACAGTATGCTATTCGTAGGCACAAAATATATACAAACACACATAAAAAACAAAACCCCCTCTTACACATCAAGAAAACAAAAGACTGAATTCTTCCTCACTCCCAATTCCTCTGAAATGATAACCAACCAAGGACTCAAAGGACCTAGGGAAGGATCTAACTATTATGGCACTATTTACTTATAAGAATTGATGCTACCTGAAATAGGTTTTAGACACTCTACTTAGAAGACATATTCATACTTACTGAAGTTTCTTCCTCCATCTCTAAAATGTAGGAAATTCCTTCATCTGATGGTGTTCCTGAGGGCTTACTCCATTGTAAGGATAACCAAGTAACACCAGCCTTAATTAATACAGGACTCGCTGGCATAGAAGGGGCACAGCCTGAAGTGTAATATAAGACTTCTTCACTAAAACCACTGTTGAAACAAATGGTTTTTAAGAACGAATGAAAAAGAGTTGTTTTTATAGCTAAAGAAAATTTGATAATGACATTTTTTTGAAAGTAACAATTTTGGTAACTAATTATAATCCAAATAATATATCTTGGATTTGATAGTATTTTTACGGTAATCAGATCAGAAACCTAAAAGTGAATTAGTATTCTTTTAAAACTGAAATTTATGTAACTAACACCTTCTCTTACAGCTTTTGCTAGGCTAGTAACACACCTTTACTATGCCAACATAAACTAAAGCAGAATTTTTAGAGATAATTTATATAAGTGAAGTTGACTAAATAATATATTTATATTAAAATATATCTTACCTTGTGCCATACTCATTTTTGGCTGACAGTCTAAATTTACAACCCATGGCTGGTGACAGTTTAGTAATTTTAAATTGCTTCTGTAAGCCCATATAACACTGACAAAATTCTCCATTTCCTTTTCCCTAAAAAAAATGGCTGATTATTATGTATCATGTACATTATTGTAAAAAGATAAATCCACATAATTCCTGCTTGATGAATAATAACATATTAGCTAGTGTACATTAAAAGTCATCTTTATTACATGAATCATGGATCTCAAGAGAAAGTAGAGATAACACACATCTTTTAAATGATACTTACTGTTCATTAAATGCAGAATTTACAAACTAGAAAGCAGGTATCTTTGTACACCTTCTTAAACTAAGTACCCTGTTTTAACTGATGCTAAATCTTCTCTGGCTTTAGTAAAAGAAACTCTTTCCATGTATGGACCCCACAATCTCTATGGGGGGACTGGGAGTAGCAGAAATAGAGTGATCTTTGTATAACAACTGGCAGTGTTCCTCAAACTATGAAAAGTTCTACACAAACAGTTTTAAGTTAGAGACTTGATCCCCAAACCTCCACCTTAACGGCTGCTAACCTACAAAATAAAGATTTTGGAACCACAACTGCTTAGGTTTAACAGTGAAAGAATACAAGCAGAGAGAAAAACTCAATTATAGGCAAAAGAATGGGAGAGAGAAAAGTCTGCAGCTCAGGACAACTAAAGAGTTTTAGAAATTTAGGATGCCACATGAAATGGACAAGTTTCTTATTCTCCATCCACTTTTATTGTGTTGGTAGAGGTAAACTGTGATTTTAGGGTGACTACTGCTTTAAAGAAACCTTCAGTCTGTATCTTGCTTTACTACACTTTCCGTTTTAATGGTGTTTACAGTTGGTTCTATTGAGTTGTCTAAATAGAAAATTGTATCATCTCTAAATAATGATAGTTTTGCCCCCCAAGCCAGCCACTATTTGGCTGTACCTCTTATTTTTGTTCCAAATTATACTGCATTAGTTAAATAAAGGTGGGAATAACTGACAACTTTGACTTGTTTCTGCTTTGACTAGCAATGCTTTTATTGTTTAGTGATGGTACTTCACTTATTACAAAAATAACTATCAGATAAGGAATCATCTTCCTATTCCTAATTTGAGTTTTAACTAAGTCCTAAATTTTATCAAATATCTTTACATAATTTATCAACATATGTTTTTTCTTCTAAATTACTATGATATAGCAACAGATTTCCTAATTCTAAATTCTCTTAAAATTTCTGGCATAAAACCTACTTGTTTGTGCCTCATTACTCTTTTAATACAGGCATACCTTGTTTTACTGTACTTCACTTTTACTGTGCTTCGCAGATAGTGTTTTTTTACAAAGTCTAGTTTGTGGCAACCCTGCATCAAGCAGGTCAACTGGTGCCATCTCTCCAACAGCATTAGCTCACTTTGTAACTCTGTGTCACGTTTTTATAGTTCTTGTAATATTTCAAACTTTTTCATTACTATTATATTTGTTACAGTGATTCACAGAAGAGGCCAAAATATTGACCTTAACAGGAGTTTGGCAGAAGTTGATTCCAACCCTCATGGAATGACTTCAAGGGTTCCAAGACTTCAGTAGAGGAAGTAGGGGCAGATGTGGTGGAAACAGCAAGAGAACTAGAATTAGAAGTGGAGCCTGAAAATGTGACTGAACTGCCGCAATCTCATGATAAAACTTTAGTGGATGAAGAGTTACTTCTTGTGGATGAGCAAAGAAAGTGGTTTCTTGAGATGGAATCTACTCTTGGTGAAGATACTGTGAAGATTGTTGAAATGACAACAAAGGATTTAGAATACTACATAAACTTAGTTGGTAAAGCAGCAGCGGGGTTTGAGGGGATTGACTCCAGTTGTGAAAGAAGTTTTAGTGTTAGTAAAATGCTATCAAACAGCATCGCATGTTACAGAGAAATGGTTCATGAAGGAGTCGACTGATACAACAAACTTCATCGTTGTTTTTTTTTTTTTTTTTTTTTAAGAAATTGCCAAAGTTACTCTCCCCTTCAGCAAGTACTACCCTGATCAGCCCGCAGCCATCAACACTGAGGCAAGACCCTCCACCAGCAAAAAGATTATGACTCACTGAAAGCTCAGATGATGGTTAGCATTTTTTAGCAATAAAGTCTTTTTAAATTAAGGTATGTACATTGTTTTTTTTAAAGACAATGTCATTGTACCTTTAACAGACTACAAATATAGTGTGATATGTAACTTTTATATGCACTGGGAAACCGAAAAATTCATGTGACTTGCTTTGAAATATTTGCTTTATTGTGGTTGGCTAGAACCGAACCTGCAATATCTCTAAGGTATGCCTATATACTGCTGAATTCCCAAATTATCAATGGAATTTCTTCTACTTCCTCTGGCCACTCCTCTTAGCTGTGGTATAAGCAGTAGGGCAAGAGAGAACACAATAAATGACAGAAAAACAAAGTACTAAATAATAAAGCTTAGTATGCTTGCTGTGGTAGGCTGAATAATGGCCCCCAAAGATATCCAAGTCCTAAACCCTGGAAGCTGTGAATGTTACCCTATTCGGGGACTGTACAGATGTTATTAAGTTAAAGTTCTTGAGATGGAGAGATTATCCTGGATTATTTGGTGGACCTTAAATGGAATTACAAGTGTCCTTTTTAGAGGGAAAAAGACATGAAGACAGAAGAGGAAAAAGGCCACGTGATAATGGCAGCAGGGGTAGAAAAGGCTATCTGATGCAGCCATGGATTCATGGTAATGACCTAGTAATGAAGAGAGCCCCCAGAAGCTGGAAAAGTCAGGAGAATGGATTCTCCTCTAGAATCCCTGGAAGAAGCATGGGTACAGTGACACCTTGATTTTTGGCCCAGTGAGAGCCATATTAGATTTCTGGCTTCCAGAATTATAGGAGAGTAAGTGTGTGTTGTTTCAAACCATCAGGTTTGTGGCAATTTGTTAAAGTAGCCATAATAAAAAACTACACCTGCTTCTAAGGTTGATGTGAAAAAAAATTCCTTCATCAAGGTAATTACCCAAGTGAGAGCTTTGAGAGGTTTAAGTCAAAAACAAAAAACAGAATAAAACATAGGAGGTCCAGTCAGTAATGTTTTCTAAGAACACCATTAATTCACTCATGCACCACCAAAATCATTCATAATGTCTTTAAAGAGGAAAAAACTATTAAATTATTTCTGCTGGAGGATACATACACATCATTTCCCCCTAATTTAAAAGACTCAATTTACTTACCTCATCCCATTCTAAAACAAAGCTTTGGATTTTAGAACCATTGTCACTAGGTGCCTAAAAGAAATACCAAAAAAAAAAAAAAAAAGACAAATTAGTACTTTTATAAAAGATACTGTGAGGATCTAATCTGAGGAATCTACTGTGTTGCAGATGTTCTCTGTGGCTTAACTCTGGAAAAACTGCACAGAGAATACAGATATATATGTATTATATAACCCCACAATCTTTTCAAATGCAAGGAAAGAAAACAAAGCAAGAGTCTATTCAAGTTTTTCCGAACACTGAACAATCTCTTGTAGCAAGAATGATCCTAACTTTTATAATTCATTAAAAAAAACCACTACTGGGTATCTACCCCAAAGATACAGACGTAGTGAAGAGAAGGGCCATATGCACCCCAATGTTCATAGCAGCATTGTCCACAATAGCTAAACCGTGGAAGGAACCGAGATGCCCTTCAACAGATGACTGGATTAAGAAGCTGTGGTCTATATATACAATGGAATATTACTCAGTTATCAAAAGAACGATTTCTCAACATTTGCTGCAACATGGACGGCACTGGAGGAGATAATGCTAAGCGAAATAAGTCAAGCAGAGAAAGACAATTATCATATGGTTTCTCTCATCTATGGAACATAAGAACTAGGAAGATCGGTAGGGGAAGAAAGGGATAAAGAAAGGGGGGTAATCAGAAGGGGGAATGAAGCATGAGAGACTATGGACTCTGAGAAACGAACTGAGGGCTTCAGAGGGGAGGGAGGTGGAGGAATGGGATAGGCTGGTGATGAGTAGTAAGGAGGGCACGTATTGCATGGTGCACTGGGTGTTATACGCAACTAATGAATCATCGAACTTTACACCAAAAACCAGGGATGTACTGTATGGTGACTAACATAATAAAAAAATATTATTATAAAAAAATAAATAAAAAATAAAAAATAAATAAAAAAAACCACTTTGCCTTTTGTCAGAAGGTTTTATAAACTTTAAGTTCCTAGGATCGATCCTGTCATTTTCATTAAAACTCACCTTACAATCTAAAAATAATACTGTGTGATACACCAGAGAATGAAAGAACCAGGGTGCTTAGAAGAACTTCAAGAGGTCACACTGTCTGGATCTATGCTTCTAGACACAATGTGCCCATTACCCAAGACTGCTCATTCAACATTTTGTTAATCTTCAGTGGTGAAAATTTCAGTCTCCCTTAGTATTTTATTTTAGTATTTAATCACTCTAGAACTCAAGAATGTCAACCTTATTTCTACGTGAATTTTCTACCATTTCAACTTGTTTCCTCTTTAGTCCTCACTTTAGATGCAGAACAATGGATCACTACTCTGCTTATAAGAGCTTCATTCATTTGAAGACTACTGATTCTAAGACCCCTTTTATCAAAATTAAATAATCTTAACTTTTAAAATTGTCCTCCAGAGAATTCCTATAATTATCTGGACTCTATCTGGTTTTTATATAATATTGCCAACCATGTTTTTATTTATTTATTTTTAAAGATTTTATTTATTTATTTGAGAGAGGGAGTGAGAGAGAGAGTAAGCATGAGTGGGGGGAGGGGCAGAGGAGAGGGAGAAGCAGACTCCCCACTGAGCAGGGACCATAATGTGGGACTCAATCCCGGACCCCAGGATCATGACCTGAGCCTAAGGCAGACGCTTAACCAACTGAACCACCCAGGCGCCTCTATTGCCAACCATGTTAAGAGCAATCAAGGATGGTCAAGTTTTTAATAAAGAATCTTTTATAACATGGAGGTCCAAATTATTTGTTGAACATTAACACAGATCTTGCATTTTAAAATTTTAAAAAATTGTAATTTTTAACTGTTGAACATGACCAGAATTTGTTATGTAAGTTACAGGCATGGCAGTTAAAAGTGACTACGGTATGGATGGGGCAGAAAATGAAACCTTGGAAAATTAAACTTTTACATAGCAAAGGAAGAGAATCCCAAGGTAGGGAAGATTGCAAGTCTCAGCAAGAAGTGTGTGGTATAAAAATATATTTCCCATAATTAATGCCTCCAGATTGCTCTAGTCTAGTTGCTAAGGTTGCACATTTATTTTGCTTAATTTTTTCTATTTTATTTTCTGAGGGTTTTCAAGTCAAGGAAATGGATTCTCCTTGACTCCCTGGAAGAAGCATGGCTATGGTGACACCTTCAACAACCTGTGACCATTTCTCCAAGTTAGAGGGGAGAAGTGTGCAGCTGGGCACTATTATGCGTAAAGTGTTTTTTACCTTATCTCATTTAATCCTCAAATCAACTTTTTTTTTTTTTTAAAGATTTTATTTATTTATTCGACAGCGATAGAGACAGCCAGCGAGAGAGGGAACACAAGCAGGGGGAGTGGGAGAGGAAGAAGCAGGCTCATAGTGGAGGAGCCCGATGTGGGGCTCGATCCCATAACACCGGGATCACGCCCTGAGCCGAAGGCAGACGCTTAACCGCTGTGCCACCCAGGCGCGCCCCTCAAATCAACTCTTTGTAGTACTATTATCCAAACTATACAAAAGAGGAAATGGAGGCTTTAAAGAACCCAAGTAAGTTGCCCCAGATCACTTAGTCATTTAGAGTGGAGCAAAGCTGAATTTGCTCTGACACAAAACCAGTGTTCCTACCCAGCAACATTCCAGAAGCTGAACAACAGGTCCGGTGGGTACTAGTAATTATAAGAGAGTAAAAGACCAACTTCAGTTAGCTTTTTATCATCACCACCATACACTGGCAACTCTAAACAATGTCAGTTGATAAAATACTTCTCTCAATTGCTACCCCACCTGCCACCCATGCCACAATTCTCATGCCACGTTAACCCCAAGTATTACTTTCAGGTTCTATGAGGCAGCAGAGTCAAAAGATCTGATATTTAAGTCATAAACTACACAAGCCAGTTTTCTTCAATTTTAACATTAAATAGCAACAACAGTTATTATGTTTATATTCCAGGCAGTGTGCTATGGGCTATACAGATATTATCTGATAATCCTCCCAACAATTCTGAGGTATGTAATACTATTCCTACTAACAGTAAAAATTGTTATCTCTTTCCCCAACCATGCTATTACTATGTATATACAGGACCATTTCTAGAAGAGTATAAGCCTGGATAACCTGTGTGGGCAACTAAGAGCCTTAGGGCCTAAGGGCACTGTTTGTATCTTACACAGACTTGTTGGGATATTGTTAAAGACAAATCTCAAAATTCAATGTTATTTTATCTTCAGAATAAAGAGCAGTGCCCTACTGAAATCCCAACCTACATGAAGGGCACCAGGCTGCTACCCTAACTGCCCTACCAAATAAAATGCTACTCTAAGTGACATGAAATACTTATCAAATACAAAAATGTCTGATTTGCATGTGCTAACAGTTCTTCTTAACTGCATAAAGCACCTAATATTATCCTCAGAAGAACTAGGGACTAATAAGCACCAAACAAGTAGTAAGTTCTAAATTTTCAAAAGCTTTCAGAAAGAAAGCTAGCCCCAAGTTTTGCTCTTGGGATAAGAGTAGATAATTAAATCAAGACTAGTAGTCACTTTCTTACTACAAATCAATGGTTGCTAGGAGGGGTGGTACTCCCTTCGAGGGGATGTTTAGAAATTTTGTTGGGGGTGTTTCTGAACATCACAATAATGGCAAGGGAAGGAAAGTCTGACTTTAGGGGTGGGGATCAAGGATGCTAACAATTCCGCACAGTGTGGGACAATCAATACAATGAAGAATTGTTCTCTTTCTCTAGGACTTTTGAATGTCCTCCTGGACATCCAGGTAGGTGAAATACCTGTTTATAATTATCAGAGCCTAGAACCTAATTCCATTTTACAAGGTATTTTTTCTAGTTTTAAATTATGGAATTTTTCCAAAATATAACTACTCTGCAATTTGAGAAAGACTACACTTAATTTGTTCAGAAATTTATCAAGACTCATATATCATTTCAGTGATTCATGTCTCCGATGACAATGCTGTCTATGCTCTCTGAATTAACAATTCTATCTGTGGTATCTGTCCATTTTATTATATCTTCTTGTGCAGCTGGGCACATGTATATATTAGCATATATATTTTTCTATTAAAATATAGAGTATTTAATGAAATATTCCTTTAAGACATCATATTTATATTTTTAAAACTATGAGTCTAGTTATTATGAAAGTCATTTTATGATAAAATTCAGGATACAAAGGCATTGTAATGAACTTGAGAAGCACTGCTGAGACTCTCAATGTCATCCCATGTCCAGTATAATAAAGACTGCTAATTGGTCTTTTCTGCTATATTTACATATAGTAAGAAAAAGCATTGAGTGTTATTTCAAGATTCAATATGTGTAAAGAAGAAAAACGAGTTAGCTTAAAGTTCTTTTTTGTCTCCAAACAACTGAAATTAAATACTAGCGGGGGGAGGAGGGAGTAAATGTTCAGTTGGAAAATACTTTAAAGAATATTCTTACCTTCCATTGCAAAGTGAGTGAATTTTTGGTCCGATTGGCTATCCTGGGTGGATTAGGTATGTCAGGTTCACAGCTTAAGGTGGTAAAGCTTTCAGCTTCTGAAGGAGTTCCCTTCATAGAATTGTATTCTGCCTGGACTCTATGGCGATAAAATAGTTTTAACCAGCAGAATCACTGTATCCTACTTTCAACAGCTATCAACCTTTAAGTACTTCAAATTAGTAAGGTGCCCTCCAAATGTTCTATCAAGAAAACAAGGGTGGGCACGTTGCTAGCTCAGTTGCTAGAGGATGTGACTCTTGATCTTCCGGTTGGGATTTTAAGCCCCATATTGGGTGTAGAGATTAAAGTCTTTAAAAGAAAAAAAAAGAAAAAGAAACTATGTGCAGCAAAGTAAAGGATGGCTCTTCAAAAAAGAAATATAGGATAGACCAGCAGCTTTCACCTCTTTTTTGATTGTAACACAAAGAAATACATCTTACGTTGTGACAACTCTGTGTGTGATATGTACTCGCTCATATACACACACAAGAAAGAAAAGTGTCCTGACACAATATCCCTAAGGGTAATAAACAGACACCTTCTATTCCATTTGATTATTTAATTAAAAAAATGCTGAATATAACCCATAAAATTTCATAATTTAATAATGGTTGTAATCCAAGTTTGAAAAGTGCTAAGTTAGACAATACTTTGGGTTCATCCACAGAAAAGTATAATTGAAGACTTAATTTAATAGTTTAATAAGAATAATCCCAACCACAAATGGAGGTGACTAACCAAATATAGATTAATGAGTCCCAGCTGGGGAGGCTTTAGTATGTAAAATGTTGGTAAATTATAATAGAACTATGCAGAATAAAAGAGTATCTAAGTTACCTCTTAGTTAAATGTTGTGAATTTTTTTTTAAGATTTTATTTTTAAGTAATCTCTACACCCAATATGGGGCTTGAACTCACAACCCAAGATCAGGAGTTGCATGCTCCTGGCCTGAGCCAGCCAGGCACCCCTAAGTGCTGTGAAATTTTTCATTTAATATCTCAAACTCTTTCTAGAACATGATGTAGTAAAAATACATTTAGTACAAACCAACTATTATTAACGCTTCTGTTCTGTAAAAATTTCAAAGGCGGGGAGTTTTCTACGTGCTAAATTAGGTATGCAGACATATTATACTTATTATCTGTATATTCATTTCAAACGCAAGGTCCTACAAACAGGATGATTAACCCCTCAACGTAACATTTCAGTTAAATGTTTTTGGTCTTTTTGGCAATGCGTTGATAACTGTACCAAAAGAAAAACCAAAGTCCACCACTTCATGTTTTTAATCCAAAATTAATACTTAAATTATATTCTAGGCTTTTAATGAAATTATTAAAAAAACCACCTATGCTCTACTCTATCATATTAAGGCAACATGTAGGAATTCCTTACTTTGCATGGTAATCTGTAGCTGGTTTGAGATCATTTAAAGTGACACTTGTTTCTTCTCCTCTGGGGGGAAAAAAGGAACATTTCACTGATAAACAAGCATTTCCAGAGAACTGACATGTACACTTCAGTTTGTGGCAGTTTATTAAATTATACTGCTTTTTACTTTACCAACTATAACCACATTCAGATTCCACTAATATGGAATTTGTGAAATAAGGCTAGGTGCCAAACTTAAGTTATGTACCTGCATACCATTTTAAAACAGAAAGGTGTCCACACAGTGGACACAGAGAGGAGTTAAGAGGAGTAGGGGGCCCTAAGCTTGCCTCGTACCTCCAATACAGCTAGATAAATATCAAATCATTCTAAACACCCAAGAAATCAATCTGAGGACTGAGAGAACAAAGCTGCACGTCTACAGGTAGAAAAATGGCCACCTTGTGGAAGGTAGGAGCTGTGGAGAGTTGATTTGCAGAGAGAAGAGCTGTGGGTGCTATGAAGGGGTAGGAGCCCTGATCCTTGAGAGAGGAGTGAGAGAGACAGAGAGAGAGAAGAAAAAGTGAAGCAGCAGGCAGGGGACTGAACAAGAAAAAATCTTCCCCAAAACCAGTGACTGGGAAAAGGAGAGGGGCTGACTATGGCAAATTTTTATAAGCAGCAGAGCATCCATGTCGCTGCTGGGGTTGTGCCTGGGAAGCTTAGTGGTGCTCTGGTGGGGAAGGAGGGCAGAGACCTGGGAGCAGGCAGTGTGGTCTGAGGATCCCCTGGGTCACACAGGGAAAAACAATTCCCCTTTTTGGAGTGCATCTAGGAATCGTGGATGGCCTCTCTCGGGGACAAAAGAACTGGCGGCACCAGTGTGCATCCCTGTTTACTAGCCTGGGAATACAGACACTGGCTGAGGGTGGCAAATCTTGGTGCTGCTTTTTGTTGCACTTTACCATAAACTCTGAACCACTGTGCAGTTGCGCAACTGCTTTTCCGGGGACAAACTGGCACTGGCCACAGTGTGGCAAGACCCTCCCCCAGAGGATCAGCATGAGTCCATAAAATTGGGAGTTCTGAAACCCGGCCCTGGGCCTGAGATAAAACACAGGAGTATTGTGCCACCTGGTAGAGACAGGGTGAAGGCAGGGATCTGACAGAAACTGGGGACACGAGAGGGGTGACTGTTCACTCTTCTGTGAGGGTTTCTTGAACTGTGGCGGGCATCGAACTCTCCAGTGTGGGGAGGACAGCAGAGCAACACCATTTCCCCCACACCCATCAGGACCAACCAACTTTAGTGAGCAACACAGCACCCCTTGCTCCCCCGCCCTCAGGGGAGGCTGGAACTGCTTACACCAAGCCCTGCCCCCCTGTATCCTGCAGGTGCAGCTCCACTAGGGCAAGTCTGCCTGATCAGTGCAGCAGGCCCGTCCCCCAGAAGACCAGCACAAACCTCTCACATGCACCTAAGTCTGCTGATCATAGAGTGCTGCAAAGCTTCAGCTCTAGGGGAAATAGAATCTAGGATCTCTCTCTCTCTCTCTCTTTTTTTTTGATCTAGCTTCTTTTAACAAGCAGACCAAAACACACCTAGTTAAAACCTGCCATATAGTGGACAAGGTCCAAACACCACCCACTGGAGGCGAGGAGAAACTCTGCGGAGGATTGACCTGAGGGAAGGAGCAGTCAAAACAAAATAGCAGGGTGTACACTCTTAAACACCTCCTGAATCACCAGGCCTAAGACAGTATAGGACTTTTTAAAAAATACTTCTTCTTAATATAGCCATTACTCTCAGGAGCCGGAGTATAACAGGCTTTCCTAACAATCACCCCCCAAAACAGTGACCTAGTCAAAATGACAAGATGGAGGAATTCACCCCAAAAGAAAGAACAGGAAGAAGTAACAGCCAGGGACTTAATCAATACAGATATAAATAAGATGCCTGAGTAAGAATTTAAAACAACAATTATAAGGATACTAGCATAGAAGATACTAGAGTATCCCTTACTACAGAGATAAAAGAACTAAAAACTTGTCAGGCCAAAATAAAAAATGCTATAACCAACAGGCAAAACTGACTAGATGCAATGATGACGAGGATGGACAAAGCAGAGGATATAGATGTAGAAGATAAAATTATGGAAAATAATGAAGCTGAAAAGAAGAGGGAAAGAAAGGTATAGGATCACAAATGTAGAGTTAGGGTACTCAGTGACTCCTTAAAACATAGTAACATTTGATCATAGGAGTCTCGGAAGAGGAAGAAAGAAAAAGGGGCAGATAAACTGCTAGGCCAGTCTTACCAAAAAGAAAAGAGAAAGGACCCAAATAATAAAATCAGTATGATTTTATTATAAAAATGAATGAAACAGGAGAGATCACAACCAACAGCACAGACATACAAACAACTGTAAGAGAATATTATAAAAAATTATATGCCATCAAACTAGGCAATCAAAGAAAGGGACAAATTCCTAGAAACATACAAACTACCAAAACTGAAAGAGGAAGAAACAGAAAATTTGAACAGACCCATAACCAGCAAGGAAACTGAATCAGTAATCAAAAATCTCCCAACAAACAAAAGCCCAGGGCCACATGGCTTCCCAAGGGAATTCTACCACACATTTAAAGAAGAGTTAATACCTATTCTTCTCACAAAAAACAGAAATGGAAGGAAAACTTCCAAACTCATTCTACAAGGCCAGCATTACCTTGATTCCAAAACCAGACAAAGATCCCACTAAAAAGGAGAATTACAGGCCAATATTCCTCATGAACATGGATGCAAAAATTCTCAACAAGAGAAGTCCAACAGTACATTAAAAGAATTATTCACTACGATCAAGTGGGATTTATTCCTGGGGCGCAGGGGTGGTTCAATATTCGCAAACCAATCAGGGTGATACACCACATTAATAAAAGAAAGGATAAGAACCATATGATCTGCTCAATAGATGCAGAAAAAGCATTTCACAAAATACAGCATCCGTTCTTGATAAAAACCTTCAACAAAGTAGGTACAGATGGAACATACCTCAACATCATAAAGGCCATATACGGAAGACACACAGCTAATATCCTCAATGGGGAAAACCTGAGAGCTTTTCCTCTATAGTCAGAACAAGACAGGGATGTCCACTTTCACCATTACTATTTAACATGGTACTGGAAGTCTTAGCCGTAGCAATGAGACAACAAAAAGAAAGAAAAGGCATCCAAATTGGCAAGGAAGAAGTCAAATTTTCACTATTTGCATACGACACAATACTCAGTGTAGAAAACCCAAAAGACTCCACCAAAAAATTGAAAATGAATTCAGCAAAGTCATAGAATATAAAATCAATGTACAGAAATTTTTTGCATTTCTATTCACCAATAATGAAACAGCAGAAAAAGAAATCAAGGAACTGATCCCATTTACAACTGCACCAAAACCTGTAAGATACCTAGGAATAAACCTAACCAAAGAGGTAAAAGATCTATACTCTGAAAACTATGAAAGAAATTGAAGAGGACACAAAGAAATGGAAAAACATTCCATGCTCATAGACTGGAAGAACAAACATTGTTAAAATGTCTATATTACCAAAGCAATCTATATATTTAATGCAATTCCTATCAAGATATCTCTAGCATTTTTCACAGAGCTAGAACAAACAATCCAAAAATTTGTATGGAACCACAAAAGACCTTGAATAGCTAAAGAAATCCTGAAAAAGAAAAGCAAAGCTGGAGGCATCACGATTCTGGACTTCAAACTCTACTACAAAGCTGCTGTCATTAAGACAGTATGGTACTGGTAGAAAAACAGACCTGTAGATCAATAGAACAGAAAACACAGAAATGGACCCACAACTATATGCTCAACTAATCTTCGACAAAGCAGGAAAAGACTATCCACTGGAAAAAAGATAATCTCTTTAACAAATGGTGTTGGGAAAACTGGATAGCCACATGCATAAGAATGAAACTGGATCACTTTCTTATACCATACACAAAATTAAATTCAAAATGGATGAAAGACCTAAATATGAGATAGGAAGCCATCAAAATCCTAGAGGAGAAAAGAGGCAGAGACCTCTCTGACCTCGGCCACAGCAATTCCTTACTAGACACGTCGCTGGAGGCAAGGGAAACAAAAGCAACATGAACTATTGGGACTTCATCAAGATAAAGAGCTTTTTGCACAGTGAAGGAAACAACAAAAAAACCTAAAAGGTAGCCTACGGAATGGGAGATATCTGCAAATGACATATTTGATAAAGGGTTAGTATTCAAAATCTATAAAGAACTTATCAAACTCAACATCCCCAAAACAAATAATCCAGTTAAGCAATGGGCAGATGTGAATATACACTTTTCCAAAGAAGACATCCAGATGGCTAATGGACACATGAAAAGATGCTAAACATCACTCATCATCAGGGCAGCAAATGAAAACCACGATGAGATACCACCTCACACCTGTCAGAATGGCTAAAATTAACAACACAGGAAATGACAGATATTGGCGAAGATGTGGAGAAAGGGGAACCCTCTTACACTGTTGGTGGGAATGCAAACTGGTGCAGCCACTCTGGGAAACAGTATGGAGGTTCCTCAAAAAGTTAAAACAGAACTAACCCTATGACCCAGCAACCACACTACTAGGTATTTATCCAAAGGATACAAAAATACTGACTTGAAGGGGCACATGCACCCCAATGTTTACAGCAGCACTATCAACAATAGCCAAATTACAGAAAGAGCCCAGATGTCCATCTACTGATGAATGGATAAAGATATTAGACAGACAGACAGACACACACACACACACACAAACACACAATGGCATATGACTCAGCCATCAAAAAATATGAAACCTTGCCATTTGCAATGATGTGGATGGAACTAGAGTGCATTATGCTAAATGAAATAAATCAGTCAGAGAAAGACAAATACCATATGATTTCACTCATATGTAGAATTTAAGAAACAAAACAGATGAACAGTTGGGAAGGGAAAAAAAAAAAAAGAGAGAGAGAGGGAAGCAAACCATAAGAGACTCTCAAGGACAGAGAATAAACCGAGGGTTGATGGAGGAAGGTAGGGTGATGGGCTAAATGGGTGATGGATATTAAGGAGGTGACTTTTTATGATCAGCACTGGGTGCTGTATATAAGTGATGAATCACTAAATTTAAAAAACCCCCAAAAACCAAAACCAAAAGGTGTCCTAAGCAAATCAATGGTATAAGCCAGATGCGGTTTTTGCATTTTTTTTTAAGTGTAGTCAGGGAAGATATTTAGCTTACTGAAGAAATGAAACCAGTTTCAATTATTTAAAAATTCATCTTGCACAATTAAAATGCTAAATAACCTGTGTATTATTGAAAGCAAAACCACCAATTTTTTACAAGGAGTGTGCCGCTTCTGCAATTTGTTAGAATATAAAATGGATTCATTTAAAATATTAGAGTTTAAACAAGCATATCATAAAAAAGTGAATAATTTGAAGTAAAGCATTTCACTCATGGGCACTATTACATTTTCACATTTTCAAATATAACACCACACATTTTCTTAAAATAATCATTTGATACAACTATTACTTATGTAGGTGGCCAAAAAAACCAGCCCATTTTCTGTTTCTTTTTTTAAAAACCACTATTCTCTGTTTCTTTTCCTTCAGCCAAGTTTCTCTCTTCTCCACTTTATGGACCTTCCCCTCCCACCATTTCTCAAATCAAAACCAGTAAATACAAGAAAGAAAACACATCCTACTGAGGAAAGTACACTTTAACGAACTGGGCAGTTGCAGGAGCATCCTCAGAGGGAGACCTTAATTGGTGTAAAGAAGGTGACTAATGTCCCTCTAGTGCTCTCTGATCAGGCTGCAAATGGAGATAAATGCCTCCTCTTGGCAAGCAACCATATCTAACTAGAAATAGCCACAGCCACAAAAAGAAACCTTATGCTGACGGTCCTTTATCTCCTTTTTTACCCCGTAGGTAGCTTTGTCTCTTCTAAGAAATATGAATAGAATAAATATAAGGAAATCTCAACAGAGAGAAGGAGACAGGATATTTTTCTAACCTTATGTAATTAGATAATAAATATTGGAGCAGTTGCACTTTCCTTTCTTCCTTATATTACCTGTTTTTTTAAAAAGATACCAAGAAGGGTGATGTGTCCAGTGTTCTAGGTTATGATCATTCAAATGACTAACCACTTCCTTTACAATCTTCCCAGTGTTTAAATTACTATTAATAATGGACTTTACTCTTTATTTTTTCATTAGATAAGGAACTTCTATATGAATAAGGACAAAAAAATTATTTATTTTACAACTGCCAGTCATAAATGTCACAGTTTTAGCCACCAACTCTAAGGCTTCTGGTGTATAATAACACTTTTGAACCAAGGAAAGAGAACTATGATACGTTTTCAAAATATGATTACTAACATACCAACATACAAATAAGGAACAACAGTAATAAATTCATTTTACAATAGGGCATTAGCTTGACATATTAAGAATTAAATCCCACTCCTTAGAGGAGCATTATGTTTCATGAGTTCACAGTCTAACAGTTCTCTATTTCTGTTCTGGGATTCTACATACTACAATTTATATTTATGTGAATATGTGAATAGTGAAACATCTACTAGGAATATGTGAATAGTGAAACATCTACTAGGGAGCCTACTGAAAAATACTAAAGCTGAATGTGGCCAATGAAAGCAATTATTCCAAGGGAGTGTAGACTGACGTTACCAGCTGGCATTTGGACTGTATACGTTGAAATAAGTGAAATCAATATCACTTGTCAATTTACAGATTCAAAATAAAAGCACTGAGAGGGAAAAACAGAACAAAATTAGTATTAAACTCTTTATGATAAACCACTGATTTACATAATGGGAGGGAGTAAAACATAACAAATACTTACACATAAACACTTTTATATTTCCCATCTTTTCCAGTACTTGAGACCAGAATTTCGTAACTATAGAGTTCTGGTACGGAAGTCTCATCTGTTTCTCCATTAATGAAGCTGGAAGGAGGTGACCAGGTAAGTACTATTGTCCTTGCCTGGATGTCTGAGGCCTGCAAAAACAATATTTAAAAGCTCTTTGAAACAACTGTAATGTGCATAATGAACAGTGAAAATCTAATGAGGTTTCAAGATTAAATAAAATATATCTGTATCTACTTACATAAAATGGCTCACAAATAGAAACCTGTCCATTTGTAGATGAGATATAATCTGTTATAAAAGGGCAGATGGGTTCAATAAAAATCTAAAGACCATTATGGCCCATTCAAAACTATTAGTGTAAACACCACGTACAGTCAAAAAAGAATGGAAAAAAGTCCACTTGTAACATATTGAAAAGGTTCATTTCCTCAATTTAGAAAGTGTCTTACAATAAGAAAAAGATAAAATAGATAAAAATGAGCAAAGGTCATGGACTGACCAAAGAAACATAAATATAAATGGATAATGCAAGAAATGATGTGTAAATGCGTTCATAATTAAATAAATGTAAACTAAACCAAGATATCACTTTTCATCCAACAGACTGGGAAGATTAAAAAGCTAGTAATATCTCCATTGTGTTAAAGAAAGGGTTTGGAGAAATGGGTTGAAGTATAATCAACATACAGTGTTATATCACTTTCAGGTGTATGACATAGTGATTCAACAATTCAATACATTTCTCAGTGCTCACCATGGTAAGTGTATTGTGTGTTTTTTTTTAGAGATCGGGAGGGAAGGAGTGAGGGAGAGAGGAAGAGAGTGAGGCCAGAAGGAGAGGGAGAGAATCTTAAGCAGGCTCCATGCTCAAATCAAGAGCCACCCAGGTGCTCCCATAAGTGTATTCTTTTTTTTTGTTTTGTTTTGTTCGTTTTTTTTTCAAGATTTTATTTATTTATGTGACAGAGAGACAGCCAGCGAGAGAGGGAACACAGCAGGGGAGTGGGAGAGGAAGAAGCAGGCTCCAAGCAGAGGAGCCCGATGTGGGACTCGATCCCGGAACGCCAGGATCACGCCCTGAGCCGAAGGCAGACGCCCAACAACTGTGCAACCCAGGCGCCCCACCCCATAAGTGTATTCTTAATCCCCTTTACTTATTTCACCATCCCCACACTCATGTCTCCTCTGGCAACCACCAATTTGTTCTCTGTATTTAAGAGTCTGTTTTTTGGTCTCTTCTTTGTTTGCTCACGGTTTTGTTTCTTAAATTCCACATATGAGTGAAATCATACAGTAACTGTCTTTCTCTGATTTATTTCACTTAGGTCCATCCATGTTGTTGCAAATGGCAATATTTCATTCTTTTTTTATGGCTGAGTAATATTCCATTGTATATATGGTATACACACACACCACATCTTTAGTCATTCATCTATGGATGGATACGTGGACTGCTTCCATATCTTAGCTATTATAAATAATGCCCTAATAGAGGAGCGCATAAGTGTTTTTGAATTAAAGTGTTTTTGTTTTCTTTGGGTAAATACCCTGTAATGGAATTACTGGATGATACGGTCAGTAGTTCTGTTTTTGATTTTTTGAGGAACCTCCATATCATTTTCCACAGTGGCTGCGCCAATTTGCATTCCCACCAAAAGTGTACAAGGGTTCCCTTTTCTCCACATCCTTGCCAATGCTTGTTATTTCCTGTCTTTTTGATTTTAGCCATTCTGACAGGTGTAAAGTGATATCTCATATTGGTGTAGTCTCAATAGTTTTTGTTTTTGCTTCCCTTGTCTAAGGAGACATATGTAGAAAAATGTTCTATAGCTGATGTCAAAGAAATTGCTGCCCAAGTTTTCTTCTAGGAGTTTTATGTTTTCAGGTCTCAAATTTAGGTCTTTAATCCATTTTGAGTTTATTTTTGTGTAACTGCATTCATAATTAAATAAATGTAAACTAAAACAAGGTACCACCTTTCAACTAACACACTGGGAAGATTAAAAAGCTAGTACTATCCACTGTGTTAAGGGTTTGGAGAAATGAGCACTCTCTTAAGTGTAGGTAAGAGTATATATGGTATGATCCCCATGTAGAGCTACTTGGGAACCATTATAAAAATTGACAATATGTTTACTTTATAGTTCAATAATTCCATTGCCAGGAACTTTTTTTCACGAAAATATCCTATGAACTTACATAAGCACATAAATACATGTACTTAAGAGTACTTATTGCAGCACTGTTACCAATGGCAAGAAATTGGAAATATTGGTATAGCCTCTTAACACATTACTATGCAGGTGTTTAAAAAAGAATGAAGAAGATATGTATGTGCTGACATTTAAACATGTCCTTAATATATTGATGCTATGTAATGGGGGAAAAAGGGAAGGAACAAAGCAGTATATATGCTATGATATCAGCTGTGTTAAAAAAAATTTTAAAAATGCACACAAATATCTGAAAATATACTGTACAAATGTACTAATTCTTACCTTCGGGGATTTTGTGCATATGTGTGGTGGGATACAGGGAGAGTTGTGAGAAAAAAACAGAAGGTCTTAGTAGTATTTTGTACATTTTGGATTACTGGAATAATTTATGCATATGCATTCTTTTATAGTAAAAATGTAATAAAGAGGGGAAAAAAGTCGAGGGATTAAACTAAAGATTGGTAAGAAAGGTTATCAGATCACACCTAGACTCTAATGTAAAAGCCTGCTTTAAAATTATGCATATTTAATAACTATCCTGGTGTTTCTACACACAAAACCACTAATCACTAGGATGAAGACCACCCCTACCTTAATTAGGCAGAATAAATGGTCTCTACACAAGCCATAACATTCCCCCTTTTCAAAGTTCTCAAAGCCTGAATAAATTTAGAAGACGATTACTGTATATATTCTGCTTCTGTTAAATCACAGAAATATATTTTACCTACTATCATACTACCTTAAAAAAGTCTTAATACTATGTTTCATGTACAATGGGCTTAAAAATGACTCCTTGTTTTAATCAATGTCCATCTGGCTATTAACCTGTAACTGTGCAAGTTTTTTTCTTTTTTTAAACAAACATACTGTTAACATACATATATGTACAATCTTTAGAGTCTCTTGATTTTATGAGATTATCCTGTATTAAACTGTGAGAATAAGTAAGTAAACAATACTCTGAAGGTAGGTCAGCCAAAAGCATTAACTGGCATCTACTTTTTGAAGCATACTTTATCAGGCTTTGTGGGGTACTGACTACATCATGGAAAGTACAGGTGGTAGAGATGACCTTAAGTAGGAAGGCAAAAGACCTGCCACTAATTTGCTTGGTGATACTGAACTCTAAAACCTTCAGGGTCCCAGGTCTCACCTACAAAAGTGAGTGGCTGAGTGAGATGATTTATTTACCATAACTAATCAAATATAATATTTTTAAAAGGCTTTTTATTTGGGGCGCCTGGGTGGCTCAGTCGTTAAGCGTGTGCCTTCAGCTCAGGTCATGATCCTAGGGTCCTGTGATTGAGTCCCGCATCTGGCTCCCTGCTCAGTGGGGAGTCTGCTTCTCCCTCCCCCACTCCCCCTGCTTGTGTTCCCTCTCTTGCTGTGTCTCTGTCAAATAAATAAAATCTTAAAAAAAAAAAGCCTTTTATTTTGGAATAAATCTAAATTTACAGAAAAGTTGGAAGAGAGTAAGTATACAGAGTGCTTGTATACCTGTTGCCCAGCTTCCTCTATTGTTAACATCTTACATAATAATGCATTTTTGTCAAAACTAAGAAATTAACAACGGTAGAATACTATTAACTAAATTTTTAACTAATCTATACTTTTAACGTTTAAATAGATTGCTAGCATACTATGCTGAATTTAGAAAATATGGTTAAAAAAATTAAGACACACTGCTAATTTCAACTTTTCTAGACAATCTGCTTTTACAGAAAAAGTCTTGATCCCAACTCCGTCTATTAAAAAGGTACTTTATTACTTGCACCTAAACATTAAGGCACAAAAAAGGAGTAATTACATTGGGGTTGCTGTGGAAAACTTCATGAGAAGTGAATTTTCAATAAAATTTTAAAGGACTTGGGATGGGATATAATTTGGAAGAAAAGAAATGGGTAACTATTATAGGAATGAGTAATTTCTTTTCCTAAGCTTATGCTTATCGCTGGTTGTCCAAGGAGCATGTATGGGTGTATTCTGAAAAGCTCTCTAGTAATTTCACTCCCATAAGAACCACAGATTAAGAGGAAAAGAGAAATACAAAGGACCATTAAAAGGATCACAGAGGAAAGAGGAAGACAATCATGTCTTGGAAGACAAGGGTAATAGTAAGTGATCTACAGTGTCAAATAGTGCAGGGAGGCCAAGGGGAATGAATGTAATCTAAAAATGGTGTTATCTGGTGCTGGTTTCAAAGGATTATTAAAGGGTTATAAAGAAAAGGGAGGTGGATTTCCATAAAGCTACTGTGAAACTCCTGTGTAAAGATGAGGTAGTAACTGTGTGTGTATGTGGGAAGCCAGGGAAGAGTGGATCCTAGAAATTTGAAGCAAAAGAACTGATAAAGCTTGGAGTTTAGTTTGCCATTAAAGAATTAAAATTAAAGACGAAATGTAAGATGATATCGATATTATGATCAGGAAAACCTGGAGGGGTATGTGATAACTGATGGATATACTAAAAGAAAACAGAAAACAAAAAGGATCTATTTAATCCAATCCCTTCTTCATTTCAGAGAAACAACAGACAAAATAATTTAGAAAAGAGTAAGAAATTAATTTTCTAGATGAAGTTCTAGTTGTTAGCAAAACATACACATTTGGATGTTCTCCTTTTTTTCAATTTTTTAAAAGTAAGCTCTATGGCCAATGTGGGCTTGAGCTCACGACCCCAAGATTAAGAGTTGCAAGCTCTACTGACTGAGCCAACCAAGTGCCCACAAACTTGGACATTCTTTAGGAAGCCTTAGGAGATGTGGTTCTAGAGAAAGTGGTGAATAATGAGGGTAGAAAAATACAGTTTGGAAATCATCTGAAGTGAGTCTTCTATTTGTATGCTATTTTAGAAGTAAAATTTGCTTTTACATACATCTCATTTGATTCTTAAAATTACCCTCTAAAGTAAACAAAAAAGATATAACTATCTTCATTTTATAGAGGAAATATATTCAGAAAGTTTGAATAACTTTTGAAGTCACTTAACTAGTAGTGACTGATGTGGAGAACAAAGGCAAAAGAAATACAGTAAAAAAAAAAATTAAACTATCTTATAACTTACAGCCCACTGATAAGTAATTGGGACACCCATAGTGACCTTCCTCCAGGAACTCAACTGCCTCAGTGTTAATACTTTGCTAAAGGCAAAAGGCAACCTCAGCTTGACATTATCCGGCTGACCTCCAGTCTTACTTTAACATCTGAATTCCTTTGGAAACTATCTTTATCTCTATCCTCCCCAAGACATATGTTAGCAATCATCATCCAAACATATGGCCCACTGATAAACATCTGAAGGGTCTCAAGACGAAGGTGTTATTAGATATTAGAAAATGACTTTATCCTAACAGCAGCTAGCCCCTCCAGGTCCTGGAAACCTTGCTTCCAAATTCCTTAGAGACTTAAACTATCCCTAATCCTCTCCCAATTTGAGAGTATATAATCAGTCGCTCCTCACAATCCCAGTGCACTTCTTCCTGTGCAGGGGTCCTGTCCCTGTGCTTTAATAAAACCACTTTTTTTGCACCAAAGATGTTTCAAGAATTCTTTCTTGATGGTTTGCTCACAGACCCCAACATTTCACATCAGTGACTAGGACCTGAATAATTCAGTTCCTTTTCCATTACACAATGCTTCTATCCTGAATTCACTTCTGGTCAGTAGCTGAAAATAGACATGACCATGTAAAAATATGTCTGAGTACTGACAAAGACTAGATGGTAGTAAGCAAAAATGAAAAAAAAAAAAGTGGTTGGATTAGATTATACACACATATAAAATACAGCATATTTTAATTTTTGAGGCAGATTGTGGTCTTTCTTAGGTAAGGATCAAAACCACTCTTGAAGTAAAGCTGTCAGGTTAAATGAAGTCTAGCTAGGAAGCTACTGAAATAACAATCCCCTTGTATGGATATGGGGATTAGGAAGTGGGAGAGTTACTCTGAACATAACTCAAAGGTTCAGTCTAAGGAAACCTGGAGTCAGATGTTCCAGTGACCGACCATTAAAAGGAAAAGGAAAGGGATAAAAATTCTGAGAGTAAAAAGGTAATGAATAAAAGGCAAGGCATGTTTAACTTTAAGCATTATTAAAATAAAGATGTTAATATATTTTGACAGAATGAGACTTAAAACAATTTCAAAGAAGCCTTTCAAGGAAGCGCAATAATAAACACTTCCATCTAATATAATTATTTCTAGCATGTTAGGAAATACAATACCATTATATTCTATTTTATGGAAAAAGAAACAGATTCAGAAAGGCTGAGTGACAGGTCACTCAACTCCCGAATGTGCAGCTGAGGCTGAGTCTAGCCTATGTTCTCCCCTCTACCCTGCACCTGAGTCACATGAGTGAGCTCTTCTTCTTTTTTGGTTTCTCAAATGTGTCATGTTCAATACTTTTCAAATGTTGGTCACTCTGCAATACTGTACCCACAGTAACCCCCATACTCCACAGTGCCCAACTACTACTTTTTTTTTAAATTTCAGTTCATCATTCTCCCTTAGTGAAATTTCTTTTGACATCCCTGTCAGGGCCTAGTTCCCCTATTATTATATATTCTTATAGCACTCTATCTCTGTTCTGGCACTCCACAGATATAATCTTATATTTATTGCATGACTTAATCTACTAACCTAAATTCTGAGGGGAGGGGCCGTGCCTGTCCTTTGCTTTTCATTCTATCTCTAGCTTTTAGCACAGCATGTGGCATTTTATTAGTGATCAAATATTTATGGAGTAAGTGAATACATTTAGTTTGGTGCTCTAAATGAACTAGAGCATGCAAAAACAACTACACACACACACACACACACACACCTCTGACCTATACTTCACAATTCACAAGTAATTTAATAAAAGAGCTATAGCTACACAAATCGAAACAAAACAAAGCAAAACAAAACCATCAGCATAACTTTCTTTTATGACACAGGACTTACTTTACAAAATTACATCTTCCTCATAATACTGGGCAAGAAATTCTTTAAAAGAACTATTTCAAGATTTATGGCCTGAAAAATTATGCTTTTAATATCTAGACTGTAACAAGTAAATGCTGCTAATATTAACTTCATTCAAATACCAATTCCATTAAGGCCTGCAAATTCTTTTTATCAATCTAGTGATATACATTTGGATATATACAGATCTTGGAAAGATACTGAATTTCTCTTGCTTCAGTTTACTCATCTGTAAGATAGGGAAAAGAGTACATACAAGCTTGTTCTAGGAATTAAATAATGCATATGTTTTCAAAGTACTTTGAACAGAGTCTGAAACTAGTAAACTTGTATTAGCTATTATTATGAAATAATTCTGTGTATGTTTACATTAATTTACATGTATGAGCTCAATTTTTTCGGAGAACCCAAATTAGAATGAAAGGAAACTAGAGCATCCAAAGCTATTATTTAGGGTTGTCAGAAAAAGTAGGACCAGAGTAGCTTATTAGATAAGTGACTGGCTTACTCAAATTTCCTAAAATGGGATAAAATTAAAAGATAAGCTTTTGTGGAGAGGGTGTTAAAAGAGTAACGACAACTTTTCTACTCTGTTTCCATACAAAAATAGAGCAAAGTATTTTTTGGGTAACTTAGCACAAAGTATCTTACCACAGATTTTTTTTTTTTTTGCAGAGAAGAGATAGAAGGTTTTGTTTTGTAAATCAAGAAATATTTTAATCAATGTTTAATAAATGGGCTTATCCTGACTGAGAAAGCCCTGTACTCTGCTTCTGCCACATCTTGTATTTCTCTTTCCTTCACTGCACTATGTTCCAAAGAGGATGGTTCTTTCTATCTGGCAAACTTGCCAGGATTATTCCTGCTTTCCCTCTCCAATTCCTTCCAACTTTTGCAACTTTTCTAACTTCAGAGGCTCAGAGAAGGTTTTCCTAATTGCTCTACTTAATGTAATTCCCCACTCGTCTGTAGTGCATCACATTACCCTAGTTCTGTAAAAGCTCTTTTTATTATCACATCTGATTTTGTTTGTATATTTGCTTTTTATTTATTAGTATATGATACAGTCTCAATAAATATTTTCATTGGTTGTCATGATGTCAATACTTTGACTGAATGATGGGGCGCCTGGGTGGCACAGCGGTTAAGCGTCTGCCTTCGGCTCAGGGCGTGATCCTGGCGTTATGGGATCGAGCCCCACATCAGGCTCCTCTGCTACGAGCCTGCTTCTTCCTCTCCCACTCCCCCTGCTTGTGTTCCCTCTCTCGCTGGCTGTCTCTCTCTCTGTCAAATAAATAAATAAAATCTTTAAAAAAAAAAAAATACTTTGACTGAATGAGTAACTATGTAGCTCCTGAAAAAACAATGTAATGACAGTTTGCTAAGGCACAGCACAGTGAAAAAAGCCTGCCACAGAAAAACAGGGTACAGTATGGTCCCTTTTTCATAAAAAGACAAAAGAAAAAATATATATCGATGGACGAACACATACAAATGAAGTGAAACTGGAAACCCAAACTGTTAGTTGTGACTAAATCAGAGGAGTGGGTAAAAGGAATTTATTTCTACTATATTCATGTATTACTTAGATGTTTCACCATAAAAGAGTTCACATATAACTAATAAAATAAAAATTCAATCTTAATCACTGGCACATCTATTAGCTCACTTTTAAAATGCAGTGAAGTTATAGCTCTTAAGCAGAGAAAGAGAATGACTAATCTGAACTGTGACATTCTGGTTTTCCTTCTAGTTTTTTCTTAGCTTTTTCTAAAGTCTTTCCTTTTTAAGACTATAATTACAGTGTCTAAATAGTTTGCTCACTAGCATTTTTCCCTACAAAAGCATCTTTGCATATTTTTATTCTTCAAAATCATATTTTTAAACGGTTAAAATATTCTGTCCAGTAAAAATATCCCAATTTATGAATTCTTTTGTTTCATTTTTGTTAACATTAGTGTTGCGGAAAACATTTTTGTTTGTGGAGCTTTTTATTAAGAAATGGGCCCTCGGTTTCGGAGAAGTTTAATTTTGATTACTAGTTAAAAACACTTTGGGGTCTTAATGGGTTTAACAAGTTCAATTTGTGTGAGCAATTAAAATTAATCTTCTGTCAAATCTGATGCAAATATTTTTCCTATTAAGATGACAGCCTTATTTAGGCTATATAAAAAATAAGCAGAAAATATTATGTAGCCAGGTTTGCTGTCACACCTTTTGCTGACTTTATTTCTTCTATTACATGTATACTTATGAAAGGTTTGGGAATATAAACCTCTTCTATAGTTTAACTCTTTTTGCATCTGGAGTTAACTGAATATATTTATTACAGAAATCATATAGATGGATTTTTAAAAAACTGATACTTAGTCGTACCCACACTATTACATCTTTGTCTCTTCCAATGATTTTCAATATCATTTAGCATATATTAAATCCTAGTTTAAAAAATGAATTCTTAATTGAATATTCTGCTTCACTGATTAACAAATCTTTCTTATGTCAGTTCTACATTGATCCATTATTGATATCACATTCTTATGGTTTTTTGTTTTAGTTTTTTAATTATTTAAGTAATCTCTATACCCAGTGTGGGGCTTGAACTCATGACCACAAGATTGAGAGTCATGTGCTCTTCCAACTGAGCTATCCAGGTGCCCCTAATATAGTTAAGTTTTAAGCAAAGCCTGAATTAAAATACACAAAATCCTATGTGAATAATACGTAGTATAAATGTCAAGAAAATACATGCAATACTTACCACCGGTTTGACAATGTTGGAAAGAAGTGCTTCAAAAGCTTTAGTTTCTTCGTCTTTTTCTTAAAAAAAAAAAAAAAAAAAAAAAAAAAATTTAATGAACTTAAATACAATCATCCCTCTCCCTCAACAATATGTCCTCTGAAACTATGTTGGTAATCTGAGATTTTTATTTCCTAGTTTTTACTTTAGTTCATATTCTGCAGTTTGTAGCTCTTCAGGATTTTTCTTCTTCAGTTTCTATTCCCATTTTAACTGGGATCCCTAATTATAATGCCACTATATATATATCTGAACCAATCACTAAGTTTTTCTTATAGAAAGAATATTTTTATTCATAGCTGTAAAAAATACTCTCTGGAATTCTCATTACCCAATTTCATACCTCTTAACAGCTAAGAAGTTAGCTGAGTATTATTATTATTTTTTTAAGATTTACTTATTTATTTGAGAAAGAGAGAGAGTGCACGCACGGGTTAGGGAAGAAGGGGCAGAGAGAGAGAATCTCAAGCAGCCTGACATGGGGCTTGATCCCATGACCCCAAGGTCACGACTTAAGCTGAAACTCAGAGTCAGACACTCAACTGACTGAGCCATCCAGGCGCCCGAGTATTTGCGTTTTGGCTGGCCTTAACCCAAAATAAAAATGTTAATTGATTTGACCATAACTTATATCCATAACTGACATATCTGTAACTTTATCTTAACTCTTGTGAAACATCAGTACTGAAAAAGATTGATCAGAAGGTCTCAAAAATATGGGTGAACATTTTTGTTAATATAAATGTTAATGTACAAACCATGAGGCTGTTAAAGCATTAAAATGTATTGGTGGAGAATGGAAATTACAAAGAAAAGGAAGTAGTGCTCAGAGTTCATATGGTGGAAGTCACAGGTTAGGGGAAAGGTCCAAGGGAAAGAAAGGTCCAAGGAAAATAAGGGGATTTTAAGAAAGTAATGAAGAATACTCATTCCTAACTACAGAATATACAGATAGATTGGTGAATGACATGAGTTGCTTTCAGGTACTCATATATAAAGAAGTTGGAAGAAATAAAGAGTTTTGATAAAAACCAGCATAGCCTTGTCAAAGGGCCCAGAAAGAGAGGAAAATGAATCTGGATGAACTTTACCAGGGTTTTCTTTTCAAAGAGAAATTTCTGTTGGCTAATAAAATTTGCAATGTTGTTGAAATTACTGAACTGAGCATTCCCAAATTGTAAGAAGAAGTACCCTAGTAACAATTTAGGTTTTAAAACTTCTCACATTTAGGAAGTGTTGTTAAAAACAGTTTATCTGGAGCATGATTAAATAACTGAAAGAATGTACTTTTAGTTGATTAAATAATGATGAAAATTACCAACAGGAATAGTTGAGTATTTTAAATAGTTACCTTCTATTTCTGTATCAATTTGTGTACCACCTTTTCCTTTCCCTGACTTGTTCTTTGCTGATCCTACGTTTACACCACTAGCATTCTGCCCTTTTATAAGCCCATTATGTTCATTTATGGGAGAAGGGCATTTCTGGGGTGATGATGGTGGACTGCTCATTTTATCTTTCTGTGTTCCTTGGCGATCCTTTAATTTTTTCTGCAAGCGTTCATATGTTTTACTAGATCTTTCATCTCTAAAGTTGGACCTTCCATGTGTAGAGTGAGCATCTAGGAAGAAATAAAAACATTTTAAAACATCACTTATTCCAAATACATTTACGACATGAGAAAGGAATAGGAAATAAATCTATCATTATATTGCATGAAAACTATTATAAAATATTTCAAAGAATAATTCTGCAAAACAAAGCTATTTCTGCTTCTTCTCCATCTACCGAGAGAACCAAGCTTTTTGATTATAATTATATATATCAAATAAATTTCTTCATCTTTTCCCAATTAACTATTAACCTCCACAGAAGCAGCTTGGTGGTATGTTACGACAATCCTAGGTGGGGTAAGAACTGAATTGAATTGCGTACAGTTCTTTTTCTTTTACTCTTTTGTAGCCATCACTTTTAGCATCTCTTTCAACTTCAAACATATTAAGTAGGTAAACAGAAAACCGTCATCTGCCTAAAATCCCTTATGACTCAAAAAAAAAAACCCCAAAAAACCCAAAACCCCCACACGCACAAAAAAACAAACCAAATCATCACTGAAAAATTAAGTTATAGGAGTTAATAAAAAGAAATAAATAGGATTGCTTACTAAGAACAGAGTCTAGGTACAAAACACTGCATCTCTGGATATCACAAACTCAAGGTTGTGATTTAGAAGAATGTATTTATTCTAATAAAAGTCACATGTCACTATAATAAAATCAATACACTTCATAAATATTGTTACCTGTCCCAGAGTTTATTTTTGTTTTAAATTTAAAATCTGTAATGAGAAAAATATTTTTAAAAAGGCTCAAAATTCTAAGTTTTAACTTAACAGTGTTTTAAGAAAATTAGTACAATATTCTTGAAATTAGTATTATAAGGGCATGTACAATAACATCTGAATAAAAAACACAGGAATTTGGGTACCTACATATAAAAGAATGAGTTTGGATACCTACCTCACACCATATACAAAAATTAAAATAGATCAAAGATCTAAATGTAGGAGGTAAAACTATTAAGTTCATAGAAGGAAACACAGGTGTAAATATGTATGACTTTGGTTTAGATAATAGTTTCTTAGGACACCAAAAGCATAAGCTATCAAAGAAAAATCAGATTTCACCAAAATTTTTCTTTTCTGCATTAAAGGACACCACTGAGAAAGTGAAAAAGACAATATAAGAGAAAATATCTGTATATCATGTATCTGCTAAGGGACTTGAATCCATAATTTATCAAAACTATTACAACTCAACAATAAAAAGACAAATAAATAAAAAAATGGGTGCAGGATCTGAATAGACATCTCTCCAAAGAAGATATTATAAATAGCTAATAAAGCAAATGAAAAGGTGTTCAATATCAGTAATGAAAAACAAGCAAATCAAAACCACAATGAGATCCAAGTTCACATTCACCAGGATGGCTAGAATCAAAAGACAATAACAAGTTTTAGCGAAGATATGGAGAAATTAGAACTCTCCAACACATTGCTGGTGGGAATGTAAAATGGTGCAGTCACTAGGGAAAACAGTTTTTGCACCTTCTCAAGAAGTTATACATAGAATTACTAGACAAGCTGGCAATTCTACTCTTAGGTATAACTCAGGAGAAGTGAAAACATGTCTATATAAAAACTTGTATACAACGGTCAAAGCATCATTATTCATTATTCATAATGGATAGAAAGTGGAAACAACTCAAATGTCCATCAAGTAATAAATGGATAAACAAAATTACATCCACATAATGTAATCATTTTTGGCCATATGAAAGAATGGGGTACTGATCATGCTACATTTTGAACTAAGCCTTAAAAAAAAAGCCCAAGTGAAAAAAAGCTAGACATTAAAAGACAACATATTGTATGAACATTTATATCAAATATACACATTGTATATATATATTTATATGAAAGAGCTAGAATTTCCTTTTCATGAATGCTGCTACTAGTTACAAAACTACTGTCAGTTATTAGGATCTAGTGGAGACACTTTGGCTTATAAACTCAAACACAGTATGACTCTTGTCTTCCATCACTGGATAGCTAGTTTTTAGATTTGTACCCCTTGTGGATTTGTATTTTTCACTTTTCTTCATAACAGTGTGAATCATATCCATGTATTCTAATATCCCCTCTGAATAACAATGGGTTTTAACAATGTGAAATAGCAATAGTTATAACATCTAGTTTTTTCTTATAATTTTCTCAAAAACCTTTTTAAAAACAATCATAATTAGTAGTAAAGAAAATAGAAGGATGAGACAGATTTGTAGTATAAACTCTTGCTACTCAAGTTTTCACTAGACCACTGCATGAGCCTCACCTGGGAGTTTGTTAGAGATGCAGAAACCTAAACCCCACCCAGAACTACAGAATCAATGTGTTACTTGGGCAACAGAAGTAAGTTGGAAAAAAATATATATATGACATAATATATATTTATTACTTAGAGGCTGTGCTGTATAATTAAAATTCTGTATTTAGAGTTATTCTATAAGTTTACTAAAAATTAATGATAGGTACTGCTAAGCATAAGTGATGGGTAAAACAGATTTAGTTGTCAGGGGGTGTACAGTCAAATAAGGGAGAAAGACATATGAATTAAAAAAAATCAAATTGTGTTAAGTTCTGTGAAAGAAACAGAGGTTTCAGTGTGAGAAACTAATAAGGTAAGGTCACAGAGGGTCTCTCTGAAAGCTGAAATCTAAAGGGAAAAAAAAGGAGCTTTCCAAGGAAAAAGGAAAACCGCATTCCTGGCAGAGAGAACATCATGTGCAGGGCACTGAGGCAAAAAGAACTTGGAGGTTTTGAAAAACTGAAGGGGGAGTAGGGTGGGACAAAGCAGTCAGAGGCCAGAGCAAGGATAGTAGGTTGCAGGCAGGGTCAATTTTGGCCCCTACAAGTCATTCAGCAATGTCTGAAGATATTTTTAGTTGTCACAACTGGGTGAGGACAGGGCAGGGTTTGGTAGGAGTTGTACGCTACTGGCATCTGGTAGGGCATGGCTTCTCCTGACTATCCTACAATGCACAGCTATGTACTGTAAAACAAAGACTCATCTGTTCCCAAATATCAAGAGTGCAGACGTGGAGAAATCCTGGTCTAGTAGAAGGTTCAGGATTTTATTCTAAATGTAATGAGAAGTTACTGAAATCTTTTAAATATGAGAATGGTTTGGTTTCTATTTTAAATGATTACTCTGGCTAAGCCTGGATGGCTAGGGGCAAGAATGACAGCAGAAAACCAACTGGAAGGCAGCAGCTGCTGCAGTTATCCTGACAAGAGCTAATAGTAGACTAGATTTGAGTAGCAATGGAAAAAAGTAGATAAAATTTGGAAACTTCTGAAAATAAAACTGATACCAATTGATGTGGGGGTTAAAGAAGGAAGAATAAATTTGATCATGTGGTTTTCACTTGAGCAAACTGAGCAGACAGTGGTACCATCTATCAAGATGAAGATGACAGAGAAAAGCAGGCTACATAATTGAGATTTATGTTTTAGAAACAATGTAACTGATATGCATGAGACATTTAAGTGGTTATCAAGAAGGCAGTTAGAAATATAAGTCTGAAGCTCAGAGGTGAGGTTTTGGCTGGAGACACAAATCTGAGAGCTGTCAGCATACAGATGGTATTTAAATACACAGGAAAAGAGTAAAACTACTATTTTGTGTTTTTGTGTGTGTGTGTGGCTGTCTATTCTTTCCAACAATTTATTAACTCCCTGGGCGCCAAGGTTATGTCTTGTTTCCTCCTGTGCCTCCCTCCCTAGTCCTTTACAGAACCTAGCAACTTTGGTTAAGTGGCATCACAACCTTAAGGATTTAACAACAGTATGATTATTCCTGGCTGAAAATTTTCCTCAGTCTAGATGGCAGAACAAAGAAGAAAAGCTCTTGCCTGAACATGTCCCCACTAAATATTGCTGCACGATGTAACTTATTTTCCCTCTAATCATGAGGATGAAATACTTAACACAGTGCTTGGTAAGAAAACCTGATTGTGATATTATTATTGTTTGGTCATTTCTTTTATAAAATAGGAGGAAAGCACCTATTATATCCAAGTAAAGAAGAACTAACACCATAAGACAGGAATAATTTTAGATGTCTTACCTACATCTCCATATACTTGTGAAGATTGATACTGTGGCAAATACTGTGTTGCCATGTCTCCAGCTCCAGTCACTGGTGAGTACATATGGCGTGGTGGAGGGGGCATCATGGTTGGGACAGGAATGAAACCAGGCAGAGGAGGAGGATGTGGGGAACGGTGTATGACTGTGTGACTGCCTGGATGAAACTCTGGTGCTTGAGGAACCACAACAACTCTTCGAACACCATTGTCTTCAATAACCTACAAAATGAACATTAAACATTTCTTCCATAAGATGTAAGCAATTCCTTTGATATCGGTCAGAGTAAGAATTTTTATATCATTAGAAGTTAATTAAGAAATTTTACAGAATATAAAAAGGATTTATTAAATACACTAAATACATATGAATTAGTATTGAAATATATGAAGTAGTTTTTGTTATACAATGCCATATAAATCTTGTATCAATGATGAGATTAGCTAAATAATAATATAAACAATGGGCCACAATATTAGGTATTTATTTTTTTGTGTTATGTGCATTTACCGATGCATTAAAAATGAAGGGAGACTCAAAAGAATTTTTGGTTTAAACACAGGGGCTGCGGGGGTGGCTCAGTCAGTTAAGCGGATGCCTTCCTCTTGCTGTCTCTCAAATAAATAAATAAAATCTTAAAAAATAAACACAATAGGGTCAAGAATTAATTTCCTTTTCCACATTATGGATGGGGATGGGAGGAAATAAACGGTAGAAAGAACACAAACTGAGGTAGAAATGGGGAAAAAACTGGATTCCTAAGATCAACCATATATTGCATTTAGGTACAAATTCTTATGAACATGACTAGGATAATTTTAACAGCTGAAGATCTTTTCAAGGGAGACAAACACCTAATATATTAATTCCTAGTTAAGAAAAGTGTCTGTGGCTTTCAGTTTTAGAAATTACACATTTTTAAAAGTTTTTAATTCCAGTTGGTTAACATACAGTATAATATTAGATTCTGGCGTAAAATATAGTGATTCAACACTTCCATACAACAACCGGTGCTCATTACAACACGTGTACTCCTAATCCTCACCACCTATTTAACCCATCTTCCCCCCCTGCCCCCGCCTGGTAACCATCAGTGTGTTCTCTATAATTAAGTGTCTGTTTCTTGGTTTGCCTCTCTGTTCCTTTTTTCCATTCGCTCATTTGTTTTGTTTCTTAAAGTCCACATATGAGTGAAGTCATATGGCTTTTGTCTTTCTCTGACTTATTTTACTTAGCGTAATACTCTCTAGCTCCATCCATGTCATTGCAAATGGCAAGATTTCATTCATTTTTGTGACTAATATTCCATTGCATACATATACCAAATCTTTTTGTCCCTAAGATCTAGGATTAGGGTTCAGTTTAGGGAAAGAATAATGGTTACGGTTAGGGACAGTGTGAGGGTATGTGCCTAACCCTAACCCTAAAATTACCCCTCTGGAGACGTCTCTGGACTGCAGGATAATAGACACATACCCTCATATGGTTCCGAACCCTAACGATTATTCTAGCCCTAAATTGAACCCTAATCCTAGAAATTATACATTTTTAAATAGGGGTTACACTGCAGGAAAGGAATTCTTAAAATGACAGATTTATTCCCTTTGAACCTCACTGGAGCTGCAAGGACATACAGGAAAAACCAACAGCATATAACATTTTATCTCTAAATTAGGAATCCCTCTACTAAAATAGGGCTCCTAACCTTTTAGACTTAAAAGATTACTATCAAGGTATAACAAATGGCTAGTAATACCTTTCTCTTAAGGAAAAAGAACATTATTAAAATGTAAAGTGCTAACTTAAAGGCAAATCCTGCTGCTTTCAGGAAGTTTTACTATTCTTAAGAACAGCAAATTTTGGGGATGCCTGTCTGGCTCAGTTGGAGAAACAGGCAACTCCTGATCTGGGTTGTGCATTCAGGCCCCATGTTGGGGACAGAGGTTACAGAAATAAATAAACTTAAAAAAAAAATGGAATAGCAAATTTTGTATATAAACATATACATACTTGGTAGGTATATTAGAAAACACACTCATTTAGGTACAGATAAGCCTAAAGTACGAATAAATGATTACTGCTTTAGAAAGATTATAGTTACTATTAAACACCGTATTAAACTATCCTTACCTGTTGGAGTATGAGATAACTTGTCTGTACCAGAAGACTAAATGAATTCAATTTTCTATATACTAGCTCTAGAACTATAATGCCTTGTTTCCAGCAAAATAAATGCCTCATATCCTGCCTTTCTTGCCATTTAACTCAGTTCTGAATTCAAGGCTCAGACAAGTGCATATAATTGGCAGAAATGAAATATTTGGAGCCCTAGCTGGAGAGAATCTGGAAACTATTTACAGCTTTTCAGCCTCTAACCCACAGGAAGGGACATTAGAAGGAATTTGGAATGGATTTTTAGTAAGCCAAACACAGTGTCTGTCACAATATACTACCTTCACCTTTATGAACTCTCTAACTCACAAATCTTAAATGACTCCCATTTCTGATAGGATTATAGTCCATCCTCTCTGACCTGGCCTTCAGTCTTGTTCCAACCTATCTTCCTACATGTATTTTTTTCCTACACCAAATCCTGAACCCTTAACTCCAGCCAGACTGGTATACTAAAAAGCTATCTTCATACAGACCTATACATTTCCGTATCTTGGACTTTTGTTTATGACATCTTTCTTTTCACTCTGCCTTCCCTTAATCTACAACTATGCAAATCCCATCTATCATTCCATATCTAGCTCTAACTTTACCTTTTCCGCTCATTTAAAAAATGACAGAAACACTGGTAATTTAGGCGAGAAAAAATGTTAGTGGTGTCTTTGTGGGGCACACATACTAATGGCGGTGATGAACACAAAAACAAGAGTAAATTATTTAGCATGTTGCAAGGCAATAAGTACCATGGGGGAAAAAAAAACAGGTAAGGGGAATCAGAAGTATTGTGGGAGTGGGACAGGCTGCAGTATAAAATAGTGTGACCAGGATAGGCCTTATTGGCAAAATGAAATTTGAGCAGACTTGAAGTAACTGAACGAATTAGCCACGTAAAAATCCAGAAGAGGGTTCTGGGTAGAGAAAACAGAACAAAGCCCCTAACAGATAGAAGTAGTTTTAGATGGAAGTCAGTGTGCCTGGTTCAGCATAAGGAAGAAGGCTAAGAGCAGATAAGGTCAGAGAGATAAAGGGAGTGGCCAGGTCAGGTAGGACCATATGTGCTATTAATAAGCACCAGGACTTCAGCATTTACATTAGTGAAAGGGGGAACCATCACAGAGTTTTGGGCAGAAAAGTGATATAAGTCACTGGTGCCCAGCCAGAGGTGATTTTGCCCCCATCAGACATTTGGCAGTATCTAGAAATATTTTTGGTTGTTACAACTGGGGGTGGGTACTACCAGCATCTAGTGGGTAGAGAGGTCAGGGATGCTGCTAAATACTCTATAACACAGAGGACAATTCCCTACAGCAAAAATTACTGGGCCTAAAATGTCCGTAGTGCTAAGGTTAAGAAATCCTGATATAACCTTATATTTAATAGGATTACTCTGGCTGCTGAGTTGAGAATACACTGTAGGACAAGGGGGAAAAAAACCACCAGGGAAACCAGTTTATTGCAATATCTAGGCAAGAAATGGTGGTGGCTTGGACCAGGGTGGTAAAAAGAGGTCCACATTCTGCATATATTTAAAGGTAGAACAACAAGATTAGCTGATGATGCCACTGGAGAAGCAAGAAAAAGAAGTTATGGAAGGATGGTGTTCCATCAACTCTGAAGGGGAAGCCTATAAGGCAGAGTAAGTTATTTTGGGGGGAAAGAGTAAGCTATTTTGGGGGAAGTTTCAGGTTTTGGACATGTGAATTTGGTTAAGTCTATAAGACATCTAAGTGGAAACGCTGAGTAGGCAGTTAGATATCCTAGTCTGAAGTTCTGAAAAGACTGGAAAAGGACAACCAAGTAAGGCAGGAAGAAGACTAAGCATGTGGAGTCTGGAAGTTTGGTGAAGTGTATCAAGAAGGAAGGATCAACTTTGTCAAACGCTGCTGAAAGGTCAAATAAGATGAAGACTAAGAATTGACCACTGGATTTAGCAATGTGGAAGTCACTGAGACTTTGATGAGAACAGTTTTGGTTAATCATAGGGGCAAACCCTGATTAGAATGGATTTGAGAGAGGAAAGTGGGGAGCAGAATTAGAGAGCTAATTCTAGCCCAATTTTGGAAGTATTCCTGCAGAGGGGAATACGGAAATAAGGTGGTGGCTGGTAGTAGTGGAGTCAAGAAACTAAAAAATGTGTTGTTTTTAGTGAGAGCAATTACAACATGCTCATACAATAATAAGAATGACCCATCAGACAGTAAGAAATTGATGATGTGGAAGAGAGAAAAATGCAGGCAAAAGGGAACAGAATCCAAGACTCCACTGGTGGCACTGGGTCTAGACAGAAGCAGGAAAATCTGTTTCCATTTTAGATGAAAAGGAAGAGTGTGTGAGTTGCCATGAGACAGCAGAGCATGTAACCCCAGATGCTGCTAGAGATGCGGGGGCAAGGGGCCTGGGGAAGGTTTCTTTTGATTTCTTTCCATGAACCCTATTCTGGGGACCACAATCTTAATGACCTCTCCTTCCTATCATTTCTATTACATTTATTCTGTATCACTTGTTAGGTATTTATAACACTGCAGTATTTGTTAACTTTCCAAATGCATATGTCTTACCCTATAACTTAACGGTAAATTCCTCAAGGGACATGTATTAACTATTTAATCCTCATAACAATATTACAAGTAGGTAGCATTATTATCTCCATTTTTCAGATGGGGAAACTGAGGCATACAGATGTTAAGTAACTCAATAAGGTCACATAGGCAGTAAGTGGAGGAGCTAGCATTTAAACTCTTGTACTTTGGCCTTAATTCCATGTCTTATCCACTTTGTGGGCACAGAACCCACAGGTACTTGTTCTCTAGTATCTTTTTAAATGTCACAACACAAGCAAGATTTCACTGGTTGAAAAGAAACAGCTAAATTACTTATGAAATTAAAACCACTTTTCTACTGAAAAAGAACATTTAAAATACAAAGATAAGCTGGGGGAAGGAAGAATGAGAAATTATTGTTTATTAGGTACAGAGTTTCAGTTTTGCAAAATGAAGAGTTCTTACTGTAAATGGATGATAGTGAAGGTAGTGCAACAGTGAATATACTCAGTGCCACTGAACTGTACGTCTGAAGTTACAAAGATAATTTTTTTGTTATGTATATTTTATCACAATTAAAAAAAAGAAAGCTAGGAAACAGAAAAAAAGAAAAAAAGAGCAGACCAGGACCAAGAAAGTATGGAGAACTGTACCACTTCAAGTAACTATCTGAATAGCCAGTAACTTCAGGAGTTACTGGGGGCCTCAAAACTATCCAGTAAGTCAAGTTGCTGACAAATGGCCAACCATGGAGACAATGAATTTTATACTAACGGGATACACCAATGGTAATGATTAAAATAAAATCAGTAAATTGTGAAAAGAAAAAATGATAAAATATAATCCAAATTAGGCTATGTTAAAAAAATTAAAACAAATATTAGACAGTTAAAATAGAATTAAATAGGGCTATAAGCATAGGTCTGACTACCTAACTACAATTGCCACACAATTTCTAATAGGCAAAGTCCTGTTTTTTCCTTTATTGACAACAGACATAATTAAAAGGGGCTATAGAAAAAGGGGTTTGTGTTTACATTTTCTATCGTGTGTGTGTTCTTCACCAGAATATACACCAGAACAGACAGATCTGTTCTGCTTATCATTTTCTTCTCAACTCCTGGAACAACTCCTAGCACTGGGCACATGCTCAAAGAAAATTGCTGAATCAATGATATGACCAGAAAGAAATGTATTCCATTAGTGCTACTAGAATGCCACATTATATCCACCTCCCCTTAACAACACCATGCCATTAGAATTCTTACAACCTTTGCTTCTGCCTAACTTTCAGCAACCTACTTCGATGGCCTCACCCTGAACCCAAAACTATTCCCACTTTAAGCTACTAAATAATAATATAGGTATTTCTGGCCACTCATTCAACAGACATTTGTTTTATATATGTAACTGTACATACAAATAATGCTGCCCGTGTTTTTTGGCAGCATTACTGCTACAAAAACATTTGACAGAGAAGACAGATCAGACGGGTATGTAGAATCTTTGAAAAAAGTACTGACCTCATTGCTGTGTGCTGACATAAAGGCACAGTGAAACACCAAGTCCAGCTCAAAGGAGTAATCTCAGACTTTTCCTGAAGATGATATAGCTCCCTTCCCCACATTATGAGATCTACAATCCCCTTCCTGTTAGGTACCCTCTCATCACCATAACAACCCACATTCCATAAAAAAACAGGGGAGCCATTAAAGAGAGGCAGAACGAGAGAACTTTTGATGCTGCTTTTTAGGTGTCCCATTCAGGTAGTCTATAATCTTTTCTTGATAAATCATTAATTTCATCACTAAAATATGAAGTATTATTCTCTGCTGCAATGCTCTTAGGGACTATAAGTTAATATTATTTGCCAGTAAATTAAGTTCTTTCTACTCCTATTGCCATTTGTTTTTTGTGTTTTACAGGTTTTGTTTTCCCATTTGATATCTTAGTTCAGTTGGCACATATTCCTGGTTCTATTGAAGCACATCAATCTCTCACAAACTCCTTTCTTATTAAACTACAAAAATAAAGCTCATTAAGGTTATGTCTAAAATTATGTTTGTAATTTTGTAGTTAAACAAAAGGCTACAGGGAAATATACTATATGTTTACAGAGCGTATAGGTTACAAACATTCAATGCAATTTTTTTCCTACCCTTTTCTTACCCTTTCCACATTTTCTACATAATCATGATTAGAAAAATATACAACTATATTTAAAATACACAACTATATTTGCTCTTTACTACTAAATATATTTTCCACTGGCCTGTCTGCAAAATTAATATTCCTTTATGTTTAAGCATCTAATGAACAGTTTTTCTTTCTGCATATCATTCAAACTAGCTTTAGGTCTCTATCATATTAGACAATAACTTACAGAGTTTCATGGTTAATAAAAAATTGCTTATTAAAATATAAGGATTTCTAAAAATGATGATTCATTTTCTGATCCAACAATAAAAGCTATGTAACTAAAAAATTAAGTCTATTTTAAGAGCTATTTTTGTTCACTAGTGGTAAAGGTGGGGGTTTGTCCTTAGGACTCTACCCTTCTGATGGCAAGAGCATTTTACATCTTTGTAACAGCAACCTTCTCTTCAAAACTTAAGGTCAACAGAATAAAATAATCCAGATTCCCGTTATTTTTGAGTAGAATGCTAAAGTACAGAGCAATAAAGTACAAATATTATAAAATAAACAATACTGCAGAACTCTTGAACAAGAATGCAAAGGAAATACAATAGTAGCAATTTCAATATTAACAGAGGGCTTGGATTTTACAAATCTCAAATAAGAAAAACAGAAACAATTACTCCTAAAGTTACTGATATCCTCTCCTTGTCTAATGTTTCTCTTAAAAATGAAGTTAAAATATATGTATGAGTTAATGATGAGTTAATAGCTGAAGTGCTTCTAAACTTAATAGGGCCATGCCATTGGTATAAACATTACAAATTTGGGGGCACCTTGGTGGCTCAGTTAAGAGTCTGCCTTTGGCTCAGGGTCCTGGGATCGAGCCCCACATCGGGCTCCCTGTTCAGCGGAGAGCCTGCTTCTTCTCTCTCTCCCTCTGCCTGCTGCTCCCCCTGCTTGTGCTCTCTCTCTTTCTGACAAATAAAATCTTAAAAAAAAAATGAACATTACAAATTTGAAGGTTGATATATCCTAGGTAAATCGTGATTTCTTCCCATGTTTCTCCTGAAATTACTTTCATTAAATCTTGATCTGAATATTAAATTAAGATCTATCTATCTTTGGGACTTTCACTTTTTTGCCCCAATGCGCTCTAGGTACATAATACTATTTCCTCAGTGATACAGCTAAACAGTCCCAACACTGGATTTTTATTTCTGCCACCCTTGCTTGCCTGACCTAACTTTTTAGGATGCGTAAATTTGCTGAATCCTATTAGGATGTACTTTATTACATAATATGGCAAAAATATAATGTAACCTCCCTCTCTCCCCGCTTAGATCACTGCCTTTCACTGAAAGATACAAATACAAATGGCAAGGGATAGAGGTGAGGAAACCCGTTGCCACAAGGGGAGATAAGTACATAAAAGTCTAAAAGAAGACCATAGATGATAGCTATTCATGCATTTAGTATCTGTGCTATTTGGTGCCTGCTGAGCCAAATACAACCTTTACTTTATTATAGCCATCTATGTGTCTTAACATTTGGCTCAACTCCCAGCTTCTAGATTTGCTAAGATAATTATGTTTCCTTATGTGTCAAGTTTTGGGCAATTATTAAGTGCTCAGCTATGCCCAGAACCTGATTCTTAAGTATTTTATAACATTAAAAATTGTGTATGCTAGGAAATGGGGGGTTATTTCGACAGTGATGTAAAAATGCTAGAATCCAGTCTTACATAGTGGGTATTACAATTATTTCAATAATGATGAGAGTACAGATTTTTGTTTCTTGATTACTCCTGTGTATTTGAAAATGATACATTTCCTAGAGACAGTCATAATCTTAAATTAAGGTAGGTAACAGTAGCCCACTAACCTCACATAATCCTTCCAGTAAGATTACTGTTAAAGTTCATTCACTTATTTGACAAATATTTAGGAAATATCTACTGTATTTGAGTTACCATAAAATAAAAATAACCAAAAGGCAGCTACAATCATCAAGGAACTTAAAATCCCATAAAATTCCACAATTATAATAATACTAGGTGGCATGTAATATATAACCCAGAGATGGTACAAATAACTTGATCTAGGTCCTCAAGGATGGGTAGATTTTTAAAAGGCAGAAATGAGCAAATGAGTAACATTCCCCAGATAACAGCATTAACAAAACCACGGAGAAAGAAAAACATCAAGTGAGCATGTGAATACAGGCATACCTTGTTTTACTGTGCTTTGCTTTATTGAGCTTTGCAAATACTGCATTTTTTAAAAATTGAAAGTTTGTGGCAACTTTGTGTTGAGCAAGTCTATTGGTGACATTTTTCCAACAGCATTTGCTCATTTGGTGTTTCTGTGTCACATTTTGGTAATCCTCACAATATTTCAAACATTTTCTTTCTTTCTTTTTTTTTCTTTTTTTTTTTTTAAGTAGACTCCAAACCCAATGTGGGCTTGAACTCACAACCCTGAGATTGAATCCCATGTTCTACCAACTGACCCTGCCAGGCATCCCTCAAACATTTTCATTATTATTATATTTGTTAAGGTGATCTGTGATGTTATTACTGAATTGTTTTGGGCGCCATGAACTGTACCCATATAAGATGGCGGACTTAACTAATAAGTGTAGTGTGTGTTCTGACTGCTCCATCAAATGGTTATTGCCCCATCTGTCTCCACCTCCTCAGGTCTATTTCCCAAGACACAACAATACTGAAATTAAGCAATGTAGACTCCTTCAAGACTAGGGTTCAAATTTCGCTTTTCCTATGAGGCCTATCTTGACTACCCTATTTTAACCAAGGTCTATTTTCTTTCCTTTTCCACACCCCCATTGCTTACCACCTAACATACTACAAAATTAATCCATGTATTATATGCTTATTGTTTTCTTCTCCCAAGAATGTTAACTACAGAGAGACAGATGTCTTTGCCTTTTATTCACAGATATATCACAATCACCTAGAAGACTGCCTGACATATATGAGCACTCAATACGTATTTGTTGAATACTGAGGAGTACAGGAACTGTAAGAGTTCATAATCTTCTCAGGAGAGAAAAATTATTAAACGGTGTGAGAAATTCATTAAAAGAAGGATATACAAAGTGTGCCATGAGAACCCAAAGGAGAGGCACCTGGAAACATTCAAGGAAAGCTACTTTCAGAAGGTCATGATTGAATGAAATGAGAAGAGGAGGAATTTGCCATAAAAATGAAAGGTACTGTTATATGTGAGACCAGCTGGATACTCTTTAGTTGCACTGAAATAAATTGTCAGTAGCACCCAATACAGAGCTTAGCACATGGTGCATTCAGCGCGTGTTTGCGGAACTGAACTACACTAGAGAAGAGACCAGAAATGGTCTTTATGCAACTGGAGAAAGGTCTGAGAAAGAGCAACCAAGAAAAGTATAAAGAATTAGGACAGCATTATGTCAAGGAAATTTGGGGTAAATCATATCAGTGGTGTCAAATGTTTAGGGGGTCACAAAAAGGATAAGGCTGGAAAAAAGGCCTTGAGTTTGGTCCATATCAGAGAACAGATTTGGGGGTTAACATAGAATGCAGACTGTCCATATATCAAACAAAAGTAGAGATAGCTTCTGAAAAGCTTACAAATACTTTCAAATGTTATCTTACATGTTATCATCCCATCTTATGGTTAGGACACAGAGACTTAAGGAAGTTGATTTGTCCAAGGCCATGCAGCCAGCAAGGGCCTGAAATAAGATATGGATCCAGCTTTTCTGACTCTAATTCTCATACAACTTCTATTCTCCTCCTCTTCTTTTGCTGTCATTCATAGTGGTGGGCTTCACAGTATGGGCACTGAATCTATCACAATATCTCACCAATATTTTGACACAATCAGGCAGGAAGTAAGAGAGGACCTGAAGAAAATTTCAAGTGTAACTTCAGTGCTAAAAGAAGAAATTGAATTATTTCTAAAAAGGATCTGAGGCAATGAATGCAGACTACACAGAATATCTCAGGAGCAGAAGATACTGAACACCTGAGACCTTATAGTTTAATTCAGTTTGCCTGTGCAAATAAGTTAGCTCTTTCTTTTCTTTTCTTTTTTCTTTTCTTTCTCCTTCCTTCCTCTCTCTCTCTCTTTCTTTTTAAAGATTTTATTTATTTATTTGACCGAGATAGAGACAGCCAGTGAGAGAGGGAACACAAGCAGGGGGAGTGAGAGAGGACGAACAGGCTCCCATCAGAGGTGTCTGATGTGGGGCTCGATCCCAGAACACGGGGATCACGCCCTGTGCCAAAGGCAGACGGTTAACGACTGAGCCACCCAGGCGCCCCATCTGTATTTTATTAAGTCAAGGCTTCCCAAGCGGTGCATAGGAAAGGATTATAGGTGTATGATGATACTGATTCCCTTAGCCCTTAGGGCTGCAGGTCTACAGTCTAAATTTTCTTCTATGTACCACAATATACCATATAATTATTATGGGTGTTTGTGAAACATTTTATGAATACGGATGGAATACTGTCTAGGTTTACTTCCAAGCAAATGATTAATTTAAAAAAATGTTTTGTGTAGGCACTTAAGCCTTAAGACATTACTTACATTATTCACATATTCAGGGAAATAAAGCTCTAGAATTAATTTTCTATAATAATTCAATACCCAAAGCCAAGGCCAAATGATAATGCTGTCAGTTTAATTGTTCCTCCTTTCCAAATACACTAAATGTACTAGAATACGTGAAATAGATACCAAAGATATACTGTACTGGGTAAGCTTCAGTAACTGAAATGGTATTTTTATCTGAATTAAACAGTAATATTATAATCCCTACTATATAGATATAAAGAGAAAAATAACACAAACACATACCTGTGGGGCATATCCAGGAGGCACATAAATAGGAGGCACAGAACCATTTGGGGACATCATTGGAACCTGAGCAGGACCTGAATGGATCACAGAAATGATGTGTTAATCCAGGATTACTTAGCAAGCTAAAGTTGAAAACAATTTGAATTCCACTCTGAATACTTCATCTAAACTAAATGCTTAAATTAACAGTAACTATAGTACTATGAAAAGAAATTCAGATGATTCATCTGCTATAGAACAAAAATTTATCTTGTAAAGTGCACTGATTATTCTTTACCTGCAGTTGTGTTTTTTTTACCTGTTTGATGGTCATAATAGTCATCTGGGGAGCTTTTTAAAACACAGATTTCCAGGCTCCCCTAGAGATTCTTTATTATGCTTACAGTGGGGTCTTGAGTCAGTATATTTATTTTACAAATATATCTGGTGAATCTTATGATTATGCAAATTAAGAAACATTGACCTAGAGGAGAATCAACCTAAACTTTGCATATAAAATCAATGAAAGATACAAAAGGCAAAATTCTGAAAAGCAATAGGAAAAAAAAAATCAAGAGGGAAGAGCAACAAGAGAAAGAAGAGTTAGAAATTTGGGACTTGCTTTGTTAGTGTTCAAAGCTTCTTGTGTAATATGTAAGTCATGTTTGTAGGGGCTTGAAAACAAAGTTAGAAAAATATAATATATGCACATTTAGCCAAGGAACAATTTTTGTTTCTTACACCGAAAAGTTCCGGAAAAAAAGAGGAAAATTCAGCTTATCTTATTCTACATCTTCTTTCATTTTTACTGTTATCCTTTCCAGATAACTTTCATAAATATTATCTCATTTATCTTCTCTTGTAACGTTTGTGGGATAAAATAGGTATTTTGGCAAGGTGTGTTTTATTTTTTTCTAGTAACTAAAATCTTACTTGCTTTATGTAACTTTTTTAAAAAAGCATCTCACCTTCAGATCCCTTTTTTCTTGTAACTTTAGACTGCACTGTCCATTAGTTTTTAATAACTTTAATAACTTGAAATTAAACCTTCTCAAGGAGCCTCACTCATTTCTTAGGAATAAATGCACCCAAGAGTCTAATGAAGAATGTAATGGGGGAAGAGTTCTTTTTATATGCAGAATTTCAACCTGCAGAGTACATACAATGGATATCAGTTGTAAAAGAAAAGAAAGAGGAAAAGCTTAATCATAGAGCAGAAAAATTCACTGGTAACATTATACATACTTCAGGAAAACAGAATGAAGAGCCTGGAGGTTAGAATAAATCCAGAGTACAGCCACTCTACTTTCAGGGAAGGAAAGGAGTGACAAGCAAGCAACAAAGTGGTTGGTGGTGGGGGGAGGGGAAAGACGGTGAGCCGGAAGGAAAGAGAAAAGAGAACGTAGGAAAAGGTGGGTTCAGGAGGGTAAATGCTAAACAGTGGTAACGGAAGAAGGGAAGGAAGAAAAGAGAAGCTTAAGAGGAGGAAAAATACAAGCAAGAAAGGAGGGGAGGGGACAGAGGAGGAGAGATAACTGGAGAAAGAGAAGGGAAGAGGGAGTGAAGAGGGCTGGAACAGAGGAAGAGAAGGCGAGGGAAGAGAGAAAAGTGGAAGGAGAGAAGAAAGAAAGAAGAGATGGGGGAGAGAGAGAAGAGGTTAAAGACTCAAGTGGGTATGAGGAAGTAAAGAGCTTATGTGTGTGTGTCTGTGCGGGGTCAGACTACCAAATTATGCTATATATGACTATAAAAATTACTTTCTTTTTAAAAAAAGATTTAATTTATTTATTTCACAGAGAGAGTGTGAGCATGAGCACGGGATGGGGGAGAGAAGCAGACTCCTCCCTAAGCAGGAAGCCCGATGCAGGATTCGATCCCAGGACCCTGGGATCATGACCTGAGCTGAATGAAGGCAAACGCTTAACCAACTGGGCCACCCAGGCACCCCTAAAAATAACTTTTCAACAAAATAGTCTTTCCATCCCAAACAAGCCCACCAAATACATGAAGTTGTTCAGAATATTTTCTTAAAATAGCTAATTATTTACAGCTAATACTAATTTACTATATGCTAGGCCTTTTGTGTTCTTTTTTCTCCTCAGAATTATTCTATAAGTAGGTAAGTATTATTATTATTATTCCCATTTTCCACACGTGGAAATTAAGGCAGAGAGGTTACGTCTGCCCTAGTGGTAGAAAAAGGATTCAAAACCAAGCAGTTTCATTTAAGGATATAGCTTTACAACATATTTAGTAAACATTAAAATACTATGCATTACTGGCAACTGATGTAATTTGAGGCTCCAAAGCTTCTAAGGAAAATTAAAGCCTTCATTATCTTTAAAAAACAAGAGAGAAAGCAAGAACAAAATTTTCCTACATTTAAGCCAACATTAACCTATTAATTTACAAAATAAAACTTGTCAGGTGCTTTATACCTCTAGGCAAGAAAGGACTTATGCAAAACTTACCTTTTAACTTCTCTATGCTGGACTCAAGAGAAAATGCAAACAGTTTTAAGAAAATCCTGGTTTATGGGTGCCTGGGTGGCTCAGTTGGTTAAACGACTGCTTTCAGCTCAGGTCATGATTCTGGGGTCCTGGGATCGAGTCCCACATAGGGCTCCCCCTGCTCTGCGGGGAGCCTGCTTCTCCCTCTCCCTCTGCCTGCCACTCACCCTGCTTGTGTGCTCTCTCTGTCAAATAAATAAAATCTTAAAAAAAAAAAAAAAGAAAGCTTTATGAATCCTGAAACTGGCTCAGATATTATTCATAATATGTGAACTTTAGCTGGGAACCATTAAGAGATTTCATCGAAAATCCTATTTGTAATCTTAGTAAAGGAAATTAATATTTTCTGAGCTTCTACTATATGTGCCAGGGACTGTGGTTCCTTTCACATGTTATCAAATTTAATTCTTACATCAAGTCATGAGAATAGGTTTTTGTTGCTTTTCAGCCACCAGAGTAAAAAATAAGTTATTGCTGATTATATTTAAAACTGTAAAACTACACAGCTGCTTTGGATTGCCTTTCTTTTACTAAAAATATAAATACATAAATACTACATAATTACAATTCAAACCATATACTCTGAAAGCTGCTTTATGGTTTATATTTTGGTAGAACAAAATTCTACTGTATTCTTTAATTATATTTAAGTGTGATACTGAAAACAGAACAAACCCAACCTAAAATAAACCAGCAGTAAATACATTACTAGTTGCTGTCCAGGAATAATTATTAACTCATTTCTCTAGGAAGTAATTATTTCACTCTAGCAAGTAAATTTTCTTATCCCGAGGCAGGAATGGTACATGGTTAATTTTTTTAAAAGACAATTCATGGATACCATATTTAATACCTAAAAGACTGGTGTAAAATAACATCCAACACTGAACACATAGAAGTCCCATTATATAAACATAGTAAATAACAATTTAAAACTACAATACTTACAGCACTTCAGTTGCCATTTCTGTTTACAGCAGCAAACCCCTAAAACCTTGCATGCTTATGATGAAAATGTTCGTCTACCCCCTTAGTTTCACCAATACTTTTATTGTTGAAATAAAATATTGAAAATACTAAAAGATTAACTACAAACCCTGTAAATGCAGTGAAGGGGGGGGGTATTCTGTCCCAGTAAAGAAGGCAAATCTGTTACAGATTGTACCATTAAATGTACATCTGGCACAAGAGTAGCTATATCTGAACAAGTGTAGATACACCCAACAGCTCCTTAATAATCTACATGATCTAAGCAAAATCTACCCCCAAACATAAAGCTATTAAAATAATTTTTAAGGGCATATTTCCTATTCTAAAACCTTGCAGAAGAGCAAACAATCCTTATTCACCAATTGTCTTAAGAAATTTGAGAAGCCCCTCACCTCCATTCCTTAAAAAGTGCCATCAATAACTTAATAAAGACAATATTTCATCTACTGTAAATTAAATTCCTTATTTTTTTATTAGCATACATTCACACGAGGTTTTTGGTGTGTTTTTTTTTTGACGAAACTACAAATTTGAGTTTAAAATTCTTAAAATGCAACGGGCTGCTGACGTGCTACACATTCTCTTTATAAGCAAGCTTTCACAATGGCTTCCAAATAATCTGATGCCAATATTCAGATTTTAGTGGTAAACAGAAAAACCTAGTAAAATAAAGGCGCTGGAAAGGAATACTCTACGGAATATAAAATCAGCCCATCTCCAAATAGAGTCTAATCTTTTTATAACTACATGGCCACAATTTAAAATATTTTTACTGCGATAGATTTGGCATCTACTGAAAAAGCACACACGGCATGACTTTAGATTAATACAATGCTTTCTATGTTTTAAAATAAAAGAATGTTCAAAAACAGTCAGCAAATCTTACCACTCATTTTGTTTTTACAGTAGCAGCAGAGAACAAAATCCAACAAGGAAACAGCGTAGTACACGTTAACAGCTTTAATTGGAGAACGGTTCCGCTTTTTTTTTTTTTTTTTTTGCAAAGCAGGGAGAGGAAAAGATCCTTTGACCGAGTCACGTGATCCCCATCACGTGACTTGCAGTGACCCGCGGAAAAGGAAGGGGGGATAAAGCAAACATTCCCGCTGCCCGCTTTTGGGATATAGTAAATGATTAAATGGTTTCTACTGCTGCTGCCTTGAATTTTGCGATCTTTCAGACTTCCTCGTGAAGTAACCCAAAAGCTCATCAAATTACACGTACAGAAATACATACTTGATATAAAACCGTTCTGTTTTCATTTCCCTCCTTTCTAACACCATAGATGTTATCTTGTAATTCAGTTTTTATTATCCAATCTGCTACTTTCATTTATAAAGTTTAAGATATATATATAACGTTTATTAATTTAGAGGATTCGCTCTGAAACGTCCTTCAGTAACCTAATCCAGTCTCTATGTCAACCATTAAGGAAATGCCCACAGCACAACTGTCTATAGAATATTGGCTTGATCAGTGTAATGTGTTCCTCAAACGTGGGTTTTATGTTTCAGGCTGGCATTTGCCTCTCAAGTTAATAAAGCCTACCACTTTAAGTGTTTTTTTTTTTTTTAACTTTATTTCTGATTTTGTTTTGTTGTTGTTGCATGTTTATTTTACGATTTAACCTGGACATTAATACAGATACTTGGTGGATGGCATTCTCGCTTGTGTCCATGAAATCTTAAAAGACGGGCCACAGTTCAGGATCAGAGCACTCTACCCAAGCTCCCCTGGAGACCAGGAAAGAGACCAAAGGTGTTACAAGTGAGGGGAAGAAGACTGCAAGAACTTCTGGAGGTCTTTTCATTACTTTATGGTGCTATGTAAGCTAAGGAAATTTATTAATAGCTAATACAAATGGATAGGTAATGATAACGACTGTGATTTGTTTACAAGTTGCACAGTGGAAAGAAAATAAATTTTGGTACCAAAAGATTTAATAAAAGCTTCAACATTTTTAAGCAAGGCAATTTATTGCTCTTCTTTGTGGTGGTTTCCTTCTGTAAAAAGGTTAAAAAAATCAACCTCACAACATTGTTCTGAGAATTAAATTAGATATATTTAAAGTACTGAGTATACTGGTTGGCATGACTCAATAAATGATAGCTATTATTGTAAATAAAAGGGTGAATGCTTGGTGTTTTCAAAAATAATAATTATATGTTGCAGAGTATGTCCCAGGCACCATTCGGAGTGATTTACCCGTGTTAACTCAGTCCTCAGGATAACTGAAGTACGCATCATTTAGAGATAGGGAAATCGAAGCAGAATGCATGCAGTTAAGTAACTTGACAAGGGCACACAATGAGGCAAAGGCAGAATTATCTAATGATAAAGGCTGTAGTTAAAAATATGCAAACCATCTTCAAAACCCCACTCTCCCAAGAATGTGGAAAATAACTAGCAAGAGATATAACCTGGAGCCAAAGGTTTCAATAAATACATGTCAGACACCTCTGAGGAGATAAGATACTAAAGGACCATTCTCTAAAGTGGCAAAGGGTAATTGTTAATTACAAAGTTCCTCCAGAAAGGCAAGGCTCCTGAAGAACAAGGCCTGAGAGTGAAGAGTGTCCAGGTCTCAACAGAATCTGCTTGTAAGTGTTGAACTCAGCCTCTCAGCAAATCTAACCATTCCTCTGATCTTCAGTCCTTAAAGAAAAAGCAAGCCCCGGCAGCCCACTTCCTCAGTTTTGCTCATGTTCTCACACAGCTATGTTTCCATTTCTTGACTCTTTAACTGATGATCTCCTTTTCAATTCTTTCCATTTGCTCACTAGAACTTTTTCCCCTATTATAAATAAATTCCCTTATATCCTCAACCTTTTCACAGAAGACCTGTTGATGTATTTCCTTTAAGTGAAATCTGGCTCCCTCCAGGACAATTTTTCTAGCAGCCCCAGGGAGCAGAGGCTTCCCATTCTCTCCTGAGGCAGTTTCCAGATACCCCAAGGCTGTTCCCCGTTACCATGGTGGTTCCTGTCTCACGCTCAAGTTTCTTTTTCCTTTAGACCATGTTGTATGAGTAGATCACCCTCTACCCCTTTTCATTGCTGTCGTGCTCAGTTCTCATTTATGGAGAACTTTGGTACCAGTTCACGGTTTTCCCCCTTAATCCCACTCTTGTCCATAAGTACAATGACTTCAATGTACAAAAAACTTACCCTCAAACTTTCTTGAACACTTCCATTCTGTTTTTAGTAACCCATGTTCAAAGACACATTCTGGAACTTATCACTTAGAATTCCACTATCTCATCTTTGAAACCTCAGACTTTTCATGTTGCAGTCTCTGGCCACCAACATCTATCTTTCATCTCTCCATTTTCTCTTTCTTCTACGACATTTGTTCTTTTTCATAATGATTTCCCTTTCCTCCTGCACTGCCTTCATTGCCTGATTTCCTTTCCCATGGATGTCTTCCTTTTACATCCCCTCCCCACAAAGTTCCCAATTCTAACCAGATAATTTACTTCTCTTAGATCTGAACTGTAGAAATCAAATGACACTCAGACTGTCATGTTTGTAAATTTAGTTATCGCCAACCTTAAGTCAGCCATCAGCATTGCTCAGGAATCCTTTCAGGAATTTATCCCTGGTTAATAGCCTATCCTGTTTTCTACAGTGATTATTCAAAGATCTCCTACCACCCTTTAAGGACTTCCCCAATCTGACCTCAATCACGTATGTCAGCATGAAATCGAACTATTTCAATATTATTTACAAACGTTTTTCACCTCTTTCTTCTATCTTCAGAAAAATCACTGTTCCTTCACTAGGTCAAAGCTATCTCTCCACTTCTAATCTTGATCTAATTTTCATTTCGTCTTCCACTAGCTCTTTGCTCTACTGGTTATTTCTGTTCCATTCATTATTTTCAACCCTTCTAACAAGATTTAGCTCTCCACCCTCATATCCTCACAGTTACCATGGAGTTCTAATGACCAGGTTTAGTGATATGGTCCACACCCTCAAGAATTCTTCAGTTATAATAAGGACAATGTAAAACAGACATATTTCATGTTTCCTAAAGACCTTGTTAATTCAACAATGTTCATCAAACAATTTTCCCAGAGGAATAAACAAAGAGAAAGGATGCATCAAGAACGCTACAATTACAAGAATGCATTATGCAGTGATACGCATAGTCTTCATTTTCCCTTTCTTACCTGATTATATGAGAATTCTAACAAACTTAAAACGCACCTGCTTTTTATTTTCACAACACCGTCTCAAACATTTTGCAGAGGGTTCTCTTAAATCAATAGCATGACATTTCACAGTAATTGTTTGGACTTTCTGATAACATTTTGACATGTTAACTATTAGCATTCTTGAACTACTGATTTTCAGGTAGATCTCTCAATACAAGCATAGGTGACACTTGGGTGACATTGTTTATATACACTTATTGGCTACCAGGCACTGGTGTAAGTGCTTTACAGATATTAACTCATTTAATCTGAATAATATCCCTCTAAAGTAGGATAACTATTATTTCCATTTTCTAACTTTCAAGGTCTCACAGCTAGTAAGCTGTCAAAAGAATTGGGTGGTCTAGCTTTGAAATCCGTGTTCTTCACCACTACATTATGCTGCCTCTCTTGTTTAGGATATAACAAATACTACAAATTATAAAATGAATGAGAAAAATTGCAGCATAATAATACCAAAATTCGCTTGAAGATAAACTACAAATAGAAAAGCACCAAACATTTGGATGGACGAGCCCACACAATACACCTCAAATATCTGCTAGTTACAGATAATGATAACAAAGGAAAACGCACCTAAACACATAACTCTCGTGAAGACTCTAAAATTTTCTAGTAAGTGAGGGATATCATATGGAACAGTTGGTGAATTACTTAATAGCCAAACCTGTTCCAAAAGTAACTTGAGGAGATTTAAGAGATACACATAGCAACAAAAACAAAAGCTAAAAAAACCCTCAAAATAACATAACTAAACAAAACCCAAAACAAAATAATTGACAAACTGAAGAAAAGGGAAAATTAATATAGAAAATATAAATAAGGAATGAGGCTGGTTTTACGCCCTCTAGAGTCGGGCCATAAAACCTCTCTGGTTTGTATGAACTGAAATAAGGTTAAAATTAAGACTTCCAGGACCACACTATCAAGCTAGTCCTTGTCTTCTGCAGATCAAGTGTCTCAAACTGCCATAGAGCATAGCCCCAATTATTTGGCTTGGAAAAAACTAAAGCAGGTATAACCCAATGCTCACTTCTGCCTTATATAAAATTCAGTAATGCATCAATAAATGTCTAACTTTAAGCAACATATCCTCAAAAACAGTTGCAAAATAAACAGCTAAGATAGCAAGACAGCCGAATCAGATGACTTGCAGAAAGGGATTGTTAGCTGAGGCAAATTAAAGTTGGAAGAATTGACTTTCATTTTATAAAATTCTTTCTGGCAATAAGTAAAGAAGATCAGTTGTTTATTAAAAGGCTGCTCTTGGATTGTAATCAGTCTGGGTCATTTGCATGTTAGAAAATTTAAGAAGCAGACTCATTCAGCTCAGTGGTTTCAAATCAATAAGACATGAACTTAAGAGTGGAGATGTGAAATACATCTCATTCTACTCCTCTACAACTATATATCCAATTCTTCAAAAGACTGGGCGACTATGACTATGATCCTGACTCATGCGGCAGTATTAGGGGTACAGGTTCTGGATTAACATCTAAATAACGTGTGTTAAGCTCATACATAACTGATGCATGTCCACGTAGTCAATTGCAACTAATCAAGTCCTCTATGGGAAGACGCCCTTGCTGGGGAGTAACTGACAATGACACATGCAAATAATCTCAGGAAGATAAGTGGAGCAAAGAATCCGATCCTATAACTTTGTAGGCACAATTCAAACTTTGTTTCTTTTAAATCTCTCTGATTTGCTTGCCCATGTTTTTCTTCTTTCCTTTTTAGGGGCCTTAGTCACCTTGCAGATCTGGCCACACAGTAGCATTTTCTTTTTCTATAATTTCCCTCTTTAGTATATTAAACTAAGGTTATCAATTTAATAAAAGTTTTACTTTACATGGTTCATGCCAAAAGAAAGCAAATGTACGGATCATCCTAAAACCAGGTATGTTTTTGGACTGACTGGGGTTGAGGGAAGCTGGATGAAGACGCTAGGTATTAGCCAGAGATTGGTCAAGAGAACAGAGATATCTGTGTTCTGATGCAGTATTTCCCAAGTGCTTTGATTTATGTGCCAGTAAAATTTAAAAACAAATTCTGGGGACTCATTAAGGTAAGGCTTTTTATAAGGCCAAATTATGACATTAAAGGGAAAGACGGAAGAAATTAAGAGCAGAAGGAAGTCTATTATTTATTGCATCATTCATAAAGAATATTTTAACCTCAAAAAAGAAGGGACTTAACTTCAGAATTCAAAAAAAAAGTCTTTAAATAAATTTAGCCTAATGAAAAACCACTACATTATCCTAATTTTTCCATTTCTTAGACTGATGAAATGTCCCTAAATCTATGGACAAGGATTTGGGAATAACTCTTAGCAGTAAGAGAAATAAGGATTTGTTTTTGAAGACTGGTTAAGCTCTGGCAAGGAGGGAGGAAATAGAGCAGAGGCAGGATAACCATATTATCATTATCCAAACTAGGACACTTCTGAAGGTGACAGAGCAGCCTAAAAATCATTAGAATTACATAATTTGGAATAATTCTTTACTGATTGACAAATTGCTTTTATTACAGGGAAGGACATGAAAAGCTCTATTAAAAACGTTAAAAAAATAAAATTCTTTATTAAAAACATGCAAGTATATTAAAGAATATTTTATGGACTTGATACTGAATATCTGGATATTAGAGTAGCGTTAATGGATAATTCTTAGTACATATCCATGTACTTTAGTCGATCTGTTAGCTATATCTGTCTCTTAATTCCATTATCTCTGGTATATGACTGAAAATTTTCTTTCTTCAATATAATCTCATTTTTAATTTTTTCATAAACTGCCTGCAACTGTTATATTTTATGGTTAATAACTTTGAAACCACTGATACCTTCAATTGACTCTTTTCTGTAATATTTTAAGACTACAATATTTGTATTCAGAGAATACTCTGATTCTTAGGTGCCATCTGGTCAGCTGGGAGCTAATTCTGCTAAGTAGAGGATATTCTTCATACTATTTTTTTTCTTATTGAAATGTGTAAATATTTCACTCCAAATATTTTCATAATACCTTCAAAATTTTAATAAACAAAACTCACTGAATTGTCTCTATGCTTCTTTTGAATATTTCACCAAATTTAGATTTTTTAGCTCACTGTTACCAAAAGGGTTTATTGCAAAAAAAAAAAAAAAAAAAAAACAAAAAACAAAAACACTGCCAATATTCAGCAGTGACAGATTTATACAATAAATGACAAAACCACTCAGACCTTTTTTCCCCCATTTTTCTGTGGCAGGGATATTTAGATTTTATTCCTGCATGTATTTTACATTCATCTAACCTATATTCTTCCCATTGATCACCTCCAACAGGTGGCCTTGTAATGCCAAGTGGCCAGAAGGGGCAGCAGCATCACATACTTGTTCAGTAGCCACCACCACAGAGGACTGGAAGGTGTTAGCAGACCCTAGCCCTCTATATCTAAGAACACTTTATTTCTAACTACCTTAACTACTATCCTTGACTTACTTCTGGTAAGGGTCAGAAAAAAGAAACAATTTACTCTGCCTTTAAGATTTAATCAGAGGTTAAAGTGAAAACAAGAGATGGATATACTGCTTACTAGAGGAAACCATGACAGAAGCTTGAAATACAAAATGGCAGACAACCAGATGCATCACAGCTTATTTTAATGGAACCACTAATTATACTCTGTTAAACAATGAAAAGTCTGGAACAAATGTTAAACAGGTTAGACACCAAGATGAGAGATATAAACTGGGGCTGTCCTAGACAAACTGGGACCAATAAAGTCACCCTATTAATAGTAGATGCCTACTAGATAAGTCTACAAAACACCTGGTAACATTTATTCACTTGAGGCAGGCAATTAGTATAGGCCTTGAGTCTTGGAATTTAACAAGTTGGTGATCATAATTAGGGAACAGAATAAGGCAGAGAGTTATAGAAGAAAAGAAAAGATCAAGGTCATTATTCACTACTTCGATGTTTAAGGGTTTTTCCATTAAAATATATTCTTTTTAAAGGTTGGCTAAGTAGACTGCTTAAATTAGGAGCCTAAGTAGGATTCAGAATTACGGGTAATTTCATTTATCTGTGTACAGCTAATTGAAAATTTCTATAATTAGATTTGCTAAGCATTTAGATTTATCAGCGATAAGCACACCAAGTAGAAAAAGTTTGAAGAATAACACATCATGGCTAGAATTTATCTTTAGCAATAAACTGAACTGTATACAGATAAAAATACTTAAAAGTAGGAGATGTGTTTATCAAGTACCTGTTTCTAAAGAAGTTATTTTTAGTGCTCTTGTTTAGAAAGCTACAAAGACTGCGATATTAATGTGCATGGATGTAGTAGGTTGTGAACACTATTTTTAGTATCAGTCTGATGTGAACAATGATGAATCATTCTTTGTTATTCTAGTAGGAAATAGTGCTCGGGTTTTACTGCAGCACATTAGATTAACTATCTCTCAATAACTGCACACCCACATGCTGACATCACACTGGCAGTGATATGGATCAATGACGCAAATCCTGTCAGGATCAAACATTAAGGCCATAGAGGTTGAAAAAAAAATGCCCACATGACAGAGCAGACCAGTCATCCAACATGCACAGACTGCATTAAATCAGAATTGCTGATGTTAAAAAGGGTTGTGATAGGTTCTTTTCACATAATAGCTAAGCTTTTTAATTTTAATTATAGATTTCCCACATACCAGACTCTATATTTATGTTTAAGTTTCCTCACAGCTTCTGTGATTTAAGGTCTGGACCTTTTAAAACACGTCTTAAGTTTCTACCAGCCAAATGAGTTATCTGGAAAACGGCCTCTGTAGCCACTCTTTAGACCGATCTTCTGCAGAATATGTCACCATTTATTAAGCTTTTTATATGAAATGCTGTGCCTAACAAACAACATTTACATTTAGATTTGAAGCTATACACAACTATGTTCTGTGGCCTCACAATTTACTGCTACCTCAGTCTCTCTTACATTGTCATCTTCTTTGGGCTTTCACAATTTTTAGTTTTACGGACATCAAAACACTGATTTTTTTACATAGACTTTTTTTTAACAAATGGATTGGAAAAGATGGTTTATGATGAGGAACTCTATATGAGGTTTCAAAATATCTCCCTGCATTAGCCCACCTAGAATTAGAGATCTCCTATTCCCTAACAGGAACAGAATTTATCTCTGGAGGCTTGCCACAGAATGTTCACATCCTCCTGTATGGTCTTCTGAGAAGAAATTAAGCCTCTACACTTAAGCACTAACATTCTTTCTCCTCAAAGACTATCGCTTCCCAGCAGAACTGGAAAGCTGAAGGGAGATGAGAGCTGGAGGTAAGTTTAATAACCTTTTGTTCTATCATCATTAACCTGACATAATCAGACGAACTTGAAAACATGCCAAGGATCTTTTCCCATGGTCTCAGGCACTTGCTTTCATGTTGTTTCCTATGAGAAATTGTTTTGTTTTTGTTTTTTAAAGGGAAAGCAAGGGTTCCCCTTATTCTTAGGTTGGTTTGTTTTTTAAAAACTATTAATCATCTGAAAGAAATATTTGGAAGACATAAAAATTACCGAAATAGTTGTCTTTGTGATTCTTTTTGAAGGGTAATCTTTAAATCTAGATTTTTCAGAGCAGAAACCAAATGCTGTTTCACAATTGAAGACACTGCTGTACTTTTTCATTATACATCAACTTTCATCAGGAGAAGACCTGGACTATAAGGTCTTATTTTTCTGTCGTGATTTACATATTTTGATCATTTGCTATTGGCCACTATTTTATCCTATTCATTCCAACCTTCTCAGGGCAAATCCCCAACCAGCTAACATGATCTTAAGTGAAAAAAAGGAGATTAAAAACTCACGGTGTTGATGGCTTGCTAAAGACTATGAAGAGAGGAAAAAACTTCCACAAAAGCAAAGACAGAAATAGAGGCCTCATATCCCTTTCATTCTCTTCAGATTCAAGCATTACCAGACTGCGAAGTAAAGAGTCTTATTTATATAGATCATTTATGATGAGGTTAAGCTGAGAAAGGTAGGAGATGGGACTTTTCCCAGGCTCTTTGCTTGTGGCCATAAAGCATTTTGGAGATATTTAGATTGCAGGTTTGGGAACTTCCTTTTTGACCTTGTCTCCCAACTACACAGTTTCTCCCTCAAAGAAACCATTCTTTGCTTCTTATAAATCCTTTCAGAGATATTCTATGCACATAAAAGCAACTATATGTACATTCTTTTAAAAATACAAATGATAGGGGTACCTGGGTGGCTCAGTGGGTTAAGCATCTGCCTTCAGCTTGGGTCATGATCTCAGGGTCCTGGGATCCAGCCCCGGATCAGGCTTCTTGCTCAGCGGGGAGTCTGCTCCTCTCCCTCCCTTTGCCCCTCCCCCCGCTCATGCAAGCTCTCTCTCTCTCAAATAAATAAAAGAACTCTTTATTAAAAAAATTCAAATGATAATGTACTATACACACTGTTCTGCACCTTAATGATATAGCTTAGAGATCTTTCCATATTGGTACATGTAGGGCTGCTTCACTTCTTAATAGTTGCATAGTATTTCACTGTAACAACGTACCATAATTTAGTGAACTACTCCCCTACTGACAGACATTAAAGTTACTTTCAACCTTTTACTATTACAAACAATGCTGAATATCTTTGTATAAACATCATTTCATAAATGTGTTAGTATATCGTAGGATAAATTATTAGAAGTGGAATTGCCGTATCAGAGCATTCACATTTTTGACATTACCAAATCTCAGTTTGTACTAATACATGTTCTCTTCAACACATCCTTACCAGTAGTTATCAAACTTTTGATATTTAGCAATCTGAAAGGTGAAAACAGCATCTCCATATAGTTTAGTTTGCACTTTCTTATGAGTTAGGTTGAATATCCATAAGTAAACATTTAAGAAAAAACTATTTATTTTTCCTTTTCTGTCATCTGGGACTACCATCAGCCCACTGATTCTCAGGCCTTTGGATCTGAACTGAGTTTTACCACCAACTTTTCTGATTCTCCAGCTTGCAGAAGGCAGTCTTGGCCTTTGAAACATATAAGCTAACTGCTATAAGAAATCTCTCCTTATATATCCTATGTATATTCTACTGCTTCTGTTTCTCTGGACAGTCCTGACTAGTACATGTTCCAAGCCTTTCTTAGGAGCAAGAGCAATAAAACCAAAAGGCATTTTGAATCTTACATGCTCATCATTTCCATCTTTCTACCCAAACCAATTTTTTTTTTCTTCTGTATTATTTAGCATAGTACAGGTGCTCTCATTTATCTTTCACTTCAACTGACTGGGAAAATTTTAAATCATCCTAGTCTCTTCTCACCCCCCACACTGAGCCCCATATCTCATTATTACTACTACTCTTTTTGTTACTTCCCTGCTTAAAATCCTCAGTGGCTCCCTGTTCCTTTCAGGATAAAATCTTGAAAATTTTTTTTTAAGATTATTTATTTGTCAGGTAGAGAGAGAAAGAGAGAGAGAGAGCACGCGCACAAGGGGAGTGGCAGGCAGAGGGAGAAACGGGCTCCCCGTATGGGATTCAATCCCAGGACCCTGGGATCATGACCTGAGTTGAAAGCAGACACTTAACCAACTGAGCTACCCAGGGGTCCCAAAATCTAAAATTTTTGGCATGACATATGAAGGTATTTCTAACATAGCCTATGTTTCCATTTTTAGTCTCATTTCCAGACACCCCTCTATGTATAATGTTCTTTAATCTCTCTTCCTCATCATACCTTTTCGGTCTCCTCTAATGTCTGTGCACTTTGCCTTTGCACAGGTGATTCCTTCTGCCTCTAAGATATGTCTCTATTTTTTCCCTCATGGCTAAATTTTCTATCTCTTTAAGCATCAACTTTTCCTGAAAGTACTCAACGACTATTCCAGTTGTGTTAGGTGTTTCTTCTCTGGCCTCCCACACATAATTGGGCATACCTAATTCCATCATAGTACACATTCTGTTCTAACTGTGGATTACTTGCCTGTTTCCCTTAGTCAGCTGTGAGGCAGGGTCTAAGTTTCTCAAATGGCTGTCAAGAATTGAGTTGTCTTTCAGAACAGCAAAGGAGATTTAGGGCAAATTCTCTTTCCAGGAAAAGAACATGTATTTAGTTCTTCTCTTTTGTGTTCTGGCAAGTGTCTAACTATGGGAGACTGAGTACAAAAGGGTAAGGAATTCCAACATATTAAGATGCTGAAAAATGTGACAATATCAAAATGATGATCTTTCATTGTAATGATGAAAGGATTTTCCAAGAATGATGAAAGATTATACGATAAAATGAAACAGAAGGAGATGCTGAATACAGAGAACTTTGTTGATCCATAGAGAATAAAAACAGGATGTGACTAAAATTAATCTCTAAAAGTAAACCAACATTTTCAAATGTTAGTGTACAGGTTTTGGGATCAGAATTCTACATTTAAATTATGACTCTGGCAAACATCTGAAGCCTTAGAGCAATTAATACATAACTGTCAAGAAAATCGTCTACCATTACAATTATTATGTTATTGCATGACTCTTATGGTTAATGGCGACATGCCTGGATGTGCCTTCATATATCATAGTGATAGGGCACAAGCCATACTTTTATAAACACAGGAAGGGTCTTTCTAAGAAATAAAACTGTATTGGTTGCCATGATAGAGGAAATAAGAATTGTGAAGATGAGTCCTAGATAGGTTGGGAGAGAGAATGATTTTTCCATCTCTCTGTATCTAAGTAAGCAGTAAAAATTACATTCAACATGTTGTCGTATAAGAAAAGGAACAAGGAAAGACCTTTTCTGTTTCCTGGGATACTCTGCAGATGATACAAGGGTTATGTAAATTCATGGTAGTCTCTATAACTTTATATACAAATGTTCTCTGAACATCCTAGCCTTGCCTTATCCCAGCTGTGCTTTGGGCAAAAATTAGAAAGGTTTATGCCTTTGTTAGAATGCTTAATTAACACTTCTCTGAGTCCAAAATTGTGGTTGTAGCTACTACAAGGTTAAACTAAGGCAAGTCTCTGTATTTGTAATTCAGTTGCCCTCCTCACCAGGATATCCTTCTACTGAAGCTAACTTAGAGAGTCTGGTTTTTATTTAATAAGGAAGGTATTCTTTCTAAGACATTCTTTCACAGGGTTAGGAAAAATGTATGCAGAACACAAAGTAGGTCTGCAGTAATATTGGTTTCTTTCCCTAGCATCCCTTCACAGAATGGTTTGACTAAACAGAGAAGATCCAAACAAATATATCTTCTTCCATAAATACAGTCTGGCTTATACTGATACATTTTTGGGGTTTACAAAATCCTCAACATCTACAGTTTTTTTGCCCTGGGTTTCTTACATGTCCTTCTGAATGTCAGAATTCTTTAAGTTAGCTCTATATTATATCAAATGTATACATTTCTTCTACCCATTTTTTAGTTTTTATTAATTAAAACATCCACTTATCTGCACCAAAATACATCATATGGTTCACCATTTTCCTTAATGAGCATAAGGCTTCAGCTTTAAAGAAAATAATCTATAAATTTTTAAAAATGAAAGTTGGACTAAATAATTTAAAAGAGGCTAAAACACCATGTATATGATTTAAGCAATTAATATTATAATCAATATTATAATTGATAATATTGATAATCACAATTATCAAATTATATAGAAAACATAAGGAAGAAAAACTCCTGTAATCCTACCAGATAGGGAGACAGGCACTTGAAGGAAATGTGCCAAAAACTTTTTTGATGCATACATATTCATTTAAAGTAATAGTTTTTCCTAATTACAAAAAAAAAAGCTAATTCTGTTCATACCCTTAATGTATAATCAAATAAATGGCATTCAAGATTCAAGTCCTAATTAAATAAAGCCACTAATTAAGAAGAATTTTTAATGTTCCATTTGGGGAGGTAAAAAGTAAAGAACAGAATGCATCCTTTAAGTGTCCTAACCCCAGGACTGATTTGGGTGCTCCTGCTATGAGGTTCCATAGCACCCTTTCTGTTCTTTTCCTTCACAGCACTTCTCTCATTTTATTGAATTCCTTAACTGCTTGTCTTCCCTAGGAGACTGTAAACTTTGTGAGGGGGCAGGGATAAGGTCTATCTTATCACTAAATCTTCAGTTTTGCAATGGTGACTGTACATACTAAGTTCATAATAATTTGCTAAATAAAAGAATGAGTTTAAAAAGAAACCTCCAGACTCTATCTAATCTGGGGTAAGCAATTTATCAACTCAATTTTCTAAATAATCCACACTATAGTACATACAATCAGTATTAATGTTTATAATGATTCTGAATTATTTTCTGTATCTGTTTACCAAGGTTAAATGTGTTTATTTTGTAAACATTTTCAGTAAAATCACTTGGCCAAAGGCCCTCTGCTTTTCAGTTAATCAGAAAGGTATTTTTTTAAAGAACACCCTATTCTAGGTTCAAGTTTAAAGCACACACTTTTATGCCTACAGTTATTCACTCTAATAATATCAACTTCAGCAAAAATATCTTAAAGCCAACTGATGAAGATTTCACTCCCAAAAGATGAGAAGATAGGTATGTGTGTACATGCTCCTGTGTGATTTTTCTAAGCAGCAGCAATGTGAACAAAGATATGAAGAGGGTACTGGCAAGTAATATGTAAGAGACTAAGGATCTACTAAGCCTGGAATATTTGCAGTGGAAGGTTTCTGGAAGTAGAGCTGGAAGGAAAGAGAGGTTGGGACCAGGATGGAGTGCCTAAAAATTAGGCTAGGGGTTCTATACTACAGAAAATGGGAGAAGGCAAGGTTGTTTAGTTTTTAGCATAGAAATGAAAAAAAATAGTGTTTTAAGAAGGCCAGTTGTAGAAATAAACATGTAGAAGTGACACAGACCTTTCTGTAAATATTTTTGGGTCCTAATCAATGTGGGACTAATGTTCTTAAAAGGCCATAAAACTACTCAGTTAGGTGTAATACATGCCTAAACAGATTTTCATGACAAGTTTTAATCAAGTCCGGTTAGGAAGCTCGGTTCTCTAATGTGGCTACAATTTCCCCAGTTTATTATGTCTAGTTAGGCAGATTTGATCAAATCACATTATCTCCATCTCACTTAAGAAGAGGTAATTGCTTCATATAGTTAGTGCTCAACTTATTAGCAAGTGAACTGTCAAGATGGATATTTCAAATCCAGAATGTACTAACTGCTCTCAACTTATGAATGATAGTAAGGTTCTGCTATAAATAGTCACCAATAAAAACTGGTATGGCCTAAAATGTAGTTACAATACTGTGCACATGCAATGACAAGAAAAGTGGAATGACCTTTTACTATTAATTACTGTAAAATATATTTGAATGTATCAAACATTTAAAAATACCTAATGTAACTTAATCCTATATATATGTATATATTTTGTATATATATATATATATGTGTGTATATATATATACAACATATATGAATATATTTCAGCCTCCTTTGGGCCAAAATCATTCACAAAGAAGTTCAAAAATCTAATTTTGTTGCAGGACAAAGAATAAGAATGGAAAGACACCAATCCCAAAGGGACAAGTGAAATGCTGCTGAAGAAAGGTAAATAAATATTTTTTGAGTAGAAAGAAAGAAGGGAGCTGGAAGTTTCTTATATACAGCCCTTGTTTTATTTACCTAAAGTACTATTTTTAATAGGAAGTACAAGATTCAAAAAATGAAAAATGTAAAAAAGTACAGAGAGAAAACTTTCATTCCATCCTGGTTCCCTATTTCATGCACCACCACCCCTTAAATAAACACTATAATTACTTCTGGAAGATCTTTCAAGACTTATTATTTTTTGTACTCTGTGACATTTATTCATTACCTTCCAGTATTGTTTTCAACTAAGCTATGGTCAATGAGAATGTGAGAAGTGATCTGTGATCTGTAGGGTGTGTCTTTAAGGAAAGAGGGTGTACCTCAAATCTCTTCTCTTCTCCTTTTCCATTTTGTCTGGGACATAGACATGGTGGTGAACCATCTTGGTTCATGCAGATGAGCACGATATCCTAGGGATGGCAGACCAAGACAGAAGTAACTTGGGTCCCTGTATCACCTTTGGGGCAGAGAACTCCATACAAGCACTAACTGCCTACCTGTGAACTATAATTCATGAGAGAAAAAAAAGTTCATTATTATTTTCCTTAGTTTTCAACTGCTGTGTAACATTAGCACAAATTTAGTGGTTTTAAAAAACACCCATTTATTAGTTCACAGTTCTGTAGTTCAGAAGTCTGGGCATAGTGTGACTGGGTTCTCTGCTCAGGATTCACAAGGTGAAAATCGAAGTGTTGACTAGGGTGTGTTCTCATCTGGAGGTTGGAGTCCTCTTCCAAACTCCTGTGGTTGTGGCAGAATTAGATTCTTGTGGCTGTAGGACTAAGACCCTCATTTCATTGCTGGCTGTCAGCTAGACGCCACTCTCGGGCTGAGGCTACCCACATTCCTTGCTACATGACCCTTTCCCAAATCTCTTACTTCTAGATGAGCCCAGTCCCTTTTTAAGGGCTCACCTGATTAGGTGAGGTTCAGCCCAGATCATCTCTCTTTTCTTGAAAGTCAACTGCACTGTATACTATAACCTAATTACGGAAGTAAAATTCATCATATTCATGGTCCCAGGGATTACATACAGTGGGTACAATAGGGGGCACTGATCCTAAGGGCCATCTTAGAATTCTGCCTACCACATCATTTAAACTCTACCTTGAGGTATCTTCTACACATTTTTTCTTTTTTTGGTAAAAATGAAAATAGATTTTTTAACATTTATTTTTTGAAATTTGTGGCTAAAATATAGATAAAATTAACTATTTTCAAGTACACAGCTTAGGGGCATTAAGAACAGCCATCACCACTGGGGAAAAAAATAATTACCACCATCCATCTCCAGAACTCTGTTATCTTTCAAAACTGAAACTCTGTATCCATTAAACAGTAACTCCTCATCTCCCCCCTGGTCCCCTAGTAATTACCATTCTACTTTCTGTCTCTATGAATCTGACTAATAGGAATTATACAGTACTTATCCTTTTGTGACTGGCTTATTTCACTTATATGCTACATACTTTTGAACTCGTATTTAATGTATATCAAAAAAAGAATGAGGAGGAGTTGCCAGGGAAATAGTAGAAAAATCCGAATATGTAAACTATAAAAGATAAAGTCAAGAGAAGAGTGTTCCAAGAAGGAGGGAATAATATACTGTGTCAAATCCTGAGGGAGAGGTTAAGCTTGATGAGACCCAAGCCCACTCATATCGGCAATACAGAGGTCGCTAGTGACCTTCACAAAAGTGTGTGACACAATAATTCTCTAGAGGTAGTAGTATTTTACAATCACCATGGTTACTCCCTGTTCTGGATTATTTTCCCATGCTATGAGAATTCTGAAGTCACACTGAGGTGTACAAAACTAAATAAAATCATTACAGCCCAAACACAATTCTTTTGGCCTCAGTTTTCAAGCCATTTCATGATGAAATGGGGTTTTAAAAAAGTATTTCAGGGAAAAATATGCATAGTACAAAAAAATAAAGAGATTACCTATATGTAGCACTTAATTATCTACTGAGGATATTTATTCAATTAACAAGTATACTAAGTGCCTACATAGTGCCAGAGTAGACTTGATTATAACTACACATTTCCTTAATTGTTTCAGATATTAAAAGTTAAAATTGTTAAGATATTAAAGAAATCAAAATGTTCAGTAAAGACAGTATGTTTGTTAGGCTAACCTTAACCTAAGCAAACAAGTAATGATGCTAATTCTAATCGAAGGTCAATGAAAATTTGATTCTAATAAAAATCCAATCGTGTTATGATCTAGGGAGAAGCAAGTATTTGCGATATTAAGAAGAGACAGCAAAATTTTTCTTCTATGGAAAGCACATTATTTCTAATTTTCTATTACCTAGAATGTAATAACTACTTTTACAAAAACAAGCTGACCACATAAATGGTCATTTAATTTTAAAAACCAGCCAACCTCTCCCTCATGAAAGCATGTTACCATTTTCTTTTACTTAGCATACTAATTTTACAACCATTTATATATTAAAAGACAGCTTTAAAAATCAAACTAAACAAACAGTTCTAGATATGTCATTCTTAAGAGTTTAAAATCTGCTTAATGATCCTTAGCTCTTCTTCTACTTCTGACTCTAATAATTTAAAGCATCCAAATTCATTTTTCATTCTTGCCTTTAAAATTATCTAATCTTTCCATCATAAAGCAATCTGTTTTCTTATCTTCCTAATTTTCCACCTCATAATCTACCTTTAATAAGTGGCTTCTTTCCTAAAAGGAAAACCACGGTCATTTAAAGGAGAGAGAACGTACCCAAAATAAAAATTTTACATCCATATTTCTGTGTATTTAATAAAATACCATTTTGTGAGACCAGTTCAGAGAAGGTATAGATCCTGATAGATCCATTTTAGTCACTAAACAATATAAAAAGTATCAGAATGCAACAGGTTTATAAACACTTACTGAAAAGTTAATACAAGCTATTTGTATTTCTGGGTCTTAATTTCCTTTTGTCATGACTCATTAAAAAATTTTTAATCAAGATTTTTGTCACTTATTTTAACAGAACTCACTAAACTGGTGATATTTTATTCCTTAGGAACATTTTAAAGAATTGAAGACAACTGAATTTGCCTACATTTTCCTTTTTGGCATAAATGTTGCAATTTTCTCTTAACTAAGTCATATGAAATTTCTCTCAAAAAGTTTGAGGGACAACCTGGGATTATTACACAATGTACTCAGGATGAGTCATAATCATTCACTTAACCTAAAATGGGCTGAATTTATGAATGGATGATCTGTCATGATTCATTTTTACAAACAAGACTCATTAATGTTTCAAAACTAGTATTTTAAGCCTCTCTACTAGAACTGATGTTTTTTTTTGTCTTGCGGGAGGAATTATAAAGGGCAAAGTCTTTAATATAATAATGTGCTATTCCACCAGTATGAAAAATAGTCACCTATGCTTTAGAGCATTTTCTAAGGGTGGTTAAGATTTTCTAAGTAATATATAAAGGACCTAACTTTTCCATGGTTTAGTTTGCTGAACTGCAAAATAATGCCTACTGGGAATAAGAATCTACTACATCCGGGGGGCACCTGGGTGGCTCAGTCGGTTAAGCATCTACCTTCAGCTCAGGTCTTGGTCTCAGGGTCTTAGGATCGAGCCCTGCATCAGGCTCCCTCTGAGCACAGAGTCTGCTTCTCCCTCCTCCTCTCCGTCTGTGAGCTCTCTCTCTCTCTCTTTCATAAATAAATAAATAAAATCTTAAAAAAGAATCTACTACATATGGTTTCTACTTGTGTTATTTATAATTTATGTAGAACCTAAAGAACTTGGTTAAGTTCAGTCAGATTTGTAGTGATGGAAAGTCAGTGGGCCAAAGATTATCAGTGGTCTTATAAAAATACTCTTAGAATACTGACCTCCTTATTATTAAAATATATTTAAAATATAGCATACTAGCAGAGTTAAAAACACCTAAAAACTTGAGAGCTGATGGAAACTTATTGAATCAAATTTGCACTTGCCCACCCTCATTTCCCATATGTGCAAAATAACGACCAGAATTTAAGTAATCTACCCAAAGCTACAGAATTCATAAAATTTTAGACTTGGGAAGAACCTTAAAAGGCATCAACTCCAACCATCCACTCAAAAGAAATTAAACCTCCTAATAGCACAATCAAGTGAAGAGCCAACATATGCATTACCACCTAAGATGGATGGGAACTGATCACTCCTGAGCCTTTTGACAGTTCTGTTTATTATAGAGTTCTTCCTCATACTGAGCTAAATCTGTTTTCCTATAACTCCCACCCAATGTTTCTAGAAGCCAGGTTGACTTACTCCTAGACCTGTGCCTTTTACAATGCACCATTAATTCACTCACATACCTTGTTATTTCTTTAAAGTTCTATTGTTGTGAATTTAGGAAGAAAAGTTACAGGTACAGTATTTCATGCTGCTAATTATAGTAACTGTACCAGGATATCTAAAACAATAGACATTTAACTTCTAATAAATTTCAGAGGTATTTTTAATAACAAACCCCTGACATCTAACAAGAGTCATGGGGGCTGAAGTATAGTTTGCATACATGTCTTGGGTATTCCAGCATATCACAGCAAATCAACTAGGAGTCCTACTTGCATGACAACTCCATCTTCCTCCTTCCTCACCCCATAAAGACATTCTGAGAGATGGGTTTTGGGCTTTGATTAGGTCTGATGGGCATAAGGGATTCAGACAAGAACACAAAGAAGAACAAAGCCAGGCACTCCAACTTTTGGAGGGCAGAGAACTGACTCTTAGGTAACAGAGTTGGGATTGATGGGATACAGGGCTTATAAGTATTTAATAAAGCACTGTATTTATTAAGGACCTCAAACCTCAAACCTCCTCAGTTCAGGAGACTTGCCCTGCAAAGGAGATCACAAATATGAAAGAGCAGACTAACTGCAAGGAAGATAGACATGGTTATACTCACCACGATCCCAGAAAACACAGAGAAGGACAAAGTGGTACTTACTGGTTGGGACTAACCTTCCCTTAACTTCAAAAACCCCTATAATGGCAGGAAGAGTCAGAATGAGGGGCACGAGGAGACAAGGTGAAAATAGAAAAGCTGTGATGAATAGCAGCAACATGAAGAAAAAAGGGAATAAAAGTGTCAATAATAACTGCCCCAGGAGCAACAGTGCTAATCACTTCTTCAATGAGGTGATAGTAAAAGAAACAAGAGTCAAATAAATCCCCACTGGGGTTTTCCATGCAGAATGGAAAGCAACATCAGCAGCAACAATGGTGAGAAAATATCAGTAACTGTTGAGAAGCTGCTCTCAGCCTCTTGGAAGCAAAAAGGAAAACAGCAGGACTTGCAGGTGGAGCTTGATGTCCCATACTAACTATAGTGGGTGAAAGGGCTCAGAATTAACACACTGAGACTGTTAAGTTATTGGCTTCCCTGTGTAAGGTGAGATACGAGAAAGCAAAGATTAATACCTCTCAACAAACTTGAATTCACCTTGACACTTTTTCTACATATAGGAATCAGATCATAAGAAAATATGCAGAAATCCAGGATGGTCAAATGATCAGATTCCCGGCATTATCTTGGATTCACTATTTACATATTTGACATGTCTTTGTTACTCTACAATCTTAACTGGTGTTCATATTGAAGACTCTGATGCACTAAAATACTCCTAAGTATAGAAGTATATTTTTAGTATGTAGTAGTTAGCAAGGCAAACGAGTATACCAATATACTTAAATATATTTTAGCAGTTAATTTCAATAAATATTGACAGCATGCCTACTAACTTAAAGGCATTATTTTAGCACAGAGAATCAGAGATGAAAAAGAGACAATTTCTATCATTAAGGAAACCAAATAGAGGGAAGCTAATGATCCCTGAACTTGAGTTAAGTAAGGTTTTATGTACCGAGACAAAGACAGCATCATTGCTCCTGCCCGTATAAATTCAGAAGGTTAGTGAGTGTCTCTTTCACGTGTTTATTTCATTAGGAATGAAGATTAATAAATTAACTGGTTGGCATCCTGTTCATAGGTCTGTTTTGAGCAATGCCATTCATTAGCTCAACTACTTTATGAAATATGCCCATGCACAGACTTGTTAAACCGAAGACTCTCAGTCAGTATATTCATTCCCAGAATTAACTAAAGAGATATCAGTTAATTAACAGGTAATTTTAGAATCAAAGAATCTTTAGTTAGAATAAATATTGGAGTTTACCTAATTGCTCTTCTTTTCTATGCAATAATTACTTTCATAATACCTCTCAACCAGTGCATGAACACATACAACGATGGGACTCAGGTATAATAACGCAATGACTCCATTTTTATAGAGCCATAATGGTCTGACAGTTCCTCCCTGTCAAAATTTGCTTCCCTGCAACTCTTACCTGTTAGTCTAAATTTTGCCCTGTAACGGTGCAGAGAACAATGTCTTCAAGCCACAGCTCTCTTCTAGGTTAAACATCCTTCAAGTATTTTTATAGTCTTTTACAAAAATAATTTCTTGACTCCATGCTCTCCTGTGACCCTCCCGGGTTCAATCTGTCAATACTTCTCTCAAATATGTTAAAAGAATACCGTCTAACCAGAGTAATATGCCATCTATTTTGAACTTATATTTTTTGTTTTTGTAGTCTAAGATTTCATTTGTTTTTACTTTTGCAAACAAGATTCAATATGTGACTCATATTTAGCTCTAGTTCTACTAAAACAAGTAAGTTCTATTCATAAAGTTGTCTTCCTTTTTTGCACTGTAGTGGATACTGTCATTTGTTTTGGTGCACAGAATATGAAACCCCTTTGTATGTTGGAGGAGTCACCTTGGGTAGTGCAAGATTCCTGTTACAAAACGGGCATCTATGCTGTAAACAGGTAATACTGAGTTCTTAGTGAAGAAAGGGCACAGGTACAATCTTGGCATTGATGATGCCTTCCTAATCACACAGGTTTTATAGCATGGTTTGGGGGCATTGTTCCTGAAGCTTAGCTTTGAGTCTGGGGTTATATGTCTGACGCAGGTCTTGGGATCTATGATTGCACAGATATAAACAGTATGTCCAAAAATGCATAGTATAATAATCTCTATGATTAATTATGTTCCAAATTCTACACGATGGACACACACACACACCCTATTTACACAAACAAGTGTAAGACAGGATGTAAAAATAATCGCTAAATTGTTTATTATAACCTGACTGATGTAATAGTACATGATAGAGCTGGAACTCAAAGCCAGGTACCATGTGCTTAACTACTCTCCTATTAGGTTAATAAATTAAACAATCATCAATATCGTTGTTTATCTTCCTAAAATATATAATTTGAAGGGGCCAGGGCACATAAAAGCTATTTAGGCATAGCTGGTCTGTATATTCTTTTTGCTTTTTCATAATTTTCTTTTGCATATAGTAGCATGGAATCACACCAAAATAGAAGTTCCACAACAATGCAAAGCCACTAGATATTTAATTAATAAGTTCTTATTCTTTAGTCCTATTTATTCTTTTTGAGGAGTCATCAAAGAAAAAGTGAGCCATACCTGCCTTTCAGGAAGGAGTGTTTTTAGAGAAAACTGTGTGTCTTTATCTATTTCATTTGCTCGGCACGTAGAAAATTGTCAAGAAACATTAGTTTTTTCTCTTCCTCATTCAACTTAATTAAACATTCTCTTTGTGCTGAGTGCTATGCAAGGCACCAGGGCTAAAAACATATGTAATTTCTGCCCTCATTTATTTCGGTATGGGCATCCAGAAGTAGGAGAGGAGAGAAACTGAAAAAAGGCCTTTTCTGCAAACACTTTAGAGAACAGATGATGTCTGACGGATAAGTACTAATTTATCGCCATTACAAGCCAGCTCTACAACAGGAATTTTAAAGAGTTTACCATATACTCTCTATGAAATATACTTCCAGGACTTTCCCAGTAACCCAAATTCAGAAACCTTGCCTAATTCTCTACTCTTCATGATTCCCCACAAAACAAAACTAAGAAGGGCAGTTTTTAGCACATATTACAAAGATTTATTAATACTAAACCTGAAGATTTACTCATTTATTACATTTTTACTTTCCTATATATAATTACCAGGCAAGGATGAATTAATTTTCATAATATCTATCATCACACAAAACAATCTGTTGAAATGATATTAAAGCACTTCACGAAGAACACATAAAAACATCAAATTGTTAGAACAGTGTCAAAATACATTTTAATAGAAAAAAGACAGATTCAAGATCATACTCTGATTTCAAAAGAAATAATGTGTTTGTGCTGAAGCTTAGGATGGCAAAAATGAGGTATGAGTCAGAATCATGCAGTATAAATATACCTAACCAATGAGGAGAATGGCAACTGGAAAGCTGTAAAAGGCAGGGAGCTATACATTTAGATATTTAAGAGTGATGTAGGATCTAAAAGGACATGAAATAAGGTAAAGAGTAAAGGAAGACAGACATTAGATCCTGGATAAGACTCAGAAAAAATCGCATGGAACAATAAAAAAAAGATCAAATCCAATGAACAAAGTATATTCTTTTCATTATACATATGAAACATATTTTGAAAAGCAAATATTGAAAAGTCCTGTTTCTGGCTCCTAACCATTTCTTTCTTTCTTTTTTCTTTAGGTGTGGAAGATAGAGAGAGAGAAGCTCAGCACTGCATTTAGAAGAGTATTTGTTCCATTTTTACTGGAAGGAAAACATCGCCAATATTTTTTTAAATTTTTAATTAATTTTAAAAATTATGTTCAGTTAGCCAGCAAATAGTACATCATAAAGACATCGCAAATCTTTCCAAACTGTAAACTAGATGTTAACTCTCTGGCATAATCTCCTTCAATGGCTCTTCCTCACTTTTGCAATGAAGTTAAAGTTCTTAGTATGGCAGGCAAGCCATTTCAAGATCTGTCTACATTTTCAGATTCATCTTCATCTGTATCTCCTTTATACACCTTTTAAAGCAATTTTTATCTCTTTGCAGTTACTCAAAAAAGTCAAGCTATGCTTTCCTTCTGTTGCTTTTGTACACTGTTTCCTCTGTCTAAAATGCTTCCTTGAGACCCTGTTGTCATTTGCTATTGTCCTTAAAGACAGGTCACATTATCACTTTCTACTTGACAGATTTTCTTCCTGACATATCACTCTGCATGACGGTAACCCTCCTATGCTTCCACAACACCCTGTGCATATCTCTTTTTATACTGTAATACAATTGTTAATTTCCCCCCTTTCTTCCCTACTACTCTGTGTTCTTGAATGCCAGGAACTATGTCTTAGTTTTCTTTGAATCCCCAACAGCTGGCCGAGTATACCTCAGGAGACACCTAGTAAATTCAAGAAAAAAAACATAAACAATTTGTCTCTCCAAGAAGTATGCTATAGTAGAAATCAAGTGTTATACGGAGCTCTGCCCATAACTAGCTATAAGTCACAAATTATAAACATGCAATAAAATAAGGGGATCATCTAGATCTCTAAAGCTCCCTGTGATTTCTGTTAACTTAGTTTTTGTTTCATAAATTCTTGACAAGATAATAAAACTACTTCAAATGTTTACTAATTTAAACTGGATTTATCTCAGTTTTCAGGTTTTACTACTGAGGTTTTCTTTTATTGGTCTAGTGGCTGTGAAGAGGAAGTTTTCCTAACTTGACAGCCTTAGAGGCAAGGATCCTATTTTACTCTGAGCTTCACTGGCATATGATTTTCCTCCCTTAAGATGTTTTCTCTTTGCTATCTCTTGCCTCCGCTTCTATTTCTATTCTTACCTTTTACCTAGCTCTAGAGCTAGTTCAGGAAGATGTCTGCCACATAACAGAAACTAGTGATAGCAGAGGGGAAGAAAAGGAGAAGATGAGTTCCAGGAGTCATTAGTCTTTTCTCATCCTGTCTTCTCTTGCTTGGAGTGAGGGCACACTGGTCTTCACAAAAACTTCACCCCAGTCCCTTGTTCACTACTACTCCTTCCACCTTCATCCCATCTTTTAATTTTAAAAAACAAAAACATAAAAAGGAGGGAGCTTTGTACCTTCTTTCAGGTTCCCCTTATCTTATCCTGTGTTTTTAAAAACTCTGCCCAGTAATTTTAAAACAAAGTCTCTACTCTTCTCTGTCATTCAGAGAGGAGTCTCCCTTTCCTACAGAAGCAGAGAAATGTGTCCCTACCTAAAAATATCTTCACATGGTAGTCAGTTCCTACTATTAAGAGACTGTTAGTACAAAAGGCACATTATAAATTAAATAGTCTTTTTTTTTATCCTGACTGAAGGGGTAATTAGCACGTAAAAATCAGTTTAACTGATTTCATAAGGGAGAAGATTCACAAATTACAGTTACAAATTAACTTTTAAAATTCAAAGTCTGGTTATCCAAATGCAATTAATGATTTTGTATTTTAAGTCACACTGTAATAGTAATAAGGATACTCATTCCCAGATATGTTTGAAAAGACCAATGTTATACTAGTTAAAATGCTTCCATCATAAAGAATATTTATTGAAAACAATTTGAAGAAATGTACAAATAAACCTAAGATGTGTGCTCTATTAGAAACTTACATTCTAAGAGCTATGCAGTATAAAAATGTAATTATTTTATAAAAACCTGATTGGCAAGTAAAGACAGGCAAAGTTTACTATATTGTGTATAAATTCTACTACCTGGTTTCTTTTAAGCTCATCATATATGGACACTTCCTATTTGTGTGTGAAGTTACCTTAACTGACACAGATTTAAATTGACTTAGAGAATAGAAAGTATGTAAGATTTGGATGGCAGGCTAAGAGTTTTAATTTTAATTACTGAGCTAATTACCTCTCTGGAAGGAGTAAGGTCTATTTCTTCTTTGATTAAATAGACTAGATTGTCCCAGTAAGATGGGGGGGTATCATAAATCCTGGTTTACCTGGGACAATCTTGGCTGATAACAGTTGTCTTGGAGTAGTTGCTAGGGTCCTCTTTCACTCTCAGAAGTATCAGTTTGGATGAGAAAGCATATGGTCACCCTACTTAACATGCTCTTTTCAAATTAAAACAACAAATATTAGTTAGGTATCCAGTATGTGGAAGGCCAAGAACTGAAGGGGATACAAAGAAATGTAAGAAATGGTATTTGCCCTCAAAATGCTTAGGACTTAGTTGGAGAGACTGAATAAACATTTCAAGTTAAACATACAAAATTTAAATGACTTAAAAAATATAACTACAACAAATATTACAAGAAAGTATGTAGTTACTTGTTAAACGAATGGCACAATAATTAGCCAGGAGTTTCATAAGACATAAAGGTCACTTCCAATTAAACAACACCACAACGTCTATCAACACAATTTACTGAGTGCCTTGTATGTGCTAGATGGGGTTTAGAGTGCTTTACACGCATATTAGTTAACCCTCACAATCATCCTAAGAGGCCTAATATTATTTATAAGGAAGGGAATTTTATGATGAGAAATGTATCTGATAGAGGTCAAATAACATGCAAAAGTTCTATCTAACTAGTAAGCAGAGTTGGGATTTAAACCCAGGTTCTCTAATACCAAAGTCAGCGATCTTTTTATTGCTTTTCTCTTTACATAGGGTGGTGGTTCTCAACTGTGGGTGCTTCTGCCCCACCCCCCCAGCGACATATGGTAATATCTGGAAATATTTTTGTTTATCATAAATGTGGTGGGGGGGTGGCTAGTGACCTTACAAAAATTTTTTTACAGATAAGATCTGAACTGAGTCTTGAAGCATGGGTAGGATTTGGATAGGCTAGGGATGGTGGAGATAAAGGCAGATTATAGATAAGAATAGTACAGAAAGTATAAGACAGGTTCAAGAAGATAGTGAATAAGCCAACTTAGTAAGATAAAAGAACACAATATTAAAGGGAAAGTGAAAGCAAGACTAGAAGATGCAATTATTTTTTTAAAAGACCAAGGAACCTGAACTGGATTCACTGAAGATATTTGAGAAGGGGAATGAATATAAGATTAATCACAAAACCAGGGAAAAGAGACTAATGAGGATGCTACTGGAATAATTAAGTCATAAGGTATTCAGTTTGTGTGTTGGTGTGGCGCTGACAGTGAGAAAAAGAAGAAACCATAAGCATGTAAACTTTTATGTACCATAAATTTTTGTCATCTCAAAGGATAACAAATTATCATTCTTACCTGTAATGCACTGAAACTGTCCATCTTCTCTTCTTATTGTAAATGCTTCCCCTGGGTTAACTTGTACCAGAATGACCTTAAAATGAGAGAAAGGAGTATTAAAACAAAAAAAATAAAATAATAGAATAAATAACAATCAAAATAGGGTAATTCAGTATAACAAAATGCTAAATGTTGCTAGAACAGATGTCAGCTATTTAACCTTATAAAAATGGGAAGGAAAATGGGATTACACATTTTACACATTTGTTCAAAAAGTATTACTTCACTTTTCTGGAGGTCAGACTTAGGCCAAAAGTAAGGGAATAAAGAAATACAGTGTCACATTTTTATTGGAAAGTTAATAAACTTCACTTGAAACAAAGATGGAATCAAACAGAATATTTGGCAGATCTATGCTTAGTTCATTAGTTGCTAAGTATTTCATTTTTTTAAAGATAAAGTATTGGGGCGCCTAGGTGGCTCAGTCGGTTAAGTGTCTGCCTTTGGCTCAGGTCATGATCCCAGAGTCCTGGGATCAAGCCCCGCATTGGGCTCCTTGCTTGGCGGGGAGCCTGCTTCTCTCTCTGCTGCTCCCCCTGCTTGTGCTCTCTGTCAAATAAATAAATGAAAATCTCAAAAAAAAAAAAAAAAAAGATAAAGTATAAATTGGTAAGAAGAGCTTGAGATGAGCATATCTGAATTAGTAGAACATTTCAAATTATATCTGGGAATATGTAAAATTAATCCCACCTTTTTAAAGTAGTTTTCATTATATAGATTATACATTCTAACTTTATGACATCCGAAAAACAAAAAGCTGGAAAAAAAATCTGAAGTCCTTCTATCTTACAATAAACACTGTTAGTATTTTGATAAATTTCTTAGTCTTGTTCCCTATGCATAGGCTTAATTTTCCCCCTTAAATAAATTTATATAAAAGGGCTCCAATTTGGTATCTTTTGAAGTTTAATATTTAAAAAAAAGACTTTTCCATACTATTAATCACTCAAAGTACTTCCTCAAATGACCATACCATAAACAACTTAACCATTCTCTTAATGTAAAGAATTTAGGTAGCTTTCAATTTTTCCATTATTATAAACAACACTGAAGTGAGCGATTTGTATGTAGTTTTTTCCTTTAATTTATTTCCAGTTAATTTTTTTGAGTGGTGTTTAAAGGTCGGGGGTGGGGGGTCTATTTCATTCTTTTACATGTAATATTCAATTTTCCCAGCACCATTTATTGAAGAGACTGTCTTTTCTGATTTGGGTGTTCTTGCCTCCCTTGTCAAATGTTAACTGACCACATACATGCATGGGTTTATTTCTGGGCTCTTGATTCTCTTCCACTGGTCTATGTTTCTTTTTTTGTGCCAAAACCATACTGTTTTGATTACTATAGCTTTATAATACACCTTGAAATCAGTAAGTGTGATGCCTTCCACTTTGTTATTCTTTTTCAGGATTGCTTTGGGTATTCAGGGGTCTTTTGCAGTTCCTTATACATTTTCAGAGTGTTTTTTCTACTTCTGTAAAAAATGCCATTGGAATGATAGGGACTGCACTGAATCTTAAGATGGCTTTAGGTAGTATGGATATTTTAACAACAATAATTCTTCCAATCCATGAACATGGGATACCTTTCCATTTATTTGTGTCTTCTTCAGTTTTTTTCATCTATGTTTTGTAGTTTTCAGGGTAGAGATCTTTCACCTCCTTGGTTAATATTTCAGGCAAAGACTGAAAGACCCTCACTTCAAGCGAAGTAGGTAAGAAGTAAGGTTAATGGAAAACAAAATAAATTGTTAGAAATAATCCAAATATATTAATAAAATAAATATAAATGGATTAAGCTTGCATATCAAAAAGAGAGAAAATAAAATTAGATTTAAAAATGTTAGAGAGGGGTGCCTGGGTGGCTCAGGTTGTGATCTTGGGGTCCCAGGATGGAGCCCCACATCCGGCTACTCACGTAGTGTGAAGTCTGCTTCCCCTTCTCCCTCTGCCCCTCCCCCCACTCGTGGTCTCTCTCTCTCTCTCAATAAAATCTTTAAAAAAAAAGTTACAGAGAGAAAACGTCAAACCCACTATTTTGGTGGTTTATTTTACTTTTTCGGTGATTAACAGAACAAGTAGACAACAATCATCAAGGATATGGAAGATCTTAACACCACCACCAATAATCTTGGTTTAATGGCCATGTAAAGAATATTGCACCTAACAATTAGAAAACACATATTCTTTTCAAGCACATATGGAATTGACATGAAAATGAAAAGAATGGACTATAGAGAACACCATAAATCAAATCTTACAAATTTCAAAGAATAATACTGCATGTCCTCTATGTATAGTTAAATTAGAATCAGAAATTTAAAAATGTATTTGCAAATTTTAAAAAGCTTCAGTAATGTATAAATACTTATAACAGAAAAGACTGAAAATTAGTAAGTATCCAAGTAAGTGAGAAAAGGCAGAGTTAACTCTAACTTTAAAAGAAAATTAACAACAAAAAAAAAAACAGGACCCAAAAATAAGAACAGAAATAATGAATCAGAACACAAGAAACACTGGAGGATGAGAAAATAGCTTGAACAGAAATCAGAGTGAAGGATAACCAAGAGAAAAAAATTAAAGAGAAAAAAGTAGTCAGTCACCTTTTCTGGCTAGGGAATTTTTCTCCCTCAAGGAGATTCCTGAACCTTGGGAGATTTTATGCAAGTAGATGGCTTTACAATGCATTTTATAAAATCTAAGAACTTATCTCTCTACATCGGTTTTATTTAGGGGGCTAGGTCCTTATTACCCCATTATTTCAAATGTCGTATTTTCAGGGAAACCTTCCCTAACCAACAAATTCTGGGGTATGTTCACATACTTTCTACCACATTGATCTATTTTATTTTTTACCTAGCACTTGTCGCTATCTGAAATTATTTTGTGCAGTTATTTGGTAAGTGGTTTACTGAGCAGTTTCTATGCCACTGGAACAAAAGCCCTCTGAAAGCCAACATCTTGACTTGTCTTACAAAATACTATACCCTAGAGCTTGGCTCATAATAGGTTTTCAATAAATTTCTGTTTAATGAATTATATAAACAGTGAGGACTGGGGGTTATGTGGAAAGCATTCATTCATTTGACAAATATTTATTGAGGTCTTATTACAGGTGAGGCTCTGTTCAAGGTAATGGGTATAGAGTAATAAAAAAAAAAAAGGACAAAAATATCTGCCTTCATGTTACTGCAAAGAAAGAAAGTTAGAGGATTCAAGTTATGCCACTGAGTAATGCCAATTAAGAAAATTATTTTTAAGTTTAAAAAAATGCGGGCTGATTAGAAGAAATTCACACACACATACAGTTGAAAATCACTTCATTGTTGCTAACATCACAGATCAAGTCAGGGCTACTATTTGTAATAAACGTGCATGCCTGAATTCTAAGCACACTTATAGGTTTCTGGCAACTAATCAAAAAGATTTTGTCCAGTTTAAAAATGCAGAACTCACTTATCTTAAAATTATCTGGATTCCTACGTCATTTTATACTCATCTGCACACAACAGTGTAAATTTTCCATAAACTTATTATAAACAAAAGTACAATGTGATAAGGAGAAAGAAGAGAATAACTATGAATGACAGTTATTCTACCGGAGATAAAATATTGCCACAGAACTGCATAATCATAATAGCACAGCTTCTTAACAATTTAGTGACCACAGAAATTTTACAAAGTAACTCTCATAAGTGTGACAGGTGAGAAACCTGGTAAATTATCCACCATTTCGTGACTCATATCATTGATGCTTCTATTTGCAAAGGGATATACTAGAGAGCAAATTTTACAAATATAGTATCATAAAATGATTACCTAATACTTTATTTGACTTTAACAATGGAATTCTTCAATATCTTCAAATTTCACAGAAACAAATGATTTGTGATCTTAGGTTTATACTTATCTCAAATGCACTGCCGGTCCTCCAATCCCTAACCCCTTTAAGAAATCAAGAGTTCAGTCCTGACAGTTTCACTACACTCTTTGTAAAATATACTCAAACATGTTTCTCTTTCCTAATCAGTTTCTTTCACCTCTAATTACATCCCTCATAACAGATTTGGTGCCATGTTCAAGACTACTGATACAATACATTAGCCAGCCAGTTTTCCTTTATCATCCTTTAGTGCAAATGCTAGGAACTTCTAATGCCTGGTTTGAGTTAATAGGTCAACAGTGGCTGAACAGACAGTTGATAAAAGCAATTATCCGAATATTCACCAATAGGTCAATTTTCAGTATTCTGAACAGAGACATGTAGAATAGTGAACATTTTAAGTGTATTCTGAACTTAAATATTCAGTACTACTAATATTTACATGGCTTCTTTAACAAGAAACACATACTTGAAACATGTTTTGGCTGACATACCTAACCCAAAGGGTAGATTTACTGACAATGACTGTAGATAATGCCATATACCATGTATATTTTAAAATCACTCTTACACGTAGGCTATGGACACACGGGAATATTTCTACAAAAATGTTATATTAAAACATAACACAAAAGATATGAAAATGTCACTGATTAAAGGTCTAAATATGCCTACTATATTCATTAATGAAAACCACAAAAATCTATAAGAACATAATAAAAACTTCATGTTCCGTAAATTCTTTGATAATAAAAAAGATAGAAAGGCTTGGAGAAGTTATGGAAGAGCAATAAAATTATAAAGGATCCAATATAAAATTATTTACTAAGGGAAGGAAATAAATTTCAAAAAAACCCCAGAATAGCAGAAAGGACATCTCTGGAGTGAAGAAGGAAAGAGGAGGACAAAGGGGCACAGACACTAGAGACTCACAAGTCTGACATGAACACCTCTAAAAAAACAGAGCATACAGCTCAGGAAAAGGCGGAGCTGAAGGAGACCAGAGATATCATTTAGTCCAATCCAGATTTATTTTTAAAAAGTAAATTAAGAGGTGATTATTAATATTATTGAAAAAGTTACTTCATTTTACATAAACCATTCAACCAATTGTTCTATTATATAGTAAACTCCCAGTGTATTTACTCGTTACATCAATTAACCACTTACAGTGAGGCAAATTCAAATGAGCATTTATAATAAAAAATATAGTACTTGGTACCACCTTGGAATCTAAAATAATGAATAGAAGTGCCAAAATTTATTTATTTATGCTTTGCCTATACAAATAAACCTTATTTAAATGTCAGGAATAAATACTTTAATAACATCTGTATATATTCTAAAGGAAACACAGTAATAAGTGAGCGATATTTGTATTTATTTTTAAATATTTATTTATTTTTTTGAGAGAGAGCAAGCGAGCATGGGGTAGGGGCAGAGGGAGGTGGAGAGACTCTCAAGCAGACTCCCCACTGAGCCTGGAGCCTGATGTGGAGGTTTGATATCACCACCCTGAGATCATGACCTAAGCCAAAATCAAAAGTTAGCCACTTAACCAATTGAGCCACCAGGCACCCTTAGTGATATTTTAAAAACAGAAACACCTAGGTATAAATTATATTTTACTATTTTAATTTTCAACTGTTACTAATCACTTCATTGCTAAATATAACTCAGAAAATATTCTTTTGCATTTCAAAGATATGTATACATAACTCCTTCGTCATCTGTTTCAATTTTACCTAACTGCTGTCAGTCTAAGCTCTTTACTTGTAAAATGAGAATGAGAAAAAAGCTATCTTACACCTGCTCCACAGCACAAATAAAGTGTATTAGATAAAATGATGTGCACTAGATGAAAGGAAAGACAACTTACCATCACGCTGGGAACTTTTCAAAATACTGTAGAGATAGTTAGGTCTGTCTGCAGAGGGTGAGAAATATGGGATTTTCCCCTTAGCTTGAATCCCAGGGAAATAATCAGTCTTTCTAATGCAATTACTCATAAATTGCTAAGATGGCCATCAGGAAAATCATGCTATTATTTATTACTCCAGAAAGTATCACTACTTTAAAACCTAAAGGATTCAGTAAAAGATACAAGGTTTGGTGGGGTGCCTGGTTGGCTCTCGTGGTAGAACATGCAACTCTTGATCTCAGGGTCATGAGTTCAAGCCCCACGTTAGGTGTAGAGCTAACATAAAAAAGTAAAAAATAAGTAAGGTTGGTGCGCTAATATTCTATAATCTCTAAAAGGAAAAACAGAAAGACTCCCAATGTGTTATAAGTGATCTGTTCTGTGCAGTTAAACATCTAACTTTCTGAATTTAGGAAGTATAGTCAAAGTTTGTTTCTCTAAAACTCTAACAGTTTAAATTATTTTGAAAAATATATACCTAATATAAAATGTTTAAGGATGTATTAATTTCTAAAAATGTTCACCTATATTTTCACATGAAATAATCTACAAAACCAAATATAATCACTGAAAAAAATAAAGAGAAGGTCACCAACTTGCACTAGGTCACTTGCACTTACAAAGGTCACCAACTTGCACTCTTCACTGTACATTAAGATTGACATTAAGTCAGATCTGGGAACAAAGTACCTCACGTTTCTATTTCTGAAACCCAGTAGAGGGCTTAGTAGACAGAGGAAAAAAATCAACCCAAAAGTCAAAAACATGTATTCGTGCTTTCCAGTATTTACGAACGTATTATCTAGGCTATCATCTTAGTTTGCTTAGCTGCCATAACAAAGTACCATAGACTGGGGAGGGGGGCGAAGTGCTTTGGAACAAATCAAAATTTGTTCTCTCATAGTTCTAGAGACTAGAAGTTCAAGCTCAAGGTGTCAACAGGGTTGGTTTCTTCTGAAGGCTCTCTCCTTGGCTTGCAGATGGCTACATTCTTCCTGTTTTTTCACATAGTCTCCCTCTAGGTGTATTTGTCTTAATATCCTCTTATTAGAACTTTGGCAAAAGGGAGAATTCTATTGGATGAAAGCCTGCCCTAATGACCTCATTTTAGCTTAATTACTTCTTTAAAAACCCTACCTCCAAATATAGTCATATTCTGAAGTACTGGGTGTTAGAACATAGGAATTTCAGGATGGATTGAGGAAAACACAATTCAGCATAAAGCAGCAACCCTCAGATTACAGAAAATACATGAGCAAAATTCTCTGTAATGCCTAATCCTTTTCCTGTTTTTTTTTAATCCAGCTGCTTCTTTATGCTTGCTCAAGGGTGCCAATTTAATGAGGTTGAGAGTAATAATAAAAGGGGAAATCCTTTGGGCTTTGTACCCTTGAATAATAGTTAACATACCTTTAGCAATGTAATTCTTCAATCCATGACTGAAGGCTTTCAAAGTAACTCAATACTAATGGGGTTGTTTTGATGACTAAGTGAATTAACATATGTCAAGTGCTTAAGAAAGTTAATGGCATACAGTAAGCACTATCTGTACATGTTAGCTATCGTTATTGTAAGCATTGTATATGTACCTCTTAGTATTACTATTAATAGTGCAGATCTGTCACTTTAAGGATTTGCCCCCAGCCTAGAAGTTGATCAATTTACACATAAGAGAGATAATATACCCAGAATACAATGTTTAAGAGACTTCTCCTGAACTGGTCTGGGACCTGCCTGCCTCTCCATATTTTGTTGTACTCACCCTTCAGCCTGCTCTACTACTTTTAATACAGTGTTCCATGGTCAATAGCTTCCTTCTCATTTCCTGGTCTATGACTTATATACTAAGCATTTATTTACTCTAGCATGACATCTGATTCAGACTTGACTTCTGCTAAGATTTTCCTATGCTGAACCTCTGTGCTTCAGGACTTAAGTCTGGAAGCAAAAAATTTCTTCTACTTATTCCTTCAAGATACTGAAGCCTAAAGCAGAGTTAAATTATTCCTGTAATAAGGCCCTCAGCAATTTGTACAACCTCCGAGTATAATGCTTAGCACATAATTGTATTCGGTTGCTTACATGTTGTCACCTCCACTACATGAGTCCTTCATAAGACTTCAATCCATTTATTTTTATAGTTATAGAGGATACAGAAGTTCAACAAATGTTTGCTGAAATAATTACTGTCCATCTGTAAATAACTCCTAAATCTTTTCCTCTGGTTTTGAGACCAGGGCTAGCTGATAAAACTTTCCGTAATGACAGAAATGTTCTATACTCTATCTGGAAGGATAGCTTCTAGCTACATGTGGCTATATACATATGGCCTTTGTGCGTATACAAGTGATTTTGAGCATTTAAAATGTGACTAGTGAAAATGACGGACTGAATTTGTAATCTTATTTACTTTTAATTAGTTTAATTTAAATTAGTGGTTAATGGCTACCATGTCAGACAGTACCATGTTAGATTTGCCAAGCTCCAACATTACTTTTCAAACTACTTTCTGGATTTATTTGCCTTGATAAATTGCAGGCACCTCAATCTTATTATGTCTAAATTTGAATTCATTATCTGACTTTCCTAGGAAATTAAGCTGAGAAATACATTTCAGCTAAATATACTATCAATTCACAAAAAAGTCTGAATTACTTACACAACAAAGTGTTATTAAATTGACTTGATTATAAAAACTTTGAATCAAGCTTTATCTACATTTCACTAGATCCCACCAATCTGTAGATACATTGGCTGAGGTAACATACTTCCGCAAAAGTCTAAAAATAGACTAATGTTTGGAAGTAAAAGGACAATTATCAAATTACTGAATGTGAATTTAGTTTTTAGTCTTATGAAGGATAATAACTTACAAAATTAAGAATACACCACCATATAGACAACTGAGATCTGTCAACCACGCACCCACTTAATTCATTTATTTGGTGAATAATTAATGAGCAAATAGTATATGTTAGTTTGTGGAGTTGGGGATACAAGGATGAATCGTGAGACAGCACAGCAATTACAGTGCTAAGATAGAAGAGTACAGGGTATAATATGTGATAATTAGAAAATACTTAAATTTTTTTTGTTTAGGCTCATTTTTCTTAAAGCTTTTTAGAAATAAAGGTACTGTGACAGAAAACAAATACGGATTTATAATGAGGCAATTCTACATTCAAATCCTATTTTATGACTTAATAAATGTGTTTTTTAGGTGAATTATTTAAACTCTGTGATCCTTAGTGCCTTCTTTTCTAAAATGCAGTGCTTTTGCAGTATTAAGAGAAACACTTTATGTAAAACTCTCAGCACAGTGCCTGACATACAGCAGACCTTCAAAAGTAACAAGTATTTCCTTTAAATCCAGTACAAAAAGAATCCTAATTAATCATCTAGACTATGTGGAATACTTCATTTTCAGACAATGGTAAAAAAATGAGGTTATGTCCCATACATAAAAATATCTAGATAATGTATGCACATATGTGTATATATAGGTGTGCGTGCAAACACATACACATCTCCGTGCAACTAATGATCTGCATCTTCCCCTATTTCAGAATGGCTTCTAAGAAGATATGTCCTTTATTATTTTCTATCAATCCTAGTACAAAGGATCATACTTGCACAAGTAATGATCTGTATCTTCCCCTATTTCAGAATGGCTTCTAAGAAAATATGTCCTTTATTATTTTCTTAGCAATCCTAGTACAAAGGATCATACTTGCACAAGTATGCCAAGTATCCCACTGAACGTATTATGTGAAGGTTGGCAACAATTAAATCTTTAGTTTCTAAAGCCAGTTCTAATTAAAAGGTCATATTTAAAATTTTTCCCATATTAAATAAAATAAAATTATTCTGAAGAAAGAGTATATGAATTTATTAGTATTAGACTATCACTGTCAATTCAAATTTCCAGATGTCATTATTTGGGTTTACATGTCCATATATTTTTAATCATTCTACTATCTTAAAAACTGGCATTCAAAGTAAGTCCAAGGTAGTATAACAAATAAGAGTTGTTGAATCACTATGTTGGTACATCTGAAACTATTGCAACACTGTGTGTCAATTACACTATTAAAAAAAGAAAATACAGTAAATCCAAAGTATCAAGATTGCCCAAGGGGATAATTGTAACATCATTAGCCAAAAGCTGTGTGTTGTACCTTCTTAGCAAAGCATTTTCACACTTATCACTTATTTTATTCATTTTAGGACTGAGTTTAAAATATGAATAAATTATTCAAACTGATAATACTTGAACAATAACATACATTCCTTTAACGAAAAAACTCCCAATGTAAACTGCCTACATCTGAAAATGAACTAATCAGTTTTCAAAATAAAGTTTAAAAAGTAAAAGTTTACCTTAAATGCTGACAGTCTCCTCACAAAACACGTTTTCTTAAATAAACTGCATCAATATACTGAAATCAATTCATTATGTCCATTAAAACTCAAACTTGACTCAAGTTTTTAAAGTGAGATTTTTTTTATCCCTTTCTTCCCCTACCGATCATCCTAGTTCTTATGTTCCATAGATGAGAGAAATCATATGATAGTTGTCTTTCTCTGCTTGACTTATCAGAGGGGAGGGGGGTGGGGGAATGGGATAGACCGGTGATGGGTAGTAAGGAGGGCACGTATTGCATGGTGCATTGGGTGTTATACACAACTAATGAATCATCGAGCCTTACATCGGAAACCGGGGATGTACTGTATGGTGACTAACATAAATCATTAAAATAATAAATAAATAAATAAATAAATAAATAAATAAATAAAGTGAGATTTTTACAGCATAACAGGATCAAGTCAAAAGAAGTTGCTGAAGTAATTCTAACTTTCAGAAGTTTTTATGATGATGATGTTACATGGATGACAAATACTATAAGGTTATTTTGAATGTAGCAATAAATTATTCACATAAAAAGTATATATGTATAAAATATAGTCATTTCAAAATACTAACAAATTAAAATACAATTAATGAGAACACTCTTTAAAGACGTACGCCAATTAGTTCTCGCAAAAGTTATGTTTCTTTCCAGTGTCTTATAATACTCTATTTACAATTTATAAATACTACGTATAGATAATATAAGGAAGTAGACGGTGTCACTATGCAGATAATTTAACATACACTTAGAAATGATTTATCTATCAATGCTTTAATTCTGAAATAGACTCTAAATTTAACAGATTTATCAAAGAAAGATTGGTAACAGTCTTATAGAAATAATTTACTTCAAAAGATAATTTACTTTCAGATTACTAGCAATCACATTTACATTATATAAACCCATAACTACAAAATGTAGATGGGTTTAAAAATATTTAATATTTTTTGAGATACCCATATACCACAAAATTTACCCTTTAAGGGATATGATTCAGTGGTTTCTAGTACAGAGTTGTACAACCATCACCAAAGTAAATTTTAAAACATTTTCACAGTTTGGGAGAAATTTTTATAGACTTTTGTGACAGGCTTCTTTCACTTAGCCTAAAGCTTTTGAGGTTCATCCAAATATCTGCATATACTGAAGTACTTCATTCCAGTTTATGGCCAAATAACATTCCATTGTATGAATATATCACATTTATCCATTCATCTGTTGATGGACATCTGGATTGTTTCCACCTTTCAGCTATTATGAATAATGTTAAATTTTTACAGGGACATACGTTTTCATTTCTCTTGAGTATATACCTAGGAACAGAACTGCTGCTCATATAGTAACTAAGATTAATTGAGTAACTGCCAGACTATTCTCCAAAGTAGATTCCCAATTTACATTCCCACCAGCAGTGTATGAGGATTCCAATTTTTCCACATCCTTGTCAACACTTGTTATTATCTGACTTTTTGAGTCTAGCCATTCTATAGCGCATCTCACTGTGGTTTTGATTTGCATTTCTCTTAACGATTAATGATGTTGCGCAACTCTTCATACAATTAATGGCCATGTCTATAATTTTTCTGAAGAAATTACCATTTAAAACTTTTGCCCACTTTTTAATTGGATTGTCATTTTATTGTTTAGTTTTAAGAGTTCTGTATATATTCTGGATATGAGCCCCTTTTCAGATAGGTATAGGATTTGCAAAATTTTATGGGTTGTCTTTTCAGTTTCTTGATAGGGTCCCTTGAAATACAACACTTTTTAATTTTGATGAAATATATTTCACTTTTTCTTTTATTTGTGTTGTTAGTATCCTATCTAGGAAACTACTGCCTAATTCAATATCATGAAGATATGCCCCTATGTTTAACAGTTTTAAAGTTCAGCGCTTATTTTAGATGTTTGATTTAATTTTTGTATACTGTATGAGGTACACATCCATCTTCATGCTTTTGCATGTGGGTATCCTGTTATCTCAGCACCATTTGTTAGAAAGACTATTCTTTTCCCATTGAATCATCAGGCATCCTTGTGAAAGTCAAGTAACCATAAATGTAAGGGTTTGTTTCAGGACTCTTAATTCTATTCCACTGATCTCTCTATACATCTATCATTATGCCAGTACCACACTGTCTTGATTACTGTGGTTCTACAGCAAGTTTTAAAATTAGAAAATGTTGAGTCCTCCAACTTTATTCTTCTTTTTAAAGACTGTTTGTATATTCTGGGTCCTTTGTATTTCCCTATGAATTTCAGGATATACTTGTCAATTTCTACAAATACTCAGCTGGGATTGTGCTAGGAATGTGTTGAATCTCGACAATTTAGATAGTGCTGCCATCTTAACAATATTAACTGCCATCTTAACAACCTTAACAATATTCTGTGATCATGAGATTTCTTTCCATTTAAGTCCTCCTTTCAATGGCGCTCTGCAATTTTCAGTGTACAAGTCTTATACACCTTTTGTTGAATTTCTTCCTACGTATTTTATTCTTTTTGATACTATTATAAAAGGAAATGTTTTCTTAATTTCATTTTCAGATTGGTCATTGTTAGAAATATGACTGTTTCTTCTATAATGAACTTGTATCCTACGACCTTGCTGAACTCATTAATTCTAATAATTTTTAAGTGGATTTTAGGATTTTCTTTTTACAAGATCATGTCACCTGAGAATAAAGAAAGTTTTCTTTTTCCAACCTGGATGCCTTTAATTCCTTTACTTGCTTATTTGCTTTAGCTGGAATTTCCAGCATAATGTTGAAAAGAAGTAGTGAGAGCAGGACATCCATGTCTTATTCTTGATCTTAGGGAAAAAGCATTCAGTCCTTCACCATTAAATATGTTAGCTGTTTGCTTTTTTTTTTTTTTTTTTAATAGATGCCCTTTATGAGATTGAGGAAATTTCTTTTTCTAGTTTACTATTTTTATCATAAAAGGTTTTGAATTTTGTCAAATTCTTTTTCTGGGTCTATCAAATAGATGACCATGTAGTTTTTGCCCCTTTTCTATTACTAATGTATTAGACTGACCACTTTATGTATGCTGAACCCATTTTGCATTCCTGGAATAAAACCCACTTAGTTGTGGTATATATTCTATACATTGCTGGGTTTGGCTTGCTAGTATCTTGAAGATCTTGTGTCTATATTCATAAGGAATACTGATCTATAGTTTTCTTATGTCTCTGGTTTAGGTTGGTGCTAGTTCTCCTTTAAATATTTAGTGGTATTCATCAGTGAGGCATCTGGGTCTGGGCTTTCCTTTGTGGAAATTTTTTTTGGTTATAAATTCAATCTCTTTACTTACTATAGCTCTATTCAGATTTTTAGTATTTTTCTTAAGTCAGTTTGGTAGTTGTGTCTTTCTAGGTATTTGTCTAGTTCAGATAGGTTATCTATTTGTTGGCATATAATTGTTCACGGTATTCCCTAATAATCCCTTTTGTACCTATAAGATCTGTTAGTAATGTCTCTGCTTTCATTCTTGATTTTAGTAAAGTGAGTCTTTTCTTCTTTCCAGTCTGTCTAAAGGGTTGGCAATTTTGTGATCTTCTCAGAGTTAACTTTTGGTGTGTTGATTTTTCTCTATTTTTCTAGTCTCTATCTCATTTATTCCCACTCTAACCTTTACAAAATTCCTTTTGCTTGCTTTGGGTTTAGTTTACTTTTTTCCCCCTAGTTTCTTAAGGTTGGGTTATTGATTCAAAATCTTTCTTTTTTGTTAACATAGGCTTTCAAAGCTACAAATGTCCATCTTAGCACTGCTTTAGCTATATCCCATTAATTTTGGTAGGCTGCTCTTTTGTTTTCATTCATCCCAAAGTATGTTCTAATTTTCCTTGTGATTTCTTTCAGTGGTTATTTAGGAATGTATTGCTTAATTTCCATATATTTGTTAATTTCCCCAATTCTATTCTGTTAATTGATTTCTAATTTTATTCCATTTTGGTTAGAGAATATACTTTGTATTATTTCTGTCTTTTAAGATTTACTGATATTTGTTTTATGGCCTAGCATATAATCTATTGTGAACAGCAATCCATGTGCACTTGAGAAGATTATAGATTCTGCTGTTGGATGGAGTGTTCTACAGGTGCCTGTTAGAACTGGTAGGTTTACAGTGTTGTTCCAGTCTTCTATTTACTTATCTTTTGCCTAGTTGTTCTACTCATCATTGAAAGTCTGAAGTCTATTTCTCTCTTCAATTCTGTCAATTTTCAATTCAGGTATTTTAGGGCTCAGTTGTGAGGTACAGAGTGACCCTTTTAGCATTACAAAATGTCCTTGTCTCCAGTAATGTTTTGTCTTAAAAAGTCTATTTGGGGTGCCTGGGTGGCTCAGTCGGTTAAGCATCTGCCTTCAGCTCAGGTCATGATCCTAGGGTCTGGGATTGAGCCCTCCATCGAGCTCCCTGCTAAGCAGGGAGCCTGCTTCTCCCTCTCCCTTGGCTCCTCCCCCCTGCTCATGCTCTCTGTCAAATAAATAAATAGATAAAATCTTTAAAAAAAAGTCTATTTGTCTGATACAAGTACAACCATTTACGTTGCTACAGCTTATACTGTATATCTTCTTCCGTCTTTTAAATTTCAACCTATTTGTGTTTTCGATTTAAAGAGTGTCCCTTGTAGATCCAGCACACAGATGATGATTTTTATCCATTATGTCAACCGCTGTCTTTTCATTGTCATGTTTAATTCATTTAGATTTAATGGAATTTCTGATAAGGTATAGTTTACAACTGCCATTTTGCTCTTTGTCCTCTATGTAATTATGTCTTTTTTGTTCTCCAATTCGTCTATACTGCTTTTGTGTGTGTGTGTGTGTGTGTTAAAAATTCCTAGTGCTCCATTTTAATTCTCTTACTGTTTCTTTTACTACATTTCTTTCTTTTTTATTTTCTTAGTAGATGCCCCGGGGATTACAATTAACTTCTTAATTTATAACAATCAAATCCAGATTAATTGCAATTTCAATTATATATAAAAACTTTGCTCCTCTATAGTTCAGTTTTTTGTCCCCTCCTTTGTAATATTATTTTAATTATTTACATCTTTATATAAGCCAATCATATAATTATATATATAATACATATTATATATATATTTATTGCAAATGTGTTTTGAATCAGATAGATGAAAAGAATTAAAAAATATATTTATACTATCTTTTGAGTATACCTATGTAGTTACTTTTACTGGTGCTCTTTACTTCATATGGATTCATTTACTGTCTTGTGAATAGTCTTACTGAATGCAAGCAAAGAGCGTTGAAAAAGCGTTCACTAACCATTCCTAAAAGCCGTTCCTTTTTTTTTCTCCTGCACTTGCCACTTTTTTTTTATTATGCTATGTTAGTCACCATACAGTACATCATTAGTTTTTGATGTAGTGTTCCATGATTCATTCATGTTCCATGTTACATTCATGTTCCATGTTACATTCATGTAACACCCAGTGCTCCATGCAATACGTGCCCTCCTCAATACCCTTCACCCGGCTAGCCCATCCTCCTCCCCTCTCCCCTCTAAAACCCTCAGTTTGTTTCCTGGAGTCCACAGTCTCTCATGCTTCATTTCCCCCTGTTTATTCCCCCTTCATTTTTCCCTTCCTTTTCCTAACGATCTCCCTCCTATTCCTTATGTTCCACAAATGAGTGAAACCATATGATAATTGTCTTTCTCTGCTTGACTTATTTCACTTAGCATTATCTCCTCCAGTCCCACCCATGTTGATGCAAATGTTGGGTAATCATCCTTTCTGATGGCTGAGTAATACTCCATTGAATACAATGGACCACATCTTTATCCATTCGTCTTCTGAAGGGCATCTCGGCTCCTTCCACGGTTTGGCTACTGTGGACAATGCCACTATGAACATTGGGGTGCATATGGCCCTTCTTTTCACTACGTCTGTATCTTTGGGGTAAATACACAGTAGTGCAATTGCTGGGTCATACGGTAGCTCTATTTTTAACTTTTTAAGGAACCTTCACACTGTTTTCCAAAGTGGCTATACCAACTTGCATTCCCACCAACAGTGTAAGAGGGTTCCCCTTTCTCCACATCCTCTCCAACCTAAAAGCCATTCCTAACCATTTCTGAATTGCTTTATTAGTATCAACTGAATCAGTATTTACCTACAACCAAGTGTTTTCAATTTTTGAATTTAAACTCAACTTCCTTTCTTAACCCAAAGTGACTTAGACTAGGGATCAGAAGATAAGATTCTAGGGTCAACTCTGCCACTAAGTGTATAACCTTGGATTAAGTTAGTTAATGGTGAACTTTAGTTTTTCCATGTGTAAATATGTGAACTGGACTACTTTTCTATACTTTCTTTCAAATTCCATAATCTCATATTATTTTTCTAAAAAAAATTATCAGGTTTTCCCCATTATTTCCACTTCCACAGTTGGTATTCTCTAAATCCTCATTACTTTTATTCCTGGTGGAGTGGAGAGATAAGTCAATTAGTGGGTTTTTGGTTTTTTTTTTTTTAGTATTTCCCCACTCCATTCTACTTTAATTGTGTAGTTAAACAGAATAATTTTCCCCAAGGAAAATCCATGGATTTACTTGTAACTTTATTGACTACCTATTGCTTATTATGTCAAATCCAAAACTTAGAGCATTAAAACTCTTTATCAACTATCCTATCTGTAATGTCTAAGCTTACGTCTTTCATTTCAAACATACAGAAAAGTAGAGAGTATTATATCTATCAGTTTCTGGGAATCAACCAGATTTACCACCATGTTGCCAAAGTGCCTCAAATGCTCTTCAGAAAAAGACATGTAAGTTTACAGATTTTTTTTTTTTTCTGAACTTGGGATATACCTTTCTTATCCTTGGTTTTTTGGGTTTTTTTTAAAAGATTTTATTCATTTGTTTGACAGAGAGAGACAGCAAGCAAGAAAGACACAGAGAGAGAGAGAGAGAAATTGAGAGAACGAGTAGGGGGAGCGGCAGAGGGAGAAGCAGACTCCCTGCAGAGCAGGGAGCCTGACATGGGACTCGATCCAGAACCCTGGGATCATGACCTAGGCCAAAGGCAGATGCTTAGCTGACTGAGCCACCCAGATGCTCCTTATCCTTGTTTTAATATTCTTAATATGCATGCCTGAATCCAGTGTTAGTATATACCATCATTTTGTGAGTTTTTTAGTTTATATCGGTGGCATCATGTTTTACATATCCCTTTCTAATTTGCTATTTTACTCAATATTGTACTTTTGAGATTTATCCATAGTATAAATTCATGCAAAGTAATTCTGGTATATAGTATCCCATTATATGAATCCTCCAAATTCTATTCATTTCTCTACTAATGGACATTTATATTATGCTCAGCTCTTTCATTATTACAAAACACAATGAATAGTCTTGCACATGTGCTCTTATACACGTGTAATATTTTCTGTAGGATAAATATCTAGAGGTATATATGTTAGATTTTAGATATGCACTTTTCCAGCTTTATTAAATATTGCCAGATCATTCCTCCAAAAAGGATGCGCCAGCAGTATATAAGGGATTACACTGATCTACAGCCTTTCCATACTGTCAGATTTCTTAATATTTTACATCCTCATTGAGGTTTTAATTTGCATTTCCTTCCTTCAAAACATAGCTCCAATATCCTTTCTTCCCCTAAAACCTTTCATTAGAGCCATGAATTACCCCCAAGAAGAGAGGGTACTTTGTCTGTATATAGGCAGTATGTGATCAACTTCACAGTTAACATGAAATTCTTTTCTTTATACAACAAGTACTCATTAATATGCCAGTTAAGTTAGCCAGCTGTTTAAAATGCCAGTTTCAATATTATATAGGTATGAAAACTATTAAGTGGCCAATAATATGTATATAGACACATATGAGACATTGGGATTGATGCTAACTAGTTAAATAATAGGTATTTTATTCACATATTTCCTAAAAAGAAGGCATAATGGATAATTTAGAGCCATGCTGAAATAGAAAAAGAAAATACTTTCAAGTGTAATTAAGTATTTCCAAGACAATAGTGATGAGGAAAAGCCTTTTACATCACTTACAGCCCTTACCCATATACTGGGTTATAATACTGTATATATATATATGGGAGGGCAGGAGGTAATACATTAACTGTAAATCATTAGGGGCAGAAATAATATCGTGTACTTAGTATTTCTTATACGACTTAATCCAGTTGTGGTTCCCGTAGTAAATGCTTGTGAAATTGAATTGTATTTCAGTTCCTAAAAATGCAGGATTTGTGAACTAACCATCAGTTCTAATCAATTTTAAATCTAAAGATTTATAATCTGTCATACAATTATGATTCCTACCTACCCATGTGAAGCAAGAGAAAGATATTTAAGGGACAATTTAAAATATGGAAAAAAATATCAATGGTAGCAATAAAATATTTTTTTCTGATTAGATTTTCAGGGAGGCAGAAAATGAGGACAATATGAACTATTACTACTTTAAAATAATTATTAAACAAAACAACCGTGTGAGTTGGTTAATTTTGAACTCATTAAAACAAACTATTTTCAGAATTGTATCAGAAAGATGACTCTCCCCATGTTCCTCACCATAAAACCAAAACCAAAACCAAAAAACCCCAAACTTAGGAAGTGTTCAAGAATGTCCTTGAAGAATTATTTGTGATAGCAAAAACTGGAAACAATCCAAGTTTCCATTAATACTACATTGAAGCAATTAATGTATATTTATATAATGGAATATTATGTAGCAAATATCTATGGTATAGGTGGTAACATGGATGAATCTCATACATCAATTGTTGAGCAAAAGAAACCAGAGACACAATTATACATATTGTGTAATTCTATTTATATACAATTCAAAAATAGGTAAAACTAACCTTTGGTTTGAGGAGGAAAATGGAGATACTGGGAGAGAGAATGTACTTCTTGGGAAGGGGTACAAGGGAGCAGTTTTGGGGGTGCTGGTAAAGCTCTGTTTCTTGACCTGAGGGTGGTTATAGTGACTATATTTTTATTTTTTTAATCAGGCACAGAAATGATTTATACGCTCTTCCAATATACGTTGGCCTTAAATAAAAGCATTCTTAAAACTTGTTCAGATAAAGCAAAATTTGTTCTTTCCACCTCTTTCAACTAATCCCTTTCTCCTGAAAAGAACGACTGTTAACGGATGGGTATGTATCTGTTCAGAGCTTTTTTTCCTTTGATATAGATATATGTACATTTTAAATTGCACATTTTTCCCCTTTTTCAATTGTTAAGAGTTTTTTTATTCAAAAAATAATAAATTCAGAACATAAAAAATATTCAAACAATACAAAGGGTATATGGTAAAATGTAAACTCTTCTTTCTGGGGTCAGTCCCTGTTTATGACATTTTGTATATTTTCTGTCACATGTTTATATGTATGTGTATATTTCTCCCATTTTCAAATATTATTTTTTGAAAAACCACACAAATGTACCATTTCAGGAACATGAATCTTGAGCATTCTATCTGGTGATGAGATTATATCACAGTACTCTGAATATATAATCACTATAGTTTATTAATGAAAGGGAAATGTTATGAGTTGAAAATGCAGACTACAACTTTTATTTGTACATATTTATAATTTTGGACAAAAAAAAATCTTCCTTTAAAAAAACTTGCTTTATATTAAGCTAATATAAGATCACAAGAAAAATTGTCTTTGTAAGAAGCCTTTTCATTTAGTATCTCTTATTATAGCAGTTTACAGTCAGATTCATTTTAAAGAATTTTCAGAATTCTGTAAATGATTTTCATTTGAATGTCCCCATTTACCCAGTGCTGCTTCTAAGCTATTCTTTATTTCTCCTCACTTCAGCCCAAATTACATATCTTAAAAGCCAACATTTTCTAAGCATCTGCCTTCAGCTCAGGTCATGATCTCAGGGTCCCGGGAGCCCCACATTAGGCTCCCTGTTCAGCAGGGAGTCTGCCCCACCCCATTCCACAGGCAGGCACATTCATACTCGCTCAAAAAAAAAAAAAGTCAACATTTTCTACAGGGATTCTAAGGCACAGGGGTTGACTAGCTACAGTCACTTAACTAGAGGGTTAGGAATTATTCTAACTATAGAATATCTAGTAGTTAATCTAACAGAATATCAATTATTTTTAGAACAGAATCCACCAAAATTCCACGACCATTATATTTCATTTAAGATTATTGTTCCCTTTAGAATTTGAGGACCTATCTTTCACAACAGAATTAAATATATACCGTTTGCTTCATTAAAATACAAAATATTTAATATTTTAATTTAGAATTTTGTCACATTAGCTTTAATTATATGGAAACATGTTGCTATTTACTTTTCAGATGAAATGATTTGCCAATTTTTTCTTTTTTTTTTTTTTTAAAGATTTCATTTATTTGAGAGAGAGAATGAGAGAGTGAGTGAGAGAGCACGAGCAGGAGCAGAGGAAAAAGCAGACTCCCTTGCTGAATAGGGACTCCGAAGCAAGGCCTCCATCCCAAGACTCTGTGATTATGACCGGAGCTGAAGGCAGACGCTTAACCGACTGAGCCACCCAGGCACCCCACCAATTTTTATTTTCTTGAAAACAGGAAGAGATATATACTTTAAAAATGAACAAATGAAATGATATTGGCACCAGTCAGTAAGAATACTATTTTATTGTTTTGTGCCAAAATATAAAAATAAGTTCTAGTTTTTGTTTACATACTCTGGAACTCTTTTGGTTTTTTTAACTGATATTTTATGTTTTTTTTTTCTTTAAGTAGACTACCTTAAAATTTACATCCAATTTATAAGTCTGATTTTATTATGTCTTACAACAAGAACCAGCACAATATTTTGCACATAGATACTACCTGAATAAGTGAGTTGATTTTTTTTAGTGCAGCATAGCTTAATATCATAGTTTTTAAAAATATGTGCTTATAAAAAATGTGATAATATAAGCAGATTTTCAGATCTGTACCTAGTGTGTAAGGCTTTTTATACCTCTAGGAAAAAGTTAATTGTTAATACTGAAATTTTAAAAAGTATTTGACTTTTTATTGTAACATCATAGAAAGTAGCAGGGTATAAACATTCAGGAGAAACAAACTCTAATGGGAAAGAAGAGATTGGTTTAATGTTTAAATTCTAACCTTTCCTAAAACCTCTAAGAATGAGGATTTGGCTATTTTGTTTCCCAGACAAAGCTACAGAGCAATTAGAAGACTAATTTGGGCCATGGAATTTTTTAGATTAAAGGTCTGGATTAGAATTCCGAGGCCCCAAACTACTGTTACAAAGGCGTGAGCTATTATTTTAGAGTCTCAGTAATCTCACCCCTAAGATATACTAAATGTTTATAGTTTGGTCAGTAAAGGACTTGACTTAGTATCTGACACAATGCAAGGGCTCAAATGGTAGCTGCTATTATTTTTATTATTTCTACTTATATATCCCCCAACACTTCAAATTCAATTGAAGATCTTTCACACTCTCTCAAATCCCAAACCTGCTACTTCTATTTTCCTTATTCTAGAAGATTTTATTATTTTTCCAAATATTTGCAGCTTCTCCCTAGGGCAAGATTATCCTTCCCCACCTTACTGATGGCATGTTTGGCCATGCGACTTGCACTGAATAAGGAAACATGGGTGGAGGTCAGCTAAATGTAGTTCATTATCATCTCTGCCACGATACCAGCAACATTCTACGTAGAGGTTGGGTCTCAAGTGAAAATTATGTGGAGTATAGCTACAGATAACCTGTTAAGGACAGGTAGTATGAACAATAAGCCTTCTGGTAAACTACTGAGGTTTACAGACTATTTGTAACCATGAGATAATTGTCTATCCTGACCGATAACATTTATGTTAGTGAACATCCACCTAAATATTCAAAGAAAGAGTCTGGGAAAATTCTTAAACTCTCTCGGTTTTGTTCTACGGCGAGTTGTTCATCAATTCCAGTCAATTCTAACTTCCTATTATTTCTCAAATCATGTATAATAGGACCTTAATCCAAATTTTCTATTTTATCTACTACTACAGTATTTTCTTTCTCCAGGTTTGCTCCCCTTAAACATTTTAATCTGCATTAATAAGATTAATGTATTTACTTTTAAATACTTTAAATGACATCACAATTGTAAGTGCTTAAACAGTTCTTAACAAACTTATACATGTAATAAAACTCAAATTTTCTTAAACACCTTAACACTGCTTAAATAACAAATATATACAGACTATCTCAGTCATATCAACACTCATTTCCAAACTTAACCCAAAAGTATTAACAGCACAAATTTTGTTTACTTCACCATTTCTCTACTTAAATCAGAGGAAACTCCAGGCCCAAAAGGCTTCACTGAATAAGTTCTACCATATATTGAAGGAAGGTATCTGAGTTTTTGTTGTTTTCTTTTAAGATTCCACATACAAGTGAGATTATACAGTATTTGTCTTTCTGTTTGACTTCACTTAGCATAATGCCTTCAAGGTCCATCCATATTGTGACAAATGGCAGGATTTCCTTCTTTTTTATGACTCCGTAATATTCTGCTGTATGTACAATGTGTGTGTGTGTGTGTGTGTGTGTGTGTGTGTGTGTCACACACACACACATACCACAACTTCTTCACTCATTCATCCACTGATGGACACTTAGATTGTTTCCATGTCTTGGCTACTGTAAATGATGCTGCAATGAACATGAGGGTGCAGTAACTTTTTGAGTTAGTTACTTCATTTCCTTCAGATGAATACCTAGAAGTAGAACTGCTGATCATACGGTAGTTCTATTTTTTAATTTTTTGAGGAACCTCCAGACTATTTTCCATAGTGGCTGGACCAATTTACATTCCCACCAACAGTGCATAAGAGTTCCCTTTACTCTGTATCCTCACCAACACTTGTTATTTCTTGTCTGCCACAGTTATTAAAACTAGCCAACCCTGAACTGTTACTCTACCCTGCTTTTCCTTTCCTGCAGAAACACCAATAATGGCTTTTAGGCTAGGCTTTTCTCTTGCTCTGCCTCCTGACCAAAACCTGAAGCTTTCCCCGTCATCTGGTATACATTTTGTGTCCCCTTCTTTAAGGAAATGTAGGTAAAAAAATTCCTTCAATGGTATTAACCTCTCCATGTTATTACCCAGTCACCTTCGTAAATTAAAAGCCTGTAAGTACAAGTGAGACAATTACAAAATAAAGTAACAAAAAGATTAATGAAATGGAGAAGAATCTGGGGGGGTGGGGTGGGAAGTCTGACAGACTGAGTGTTGACAGATCTTACCCCAAAGTTTAAATGTATTCAGTCCTTTTGGATGATAAATACATAGAAATTAGAGAAGGTAAACTTAAATTAGGAAACTGCTGAACCACATAAGAAACCAAAATACCTGAACTTTTCTTTTGATGGTGGCAACAGTGAATAGAGCTAGGAACATTCCATGGTGCTTAAAGCTCAAATTCCCTAACACAGATGTGGAGGTTCTTGCAGGGCAGCACAAGCACTTACCCATGCTTTACCTTCTCTATCAGGAAAGGACAGAATCTCAAATTAAGCAAGTGCTTGAGAATGTGAAATGGTATAGCCATTTTGGAAAATAGGCTGGCCATTTCTAACAAAGTTAAACATAGCCTTATCATACAATCCAACAATCATGCTCTTAGGTATTTACCCAATTGAGCTGAAAACTTATGTCCATCCAAAAACTTGTATGTGAATATTTAAAGCAGCTTTATTTATAATTGCTAAAAACTGGAAAGAATCAAGCTGTCCTTCAATAGGTGAATGGGTCAACAAAATTGGTATATTCATCAATGAAGTATTATCCAATAATAAAAAGGAGATATTAAGCTACAAAAAGAAATTGTTTAGACCATATTGCTAAGTGAAAAGAAGTTGGTGTGAAAAGGCTACATACTGTATAAATCCAACTAAATGACATTCTGGAAAAGATAAACATATAGGAACAGTAAAAGTATTAGTGGTTGCCAAGAAGGGGGCAATTGGGGAAAGCGGGATGGAGAAAGGAATGGGTAGAGTACAGGGGGATTTTTAGGGCAGTGAAACTATTCATTATGAGAATGTATTGGTGATGAAAGCCAAAGAATTGTATAATACCAAGAGTGAACCTTAATGTAAACTGTGGAACTTTATCAATATTGGCTCGTTAATTATAACAAATGTACCACACCAATATAAAATGTTAATAGGGAAAACTGTGTGGAAGATGTAGTATGAAAGAAATTCTTTGCTCAATTTTTCTGTAAACCTAAAACTGCTATAAAAATAAATTCTATTAATTAAAAAGGGGGGGGAAGAATGACAATTCTACAAACACAAAAAACTGTTCGGATGTTGCCACTCAGAATGAATGATAAATGTCTATTACAACTTCCCTAAGGCCAACACCAGTAGCAATGATGTCAGGTGGGATTCTTCTTATGTAATTCATGAGCCAAAAGACCCACGTATATAGTATGACATACTACCAAATACAGAACCAGAAAATATTGATGAAGTGATAATCTAAAGGGCCAACTATAAGAAAATTAATTTGATCCCAAGAGATGGAACAGAAATCATCCCATAATATATTCCCAAGAAATAGTATAATATTCCCCCAAAAGTCAAGACACGGGGCACTCTGTTATCGCCAATTTTTAACATCATGCATGTATATGACACTTCCCTCTGTCAAGAACTATCTTTTAGTTTGTTTCTCTACTACAGGCACAAACCAGGTGGTATCACATATCCACAGGCAAGCTCTAACTTGACCATGCTTGGCACATCAGTAAGTTACTGAGTTAAGACAAAGAACTGTCTGTTGTCAAGTTTATTAACCTCCCACCTCTGTTACCTATTTTTGTTCAGTTTCTTACACCCAACCAGAGCTATCAGTCTACTCTCTTTAGTATGTATCCTTCATAACTATTTCTTAGTTTTTTGATCCACTGCTCACTATCTCTGTTGATTTAAGACCTGACTCCTGACTGGCATATCTATAGAGTTTCCTCAGTCTTTTAAACATTTATTGAGTGCTGCAATTCAGATTCAGCAAACATTTACTGAGTTCCTTCACGTTCATTTCACCCTCATAGCTGCAGCCATTCTAAGAAGCTATCATTACCTCTATTTTATAGAGAAGCAAACAACCCAGAGAAGTTAGGTCACCCAAATCAAATCTAAATCTATCAGTCAAGTCCAGTGCTCCTTCTACTCACCTTTATCTCTCTATCAAATTACAACACACTCTGCTAGTTAGAATCTAAGGCTTCACTCCACCTCCTGACCTGTTTTTCAAACCCTACCCAAAAACATATCCCCTAGATCCACTGACAGCCCCCCCGCCGACCCGATCCTTCAAATCCCGCTCTAGTGGATTCTTCTATTCGCAGCTCTTTTCTCTATATCCATCTACCCCACTACTGTAACATGCTAGCTCTGGTGCCCTCAAGATTTTGAGAAAAATTCTACGAAAAGAATCTTCTTTTCAGGGAAAGGAGAGAAATAAGTCAGGAGCATCGTGGTCTTGTTTCAGCCTGTTGTCGTCCCCTTTATAAACTATCAGCTATAGCAACTATATCAATGAACTGTAAGTAATTGCTTAATAGAGTCTTATAAAAAAATTGAAACCAGTGACTGCTCTGAGGAAATACTGATAACTGAAGATACTCCCAGAGCCTCAAAGTAAATGGGTACTGCCACATCCATTATTTTTGCAGGAAAAACAAACATCTTAACAAACTTAACTCTGACCATAAAAAGCAAGTTTAGTGAAATGAACTTGCTGCTAAAAGCTATTTGAGCACACGTGAAAATTAAAAACAAGATATACTTTTCATGCCACGCTTATACAAACCAGCAAAATTCAGGACCCAAGCCAACTGCTCTTGATTTTTCAACAGCAAAGTTAACAAAGTAGCCTCTTAATCTTGTAAGCAAATTATAATTATCCACTATAGATACTAAATTTATAAATTAACAGAATATTTTTTTTCTTAATTTCCCAAGAAGGTAGAAGGAGTAATGGTTAGGATCAAAACCTTTGTGTGATCTTGAGACTGTCTAAAACTCATTTTGTTTCATTTGCAAAATAGGGACAGGTATATCTACCTCATAGGATCATTGAAAGGATAAGATCAGGAAGTCCTTAGCACAATGTTTTTTACACAGTGAGCACTCAAAATGTTCCTTCTTCTCATTATTATTTATTATGTCCTTAAGTCTTTGTTTCCTCACCTGTAATATTAAAATCTCTATAGGGCAGTTGTGAGAATTAAACACAATCCTCTGTGTATCACAGATATTTATGAAAGCCCATTGTTCCCATCCCATCAGCATTTCAAGGGAAATCAGGAGTCAAAAAGCTACAAAACTACATTTATAAAGCCCTGGGTTGGAAAAAAAAATTAATCAGTTCTCAGGAATTACAAATTTGCTTTTAAGAGGGGGAGTCTGGTGAGGAGAGAAAAGTAGGAAGAAAAAGAAGACAGTTTTATTACTGTATGACGTAGACAGTCACTTAATCACATAATTCAAACATGATTTTATAATGATTTATAATAATCATTAAAATGTGAGGTTAAACTTAGTTAAAAACCAATCAGGGACTAATACATTGTCTAAAGTAAAACAAAAACAACTTTAGTGGCAACTAAAGATATACACAAGAAATTTAAACATTAATTAGTGAGACATTTTAGAGGCAACTTTAAAAACAGTCTCATTATTTCATTGTTTTATGAAACCAAAACAAGATTTTGAACTGGAGTTTAAAAGATGAATTAACAGGAACCCACTATTGTGAAGTTCCACTCTGTTTTAAATTTTGCATTCTTCTGAAAGAAATACATGTGTACGAGACATAGGGAAATAAAAATTTCAGTTTCCTTACCTGTTGTGTTCCATCTGCACTTACAATAGGGGCAGATAGAAGAGAAATATCACTACTTAAAATCTGAGCTGTATCCAGTAGTGGTGGATGTTCTGCCATTATCAATAAGACATTAATATACCGGATAACCTTCCAATTCTGAAAAACAAAAATATATAGCCATCTGTGTGTACATGCTTAAAAGTATATTAAAATATAACACATTCAAGATTTGTCTCATTCTTTAACCTAAAACGATATTCTTGTGAAAGGAAATTTTATAATACTCTGTTGACTACTTTTTTTCTGTCAACAGACCGTTTAAGGAAATACATTTCTTACAACTTAGCCAAATGTACGTCACTGTAGACAGGAAACTAAGATATATTAAAGCCATGCATGGGCGCATGCGTGTCTCAGCTGGTTAAGTGACTTGGTTTCAGCTCAGGTCAGGATCTCAGGGTCACGAGGTCCTGCCCTGTGTTGGGCTCTGCGCTTAGAAAGGAGTTTGCTTGAGATTCTTTCCCCCTCCTTTTCCTCCCCCCTCTGCTTCTCTCCCCCTGCTCCTCCCCCCTGCTCACACTGTCTCTGAAGTAAAGAAATAAAATCTTAAAAAAAAAAAACCAATATATGAGCAGCTTCCATTTAAATTCCATGTCTGTCTCTTCATCCCTTCCAACTCTATGAAATATTTATTTAACCACCACTACTCCAGCTAAATACTAGATAATATTTAATATGGCAGTAAAATGCAATGACTGAGCAATTCTACCAGTAATTTTTCTCTGTGAGCAGAGAAGGTGATTATGAAGACCCAATCCCCTCCTCATTACTTTTATCAGTCTCTAGAAACTACAAAAGAATTATGAGTTGTCATTGATTCCTCAGAGCTATTTGATAGAAAAATTTGCTCAGGACTAGAATAAAAACCTTAAAGTTTCAAGTTTTAATCTCAGACACTGGTCTTCTGTTGCTCTGGTTTTACTGTTTTTTTCTAAGTGACACCTATTTTAAAATAAACCAAATCATTACTACAGTGATTAAAAGCACATATATTTAGACATCCTTAACTGTAGACACAGTGTCACTTATATAAAAAGTAAAAGACTTGATGTAAGCAAATTATGGTATATCTACCATATATAACATCAACCAATAAAATGTCAGCTAAGTACAAGAAAAGCTGAACATAACTGAGCTCAATCATAAATTTTACCAAATTAATACTAAAAGCAAAATTACTAATAGTTTTGGATGCTTGTAGGATTCTGAAATTCAGTAGCATCAAGATGTTTAACTTTTGTTAAGATATTAAATTCATGTTATTTATTTTAAAATCTTAAATCTTTGCAGAAACTCTCATACAGGTTAATTTAACCTAAAAACAGATTTTTATTTAGATATATAAAAATTGCTATAAGGTCTTTTAAAAATATTCAATAAAGTTATCTACCTCAAGATTTTATACTGAAGACCACAGTATGCAATATTTTATATTTAACTACTTTATAACAATGCATGTCATTAAACACATTATATAGATTATAATTATATGCACATATAATATATACATTTATGCTGTTTTTAACATATACATACATTATACATATAAACACATTTATATACACATACAAAAAGGGATAAGTCTAACTTCTGGCTTAATCTGTATTGCCATATTTCTTAAAGCCTGATAAAAATCAGTGAGGTAAAAAAAAAAAAAAGTAAAAAAAAAAAACCATCAGTGAGTAAATCATGTCAAATAATTTCACTCTGTGAATATGTAAAAAGTTGTAAGAGAGGAAAGATTCAATGCATTATTTCCCCTCTTGCATGTCAAAGAAACATTTAGGGAAGCTAATAGGAGTAACCAGAAAGTTTACAGATAATTCACTTGTAAAATTAGTAAATAAATAAAAAAAAAACCACTGAGTATTTTTTGTCATTATATTGTTTGTAATATTTTACATAATGTCTTTAGCTAAAACTGCAAACCACCATTACTACTTGAATTTTAGAAAGTAATACGGAAGATATAACCATAATTTAGTTTCAACAGGTGAAATGGAAGCTTACAAATACAAACACAAATTCCTTCTGAACCTCTAGTTAACGCCAAGAACAGTATTATTATAGATTGGATCTGAAGCCACATGATACGTTTTAACATTATCATTCCACTTAAGGCATTATCTCTAATTTTATTCTTTTCAAAGCTCTAACACATCAGAAGTTTCATTTATGAATTGCTTTCTTGCATGGATATACCCATCACACTATATGTAAAGGTTTTATTTAAGCTTGCAAATTAGAAACTACAGCCATCCAACTGAAATGATGCATTTAGAAACCTAAAAATTCCTTTACTCCTGTAGAGGGAACACTGTCAGCTTTTCCTTTCAATCAATTTCTTCTAATTCTGTTATTTCTACTTCTTACATTCTCATCTTGGTGACTACAAACACCCACTTGTTTTAAGTTACGCATCTATTTTGTTTTTAATAATGTAATATTTGAAATATATGCAAACGAGGGGAGGGATGATTTGATGCATTTGCAAATTTTCATGGAATAATATCCCCCTATGGCTCATTTCAAGCTATCTTGGTTTAAAAACTGACCTGAAAATTCCTGATTTTTAACAATCAACTTCTGTATACAAGTACAAGATGTACAAGTACAAGTACAAGTACAACTTCTGTATACAAGTACATCAATATTTAATTATTTGTGTAGCAATAATACAACAAAGTATTAACATTTGGGAAAGCTGGGTGAAGAAAAACTAAATATCTCTATACTACTCTTGCAACTTTTAAGTCTGAAATTTTAATTAGTGTCAAATTAGATAATATTAAAAAAATTAACACCAGGTAGAATGCAGATCTGAATGTAAAAGATAAAACAAATAGCTTCTAAAAGATAATACACAAGAATATCTCCATAACCATCAGACAGAGAAAGAGTTTTTAGACAGGGTACAAATTATATTTCTTAGATCATAAAGAAAAATGAATACTAAACTTCATTAAAGTTAAGAACTACCATTCATTAAGAAATATCTTTAAGAAAATGAAAAGGCAAGCCAGACTGAAAGAAGCTATTTTCAACATATATAACTGAAAAACAGCACATATTTTGCATTTATACAGGCCTCCTACAAATTGATTAAAAAAAAAAAAACAAAACTACCACAACAGAAAAATACCAAGAGACTTGAATAGGCTCTTCCCAAAAGTGGAAATTCAAGAGATCAATATACATATGAAAATATCCTCAAATTCATTAACTACTAGGAAAAAGCTAATTAAAAACCACAATGAAATGCCTTCATATATTCCCTAGGATTGTAAAAATGAGAAAGACAATATCAAGTATCACGGAGGCTATAGGCAACTGGCACACTCATATGGAATGGCAGTAGAAATTCATAAAATCATTTTGGAAACCACTTTTATATTATTTATCAAAGTTGAACACATAAATATTCTATGACCCAGTTATGATCCAGTTATTGGACTCCTACTCTACCAAATAGAAATGCATGCACATATGCACCCAAAAAAGTACATGAAGGTGTACACAGCAGCACTATTCTTTACTAGCGCTAAACCGTAAACAACTTAAAGGTCCCTGGACAGTAAATGGTAAACTTTATCTAATTCATCCAATGGACTACTATACAGCAATGAAAATTAAGGAACTAGTGAACAGGAAACAACACAGATAAATTTCACAAATACAATGTGAGTGAAAAACAGACAAAATACATATAGCACAACTTTATTTATAGAAAGTTCAAAACAATAAAAACCAATATATGGTGTTAAAAGTTAGGATAGGTGACTGTCTTTGGAGAAAAAGCATGGGAACTTGGAGGGGCATGAAGGCAGTTTCTGGGGTGCTGGTACAGTTCTATGTCTTGACTTGGAAGGCTGTTATGTGATAATTACCACTATTACCACATAATTATGTGAAAATACCATTATGAATTGAGCTGTATATTGATACGCACATACTTCTCTGTGTCTACTTCAAGAAAATTATTTTTAAAAGTTAACATGACCACATGGTCATCTCAATTGATACAGAAAAAGCATCTGACAAGATCTAACATCCTTTTATGATAAAAACACTCAACAAATTAGGAATAGGAGGAAACTACAACATAATAAAGGCCATAGGTGAAAAGCCCACAGCTAACATCATGCTCAGTGGTAAAAGACTATCAACTTTTCCTCTAAGACTGGGAACAAAGCAAGGATGCTGACTTTAACCACATCCATTCACAATATTGGACATAGTACTGAAAATCCTAGCCAGAGCCATTAGGCATGAAAAACAAATAAAAGGCATCCAAATTGGAAAGGAAGAAGAAAACCATCTCTGTTCACACATGACATGATCTCGTATGTAGAAAAACCTAAAGAGTCCATTAAAAAGCTGTTAGAACTAGTAAATTCAGAAGTGCACGACAAGAAATGAACACAGAAAAATCAGCTGCATTTCTATACATTAACAATGAACAATCTAAAAAAAGAAATTAAGAAAATAATCCCATTTAAAGTAGTATCAAAAAGAATAAAATACTAAGGAATAAATCTAACCCCAAAAGTGGAAGATTTGTATACTGAAAACTATAAAATATTGCTAATAGAAATTTAAAACGACACAAATAAATGGAAAGATCCTGTGTTCATAGATTAGAACATTTACTATTGTTAAGAAGTCGAGATTTCCCAATGCAATCCACAGGTTCAATACAATCCCTATCAAAATCCCAATGGCTTTTTTTTTGCAGAAATAGAAAAATTCACTCTAAAATTTCTACGGAATCTCAAATAGCTAAAACGATTTTGAAAAAGAACAAAGTTAGAAGACTCAAACTTCCTGGTTTCAAAACATATTACAAAGCAACAGGATTCAAAACTGTGGTATTGGCATAACAACAGACAAACACACCAATGGAAAAGAATAAAGAGCCCAGAAATAAACTTTCACATGTCTAGTCAAATGATCTTTGACAAGGTGCCAACACCATTTAATGAGGAAAGGACAGTCTGTTTAACAAATGGTGATAGGAAAACTGCATATCCACATGCAAAAGAATGAACTTGGATTCTTTTACCGTATACAAAAATTAACTCAAAACGGATTAAACAAGACCCAAAGCTATAAAGCTCCAAGAAAACAGAGGAAAAGATTGGACTTGGCAATAATTTCTTGGATATGACACCTAAAACAAAGACCACAAAAGCAAAAATAGACATATGGGACTACATCAAACTTGAAAACTTCAGTGCGTCACAGTACACATTCAATGGAGTAAAACCGCAACCTATGGAATGGGAAAAATATTTGCAAACTTAGTTGTGGCTGCTACAAAATACTATACGCTGTTGCCTTCACCAAAGGACATTTATTTCTCACAGTTCTTGAGAATTTAGGAGTACTTGAAAGTATACATATGAAAAAACATTAAGTAAAAATATTATAGTAGTAACCATATCAAGATGATAAATTACAGTGATTTTTTTTCTATTTCCCCAATAATTTTATAACGTGGATATGGTTATACCACTTTCACCAAAATTTCAATTAAAAAAAAAAACAGTCAGCTTGAAAAGCCCTAGGCAACTACAGTCATCTTTGGCTTACTGACCATCTAAAATGGCCTTTTAGGAAATTTCAATAAATTTTGTTTGAACTTAGACTTTATCCAAATTAATAATTCATCTTACAAACTGATATCTTAACATGTATTTTTCCAAATTAGACCTCTATTTAATTTTTTTAGATTTCTGGATTTTATTTTCTAAACTTGACTAAATTAGATTTTTAAAAAAGCACTTTAAGTCACCTGCAGTGGAATTTCCTGAGATGAAAGTCACGGGAATCACTCTGTGAAATCATCTAATCATTTCTTATCAGAAACTTAAAACAGATATTTCACAGATTTTATTTAACAATGAGATGATATTAGGTTATTTTGTATTTTTCCCAAGACTAATTCTCTCAACTGCACCAATCAATGTTAACTGTACTTCAGAAAAATGACTCTTAAAAATAGGTTATTAAATTTAACTTTGGTTCACCTAAATTTCTACATTTTAATGTGAACTTTCATTAGGACATAAAAGACAATTGTATTTTTTTTAATTATAAAAGAAATGTATATTCATACAGAATGTAAGAGGGAGAAAGAATACTAAGGAAAGACAGTGCTATCAATGATTTTAAATGACTGATATCAAATAGGGAAAAAAATTCTTGATTATTCAAAGACCTATGATTAGTTCACGCTTCTTATTTTCTCTCCAATGCCCACTTTCTCATTTCTTTGGTTATTAGAAGTCGAAAGGGAACACTAGTGTAATATTTGGCTCAAGAAAAGACTGCAACTAAGAGTATTATGTTAAAAAAAATAGAGGTAGTCCTCAACTTAGAAATAGGCTGCCTTCCAACATTACATTTAGAAGTCAGAAATACTTGGGAAATTATTTTCCCATAAAAACACGTAATATATAGTGGTTAGACTCTCAGATCATGCTACAAATGTTCAATTTAACCTCTAAACATATCTTTCTTAAATATTTTTATTTGTAGAAAATTTCAAACATACACCAAAGTAAACATAATAGTATGATGAACTCCCACGATGAACTGAACACCCAGCTTCAACCATTTCAACATATGGCCAACCTGGTTTCATCTACACCATCATCCATTTCTTCCTGTCCTATTTTGAAGTACATTATATAATTTCATCTGCAAATATTTCAGGATGTACCTCTGAAAGATAAGAACTCCCCTTTTTTAAACATAATTACAAAACCATTACTATACATAAAAATCAGTAATTCCTTAAATTAAATATGCAGTGTTCAAATTTCAAATCAAATCATTTTTACTGAAATTTGTTCAAATCAGGAATCCTATTAGGAGAAAACCTACTAATGGTTTTCATGTCTTTTACAAGCTCTTTTAATCTAAATTCTTTCCATTTGATTGTTATGACTTCTATAATACAATGTTTTAAAAATCAATAATTGGTATCTGTCCTTAAAGGTGACAATAACTAGATTATATAGGTATAAATGATGAACCTTTTAATCCTGATATTTCAAGAGTCATATCACTGTATGTCATCTAAAAGGTTGTAACTACATTCCATTGTTTAAAGGAGTCGGTATGTTAACATTTTCTTTCCCGGTACCTGAGCCCCATAACTCTTAATAGTTTCTGTATATCTCTAGTAAAGGGATAACTACTCTTTCTTTGTAAAAATCTACAATGTTATGCACAGTGAGTGAAAATATACTATAACACTTGGTTAAATAGAGAAATGAAAATACTGAGACAAATAGTTTTACTGAGTAAGCGTTTTGACCATACAGCTGTGTCCTCAATAAGGAAAATTTAGGAGATGTAATCAGTTCTGTCCATTACACAGACAGCAAATCTTACAAACCCAAGCCTGTCTCTCCATCTCTGTCATCATTACCTTAGTCTCAACCTTCAACTCTTTTTACTCAGAGGACTCCAAAGCCTCTATGACAGATTGTATTTTCCGAAGACAGCTGTAAGATCTCCTATCCCACAAGCTCTTCTAGAATCTGGATACTTATTCATCAAGAGAGGCAAACTATTTCCCCTTCCCTTGAATCTGTGTGGTTTTGTGACTTGCTTATAAGTAACAGAATGCTGTGAAAGTAACTCTATGTGACTTCCAAACCTGAATCAAAAAGAGTGATTCAGCTACCACCTGTTTGCTAAAACCCACCAGTTGGAGCCCTGAGCCACCATGTTAGAAGTCAAACTACCCTCAGGCAGCCACACTGCAAGAAAGCAGAGCCATATGGAGCAGCCACACACAGGTGCTTTACTGGGCAGTGCTAGTCTTCTATTCCAGGGATTAGCCATTTGAGTGAATAAGCTTTCGTGTGATCCCTGTCCCATGTCATCAATATACTAGCAACACCTGCAGCTTTTCAATCTTGAGGCCCCAAGCATCATAAAACATAAATAAGCTATCCTTGCTGTACCCTTTCTGTATTCCTGATCCACAGAATCCACGAATACATTAGCATGGTTGTTTTAAGTGACTGTGTTTGAAGAAAACTGGTTATGCAGCAACAGTAACTGAAACAGCCTCATAACAGGATGCAATGGACTGCATGTTTGTGTCCCCTCAAAATTTGAAAAAAAAAAAAAAAGCGTCAATCAATGAAGGTAATTTAGAGAATACTCAATTTTAAGATGACTAGAAAAATCTCAAATAGCCCATTTCTAAGATAAATATAGCATCAATATATTGAAACAGTGTCTTCTATATCTACCTATAATTATCATTAAGATATTAAAATTTTATTACCACCCACCATTACTTTGTCTAAGAGCATATCTGGGCATCTTTTCATTCTCTTGCACAAAAATTTAAAGGAGTAATGTGAGGATTTTATATTTTATTATGAAAATTTCCAAATCCATAGGAAAGCTGAAATAATTAAACCATGAACATCATGTACTTGCCATGTAGGTTCTAAAATTAACATTTTCCTTTATTACATGCATTCCTCTGTCCCATCTTTTCTTTAAAAATGCATTTTAAAGTTGTAGATACTAGTATATTTCACCCCCAAACACGTCAAGCATGTTTCAGTAGCTACTATTCAATATACTTAGCTATTTGAAGGTAAAATTTGCATATAACGAAATGCACAAATCCTAAGAATGCCATTGTGTGAGATATCTTGAAACAAATTCTACCACTACCAGTATTTAAAATTCCACTGCTAATCCCATTCCTCCAAAACTCTGGTTTTCAAACTTTCACATGTATCAGAATCATCGCCAGGGCTTATTAAATAGGCTGTTGGGCCTCACACCTAGTTTCTGATTCAATAGGTGTGGAGTAAGACTCCAAAATTCACATTTCTTTTTTTTTTTTTTTAAAGATTTTATTTGTTTGACAGAGACAGCCAGCGAGAGAGGGAACACAAGCACGGGGAGTGGGAGAGGAAGAAGCAGGCTCATAGCGGAGGAGCCTGATGTGGGGCTCGATCCCATAACGCCGGGATCACGCCCTAAGCCGAAGGCAGACGCTTAATGGCTGCGTCACCCAGGCACCCCCAAAATTCACATTTCTAGTAAGTTCCCAGGTTAACCTCATGCTGCTAGTCCCAAGACCATACTGATCTAAGACTAAACTAATGTTTACTTACATATTTTTTTCTTTTAAGTTTTGAATTTAAGTAATCTCAAACAAAAATGACCCCGAGATCAAGAGTCACATGTCCCTCTGACTGAGCCAGCCAGGCACCCCACTAATTTTTACCTAAGTATTAACTGATAATGAAGATATCAACCTCTTAACATTAAGGTATACTTCATTCTTGAAGGCCCCATCCCAGATGTGAATACATTCATATTCTCAAACTAGAAATAGATTAAAATAATTTCCTTGAGGAAAAGAAAATATTTGTAAAGTAAGCAAGTTTAATAAGGACTTTGAAATTGCCTTTGGGTATTTCAAATCAATATATTATGAGCCAAATCCATTTTCCTTTCAAAATTGCTATTTCCTATAGGTTAAACAAAAAGAAGAAATTTTCAAATAATCTTGGGAAATGAGAGAGTAATGGTCAACTGTACTAAACAAACATACATCAAGCACATACAATGTGTCAACTAGACTTTTAAAATAACTTTATTAAGGTATATTAGATATTTATCAAATGGCATGTTTAAAGTATACAATTTGATAAATATTGACACAAGAACATACCCATGAAACCATTACTACATCAAGATAATGAACCTACCCTTCACCCTCCAAATTTTCCTATCTGTAATCCTGCCTTTGAATTTCCATATGAATAATGATGTTCCACAAGTGCTTATTTGCCATCTGTATAGCTTTTTGATTAAGTAGCTCTTCAAAACTTTTGCCCATTTTGTTACTGGATTTGTTTATTATTGTTTTAATAGTATTTTGTATATTTTGTATACCAGTCCTTTGTCAGGTAAGTGATTTGAAGATCTTTCTCCCAGTCTGTGGCTTGTCTTTGCATTCTCTCACCAATGTCTTTCGAAGAACATGAGTTTTAACTATGAAGTCCAACTTAATTTTTTGATTTATGGATGGTGATTTTGGTATTGTACCTAAGAGAGCTTTGCCTAATCCAAGATTACAAAGATTTTTCTCCTATGTTTTCTTCATGAAATTTTATAGTTTTCAGCTTTATATTCTACTTGTTCTATCCACTATTGAGGGGTACTGGAATCTCCACTAAAATTTCCATTTGTATATTTTCCTTTGCAGTTCCACCATATAATTTAAAGCTCTTCTTACATGCATAAAAATTTAGGATTATGTCCCCTTGATGATTTAATCCCCTTATAATTATGAAGTGACCCTCTTTATCCCTGGTAATAATAGTCCTTGATCTGAAATCTAACTTCTGATCTCATATAGTAACTCCAGCTTTTTTTTGGATAAGGTTAACATGCCATATTTTTTGCATCCTTTTACTTTTAACATATATGTATCTTTATATTTAAAGTAGATTTCCTGTAGATATGATATACTTGGGTCTTGATTTAAAAAAAAAAAAACAATCTAATCCAAGATCGCTGCCTTTAATTACAGTGTTTAGGCCATTCATATGTAATATGATTATTGATATGGTTGGGTTTAAATGTACCATCTCATTTTTTATTTGTTCCTTGTGTTATTTCCTTTTTCTTCTTTATCTGCTTTATTTCAATTATTGTTATATCACTTTATGTCCCTTGTTGGCTTAGTCTATTATTCTTTGCCACTTCAGTGGTTGCTTTAGGGCTTATAATATGCATTTCTAACTTATCATACACTAACTTCAAGTAACATTATACTAATTCAGGTATAAGTATCAGAACCTTGTAATAACATACCTGCAATTTCTCCCCTTCTGAACTCTGTGCTATTGTTTTCATATATTTCACTTACATGTTTTAAACCCTACAATCATTATCATTTTTACATTACACAGCCAACTGTCCTTTAAAGATACCTAAATTTTTTAAAAAATCATATATATTTACCCATTAGATACCATTTCCAGTGCTCTTCATTCCTTTCTGTAGGTCCAGGTATCCTCACAGTTTAATTTTCCTTCTGATTAAAGAACTCCATTTAACATGTCTTTTAGTACAGGACTTAAAATAATATTCATCTTTTGTTATTTGAAAAGTATTTTGCCTGTTTTTGAAAGATATTTTTGCTTGGTAAAGAGTTTAGGTGATAATTTTTAAAGATATTGCTCCACTATCTTCTGCCTTACATTGCTTCTGATGAGAAATCTGCTATTACTCTTACCTTTGTTCTGTTTTTCTTTGGCTTCTTTTAAGATTTCTTTTCTCTTTGTCACTTGTTTTAAGTGATTTGATTATTATGTTCCTAGATGCCATTTTGTTCATTTTCCTTGAATGGTGTTTCTTGGTTTACAGCTTTTATCAAATTTGGAAAAATTTTGGCCCTTATTACTTTAAATATTTTTTTTCATTCATCTTTTAAATAATTCTCTTTTCTCTGTGTGTCTCATTTTGGATTCATTCTTTCTTTTCTTTTTTTTCATGGAGGCTCCACACCCAGCATGGAGCCCACAGGGGTTGAACTCACCGCCCTGAGATTAAGACATGAGCTGAGATTAAGAGTCAGACACTTAACCAACTGAGCCACCCAGAGGCCCCTCATTTTGGATAAGTTCTATTGCTACGTCTTCATCTTTTCTTTGGCAAGTATAGCATGCCATTAATCTCATCCCTTATCTTATCTCTGACACTGTAATTTTAGTCTAGAAGACCCCTCCATTTACCATGCTCAATTTTACCTCTACCTTCTCCAACATACAGTCGTAACTGTTTTAATGTTCTCGGCCACTAGTTCACCATCAAGATCATTTTGGAGTCAGTTTTAAGTCAATGATTTTTCTCCTGTATTACCCGCTTTTTAACAGGCTTAGCAGTTTTGATTGAATGCCAGAGACATTATAAATTTTACCTTGTTGGCTACTGGATATTTTTGCATTCCTGTAAGTATTTTTGAGTTTTGTTCTGAGATGTGGTTAAGTGACTTGGGTTGTGCTTTAGGCAACAACAGAACTGTGTTCTTGTGCTAGACAGGAACAGAGCTGCATTTAGTCTAAGGTTAATTTTTTTCCCACTACTGAGCCAAGATCCTTCAGAGTACTCTTCCAAATGCCCTGTGCATTATGAGACTTTCTACTCTGGCTGGTGGAAAGCACTATTTCTGGCCCTGTGTGAGCCTGGATACTGTTATAGAATCCTTTTAGGTGGCTCTTTTTCTAACCCAGAGTAGTTTCCTTACATATATGCATTTACCAGTACTCTGCTAATGATCAAGGGAGACCCTCTCCAGATCTTTGAGGTCCTTTTTCTGTGTAGCTTTCTCCTCTCTGGTACTCTGTCCTGCATAGTCTAGTCTCCTGGGACTGCAAGCTCCATCAACTCAGAGAGTCAGCTGTTACCTACTTGGGATTCCTCTGTGCAATACCCTGGAAACTTTCTCCAGGCAATAATCAGGGCCAGTGATAGGGCTTGCCTTGTTTTCCCCCTTACATTGCCTGATATTGAACATCTTGAGAGCCACTCTTTCAATTTTTTCTACTTTTTTAAGTTGTTTCAGGCAGAAGAGTAAATTCAGTCCCTTTCACTTTTGACAAGGAACCAATTCACTACTTTTTAAAAAATTTAAATCCAATTAGCCAACATATAGTACATCATTACAAATTCACTACTCTTAATTTTTTCTTTTTTTTTTTTTGAGAGAGCGAGCGCATGCACTTGAGTGAGGGAGAGGGGCAGAGGGAGAGAGAGAATTCCAAGCAGGCTCCATGCCCAGCACAGAGCCTGATGTGGGGCTCCATCTCACAAACCTGAGATCATGACCTGAGCTGAAATCAAGTGTTGGACACTGAACTGACTGAGCCAGCCAGGTGCCCCACACTACTCTTAATTTTTAATGTACCAATTGGACATTAGAAAGGTGAATGAATTTATTACAAATAGAAACCAATGACCGTGCTTTAGAAGCATGATTTTTTTTAAAAGTATGGTCCAGGGTTCATCAATGGCAGTGTGCTCTTGATATGTCCCAAACTAAAAGAAAAATCAATGTTCTTTTTACAGATATTTTGGGCAAATGACACACAATTCTTTAGCTTTTGTTTCTGTGTAAGACTAAGTGTTTCTTACTAGCAACCTGAACAGTGAGCTCTTATCTGTTAATAAAATTTGTTAAAAGAATGTATAAAGTAAAAATACATTTCAAAAGATTACTTGGGCCTCTAATTCACTACTAAGACATTCAGCTGCCATGCAATACAGTTAGGATTCCCACAAGTTGCAAGGGATACTTCATTATCTATTTATCTATCATCAGTGCTTTCTTCAATTGCCCTGGTTTTTGCAGTATCGTCAATCGGTCATGGTTCTTAAGTCCAACAGCTTTTATTTATTTACTACATGTTTAGCTTTATCATTCCCATATTCAATTTAGTTTTTGGAGAAGGGTGATTAACCCAATAGTGTACAAAGATGCATATATACATTAATGATATTTTTGGCTTATAACTTTAACCTTGTTATTTAAGTAGGTGTATTTATAAACCTTCCGACTTGGCTTATATGGTAACATTTTATCAGTGATTTGCTATTTATGAATTTGTCATTTAAGTAACTAACAACATATTTTTCATGCTAAGTGCAATAACCTGTTTTTATACATAGGGCAGTGTTTATAAGGTATAATTCTATAATATGTTGAACCATATGAAATCATCATTTCTAAGGCAAAAAATATTAAAATAACATGATTTCATATGGTTTAACCTAACAAAAGCAAATACATATCTTAGATATAAAATATATTTCCTTATAAGGTAAGTGACAATTTATACAGATCATTTGCAACAAATTTACTATAACTTATCTTATTCTCTAATTCCTTGTCCACTGGAAAGGTAGAAGTAGAATGGGTAGGGTAGGATGGGTGGGTCTCAGTCTTTTACACATAAATGAACAGAGGTCTAAAACATGGAGTTGAGAGCCACTACCATTACCCTCCAATGCCAGACACACAAAATATAACGTAATTAATTACGCAGTCAGGAGATATAGCCCCCATCCTTCCACCAGGTCCCTCCACTATGAAATCACACCTTAATATTAACATGAAAATCTGGTTAATATAGACTTCAAAGGCACTTCTGATGAAAAAGACATCAAAAAGATACATCCAGTCAGGAAACTATCGGAACTGAGAGTAGGAGCTGCTTCCAAGAAATCAACCCCAATCTGTTAAAGGACAGAGAGTGTACACATAATTAAGACCAACAATTTTTTTAAGTGCCATCGTCTTAAATCCTATTTTACAGTTCTAGCTGGTGTTTTCAGAGCACTTGGGTTACCTTTAGAGCCCAAAGTAATTGCATCTGTGACAATTCTATTTTCATCTACAAATACCTTATTGCCCTTTTAAAACATGCTAGCTTATATACTGTATTTACTTTGCTTTTTTAGAATTGCAAATTCTTGGTTATAGCTATCAGAATGACTTTGAATTAAAGACTAAACCTGTAGTTTCTGAATATTTTCTGACCAAAATTAACACCTTGGCATCGAGGTTCACAACAGAAGGGTTTGCATTCCCCTGTAAAAGCTACTGAAGTAGCTGCACCATAACTTCGCCATATTTAACACGTTTCCTTCTAAATAGAGAATTTTATCATAAGACATCACAAGAAAATCAATAAACATTTCTGTATTTCCTATAAGAAAGATTTGCCTGTAAAACCCAACGTTTTAACATTGCCCTGAGATAACCAGATTCTTTGTTTATAAATCTATTATTCCTGAGTTCAATATTATTGCTTCTAAATACACCCATCTTCCCTCATGTTTTTAAAAAAATTTTCCTTCTTTTTAGCCTACCTTTAGCTCAAGCTGATGACATCAGTCCTAGAATTTACTACCAACTTTCTTAAAATATTAGGTTCTAATATTGAAAGGGGGTGAGGAATAAAAATATCTAGATAAATGAGACTTGAAAACTATATTCAATATTATAATTTTACATTTGAAAAAAAATTGCTTTTATAATAGAAATTCAGAAAATAAAGTATACTAAAATTGTCTTGTTTCGCAGGTATGGTTATAAAGGTTGAGAATCATTCATCTACAATTCTCGTTTCTTTAACCTACGGTAACAGTTTCTGACCCAACGCTATACTGAAAGTGCTATTTTTAAATGCACCAATGACTTTAGACACCAAATGGGAAGCTTGTGAGTGAAGGGAGGTGTTATTAAAAATTACACAGAAAAAAGAGTCATACTTCAATTCAAGACTGTCCAACAAGAAGGTATGGCTCTATTAAGGACTAATCATAATTGCCAAATCCAAACCCTTTTATGTTTTATTATTTTTGTTACATCACAAAAGTTGTACATTTTATACTTAAGAACAAATGTACAGTCATCATTTTTAATTCTTCCTCCTGTCCCTATATCCAACTTCCATTTCTACAGCTTCCCACTGCGGAAGGTACCCTTTCAGGCTTGTTCTCTGCACTTACTTATGTATATATCAGGTTTTCTGGTTGTTACTTAAGTCACATGACATGTACTGGTCAGTGTCTTTCTTTTTCATATGACATATTGCAATATTTTCTTAAAGAAGTACATCTGTTATCTATTTCATTCTTTCCCAGGCTGCCTAATATTTTCCTGTAAGAACATTATCATAACTTAACTATTCTAATGCTAAACAATGAAACTGCTTCCATTTTTCTCCATACATTTCCTCCTCTGCAAGAAATAACCACGTAACAGTCTATACGAACCCATGATAGTATTTCCAGACAGAAATAAAACTTCTGTTCAGAAGTATGCACTTTTAAAGTAGATACTGCTGAACTTTTCTCCTCAAAAAGATGAGGCTATTTATACTTTGTTCAATAGTTTATAAATGTATACTTTCCAATTTCACTTCATAATATTAAGGTTGTCCAGTTTTTAATTTTATTACAAATTTTTTTTAAAAATCACTATGTCATTTATGTTTTCATTTGAATTTCTCAGAATACTGGCACTGATGAATAACTCTTCAAAACTTTATAGGCTATCTATATTTCTACTTCCACGAATTTCCTACTTACATTCTTTATTTTCTACCAGGTTGGTTTTTATTTTTTTTTCCCCATCCTGATTTGAGAGCACACCTTGTATACTTTGAATATTAGCTTCATCTATTACATGTCAAATCTGTTATTTGGCAATTCAGTTGCTTGTCTTTTTAACAGCATCTAAGTTTGATATCTCACTTGAAAGGCCTTCTCTACTCCAAGATGTTTTTAAAAATTCATTTCTAAAACTTTTGACACTTTATTTACTTATATTTAGTCCATCTAGATTTTAGTTTTGATAGTGCCACAAAGTGGGTACCTAATTATCTTTACCTCAACTGGATAGCCAATTGTCCCACACCATTTATAGACTAGCTCTTCCATTACTAGGTTTATCAGACAAGAAATTCTTCCATATCCATGGAGTTCCTCCTGAATTCTATATTCTGTTCCTATGATCAACATGCTCATTCCTACTCCAAATTCTTATTTTTTAACAACTGTAATTTTGTAGTATGTTTTGATTTTTGATAGGTATGTTCACCATTGTTATGCTTCTTTTTGAAATTTACTTAGCCATTCTTAGGCATTTCAACTTCTCAAAACTTGAAACATCAGTTTGTCAAATTCCATTTTAAAATCCTACCATAATCTAATTAGGATTACACTGACAATTTTCTCATTTGGTAAGAACGGACATTTTTATGGTATTAAGTTGTCACACTCAGGGATATAGTATGCTATCCATCCATTCAGATCTTCTTACAGTATTCTTTATATAGCTCTTGCATATTTTAAAATGTTCTTAAGTATTTTATAATTTTAGCTTCTACTTTTTTACTGTTTTTCATAGTTGACTACTGCTGGTGTATAAGAAAGCTAATGAATGTTCTAAGTTATAGCCAGCTGGTTTACTGAAATCTCTTTGACTCAAATCATTTTGTGTTGACTATGTTGTATTTCCTAGGCAATCATATCAACTACAAATACTAACAGTGATATATCTCACCTCATCCTTCACACACCCCTTATTTAATTATTTTTCTTGCTTCTTAATGCACTGGCTGAGACTTTAGGGCAAATATTATGTTCCTATCTTTTTATGGAAGTGCTTCTAATATTTCACTAGATATTTAATACAGGCTTCTGATAGAGACCCTTTACTAGGTTATTTCTTGTTAATAGTTATTAGGGACAACTGAATTATAGAAAATGATATATTTAGCACCAAAGAGATAATCATATAGTTTTATTCTTTCATCTATGAATATAGGGAATTATGTCAATATGTTTCCTTATACTGAATCAATATTATACTCCTGGAATTCAACACATTGGAACTAGTATGATTAAAAGCTGAGGCTCTGGAGTCAGGTGTCTGGATTCAAATCCCAAATCTTTCACTAACTAGTTGTGTGATATTAGTCGTGTTATTTAATTCTTTCTACTTCAGTTTCCTCATTTTTAAAATGATGACAACATTATCCACCTCAGAGGGTTGTTTTAAGGATTAAGTAAACTGATATACGTAAAGTTGTTTGAACAGCAGTCAGAACACAGGAAGTATTTAATATATGCTAATTTATTATTTACTGAGTGCCTTATGTTTGCCAGGCATAGGGTATGCAGCATGGCAGGGGTCACCAAACTAAGGCCTGTGAGCCAAATCTGGCCCCCTGCCTGTTCTTGTAAAGCTTTATTGGAAAACAGTCATACCCAACGTTTATAACTTATCTATGGCTGTTTTAATGCTCCTACAATACAGTTAAGTAGTTTTAACAGTCCATACAGCCACACATCTTAAATATTTACTGTTCCTTTATAGGAAAAAAACCTGCCAACTCCAGCAGTACTGTTTCAACTCAAGAAGTTCATAATCTAATAGATGAGACAGACAAGAATTATATATGCTATGGTATGATACGTACACAATCATGGTATTGAGGGCATTACGGAAACATGGCAGTTCAGTAATAAAAGACAGGAAGGATTTACACAAGTGAAAAAAAGGCAAGAGAAGATGTATTTTATTTACCCTTAATTATTCTTAGATATGCATTTGTTTATATGTCTTTACTTCTCATCCTACTTTGTGAATTACTAGAGGGAAGGGAGTACGACATTCTTCTTTGTGACATTCATATTGTAAATATCTAGGACATTTAAAGAATTAACAAATGATAGATGAATAATAAATGGTGAAAATGGTGAATGGTGAAAAGAATAGGCAATTTAGGTGACAGTGATTAGACATGTCAACCGAAGTTCTAGATAAAAATATCCTATGGCAAGCAGTTTACTTGCCATGTTAAATGGGCTCTCTTTTAATCTTTATAACAGCCAATTATAAAAGATAGATCCTATTATTACCCCTCTTTAAAGTGAAGAAACTAAGGCCTGTAGAGGTAAAGTGACATGTTCATGTTTATACACAGCCAATAAGGGAGGAAGCCAACAAATAAACCTCTGTCTAATGTAAAACATATGCTCTTTCTACTACAAAGCTGAGAATAGATAGAGTCACAGGATATTGACAGACAATATACTTTGAAATAGAGCCCAAAGACATTATAATTGATGCAGCAGAATTATGGTATGATTTTAGTATCTAAAACCGAGCAATGATTTGAATAGAACGCAAGTTTTTGAAAATATTAGTCTGGAAGCAGCCTGAAAGATGGATTAGAGGGAAATTGCCCCTACATTTTCTCCAAAGGCTACTCTAGCACACACATTAGGCCAATTTTAGCAAGGTTCAAGTAACAGATTTAAAAAATACAATTGCAGGGGCGTCTGGGTGGTGCAGTCAGTTAAGCATCGGACTCTCGGCTTCGGCTCAGGTCATGGTCTCAGAATCCTGAGATGGAGACTTACGTCAGGCTAAGCACTCAACGTGGAGTCTGCCTGGATTCTCTCTCCCTCTCCTTTTGTCCCTCCCCCTAAAATAAATAAATAAATATTTATAAAAAATATAATTGCTAGCATACAGTGGTGGTTGAGGAATAATGATGCACCAACTGATCTGAAGTATTGGAAATAGCTGGTCCCAACACTTATAGAAGAAACAAAAAACTAGTAACTAAAGTGTAAGAAAAAAGTATATATTGCAAATGAAAATATTACATGGAAAAAAAATCAAGTTTTAAGAACAAAACTGCAAATTGAGAATGCCTGTCTTAAGCAAACCAAAAAAATCTAGAAAATGAAAACATAATGAAATCACATATTATAAATATTTTCATTTTACAAATTTAAGCACATCTTAAGAAAAACTGATTTTGACATAAATAACTATTCCAAGCTCAATCTCAAAAGTAGGTGTTGTACATAAAACCTATTTCTGCAAAAGAAAGCATATCATTACTTTTTAAAGAGAATTCTTAACTGTGCTTTAAAATGCATTAGAACACCTACTCAGAACCCCCAAAGTAGGAAGATTTTTTTTCTCTCACTGGGGAATTGAATAATAAATCACTTAAATTTTCTAACTTATTCTGTTCAAATATGTATTGAAATGTGGATTCTGAAGAAGGAAAACAGAAAATACCTACCAGATACTTGTGACAGAGGCTGATTATCACAGTCTAATTTATTAAACTTAGGTTACTTTTATATCAAGGTTTATTTCAAAGTACACATCAAATTTACTTTTTATTTCTAACTAAGCACAAGAGATCTCAAGAAGCGAGAAAGGAAGAGAGACTGAAAGTCACTCAAAAGCAACAGTTTTATCTGTAAAATAAAAATACTAATACCTATCTGGCATGTCTGCATAGGATTTTAAAAAATTACAAAGTATAGGGCCTAAACACCAATGAGAGTTCAACAAGTGGATCTTATTACTATACACACAGGAATAGTATTCCACTTGAAAAAAAAGAAAACCTTAAGGAATACACTTTTGTGTATAATTTTTATGCCACTATGGAAAAGACTAGCTGAAGCTGCCTGGAATATAAGATCAGTATTCCCTTGCAAAAAGGAACAGAGGCATTGGATATGGACCACAATGAAAGAGTAATAAGAGAAAGAAAGCTTTTACATGCATTCTGTTTGCTAAAAAAGCAGTTAAAACTTTTGAGTAAACTAAACGTTTATTGGAAGCACATTTGCAAAACTTTGGAGGATAAAACATGAATTCATGATTTCTGGTCTTACTTAAAAAAAAAAAAAACCAGCAACACCAAAAACAAAACTGCATTGCTTCCAATATAGCAGTATTAACATAAGCACTTATTTGGTACTTTGTTTTCATGGTTTCCAACATCTCTTTGGGTGCTCACAATATTTCTGTGGGGAAAACAGGATAGGTATTATTCTCAATTTTAATGACTGGGAATTTAATATGGAAAAAAACTAATCTGAGATTATATGGCTAATAAGAGTAAAGCTGGAACTAAGATCCATGGTACTTGATCTCCTAAAAAACAAAACAGCTGGAATGACCCAGCTGTTTCAAGCACTGGCAAAAGGGAGGTGAGAGAGTGAATTGTTAATTTCCCTTTAAAGCAAAATTTAAAAGCCAAATTTTTATTAGGTAGCAATTCATGGAGGCTGACACTTAGTTCAAAAGGTTTATACTGCCTTACGATATAAAATAGTATACATATTTACAAAGTATGACAAATGTTCATATAAATAATTACAAAAATTAACTTAAGTTTTGAAGTTTTATTTATTTGGTTGGTTTTAATGTTTTTAAGAAGGGAAAAAAGAAAACACACTGATTTTATCTAGGCAGCTCTCCATCTTATTCATCTTTACTTTTTTCAGCACCTAATATTATCCTTCATATATAGAACATATTTACTAATGCCTTCAAATCAAAAAATATTCTATGCCATATTCTTGCTCTCCTAATGATACAAAATTATGTCATTATTCTTGATGACAGAGTAACCCTAGCCAATTCATTCACGCAACCATAACCCGAGGCACCACTATTCACCTGGTAATGGTACGTGAAACACAATGTGAAGGAAACAATTGTTTCAGAAATACACATCTATAAATTTAGAAACTTCAAAGAGCTATTTCATGTAAATGAATTTTCAAAATAACTGATACTTAATCTTTAAATCACCATAACTTATCTTTAAATAATCTTAATGGAACTATTTCATTTTTTTAAAAAATTTAAAAAGATTTTATTTATTTATTTGTCAGAGAGAGAGGAGCGCAGCATGCACAAGTAGGGGGAGTGGCAGACAGAGGGAGAAGCAGGCTCCCCGTTGAGCAGGGAGCCCAATGCCGTACTAGATCCCAGGACTCTGGGATCATGACCTGAGCCAAAGGCAATGCTTAACTGACTGAGCCACCCAGGCATCCCTTAATGGAAATATTTTAAGAGAGATTTCTACGTCTTCTTTGCTTTAATCTGCACCCGACACAACCTTTTCTTGATGACTCAAGTCATCAATGTAAATATCAATTATTAGAGTATTCTGTAACACAATGACTCTTCTTGGAGTTATTGAGAGGTGCCTGTTTATCTCTTCACTAACTCATCCTAGACTACTTTTAAAGACAAGGTTTCCTACCGCAAGGTCCCTATTATCACTTAAAAGCCACCAGTACCCTGGCCAAAGTTTATAAAATGCCAGTTGCAGTGTAAAATATGTAAAACCAGGCAGATGATATACTTAGCCTTATACAAATTTTAGATCAAGCCATGATGAAGCTATTTTCACTCCTCTAAGGCCTGGCTCAAAGCTTTTCTTCTTTCACTTCCTAGTTCTGAAACCTAGTCTAGGCATTGCTAGAAGTTTGGCCACAAAATAACAATTACAATAATGGTTATTTCTGCATATTTTCTTTATTTTTACTATAACATAGGGAACAAATATAAATAACAGTCATAACAAAACGCACCAAAGAACCATGTAGACAAATGACATAAGGCATCTCACTTTATGTGCCTTAAGGACAATTACCTGGCCCAATTATTAGCCACGAGTCAGCAAACTAGGTCCACTGGCCAAATCCAGCCCACGGCAAGCTTGTTTTTGTTTGGCCCTGGATTTAAGAATGATTCTTATATTTATAAAAAATTATTTAAGAAATAAAAAAAAAATCCTCAAGAGAGACAAGTAAACTGCAAAGCCTAAAATATTTACTAACTGCCACTCTATAGAAAGTTTGCCGATTCCTGACCTAATCTGTAATAAACAAATACATATAAGACATATACAGCTATCCCTTACACATAAAGTTTAAGCTATTAATACGTCAAAGCAGACATATAGTTCTTTCAGTGATGAGTTCATAATGATACAGCCAAATTATCTTCTCCAGCCCTGCCTATTCCTTCTGATCATGCCCTGCGGCTTAGCCAAAATCTGTAGGCAACCTTCTTTCTTCCTCTCAATAGTTACCCTTGGATGCTCTCAGACTGGTCTCCTTGCTCCTACTTCCAGCCCTGGATGTCAATCTTTTCTGGAATGTCTTTCCTTTTGCTAAGTCCTTCCCAAGCTTCAAGTCTGACTTCTTCCAAATGCCCTCCATGATCTTCCAGGCCTCAGTGGCCTCACTTTCTTTCAAATTACAGTCCTTGCCACACAATTCAACAATAACATCTTATATTTTTGCTAATGATTTTCTGTATGTTAGTCTAGTATCCACAACTATTTTCTGAATAACTTGAAGGAAGGAAAGATATCACACTGCATTAGTATCCTCACTTTAATAGCAGCTCATCATCCTCTGAGCACATGTCATCTCCCAAGTGTACCTCTCTATCTTGGAGAAAAAATAACCTTAGGACTGGTAATGGGTGAGAAGTGACTGGAAATATCAAAAGATAACACCCACAAAGTAACTTGATGGAAGACCATAAGTTACACTGCAAACTTACAAAGTGAATGTGAAAGACAAACAAAACTAATAGTGGAAGGATAGAAAGATAAGGATCAAGAGATTAAGAGATCACTGAATAATACCCTGAAATGAGATCAACATATTAAGAAAATTACAAAGCTTACAATACATGTTAAAAAAACAAAATTTGCCTTTCAACACTATTGGCCATTAATTTGCTTTTAACCAGCAGCTCTTGACATTGATATCCATAAGCACCTTTTTTTTTTTTTTTTTGCAATGTGGTAACTGAAGCACTAAAAACTTCAATGGGATAGACATACACTGTGTTCTAAATCTTTAGATTTTCAATATTCTAAATTTATTTAAGTGTGCTAGAGATTGTGAGAAAAAAAATCATTTGTCATTTGATTACCTGCTAATAAAATTGGAAATCATGTGCATACCCCTACATCACTCTCAAAGATACCACCTAGATTCATTTTCATTCAAAAGTACAACAACAATATAAAAAAAATTTTTTAGTACTTCATCAAACAGTATTATAAAAATATAAGCAAAATATAAGGTGCACAAGACTTGCATGTATGAACATAAAAAAACGTTTTAAACAATCATATATATTACCCATGAGTTTAAACTAAAAACTGCATATTATAAATTAAATGCTCTTTACCTAAGGAAAGCTACAAAAGACAATGAGAATATTAATCATATATTCCTTCTTTTTGTCCTGGGTTTTATAGTCTCTCAGTCCTGACCTATGCCTGGCTGCTCGGAGAAGAGGGAAACAGTTTTCTTAATTAGTAATAAAATATGCTTAATATTATACTGCAGAAATTTTACAACTAAAAAGTAATTATTAAATGCATGGTAAAATGAATCAGCTCTCAATTACTCACATGATGAGGGGAAGTGATGACACAGATGACACCAAAAGATAATCCTAGCCATCAGTTTTTTCAAATGCATATCATTAATTTGGGAGAAGCAAACTGCCTTTATAATCACATTTGACTAAGTCCAAAATGTTTATATTCCCTAAACATTCAATGATTTTGAGGTTTCGAAAGGAGAGACAAAAGAGAAAAAGAGGGAGTTAATTCAAAAGCATACAGGTGGCTTTGGCAACCAGCCTGGGATAAAAAAATTTCTGTCAACCTACATAAGAAAACAGAGATAATCTATGAAGAAATAGAAAAAAAAAAAAAAGTAAAATTTACCAACACGGTGCTAAAATTTTTAAATAGAACGTTATTTATAAAAATTTTAATGAGATTTTTTTCCTGTTAAATCATCCTTTCTTCCCACTAAGTAGTAGTATTAGTGATGGCAAGAATTACCAGCGGACCAAAAAGCTGACAGCAAATTTTAGGTTCTGTGTTATAAAAGATGTGTCAAAAATCCTTTTTATCATTGTTTTCTGTTAAGCCCACCATCTGTCTCAACAGGCACTTTATCTCATTACTTGAGATAAATCAATTCAACCAAGAAAATACCAAAAAGGCAGAGGATTCATTCCTCTGGAATATTTTTAGGTGATTTAAATAAAACTTACATGATGGCAAGAATTACAGATTTAGCAAAAACACAAAAAGTAAATATTTACCCAAATACAAGATCATAGCCACAAATCTCAATTAGTTGCTGCCTAACATATGGCTCCAACTCCTGAGTGGCATATGTTTAGCACTGGTGCTGGTAATAGCATGGTGGTAAAATAGTATAGTAGCAGTTCAACTTTAGTTATTTCATTCTTATAATACAGAAAAACACTTCAACTTTGGTTTCAAGAACTAAAAACACAGACCACATTAAGAAACAATTATGTTGCTCGGTTTTAAAAGCCCATACTGAATACATCTGAGGATTATACTGCATAAAGGGGAAAAAAATCTTATCAGCTCAATATTCTTAGTTAGAAGATGCTCAGACACAAAGGTGTCCAAAGACACTAACATAATATTTCACAAAAGAAAATCTCTAATTCACGATTCCTAGCACCCCAGCAACCATTACCCACACCACCCCCCCCCACCCCGCAAAAATATCCCAAGGCTTTTAATGCTAACAGTTTGATAAAGGTACGATCAACGACTACTTTAATTAAAACAGCCACCGTTGTGCTCCAGACTATATGACAAAATTATTTGTTCATTTTCCTTTACCTAACGCATGGCGTCCCTCCACAGCCGTGTCAAAAGTTCAAAGATCCAGGTTGTTAAACAGGGCGAGGACTGCAGCCTCGAGTCAACCTCCTGACTGAACAGGTGGTTAACTAAGCCGGGTAGAGGAACGGCCAGGTACTGGCACTAGCCAAACAGGATCAAACACACAAGGGCGGGTTTTCGAGGTTTTAACCCCAAGATGAACGGGGGGAAACTCTCTTCAAAAAAGCGTTCAAGTTCGGCGGCTGCCGGCGGCCGAAGCCCAAGGCGCGGCGGCCGCTCGGCGATCTTCTCCGGCGGGCTTCGCACTCGACCCCCGAACCTCCGCGAGCGGCGCTGCTCACCGCCGGCCGGGGGGCGGAGGGAAGGCCGCCCGCGCCCCCGCGCCGCCTCCTCCGGCTGGTGGCGGGGCCTCAGTCGCGCCCCCGCAAGCGCCTCCGGGCGAGACTCAAGCCCGGCAGGTGGCCGACAAGTTGACGGGTCCTGTCCCCGACCCCACTCCCCCCTGCCCACAACGCGCCCACGGGACGGGGTGGGCCGGGCCCCTCGACGGGCCCGAGCCCCGCTCGGCGCCCCGGCCCCTCAGACCCAGCCTAACGGTTTCCGTGGCGCCTGCTCCGGGACGAGAGTGGGACCGCTCGGTATCCCCCGCCTTCCCCGAAGGGAGCGCCCGCGCTCTCACCTCCGAGTCACGCCGCTCTGAGGCGGAGGAAGGCGGCTACCCTGGCGCCTCTTCTTCGGGTTCCTGATCGTTCTCGCTCTACCTCAGCGGCAGAGCCAGCTCTCGGGGCCGCTGCGGCCGCCGGCGCACTGACTGTTGGGGTGGTTTTCCGGCAGTGACGGCGCCGCCTCAGCCCCGCTCTTCGCTCCCTCTCCGCGTAGCTCCCGCTTTCTGTTTCACCCGAGGGACCACGAACGCCGCCGCCGCCATGCTTACTACGGAGCCGGGAGGAGGAGCCCGGATTCGGCGCGCCCAGTGCGGCTGCGCGAGCCTCGCCGACGGCGCCCCCGGCCGGCCCGGACCCCGCGTTCCCGCCCCGCGCCCGAACCTGCTGCCCTGCGGGTCTTTCCCGGGAGCGCGAGTCGCCCGCCGAGCCCCTGGCGCTGGGCGTCCGAGCGCCCCCTTCCCGCTCCCAGGGCGCCCACCGCCCCCCCGGGGCTGCAGGCTCTGTCCTGAGGCCTGACTGCGCCAGGTTAGACTTAGCATCTGCCGCGGCCAGCCTGCGAGCGACACTAGGGAAATGTCGAGTTAATTGACGTTCCTAGGGCCACTCACGCAATTCTCAGTCCAAACTGTAAAAGGCTCCCTCTGAGACGCGCCCGGTCAGCCTCTTTCTGAAAGCACAAGAACTTAACACTGGCAGGTGCTTTTAAAGACACTCCCCCAAGGAATAGGAAGCCAAGCGAAGTGGGTTGGATATTATCCATCCTAAACACTTAGAGCCCCGGATCTCTACGGCAAGCAAAAATATTTAGATAATAACTTCAGTTGAAAACGTGGGGGTTAGTTTCCTGGTCTGTTCCCTAGCCAAATCGCAAGAAAACCTATTACCTTAAGTTGGTACAACAGCACGAAGACTTACAAGTGAACGGAGCAGAGATTCCTTTAAACCTCCAGCAATTGGGGGCGCTGCAATAATTTCCGAGGGCTGGCCAAGGCTGCTTACTTTTGGAGATTCCACTGAAGGTCTTGGGAAAGGGGGTAGTCCTTGGGACGGAGAGTCTGACCCCAGTAACTGTCCCTTCAAAAACAGGGATGTGTGTAACCAGGCTCCCTGTTCTGGCTTTATTTTACTTTCTTAATTGTGCTGCGTTTTAAAATAGCAGTATTTTTATTTTAACCCTTCTCCAGAAATCCTTTTAAAATCTACTTACTCCCTACGTTCTTAAAGAGTACAATGGTTAATGAAACCCTTTGTCCATGATTGACCATCAAATATGATACCTTGGCCATATGCTGAAGTCCCAGGGGATTGCTGAGGTATATAGGATCCCCACTTTGGTGATCTCTTTTTTTTCTCTTTGGAATGTTCTCATCACCTTTTCTAATAATCTGTCACTGCTTCTCATCTCCTCATCTGTCTCTTTATCCACTCTGAGCCTTCCTCTGAGCCTTTCTACTCCACTGTTTATTTTTTACTCTTTTTTTCTTGATGGCATTTCTCTGGCTCCAGGTGATGATTGATCAGATGTTTATATCCACAGCCAGCTAACGAGAGACTCCTTTTCTTTCCATCAGTAAATAGGACAGTGACTCTATATCAAGTGATATTTTGAGATATTTTATTGCTGTTCACTATCAAAAGTTCTTTCCCTGTGAGAGGTGTTTTCTTTCCTTAACTTCCAGTTTTGGCCCTCTTCCAGACAAAATTGTTGGAAAGCTGATCTCTGAATAACTGAAGCGTAACTGTATATTGTTTTAAAGTATGAGTATTTATCAGAGTGTGGGCAAGTTGGGTGGCTTCTCCATATTGCTACCCTAGCTCTGTTTGGTCTGAGACTAAGTTAGTGGTTTCCAAACCTAACTCTAAGCTAGTAATTTCCAAAGCTTCCTACTTGGGAGTTTTTTAAAAAGTCAGAATCTTGTAATCTACCCCTCAAGATTTTGCCTGAGGGGGAGAGAGGGAGCAAGAAATGACATTTTTTTTTTAACCGTATTTTTTAAAAAGTATCCCGGGCATGCCTACATGTATAGGCACAACAAAGAAGAACGGCTATTTGAAAAGAGACTAAGACATAATTCCAGAGTATCCCTGAAGTAGATGTAAAGATTGTAGTCAACAATATGCAATGCTGGAAGGTTGAGTCAAGTGAGGACTGGGGAATTTATGTCCTGTGGAGAGAATGAATCATACACATAAATAACCCTAACACAGGCACCAGTATGAATTCTCTGGGAATCCAGAAAGGGACAAGAATTTACGTCAGCTTTGAACAAGTCACTTCTCAGTGCTTCATTTTTCTTCTCAGTAAAATCAGGGTCATTTTCAATCTTTCTTAAACTCTTAACAATACTCAATGCTTTGACCAATTATTTCTTTGAATATTACTTCTTCCTTTGGCTCTATACTCTTGGCTTTTTCCCCTATACTTGTGAGTACTGTGTCTTTAATTCCTTTGCAGTTTCCCTCTCCTTTCCTTAGCTATTAAATATAGGACTGCTTCACAGTTCAGCTTAGGTTCTTTTTTGTGTTCATTATTATCTCTGGCCTAAACATTATTATCCACACCAACGGCTTTAGTTATCTATCTGCTGATGATTTCCACATAGGTGTCTCTAGCCCAGACTCTTCCCCTAAATTCCAAATCTGATACCAACTGTTTTATTGACATGTTTACTTAATGTCTCACAGCTACAAAGTTTAGTCCAACTGAGTTCATAAACTCTTCTTGTTTTCCTTTCTCCTCATCTATCCAGTTGTTCAAATCAAACATGTAATGGTCATCCCCGATATCTCCCTCACCCTCATTTTCCATATTCATTGTAGCACCAAGTCCTGGCAATTTTATCTTCCAAAGCTCTCAAATTGGTCCACTTTTTACCAATTGCCACCCATCCAATCTGGCCTCACTGCATACAATCTAAGCCCTTCCATTTATTTTTCACTTTGCAGCCCAAATGATCTTTCTTTTTTATTTTATTATTATTATTTTTTAGAGAGGGAGAGAGAGAGAGAATGGGGAGGGGCAGAGGGAGAGGGAGAGAGAGAATCCTAAGCAGACTTCATACCCAGCACAGAGCCCGAGGTGGGGCTCAATTCTATAACCCTGAGATCATGACCAAAATCCGGCATTGGACATTTAACCGACTGAGCTACCCAGGTGCCCCTGCAGCCAAAATGATCTTTCTAAAAGCAAGTAAGACTATGTTACTTCTATATAAAACCCTTAAACAGCATCTTATTTTAAGATATGATCAAAATTCTTAAGGCGGCCTACCGGACTGCATGAGGTCTTGCCTTCCTGACCCTCTTTTAGTTTTTCAATGTGCTGCGATCCCAGCAGCCACAGGCTCTCTGCACTTTCCTGTCTTCTCCCTTGTAACCATCTTATCTCTTACTCATGGGAGTAAGGAAAAACACTTCTGACTTCCCAGAGGAGCTCAAGACCCCTTGTTGATGTCAGCAGTGCTACTTTAGGTATACCTTTCCCTCTGTGACACCATAGCTTGCAACATTTTGATATGTGTGAATACTAGGTATATTTCCATTGCTCTCTTCAGGAAGAGAAGGACTGTGCCTTTATTTGCTTACACAGTGCCTGGCATGTAGTAGGACCCCCAAAATATTTCTTGAATGGTTGAATTTGTTCTTCGAGGTCCCTTCTAGGATTCTAGAGGGTTGTCGAATCATACAATTAGGAAGGAGATTACTGAGCACTTTTAAGAGAGAAATCTTCTGTATGATTAACGGGAAGAGATTCAAGAATATGTTGGGAGACAATTCTCCATAGAAAAGTCATATTTCTGTATGTCTCATGAGTGGAGGTACCAGCAGGTTTTGTTCTAGATTATCTGTCTTTTCCAGGATGTTTATATAACAGACAGCCTTGTAAGGTAGAAATGGTGTCTCCCACTGCAATAGAGGGCACATTTTCTTTACCATCCAGCATGATAATGTCTCTTTTTGTGGTGAAGGTTGAACAGCTTTTTTTTTGCAGCCCATTATAAAAGATTGGGGACTTCTAAGCTTGCTGTCCCTCAGCTGTGACACAGACCCAATGCGTATGTATCATCCCCGGGGCCACTCCATGTTGCCCCTAGGTGAAAGCCAGGAGACAAGGGAAATGCTGTGAACATGAAGCTGGTGCCACTCACTGTGTCATATGTAATACAGTCCTCTGACCCAGAAGACTCAGGTCTTCTGCTGGCATCCAAGAAACTGTAGCAGGCTAAATTATTAGCTTGCAAGGAGCATAAAATCTCAGACCCGTCACAGGGCTTGACAAGGTACAGTGGGTTGAAGAGAAAGAAAGAGATAAAAAAGTCAAAGAGCCAAGTGGAAACTTGTCTTTTAAGAAGTTTGGGGGGGAAAGTTTGGTGAGGAAGAGAGATGGTGGAAGGGTTGTGCTGACTGAATTCTCTGAGCAACATTGGGGTTTCTAACTCTGGACAGAGCCAGAGAAAACACTACTGCCATTGCTCTTCTTTTCAGATGGAGAAGTGGTATACATCTGGTAGAGGAGAGGGAGGTGAAAGCAATTGATCAGGATGTATACCAGTTAAAGCAGCGAGAAGCTTTTTCACCCTTTGTCTCTGAGAAGGAGTGTGGTATAAAGGGTGTGTGTTGTGGGGGGGGTCAGGTAAATCTGGGCTCAAATCTCAGCTCTACTACTGACTGGTTGATTAATCTTGGGCACGTTACTTTTTGAGTCGTGTCCTCACCTGTAAACTGAGGATAAAATGCCTACTTTGCAGGATTAAGTGGCATAATGCATGAAAATGCCTGGTATATGTCTGATGCCCAGTAAATAAATGATAGCTGTATAATTAATTGTCCTGGCTAATTGTGACCTGGTGAGGTAAGGAAAGTCCAGAATCTTCCTCAATATTTCCTAAGATACACGGGAGGGAACCTGGCCACAGTCAGTCTTGCTCCAAATTCTTGATTCTGTTGCAATCTCCATTCCTTACTGTGCTTTCCCAGCCATGTTTTACTCTATGGAAGGAAGAGTTCCTTCCCTAAGACCAAAGGAAACAAGGCACAAAATAGGAAGCAACTTGATATTGATCATTGACGGTTCCCACTAGAGGGAATTTCTCACTGGCCATCATTCTCCTCAAACCCCACCCTGTCACTATGTTGCTATGGATCCTCACTCTAACAAGAATCTTCTCCACATTTTTCTAAATTTCTGGGACCCCTTAAAGTTACCTCCCTTTAAAGTTACCTGAGGAAAATTCCCAAATTCTTGTCAATTTATTATTATTCAGAGCAATTTGGCTCTTTGTTTTCCGTCCTCATTTTTATCCAGAATATCTTTGGAAGCTTTAGTTTTCTTTTCAAAATAAAAAAGATCCATTTGAGTGACTTGCCATAGTAAAGAAGAACTCTGTTTTAGAGAAGTAGTTCTTAAACTTTGGCTTGACTAAAAAGCACCCTGGGTGCTTAGTTAAGATATAGTGGTTCTACTATGTGTCCCCCACACCAAGATTTGGATTCAGGAATCTGCAGGTTATAAGCCCTCCAGGAGATTCTGATGAGGGTAGTCCATGGCCCATCTTTGAGTGAGCATCTTAGAACAGTCAAACAGCATCAACTTTCACAAATAAGATGGTTTCTTTCTCTTGTGACATGGAGTTAAATTAGGATTGACTCAGTTGTTTAAAAAACTGCTCATCTGTGGTTCAAGTCTTTTATATTGTTTGTTCTTTATAGAGAAACCAATTAGGAAAGACCAAGGAATTCTTTAATCACAAAATGATAATCCTAATAGTCCAAATTTGTCAATGTTAATGATACGGTTTCAAAGTCATGCTCCTAGAGACAGTCTCACTTCCACAGAAGGGAAAGTCTTCTCTGGTTACTGGCCAGGACTCATTGAATAGGTTCCTGACCTGGAGGGGCTCTACAAGAATAGACAGATTATAAGGATTTTCTCTAGGTTGAAAAAATAAGGTTTCTATATCTGTCTTTTAGACTGTCAACGGCTCTTTGATGTTTTGTACAGCTTTAGGAGGCTCTGATAGCAGCCCTGGGGTTGAACACACCAGGATCATTATCCAGCATAACCAGATGACATACAAATCAATTTTAAAGACAGAAGAAGGAGATAGGCATCTATGAGGATAATGAAGCCGAAGATGACTTGGGATTTGAAAAAACTATTCCCAAACTGCATGTCTTTTTCTTTTTTTTTTTTCTCCAGAAAGGCAAATTTCAAAACCAGAGCAGTACATTATCAACATAACAATGAAATTTTAATCTGGAAAAAAGAAAAATAAAATTTAAATGAAGTAGGATATGAAAAATCAGACAATCTAAATTGTCACCAAACTTAGTTATTCCTCAAGTTTCAAGAGTAAATATTTAAACCAAATTGTATTTTAAAACCAGTAGACAAATTATCTATGCTATGTGAATATCTTTATATAAGTTGCCTTTAATCTTTACGCATAGTATACAAATAAAGCAGGCATCCTTTAGATAAGGAAAATGACTTAGAGTAATGGGAAAAACTAGAGAAATTATTTATAAAATTGAATACTTTTAGTGAAGTAAATAAAATACTAATTTTATTTCAAATTTTATGTATAAAATTTTTGAAAACCAAGGCCCTTCTGAACTTCGATCTTATTTTTTTTCTTTATACTGTACATATAAGATACAAACCCAGCACTATTATGTTGAAAAGACAAAAGCTAAAATTAATTACTAATAGTTATTACCATTGCTAAAAGAAACTCATTTAAAAAATAACAGAAGATGACCTTTGTCAAATAAATACTCAGCTTTAAATTGTAGAAACTCACCACTTAAAACATTGGGAATTTAAATGTAGTTCATTTTCCCAAGCTACAGCAGACTAACAATAGGGTTGTGGTGGAACTCTCAAAGAGTAGCTTCACACTCTTCTCACATCCATAGTCAAATTTCTTCCAGATGATTCTAAGAATCCCCAGAGATCTCTACAGGTGTACTCCAAGAATTAGTCTTCTGAGCAATTTGATGATATCACTGTCTTTCTTCTGTCCTCCTCTGGCATATGGAGGTGTTTTCTTCTATTGTTTTCAAAGCCAACAAAATTCCCTGACTGCAGTGCTATCTGTCCAAGATTACCAATGCTTGACTTGAAGGGCATCCATGCCTGTACCAAGATACAGTTTTCCATGGACACTATCTGCTGTTGTTCTTGCCTTCAGCTCTCAAATTCCCATGTATATCATAGTGAACCAGATAAGTATATAATTTGTTTGCAGCTCTAGGACTCAAGCATGAATTCATGGAATAGACAGCATGTTCCACAAAGCCTTTTCCTCTAACACTGGGCAATTGAACTTGAAGCAAACTTTTCATATATCTCTTCAGTTAGGATGAGATTTTTTTTTTCTTCCTCTCTCAATAGGCCTGCTCTACCAGCTCTGTAGACATGCCCAAACATGCTCAAATCCTAGGGCAATAAAATGGTTTGAGCTCAAGCTGTGACCCCAGCTACAAAAACAATCAAGTACTTCAGCTGGGGGACTTGGATTTTAATGAAATGATCTACTATATTAATTCTCTTAGAACTACTGAACAAGTCACACTAGGCGACTTACTCAACATAGAATAAGAGCAAACTCCTTTCTTGTAAGAATCTAATTTAAAGCAATAATCCAAATATGCTTCAAAGAGAGGTACATAGCAAAGGAGAGAAAAAATCAAGAAACATTTATAGGATAACTTTTATAGCAAAGGCTCTGTACAAAGAACAAATGACCTGACCTTAACAAATTTACTTTTTGTGCTGATTATTTCTCTTTTGCTCTCAGCCCCAAGTCCATCCTTTTAGACTGTGCTCTGGGATCCTAGGGCTAGGTCTGGAGACTATGCCTCCCAGACTCCCTCATCAGCTGCCTTCCTGTCAGGATCTGCCAATGGAGGCTGTGGTAACTAAAGAGAGACTGGAAGGCAGGTGAAGGAGAGCTAGGACTTGCTTCCTGTTTGTAATTCTTGTCAAAACATAAGAGCTACAAAATAGCCTCAGTGTCCTTTGGCATATTTAGCAGTGGTTGGGCCACACTCCTTCATGGCTACCTGTGCTACCCAATTGTGCCCCCTTATTAGCATAACCACTAGCCATACAACGACTCCTTCAGAGACCTGAGTACTAACTATATGAGAACCCTCTTCCTCCAAGCAACTAGGTTTTTCTCATTTAGTTCTCGGCCCCCTGAAGCCCAGCAGGTGTTAGCTACTTCCTCCAGAATCCCCATTTGCCCCTTCAGATTTTCAATATCTATGTGACTAATTCCTTGAATTAAATCCCTCTGTTTGAAATACCTACATGGTTTCTGATTTCCTGCCTGGATTTTGATTGACAGATTTTAACCAGATAGATTTAAAATACCTGGTGAGGGAGGCACAATATACTCATGCAAAAAGACATCCAGAGATATAACATTTGAAATGAATAGCTCAGATAAAATTTGTTACAGGGGTTCAAAAAGGCAAGCGATCAATTGCTATGGGATCATCAAACACAGGCATTATGATTTTTAAATTCCACTTCTTATATTTAAACTTCAACACTGTGCTTAAAGTACCACTGCTTTCATTTTATAGAGGAGAAACTTTGGTTCTGAGAGGCTAAACATATGTTCACATACATACAGCTAAGAAAGCAGCAGAGCTGAGATTCATAGCTTGGCTCTGACACAGTCTTTCCATTATACCATGTTAGTTCAGGAAGAGGGAGATTGGAGGTGAACCTTGAAGAATAGGCTTTAAATAGAATGGTCAGAGGAGAGCACTTTAATGGGAACAATAGCTAACAAAGGCATGAGACTGGGAAAATGCCAAGTGTGCCTGGGGGTAAGAAATAAGCCTGTGCAGAAGTTTGAGTTGGAAGGTACAAAAATACAGGGCAGAAAATGTGGGTTGGGGCCAGATTAAGAGGGACCTTGGTTGACATGTGAGGCATTTAGGAAACACCTTTTTTTTTTTTTTTTTTTTGGTAGGCTCTATACTGGGCTTGGAGCTAGATGTGGGGCTTGAACTCACGACCCTGAGATCAAGACCTAAGCTGAAATCAGGAGTCAGATGCTTAACTGACTGAGCCACCCAGGAACCCCAGGAACCACTTATCTTTAATCAGGGGTCAGAGATGTGAAATAGCAAAAGTGAAATGCTATTTGGTATTGTTGATTAATGGAGTTCCACTGATATTTGTCAAGCCACTGTTGTTTGATAACTGTTGTTATCAAAGGCTTTTTAAAATAATGAGCAAATTAAAACAAAACAAGAGAAAAACCTTTATGGATTACTGCCATCAAACCAAGTGATTAGAAAGGAATTTTAACTTTGCATAAATTTAAGGATTAGCAAAACACATCAAGCAAAAAAACCTTTTAAAGAAAGACACTGGGATTTTTATCACAGAGAAAAAAAAGAATACTTATTTATTCCTTGCTTTAAGATAAATCAAAGTCCTAAAATAATCGACATGGCCATGAGAAATGAATTAAGTACTTTTTATAGAAAGGTATTATTATTTGACTAATACATCTTTAAGGGATAAAATGAAGAAATATTAAAATGACAAGCCAACAACACTAAATTGAGAGATACGGCAAAGTGGACCACCAATCAGCCTGTCAGCGGACTATTATGTTCTGTTACAAACCTCTCCTTGAAACAATTGGATTCAAACGCATTATGGGTCAGACAGGCTTCTCTGGGCTAGCCTGGAAATGCAACTGTCATTTATAACTTTGTTTCCATGGCAAAATGCCTTTGCATGTTCTAAACAGCAGACTTTCAAATTAACTTTTGGAATATAACCCATTTGCAGCTTGGGGACTGCCTGTGCTTTGAATGTAGATTGTCTATTATAACCAGGGCTTTAACTCCACTGAATCGCAAAGGATTTCAAATTAGTTAGAGGAGTTCAAATTAGTTATCTTTCTTTCAAATCCAATACCTTAGTTGGGAAAAGGGGATTTAAAAAAAAAAGTAACCCACCTGATGTGAAGAAAAGACAAATCCGATAACTTTTTCCATGAAAGGCCTGATTATGAGGAAGCAAACATTTTGTCTGTAAGAAGAAAGTAAAATGATGGACTAGAAAATATGTGAGTATTTTATATAATGGAAGATGGTATTTGTTGTTCCTTTTGCATTCAGTTTGTCTCTACAGTGCAAAGGTAACACAGAGAACTGAGTTGACATCCTTAAGATGCCTGCTTAAACTTTCTTTAATGACATTTGTACACTACAGGTGAAATTTTTCTCGATTAGAATTGTAAAGATTATTGCAGTAATTTTCCATTGACAGCATACAAAAAGATGCTGGCAAAGTCCTTTAAATGATACCTGGTATTAAAAATTGTCTCTTTTCTCAAGGATAAAATGCTTGCTGCTCAAGAAAAGGATATAAAAAGGATATAATTTCAGTTAATTTTACTCTTTCAAGTAATTTCTTCTTACTCTTTAACAAGAGAATAGTTAAAATAGATACAACAAAATAAGAAATATTTCTCTCTTCCACCAACTCATACTTTATTGAAGACTTTAGCTAAGCTCATTAAATTCATAGCTGATAGATTTGGGAGGCACTGTGTGTATTATGTAAAGTTCTGGTTTTCTGTCAGCTAGGTAAGCTAATGAACACTGGTGTTCTTAACGAAGGGTCTCTTATTATTTTACTCCCAGAATTTGTGTTTGTTTACTTATTTCATAGACAAGATTTCTTCCTGGCCCATTTATCACATAGGTAGTAGGAAGAATACCATTTACAGTGAGGCCTTAAAAACATTTCTTCTATTAGATAGCCTAAGTATCTTTTGAAGTGTTAGCCTGACAGGTTGAAAAATATTATTTTTATTTAGAGCTTACCTGGTCTTTTATTTTTATAGATTGTTTTTCGTGTACTTCAATTTGGTATTCTTCATGATGACAGTTGAAAGCCATCAGCTTGGGACTCAAAAGGTCTGGATGCTAGTTTACTCATTCAGTAAGTACTTCCTGAGGGCCTTACGCTTACTGCATTTACTACTGTTCAGTTCTCTACAAGTGTTTTAATTTCTATTATGCTTTTCTCTATTATCCATAGAGTTATTTAGGAGTACATTTTTTTTTCTTTCCAAATATTCTAAAGCTACCTTTTATTCTTGAATTTCAATTTTTTTTTTTATCATGGGCAGAGAACATGTTTTATAAAATAGCTATTCTTTTAAGTTGTTGAACTCTGGTGATAAAATATGTGGTCAGTTTTTAAAAGAATGTGTATTGAATGTATATTGAAAAGAATGTATATTTTCTATTTGGTGCACAAGTCGATTCACATTTATTGGATCAAGCTGGTTAGTTTTGTTGTTCTACTCTTCGATACTCTTATTAAGCATTTTGAATTTGAGTTTTCAGTTTATTTTATTTTTATTTTTTGAGCTCTCTGTTTAAAATCGCCCACTGAGATTGTCAGTTTGTCAATTTCTCCTGGTAATTCGGTAAGATAACGCTTTCTATGTCTTAGGGGTAAGCTTTTCAGTATATATGCCAAAGATGGGCATATTTTCTTGCTGAATCATTTTTTCTTAGTATTATTCAATGTCTCTCTTTATCTGGTTAATACTTTTTGCCTTAAATTCTATTTTGGTTCATTTTATTTTCACAATTATGATTTTTTTCTGTCCATCTGATTTAGCATGTATCATTTTTTATCGCTTTATTTTTAGTCTTTCTGTGCAGTTATATTTTAGATGGGTCATGTATAAGCAGCATAGAGTTAGACTTCGTTTTTTACGCATTCTGATAATCTCTATTGTTTTATAGCTATAGTCTACTTATATTTGTTGTGATTCCTCATCTATTTAGACATATTTCTACACTCTTAGTTGTATCTTCTTTCTCCTGTGTTTTCTTCGTGTTCTCCCCGTCTTCTGCTTCCTAATGGTTAAATAAAGAGTCCCATGTGCACTATAATTTTCTCTGCTGGCTTGGAAATTATACATTATTTTTCTGTTCTTTTAACGGATTTATTTATTTATTTATTTATTTATTTCTATTTCTATCCTCTTTTCGAACACAATATCAGTTTGGCATACTTTATTCTGTAGTATATACAAATCCACTGTTTCCTCAAATGCATTGTATTACTGGTTTTGTTACATCTAAAGTTTTAATGTATGTTGAAATAAAATGTTTAAATAAACATAAAAGATATATATTAATATATACTCGTTTATATTTACTAACATACTTTTCAGCGATTTCTGTGCTCCTTCTCGCTTCTCATATTCCAGACTTTCCTTCTAGGTTCACTTTTCTTCTTGTGAAATGAAGCATGTACTGTAGTAGCTTTTTTAGGGAAGGTTTGTGAAGATTTTAAGCTTGAGTAAATGGTTCCTAACCATATGGGACCCAGATACATCTTTCCATGGTAAACATTTTATAACACTTTCGTTATATCACGAAATATATATATATATATAATAACTTAACAATATTTGAAATTTCTAAGCAATCTATATAATGCTATAGCTGCTATATAATGTATTGGTAAAAGGAAATTAAGTTATCAAAAATAATGTACATTTTGATATGTTAATAAATGTTTGAACGGGACCACACTAGAAGAGATAGTGAAGCAGTGTCATGTGTATATCTACTTATAACTTTGAAGTTTGGATTTAGGAGAAGTAAAGCAATAGTCAGTGTTATCAGTATTTTTACTTTACATTTTATTTTTTATCTAACTTACTACTTATTTTATCTTTTACTTTATATTTGACATTTTAACAAAGAGGTTAAATTCCCATATATGCACATCCATACGTAGACTCACCATGAATACGATAGATACAAGGTACAGGTGTGTTGTTATTTGAGACTCAAATTCCTTGCATGGCCTTGCTGTTGGTGGCATAATTTTCTAAAATGATGAACAGGGGTTCCTGGATGGTGCAGTCGGTTAAGCGTCTGACTCTTGGCTTCGGGTCCTGATCTTAGGATCGTGAGATGGAGCCCTGTGTTGGGCTTTGTGTCAGGCTCTGCACTCAACACAGTCTGCTTCAGACTGTCTCTCTCCCTCGCCCTCTCCCTCTGCCCCTACTTTCTGTGCACTCTCTCTCTTTAAAAAAAAAAATAAAATAAAACCTTAAAAAAAATAAAATGGTGAACAATCCTTAGTAAAGTTTTAAACAAAACAAATTATAATTGTCTCAATTTGCATCATAGTTGCTTTCCTGGATAATTCTGCTTGTATTATTTTTATGTTCCTATGTAAAACGGAGACAGATTTTAGGCTCAGATGATTGATTATGGAGAAGATTTTCACCTACATGTATATATAGCTAGACACTGGAGAGTCATGTAGGACAGAACAACGTTTTGTTTTATGGGAGTTCCCCAGCACATCACAGGCTATTAGCTTTCCTGGCCCTCCTCCCCTCTAATAGCCAGTAGCATCCCTCCAATTATTGTGATAACTCAAATTGTCTCCAGATGCACAGTACTGCTCCATTGGAGGATAATCTCCATGACAGGGGTTCATAATGTGGGGTCCACAGAAACGGATATGACTTCAGGAGGGGAGGTCCATGAACATGGATGGAAAGAAAAATAACATAGCTTCCATGTTTGATATGATATACATATTGCTTTGTCAAAGACCACCATTAATGCTCTTATTCAAGCTAAGCACCAGTAACCTTCACATTACTTTATCTCTGCCTATAATATATATACTTGCTTGTTATTTAGTGCATTAAGTAAGAAGCACATAATAGTAGTGCAAATTTATTTTATTTTTTCCAATATGTTAATAAATGTGTTTCAATATAGTTGGTTTGCTTTGTTTTATGTATACTATTTTATGCATTTAAAAACATTATTTTTAGAAGTGAGGTCCATAGCTTCACTAGATTACCAAAGGGGTCTTTCACACAAGTAACGGATAAAATCTCAGACCCAGAGCTTCAACATCTTTGTGTTGTTCCGACTAAGTTGGGTTTGTGGGATAGGTAAAGAGCCAGAACTTCAGTGAAGGTGTGGCCAAGAGAAGTGTCTGAGAAAAAGTCACAAATCAACATAACTCAGAAATACGGTTAAACTATATTTCTGTGGAAATATAGTTGGACTGGTACAAGATAGGAACGCTATTGATAGGGTCGTGGACAGTCTCTTTGACCCAGTTTCTCTTGCGTCAAGCTAGACATGGGGTCCTCAAACTTTGGTGTGATTAGAATTCTGAAGAGCATGTTCAGAAACACTGATTTAACTAAATCAGAATTAGAAGGGGTGGAATATCTTATTTGGGATGCATATGATTCATAGACGAAACTCGGAGCAACCTGAGCTATGCACCTCTCGCCAGTCAGCACCTGATACACATTGTATTTTACTGCTCTATTGCTCCGGAAAGTCTGTCCCTCGTTTCATCTCCCTAGTGTACTTAATTACTTATCTGTTAAGCCCAGAGCACATGTAGACTTCTCTACTTTTACCTCTTCCCGAAGCTCTCCCACCCCTCCCATACTCCTTTATGCTTTTTCGGCACAACCGGGATTTTATGTTATATTAAAATTATTTATTTAAACGTCTGCATCACTAGGCCGAATTCCTTGAGGGCAGGGACTATTTCTATCCATCATGGGTCCCACCCCCAATCTTGTTAACTTGAATTGAAAATGAGTAAGTTCTCTTTTCACTGAGAATTCTCATAGCCTTAATTCTTTTTTTTTAAGTATTTATTTATTTATTTGACACAGAGAGAGAGCGAGAGAAGGAGCGCAAGTAGGCAGAGTGGCAGGCAGAGGAAGAGGGAGAAGCAGGCTTCCCACTGACCAGGGACCTCCCATGGGGGGCTCCATGTGGGGCTCCATCCCAGGACCCTGGGATCATGACCTGAGCCGAAGGCAGACGCTTAACCAGCTGAGCCACCCAGACACCCCTCATAGCCTTAATTCTAAAACCTATCTCTTGTAGATTCAAACCTCGCTGTCTGTATCAAAGTTTTACTTGGGGCGCCTGGATGGCTCAGTCAATTAAGTGTTTCCTGGGGTCAAGCCCCACGTTGTGCTCCTTGCTCAGGGGGGAGCCGGCTTCTCCCTCTCCCGCTCCCCCAGCTGGTGCTCTTGTTCTCTCTCTGTCTTACAAATAAATAAATAAAATCTTAAAAAAAATTTTTTTTTACTCATTTTACCTTTTCCTCTCTTAGATCAAGCTACTTGGGAATGTGTATACATACGTACACCTGCATATATAAAAAAATGTCCCGTATTAGTTATTCTGGTAGAGATAGTTACCTACCTAACGCGTATTCTCCTCTTACATAAATGCCACACACACAAAAAAACAAATACAAAAATGAAAACCTATGTTTGCCAGTCTTCTTGCAGAAAAGGGCAATCCTGTCCCAATTCTGAGATGTGAACAGAAATTATTGGGTAGGATCTCCAGGAAAACCCTTAAAAGGAGGGCAGATTTAGCTGGGAATATATGTTTACCCTTTTCCCTTCAATCTTCACCTTTCTATCTGGAACATGCACAACTTTTTTTCCTACCCCCCAAATTTATATAGTGTTTCTCTTCATGGTAAAATTTACATTATATGAGTTATTAAATATGAGGTATTGTGATTAGCTTCTCAAGGGAGAAAGCAGGTCTATGTAGTTCAGATAAGCCACAAGTAGTATGAAAAATAGACCCTTTAATTAGCTTGACCCAGAATCTGTTGTGAAATAGTACATTTATAAATGAAATAAGAGAAATCTGAGGTCTTTAAAGGGTTTTGTTTTCTAAGCACATGTTCAAATCGGTCTTTCAAATGTTGGTATTAGTTACATATACTGCTAGAAATCAGATGAATCCAGTTCAGGAAACAAGAAGTGAGGCTGTCAGGCTTTTCTCCGGTTAAATATTTTCTTCAGCTCCTAGTGCAAAACTCTTCACACATCATATTCTCAATACTTAATTGTGGAATGAATAAATATATGAATAAAAATAAGGATGATTCAGAAGAAAGAAATAAGCAAAACCTGACTAACACATTTTAGTAAATATTTTGGCTGTTAGAATTGAAACCAAACCATCTCGAGAATAGATGACTTAAAATTACAAAAAAGAAAAAAAAATCAAGTTGCTGGAATTAAATGTACCTGGCTATTTTTCATTTCTTTACAGATTCATTGTGTTCTCTGGTTACGCTAGCACTGCTTTCAGGTTTAAACTTCCAATATTTCACTGTAACTCACTGCACTCTGTAAAAACAAAGAACTGATAAAGGTTAGGGGGCCACCATCACAACCTATGAAGCGAATTAGCAATTCACTAAACTGTTTTTTCCCCCTTTGCTCATATTTTCTAGGCCTTTTACAATGAACATATATACCTTTTGTAATAAGGAAACAATATTAAATTTTATTGAAAAATGCGGGAGATCTTAAAAGATACGAAAGGGCTCAGGATTTTAACCTGTCAGTCTATGATCTTCCGCTATGGGGTGATTGTGAATCAATTATTTTCTTCCTATTTTCCAATAGTTCTGTACTTGAACATGGGCCATTCAACAGTTTAGCTGGGTTTGAGGTGAGAGGCTCTCCTGGTCTGCTGGGAACAGAATCTAGCAGGTAGTTACTGTATTTAAAACTCTTTGAAGAAGAAAGGTATTATTTAAGTATTAAGCATTATTATGAACTTCCTGCTTTTTAAAAGCTCAAAGGGAAAGACAAAAGGACCTGTCTTTATTAGTATTTCCAATTAAACTGGGAAGGATAAATTATTTCCAAACCATCTAATCTTTCCTACGTGTCCCCACCGCCCCCACCACTACATTTCAGTCAAATCTACATGCGGAGAGAGACAGGAATCCAACCTCTAATTTTCCTTTTAGCTCTGATAAACACGCTTATTACAGGGTTTCCCTGCATGTTTGTTTGTACACATAATCTTAGGGGAACCAGTTTGTTTCCCCTAATGGGGTTTAACAATATTCTCATAAGCAGCACTACTTGCCTCCCAAATTGAGGGGATAATACAAGAACATGTGGCTGTTCAGTTTGGGGTCTCATAGGGCATTGTGCCAATTTCTTTAACTGTGATATGGTGGTGTAAATTTCTCTGAGGATAATAACCATTCCAGGAAGAGTCATCAAATATATCTTTAGAGATTAGTTACTGGGAAATTTTGACTCTTTTGCAGGGAATTAGTAACAGTCTTAATACAATTGTCAGTTGAATTATCAGACACTGTGCATGAAGCCATTTTTTACGACTTGTATGCTTGATGCTTATCCAGCCATCTTCCATTGTTTTCAGCCTCCTGAGTAAGAATTCCAAACTCATCCAGCTTTAAACTGGCTAAAAAGCTTGTGAGTTGATATGATTGATATTTTGAGGGGTACAAATTGAATTTCAAAACGATGTTAAGGAGTCCCAAACAACAATTTTGAATACCTGTCACAAGTACAATGATTCGAAAAAGAATATGTCTAAACAGATTAGAGACTCAACTAAGACCATCATAAATGTAGACTGTATAATTAGAGGATATAATTTTTGGCCCAGTGGGATGTGTTTTGAATTCAACACCGGTTATTTTTGGTAGAAGGTTGAGTCTGAATATTTCAAATGAAATGGCATCATGTTAAATTACCCATTCTAAAATGAAGACTTTTGTTCTGTTTGTGAGATTCACTTTTAGGAGTACATTGTGATAAATTAAAATTTAGATCGTATACTAAATTGAAAGCATGAAATTCCATCTTTAATTACTTGAGGAAGCAAGGATTTGCAAAATCATGGTTATTCAGAAGGTTGTTTTGCTTCCATGTGTGTAAATGTATAGATTCCATAAAGACTGGGCTTCTTGTTTCATTACAAGGATAATAAAAATATAATTTCCTTCTGAATGTATAGTTTAAAAAGCTGAACTCATTGTATGCTAGTATTTTTGCAACAGTAACAACAATCTCAAATTAAGAGTTCACTGCATGCCTCAAGAAGGTCATCAAGAACTTGATGGCATCCTTTAGGCTAGTAGGGAGTCCCTTATACTATGCTCCGATAACCTGGGAGCTCTATTAAGGTGACCAAGACAACTATCTTGAGTCATCAAACTTAGTTCATTGATCACAGAATATATGTATCTATCTCTGTATATGTGTCAATACATATACATATAGAATATAAGTAATATGTATATATTATCGAGATATATATTATCCCACATATGTGTATGTGTGTGTGTGTGTATATATGTGTGTGTGTGTGTATACAGGTTTAACTGCTAACCATTCGAGGAACAGATGGTAGGTATATAACATCCACACTGCTAGTATAGAAATCTGGTCTTAAAAATAACTTGGGAGTTAAGGGAAACCTAATACTAACAGATACTCCTGCAATCTTGCCCTCATACTTTGGTCCCCTGTGAGGTTCTTCAGGAATAACGCTTCCACCCCCAACACCTGGGCATATTGTCTGCTGTCAGCTCACACTGTGTTTCTTCCTGGAAATCACCCTCTGTTGCAGGAAAGTTGACTGAGGAGCTCCCACCTCTAAGGGGCACCTTGTGGCCAATGACTGGATGATATGAGGATAAAAGGTCCAGCCTCCATGCCTCAATTTGGGACAATGCTGAGAGGTCAGCCCCAGGGCTCCTCAAAGGGTTGGCTGAGGCCCAAACTGCAACAGCTTTTAAGTCAGCTCCATTGCTCTCAACTGGTTCTTCACTGCCCTATTGGTGTATCTCCTGAGAGCACTCTCCAACTGAAGTCTTTGCAATCAATACCTCGTCTATTACAATCAACATCTCATCTATCCCTATTTTCAGGGAAGCGAATTTGACGCGGAGATTGTCATAGTGGGCTATGCCTTGGCAGAACACGTGGCTATACAGATTGACCTTCTGGTCAAAAGTATTACTACCCCAATCCTGCCAAAGCTGGGGTTCAAACAATATTCTTATCAAACCATTTCCTTGGATTAGTCCTGAAAACATATGATATTAGGAAAGTGTACACCTTTTCATTAATATATGAGTTTCCTGCAGAAAACAAGACCCCAAGGAGAAGACAATCTACTGGATAGATAAGATTGGATGAGCTATAGGAAAAAGAAAAAGAAGAAAAGATCTTATGTGGCTTGCTTGGTAGGAGAAGTTCATAGTGGGATTCCCTGGGCCAACTGGCGTTGTATTCATACGTGGCTGAGGGAGGAATGAGGAAGGTCAAAGGAGGACAGTGGGGACCCAGAGTCAGGGATGCTGAAGGGAAGGAAGTGGAAGGGAGCTACTTGACAATTTTTGCTTTAAGATGCCTTGAAAATGAAGCTACTCTGGACTATTACTGCCCACATGGTTAGTTTTCTCTTATGAACTCTTTTTCCTACTTATTTTGGTGCTAAATCTTATTTTGTATTGTTCCACTTAAAAATTTAAGAGTATGCCTTTTCTCATACTTCTTTTGAACATGGCATAGTACTAACAGAGAACTATGCACATAATAGAGGTTCCATAATTACCTGCTGAATGAATGAATAAATGACCAGATAAACCTAAACTGGAAAGATTACTGAGTTAGAAAAGAAAAAAAAAATTAGTGATCCAAAGATTCTAAATCTGTGGTTTCAGAAACCGTTAAAATATGGGATTTAATGTGCTGTTTTCTGATAGGAAGCAATGAATAGATACGGTTTTATGTTGACTGAATCCAAGTGATATTTTCGAGATGGTACTTTTAATCTCAAATTGCTAATGCTATACACATCTTGTCATACGAGAGAATAGACTTCATGTAATTTCAGTACATGTCACAGCTCAGTGAGAGCAAAGAGACCTACTAGAGGGTTACATGCATTATGTAAACTCTGAGCCACAAATGACTTCTTTTTGTTCACGGGGATCCAGACACCCCCTCCTCCCGTTGAGCACAGGGTCCTGCCTTGTGGCAGAGAACAAAAGTATGGACCGCAGAACACTTCTGTGTCTAGGGGCCAAAATGGCTGTAAAATGATTCCATTTCCAGATGAAATGACCAGGCTCCTATTTCTCTTGGACAACGTTTGAAACAATCCTTTTTTCCCCCTTAAACCCACCAACCAGAATACTCAGGTAAAGCATTTCTAGGAAGAGTTTGAAATGACTATGATAACCATTTCCTTTTACCACACTCCACTTTTCCAGGAAAGATAATTTCTTCTTTAACTGATGCCTATGAAGACCTCCCCACAGTTACATCTTTCTCCAGATCAAATACCTAACTAAAATATAAAATCATTTTGCGTGTATTCTTTAAGTAAAACCTGTGGGCTCAATCCGTGCCTACAACAGATATAAATGCGGGTGAATGTAACAGTGAATCAAATAGCAATCTCTTTCTAAAAGGCTAAAGCACTTATATTTGTAGCTCCTCTCTTGAGGTCGTAGCCACAGCTCTGGAGGTGGTCTGCAATGACATTATTCATTTGAAATAGACAAGCTATTTTTTAAAAAGGCATATTTAAAGTCACATTTGATGAATGGAATCTATGTCAAAAAATCATTAGTCATTGATGTGAGCAAGAGCTTATCTAGAAACATCAGTTAACCTCAAGGGCATGTGTTGCACTCCGTAGTTGGGAGAGACCGACAAGTTACAGAAAAAGCTGGTGATGATAGCGACTTAGTATCAAAAGCAACTTCCAGAGAAAATGTTTTCTTCAAGAAAGAGTGTGTCCTCTTTGGCCCATGAACAAATATAGGATTGCATTCTGAAGTTTTACCCCACTGAGCATGACTGAAGTAATTTTGGCTAAGAAAAATCTCAATAACGCTCCCATGGAATATTTCTTTTTTTAAACAGAATAGCTTTCTGGTGAACTCACCATGTAATTCAAGTTACTAAATGGATTAATGTTTCATTTGAAATTGGGACATGTAAATCCATTACCTTTTGGAGGATGTATTTTAAGGATACTTTTAGTTTCAAAGACTTCAGTGAAGTCTTTTTTTTTCTGAAGATAATCAGGCACTAGAAACATTTAAGTAAAATAAGTAGTAAACAAGTAGAATCGAGCAAAACAAAATAAAAATATCAGAGGCGTTATTGGAAGATAGCGGAGGCCACCCATTCAAATAATTGAAATATAAGTTGAATTCTCTTGTGCAAACTCTAAGGGGATTTTCCATTTCACTAGTAATGTTAAAATGCAGACTATGTATGAGGACCAATAACTGTAATTGTGTTCATGTTGCACTGTCCTTATCCAGCTCTGGTTTCTCGAACCAAAGCAAGATGAAGCCAAGAAAAAGTTTATAGATTTATATTATTCTTGCCAGAGTTCTCCACAAGATAAATAATATGACAATAATTAATAAAGGTCTAATTGTACATGAATCCTTTTGCTCCTCAAACAAGAACAAAATCGTGATCTGAGAAACATCTGCAGTTTGAGAAGGGACGCTGGTCTAGGTTTCTGACAGAATGTCCAACAAACTGAGAAATTGGAATGTTGAGGGGAATAGAGAATTTCCCCTCTGAAGAACAGAGAGACCACATTTGCATCCTTATATATGAGGTTATACTTGTGAAGGTAAGTGGGAGAAACAGACAGGTAAGTACCACGGTGCATTAATTAGAGCAGGCTTTGAATAATTCTGAGAGACAGAAGTCTTCAGCTACCTGTGCTGTTTAATTTCAAAATTTTAATCAAATGAGCAATTAAAATAGCTCTATTTAAAAACCAAACTTATTATTTGCCAGAAATCCTCAATTCTTGCTTATGTGATTCCTCTGAGTTTAAGTATGTTAATGAAAAGCAAATGAAGTTACTTCCCTTCACTATGATCTGTAAGATGCTTTCCACCACTTAGTAGTCATTACCTGGGAACAGTTATCTTCTCTGTGTGGCTCTCTACCTCTTATGGCTTTAATTGTTCTGGCCAGCTGCTGTGATGGGCTGCATTGTGGGGATGGGTAGAATCATTTCTTAATTGAGGTCTGAACTGAAAACAGTGTTTCCATTAGGCAGAAACAAGGGTGCCACAGTAACTCCGGGGTCAGATTATTAAACACAATTGTGATTACCCAGGGACGTTTATGCTCAAACTCTTCCATGGCCAATGTCAGTCACAAAGTTAGTATCTTAGAACCTTTCCTTTTGAAGCCATATCCCGAAAAACAGTATCTCGAAATCTGGTTCATTAATTGCTTTCAGTGGTCAGAACCAGGACCTCCCACACTGACTTGCTACAGATCTTTGCAGAAGAAAATGAGATTTCAACTTTATTCATGTACTAAGTATGAACATGGCCCTCTGCCATATTCTGCACACGACACTGGGCACCCGAAGATGGAAAGGCATGTCTTGAGTTGTTTCTTTCAAGTCCCATTTGGCACGCCCTTTCGCTGTCCTGACTTCCCAACAGGCTATCTAAAATGGAGAAATAGGTCTGCAAAGCTTATGTTTGGGCATAAGGAGGGAAGCCTCTTTCTCAAGGCAAGCAAAAGGAAACTTCAAAACAAGTGCCACTGAACTCATATACTTACAATGTACTGATGGAATTGAAGAGCTCTTCATTTCAAGTCAATGAGCGTATGGTATTGCAAGATAATCAATAAAGGATTCAGTTATGTTTCTTGTGCTCTGTTTACTGAGAAAGAAAATCATATACACATAAAATCCCAAGTCGTTATCTTCTCCCAAACCTGCTCTTTCCCCCATAATTCTTAGGTGCCCAAGTCACCACACTAGTGCTGGTTCCCAAATCATGTTGCTCCCACCACCCAAACATCTTTTCAACCCGTGTGCTTCTTCGCGGCCATTGCAGAAGCTCCAGGTCTTCATGATCTCTGTCCTGGACCACCATATGGACTCCGATTTCCTAACTGGCCCCATTGACCACCAGTGCCTCCCTCTTCAGTCCACTCTCTGCACAAACTAATCTTTATAAAACACGAGTGTGATCACATCCCTTCCCCGTCACTGGCTTCTCATTGATGACACAGCCCGCTATTCGATCTTCCATCTTCATTTCCCACCTGTACTTTGTACGCCCAGGTCACACAATATGTCCCTTGTCTTTCTTTCCCTTTCCATGTATGACTCTATCTGCACAGAATGCTTTTCACCTTGTTTGCCTTGTTTTAAGACACAATTCCGGTACCAGATCCTCTAATTCTTTTGCTGTTTTTTTTTTTTTTTCCTTCTAGGCAGAGCAGGTTGGACTTTTCTCTGTGCTTCCAGGGCACTTTGTATATATTTCTTTTTTATCTTCTTATTTGATTACATTTGGTTTTTTTCCTTCTACATACTAAGCTACTGGAGGTAGGGGCTATCTTCTTAGCTGTATATCTCCAGGCTTAACACATTGATCCAGAATTGCTACTCAGTACATGTTTCATGAATGAAAAAACAAGAGTTAATATGTACCTGCAATTTATTTATTATGTTTGCGTGGGATTGGCATCATTAGCAAGGTGCTGATTGTGCATGGTATTGCTAGCAATAACATAACCAGAATTTTCTTACTACTTTGTACTTCACAGAGGAGAGCCACAGATATACATCAAATTTGGTAGAATTCTGGACTTGAGGTAGCATAATTTCCCAAAACGCTGCATAAGAAAATTGTACGTGGCTCAGGAGAACAATGTATTTTTTGACATTAGCCATGAAAGCTTTCAAAACAGAAATATAAATTCTCCTTCCTCCGACCTGTTTTCTCTGGTCTCTTTCCTACAAGAGATCACATTTTTCTTCCTCGTACACATAATATTTTTAGAGCACTCTGCTGTTACAAAGCATTCTGCAACCCCTAGTTAACCTATTTAGATCTCAGTGTTCTTATCTGTATAATGAGGCTAATGGTACTAAGCTGTTCTCCCAGGGATGTTTGATTAAATATGTTTCTTGACATTGCACCGACCCTGCATACATCAGCAAGGATTTTCAAAATAAAATGTTCTATATGCACAGAAAATTGTTTTATTTGGCATTGTTTTAAAAGCAAGCACATTTTTGAGAGGAACGTTTGCACCATCAGCAAACATTTCAAAACGGATCTAAGGTAAAAATTGTTATGACTGCAGTGAATGTTTTATTTGTGGTTGATAAGATAGGCAAGTATTTCAAAACATCTCCACCCATAATTTTTAATGGGAAAAGCAAGGCTTGGTGGAATATGAGATAATTTTATCTTTGCTCAGGATACTGGCTGTTATAGGGGATTTTCTAATGCATATTTTTTCCAAGACAGTACTATGTTGTGTTGTATCTTCTTACAGTGCCTTCTTTACCATTTCAAGTAGGAGTAGAACTCAGAATTCCTGAGGTAATGCCTTGCCCTGGCAATTTTCCTGTTATTTCATGTGGCAAGAAGAGCTGTGTTAATCTCTCACCCAGGCAGAGCTAGATTGGTTTAGTTGGACAAGGTCTTTTTTCCACAGCTCTAATTTTCCTGTCCATTTGACCCTTCCCTTACTTGTACCACTTTTTGTGATGACTGCTGGTTTCTCTCCCAGCGATAAGTGGACCCAGAGACAGAGGGGAGAAGCCAGTAGAGGAGCAAGGAAATGATTGGAAACCAAGAGGAAAATATAAACAAAACATATCCTGGAATGCTTCTGAGATGCTGAAAAGTAGTAGGATAAATTTAGATTCTCCAAAAAACTTACAGGACAATATTTCATCTCAAACCCTCCTTTCATCTGTCCCAAACCTAGATTCAGTTGTTAACAGGTGAACAAAGGGAATGCTTCCTTTGATAAAGTTGGCGTAAAAAATTATGGCAGTCTAGCCAGGGGAAATAACATATGGAAAGCTTCTGACGCCAGGAACTGGGTAGAATCAAGCTCTGGTTAAACCTCTTTCCTCTGCTCCCAGAGCTTGATGTGTGACAGAATCATCTGGAAATATTTTTTAACACGACCCCCCCCGTTTTTAAATTGAAGTACAATATACATAATGAAAAATGCGTATGTATAGGTATAAACTTGATTAATTTGCACAAACTGAATACACGCATTAACCAGCATCATTTGGAGAGTGTTTGGTTTTTGCTTTTAAGATACAGCTTTCAGGACACTTTTCCAGGTGTGCTGAATCAAAATTTCAAATTTTGAGGCAACTGGATCTGTATTTTAAATAGATTCTTCTGGAGGTTCTTTTGAAGCCAGCTGGGGACTGAGTTCCAGTTCACTGGTTTGTGAACAACTCTGTTGGTCCCAGGATGCAGGAATGGGGTAGGAGAGAGATCTTAGGGTAAGACATAGAGTCCCAGAGGAAGGAAGAGTAAGGAATCCTCCTATTAGAGGAGGAGTTCTAATAGTTGTTTGAGGTAAGAACTATGGCAAAAACAAACAAACAAACAAACAAACAAAAAACCCGTCCATTCACCTCCTGGTATTCATATACCCTCTCTGATTAGTAACAAAATCCTAATTTTCAGCGAGACCCATAGTGACCTGCAATGAAGACTAAATCTTGGCCTCCCTGGTAGCTAGATGTGGCCATATACCTAAATTTCAGCCAGTGAGATATAAGTAGAAGTGTCATATGTGACTTCTGGGAAGTCTTTAAAGTTGAAATACACCCTTCTTGATCTTTTCCTTCCAGCTAGTGGCTGGAATATGGAAGTGTTGGCTGGAGCTCAAGCAGCCATTTTGATCCAGGTGGACAAAGACCATACATTAGGGATGGTAGAACAGAAAGCTGGAGGAACTTAGGTTCCTTAGAACTTTATGGATTCCATACCAACTCTATAGTGCCAATTCTGAACTTTTAATAGAATAAAATGTTTTGTGTTTTGGCTATTACTAATTTGAGTTTTCTAATATTACAGTGGAACCTAATCCTAACAGGTACAGAGGAGTTTCCTGCTCTATATTTGTATGTCTGAAGGATCTCAGTAAGAGATGGCAATCTCTCAAGAACATGGTGTTCTATTATTTGCCAAGAAACAACTGAGAGCAAGTTTCAGTTTTCATAATGAACTCTTAAACAAGATAAATACATTCAATATTGCATGGTAGAAACTTGTTTTCCAGGAGCTATTCTTATAGTTGGTCTTTTTCCCCAGGCTTCTCCTGAATGAGGTCTCATCTGGTATCTGGAACACCTTGGTGGGATTCTCCAGAGAGCGTCTTGTTCTGTACAGGTGAGCATCTTATCATGTCATAGTTTTAGAGGAATTCTGTGGATTAGGGCAAGTTTCTAGTTACCAGTTAAGAGAGAGCTTTGGGTCCAATTCCTGAAGATGTAAGGCTGGCAGAGTCTAGGTGTGTTTTCAGGTCTTAAACCAAGATAAGCAGAAATGGACTTTCACTATAGCTCCAGAGCTAGTGAGAGAACTGAGACATAAACTACTTTTTGGGATGGGACTAAGGCAGAGGTCAGGGATGAGCAGCAGGTCCAAGGGCATTGGTGTGCTCAGATCTAACTGACTCAGATCTGCAGTAAGACCAACTGCAAGGCCCTACAAGCTAGTGTGGGGTTCCTAATGCATGTGATGTATGCTCTCTGCCTTGGTCCGAAACCGGACAGGGCTGAGTACTGGTGAAAGATGGACTGCCAGAGGCTGAAATAGATAGGAGCGTGGCCAGTGCCTAACTTCTTGCAAATTACTTGACTCTTCTTAGCCTCAATTCCCTCATCTGTAAAACTGGGGCTAATAATAGGTATTCCATCACAGAGTAAAAGAAAACATTTTATGAGCAAGGAATTTGCGAATTGTGAGGATTTAAACAAATGTAAATTACTATTACTATCCAGGGAGAAGGATGGCAGCAATTTAACTGTGCGGAGATCTTCATCGCATTTAAGATGAGATGAGTGTAATTCATTCCTTTGAAATGAGAGGGGGTAGATTTATAGAGTCAGGATATAATTACTAGGTTTGTAATCTGATCAGGAAACTTATATTGGAGAGACGTTGTATTCTTATTTGAGAAAAATGCAAGGCTTTTTAAGAGATCATGTGACAGATCTGTTTACTTTTTAATCATTCCATAGGCGATATAGTTTATCTTAGGGAGGCCACGATTCATAAAATTACAGTTTACGATCCACCAGAATCAAGAACAGCCACATTGAGAGTTGTTGAATGTTGTGTGTTGTTCTAGACAACCATTAAGAATCAGATACAAGAGTCAAGAGTGCTTGCTTTTTGTTATAAAAGCAGCATTGGGCTATATAGGTTTACAATTGCATTTGTTGTAATAAGCCACATTTTATGGGCAACAGGTGTAGCTGACTTATATCCTAAATTGTGTGAGGCTGCGCTGTCAGGCTGGCTCTAAAGGGATTTGGAAAGATTTATGAAATTGAATGACAGCCAAGGTGATTCTTGAAATTGACTTTTTAAGGTGTCATTTTGGTGAATGACAGGTTATAGTTACTAAAAAAAAAAAATCCTCATAATAAGGAGTTTGTCTTTAAATGCTGGTAAGGTTATTTAGTGTAGGGGGGAGAAGGCTTATTATTTAACTATAGATTGTTAAATTTTGGACATTCAGCAAATCTAATTGGTTCTGAGCATTCGGCCTGACACCCTTGGCCATTCAGAATCACTTCTTCCCCCAACCAGAGGCCACAGTTTCCTTCAAACAGGGTTGGAATCTACTCACACTGCTTGAAACAGAATTTGTTCTTAGTGTCTTTTCTAACTATTGCAATTAATTTTAAGACAAAGACATCAGCTATGCTTCAAGGAAAGAGAGGGAGGAGGAAAACTTGGTTCCATACTCTTGTCAGATGAGCTTCTCTTTCTTTCGCTGTTTCTTTACCAGCCATCCTGGTCAGGGGCCCCCATGCTTGCTCCTCTCCCCGAGATAAATCATTTAATCTCTACCCTCCTCTCATGTTTCAAAGCAGTCAGCTAGTCTCATAAAGGCTGTCAGCATCTGAACTTAACATTATAACAATATAATATAAGAAGGATTCTTTATTTTATTTGCTGTTAAGTACCATATTATAATAACGTTAAAGAAAATCTTGGAAAAAGGGCTTATCGTTCTCCTTGACACAATTCTTTCTTTTGTGTTTACTTTGGCTATGTTGTTAATTCATTTGTTGATCTGACAAATTCTTATTGAGAGGCTCTGATGGCCCAAGCTCCATTCTGGATACTCGGGCCACAGCAGGGAACAAACAATCCTGCCCTCATGCGGTTTTCATCTGAAGGTGGGGAGAGAAAAACATAAACAAATATTATATCGATGGTGTTAAGTTCTAAGGAGACAAAGCAGGGTTTGGGTTGGAAATGTGGGGTTGGGTGGGGGAGCTAGTATTTTCTATCTTTTCCCAGCTGCATACGTGTTTTTACTCCATACTCTGAAGACCACGTATCTTTCCTCTTGAAAAATGCCAATGCTCCACTCCCCACCAAAAAAACCAACAAACCATAAATAAACATTTAATGATATGGTCTAAACTTTTTCACAGCAGTCATACAACTAACACTAACAGAAGGCTTGAGGCTAACTCTTAAATGGAGAAAATTGGAGGAAATACAGAGATAAGAAATATCAAATACGAGAGAAACTAACTGGCAGGAGACAGAAGAGAAAAAATTCTAGTCATTAAAAGTTTGTACTCATACATCCAACTGGGAATTTTTAGCAAGATCAGATTAGGGTAGAGAAATCCTGAGATGAAATTAGAAAGAAATCGAGTCAGATTAAAAGCAGTTTGTTGTTTCAGATTGGACTGTCTTAGCCAACTTGTGTATCATTGGCTGTTTCTGCTTTGCACAAAGTTCCTCGGTTCTCTCTTTCACTCTCTTGTCCTAGAAAACAGTTACAGATTTAAAAATGGGAAATCCTGCCTACCTGGAGGTGTCAGGACTATATGCAACAGGAGAGCCACAGAAACACCTTAATGGAAAAGTCTAACCCAGAAGGAATTGGACTCCAATTTGAGCCCTACCAAGAGTCTACTCCAAGTTGAAAGTGAGTGGTCCAATTCTTCCTGCCCCCTTTAAAAACAAGTATACTGTGAATGGCTAATTTTTAATGAAGATAATAGTTAGAATCATTATGTGTAAAATTCAAGAGCCGCATTTGCTATGAGATCCCACTGGGCCAACAGAACGAGCTCAGCATTGCATAGGTATATTTGGATTTGAATTCTGTCTTTAATAGCTTTTTTGAGATGTAATTCATATTTCATGAAATTGATTATTTTATTTTATTTTTTAAAGGTTTTTTTACTTATGAGAGAGAGAAAGAGAGAGAATGTGAGGGCTAAAGGCAGAGGGAGAGAAAGAGAAAGCCTCAAGCAGGCTCCACATCCAGTGTGGACACAAATGCAGGGCTCAATCCCCATGACCGTGAGATCATGACCTGTGCTGAAATAAAGAGTCAGATGCTTAACTGACTGGGCCACCCAGGCACCCCTAAAATGGATCATTTTAAAGTGGACAACTCACTAGTTTTTAGCATATTTACAGAATTATGCAACTTATCACCACTATCTAATTTTAGAAATTCTTATCACCCCAAAGAAACCCCATCCCTCCTAGCAGTCACTCCCTGTTCCCCCTTCCCTTAGCCCCTCCTAACTACTTCTCCACTTTCTGTGTTTGTGGATTTACCTATTCTGGAAATTTCATATAAATAGCATCAGACAATATGCGGCCTGTTGTGACTTATTTCTTTCACTTAGCATAATGTTTTCAAGATTTATACATGTTATGGCATGTATCAGTACTTCATCCTTTTTCATGACTGTGTAACGTTCCATTGTATAGGTCTACCACAATAGGTTTTCCCATTCGTCAGCTGATGGACATTTGGATTGTTTCCACTTGTCGGCTATCATGAGGAAAGTTGCTATGAGTATTTGTGTACAAGTTTTTGTACAGAAATATATTTTTGATTCTCTTAGGAAGCAAATTGCTAGGTCATGTGATAATCATATGTTTAACACTTGAAGCAACTGGCAAACTGTTTCCTTTATACGAAGTGGCTAAAACGTCAGCGATTCTGGCACAGAAGACACGAGATGAGCTTGGGGCATCTGTAGTGCATGAAAGCAGTGAAGTGCTAAAAATATAAAAGATGGGGGCACACAGGAGCCAACCCTAAAATAGCTACCAAGGACCAAACCTGGAACAATCTGAATAACAAAGAGAACAACATCGTATTGGATTACAACCCAAATATAAAATAAATATGCAGTAGTCCACACTGATATAAATAAATGATTAAATAAACAAGTGAATGGGGGAGAAGAGACAAACCTTCCTTACAGGAGATTTCCAAATAATATAAGTAGCTACTGCCTCACAAGTAGGTGGAGATGACTTCCCTTGAGTGTGGACTGGATGGTGACTCAGTGCCAAAGACAGAGTGTGGAAAGGAGGAAGATCATAACCTTACAGAGAAGTCTGGCAATGCTCCCTTAACCAAATGACCCAGGTTGACATCACCAGCAGTAAGTCATGTTTAGATCGTGTGCCCCGTGATATGATGTGATGAGAAGGTCACTTCACCTCTGTGGTATTCTTCCCCAAGATCTATAACCCTAATCGAATCATGAGAAAACATCATATAAATGCAAATTGAAGGACATTCTACAAAATGTCTGATCAATACTCTTCAAAACTATCAAGGTTATGAAAGATAAGGTGAGACTAGAAAGTGTCCCAGAACAGAGGTGACTGAATGCAGCATGGTGTCCTGCTTGGGATTCTGGACTAGAAAAAGGACGTTAGTAGGAAAGCTGGTGACATCCAAATTCAGTCTAGGAGTGTAGTTATTAGTAATGTACCAAAGCTGGTTTCTTAGCTTTGACAGTCACCGCTATCATGTAAAATGTTAACATTAGGGTTCACTGAGTGAGTGGTCTATGAGAATCCTGTACTATCTTTGTAACTTTCCTGGATGCACAAAATTATTTCAAAATTAAAAAGTTTATTTAAGAAATAAATCCATTAGGTGAAAACATAAATAATATATTTAATTGAAATATAACTGTATCTGCCAAAACAACAACAAATTTTAATGAAAAAAATTCAGTGGGTGTAGGAATGGTTATTCATGAAATTCAGATAAAAGAACTTGTTACTGAAAATGAATGTTGAGATTTTTCTAAACTGGTGGTTGACTTGGCTTACACTTACTGGGGGATTGCTTATCTTTCTATCAAACTATCTAAAGTTACAAGGTGGGTTGGCTAAAGCAACAGCAGCTACTGCAGCAACAAAGCTCTTAGCATTTGAGTCCCAGCACTGAGCACACAGGGCCCAGTTCTGCTGTCTCCTGTGGATTAACGTATCTGCTTTCTTAAGCAGTATCAGCATTTACCAAATTAGTGACTTAGTGTTACACTGAAGAAGATATTAGCTTACCCCAGCCTCCTTTACCTGGAGTGCCAAAGTACACTGTACACATGACTGTTGGTTGGTATTCCTAGTTTAGGACTCAGCTCCCATGTAAACAGTGCCAAGTCCCAAATCAGCACCCCCATGTTTCTCTCTTTGAGTTTCAGTCTTGTGTGCTTGACTCTTTTCTGGACAGAAACTTGCTGTCCTGTTGGCACACAGTTAAAAAGATCCCAAAGTCACACACGTTCTCTTTCCACCTTTCATGTCTGTTACAATTGTTACCCCACCTATATTCCTTCCCTTCCTCAAGTAAGGATTATCAATCACTCGGGGGTCAAAAAGAAACCGGAGAGTCTTCTGGGTGACTCCAAGTGGCATCCTTGTACAGACATCGGTTGCTTAACCTCACCCTTGCTTTTTAGGTCATGGACTGAACTCGCTGCTTGCTCATTGAGTTTTGACCTTGACCCTGCACACCCGCAGGCTTTGCTCTTTGCTTCTTCCTGGTCTCTCATTGAACTAGGCGCAATAGCTAGAATTGGAGTCATCAGTGTGCAAGTGATTGTTAGGTCCCTGCTTTTGTAGGGGTGAGAGGGCAATCAGACAATTTGAGAAGAATTTAATTTTATGCAATATATCTAAAAAAATCCTTTCTTGTTGTCATCATTTAAGAACATGATTGCACTTGGCATGGTATAGATTATAGTAACACTTATTCATTGAATTTACTTCTAAAGGTTTTTACGTTTTTGACTATGGAAATACACCATTCATCCTCAATGTATAAAGACTAAAGTAATCTCACATGACTAATGGTTTTGAATAGAAATTTTTTTACATAAATTTTTAGAAATCATTTTTAAAAGGAAGAGCTGATAACATTCACTGCAAATCTGATACGTTTTATTCATCATTCATATGACCACATTTTTCAATTAAAAAATACTTCGGATGGAAATCTTGGTTTTCATCCTCCTTCTATTTCCATGCCCTATACTTCTGGGACATAGACCTGAAAGATTAACTACCTCAGAAACATCCTGGGGCTCAAAACACAGTAATGGCCAAGAAAAGCCCATGACTCTGCTACCTTTTTATTCTAGGAATTCTGCTAGAGAGTTCTTGGAAAACATGAGAAGTGGATTCGTGTTACAGTCCAAGGTTTACTTGAGAGTTAAAACCAGAGACGCTGAAAGAGGCCTGTGACGATTCATTTTGCCTTCTGATCAGTGGGAGTGAAGCCTGGTACTGACCATTTCACCTCATTAGTGGAGCTCCCTGACCACACCTCTCCCTTTAATTCTTTCCTGAGTGAATTTGTAATTTGCTTCTGGTTTCTGCTTTTAAAACAACAGATTGTGAGGGATCAAAGAGAAACTGGATAATGACAAGGAGGAAGTGGCAAGTTAGTGACATCTTTGTAGAGGGAGTAGTACCTATACCCAGTGTGATTCTTCGAAGTAGTCTTCTGAGAAGTGACTACAGAATAAATTCCAGTACAACAAAGCCCAAGACTGGCCAAGTGTCTTATTTATTCTTCAATTCTTGTTTGGCCATTAACCTTTTATTGAGCATCTATTATATGTAAGACTCAGTAAAAAGAGAAGTATAGAATAATGGATAAGATATCGAGCACTTAAAAGTCAATTAAGGAAGGCACTTATTGCATGGAGCACTGGGTGTTATATGCACACAAAGAATCATGGAACACTACATCAAAAGCTAATGATGTACTGTATGGTGACTAATATATCATAATTTAAAAAAAATTTTTTTAAATAGAACTGTGTTTGAATCCCTGGTTCTACCATTTACTAACTGTAGTTGGTTGAACTGTGGCCCCCCAAAAATATGTCCATTGGAAACTTCAGAATGTGACCTTATTTGGAATAAGTCTTTGCAGATATAATTAACGTGAGGCTCTTGAGATGAGATTCTCTTTCCTGAGGGTGAACTCTAAATCTAATGACTGATGTTCTTACCAGAGACAGAAAAGGAGAAGGCACAGATGTACAAGGAGGGCACGTGAAGGTAGAGGCAGAGATTGGAGTTATGTAGCCCAAGCCAAAGACATCCAGGATTGCAGGCAGCCACAGGAAGCTAGGAGAGGCAGGGAATGGATTCTCCTTCAGGGCCTCCAGAGGGAACCCACTCTACAAACAACTTGATTTTGCACTGCTAGCCTCCAGGATTGTAGAAGAATAAATTTGTGTTTTAAGCCACGAAGATTGAGATAAGTTCTTTTAATAGCCCTAGGAAACTAATACACTAGCTGTGTGATATTGGGTTAACTAACCATCTATATCTTAGTTTCTGCCTCTGTAAAATGAAGAGGATAATATTACCTACTTATAGAGTTATTGTGAAGATTCAATAAGATAATATATGTGAAGTGCTTAGTGCAAAGTCTGGCATACAGTAAGAGCTCAGTAAGTGTTAGCAATTATTATTAAGGTACTTCTGGTTCAGGTTGAGGTTCTAATTGTTCCTATCGTGATTCCTTGAATAATAACCTCCCCTGCCTTTTTTGCTTGGGAGCTCTTTTTACCTTTAAAAGGGAAAGAAGAAGGAAAGAGAAGGAATATCATGCAGATAAATTGCCCCTCCTGATATTGGTGGTTGCAGAAATCATATGGAGCCCAGAACCTCTGCCTTTAGGACAAGAGTGTAGATTGTGGTATATACTCCTTGAAGGGCTGCTGAAGACTTGGTAAAGGCAGAAGGACTTGTAAATATCGTGTACAGATGCTAATGCACTTTTATCCAATTGGGTCATTTACATCTCTCCAAGTTTATGGGAATCCCAACAGTCCTCCAGGGCAGAGATGTGCAGGAGAAAAAAAAAAAAGACACATAACCTTCAATATATTTAGTCTCAAAATTGTGCTTGGGAAACTACTTCTTCCTTTACATAAGTATTTTTTAATCATCTTAACAACATGTTAAAAATTTTGCCGTAAAGTTCTTGTAGATTTGCTTTAGGCTTATACCTAACTTTCTTATTCTTTGTTGTTATAGCTTGTATCTATTTTTAAATTGTTTTCTAGTTTGCTAAGAAGTTTTTTTTAATGAATGGATAATGGATTTTATCATATTCTTTTATTGCATCTATTAAGGTGATTATATGTGTGTTCTTCCATAATCAGTTAATGTGATGAAATACATTTGCAGATTTACCTTTGTTAAACAACCCTTGTGTTCCTGGGGTACACCTATTTCTGTCATTCATTCATTTAAAAAATAATATTGATCCCCATTTGTGTTCTAGGTGATGTTCCAGGTATTACAGTAATGGGGAAAAAAGCAACCACAGATTACTACCCACATGGAGTTTATATACTAGTGTTTTACACACAGCTAGATTAAGTTTGCTAAATTTTGTTTATAATTTCTGCATATCTGCTTTTGAATAAAATTGGCCTGTAATTTCACTTCCTTATATATCTCTTGTCTGTGTAGTTGAAGACTATTATCTGTGCTGGGTCATAAAGCCCAGTTGGGAGAGTAGCCTCCATGTCAGCCTGGACTGGATTTAGAGCTTTTTTGCCAGGGTCTGCATTCAAAACGGACAGTCTAATGTGCATTTTGTAAGTGAATTGGTGTTTTCCTTCTCAGAGGGGAGAGATATCTTGGCATGGTCTAGGTTATTGGAATCCAGAAACTTTTCTGATAGGGTAGGTCCCTGAAGTTTCAGGGAGTTTATCTCCCATCTTCTCATTTGCATTCTCACACATTTTCTCTGGGTCTCCATCAGTATAATTGGCAACCCTTGCATGTCTTTTGGCTTATAAGGCATCTTCCTCCCAAATCAGACTATGTACTTTCCCTCTTTGAGCATGAGGAGAGCAGATCTTTGTCATGAACCTGGTGGCAACAAGGGACATTCGGGCTGAGTCTTCAGGAGAATGAGTTCTTCCTTATAAGGCAACTGCCACAGGTTATTACAGGCTAGTCAAGCAAGGAATATAGTCTCCTTAGACACTCAGGGCAGCCTCTTTCCACTGGCGAGGGAATCTCAGAGTGATTTGGTGGTGGTGGTAGTTGAGTGTGGGGGCTATTAAGATTCTTAATGTCTTCTGAACCCAAGTGGATGCCCCTATTCCAAGTTGCGAGTCCCACTCCTACCCAATCAATACCTTAACTTTTATATGAGAGACTTGGGGAGGCTCTGAAAACAATTTATATTGTAATTATGCAACCTGTAGCATTAAATTTTGTGTTTGGTTCTCAATAATATTTACCCCGCGAATACAAGAAAAGAGAGATTATTTTAGAGATGTACTCGAAATTCTCTGGTAATTTGTAATTTAAGCTGAGTGTGTAAGATCTAAGCTTGTACTCTTTTTCTGTAAGTGCTCCAGTGCGCTCAGAAGAATCCATTCGATGTCACAATCCTTGTAGTCATCATTACTTCATTAGCAGTAAAGTGAAGCAATCATTTGCTTCCCCAAAGTCCTTAATTCATTAAGAACTTCATCATAACCAACCACAGGTATAATTTGATTAATTGTAATGCCAATGCATGGTTGACTAGTATCCCATATTCCATTGTCAAGGAGTTCAGCACTGCATTTGAGCCCAAGGACACAACCAAATCAGTCCCCCAAATCATATTTTTTAACATTTCCCCCCCTAGAATTATTCCTGGTATTAATTCATGTGTAGTTAGTGTCCACTCAGGAGGCAGAAATCATACCAGTTATTTTCACAGAGATAATTTAACATGAAGAATTATTAATGGAGTATTGAATTGCTGATTAGGTAACTGAAAAGGCAGAAAGAGAACATTAATATATCATGAAGATAACAACTGTGGGAACTGCTACCATCCCTATGGCTGGGAGACCAGAGAAGAAATCAGATGGAATCACTAAAACTTAAAAGTTTGGAGAAGAGACTACCCCAGAGCTAGAACTCAAGACCTCTGGGAACGGGGCACAGCTCGACTGTCTTCTGTCATCTCTGAACTTGAAGGGGAAGCTCCGTGGGGCTGGGACCCAGGTCTCCGAGGTGGGGACATAGCCAGTTGGTGCTGGCGTCTCTGAGGAAGTGTAATCACGTTCATCCTGCAAGGGTTGGAAAGATTGCAGACTGGCTCCACGCGCTGCTACAGAGAGGGGCTGCAGTCGTCAAGGTGTAGGGTAGCACAGGAACAGAAGCAGCAAGAAGTGAGAGTCCCTTCTTCAACCTCCAGCCTTGTAGTCTCCCTCTAGTGCCGCCTCATAGCAAAGTCTGACGAGGAGCCAGTGGATAAAGCAGAGATGTGGTTTGCAGGGTCCTGGCAAAGGCACCGCAAAGCAGAGAACGGAAGATGGGTATGGAGTTAGGGGGCAGTCCCACACACCCCTGCAATTTTCTTAATACTCTGAGTCTATGAGAAAACAAAGCAACGAAAGAATTAAAGAAACGTTTATTTACAAACCGTTAGAAACAATTATTACTTTGGGAAGGGTAGCTATTTACTCAGAAATCCAACATAAAAAAAATAAAAGCCTTTAAAAGAGTGTCTCTATTGCTTGTTAAGAAAATGTATATCCCAGTGACGGAAACACTGGAAGCCAGAAAAAGGTAGGATTGAATGGCTTAACCAGAAGGGAAAATAATAAAGAAAAAATGCAATTTGGAATTTGGTTTAAACAGAAAATTTACTGATGTCCTTATTCTATGCTTTGTAGGCATTCGGCATTCTACGGATTCCCTATAAAATCTTGACTCTTCTTGTGAGAACACTCCTTTAAAAGGCAAAATTCGAATCTAATTGATACACTGGTTAAAAGAAGCTCTTTCTCTTTTTAACTTAACATACATTTGTTCCAATTCAGTGATTCATAATAGATTCATGGCTGATGAAGTTGGCCTTAAAAATAAGGAACAAAATATGGAAACATTTTAGTTGGGGTAAGTTTTCCTACAGGGTCTAATTGCAAGGATTGTCTGTAATTAAACTGTTCTAAATGTTGGCTTAAGTTTTAATAGGCTGATATCTAACTTTCCCACGATTGTCCACATTCAAAACAAATCAGACCTAAGAAAAATATTTTTTTTCCCTGAAACTGCAATGCATTTTGAAGGCAGACATGCTTAAAATGCATTCAAATAATCAAATGCAGTAGCAAATTTAGGCCTTAATGTGCTTAGTATTTCCAAAGTAGACTAACAGCCTTTCTCTTTAGCATTGTCATAAATCATAACACAGATGGTGTTTCTTGATATCTTTGAGTCAAAATTCAGTCCTTTGCCACAGAAGCTTCCACTATCAATATGGCTTTTGGGTAAATGGCTTCATTTTGCTGTTGACAAGGCTGATATAAACATGTTGTGTAATTTACTCTACTACCAAATAAATCACATGTGAACATTTAAGTTTAGCTGTGCTAGCCTGATAGTCTGGCAAGTGTTTTTGTCTGCATGGAGAATTTTGAGATTTAAGCTCAACCCAGGAAAACAAACAAAAAAAAAGCCTGAGTTTTTTCTCCTGTGTCTGAAATCTTCTTGTGAACACAAGGTGGTTTCTCTATGCCAGATAAGGAGGTTAGAAATGGCATCTTTTCTAAGGGTCTTTCTGGACAAGATGTTTTCAAAGAAATCCTGATAAAGTAGATGACATTACAGGTTGATTTTGATGTAAGCCAGAGTTTATGATCAAAACCTGAAAATGCTTGGTTTCATATTGGCAAAATGTATAAATTCTGAACTTCTCCTGTTAAGAGAAGTTAAGCTCCCCCTGGGTGTAGGAGAGACACTGGACAGGTATGCCTAGAGTCTCCTACATTATTGAAGAGGAGATGCTCTAATTCCCTCATTTCTTTCTATTCCAAAGTGATGGTTGGGGTGATAAGTGGGTTGAAAAGATGCCCGTGCAAAGGGGCTCAATGTCCTTGGTCATTGGGGAAACGCAAAGAAATCCCAAACCATAACAAGATAATGCTCTGCACCAAGTCATGAAAAGGAAGGAAAATAACAAGTGTTGGTAAAAATGTAGAGAAATTGGAATCCTCATATATTACTGGTAGGAATGCAAAGTGGTACAGATGCTTTGGAGAACACTTCAGCCGTTCTTCAAAAAGTTAAATATGGTTACCACATGGACCCTAGGTGTATACCCAAGGGAACTGGAAACAAACGTCCACACGAAAACTTGTACGTGAATGTTCAGATCAGCATTATTCATAATAGGCAAAAAGTGGAACAACCCAAATGTCCGCTATCCATGGATAGATAAACAGAAGGTATCGCCATATGATGGAACATGAAGTAGCAATAAAGGGGAGTGAAGTACTGACACATGCTACAACGTGGATGAAGCTGCAAAGCATGCTAAGTGAAAGAGGCCAGTCATCCTGTCCCATTCCATTTCTATGAAATGCCCAGTTAGGCAAATCCATAGAGGCAGAAAACAGATCAGTGGTTGACAGGGATTTGGGGGTGGGGGTGGGGGGTAGAAGGGAGTGACTGCTAATGAGAATGGGGGTTCTTTTTGGGGTAATAAAAATGCTCTGCTGTAAGTGGTGATGGACGCCCAACTCTGTGAATATACTAAAAAGCAAAGCTCACACTTTTAAAGGATGAACTTTATGGTATGCAAATTGTGTCTCAAGAAAGCTATTCTTTATAAGTATAATTTAAGGAGGCCTTCATTCTCCGGTGTGAACCCTGCACTTGCACGAGCCTAAGAGTTAAGTGTCTCATTGAACTTTGACCCCTGGTTCTTTGCTTGCCTCACTCTGGTTCAGGCCCTACGAATGCACTGGGGAGCTCTGCCGCTGGTTGGGTTTTACACTTCATCTGCTTACACTTCTTCATTTTTGTAACCCCCGTTCCCCACACTGCTATCTACTGACTGGCCCTACCCAAAAACCTGCGTCCCACGTCCGCCCGCCTTGCCGATTCTGATTGAAACAGGAAGGTGAGGTCTGGGTCTGTCTTGTTTTAAGGCAGCCGCAGAGTGCCTGGTATATAGTAGCTGCTCCAATACCTGTTGAATAAATGCTATTTTTTTTATTTTAATGTTTTTTTATTATATTATGTTAGTCACCATACAGTACATCCCTGGTTTCTGATGTAGAGTTCGATGATTCATTAGTTGCGTAAAAATGGTATTTTTCAAAAAATATTACTCAGTGGCTTCCCATTGGTTTCACATTAAAATCCAAACTTCTTGGATAGCATATGATTTAGTTGTCAAATATTTTAATTCTTGCTTTGTTTTAAACATTATATGATAATGTTATTATTGTTTTATGTGATTCTCATGTGTATTTACCCACATATATACCATATACTATCCTCAGTGCTCTTCATTTTTTCCATTTGCAATCACTCTTTTTTGGTCTGAAGTACATCCTTTAGGATTTCTTTCCACGGGGCCAACTGGTGGCAAATTCTTTCTGTTCTTGTTCGTATGAAGGCATCTTCACTTTGACTTCCTTCTTGATAATTTCACTGGGTCTTCAGTTCCAGGATGGTAGTTATTTTCAGTGACTTTAGTGGGAATTGGAGAGCTACAAATACACCTGAGCAGATATTCTTCAAGCTCGGCTGTCACCTGCTTGGACCCTGAGTTTACTTGACAGACAAGGTGCCCTCCAGCTGGATGAAAGATGTAAAAGATAAATCTACTAACTTAATAATTAAAAGAACATGTAAGAGATTATCTTTGTTATACAAACACACTAAACCATGAGGCAAAAATCTGATAGATGCAAGTATGTAAAAACTGAAGATTTCTATTTAACACAGGACCACTTTGATAGATTTAATAGAAACCAAGAGAAAGCAATCGCGCTGTCAAAAACCACTGATGAATTATTATTTGCTGATCAATAAGAAAGACAATTGAAAAATGGACAAAAGATATGAACAGAAATAGGCAACTGGATGACAAGTATACAAAGAGGGGCTCAATCTCATTAATAATCACAAAAATAGGAATTGAAACAACGAATAAATACCACTTTTCATTTGATGTTTTAGCAAAAATTAAAAACACGGAGAATAGCAAGTGTTGACAAGGATGTGGAGAAATGGGAGCCATTAAGCGCTCTTGGTGGGCTGAACTCAGCTATTCTGGAAAGCAACGTGACAGTTCTTAGTGAAATTAAGTATGTATAGATCTTCTGACACTGCAGTTCACGTTTTGGTGTATAGTCCAGAGAAATCTGTGTAGAAGTCTGTGAGGGACCAGTATGGGACTATTTATGGCACTATTGTTTGAGGTAGTGAGGAGTTGGAAGCAAACTGTGTCCTACAGAGAAATGAAAGAGAAGTGGCTGAATATCACGCGACGATTAGAAGCAATGACCTAGACGTGCTATATAGCGTTACTGATAGGTCTTAAAAAGACATAGTTGCATGAAAAAATACAAAACAGGATAGATCAATGGCATAATGCTATTTATGTAAATTATAAACAGGTACACACCCAAAATTATACTCCCAATTTTGCGAGGATATATATGTATTCAAGGACAAATATCAAATACGTCAAAGTGAATACTCATGAGCGAGAAGAACATGGTAGTAATTAATGGGAGTAAAGGGGGGAAAGCAAAACAAGAAAGGAATCATAGTCTGAAGAGAACAATCAATTCATCTCCTTGTCCCTGAGGTACAGGACCCACCTCTGTGCCCTTCAAATTACCAGATATCACCTCCTCTGTCAGATCTTGCTTGACTCCTCCATGAAGACAGAATTCATAGCTGCTTTCTCTGGTCTATTCCATGTTCCTCCCATTATACCGTGCTTCAGGCTCTATTTTAATACACATCACACTCTATCATCATTATTGTTTTACTGTTTTTCTTCCCTAACTAGGTGGTGAGGATTTTGAAGGTGGGAACGGGGTCTTACCCCTGTATTCTTAGCAATCAGCTCAATGCTTGGCACATTAAATACTTGTTGAGCGAATGAACTAGTGAAGCAAGGGAATCTTGATGGAGAAAACTGGTTGAAATCAAGGAAAGTCAATAAAGTCAGTAGCTGGGAAATGGGGGGAAAGGAGGTAACATGTCTGAGTTGCTGTGGGCAGACAGGAAGAAACTGGCCTTGGGTGGCTGAACAAAGAGGGTCAAAGTTTATCAGTAAGAGATTCCTATCTATTCTTAGAGTGGGGAGATAAGAGCCCAGCTTGAACTCCTATTGAGACCTACCTCTCAGCTGCAGAAAGCCCTCATCCCTTCACTCCTACTCCAGGCTATTGCTCCAGAAATCTTCCCTTCCCTCATGCATCATCTATTTTCCCCTTTCCACTGGATCATTCTCATTAGCATGTGAAGTAGTCAGTGTCCTCCATTGAAATAATCCTCCTGCAACTTTCACACCCCCTCCAACTATCACAGCGTTTCCCTGCTCCCATTTTCCCCAGTAATTTGTCAGAGTTGTCTGCACTCACTGTCTCTACTTCCCTCCCTTCCATTCTTTTTCGAATCCATCTCAGTCACGCTTTTGTCCCCCCCCCCGGCTTTATTGGAACAGTTCTTATAAAGCCATTCATGACCCATAAATTATGAAACCTGAAGACCAAGTAATTCTCTGTCCTCATTTTACTTACCTTTTCAGCAACCTTTGGAAACAGTACTCCCTTCTCTTTGAAACAGTTTTTAGTGGCTTCCAGCAGACCACTTTCTCGGTTCCCCTATACAACACCTGCCCTTGAATGACTAATGGGCATTTCACACTTAATGTGTACAAAACTTAACTTCTTATTTCAATCCTCAAACTTGGCCTTTCTCCATCCTTCCAGTTGCTCAGGCTCTAAACATGAAGTCATCTTTAAGTCTTTCTTCATCTCATACTTCACATCGAGTCCATCAGCAAATCCAACTGGTGGCCTCTTCCAAACAAATTCAGAATTTGACCACTTCATTACCTCAACTGCTGTCACTCTGGTCTAAGACCCCATGACCCCTTTCAAAGCTGTCCCCTAACTGATCTTCCTATTATTACCCTTGCCACCTCCCCACAGCCCCTTGTTCCAGTCTGTTTTCAGTACTGTAGCCTTTTAAAACCTAAAAATTCTTTTAAAATCTAAGTCAGGTTATATCTTTTCTCTTCTCAAAATCCTACAGTTACTTCCCATCTTCTTCAGAGTAAAAGCCACTGGCCCTCCATTACCTCTTTGACCTTACCCCTCCTACAACTCTCTCATTACACTTCTCCCCTCTAGCTCTTACTGGTCTCCTGATGTTATGGTTCTTTGACCATAACAAGCCCACTTTTGCCTCAGGGCCTTTGCATCTGCTGTGCTTTGCCTGGAATGTTTTTTGCCCTCCAACAGCCTTATGGCTTATTCTCTCACGCTTTCAGTTGTCCGCTCAAATGTCACATTGTCAAAGAGATCTTCCTTCTTAACCTCTTCTAAAATAGACTCCTCCCTTGACTTCCATACGTTGCTTCATATTTGTTCATAGCATTCCTACACATTATATTTATATATTACCTGTCTCTCCCTTCTACTGTGACTTTGCTTTTCAAGGTACAAATTGGATGCTTTACAATTATTTATTGAATGAATAAAATGATTCCCTTCAGAGAGGAAAACAACATTGCAAAGACTGTTGAAGTCCTTTTAGATGCAGTATCCAGGGAAACACCAGCTTTTCTGGTACAAGCTTCTCTAGCCATGACCAGGGATTTGGAATCCAGCAAAAAGAACTAAGAGCATCAGGCCAAAAAGTAGTGGGCCGACCAAGTGGTAGTAAAGTAGGTTAAAACTAAACTAGCCCAGTGGAAATCTGATGAACCTCACCCCAGCCTGTCTGTCCTGCGTGTGTTGGGTGTGGCTTCTGAGATTCCTTCCTGCAGAACCAGTGCTGCCCCTGCTGTGACCAAGGCTCTCTGCTTGCTAGTAGCATTTTTGCGGACTTGGGAGAACAGTGCAGGTGAAATAGAGTTGAGCTGGTCCCAAACATAGACTTCCATTATTTCTCTGGTGATGAGATAAAGGGCCAGCAAGGAGAGAGAAAAGGATAGTTCCTTTTTATCAAATAAATGTGTTGAGCCATCTGTCTCTGTTTTTTTTTTTTTTAAGATTTTATTTATTTATTTGAGAAAGAGTGAAAGATAGAGCACGAGTGGGGTGAAGGGCAGAGGGAGAAGCAGACTCCCTGCTGAGCAAGGAGCCCGATGTGGGCAGACTCTTAACCAACTGAGCCACCCAGGTGCCCCATCTGTCTCTGTTTTTAAACATTTCAGTAACATATCTGGGTGCCTTTTAGGATGATGGAATGTTGTTATTTGAAAATTTAGGGCAATTAATATTTACTGAGTAGGGTAATTAGACCTCGACTGGATATTATGAGAGGAGGAATCCAATCAATCAAAATCAATAAATATTATCTTGAACAAAGCAATATGGTTAAGTGTCTTAAAAGACTGGAACAGGACCTGGATCATTGATTCATATGGTCATTGGGTGTCCACTGTGAGGACACATCTCTGTAAGGCTGACTGTTGACTTTTTGTGCTCCCGGTACATAGAGCCTTGAATGTGGTAGACGCAGTACTTGTGAAGTACTTATGGTCTACCATAAGTGAAATTTTTTAGTACCCCCTGCTGATAAGAAGGCTGTTAGACACTGAAGTGCATCTCTGCAGTGGGGAGTGGTTCTCTGTCTGGGATTTCGTAATCTTGAGTAGATCAATCATACTAAAAAATTTTCTTGTTTCTTCCTAATTCTGTTAGGAATCTATCAACTTATCTTTTTGACCTATCAGTAACCATTTAATGTATTTTTTAGAGTCATCAATAGGATTTTTAGAGATTCTACAAAGGTCTTTCTTTACTGAGGCTCTTAATAGATAATCAAAGTAACAACATAAACAAACCACAGCTCTAGCTCATTCCATTCCCAGAGAAAGCCTTAAGGAACTACAGGATAGACAAAAATCTCATCTTGTAAGGCAAAAAAAAAAAAAAAAGGAGTCTTGAAGCAGGGCAGTAGCTAGCTATTACCCGAATTCAAAATACATATGCCCTCTGGGAGAGCCAGTTAGAAAAAAAGATACCGGGGCGCCTGGGTGGCACAGCGGTTAAGCGTCTGCCTTCAGCTCAGGGCGTGATCCCGGCGTTATGGGATCGAGCCCCACATCAGGCTCCTCCGCTGGGAGCCTGCTTCTTCCTCTCCCACTCCCCCTGCTTGTTTCCCTCTCTCGCTGGCTGTCTCTATCTCTGTCGAATAAATAAAATCAAATCTTAAAAAAAAAAAAAAGATACCCTTCCTCCAAGACTGACAGAGCCCTCACTAGAGCACACAGCTTAGTGCGTAGAACCAGACTTGGATTTTGTACTCTTTTATACCCTTTCTGGGTTCTGTTGAGATCCCCTTGGCTGGGCGCCATCATGTAGTGCTGGAAAGTTTGAGTAGAGCTGGATGGTAAGCAGATAGTAAGTTGCAAGTTGAAGCTCCATTGCCCTACTTCTCTCTTAGAGAACAGTTTACCCAAAGTGGGGAAAGTTCACAAGTTTTAGGGCCTCACTGTGTCCAACACATGGTACAGTGATTGAGGGAGTAAAATGAGGGGTTTGTTCTCAACACTTGCATTTAATTTTTTAAAATTTAAATTCAATTAGCGATATATACAGCATCATTAGTTTCAGATGTGGAGTTCAGCAATTCATCAGTTGCATATAACACCCAGTGCTCATCACATCATGTGCCCTCCTTAGTGCCAGTCACCCAGGTACCCCATCCCCCCATACCTCCCCTTCAGCAACCCTCAGTTTCTTTCTCAGAGTTAGAGTCTCTCATGGTTTTTCTCCCTCTCTGATTTCTTCCCATTCCTTTTTTCTGCACTTGCATTTAAATAAGGATGTCAGCTATTCTCTCCTCTTAATCTTTCTTACTACATCTCTCTTTTCTTTCTTTCTTTTTTTTTTAGAGAGAGAGAGAAGGAGCTTGAATGGGGAGGGGGAGCATGGGGAGAAGGAGAGAGAGAATCTGAAGCAGGCTCTGCACTGAGTGTGAATCTGCATGCGGAACTCAATCTCACAACCCTGAGATCATGACCTGAGCCCAAATCAGGAGTTGGACGCTTAGCTGACTGACCCACCCAGGTGCCCCCTTGCCATATCTTTCCATTAAACTCCTTCAGGCAGTGCCCCGCCATATTGGTTAAGTGTTACAAGACTATGATTTTTTTCCCTTCAGTTTTCTTACAGCTCTGAATAAGTAGGTTTCAATTGAAAAACACATGGTTTACTGATGACTGGACACCCGATGAGTGATAAGGCTCCTCCCAACCCCATCCATAGGAACAGATGCCCTCCAGCGTCTTATTCAGAATATTAAGATGTATTTAACCTAGAGCCAGGGTTCCTGACTTGAATTCGAGTCTCAGGTTTGCCCCTTACTAACTGTGCGACTGTGGGAAGTTGCTTAGTTAGGCAACGAGAGCCGCACTTTCTCCATCATGAGGATTAAATAGGAATGCATGCAAAGTGCTTGTGCCCAGGGCCTACTGCACAGCAAGCCTTCAAACCTTAGAAGCTCTGGCTGGCATCATCATTATTCCTAAAACTACCTTTTAAATGGCAGACCTTGCCCACCCTGGTATGCCACGATGTTGTGATTTATAACGAGAAATACGTATTTGGTCGTCCTCCCCATTTTTGGCACAGAGCTCCTAAAATCCTTGGAATTTCCTAAGTGATAAGCTGATAAGTGCAACGAAGATGTCATTTGTTATGTTAATGAGGTGACTTTTGGACCCCACCTAAGGATGGGGGCTGGTCAGCAGGAGGAGAAACCATGTGATTAGAGGGTTGGAACTTTTATTCCCTCTCTTTCATCTCCAACCTCCTGGGAGGGGAAAGGGGCTGGAGACTGAGTTCAACCACCAATGGCAAATGATTGCATCGAGCAAGTCTATGCAATGAAGTCTCCATAAGACCACAAAAAAGACAGGGTTTGAAGAGCTTCCAGGTTGGTGAACATGTAAGTGGAGGTGCTGGGAGAGGATGCAGCCAGAGTGTGGAAGCTCCTCTGTCTTTCCCCATGCGTTCCCTGTGCATCTGCTCCATGGTTCAGTTCCCGAGCTGTATCTTTTTATAATAAACCTGTAATCTAGTAAGTAAAATGTTTCTCGGAGTTCTATGAACTGCTCTGGTAAATTAATGTAACCTGAGGAGGGGGTCTTGGGAACCTCCAGTCTGTAGTTGATCGGTCAGAAGCAGTGGTAACAATCCGGGCTTGCAACTGGCCTCTCAAGTGCATGGGGGCAGGGCTGTCTTGTAGGACTGAGCCCTTAACCTGTGGGATCTCATGCTATCCCTCGGGAGATGGTGTTCGATTTTAGTTGCATTGTAGGTGTCTGGAGCATTGCTTGTTGGAAGTGTGGGGACCCCTTTTCCCCCGCCATCAAGGGGAAATGGGTCTAGAACTCAATTTATATATGTTGCAGTTTAGCCTCAGAATACTTTCCAAAAGTGGATTTTGAGCAGTCACTACTAAGTGGTTGGCTTTGTCACATGACAGTGCCCCCCCTTGTCATCCCTTGCTTGGAAAGTTATCTGAACTTGTGCAAATATAAGATATCCAGTTGTGGGGACAGAGGGGCTGGGTGGGCCAGGCCAGGAAGGGTGGGGGCTGGAAGCTTACTCAGGGACAAAGAGGTTTGTCGGAATGAGAGGGAGGAGATGAAATCGATACAATGGATCAAGAGTATGAAGCCATGCTTGGGGCCAAACCAGAGGAAACAAATGAAGCAGGAATCTGAGAAGTTTAAAACTTCCAACGGCCAAGGGGACCCTGAATGTTCTGAGCTCAATCCAGGTCCAGAGGAAAAGGAGGGGAACGCTCATCTAGACAGAAGTCCAAAAATCTGTGGCCGTTGACACAAAAGTGAATCCTTCTAACAGTATTCCAAGTTATGACTCGACTTGACCGGTGTTAGTCCTCTGGCCTGGTTTTTGAGTATCCTTTTAAGGAACATGTGTTACTCAACATCGCAAGACAAGACTACTCACATGATGGTACTATTTTTAACCTATTTCCTCATACACAGATGAAGATAGTGTTTGTTAAAGGTAAATGTTTCCTTATCTACCTGGATCTTCAGTTCCAAAAGTAATCTGTAAACTGATGAAGCAATCCCACTGCAAGTTTCGTAGGGGGTAGAGATGTGTTTTGGTGTTTGAGCTGGATTGCAATGCATTTTCCTATAATCGTGTGTTTTGTTTGGGAGTTGGGAACAAATGTAATATTGGAGCAAGGATCTTACATTTAAAATTTTCAAGAACTGTACGATTTCAAATATTTTGTCCCATTATCCTTGAGAATTCTAATATTTTGAATATTCTAGATTATTTTAAATCCTGAAGAGGCACAAGATTCTTTTGAAAGACCCCAGGCAGGGCACCTGTGTGGCCCAGTCAGTTAAGCATCTGCCTTTGGCTCAGGTCATGATCCCAGGGTCCTGTGATCGAGTACTGAGTCCGGCTCTCTGTGCTGCAGGAGTCTGTTTCTCCCTCTGCCCCTCCTCCCACTCGTTCTCTCAATCTTTCTCTCTCAAATAAATAAATAAAATCTTAAAAAAAACACGAAAGACCCCATGCTTTGGAAAATATGGTTATTGTAATTTATAGTTTCAAAGGGCTCTTGCATATTTATTTGGCAAATGAGCCATTATATAATACGGAATCATCAACAACAGACCTTCAAAGAAGCATGATAAAGACGATTTGTGCATTTACAGAAGATGAATTGTTTATAAAAGTCCTCTCACAGGCTTATAATTCCATCTGAGGCCAGTGTATTGGAAAATGATGCTCTATCATGTGAGAAACTTCCAATCTGTGGGTCCTTGTCTATCTTCAGGATATCTTTTCCCTTACAAGCTATTTAGGTGGCTCTTGGGAGCTGACCAGGACACACGGCTTGAGTGTGTCCTAGACTGCCTTGCCCTTCTGTTTCTCTGTCCTGCTCTGGATCATAGAGGCTGACCCCTGAAGGCTGCATCTCCCAGGCTTTGTTGTCAGCAGGGTTCTGGCTGGATTTGGCCAATGGGAGGCAGTGGTGGGAGATAGAAGTAGCAGGAGGAAGGAGAGCCCAGGATATTTCTCCCTTCTCTATCCTGACAGTGTCTCCCTGAGCGGCTGCCTCTCTCTCCAGCCTCCACAGGACAGGCCTGGGGTGGTCCCAGTTCCCACTGGCTCCAATCTCTGGGAACACTATCCCCTCCTTTTGTCCCACCAGGCTAGGGGTGGTGGCAGCTTCCTGTTGCTGGTAATCTCTGGTTGCTTCACTGTTCCCTGGTTGAATTCCCAGCCTCCTTCATCACCTGTTAGCCAATTTAATCCATTAAATTCCCTCTATTTTGAATTCTGTTTCCTGGCTAGACTCTGGCTGACATAGTGTTTTATTCTTCTCTCTCTCTCTTTTTTGGGTTTACCAATATAGATGAAGCGGCCAGGTGGTGCTGCCCAGGTGAGTCAAGAGTGACATTTAAAGCGACATATCAAAACGGGAGAGGAGATTGTTGCAAGTAAAAACAAAGGCAAAACTGCCAAGTCAGTGGTTGCTTTTGTTCCCCTTTCTCCCATCTTTTTCTACATCTTTCTTCATTATCCTCCTTCCCAATTACTCTGACCACCTGGACTCGTCTCTGTTCATTCACCTCTCTCACTGCTGTCCCGGATCTCCCCTGACTCTGGCCTGTCTCATTTCCCAAAATAACCCCTGGAGACTGGAAGGGAAGGGGACAAGGCTGCACCGTGGACTGATGGAGAAGTCCCTAGAAAAACCCCACCCTTTGACCCCTTTGCTGTTTGTTTCCTGATCTTTCTTCAGATGTTTCACTGTGTGCTTTACCGTGTCGTCTGAAGTTTTTCCATCATCTTAAGGTCAGCATTTTTAAAAAGGAGCTTGCCTATAGAGCTCAACTTGGTAAATGGTATTGAGCACCTGCCACCACAAGGCAGTCTGCCAAGTTCAAAGCGAGGTTGTAAAAGGAGGACTGTGTCATACTTCAGGGAGCACGCTGGGAGTGGGGGGGGGGGACCACTTCTCCCGCTTCCCCCAAACTGTGCTTCTGTCCAGCCACATTTCCAAATTGGTCATTACGTAAGTGCACCATTTAAAACTGATCGTCAGTAAAACCTTACATTCCCCGACCAGCTTCAGTTTAAAAATCATTCATATTCTGAAATCTTGTCCTCTCCTCACATCCTCCTTAGAAAAAACCAGAGCATAAATACATATTCACCAGGAACCCCTATGGACCTGCTGCCTCGTGGAGTCCTGGAATGAAGTCAAGATGACAGTTTGTGAAGCTCATAGATCTGTGGGGGTGCACATTGGCCTCATGGTTCCGATGCCGTTATGGGAGCGATGCTGTAAGCAGCCCAGCTGAAATAAGTGAAAATTTCTCCTTCTATTGCAATATTTTCATATTTTTCCTCTTAGTTTCTTTTCCCTCCCCCACCCCTCCTCATTACCATAACAAATGTCAAAGGAAAATTCTGAGACAAAGCCATTTAAGAAGCAAATAAATTCTCTTACAAAGAAACTCACAAAGAAGGTTCTAAAAGAACCAGCTTTTTGAATTTAAAAACACCCAACTATTTAAAGGAGAGAAGCTACAATAGCATGATGGTGATATGCTTTACAGGGAGTCTGTTGACAATAGGAACTTTTCTCTCATGATTATCATAGCCTCAAAGGTTGTGATGTAGTATGGCGGTTTCGGAGGCCTGCCACCGAGATCTACCTTCAAGAGAGACCCTATTAGGAGAAAAGTAATTAGTGGAGAGACTCCAGCTTTGCTACCCCTTTGAGATCTGCTGCAGCATTCCCACCAAGGCCAGGTTCTCCCTCAGTTGCTCCCAGCCAATGACTAAGCACAGCTGAGGAATTAGAATCTGGTCATCGTTCTCCGAGCAGCCTTTTCTCTGGAACTCCCCACTGGCTGGCCTGGCTGAGACTTTCCCAGAGCTGTACCGGAGCTAATGCCCTGTCTACACAATACCCCCTCCTTCTTCCTCTCCTTTTGTAGTATCTCCCAGCCTCCTCTTGCTCCCTTGCCCCTAAGCCTTCGCAGGCATCTCCTCCAATAAATATTTGCATCTCCAATTCTGTCTTAACATCTGCTCCCTGAAAACGGATGTCTTCAGATGTCAGCAAAATGTCAGAGCTGAGATTTTTGTTGAGAAAAATAAAATGTTAACATCACCATTTTTTTTTAAAGAAAAGCTTGAGTTTTCATTTATTTTGGTGGTTAGACCTGGATAATGTGATGCACTCTTTTATTTAGGGTTTATCTCAGGTCCCGAAGTGCTTTGTTTATTTTTCCTCTGACTGTTGCTTGTGCTGAGCACGCGTCTGTGTGAAGGCATGACGGTACCGCACGGTGTCAGTTCTGGTTTCACTCCAATTGCAAGAGAAATTAGGAGCAGACATGAGTGGAGAAAGCCTGCCGGGTCAGTGCTATTTATCCTGAAAGTCTTTGTGGTAGGCAGGAAAAAAAAAAAAAAAAAAAAGCCCCTCAAAGAGGTCCTGTCCTCATCCCTGAAACCTGTGAATGTTACCTTCCCTGGTAAGTGAGACTTTACAGATAGATGTGAGTAAGTCAGGGATCCTGGGCTGGGAGATTATTCTGGATTACTCAGGTGAGTCAATGTAATTACCAAGATTTTATTAGAGAGAGGCAGGAGGATCAGTCAGAGAGAGAAAGAGATTGGAAGGTATGATTTGGGGGATGGAGAAAGAGGCCACAGCCAAGGCATGCAGGGAGCCTCTAGATGTAGGAAAAAGGCAGGAAATAGATTCTTTTCTAGATCGTCTAGAGAATGAATGCAGCCCTGCCAGCACCTTGACTTCAGCATTACGAGAGTGATTCTTGACCTCTGACCTCCAGGAGTTTAAGATAATAAATTGTGTTGTTTTGAGCCACGAAGTTTGTGGCAATGTGGTACAGCAGCAATAGGAAACTAACACAGTCTCCTTCAGAACTGTAATTTTATCTTCTTTGCCACGTTCAGCATCTAGCTACGGACTCTGAAAATTTTCATACCAAAGGTATTGCTTGGGTCCATCTCTGTCATCCTTTCATTCATTGACTCAAAAATATCAGTGTATCATAGCGATTAAGAATGAGACTCAAGAACCAGGATTGAGCCTTGATGCTGCCATTTATCAGCTCTGTGGTCTTGGGCAAGTTACTTTACCTCCCTGGGTTTCAATTTCCCATCTTCGAATTACAAAACCGGTTAGCAATTTATGGCCTTTGGGCCAACCCCATCCTGCTACATGTTTTTAGAAGTCATGTTTAATTGGAACACAGCCATGCCATTTGTTCATGTATTATGTATGAAATATTAGCTATGTAATATTACAGTACACTACAACAGTACCATAGAGTAGTTACAACAGAGACAAACCCAAATTATTTACTATCTTACCCTTACAGGAAAAGATTTCAGACCCCGGAACTAGGAGAGTAATATCAACCTCATGGCATTTTTATAAGGATAAACAGAGTGCTTAAAAGAGTTCTTGACACATAACAAATACTAGCTATTGCTATTTTCATTAAGTAATTTATTATTATCATTATTATTATTAGTCACTTGAGCACCAACTATATACTAGGCATTATGAGCCCCCACTATCTCGGCTGTCACTGTCCAGAGACCCCTACCCTTTCTTGAATCTGAACTATGGGGCTTCTCCTGGAGCTCTCTTGGTCCGCACCAATGTCCACATCCAGGTTTGGGGCTGCCTTGAGTCCAGGCCAGAGGAGACGGGCGGGGGGGGGGGGGAATATAGTAAACTCACTGTGGGTCTGATGGTATTTTAATCTACCTTCTTCCCTAATCTGCCTGCTACTATTTACTTTACAGAATCCTCAAATGGCAGCCCCATGCATTCCACAGCTATATTTCGTGGGAAACACAGGTAGAGTGTTGCTTGCTCCATTTTACCTGGAACTGGAACCTCTCAATACAGTTTAGTATTATAAATTTCAATGCAGGATGCTTGGGGATTATAGGGATTATACTATGGGATTATAGGGATTATAAACAAATATGGGATTATAAAAAAATATAATGTGACTTGGTCCCTGCTTTAAACAAGCTTGGTCGAAAGTAAGTCCAAAGTAATCCCGCATGTCAGAGTTTGGTCTTTTTCTTCTATGTACACTTGGGGGGAGGACAAAGAGTAGATTGAGATCTCATTCAAATGGATCTGGTGGGGAGCAGGTTGAAGCAGGGACAAGAAAGGTCAGGGGAAAGAGGTCAGGGAGGTTGCCCTTAGAAAGGGGAGCACCTGAATTGTCCAGGTGCATTGGGGAAGGTTTAGGGGCTCTAGTTCCAGATCTGAAGGTGGTGTCCTGAGATACTGAGTTATGGGCGTGCATTAGCACAGGAGAAGTTCCTGACGTGGTGGGCTGCTTGGGAGTCAAGCAGCCTCATGGTATGATCCAGGAAGACCTGCTTACAGGGCTGCAGCATGTCAGACAGGACGTAGGATCTGGTCCCCAAGAGATATGTGTTTTAATATTATGCCTTCAACCTGGAATCAGGAAGAGTATGAGGCAGGGCAAGAAGGGGGAGTAAAAAGGGGAGGGGTTTGGTTCAGAAATCTTGTCTTTTAGACAAATTTACACTGGTGGTAGGGAATACTACATGTTGGGAAGCTACGTAAGGAACAGGGACAATCCCAGACTGGCTAGCAAGAAGGAATACAGGCTGGGGAGACCAGTACTGACTGGACAACCTGTTCTCAAGAAGATGATTTAAATTTAAGCCCTACCAACAGAACTATGATTCTCAAAGTTAATGCACATAGAAGTCGTTTGGACATCTGCTTTTTACAAATGTAGATTCCTGGGGGCGCCCGGGTGGCATAGTTGTTTAAACGGCCGGCTCTTACTTTCGTCTCAGGTTATGATCTCAGGGTCCTGGGACTGAGCCCCACGTCGGGCTCTGTGCTCAGCGTGGAGTCTGCTTGAGATTCTCTTTCTGCCTCTCCCCTCATTTGCGCTCTCTCTCGATAAATACATAAATAAATAAATAAATAAATAAATAAATAAATAAATAAAATATTTTTTTAAAAAATGTAGACTCCTGGAACCTACCATCCTGATTAGTCCATCTGGGGTGAGGCCAGGAAATCTGCACTTTTAGCAGATGAGTCTCACGTGGCTGGGCCGTAGACCGCGCAGTGAGTTTTCCTTCTCCGCTCGGGTTGGTTAACGCAGCTGCACTGTGGTGAGGCTCATCAGGGTGGTAATCCGTGACGAGCAAGTGACCGGAGGGACGAGAAATGGGGCAGTACAGGGTGATTACATGTCTATTCAAGGATGTTGGGATTTGAAACTTGCTTCTTCCCACTCATCAGACTTCTTCCCCAAGAGCCTGCATTGCCCAGGCAATTACCCAGAGAAAGACAAAGTACTGCTTATTAACAGAGGAATAAGCACCAAATACTCTCCAGAACAGGGGTTTCCAGTAAAAAGCGGTATCTCTGAATGTGGCTTCGTCAGGGGAGCTCCAAAAAAACTTTTGATTCATTTCTCCTCAACAATAGAAAGGCAGAGTCTGCAGTTATCTAGAATAGAAAAGAATAGACCTGACAGAGGTCTTGGCGAGGCTGCTCCAGAAGCAAGCCTTGCACACTAGCCCACACCACAGGAGCAGCAAGGGAAGAAGCAGGGTGCAGCTGTGTCTTTTATGAGGCTCAGCGAGCTTGCCCAGTAGTAAACCATGGCCCGATCAGTGTTCAGTCTCTAATCAGATTGGCCGGGCTCCCTCCCTTTGGGGAGGAGCTTATATGATACCTTGGAGAGAAAAAAACCAAGTGTTATTGGACACTCCTTCATCTATGGGAGAATTTGACTTCCCAAAAGGGATGAAAGTGATTTTGTATGTTAGAACGGAGAAACTCCAAAGGATATTTACCCACATTAATACTTCTTGGATCTATGACAGTAAACACGTAAGTGACTGTCCTTCAGGCAGCTTTGGACAGAGTCCAGAGCTTCATCTTTAATACGGTGGAAATTTGTACAATGAATAAGAGAATGACAACACATGCTCTGAGCAGTTTTCTCAAAAGCCCTCAGGTGGCTTTAGGTCTCCTCTGTAAGTCTCCTTAGAGACCCTTGTGAAACGCTTAAGCCCTTCTGGAGCTCCCTGTGGCCAAATCTGGGACACTTTGAACAACAAAATAAATAATGACACCACCAACAAAATAATAAATAAATGACCAATAGCATAACATAAATATCCAAGGGTCTATATTAATGTAAATAAATAACTGAATAATAATAAGTGAGACAGAAAGGATTGTACTTCCTTACAGTGGAATACCAATTTAAAAATGTAGAATGAATGATGGCAATAGAAAGATCACTCTTTCTCAAACACCACTGTAATAGTTGTAACAGGTATCATCCAGGGATACCAAAATTAGTGGCCGAAGCTATCACGAGAAACAGGTATTTGTATAGTTTTAAAATATATCCCCCTCAAACTATTCTTAATTATAAATCGAAAATAGTAATTTTATAGAATAGAAACCTGGCAGACATCCCCGTGATCAAGGGACCAAAATCAGCCTCAGCATGATAAAACAGATACCATCTACTTCCTGCTGTGATGCACTGAGACGATAGAACTTCTGTGGGGTTCTTGCCAAAAATGCATAACCCCTACCTAATCATGAGGAAAAAAAATTAGACAAATTCTAGCTGAGAACTATTCTGCAAAATAACTGTCCTACCCTGTTCATAAAAGACTGAATTGCTATTCCAAACTGAATAGACTCAGAGACAGGACAAGCAAATACAATGTGGGATCCTGGATTGGATCCTGGACCAGAAAGACAACAATAGTAGAAGAACAGGTGAGATTAAAATAAGATCTGGCGGTTCCTTAGTCTTATCATGTTAATGTTTATTTTCTGGTTTTAACGATTATCCTGTGCTTATGTAAAATAATAAGATCAGGAGAAACCGAATGAAAGGGGTACAGAGCTCCACGTAGTATTTTTGCAACTTTTTTTGTAAGTCTAAAATTGTTTCAAACTAAAACAGAAAAGAATGAGCGCTTCTGAATTCAATGAAGGTATTCCTTCACCTTTAGATTTATTTATTTATTTATTTATTTTTAAAAAAGATTTTATTTATTTATTTGACAGAGAGAAACAGCCAGCAAGAGAGGGAACACAAGCAGGGGGAGTGGGAGAGGAAGAAGCAGGCTCCCAGCAGAGGAGCCTGATGTGGGGCTCGATCCCAGAACGCCGGGATCACGCCCTGAGCCGAAGGCAGATGCTTAACGACTGCGCCACCCAGGCGCAACTTACCTTTAAATTTATGCAATGAATTGAGGCAGAAGTTATGGAGAAGATAAAATTTGTAACGTGACATTAAATATTTTGCAGCATATATTAGGTAGAGAATTCCTAATTGACTAAATATAGTTTTTAGATCTGTTTTAATAAAAGGTTAGACATTGAACATTTGATTAGGAATTGAATACCCTAACACGACTTTAAATCTGTGGAAAAGTAATTTTCAGCTAACATAATTTTGACTTACGTTGCCTTTTCTAGAAGAGTAATCTTCCGCAAAAGCGAATGGTCCACAAACTAGTCACATTTATCGGAGATGAAATAGACTGATAGAATCCGACTTTCAGGGAGGTGTTCTTGCCATCTTGATTTTTTTTTCTGATTACAAGTCATCATTAATTTAAATGGATAAGTTTAATTGCAGCGAAAATATAGTCACCATCCTGAAGCGCTTTTCCAGCACCTATCTGGCATTATTCAAGAATGGAGTGAATAAAAATAACAGAAAAGAAAGACAAAGCCTGATTCAATTCTAGATTCTGAAAATAACTTTCAATCCCAAAGTCTCCGAATCAACAGGGGCATTCTTTGGGAAAACGCATTACCGGAAAGAACACTTTCGTTCATTCGGAAGCCTGTATTACGGAGCCAAGGAAGATGGATGGGAACATGCATGAGTCTCCTAAGGGAGATGAAGTTGGGTGCAGATGTGATTCCTGTCCAATTTGGGTGATGGATGTATTCCCACCTCCCGGGCTGTAAAATACCAGTCTACTGACTTTGGAAAGCACAGAGACCTTAGTACTCGGAAATGAGAACCAAAAATGGTGTGATATTGAGTGTGATTGTCAGCATGTGTGGTGGTGTAATGCACCTGCAGGAACTCCGGTGAATATGTGAATATCACTTTTCTTCGGCAACACTAGAGATGGGTAGAAGCGAACATTTAGGTAGTGCTTGCCACGTGCTAAGCTCTGCGCGACACACTTCCCACATTCACTCCTGTAATCGTCACCACAGCCCTGTGAGGTAGATACTAATGATAAGTCCCACTTTCCAGATGGAGAAACTGAGGCCCAGCGGCACATGTGGGCAGTCTGGCTCCAGAGTTAGGTTTCTAACCACCACACCATATTCAGTGTGGTTCCGGGGTTGCTTCCTTGCTGTGTTATGTTCACTTTTCTCTTCTGGCCACGTGCTATCCATTTCCTGTTGGTTCTGGATATAAAGTAATTATAGACAACATTTTATAAGCACTTTGTATAAACTAAATCATTTCACCCCCATCACAGATGTGTGAATTTTAACGTCTCCACTTTGCAAACTGAGCTTCAGTAACCGTCTTAAGGTCAGACAGCTTAATAATTAGCCGCGGTGGGAGTCACTATTAGAAAGGCGCTGAGGCCGAGCTCCTATTCTCAAACACTGTGCTCTGTGCTGACTTTGGAGAATGTGGCAGGTTGCTACCTACCCACCCCCACTCCCCATTTGTTCGTTCCTTCTTCCGTTATCATGGAGTTTTTGTAAATCCAAGGCTACTCTGCTTGGACTTCATTTTCCAGATGCCCTTGAAACTGGATTTGGCCATGAAACTGAACTCTAACCAAGGACATGTGAGCAGAAGCGATGTCTGCAACTTCTATCAAAAATTGCTTACCCTGGACTTCCCTTCTTCCTGTGGGGGAGAGCAGAGCTGCCAAGCTGGCACGGATTTGCCAGACCGTGCTACCAAATTACTTCTGATGAAGGATAGTTGCAGTCTTTAAACAAGGACTCCCTCCTATCCCATCTGGAGGATTCTGATGACAGGAGTATTTCCTGCATTCTGACAGAGACTTTGGTTGTTGTAGTTACAGTACTTTTAGCTTCTACCATAATATCAAATGGTTCAATAGTCGTGTACCAGAACCAAATACAATTGTCCAAGTGTCACCTGGTAATCCAGGATCTCAGCCTCTTGAGAACAACTGTTGCCTAGACATATTCTAGGTTCAATGGTTTGTGAACAGAAATAATGCTGTTTATTCGACTGTTATTTTCCAATGATCCGTGTAACTTTTATCATGCATCGATTAAAAATTATGTGGCAGAATACTACTCGATGACACAGAAGGAAGATGTTCATGATATTTTTAAGTGAAAAAAGTGTCCTTCAAAGTGGTAAATAAAGTGTGACCACTGTTTTATTATAGTATATCTCATTATGTTGAGTAATTACAGGTTTTTATTTCCTCTTTTTTGACTTACCTGTATTTACAACATTTTTCTTTAATGAGTTTGTATTATTTTTATTAAAAATTTTAAAAGATGAAATAAACGTGAATATAACATAAAACATACAATCACACACATCAATATAGGCTTCTATAACAAATAAAGCTCCAAAATGCTATGACATAGAGAACTAGAAGGTCAGCTGTTGCTCATGTCCCAGCTCAGAATGCAGATTCCAGGTTGGTCGGTGGGGGCTGTACTCCATGCAGTCATGCAGGGGCTCATGCTGACAGAGGTTCTGCCATACTGAACCAGTGGCTTCCAAGTCACCAGTCATCTTCATCCTCATGAGTAGAAATAAAGAAAGGACCTGGAGAAATGTGCACAGTAGGCTTTTTAGGGTCCGGCCTGGAAGGGGCACACATTCTACTCGCATTCCATCATCAAGAACTCAGTCTTGCCATACCCGCCTGCACACCATCATCATTAATTAACCTATGAGGTAATATCATTGCTCCCAGCTATTCATTCAAGTTAAAAAAATGATTGAGTATGAATTTTTATTGTTCATTCTTGGACTATTTTTTGGTTCAAACAGTGCTGCTAAAGGATAATTTATCAATTTTCCTGTCAAAATTTTTTTCCCATAAAGAGCAGGGAATGAGAATCTTTCTCTCCCAAAAGATTCAGGACTTAGCCTGTTATTATTATTTTTTTTTAGGTTTGTAACAATCATAGTGATTCACTTTGTTATTATGCCCTAAGTTTCATTTCCAAGCGTGTGGCACCTATTATTTATAGGTCAGGAAAATAGTTGACATTCAGTCTTGTCTCTAGGGCGAAGCTAATGAATGGTAAGATTGGCTCATGGTGAATAAATTAGTTTTGAAACCATGGAATTCATAAGTTTGATATTTTCTTTCTTTAAATCCCAGATTGCTATCTGTGAGTCCCTGCTGTTTGCTTTTTGATTTTTTAGATCATGTGAAATGAGCTCTTTGCAACTTCATCCCCGCCCTCTTCCTTTCTATTCTCTCCTCAAGCAAAGAGGTAGTTTTTTTTTTTTTAAAGGTTCTTAGATGTTATTTGCTTTTTTTTGAGAGAGAGTGCAAGCATGTGCAAGTGTGGGGGGAGGGGCAGAAGGCAAAGGAGAGAGAATCTTAAGCAGGCTCCACACCCAATGCAGAGCCCGGTAGGGAGCTGGATCTCAGGACCCAGAGATCATGACCTGAGCTGAAATCAAGTGTCCGATGCTTAATGGACTGAGCCACCCAGCCACCCCCAAGGGGTAACTTGTTAAATACTGAATACAGTCCAAAGAATTATGTGAGACGTATTTCCTCTGGTGATGGTAACAACAAATTTCTTCTGATCAAGGATAAGCCACAAGTCCGTAAGCAATTTCTCCCTCTCATCCCAGCTGAAATATTCTAAGTACAGAAATATTTCCTGCAGTCCGACCATATTATTCTGGTGATAACACAGAGGGCCTGGGTTAAAAGACTTGGAACTCTGAGTCTGGAGAGTAGGAGTGAGGGATAGATAGCCTTGAAGCTTTTAAGAGTTAGGGTTAGGAAAAATTAAAGATTGTGAACAACGTTTTGAAAGCGAATTGGCATCTCAATGGACAGGCAAGAAAGGAACTAGAATCAGAAATGTATGGCTTTAAACAGATGGAGGTCACTCAGAGTGGGAAATCCGATGTTCTAGAACGTGTCAAATCTGGTATCCCCAACATGTCCCTCCCCGTTATTCATGTATTCTCCTTTCCCTCTCCACTCCCTTTCTGGCCCATTTCCCTTTCACACCTACTTTTCCCCGGTACCCTTCTGAACTATTTACACATCTTTGTCACACCTTCAAATGGCCATGAAATGGAATAACCTAAAATACATACATTTATTTACAAACATTTTAAGCGTTGAATATCAGTGCTTGTATTAGGTCCCAGGTGTCCAAAGATGAATAAAATATACTTCCTGATCTCAAACAGCTCACAGTCTATTTGGTCAAATACTTCCACTCTTTAGGAGTGTGAAGGGTGGAAAAGTTAATTTTGCCAGGGAGAATCAAGGAAGATCCCAAGGAAGATGGCACTTAGGCTTGGGTCTCAAAAGATAAGTAGAATTTTGCCAGGTAGAAAAAGAGAGAACTTTTCAGGCGGAGGGAACAGCATGTAAACTTTTTTTTTTTCTTAAAAAAGATTTCCGACTACTAAATGAACATCATCAAGAATTATCGGAGAAAGAATTTCCTCTCTCATTTTTCATGAGGGACGCTAACCTAATGATGTCAAAGTAAGCTTTTCCTATCCGGATTCCAGTTAGCTTGGATTCCAGCTTGGATTCCAGTCGTCTGAACACCAAGAACCAGTGAACAAAGGAATGTGAGTAGCCAAAAATGTGGCAAAGTTTCTCTGTTTATTGACTAATCACTCAGTCAGAGCCTCTTTCTGGGTATTACGGACATCGTTCTAACAAAGTCATACGGGATGGAGGTAGGGGAAGGCTCTAAAGTGAGGGGCTCTTTCAGGCAGGCTTGCTAGGAGTGGTAAGAAAGGGCTAGTATGCTGAAGAATGGAAGGAGCTAGAAAACCCAGCAGTGGGCTCAGGAGCTCCAGTCACAGCTGTCCAGGAACGGTGAGTGAAAATGCAGAGAAGTTGGCATGCCTCGGTCAGCTCTACACAGTTAACTAACTGCACTGATGTTCATAGTGATGATAACAGGTTATTTACAAAGGAGATTAAATTCAGTTCCGTGTGCTCAGTCTTAGAAAGCAGTTTATAATTAACTTTAGAAAGATTGCTACTTAAAGTAGTTACACGGGTTTTTGTTTTGTTTTTGTAAAGGTGCTGTTGTAACCTCAAATAGTGTGCTATCCAGCTCTATTAATTCCTTGCAAGGTTTTATGGTTTTATTGAATATTATTGAAAATCATTACTACTTACATGTTGCCTTTTTAAAAGACAGTTTTTAAAAAAACTCTTCTATCCATCTTAAGTCTTACCCCAAACAGTTAGCTGGCAGGACCCGGAGAGGTACAGGCCCTGAGCCTTGTTCCTGCCCATTGGAGCCATCTCCAAGCTTGGGGCTGTGGTGGGCACATTGCTGAGCTGGGGTCGCTGCCGGGCAGTGGAGTCATGTTCAAGAGGAAGCATCGCATTAAACCAGCTATGTTTAGCTTCAAATGAAAATTTAAAGCGTTTTCAAAGCCATGTTTACATTTAACTACCATTTGTTTACGTAAAAGAATCATTGCTAATGGGAAAGATGCTGGCAAGCAACAACTTAAATTAGAATGAATAATTAAAGCCTTGGCCTGACCACTTCTGAACATGTTGCTGAAAGCCAGAGCCTCCTTTACCACCTCCTTCTGGATTGTTCCCCGTTGCTCAGGCTCTTGCCATGACTAATTTAATGGGCCATGCAACCGATCCTTACTCAGTACTCAATGGGAGAAACGTGCAAGGAAATCGGGGTATGGAATGAAAAATGCATTTCCTTGCTTCTCAAAGAGTTTGGTGGGGAGAGAACGATGTTCACAGAAATTCGGGTCAAGGTATAATGTGAGGAGTGTGATAAATGCTACAAGCAAAATGCTATTGGAATAGCTGGAGTGAGATTATTTTCAGCCAGGCAGCCCAGGGCTTAGAGGCCCAGGGAAGCTTTCGTAAACAAAGAGTATTGGAGCTGGGCTTTGAGGATAGCTATGATTTCAACAGGGCAATATGGTAAGAAAGGCTCTCCTGATTAGAGAGGACAGTGAGCCTGAAAGCATAGGGTTAAGCAGACACAGGACAGGTGTTCAGAAGCTGGCTTAGAGGCATGCAAGGATATGGAGGGATGTCATTGGGAAGAACATATCTGGATAGACAGGCTGGGGCCAGGTCACTGAGGCTTTTGGGTGCTATGTTTGGGGCTTCACATGTGAGCAGTGAGGTGAGGGGGAGGAGTAACTTACTGTTCCTGAATCATATCCGGTGTTGCAGCCCAAAGCCAAAAACCATTTGCTCATCCACAGGATTGAAGAAAGGGGGAGCCAGGAGCCGGGGGCTCTGCATAGAAAGCTCTCTCCAGCTTCCCTCTCAGCCAGGGAGGTCGCAGTGACAGACACTTGTGGCTGAAGTCCCAGTGATCTGGGTGACCCAGCATGGCCTGTGTTCGGCTGGTGTGGAAGCTTCTACTCCATGACATTATCTCCTTCTGCACTACAGGCCACACAGTCACCTTCATTCTTGAGCCCCAGGGGCACTAGCCATGTTGACCATTCTTTGGAGTGTTTTGCTTAATGGACACGCTGCTTCCAGCCCCTTAAACTAGACTACGCATCCTGGAAGGCCTGAGTTAATTTCTATGTTTCTTTTGTTTATCCCTATACAATGACAGATACATAGTAGGCTTGCAAAACAAAAGGCCTTATTAATTACACCAATCTTCATTCCTCCTCACAAAACAGCTGAATGAAGAGTATTAAAAGAGTAAACTACTTTAGCAAACTAAATTAGCAAAATCTTTTAAAGATTCCTAAGAAGAAAGCTGTAAGTAGTCAAATAACATAGACGTTTTCTTTAAATTAGCACAATTGGTTACTTGAGTATTTTTAGCTGCTAACAAGGTACAGAAATCTCCAGAATGCCAGTGGCTGCTTACACCCACTTCTTGGCCAATATTTTACCAGGCCCTGAGTCATAGCTCTGAAATCAATTCTGCCCTTTACTGCAAAATCATTACAGGGCCAGGAAAAATGATCTTTGCTGTTTAATCAGTGGGGGTGCTGGAAAATCAGCAGACGTTGATACTGTGCTGTGTGATAAGGGTCTGAATGAGGTATACCACCAGAAATGTGGAGAATGTGATCATATTCAATCCCACGCTTAGCTGCAAAATGAACTCAAGAGAAAGGATATACTGATGCACTCTCTGTATTTCACAGAATCACAAAATTTTTGCCCACTCAATTTCTCATGGAGTCTTTCAAATCTTTCTTTCCCAAATAAAAAGAGCATTCTGCAGCTGAAACATTTGTGATATAAGAAACTGAATCTAGCTATAAAATGTCCACCTATTGCCATTTTGTGTGTGTGTTATTCTCCCACTTTAAAAAACAAAATTTGAGTTCAAGAAAATGATGGGGGAGAATAAAGAGAAAATATTTACCATGCAATCAGCGAAAGTGCAGGACTGAAGAGATTCCAGAAGGAAGATGTCACTATTCTTACCATATCACACATGCCAAAGAATGTGAAGCCGTGGCTCCCAGACAGAAGGCACTGTACGAGCCGTGGGGGTGGCGATGGGTCTTTTCTTCATCTTTTCCTGGAGATCCCGAAAGTGGTATCTTTCCTAGAGGTCATAGCCCATGGGGTCACTTCCTTGCTCATTTGCATATCCTCAGACTTGGTCACCAACCCTCAGGTCTGGTGTGTGGGAGCCAGGATGGAAGGGCCACATGATACTAAGCCTGATCATTTAAGTGAGGACCTACTCCTGGCCTCTTTGTTAGGGGGCGGTTTGGGGGCTTATAGAATCAGAACTTCTGTGCCAATGGTAAGACCAGGACTCCCTCGGGCCCATGGGATTCCCATGCTATTTTCATTGTGAATTATTGAGACCCAAAGCTCCTTTACCACTGCTTTCTAGATTGTTCTCCATTGTTCAGTCTACTGCTGTGACTAACTTAGGGCCACACAACCAATATTCATTTAGTACTCTATGGGACACACATGCTAGGGACTGGGGGGAGCAGAGATAAATTAGGCATTTTTTTGTTCCTCGATACATTTAAAGGGGAGAAAAGGATTTTGCAAAGAATTCAGTGCAAGTACTTATGTAACTCACTCTCTTATCACGTGTATCCTCTTTTACTGGCCAGCAGCCTAGTAAGTGGGAACATTTGCCCAATAGGAATAGTTTTTTAGAGGAGCTTGTCCACGAGGCACACAGAGGGAGAGATGCCCGGGAAGGTGACCCAGAAGCTAGTTTACTTCCCCTACTGGACTGTGAGGTCTTAGTCTTACTTATCTTTATTGATCAGCTCTGCAGACAGTGACTGCACATAGTGGGCTCTCAATAATAGCAGTAGCTAATAATAATAATAGTAATAATAATAATAAAAATAATAACAACAACAACAATAACCATTAAATGAAAATTCACTATGTGCCCAGAGCTTTGCATACATTATATCAGTAAATTGTTATCACAACTCTCTTAGGTACATACCGTTATTTTCATTTTCTAGATGAGTCTCTGAGAAGTCAGGCACCCAACAGTATCTGAAGAGTATGTCTTCCTCATCATGAGCAAACCAAGGGCATGCTTTGGATAATAAAAAAGCTTTTAGAAAATGTGCTTTCCTCCATTTATTCATTTAACAAACCTTCACTGAGCACCTACACCTGCAAGGAGGTAGATGTATGAACCGACAATTTTATTTCAATACCCTAGCAGGACTATTGATCAGATCTATCTGCTTAATTAAGAAGTTACGAAAACACAGTACTCTAAAATGGTTGGCATGCTAATTACGAGACTGTTTACAAAAGCATCTGGAAATGGTTTCGGACATAAGGACACAATAAGACTCTATTTTAATAAGAAGTGTTTTTGCTGTGGAATTTTCTAAGATGATAGCACCTCTGTTGCTGTTCAGTTCTTCACAGAGTGTTTGGTTTAGAGAAAGAATTTGATGGAAACCCAATAGTTCTATCACCAACATTTACTATTTAAATTTTCTTCTTGTCATTCTTCCAAATACTTTCTCTCAGCACATTTATTCCCTTAGACACTTTACAGTCAGCGTTTAGAGACAGCTTCCTTTTTAATTTGGATCTTGGCACCTTAAAAATAGAGCTTGATCAAGGAAAGTGCGACGTTCCTTCCCCGATCTTCACCTGCCTAAGACTGCCCGCTAACAATACTTCACATTTATCTTAGCGCTTAAGAGTTTTCAAAGTGTTCCTGTACCTCATTATAATTAACCCTCTTAATTACTTGATGGAAGGGGCCAGAAAGTATTCTGATTGCCATATTTATTGGTATTATGAAAGCAAAGCAATACACGTGCAGGAGAGAAAACACTCCAACCATACCAATGGTTACAAAATTGAAAAGAAAAATTTACTCTCTGCTGGTATCCGCTGCCACTGTCGCAGTCACCCGTGTGGGTCCTGGACTGACGTCCTTTCTCAACACGGGCCATTTCAAAGCCTACAACTGTTACGGATGTGTCCTCCTGCCACACATCTTTATTGTTGATCGATGGGATGTCCGGGAGGGGAGTGAGGTAAGCACACGTGCCCAGTCTGCCTTTCTGAACCAAAGCTCCATCGTTGGCATTTTATGGTTCCTGAATCTTGGACACAGAAGGAGTGAACGCTTTGTCAAATGAGTATTCCACAGTGGAGCTGAAAACTAGAATTCTGGTTTTCTGCCACCTACTCTAATGTTCTCTTCAGCTCCGGATCTCTGTACCGCCTCTTGTCCTCAGTTCCTATCAGTGGAATTCGATCCAGCCGAGCAGGAAGGTCGACAAGCCCTTTTTGGGCACACCCCTCAGTAGGGCCACGTGTAAGGACAGACGGTGCATTTGTATTTGCTTTGAATGTTTTTCCCAGCTCAGGGCCGCTCTCATTCCATCTTTGGTTTTTACAGAAATGTCAGAGGTAAAAAGATTTGGGAACTTTGAAGTTTTAAAATCTAGTGTAAGTCATTTTCAGTAAGAGCTTTAAAATAAATGAGTTGATTGGGGGTGGGGAAAACGCTTTTAAACATTTCATTCTGACCTGTGAATATCACACTTACTAGTGCTTAGTTTGACTCCAAGTTCCGAAATCGAATGATGTGTGGGTGAAGACATGTAAATTACGTCTGTCTAGTGTGGAGCCAAAACATGCGCCTCCCTTAACCTCTTTCACAACTGCCTTTATTTCCCTCTCGTTGCCAGTTTTTGTGCCCGTTAATTATTTTTAAGAAGCTGGAACATGGAATTAGGGCTGTTGTTATGCACACAGGACCTGTTTAACCAAGTGGCTTAAAATTTCTCACCTTCATTATCAGAAGACCACAGTCAATAGAGAGAGAAAGAGGTGTCAAGTAGGGGTTCCCTTTTAATTAGGAAATCTGGGGGCAGAGAATAGCAATTCACTCATTCAATGCACAATTATCTGTGAGTACCTCCTACTATGTCCAGGCACTCTTGGCAACTTGGGATCGACACTTAGGTAAAAGGGTGAGTATTCAGAGGAGGAGGCAGGCGTGAACCAAATAATAGAACTGTGCGGTCAAATAATGAACTGAGAGAAGCACCGCGAAGGGAGCCCACGCCCAGTACCACTGAAAACTGAGGGAAGGCAGTCAGGGAAGGCTTTTATGAAGGAGGGATAATGGAGCTGAGTTCTAGATGCAAGAGAGTGGGGTCAAAGGAATCCCACACAGACTCCTTGGGTAGCACAGAAAACAGGCCCAAGGTAGTTGTCAAAGGAAGACACACCTGACACCTTATACTCTTGGGTAGCTTAGAGGAGTGAGGAAGGGGATTTTCAAAGGACCTATTTGATTTCTCTCAGTTTAAGAGATCTCTTGGAAATGTATCGAAAGGACAAGCACGAGTACCTGGTTGCCTGTCAGTAGGCAATTTGGTGGCTGCACCAGCCGAAGACTGTGTATGGCCACACACATGAGATCCATCTCTATTTCCCTATATTTTCTAGAAATAGAAATTAAAGAGCATGGTTCTGCGGCAACACCTTCCTACTCCCCCTCATCAAGCATATAATGACAGCTGCGAGTTTCCATGGGAAGGGCACAGATATGGGGATTGGGAAGACAAGGGTTGAAATCTCTGCTCTGCGCCCGCTAGTAGGACCCTGGGCATGTTACTTCACTTCTCCGGGTCTCAGATTCATCATCTAAAAGCAGGAAGTAATATGTTGATGACTCATGAATCCACCTTTCAGCCCAGATCTCTCCCCTGAGGTCCCTATCCTTATGTTCGACTGCTCTTGGACGCTATGGAGGTGTTTTACGGACACCTCAAATTCATTTTGTCCAAAACCAAACTCATCTCCACCCCCGCCTCCAATAAAACAAAATATTGCTCTTCCTGCGGTTTTCCTAGACTGGTTAATAGGTGTCCCTTTAGGATACGCCATAAGCTGAAAGCTTGGGCAGTATCTTGACCTCGCTTTCCGCCTTCCTGCATTTTCAGTTCATCTCCGTGTCCCGGGAATGCCATCCTCTGTCTCTCCATCCTTGCTGCTACCACATTACTGATATCCTTCTGTCTAGGTCTCTCATCTCCTGCCACTTGTCCTCTTGTGTCTTATACCAGAACCTCACTGAGCCTCTTCAAGTGCTTGAGATGTGCCATGGACATGCTTTCCACTTGGCCTTCCCCTATCCTTTACTGTCTTTTGCTTAGTGCATTTCTACAGGGAACCTTCCCTCCTTCCCACCCTCCTCTGAGAACCAGGTTAGCTGCCCCTGCTCAGCAGCTCCATAATGCCCCGTACTTTCCCAAGTACAGGAGTCTCCGTGACCCCCATTCACGGGGCATATGCGTCAAGACCCCCAGTGGATGCCTGAAGCCACAGATGGTACTGAACCCTAGATACGCCATTTTTTCCCTATACATACATGCCTATGCTAAAGTTTAATTTATAAGTTAGTCATAGTAAGAAATTAACAGCAATAACTTAAAATAGAACAATTATAACAGTATACTATAATAAAAGCTAGTAAATATGGTCTCTTTCTCTCAAAATATCTTACAGTGTTGTACTCACCCACCTTCTTGTGATGACGTGAGCTGAAAAATGCCTACGTGATGAGATGACGTCAGGCGAATGATGTACGTGTTGTGAGAGTGTTAGGCTACTACTGACCTGACAGTGTGTCGGGAGGACCTTCTGCTTCCTGACTGACGTTGACTGCCAGTAACTGAAACTGCAGGGAACTGAAATCACAGAGAGCGAAACTGCAGATAAGGGGGGACTACTGTAAAGCACTTGTTTTGGAGATTGTTTCATTGTTTATTTTCCTCCTACACTCTTATCTCCTTAAAACAGGGACTGTACCCCCTTGATTATTAATATATCCCTGACAGTCAGTAGATACCTGTGGAAGGAAGAAAGGAAGATAGAAAAGAAACGAGCAAGGCAAGATTGACTAAACATAGTAAAAGAAAGGTGCTAGGTAAAAGGGATCTATATTACTGCTATTCTAGGCACAAGAGGTTCCAGAAGGAGAATCTTGTAAATTAGGGCATCTTACCTGCTAGGAAGGGGATCTGGGGGTGGAGCACTCCCTGAATTCAGGATGGAGAAGTCCTTGCTCACCCTATATGAAGATAAGGCTTTATGGGAAGTGAGGGATTGCCTCCACCTCCGCCCCCCCACTCCTGCCACCTCCATTGGCATGTGAGGGAGCTGCTAAAAGCCATTGACTGTGCACTTTGGGGAAGTTGCTTAATTACTTTGAAGCTTGGTTTGGTCATGTGTAGCGTAAGGGGATTAGACAGGACCATGTCTAGTGTCTCTTCCAACTCCAACAAAGCTTGATTTTCCCGTGTAATCTAGTCCTTTTCTCCTTCAAACTTAGGCACCCCATTTCTTTCTTTCTTCCCTTTGTCTCCCCCAACCCCAACATTCTGAGTGTATCAGCTGGTGATGAAAAATAAGGGTTGAAAGGTTTGGGGGAAAGTAGACAAGAGTATATAGGTTATCTTTTGAATAATTTGGTCTTCATTCTACAGTTTCTATTTTCATAGGTTTTATTTGATCATTCCGATAGTCTAGAATATTTTTAGAATGGCCCCAATTCAGGCCTAGTTTTTAACTTGGAGGCATCAGTTTCAGTCACACCATCTATTGGCAATTCCATTGATTTTTTTTGCCAGAAAGATTGGCTCCCGTCAGCAACTTTAGCCAAATGTCCTTATGCAGATGAAGCATCAAAGGCACACAGGTCTTCAAACAAAATGTCAAAGACTTTAACAAATAGTGGATGAGTTTAACGAATTCCACTGGAATGAGGCTGCCTGATGGCTCCACCTTTCCAAGGTGCCATGTTAGTACATTTCTACAAATTCCTCTCTCAGTTCCTGAGACAGCTGGCGCTTTCTCATTGCTCCTGTCTCAGCTCAAATATCATCTCCTTGCAGAAGACTCTCTTGACCACCCTTGTTAAATCAGCCCCCTTTCTCTTCACTTTACCACATTGCTGTGTTTCGTTATTAGCACAGCACTTATCTGTGCCTGAGGTTGTGGTGTCCATTTATTTGTTTAGTCCATGTTTCTCCTTCACAAAAGGAGAAGCTGGGACTCTATCTATCTTGTTCTCTGCTTGTATCCAGCCGTTAGGACAGAGCATGCCCAAAATAGATGCTTGAATAAATGTAATGGTGAATGGATGAACCTTCAGAACAGGCAGGAGTTTACTCAGTCTGTTCATCTGGGAGCCTCAAATCAGCACTTCCGTGTGATTGCTGTGGAAAATGAGTGGCTTAACAACCCTAAGGCTTTTAACATTGGAGTGGGTGGTCTCTTATGGGCTTTTCAATCTGATGTTCTCTGCTTTCTAGTCACGTTATAGCTCTATTAGCTAGGTAATGCTATCTATATGGAAATTTTATCTCTCTCTCTCTAGATATAGATATACACATATTTATATACATACTTGTCTATTGTATATGCATATATACATATATGTGTGCATATTCATACATATATACATATTTATCTATCCTAAAATTCCTAATATTTGCAATAAATATGACTTATAGCAGTGGTTTACTTTTTTTTTTTTAAGCTGGGGAATCCTTTCTTCAAGGGAGAATTTTATGAGGAGGACTAATATATATGAGAGAAAACGAAGTCCACCAGAAGTAAGAATGGGGGGAGAAAGGAGGGAGTTTATAGCTCTCGCTACCCCCCAGAATAACATTTTCTTCCTCAGGACTGTCCCTGGAATGGTTGAACTACTACTGGCTTATAATAGTACTAAGTAATGTTTTTGAATACTGATGCTGTACTAAGTACTTTATTTTTTTATTTATTTTTTTAAAAAGATTTTTATTTATTTATTCGACAGAGATAGAGACAGCCAGCGAGAGAGGGAACACAAGCAGGGGGAGTGGGAGAGGAAGAAGCAGGCTCATAGCGGAGGAGCCTGATGTGGGGCTCGATCTCGTAACGCCGGGATCACGCCCTGAGCCGAAGGCAGACGCTTAACCGCTGTGCCACCCAGGCGCCCCAGTACCAAGTACTTTAAATACATATTTTTTATTTAAAAATTTTTTAAATGTATTTTTTTAATTCAAGTATAATTATCATACAGTGTTATATTAGTTTTAGATGTACAATATAGTGATTCAACAGTTCTCTACTTTACTCAGTGCTCATACCAAGTACTTTGCATGCATCGTCTCATCTAATTCTTATACAACCTTGTGAGAGGAGTGTATTGTCTGCAGGAGGCAAATTGGAAACTGAGGCTTAAAAAGCCTCGTCAGAGTTCTTTGCAGTAGTTATTTTCCAAGATAAGTGCCAGCAATCCTTACCTCCTGATGTTTGTGCCCTTGTGCAGTCCCCTCTCATATTGAGTCAGGGCTGAGCAGTGTGACCAGTGGAATACAGCAGAGGTGATGGCATATAACTCCCAAGGCAAGGTCATAAAAGCTTTGCAGCCTCTGTGTTGCCCTTTCGGATCACTCATTCTGGAGTAAGCCAGTTGCGATGTCATCAGGACACTCAAGGAGCTTATGGAGCCCACATGGAAGAAAATGGAATATTCCTGCCAATAGCCTGCACCAGCTTGTTATGTGAGTGAGCTGTCTCGGAGGTAGATCTCCCCGCCCAAGGTTAGTCTTGAGCCAACTGCAACACTAGCCAACATCTGACTGCAGCCTCATCAGAGACGTAGCCAGAATAACTCCCAAATTTCTGACCTACAGAAACTGTGGAAGATAAAAAAATGATTATTGCTGTCATAATCCAGAAAGGTTTGGGGTGATTTGTTACATGGTGTTGGATAACTAGTATAATTTGTAGACAGTTCAATAGCAGAATCAGGATTTTGATTCCAGGTCTGATTCTAGAGCCTATGCTCTTTGCCGTGAATGCTCTATTTTCTTACATACTCATTCTTTTTTTTTTTTTAATATGGAATGCTTCACGAATTTGCATGTCATCCTTGTGCAGGGGCCATGCTAATCTTCTCTTATTATTCCAATTTTAGTATATGTGCTGCTCTTATATACCTATTTATTTTTTATTACAATTTTTTATATATATACTTATATACTCATTTATAACACAAAGTTAAAATAAAAGTTATGCAAGTATCTTATGAACTCCATGTCACAGATGAGAAACTGAGGCATAAGAAGGTTAAAAATTAATTGATGAATCCAGGATTTGAAGTCAAATGGTCTAATTCCAAGACCTGTGGTCTTTGTCATCATGCTAAGCTATTGTCATAATCTGAAAAAACTTTTAGGAAAATCAATCTGGAGTTGGAATGCCAGATTGAATGGAAAGGAAAGAGCCAAAGAGAATAGTTGTTTGAGGGAAATCAAGACCTCTGCCACGGAGACTAACTACTAAACTATTTCTCAAAATATCTTTGATACTACTATCGGCTACTGAAGGTTTGGATGGGCAGGTCATTGGCCTATAACCATAAAGCCCTTCTCATATTGCAATAATCTCTAGTCATTGGTCAATGTTCAAGAAGGAAATTAACGGTGGTCATTTCCCAGTGTGGCCTTGCAAATGGTGGGAGTTAGGCCAGTTGAAGTTTGCTTTCGGGATTCATTATGATGTTTAGTCTCTGTTTTCCTGCAGCACTTCAATATTTATTTTTATATGTACCACTGTTTTTAAAAAAAGGAAAGAGAGTGAACCAAGCCTCTCTGCCTTTGAAGTAAGCTAACAAATGAGTGATAATTGAGACAAGAAATCCTAGTGTAGGAAGAGAGAACTGATTGTGCTCTGTCCTTGGTAGAATTTTGAGTCATTCATGCAGTATAGTGTCTGGAGAGTTCTAGTGAGTCATGCATTGCTAACTATGGAAGAAAAAATGTATTTTCTAAAGCTGTCTGTTATTACTCATGTCTTTCACTCGGCATCAGCAGATGCTGGTACCCTATTGACTGGTGATCTAATAAAGTTTCTCAGAGGCAGACAGATCCAACACCATTTCCCTCTAACTCTGATAAATTTGGCACATGTTCTTTTATTTGGCTCACAAGATGTTTGCATTAACATTGTGACTTATTTTTGGCTTGGTGTTAAAAGGATTGTTTAGTAACAAAATGGAGCATTTGAATTTTGTGGCAGCCGGGAGGAAGGCTCTTATTTTATAATGAAACAACTGAACAAATGTTCTTTACGGTGATTCATTCCTCACGTGGGAAAAATTTCTTCTTATATATATTCTCTCTCTGTTGGATACATGAAGCCATTTTACCCTCAACATTTAGGCAAAATTTCCAGTGAGCAATTTGGGAACAATATCTATAAATTATAAAGATAGGTTCTGTGGCAAAAGAAACAGGATTGAAACTATAGGATTCAACGTTAGGAACCACTTGGGCTCTATTCCTAACTGGGCCAGAGTTTGCGTATAACCTTGAGCTGTTCACTTAATCTTTTTTTAAACTTAGGTTCTCTGTCTGAAATAGAAAGAAAATTGCTTACCTATTTAGCTAAGGCAGAAACAATTTCCTGATAGGAAGGTGACTCAGCAGCCTGGGGAGGCTGTCTAGCCTCTTGTCCTGGAAGTCTTCAGGGAGACAGAGGCGGCCAGCTGCCTGGATGGATTAAAGTGTGGTGCTTGAAGACTGGAGACCAGACCACACAAATGAAGCCTGACATTTAGAAACAGTAAAGAGACCGACTCACGGAGGGCCTGCTATTTGCCAGGCACTGTGCTAGATCCTGGGAGACAATGCTGAACCAGACGCGCCCCAAAGTTTCTGCCATGATGGAGTATACTGCTGAGTCCACTTTGTCCATGTTTGCGATTATTCAGAGAGTGGTTCTGTGATTTTGCTATCTGGATCTGAGTTTTTTTTTTTTTAAACATGGGATCATGCAGGATCCCTGCTCAGAAAATACAGTCATGAGAATCTTATGAAAGAGGAGTCCGATATAGTATGGGGGTATTGTTAAAACAGGCCTTGTTAAGACAGAGTTTGACCCACCATGTCAGAGGGGAGCAATAGATTCATATTGGCATTGTCCATTACTTGAGGTGAAAGCGTAGGGAAAGTTTTAAGATGTCCTGCATGGACTTTCAGGTTTAAGTTACAGGCCCTCCTTTCCACTGCTCCCTGAGGGGCTTCTCACCAATCCAATGGTGTCCAACTTGGATGATGATTGATGGGTCTGCAGAAACTGAACAATGGATTCTGAATTTGTGAGGTGCTCCTAATCTTCTGCGGACAGCAGCACGTCCAATGGTAGCCTTTAGGCAGTAAAAGGGCATCCTTGGTCTTGCACCTATGTTTTGTTTTCAGCTGACATTCTTACAAAGCAACGGTTGTTCCTACCACAAGAAGTTGGAAATGTCCCTCCTCTTGCCATTGTGAATATTGCCCTTGCAGGGGAAGTGCAGGGGCTCGTGCCAAGGTGAGGACGCTGAAGTATCACATGGGGGGTCCTTTGAGCAGATGTCAACCCTCTGTGATTTCTCAAGTTCTTCAGTGTTATTGGCTCATCTGTTCCACTCTAATTTTTAAATAAAAATGGTTCAAATTCCTATCCTACTTATGGGTGGGGTGAAGTCCTAGCAGCCCTGAAATATCTCTCATGATTCTTATGGGTTTACATTTCTTCAGGTCATTTCTGAATCAAAGTTTCTCACTCAACTGAATTCTTCATTACCACTTTTTTTAAATTGAAGAATGACTGATTATACAATATTGTATTCATTTCAGGTGTACAACATAGTGATTCGATGTTTATATATGCTACGAAATCTGTCACCATACAAAGGTGTACAATATTATTGACAAGGTTCCCTATGCTGTACGTTCCATCCCCGTGTCTTATTTATATTATAACTGGAAGATTGTACATTTAAGCCCCTTCACCTATTTCATCCATCTCCCTACCTCCTCCCCTCTGGCAACCATCAGTTCATTCCTCGCATCTGTGAGTCTGTTTTTTGTTTATTTTTTAAATTCTACATGTAAGTGAAACGATACAGTATTTGCCTTCGTCTGTCTGACTTACTTCACTTAGCATAATACCCCCTAGGTCCATCCATGTTGTCACAAATGGCAAGATTTCACTCTTTTAATGGCTGAGTAAAATTCCATTGTAATATACCATATGTTCTTTATCCATTCCTCTACCGAGAGACATTTAGGTCACTTCCATATCTTGGCTAATTGTGAATAATGCTGCAATAAAGGTAGGGGTGCGTATGTTTTTTTGAATGAGTGTTTTCATTTTCTTCAGGTAAAATATCTGGAAGTAGATTTGCCAGATTGTATAGTAGTTTTATTTTTAATTTTTTGAGAAACCTCCATAATTTTTCTGTACCAATTTACATTCCCACCAACAGTTCACGAGAGTTCCCTTTTCTCCTCATTCTCGCAAATATTTGTTATATCTTGTCTTTTTGGTACTAGCCATCCTGACAGGTGTGAGGCAATATCTCATTGCGGTTTTGATTTGCATTTCCTGAATACGTAGCGACATTGAGCAATTATTCATGTGCCTGTCGGCCATCAGCATGTCTTTAGAAAAATATCTGTTCAGATCCTCTGCCCATTTTTAATCAGATTTTTTTATATTAAGTTGTATGAGTTCTTTACAGATTTTGGATGTTAAACCCTTATTGGACATATTGTTTGTAAATATCTTCTCCCATTCAGTAGGTTGCTGCTTTGTTTTGCTGATGATTTCCTTCTCTGTGCAAAAGCTTTTTAGTTTGACATAGACCCATTTGTTCATTTTTGTTTTTGTTGTCCTAGCCTAAGGAGCCAGACCCAAAAAATATTGCTAGACTAATGTTGTCAAAGAGTTTACTGACTCTATTTTCTTCTAGGAGTTTTGGTTTCAGGGTGTTTTTTTTAATAATAATTTTTTATTATATTAGTCACCATACAGTACGTCCCAAGTTTTTGATGTAAAGTTCCATGATTCATTACTCGCGTATAACACCCCGTGCTCCATGCAATACGTGCCCTCCTTAATCAGGTCGGATATTTAAGTCTTTAATCCATTTTGAGTTTATTTTTGTGTATGGTACAAGAAAGTGGTCCAGTTTCATTCCCTTGCATGTCGCTGTCCCGTCTTCCCAACACCATCTATTGCAGGCCATGCTTTCCCCGGTGCATATTCTTGCCTCCTTGGCTGTAAAGTAATTGACCGACTATGTGTGGGTTTACTTCTGGGCTCTATTCTGTTCCATCGATCTATGTGTCTGTTTTGTCACCACTCTCATTACTCTGCACATGTGCTGTCCACCTCCTCAGTGTTATACCCTATTAGGAAATGCCAGATTCCTTCACACCCTGAAGCACCACTGGTCCAAGGCGGGGAGGGACAGTACATCGAGGCAAACAACTTAAAACCAGTATTAATTAATCCCGAACTTAGAAGTCCTTGGGTCATTCCTGCTAAGTAAAATTTTCAGTGGCTCTGTCCTCCAGAGGCCTCGAGTTTTCCCCACTTTGCTGAATTCTTGTCCCTAAAGCTCAGCTTCCCTCTCACACTATTATTCTAAGTAACTTGGTTCTTTCTTGTCACCAGCCCAAAACTAACCGCCGGGCCTCATATCAGAGAGCTGGGAGAACTTCATGAAGCTACGCAGCCAAAGTCATCTGCCTGGTACTCCAAGCACTATTGCAGTCTTCTCTTTAACAAGATCAAAGACTGAGGTGTGGCTTCCTTTCCCATGGGTCTCTGTACACGAAAGGAAGTAGGAAGGTGGGAATTTACCTTCCCTTTCGGATGATTATGCCACCTCGGTGCCTCTGGGAAAGCAGAGCGTTTTTTCATTTTTACTACACAAGGACAAAGGCCCTAAGCATTTTGTAAAGCACATTGATAGGAAACTAAGCGATCCCCCGAAATCCACCAGCAAAGATTCAGCTCTTAACGAAGGCGTCTGGCCAATTTCCTAAGCAAAGACAACACATTCAGAGTCGTGAGCTCTGAAATAGAAAGTGGGCATTCTAGCAGCAATACATGGCTCAGGACGAGATAGCAGGAGGGAGACGCACACAGGGGATCTCTGGGACCAGAACAAGAGGGATCCGAATTGGACTAGAATTATTCCTTCAGCCAGCCCCGGGGGAAACTTGAGATCAATGTCGGAATCTTCCCCCTAGTCTTTGTTATTCACAGACATACACATAGAAGTATTTAGAGTGAACTGTATCTCATTCTCACTGCGTCTTTATCATCAACAAATACCCTGCTTGTCTTCAGAAAATCACTTGTCTTTGTCTGGGGCTCACCTGTCAAGAGGAGCAATATCAGGAAGCAGCCTCCTTTACAGAATGCTGTCTTAACTAGGCGCATTTATTTCTTTATTTATTTTTATTTAAATTCAGTCAGCCAACATATAGTACATCATTAGTTTCAGATGTAGTGTTCGATAATTCATCAGTTGCATATAACACCCAGTTAACTAAGCTTATTTATAAAGACATGACCTTATAGTAAGGCCTGACTTTCTCTGCATCCAGAGAAATATGAGAAAGGATAGCATTTAAAAACCAAACAAACGTGTTCAGAAGAGCCATGTATTCAGTGTTCCCTTTCCAGCGGTGTAGGCAGGTCTCACTATTTTTCTCGTGTCAGGCAGAGTGTAAGTTCTCTGGACGAATGCACATGGATGAGACATGAGGAGGTTGTCTGTTGGAGGAGTGGAGTAGTACATGGCCCTCTCCATAGGCACCGAACACCAGGGCTGTTTGCTTTCTTTCAGACCAGCAGAAGATCTGGCTGCTGCTTTACCTTCTGTTAAAAGGCTCGCAAGGATATTTTCTCTTTTAATTAACTCACTGCCAACTGATTAGGACCTAATCACAACGGCGCTATCCCAACACATTCACTGCTCCTGCCCGTGCCCAAGGGGAGGGGATTATATCAGACCCATATGCCAGGGGGGAGGAGTTTGGGGGGCCAGCTTAGAATTCGACCTACCACAGGAGACTTTCATCTTTCAGCTAGGGAATTAAAAAAAAATAAAAGCTCATACCTAGGATCAAATATCAAACTTGAACCAAGTCTTTATTCTGTAGTGTCTTCCTGTTTGTTTTCCTGGCTTTGGTTCCCAGATAACAGAGCACTCTTCACTTGAATTTGGTTTTCTAGATACCACACGGAATTTTCCGACCAATGGGCCTGGGAATTCCGGTATTCATGATGATTGTACGTGTGGATGAGAAATAATACACGGTCGAGCTTATATATTAGTATTTCGTAAATTTGCTGGATGTTAATCAGCATCCTAGCGTCAAACTGTCTCTAGACATACCAACAGAACCGACCCTCCAGCCGTAAAGTTGAGGACTATAATCTCAATGTGATGACCAAGGGCATTGTCGTCCTCCAAGACCCTGAGTGGCTCGCAGGCTGGACAACAGCTGTCTCAGCTTTCTCTTACTGCCGCTTGTTGCGCTGATAACATGCTTTGAGAAAGCAGTGTCAGTGACCTTAATGCTCTGAGCCAAAGTCATCTGGTGGCACAGGCTGACACTAGGAATATGTTTTTCAGCCGGAATGAGCAAGCGGTTGCAGCGGTCACCACAGCAACGGAGTGGCTGAAGCCCTTGGGAGCTTTCAGCTGAGGCGTAAGGGCAGCTGTGAGGACGGCTTCATTTGGAATTAATAGCGACTAACTTTTAGGATTAGCCTGCCGGGAATCCTTTGTTTTTCTTAGTAAACATGCACTGCGATTGTTCTTCAACATGAAACACTTTTCTTGAGTCTTAAGCCATACTTCTACTCTTTTTCCTCTTCTGGATTTTAGAAACACTGAGTAAATCTTCATAATAGCCCCCAATTTAAAGAGTGGCAGGGGCCCCTGACTAACTCAGTCAATGGAACGAGTGACTCTTGATCTTGGATTGTGAGTTCGAGCCCCACGTTGGGTATAGAGAGTACTTAAAAAAAATAGCATCTTTAAAAAAATAAAATAAAGACTGAGAGAAAGAGGAAAAAAGTGAAGAAGCTGTTTTAGGCTGCAGAAAAACATAGGTTTTATCTAATTTTCATTTCCACATTCCTGAAATTTTCCTTTATTCTCTACCTACCAGGCTGCACTTCTCTCCAGACTGAAAGAAAGGCAAAGTAAGATGCTTCGGGGAAAAGAATAGTGAACTTGAATTGTTTTGATTGATTATAAAGTCAGTCTTTTTTTATTATTATTATTTCTTACACTATGACTATACCAATGCAAAAGTCAAGATGGTAAGCTCATGTTAGGAACCAAAGACTGGGAAAAAACACCGTGTACAATGTTTATTACACAATTCAGCCATGTATTTATAGCTTTCCATAATGGCCCATTACCGAAATAAAGAAGGATAAACAAGAAAGGATCGTGAAGTGCTCTGAGAGTGGTGAATGCAGAATTATATAAGGAATATTAAAAAATTTTTAATATGTATGAAGTAAATCATAATCTAATTATTATTGGACTCAATAGAAAATAACTTTTTTTTCTGGTAGCTCTGTTGAGGTAAAATTAGCAAATGAAAACTGTATATATTTCAGTCGTACAGGGTGGTTTTGATACACGTATACATTGTAAAGTGATTGCCACAATCAAGCTAATCAACGCAGCAAATGACTTCACACAGTCACCAGTGTTGTGTGTGGCGGGAACGTGACAGGTCTGCTCCCAGCAAATTTCAAGTACGCGATATTGTATTTATCAACTGCAGTCACCATGCTATACATTAGAACTCTAGAAATGAGGTTGGAATCTTAACCACTTGCTTATTGATTGCATTTAGAAGTGACTCACAACATTACCCTCTTGGTTGTGGGGGTGGCGGCGATATTAACATTACTCTAATAAATGCGAATCAAGTATGCTTGGCTTCTCTAGGAGTTACTCAAATTGTTAAGACAATTTAAAGGAGGACAGGTTTGAAATGAAAGACAAGGTTTATTTATTTATTTATTCATTTATTTATGTATTTTTAAAGACAAGGTTTCTTGATGTGTTTATCCCATGCAGATACAAGGTCACAGACCGAAGTGAGGTGCCATCTTGGTGAAATAGACTCTGGCCAGGAGAGTAGAGCCAAATGTGGTGCATGTTTTAAGGTACTTGGGATTTAAAGCAAATATTAGGGTTTTCCTTGGGGTAGTCAATCCACCAAGCTGTAATTTTTTTCCCACAAATATGTACAGGTAATAGTAATTTCAAGTCACACAGATTTCTTTGCATCAGACCTTCTCAGGGTCTTTACTGTGTGTTACAGAATGTTTGTGCCCCCCTCCCCAAATTCATATACTGAAGCCCTAATTTGCAATATGACGGTACTTGTAGGTAATTGGGGAGGTAATTAGGTTTAGATGGGATCATAAGCGTGGGGACCCTGGAGGAGATCAGTGGTCCTAGAAGAGAAGGAAGGGATACTAGAGCTCTTTCTGCCATGTGTGGATGAAGTGAGAAGGCAGCTATCTGCCAGGCTGGCGGGCCAGGAAGAGAGCCCCAACAGGGGAACTCAATCAGCTATACTTTGATCTTGGACTTCCCAGGTTCTAGAACTCTGAGAAAGAACTTACTGTTGTTTAAGCTACCCAGCGTATGGTGTTTTGTTATGGCAACCTGACCCAAGACACTAATGTTTACTATGGTACCAATGTTCATTATAAATTTCCAAGAGAAGGATGCAATATTTAGTGTTTTTCAAACTTATTAGAATAAGGACTTTTTTCCCCAGGGGTATCTGGCAGAGGGTGTAGGAAGAATTATCCTTAGACGAGGCAAGAAAGGCCTCTGCCCTGGCTCTATGCTTTAGAGGCCCCAGCATAGCCCTCCTCTGTCTGTGTCCCTTCCTACAGGGACATGGGTCTATTTGCACCTAGAATCAACAGTTCATCCCTATACGTCATGCTCTGGGCCTGCATGCCTTTCTGTTCTGGCTTGCTTTCCTGCAAGTGGACTCCCCTTACACCCAAGCACAGGGATGGCCAAGGGGCAGCTGTTTGCAGGGACTTGGGGACAAAGTTTGGATGTGTGGACTACTGTATCCATACATGAGGCCTTTCCTGGTGTGGTCTGGAGCCAAAGATGCAAAGAGAGGGGAGATGATGGGACCAATTTCACTCTCCATGACTAAGTTCCAGTGCAGAACACTATGCAGTCTAAGAATCTTAAATTTGAACTTGACCTTCTAACTTGTTAGGAATGTATATTTGCAAAGGTAGGAGGATATTTTATTTAATAGTTCACTAGTTTGATTTATAACTTAAAAATATTTAGACATATGGTAAGTGGGCCTCTATTTGTATGGAACTTCAAGCCTTGCAAAAGTTAGGAGACCCTAGTTCTGTGTACCCCAGGACATGGGTATGAGAAGTTTGCTCTAAGCTTCACTCTGCTCTATTCCTCATCTACTACTCTATTTACCTGTGGCAGCCAGAATTACTTACGCCGAGTACTATGCCAGCAAGGCTTTATATATTAAAGTGGGGGGAGGATTCCGAGTAGCAGACTGAGTCATTTAGTGCGTGTAGCACAGTGCCTGGCACACCTTGGGAAAACACAGGGTACCGGACCCCACCCCCCAAGCTTCTGATTCAGTAGGCCTGGGATGAAGCCTGAGAACTGTCATTTTTAAGAAGTTCCCAGGTGATGCTGATGCTGCTGGTCTGGGGACAACACTTTGAGAACCACAGATCTGGAGCATTGGGCACTGTTTTGAAAGGCCACAGTCTGAAGAGTAAAGAGATAGCTATGGGGCAGGATAAAGGTGCTCTGTGTTAGGACTAGGGCAATTGATGAATGTGGCCCCCTTCCTAGCTTCGTCTGGCAAATGGCTTTCAAGTCTCTTGTCTTATTTAGTGTTTGATTATTGCTGCTCTGGAGTAAGACCTGTCTTAGCTGCCAGCCCTTGATGCATCGTGGGTGCTCAATCAACATTTGCTGAATCAAGTGCTGCTCAAACAGAATTCCCAGAGATCAAGGAACTTGCACAAATACAAAATTAATAGGCATATCTACCGAAAAGTTAATTTGGCACCTCAAGATAATGAGATGGGTTTATTAAATAACTCAAGTCTGGGCCTTTCTAAAGGGTGAAAAGCCTCGGGCACCCAGTCAGTGTGGGTTCCTAAGATAATCAATCGCACTTGGAAGGAGACACTGTCAGCATCTTTCAAAGGCCCCTTGGGTTGTCTTTATTCAAGAAGGAAGTTTTAAAATTGAATATTAATAGTGTTCCAAAAAAGAAGTGAGATGAAGCATGACCATGGAGCCTAGGACAGCTGCATCCATTGTCTTACCCAAGGGCTGGATCTAACTGGAATTTACCATTTAACACAGTAACCTCATTTTACTTTAGCCCTTTTAGGGCCAAATATAATAGAAGTTTATTTTATGCTTCATAATAATCCAGTGCAGTTGTAGGTCAGGTGGAGGCGGTGGTAGTGCGTGTGTGTGCACGTGTATGTGTGTGTGTGTGCGTGCATGTGTGTGTGTGTGTGTGTGTGTGTGTGTGTGTTGGGAGCAGGAGGCAGGAGGTACTCGTTCTGACAAAGGCTCCAACATCTTCAATGCTAGCTTTCCAAGGTCACCCTGAATGTCAATATTCAAGAAGCAGAGGAGTAAAGAACATGAACGATTATGACTGGGAATCTTAAGTTGGTGAACGTTACTTCCACTTGCCTTCCTTCGGCTAAGGATTTAATTACCTGGCTGCATCGAGCTGCAAACGTGGGTCAGAAATATAGTCTTTGGCTGGACGGTCACTTGTCAGTGACAACTTTACACACTGGAAAAGAAGAGCACAGATGTGCGGTATGCAGACAGCTATGTTGATACGAATGGAAATCTTAACATTCACGATTCCTCTTCCTGAGATACATAGGACGTCATCTTTTCTTGAAAACGTAGTGCAATGTCTCCTAGGGCTTACTCCCAGTTAGCCTCATTCTGTGAGGTGTTCTTAAAACAAAACTATGCAAGACGAAAGTTTTGTGGTCAGCAAGTTTAGAGAAGCATGGCATGCTTTAGCATCCTAAGGGGTATGAGAAGTTGTTTAGAAACGACTTTAATTTAATCCAGTATTGCTCACACTTTACCATAGAGCACTTTGTTTCAGCAACATGTACCGGTACCTGTGGACCTAGAGTTCGCGTCGTCGGTCATTGTCTTCGGCTCCGACACAGTTGAGAAGCTATTGACGGAGGTGGGTCCTTTCCCCGCACACCCAGATGACCTAGACTATTATCGGTTTGAGCTTGTCTGTCTTTTTCTTTTCTTTTCTTTTTTAAATTTGTTTCTATATTGGGTTATTATTATCCCTTTTACACAGCTAGTGTGCTTCTGTGTTTCTCCCATCCCAGCCCTCTCCTTGGCTACTTTTTTTTTTTTAAGGTTTTTTTTTATTTATTCACTTGACAGAGAGAGACAGCCAGTGAGAGAGGGAACACAAGCAGGGGGAGTGGAAGATGAAGAAGAAGCAGGCTCATAGCGGAGGAGCCTGATGCGGGGCTCGATCCCATAATGCTGAGATCGCGCCCTGAGCCGAAGGCAGACGCTTAACGACTGCGCCACCCAGGCGCCCCTCCTTGGCTTCTTCTAATCTTCTTTGGGTGGAAAAAACAGTCATGAAGTTTGCCCAAGTTTATTAAAATAAACTTCTATTAATGTACAGTTTATTGCACATAGACAATAACATTGTACTGTAAGTTTGTAATCTGAAAAATCTCATTATGATGGCAACCATATTACAATATATACATGTATCAAAGTAACAGGATGTGCCCCTTAAATTTACACAGTGTTACATGTCAAATTTATCCAGTTTAAAACACAAACTTCTAAGAGAGCCTTGCAGTGACTGGGGATGTATCTCTTTTGTGTGTGTTAATGGGCTTACGTCAATATATTTTGTAAAATCTGTTGTCGTTTTGATGTTTCCTCTCTACTTCCTGGTTTTTGCCTCTATTCTAGAAAGAAGTGTCCTCATAAACTGAAGCAAGTAATCCTGTTCTCACCTGGTCAATGGATCCAGTTTCACCACAGTAACATAGCTGTACTGAAGACATAAGTCAACCAGCCTCACCTCCGACAGCGCTTACCACTGATCCTTCCATATTTCCAATTTCCAAACAAGGAACACTTGCAGATGCTAATTGCATTTTAACAATGGTGACTCTCTTTATTCATCTCAGATTACTTAAAAGAATGGATTCTGAAAACACGCAGTCACTCTTTCATCTGTTCTTCATCTTCCCCAGCTGTGTGTAGAGCTGTGAGGTGTGAAAATGAAATGTTTTGTGGGTGATGACTTGTAGTTCTGTGCTTCCTTTTAATCTGGCCCAAGCTTTCCATACATCACAGGGTCGAAGAACAAGCTTGGGGAAAAGAAGAAGTGAGCTGTGTTTGTTTTAGGTATTTAATAGTTCTTTGTTGGTTTGCACGATGAAGGATGTCTAGCCACTGTTATATATTTATAAAGAAAATCTCTTAAGAGTTGGAGAAACTATTTGATCCCAGGGGGAAGGATCCCCGGGGAAGCCTGCCGGTACTCGCTATGCTGAGGGGGAGTGCGTGTTTTAGCTCCCTACACATTGCACTGTCTATGATTTAAGAGTCTCAGATGACAGGAAGAGAAAGAAAAGCTTCTGTTCGTTTCTATCAGGTATTCTTAGAAATGCCAGTTCATTTTTCTGAAGTATATATAGCACACATTAACGAGAAAATGAGTCACTTCCAGCTCTGCGTGGGAACGGTGACACTATAGTAACGCAGCCTACTTTACTGTAGCTTGACAGCAACGTCCTCGGAGTTTTTTGGGTTACAATCGGATTACCAACCTGAGAGAGCAAGCTTATGAAGAGGGCTTATACCTCAGCCGAGTTAGCGTTGTCGTCAGAGTTAACCGGACACTAGTTTGAAAACAGTATATGATCGTAATTGTACCGAATGGCAATTTGGTATAAATGGTGCTCAGTCCCATACGGGAGTCTGTTTTGTCACAGTCCAACCAAGCACTTCTAGAATTCTGGTGGGTGTCAGGCCCTTGAAGCCCTGTCAAAAAGAACCAGATCTGGAGCTGGATACTCATTAAACAGTGAAGATAAAATTTTCTTTGAAAAAAACCCCAAAACCATTGCAATAGGGGAAAAGAGCCTCCAATACGGAACTGAGCTCAGTGCTGCGTACGGCATGGACAAGGGGGGATTTACAGCCACGGGGCAGGCTGGGGTGGGGAGTCAGAATGGAGATCACTAGGACGAAGCCTCGTTCTGGCTAGATCCACTTAAGATTCTCGCTGAAAGCAGACCAGGGTGAGGAAGATACTGAGGATGGGGGATGAGGAATTTGACCAGATATTGCTAGATGGACCTAGCAGGATTTTTGCCGAAACTGAGTGATGCACAGATAGACACGGGAGTCCAATTGTTGGGGCCAAGCTGAGATGAGGGTCTGAGGAGCCTGACCAGATTTGATGAGGAAGATCATGTGTGTTACCCCTATATCCTGTCATCTTTCCCCTGTCACAGTTCTCTTCTCTCCAAGCCACTTACCCCATACCTGCTGACAGTCCCGTCTCTGCATCAATCCCAACTCCAGGCTGAAGGAATCTCAAGGATGGAAGATCAATTTCAGAGATGTCTGCTCTGCTTGACAAGCAGTGACCACCAGCAGCTCGAGCGAACAGTCTGGGTCTGGGCTTGGTAGGACAGAACACCATGGGACAGGAAAAGGGCCTGCAGCCAGCTTGCCCTGGGACAGGACATGATTTATGAAGCCTAAGATTTGTATCATTTATGAAAATACAGGACCATGCAAACAGATTGCCCGGGCTTTGGAAGGGGTCTGTGCAAAGGACAGGTCCTAAAGTTGAGCTTCCTGGTGAATCTCCCACGCCACAAACATTCTCACTCTGATCCAGCACTCCCGATCTCAATGGCCCATTGTTCTTGCAACTACACCAACTTTGTTCTTTTAATGTTAAAATTTTTATTTTATTTTTTAAAATTTATTTATTTTTAAATGCCTGTATAATTAACATACAGTGTATATTCATTTCAGGTGTACAATATACTGATTCAACAATTCTATGCATTATCCAGGGCTCCGTGTAACTCTTAATCCCCTTCACCTGTTTCGCCCATCCCCCCCCACCCACCTCCCCCCTGGCAACCACCAGTTTCTTTGTATTTAAGAATATGTTTGTTTGTCAATTGTTGGAGAGGATGTGGAGAAAGGGGATCCCTCCTACATTGTTGGTGGGAATGCAAGTTGGTACAGCCACTCTGGAAAACAGTGTGGAGGTCCCTTAAAAAGTTAAAAATTGAGCTACCCTATGATCCAGCCATTGCGCTACTGGGTGTTTACCCCAAAGATACAGACGTAGTGAAGAGAAGGGCCATATGCACCCCAATGTTCATAGCAGCATTGTCCACAATAGCAAAATTGTGAAAGGAGCCGAGATGCCCTTCAACAGATGACTGGATTAAGAAGTTGTGGTCCATATATACAATGGAATATTACTCAGCAATCAGAAAGAACGAGTTCTCAACATTTGCTACAACATGGACGGCACTGGAAGAGATAATGCTTAGTGAAATAAGTCAAGCAGAGAAAGACAACTATCATATGATTTCTCTCATCTATGGAACATAAGAACTAGAATGATCAGTAGGGGAAGAAAGGGATAAAGAAAGGGGGGGGTAATCAGAAGCGGGAATGAAACATGAGAGACTATGGACTATGAGAAACAAACTGAGGGCTACAGAGGGGAGGGGGTGGGGGAATGGGATAGACCGGTGATGGGTAGTAAGGAGGGCACGTATTGCATGGTGCACTGGGTGTTATACACAACTAATGAATCATCGAGCCTTACATCGAAAACCGAGGATGTACTGTATGGTGACTAACATAATATAATAAAAAATCATTATTAAAAAAAAAAAAAGAATATGTTTGTTTGTCTCTTTTTTCCTTTGTTCCTTTGTTTTTTTTTCTTAAATTCTACATATGAGTGAAATCATATGGTGTTTGTGACTACTCCAACTTTTCAATATTTTTCCATTTATGGCTAATGCTTCTTGTGTCCTACTTAAGAATTTTTTGCCTATCAAGACGAGATCTTTCTATATTTTCTTGCAAAAGCTAAATTGTTTGACACTTAGATTAGAACCCATCTGGAACTGATTTTTTTGTATTGTGTGATACAACATAGTAGATAGTAGTTTTTTTAGTTTTCAGTCACGTGTATTATACACATCTTTGGATGGATTCCAAGTATTTGATTACAGATATTTGATGCTACTGTAAAAAGTTTTGTTTTAATAATATTTTTCCTTTTTTGGGGGTGATATATAGAAATACAATTGATTTTTGTATATTAACTTTTAAATACATACCTGTTAAATTAACATACAGTTCCTAATAGTTGGTGGATTCTTTTGAATTTTATATGTGTACATTCATGTCATCTAACAGTAATGTTATATTTCTATCTCTACATAACCTTTGCCATTTATTTATTTATTTATTTATTTATTTATTTATTTATTTATTTATTTTACTGGCTAGGGCCTCAAGAAAAATGTTGAATCACCTTTCTTCCGTTCCCAAATAGAGGAGGAAAACTTTGGATAATCTGGTGTTTAATTTTATGTTTGATGTAAGATTTTCGTAGATGTTCTTTATCAAATTAAAGAAAGTTTATTTTATTCCCAGTTTGTTGACACTTTCATCCCAAACAGGCATCGATTGTACCAAATGCCTTTTCCACATCTATCAAGACGATCATAATTTGTTTGCTTTAATCTGTAAATATTATGCACTACACGGATTAATTTTTAAATGTTAAACAATCCTGGCGCTCTAGGAATAAACTCTACTTGTTTGCCATGTGGTGCCTTTTTATGTGTCACTGGATTATCTCAGCTAATATTTTGTTTAGGATTTTTGGATCTATATTCATGAGAGTAAGTGGTTTTTCAGTCTTGTCAGGTTTGCTTGTTTGTTTGTTTCATTATGTTCAGTCAGCCAGCATATAGTACATCATAAGTTTTTGTTATAGTGTTCAACAATTCCTCAGGTTTTAGAATCAAGTTATGCTGGCCTCATAAAAATGTCCTTTTCTATTTTCAGAAAAGTTAGTGCAGAATTAGTGTTATGTCTTCCCAAAATGCTTGGAAGAATTCACAGGCAAAGGCATCTGGGCCTAGGATTCTTTTTTTTGTTGTTGTTATCAGAGTGTATTTAAAAATTTAGTTAAGATTTTCTAGTTCTTTTGTCAGTTTCAGTAACTTATGCTTTTAAAGGATTTTTCTGTATGTCCCCAAATTGTCAAATTAATTGGCATTAAGTGTTTCATAATATATATAATGTATTTTTAATGCCTTTTGACATCTATCAAGTCTATAATGACATCCCCTTTTCCATTCTTGATTTTAGTAATTTGTATTTTTGCCCTTTTTTCCCTCCTCCGTTTGCTAGAGGTTCATTTACATATTAATCTTTTCAAAGAACTAATTTTTCTTGCTGTTTTTCTCTATTGCACATTTGCTTCTATTTCACTGATTTCTGTTTTTATCATTATCTTATTTCCTGCCTTCTCATTAGTTTGCATTTGATTAGTGGGTTTTCCTAGCTCTTTGAGATAGAAACAGAGAACACCGACTTTTAGTCTTCCTTCTTTTCTAACACATGTATGAAATGTGTTAAATATGGCAATATATTTCCCTCTACCACTGCTTTAGTTACTTCTCAGAAGTTTTGCTATGTTCAGAATGTCATGCAAGTTATCATTCAGTTAAAATATTTTCCAACTTATGGGGCACCTGGGTGGCACAGCGGTTAGGCGTCTGCCTTCGGCTCAGGGCATGATCCTGGCGTTCCGGGATCGAGCCCCACATCAGGCTCCTCCGCTAGGAGCCTGCTTCTTCCTCTTCCACTCCCCCTGCTTGTGTTCCCTCTCTCGCTGGCTGTCTCTATCTCTGTCGAATAAATAAATAAAATCTTTTAAAAAAATATTTTCCAACTTTTAGGATTCCAATGTGTGGGATTTCTTGTTTGCTCTTATTTAGAAGTGTAGGGCTTACTTCCCAAGCAGTTGGAATTGTCTAGTTCATTTTGTTATTAATTTTTTAAAAAGATTTTATTTATTTATTCGACAGAGAGGGAGACAGCCAGAGAGACAGGAAACACAAGCAGAGGGAGTGGGAGAGGAAGAAGCAGGCTCCCAGCGGAGGAGCCTGATGTGGGGCTCGATCCCAGAACACGGGATCAGGCCTGAGCTGAAGGCAGATGCTCAAGACTGCGCCACCCAGGTGCCCCATTTTGTTATTAATTTTTATCTTAATTTGATGTTAGAGACTATATGCTTCATGATTCCAATCCTTTGAAATTTGTTGAGGTTTCTTTGTGACCAATTTTCGACATGCTCTATGTGCACTTGGAGTGGGTGTGTATCCTGTCACCGTTGGACGTGGCGTTCTATATATGGCAATCAGGTCAACGCTTTTAACTGTGTTGTTTAGATCTTCTATATCCTTACAATTTTTGTCTTAAAAAACAATCTAGCCTTTGAGACAGGTATTTTAAAGTCTCTCTTGTAGTTTTGTTGATTTCTACTTTCTGTATTTTGAAGCTATGTCGTTGAGTGCATACAGATTTAGAATTGTGCTGCCTTTCGGTGGACTGACCCCTTGAGCACTATAAAATGTCCCTCTATAACTCTAGAATTGCTTCTTGCCATCATGTTTATTTTCTGAAAAGTTCTCATATGTCTAACGTACAGGGAACAAAAAAACCCCGGATGATTAAAAAATATGTTGAATCTGGATTGCTCTGGGAGTTCTCATTGTAGATGATTATTTTCTTCTTTGACCATATTTTTAGTTTTTCCATTTCTTACAGTGAGCCGGGGTAACTTTTATAATTGTAAACAACATGGAAGGTACTTTAGAAAACACAATAGCAGACAGTAGCTTCAAGTTTCTATGGTACATAAGCAATTACGCACAGGGCTGTTTGGGCAAGAGAACATAGAGCAGGAATTCCTTGGTTTAAATCTCAGCAATTCCAGTTCTGTTCCTCCAGGGAAAACCCTCTCTATGTTTATTTCGTCTAGTTGCTCGTATATGAAACTCTGGCGGATATGAAGGGTGAGCTGGGCACACACATGCACCTCGTCCTGAAAATTTTAGGCTTTTGGAGATGTTCAGGAAAGCTGACAACAAGATTTAAAATGTCATTAAAGGTGTTCTGGCTTCATTTGTATCATCTTTGGGAATCAATACAAACAAAAATTCCCAGGCAGAAGTCTCAATTATCCCATGCTTGAGAGACTATGGAATGAAAACTGAAAATTGAAATATACAAATAATCTCACAACTTATATAATAGTTGTAACATGTTTCCCCCGCTTAGCATTTACCGGAATTGTCATTTTCCAAAGGGGAAAAAAATCTTAATAACAGTTAGTATGTATTGAACACTTAAATTCTATGCCAGCCGAAGTTGTAAGCTCCTAGCCAATCTTCACAAAACCCTATGTTATCAATAATATTTTTGTCCCCATTTTACAGATGGGGCAACTGAGGTACAGAAGATAAGTAACTTGCCCATGGTTAAATACCTAGTCAGTGACAGAGCCAGAATTTGAACTTGGGGTGTCCAGGGCAATCCTCGTTAATACCATATATTACACCACAGCAGAATGATAGGAAGAAAATTAGAGTTCAAGAGTTGGAAATTCAGGTCTTGGATTGGGTGTTCTGGGGAAGGAGACGTGGCCTGAGACTCAATGAGAACTTTAGTCTGTGGCAGGAATCCCTAAGGGGCCATCGGTGAGTTAGAGAAGGGCTAATGTGTCTGAGAGGAGCTCAGAGAATGTTTTGGTCTGTTCCAGGGGACAGTCAGGGTGACTGGGCGGCTTGGTAATGTCATTACTGCCCGACGAGGAGACATCAGCTTCTCTTGGGAACCACCACACTTCAGGGATCCAGCTTCACTGCCTTCTAAAGAACGCTGAGGCTCCACCCTCTTCTCCCAACCTGTGGCTCCCCAGCTCACCGCAGATTCCTTGACTTCTAGCTGGAGTCTACAAGGCATGAATTAGATAAAAATTCTCTTAATCTCCCATCATCCTTCTTCCTTTCCAATCTTCTTCCTCCTCTCCACTCCAAGTATCTAATCATCATCATCATTATCATCATCACCACCATCATCATCATCCTAATATATATTAAGCTCTTGCTGTACACCTTGCAAGGTATTAAGAACTTCTAATGCATTATCTCATTTAGCTCTCACAACCACCTTGAACGGCAGATCCCGCTGCTATCATCGCTGGACTGGGGAGGGTACTGAGGCTTAGAATGGTCAACAATTTGTTCAAGGACAACTTGCTCAAGAGTCAGTAAGCGGCAGAGCCAAGTTTTTTTTTTTTTTTTTTAAGATTTTATTTATTCATTCGACAGAGAGAGACAGCCAGCGAGAGAGGGAACACAAGCAGGGGCAGTGGGAGAGGAAGAAGCAGGCCCATAGAGGAAGAGCCTGATGTGGGGCTCGATCCCGTAACGCCGGGATCATGCCCTGAGCCGAAGGCAGACGCTTAACCGCTGTGCCACCCAGGCACCCCCGGCAGAGCCAAGTTTTAAACCCAGGCCTGTCTGACCCGAAGCCCAAGTTCTTCATCCGCTATGTATTGTCAAAAGACTTAGTCTAGAGTTTTGGAGTTTAAGGCAAGAGCTGGAAGGCAGGAGACATGTGCTAAGTCTGAAGTCCTTTCTCACCACTACATTAGTGGCTGCTTCCTCATGAGACAGTTTGACCACACTGGAAATTTAGAGAACTTTTCTACCTTGAATTTCAGTTATGCCTTTTATCATTTTAGTATTATAGCTTCGGTTTGTGTCTGTCCCTTTTGAGATGTCTTAAGCTCCTTGAAGGAAAGACGTACATTTTTAAAAAAATCTCCATTACCTAGTAGAAGATCTGACACCCAGTAGTAGTCAATAAAACTTTGTTGTAAAAAGGCAGTGGGGGGGGGTTCATAAGTGTTGGAATCAGAACATCTGGCTTCAATATTTAGTCTTCTAGGCTACAGGCTTTGTGAGACTGGGCGAGGCATTTAACCTCTCTGAGGGTCTGTTCTCCGTTCCCGGAGTACAGGTGATTACTTCTTTATTGTGTTAGAAGGTCTAAATGACCACGGGCACGTGAAGACCCTTTGAAATTGGTAAAACTCACTGCCTCGGTGAGGTATATTGTGAGTATCTCTCCTGTTTCCGCTGGAAGCTCTGACTCAGCCTTGCAGCGTCCTGGGCTGGGTGACAGTTGCCTAAGCTCATTTGTCTCCCCAGCACCCAGCAGCGTTCCTTCAGGGTAGAAGGTGCTGCTAATCGGTATTGCCCTTGTTGAAAAGATAACCCGCTTCATTTAGAGTTGACTGTAACAAAATTGATGGATTTGAGGTTTATATTCTTTCATGTCTTCTGCCCACGTTTGCTCCAGATCCTAAGGAGATGTTAAATGAACATAAATCTGGGTAACTATTAGGAAGAGGAAGGAAAGTAAGGGTCTACACAGCGGAGGTTGCAGGTAATTGGCTCCCTAGCTATTGAAGGTTAAGTATGGTGACTCATCAAAGCACAATGTTCTTCCTAAGGGTCTTTATCATCCACATTTAACCTGGTTTGCTCTATGCAGCAGAGAACATAAAGACCTCACAAAACTGACATCTTAAAAAGCTTTTAGAAAGTAATGAATCAAAGATTCAAGAATCTCTTCAAATTTAACATTTACTTCAAATTCAACATTCTCTTGCTTTTATTTTTTCTTATTACCAAATTCCTTATTTTAGAGAACAATCTCTTTTTTTTAATTCCTATATACTTGATCTTCAGTCATAACGAATTCTCTCAAGATTTTCGGAAGCCTTTAAACATCTACTACCCTACAAAGGTACGTATGATTTCCAGCTGTTTCCTTTTCTTCTTCTTCTTTTTTGAAGATTTATTCACTCAAGTCGACAATTTTACCAAAAGGGTTTTAGCCATACAACACTAACAAGGACATATTTCAAAAAAACTCAACATTTTCTTTCAGCCAACTATATAAAGAATCGCTAAACTGTATATAGGAATAAATGTTTAAAGAAGTTTTAAAAGTTCTCTTCACCCAGTAATTCTATTTCCAGTAAACAATCTTGGGAAAGTAATGTGAGAGATGGCGTTTCTTATAATAGTGAAAACCTGGGAAAAACTCGAAGTTCCAACTTTAAGGAGATGGTTAAATAAATTATTACTTAGTGAATAATTTGCAGCCATTAAAGATGGTAATTTAAAAAAATATGGAAAAATGCTGGCTAACATAATATTCAGTGAACATCCAGGTATGCATATTTTAATATTACAGGCATCCCACTTAGAAAATATATTCATATTTTTACAGAAAGAAAACCCACCAATATATTAACCAGGTTACCTATGGGTGATGAAAACATATGTAAGGTTAATTTTTTTAATCCTTTTGCATTTTCCAAAGGTTCTACAATGGGAACATTTGAATTTTATAATCAGAAAAAGTATTAGTTTAATTGTGCCTAGCACAACATTTACAGTTATTTCTCTGCCAAATTTTTACATTATGACAAAACAGTGAAAGCATTAAATTTCTAGTGACTTCAAAGAATAAAAATAAAGAACTTGGGCAGCCGAGTTCAGCAGTCTTTAACCTGCCTTTAACCTTCCTACATATGTTTATTTCCTTGATTTTGTAGGTCCATTGGACTGGGCAGACAACAGAACTTTCTGGAAGAGTTTCTGAACTCCTTCAGACCAGTTAAGTATTTTTGATGTTCTCCTTCATTGGGTCTTGCTTAATCACATATAGAGGCTGGCGTTGTGGGTGCGGAGGGCAGAAAGAACTGGTGACTCCGTTCAGTGCAAATTTTAGTGGGGTTATGGTTATGGGTAGGTGGGGGATTTTGATCCCAGCCAGGTCTATCAGTAACTGCTGCCTCCCTTTTATGGATTAACTGACATTACTGAGGTTAGCATGATGCCTGGCCCCATAGTTAGCACTCAGTAGAAATTAGCTCTCCCTGAACTTCAAAAGAAGTAGAACACTTTCATCCACTCTGCAGGCATAAGTTAGAACAGTCTCAGCAGGTGTAGTCAACTGGCCGCCTTCTTGGTAGGAAGGAAGCAATTAACAGGCCGAGTCTTGTGTTTTGTTGTTGTTGGGGGTGGGGAGGAGGGGAGGATTCAAAAAACCCCAAAAGGCCTGTATCAGGGAAACACAGTGTTGGAGGCAGCAGATCAAGTTTACTAGAGAGGGTCTAATTTTGGAGGGGTAGGTTGGGGACAGAAATGGAGTGACCTGGCTAATAACTGTCTTCTGAGCGGCCGATTGGGGTGTGTGAGAGCTGCTGTTGCTCCTGGACCTCCCAGACACCTCAGCCCAACGGACAACGAGAAGAGGACACCACGGCTCCTGTCACCGTCAACTCCCTTCCAGCACGGTGGTCAAATGCGTCCTTCCCCTGAACCTGCAACCCAGGGAGGATGAAGAATAAATAGATAGTTCCAGTAAATTGATGAACAACTTAACAATCAGTATGATGAACAATCAGTACCCACCTTCCCCACCAGTCAGCGGGGTGGAGTGTCAGGGGCAACCAGTGGAAAGTGAGACTTCTCCCTCTTCTGACTCCTCCATTTTTGGCTGCCGAAGGTGGCAGAAACTACCGCATTGGTTCACACAGGTACTCACATGTACTCAGGGAAAATGAGGCAGAGAGAAGTGCCCAGGGTGGCAGAAAAATCAGGAATTTGACATTTGGGGCTTTGAATTACTTAGAAAGAAGTTAGTTCTGTGAATGGTTCGTAAGAGAGAATCCTTGTCCTGTCAGAGGAGGACATTTGAATTAAAAAGAAAAGCCAGGTGCTTTGGTATTACAAGATTGGTGAGTGATTCCTAGAGAAACACAGACAGAATTTCCCTTTCAAAGACCTCTGGGAGGTTCCCCTGGTTCTCAGAAGACTTGAGTGGCAGAATGAAGCTAAAATCACTTCCAATCCTCTGCCACCTGATTGGCAGTTCAACCCAAGAGGAGAAAGTTGTTCAGCTCAAAGCCACCATTTGGCTTGGCCCGTTCGGCTTGGCCCATTTGGCTTGGCCCGTGAGGGGTGGGGCAGCCTGGGCTGACTTTAAATAGCCTCTCTTACAGTTGCCAGACACTGATTCTCGTTGTCCAATCTGCATTTAGAGGTAGTATCTTTCTACTTCTGGTAAATATGAATTTTTTTTTCAGTAAGAATCCGACACCCGGGGCCAGGATAATCGCCCAGAAGTCAGGCCTCTGATGGAAATGATGGGTAAATGGTGGAGGAGGGAGGGTACCTTTACTTAGAGAAAATATCTCCTTTCTGTGGTCTGCAAATTTTGAGACAGTCATGGTCTCCCCATTCCTGCCTCCTGGCTCTCCTCCTGGCTCTTCCTTTCATCTAGAACTCTCCAGATTGTAGGGGCGCCTGGGTGGCACAGCGGTTAAAGCGTCTGCCTTCGGCTCAGGGCGTGATCCCGGCGTTATGGGATCGAGCCCCACATCAGGCTCTTCTGCTATGAGCCTGCTTCTTCCTCTCCCACTCCCCCTGCTTGTGTTCCCTCTCTCGCTGGCTGTCTCTCTTTCTGTCAAATAAATGAATAAAATCTTTAAAAAAAAAAAAAAAAAAAAAAAGAACTCTCCAGATTGTAATAAAATACTGTGCATTTGAAAAAAAAAATGTATCCTACTGGAAGACTAACTTCTTTGGGCTGTAGAAGCCTTTTTTTTTTTTTTTTTTTTTTAGCTTTAGAGTCCTCTATTAAAATGCAAACATTCAAGGAAGGAGTAAATCTGCAGTGTTTTTCAGCTAATACCTTGCCACCATCCCTTACTATCACTGTGGCAAGCATATACTGAGCCCTTACCACCTACGTATTTATTTGTTTGTTAATTCACTTGTTCATTTGTCTGTTTATTTAAAGTTGGGTTTATTGAGGTATACTTTACATATGGTCAGATTTATGCTTTTCAGTGTACAGTTCCATCCATGCCTTTGGAAAAAAACAGGGGAGTCATGTAACCAATGTCACAATCAAGCTGTAGGACATTTCTGTCACAACCAAAAGTATGATATCACACTTATCGCACACACATAGGCCTTTACCCTCCAACCCTAGGCCCTGGAGACAATGAACTTGTTTTCCGTCCCTATGGTTTTGCCTTTTCCAGCCCTCATTATTGATAAAAATAAAAGACCCTCTCCTCAAAAAATGACCCCAAACTGTATTCAGTTCTGTTTACAATCTAGTTTATTAACCATTTCCCTTGGGGAGGGTGTGTATAACCTTTCAGACTCATTTCCTGTCTCAGCAACTAGCCAAGCACTTGATAATTGGGAAGCCAGTGAATGTGAGCTGGGAAAAGAGGAAAGAGAACCAGGCAAGATGGCCACTTAGGTGGCAGTGGGGAGGGCGGGGATTGCTTTAAGAAGCCCTCATCTGGCTGCAAGTCCTGAAGGTGGGCGAGTCCTAGAACGCCTTTCACCAGGGCTCCTGTTTGCCTGCTCTTCCAAAAAGTAAATCCAGGTCAGAGGCAAATTGTAAACTCTGTGACTATTACTTCCCAACTTTTGCTCTTTTGACCTTCCCCTTTCCTCACTCAGAGTCATCTGCTTTGGGTGTCTGCTTGTGAAGGGTAAAGGACAGAGGAGACTGGAATTGCTCTCATATTTCTGGCTTCAGCCACTGGGTAGGTGATGGTGCCAGTAACAAGGGGGAAAAATGAGGGGAAACAATATTTCCTGCACTTCTACTGTGAGCCACGCTTACATGATTTCATTTAGTCCTCTCAGTGATCAGATGAGCCTCTAATGGAGAGATCCCTGTCCCCGACAATGCTGGAAGTCCTGCTCCTCACACCCCTGATGCCCAGCATCCATTGACGATCATGAGATTACCCTTTCACACCTTCCTACCTCCCCCTCCCTTTCCTTCGCACGGCTTGCCTTAATTCAACGTCATCATCTCTAGCCTGCATGTTTGCAATCGTCTATTAGGATTCTCTCCATTCCAATCTGGTTCTAATTTATCCCCCTCATGGCTACCAAAGTTATTTTTCTCAAATGCAAATTGGGTCATACTTGTCCCCTGCTTAAATTCCGTATGTGACTTTCCATTGTCCTCAGCACAAAAGTGCAACGGTAGACCCTGGTAAACAAGGATCCCTGATCCAACACAAGTTCCTCTCCCAACCTCCTCTGTTGTGCCCAGAAATTTGCTGTTGGCCCCAGGTGACCCTGTTAGTTCATGCTAATGCTCTCTTCCTTGCCCTGTCCTAGCCATACCCTGGGACGCACAGCAACTCCTGTTCTAGACGCAGCTCCAACGTTAACCCTTTCTGAGAAGTCTTTCCTGTCCCCTCACCAAAGACAATCTTGACCTCTCCTTTCCTTGCTCTTCACTGTATCCTGACATCATTCTATCCCGGCCCCTTCCAGAATTTGTTGCACTCATGGGCTTACACCTCTGGCTGGTGAGCACTCTTTCCTTTGCCTTCCTGCAATGCAATTCTTAGTAAATGACAAAGTCCTATTTTAAATTCTTATTTTCCACAACATGACTAACTCAGAGTTGAAATTTGAACCTAGAAAATTGGCTGATACCCAAACCCATGCTATTTCTACTGCACATTTGGGAAGAAAGAGGATTTTATTTTGGGATGTGTTGTATTTGAGATTCCTGTGGTCACTGAGGTGACTGCGTGTAGTAGGCAATTAGAAAGGAGAGTACGGAGCTCAGGAAGTTTTGGGTTGGATTTTCAGTAAATAATTGTTTGGTAGTCCCTAAAACACTCTTACTTTTAGAGGCTCCTCTCCACATCATATAAAAATATATCAAAATATTTTGTGTGCAATATATTATGACATAGATACTCACAGGAGTTAAATTGCAGATGACTATTTGGCATGATTTTCAGGCAGTTGATCAAACATTTCCTTTTTCAGTTTCCCTTTCTATCTTATTCTTTTTCTTCCTCCTTTCCTTTCTTTCTCAAATATTTCTTTGACCTTTGAAAAGATGGCGAACTTTTAGTATCATTTAGTACTTGTCGGGTAGAATAGCCCTCATGTAAGCGGCAATTGGAGCTCTGACCCCAAAAGAACAAGGGATGGCTGGAGGTGGGGAGATTAAGCCCTCCTAGAACCTAGTTCTGCACCCAACAAGCCGTCCTAAATAGAGACTACAAATAAAAATAGCTAACCTGCTCTGTAAGCTCAGCTTCAAGACAAATCTGCTAGCTCTCCCTGTGTAGAAATTCTGAGTTTGGGTAAGCGGTGTTGCCTTCTCAAATGAGTAGATGGCCAAGAAAACTAACACTTGAAGTGTCTGGCAGAGAAGCAGGAGCCTGGGGAGAGGGCCTGGATGGTAGGCTAAGGATAGAGGTATACCATATAGTAGAGGGTAAGGGTTTTTAGAAGAGAAGCAGTCAATGGCTAGAAGGGTTCAGCAAAATAGAAAATAGTCTATTGAAATAGGCAATTCAGGAGCCATTGGTGGCAGAGTCAGCCTGTCTCAGGCCAAGTGAGAGGGAGCTAAGGGAAGAGAACAAGTGTAGACAATGTTTTAAAGATGCAAGACTGTCAAGGGAAGGAAGGACAGATAGAGGGCACAGCTAAATGTAATTGGAGTTCGTTTAGTTTTATAATAAGGAAGCCAATAGATGCTAAAGGAAGCTGAGGGGAAGGAGGTAGTGGAAAATGTGGGCTGTGGTCCATACTCCTGGCTGAAGTTAATTCCTTTACTTCCATTCAACCCTATCACTCTGTCTCCTCAAGGACATTACTCCAGTAATTTTCTCTTTCTCTCTAACCTGATGAGTTTTTCCTTTCTACTGGGTCTTTTCTGTCAGCACATAAACTCACTAAGATTTCTTTCATCTTGAAAACAGACAAAATACTAACCAAACAAAATCTTTTGAACTCATTTTCCCCATTCAAGCCATTGCCTGGTTTCCCCCTTCCCTTCTCAACAAAACGCCTTGAAAGAGGTTTCCTTATCAGTTGTCTCTAATTTCTCATCTCTCATTTTCTTCTAGATTAATTCCTGTGAGAAGTGGCAGGATGGAAGGCTAGCCTCACCGTTCTATGGAAAATTCCCTGTCAAAGTTCTCAAGGACCTTAGATGGCTAAAGTCAATGGTCAATGAAGAGCCCTCATTTTCTGTGACCTAAATGCAGCATTTGACACATGTGATCACCCCTATCTCTTGACGTACTCTCCTCACTTGACCTCCAGTTGTCAGTCCTCTTGTCTTTTTTATGTATAGCTTGCATCCTGTCTCAGGACTTGGACCTCTCCCCAGACTACAGACTGTATATCCAACTGTATGTTCGACATCTCCACTTGGATGTCTAGTTAGCATTCAAAACCAAGCTCCTAATATTCCACCCCAGACTGGATCCTTCCAAAAATCTTCCTCATTCCAACAAATAACAACTCCCATGCTTATAGTGGCCAAGGCCCAGTGCTTCAGAATTATCCTCAGTTCTTCTGTTCTCTTGCCTTACATCTGATTTCTTTTTCTTTTTTAAGATTTTATTTATTTATTCAACAGAGAGAGAGACAGCCAGCGAGAGAGGGAACACAAGCAGGGGGAGTGGGAGAGGAAGAAGCAGGCTCATAGCAGAGGAGCCTGATGTGGGGCTCGATCCCATAACGCCGGGATCACGCCCTGAGCCGAAGGCAGATGCTTAACCGCTGTGCCACCCAGGTGTCCCTACATCTGATTTCTTAACAAGAACTGTTGGCTCCACCTTCAAAATATACCCAGAATCTGGTTACTTCCTACCATCTCCACTGCTAACTCCCTAGAGACCAGGGCCTCTCCAGACCATCACCTTTTACGTGATTTGCTACATTAGCATGCTAACCGAACTCTCTGCTTCTGTGCTTGTGCCCTTTAATCTATTATCAGAACAGCAGCCAAGATGCTGGATGTAATCCAGATCACATCACTCCTCTGCTCAAAATCCCCCAGTGACTTCCCAGCTCACTCAGCATAAAAGCCAGTTGCCATGACCTGTAAGACCTCACTGATCTCCTTTCATTGGCTCCTTGGTATACCTTGAGCATGCACATGCTATTCCAGGCATATCACCCCTCAGGGCCTTTGTGCTTGCTTTTTCTGCCTGGAATGCTCATCCCCTAGTCTCCTTCAAGTTTTTGTTTAAATGTCACTTTCTTTTTTTTCCATATGACAAATACATATTTTTTTAAATTTTTACTATTTTGTGTTTATTGTACGTATACTCTTTCACACTGCTTTCTAATACAGTCTTCTAATTTACTGACATCACTGCTTTTACCATGGTCCAGAAGTGAACATTATTACATTCCCACTCCTGTATTGCTCATGGGCATCCTCAGAACTAATGCATATTTACCATTTTCTTTTTCTTTTTTTATTTGTTATTTTTTTATGTTCAGTTAGCCACTGTATAATATCTCATTAGTTTTGATGTAGTGTTCAATGATTCATTAGTTATATATAACACCCAGTGCTCATCACAACACGTGCCCTCCTTAATACCCATCACCTGGCTACCCCATCACCCCACCCCCTCCCTTCTGAAACCCTCAGTTTGCTTTCTGGGGTCCATAGTCTCTCATGGTTCATCTCTCCCTCTGATTCCCCCCCTTCATTTTTCCCTTCCATCTTCTGATGTCCTCCGTGCTATTGCTTATGTTCCACATACGAGTGAAACCATATGATAATTGTCTTTCTCTGCTTGACTTACTTCACTTAGCATAATCCCCTCCAGTTCCATCCATGTAGATGCCAATGGTGGGTATTCATCCTTTCCGATGGCTGAGTAATATTCCATTGTATATATGGACCACATCTTCTTAATCCAGTCATCTGTTGAAGGGCAGCTCGTCTTCTTCCACAGTTTGACTATTGTGGACATTGCTGTTATGAACATTGGGGTGCATGTGTCCCTTCTTTTCACTACCTCTGTATCTTTGGGGTAGATGTCACTTTCTAAGGATGACACCAACCATTCTATTTAAAATTGCAGCATTTTCTGCTTGATGCATCTCTTCTGATTCTGTGCTTTATCTCTCTCGTTGGGGCAAGGACTTTTATCTCTTTTATCCACTGTGATATCCCCAGTGTCTAGGACGGTGCTTGGCACTTAGGATGTTGAACAAATAAGGTTGACAATAGCAGAGAACAGAGGGATTATTGATGGATCAAGGTTCAGAAGGGAGCATGTGGAAGGACAGATGCAAAAATACTAAATTCTTATTTTGGGAAGCAGGGCAGAGTAGGGAACCAAGAAAGCTCCTGATACCATCATTTGCACGTTGACTGAAGCAGATCAATACCAGTGTGTCACCTTCCCTACACATTTACATTTTCAAGGCTTTTGTCTCTAATTGTGGTGGGGGAAAATAAACTTTGTCCCTGTGTTAAAGGAATCGCCTGTGCCATCAAGAACATTGGTGGATATTTACTCAGAAAACACAGAAGCCTTTCTTGACCTTGAGATTGTCTTACGCCTGAGATAATTATGCTTTAATCTTGAAGACATATGATTTCTGAGGCATTGAACAAAATTATTATTAGCAGTAATTTTATTAGTAGCTGTAATAATAGTAGCAGTAGTATTGGCTTGCTTGGTTATGATGCTGGTCCCATTGTGTCTTCTTCCATCCCTTGGACCCAGCACTCATCATATCCTAAGCATCCGAAACCAATGTTGCTGAACTCTCTTCCCCGAGGGTCCCTTTCTTCCTCTTTAACATGAAAATTCTGCTGATCATCCCAGCAAATAATCACAGGCCCCAAATCACAGATTTTCCTCAGCAGACTTACATCTTTAATGCTTAACCTGGGGGGAAGTGGACAATTACATTAACTGCTCAAGGACAAGTGCAGGGGTGGGGTGTGGCAAGGATGGAAGAAGAAAAGACCAAGAAGGAGACTGGATACCAAGGGGAATAGGCAAGAACATGGAGAAGCTTGGCTGTGCTTGGGGACAGGGGTACTGGTCATAATGCTAGTTGTCAGATTAGTTTTGTTCTAAGTTTTATCTAAGTATAACATGAACCCTCTATAAGAACTAAGAGTATATGAGCCACATATGATACTTGGTTTCATTGTTTCGTACCTCACTCTTCATATTCTTGAATCTGCATAGTTTTTGCAACCAGAAGATAAAGGGAACATTTGCAGGAAAGCAAAGACAAGCATGGTTTTTCATGGTTGTGAATTCATGAAGTTCCAGGGGTTCGTGACGTTCAAGGGATCCTCCTCAATTAAATTAATCAGTAGATTACTATTTAGCAGGTTTCTGCAGTGAATGGGTTGTTTTGTTGTTTAGGATAGATCATTCTGACCACTTTATGCCCCAGTTTGTTCGAACACAGGAGTACCAGATAAGGATAATATGGATGTGAGAAGGAATGGTGGTAAAATAAAACAAGCGATCCTGATAGGTACCCAGGCGTAGGTTGGAGAGAATCGACTAACGCAACATCAAAGTTCTACAACCTTCACTGTGTTTTATTCATGCAACACGGGGACCTATATTAAAGGACTTTTTCATAGACCTGGTTTGGGGTCCACTCGAGTAGTTTCAGAGAAGAAAATTCTTAGCAGAAGAGGTGCCTTCCCCAAGGGTCATTTAGATACGACAACTTTGGTTACGCAGACCTCCTTCAGGTTCCAGCAATGTCATCGGACCACCCCACGATTGCTACTTGCTTGTCCAAAATCTGCCTGGTGGACCTGAGAAGATTTTTCTGACAGTAAAATGCGGCCATCCTAATTAAATCCCTTAAAAATGTAGCAGGTCAGCGTTTTTTTGTAACCTACATTTTGTTACTTCCTCTCTTATGGAAAATGAGAAGTTTATTTTAAAAACTCCTCAGCATAAAGGATTATACAACTTTTATATTTCAGTTTTAAGTACTTAGATTTTACTCTGTAACGACAGAACCCAGAACAATGGTCTAGCATCTGTAATTGTATAAAATGGAGACATATTGGAGATTAATGTCATTTGCATGACTAATTGTGGTCCATGTTTTATTTCTAATATTCTTTCTTATTTATATCTGCTCAAACTATTAGAATTCATTCGACAGCATGCAGCTGAAAGCCCCACGCATTCCTGCTGCTAGTGGGTGCCTCTTTGTAGCTGTTTTTGGTCTCTTCATACTTATGTATAAGCTGTATTATTAATGTAAGGAGGATATGGGGTCAAACGCACATTTAATGTTGGACTTGGATCTTAGAGCCTTCATAGGATTTGAAATATGAAATTTAATCTCTTAGTATTCTATAAAGAAAAAAATGTTTTTAGTAAAAATATAGCCTGAATAAAATTTGAAACCTCAGCTTCCTACCATAAAGTTTCTTCCTTCCATTAAAACATGGTTTCTTATCAAAAGAAATAAACTTTGAGAAGTCAATTGGTTCTAGAGAAATCCTGTGGTTTCTTTTTATATTGTGTACATGTTGAATAAGGGCACTTGTTGAAAGGTATTAGATCCAAAATAACAGAAGAAAAACAGAAGAGAATTTATTATTTCTGTTATTCTCTTCTCTCTTCTTTGCAAGAGTGGGGGGCAGGGGCAGTAACAAATAGGTGAGTTAGTTGGACATACTTGCTCCTTTTCTTTAAAGATTTTATTTATTTATTTATTTATTTATTTATTTATTTATTTATTTATTTTAGAGAAAGAGAATGAGCACGAGTGAAGGGAGAAGCAGAGGGAGAGGGAGAGAGAATCTGAAGCAGACTCCGAGTTGAGCTTGGAGCCTGACTCTGGGCCCCATCTCATGACCGAAACAAGAGTCAGATGCTTAACCGACTAATCCACCTAGGTGCCTCACCTGCTCCTTTAAATTGTCCCAAATCTGCATTTTCCTGGAGAAATGTCCAAGTGAAGGTGTATTCCAGAGAATATGCTTGAATTCTAGAGACTTTTCAAGTAAAATAACCCGGAGATCGCCTTCTATGTCTTCAGTCACGTAAAACTTAGAAACTAGAATGAGCAGCTGCCTCTGTCCCAGTTTCCCAGGGGCTATATGAAGCCTTGCACATCTCTCTCTTTTTTACTACTGCAGTATAGTTGACACCAATGTTGTATTAGTTTCAGGTGCACAACATAGTGATTCAACAATTCTGTACGTTGCTCGATGCCACCACAATAAGTCACCATCTGTCACCATCAACATTATTACAATAATACTATGTTCCCAACGCTGTACTTTTCATCTCCGTGATAAAGAAGAGGTGTATGTATGTGTGTGTGTGTGTGTGTACACACACACACACACACACACACACATATATATACATGACGGACTATTACTCAGCCATAAAAAAAGAATGAAATCTTGCCATTTGCCACAACATGGAAGGACCTAAGTGAAATAAAAACAAACAAACAAACAAATACCGTATGGTTTCACTTATACGTGGAATCTAAAAACAAAACAAAACAAACAAGCAAACAAACAAAAAACCAAACAGACCCTTAAATATAGAGAACAAAGTTGTGGTTACAGAAGGGATGTCGGATGAAGAGGGTGGTGAAATAGATAAAGGGAATGAAGAGCTACCAACCTCCAGTTATACAATAAATAAGTCATGAAATCGTCTCTCATTTCCAGCTCATGCATAGCCCCAGCATCGTAACTGCCGCTTACTGAGCGGGCTGCCCCACGCTCCCAGGCGTGGGACCCGACCCTGAAGAAGCCTTTGAGAGGTGAGTAGTTAATGTAAAAACAATGGGCTTTCCAGTGAAAAGGAAACTTATTCTTACAAATGAATTTGGATTTTCCTTTCCTCTCCCCTGTCACCGACTGTTTAGAAATAGGTTCAGCTTATTTTAAGAAACTTTACTGTTGTACTCCAATAATAACTTCACTTTAGACTTGAGAAATGCTTCTGTGTCCCAAATTTTAGAGAACAATTAGAATCAACTCTCCATTAACCTGGGCATAAGGAGGTGGTATGGTGCTTTTCGGGCTTCTCAGATTCAAAGCCTCCCTTTATATAATACGTATTTTGAGACTCTTCTTTCCTATTCTGAAATGAAATTTTCAGATAATGTAATCTAACTATACACATAGTAAAAAACAAACTTGAGATCCCAACTATAATATAAAGAGAAATATAAATACTATAACTTAAAACAATATGCATGTCAATATGTAAATGGCTAAAGAGAAAAATAAATTGTACAAATTTCCAAAGCATTTCACAGGGTGTGGAACTAAGCTGGGGGAGAAGCTCTCAGTGCCCTGCCCTGTCTGGTGTTGGGTGTTGTAATAAGCAAGTTCAGAAGTCAGCTCTCTGTGACTTAGAGCAAGTTCACCTTAGTGCCCTCTTCTAAAGGAGGACACTATTCCACAGGCATGCTCTCTGCATTTCATAACATATTCCATATGTCGCGCCTGGTACAATATCCAGCTCACAATAGGACCAGGATGAAGGTTGATCCTGTCATTTCTTTGCCAGAGCAGTCAAAGAGACCGTGGGTCCCAGGCTTCTTTGCCCCTGTGCAAGGTTTAGTCAGTCGGGCTTAGTGTCTTTCTACTGGGGGAAATGACAGGTGGGAGTAGTTCAAATATTGAGCTGTTAAAGAAATGCTGACTTTTACTGCTTTGCACACCTTTTTTGAGTAGATGGAATAAATACGGGTCAAATTTCTTGTTCTTCTCAGCTGAGTCTCCTCGGGCGAGTCGCTTTATGCACATTCCAACTACCTGTCCTTGCAGGTAAGGGCACTTTGCAAGCTGTTGCTACACGTGCCGAGGACTGGACTGATTTGGACAGCAGTCTGCAGTCTCTGTTTTTCCAGGACAAGGGTGCGTGAGGGTTGGGCATTAATAGAGGCAGGTGGAGCTGGTGGGAGATTGTTCCTAGCACTCCAAGCTATTTATACTATTAGCATTCTATGCTGACTATGAAGCAGACACCAGAGGGATTTTCTTTTTAATCTCTAAAAATAATTTGCCAGTTTCTTTTTTAAACTAATGGCCTCCAAATAAAATCCTCTAAGATATTTTGGAGGAGAAAAATGCAGCTTTCTCAAGAAAATGACTCAACCTATACTCTCACGTTGCCGTTTGGGAAAGGATTTTTTTTGGGGGGGGAGGTGCGTTGAGAGCAAATTTTAAAGATACGTTTTTTTCTCCCTGTTCATTTAGAAATCCTTGTGAATGATGATGTTTTAACTCTCGTTGTTTCCACCTTTGTGAAAGCAGAGCAGAACGCAGACCTTCTTCTGCATAGCAAAATCACATCCTTTAAAAATTATCTAGAGCAGCAAAATGTCATCCCCTATTTTATACCATCATAAACAAGCTCAATTGGATGAAAAGCGCTCGTGGCCACGCAGGCCTCTCTGGTTACTGCCCCTTCTAGGTTTCCCTTCTCTGCTTGATTCTTCTTTCTGATAAGAGATCAGGTAACCATGACAACACTGCACAGTGGAAGTCCTTTCGTTTTTGTGCTTTACATAATCCTGAAAATAAATCTGCTATGTGTTTGACATTTGCTTCCTTTTCTTACAAACCTTTTTTTTTTTTCTCTAATCTTAGCACAGGATCTCCTAAAAGAAACTTGCTACTTCAGAGGATTTGCTGCCACTGAGGTGACTTCCTATTAGTAGCGGGTTGACATTGATTTCTCTGAGGCTCGGGTTCCCGCCGTGGAGTCTCCCCATACACACTTCAGACTAAATTATAGCTCTATTATCCTGCTATTGAAGACTAGCAAGACTGAGAGCTCACTGGAGTCTCTTCTGATTTGAGGCCCACAGTCCAGGTTTACGTCATTCAAAATGGCTGCCATTGTCCTTAGGTGGGCCCCTAAAACTCAGCCTCCCAGAACTGGTTTGGTAAAGCTAATTCTGGTTGGAAACTTTTTAAAGCCCACGGTGGACCTGGAGTGCTGATTTTCCACTCAGCCAAATTTTCATGGCATGATAACACAACTTGATTTAGTATTTCTTGAAAAATCAAGATTCTAATATAATTTAGTATAATGAATCTTGACAAGCTGCCTTTGAAATGAAAATGTATGTTGTACCTGTTTGGAAATGTTAGAATTCTGAGCCATACCCAATGACTAGGTTCTTTTCTTTCTTTCTTTCTTTCTTTCTTTCTACCCATCAGTGAAATGAAAGGTTTGATTCCCTGCTGTAATTTCTAGAGATTCAGTAATGAGGACTTCTCCCACAACAAAGGTAGTGACTCATTTTCTACATTAATGGCTACGTGGCGATGCAGACAAGTTGAATGCATCATAGCTCGTGCTTAGATGGAAGGAGAGTCATCATGAGGCCATTGTTTTGAAAGGAGACCTAGTTCTTATCTTTACCCACTGGCTTGAACTGTGTTCAGACAAACTGTTAATGATTTGATTTATTTCCCTAATGGTTGTGCTCTACGCCCACTCAGGAGCTCTAGCATACAAGACACGTGGAGCTTCCCCTGCATGTCTGCCTGTTAAGTGCTATTGAGTTTAATGAGTCTTTTCAACAGCACCCAACTCCCCAGTCTTTATTCAGACAATCTCCTGGGAGTTAGAGCTCAGAGAAAGGACTGCAGAAAGAAGCCTACTAATTTGTTGAAGAACCTTCTATTTCCTTTTAAGGATATGTTTGTCCTCCCTGGAACATAGGACAGTCCATGTGTAATCACGTAAAGTATAATCATGTCACTGTCATTCAAAATGGCTGGACATTCAAATGACCACCTTTCAGAATGACGGGAGCAAGCTCAGGGCCTCCGTGCACACTGTGAAGGTCGTGCCCTAATTAAGGAGGTCCAGGGGAGCAAGAGTATATTCAGCCTGTTCTGTGTCAGCTCCGAGAAGGGTGCTTTTTTCTTTTCCTTTTTTTTTTTTTTTTTAAAGATTTTATTTATTCATTTGAGACAGAGAGATACAGAGAGAGAGCATGAGCAGGGGGAGAGGCAGAGGGGTAGGGAGAAACAGACTCCTCACTGAGCTGGGAGTCCAATGCAGGACCCAATCCCAGGACCCTGAGATCAGGACTTGAGCTGAAGGCAGACGCTTAACCATCTGAGTCATGCAGGTGCCCAAGGGTGCTTTTTTCTAATGCCCACAAATACCTTGGCCTGTGGTGATCTTGGATAAATTGTTTTCCGTATATCACTATCCATCCTTGCACAGCTGGACGAACAACACCTCAGCCTCAGGATGGTATCATGATGGGCAATGTGGGGGGAAAAGAATAAGAAGATAGGAGGGGGGGTCAAGGGGAAAATAAATGCACAGACATCTCAGTATCTTAACTGATGTCAACGTGGCTTTGGAGTCCAGGTTCGGTGTGACCTAGAGGGCAAATTACTTATCTCTCTGTGGTTTGTATCCTCACCTTAAAATTACGCAATCCTCCCCCTTAGAGCTGCTGTGTGGCTTCACTGAGCTGATGACTACGGAGCTCTTGGCGCGGTGCCCAGCAAGCAGCAAGCGCTCGGTAAATATTAGCTGTGGTCGTTACGATGGTCACTTCCCTCTTCCAATCCCAGACTGTGACCCTTCGTGTTTACTTTCACCGCCACTTTGTAGGAGCCGAAAATGAGTTCTGTGACACTGAGAAGGAAAGGGGAGAGCGAAGAGGGGAAACTAGAGTATGAGTAACGAACAAACCACACTGGGATGGGACTCGATGCATTAAAGGCAACGTGGAGATTTGATCAACACGCCTTGAACCAAGGAGATTATTATTATTATTATTTTAAAAGATTTTATTTATTAATTTGACAGAGAGAGACAGCCAGCGAGAGAGGGAACACAAGCAGGGGGAGTGGGAGAGGAAGAAGCAGGCTCCTAGCAGAGGAGCCTGATGTGGGGTTCGATCCCATAATGCCGGGATCACGCCCTGAGCCGAAGGCAGACGCTTAACCGCTGTGCCACCCAGGCGCCCCCCAAGGAGATTCTTTTTAACTCAAACTAGATTGACTTAGGTTTTTATTTTATTTTTGCATATCACACCTAGTGATTCTAAATAAAGTTGAGTCTGAAGATGGTTAAGAGCTTGCTTCCTATAATGACTACTTTTGAATTCAGAAAGTAGAGGGCAAGTCATATTTTCTTCTCTGTCCCTGACTCACATCAAAGGAGAAGCAAGTCTTTTGTCTCTTGCTGTCCAGTGTGGTCATCTGATCTTTGTATCCCTGGTGGGTACCCACCTTTAAATACTCCAGGGGGCAGGGCCCAGGCCCTCCTCTGTCCACATTTAAATGCAGCATATGCATTTTTCTCTTTTAAAGACTTTTAACTGGAAACCAGCCGGCTTTACAAATAGACATTTAGCCTTAATGGTTTGCCACGAATACTCTCTATGCTGTACTTATAATCTATTTAAGCTCTTTAGTGACAGGGAGAAATTCAAGGCTCAGAAAGTATGCTTACTTGCTTTAAACAAAATGCCACAATGCCATCTTCAAAGCCTCTGAGAGCCATCTGAAGCAAATGTATCTAATTTGGGCATTCTTTGAACTTGCTGGATTGAAATACTGTATAGAAATCCCCAGTTTTAATTCAACTTTTTTTTTTTTTCCCTGACAGCTGCAAGAATGATAGAAAGCACCCTGTCCTGAGAGTTGTGGCCCTGGGCTGTGGAAGCAGGTCTGCTCTAACTGTGACCTTGTCCCAGTCACACAATCTCTTCCAGTCTCAGCTTTTCATACATGAAATGGGGAGGTCAAACGGTTATTTTTCATATGGGTGGCTTCAGAATTTGTGAGGCCCCTTGTGAAATGAAAATGGGGACCCCTTGTTCAAAAGCAGAAAAAGAATGCTGTAGGGACTATAACACAACAGGAGTTTCAGCTTGTGGTGTTTTTTTTTAATTTGCCACTTAGTTTAATGTAATTCTAAGTAAAGAAAAATTAAAATGTGAAATTATCGGTATGAATTTTACCATTCATTTTTTATATTTTGCAACGTCAGCACTCAGTGCAAATGTAAGAGCGTTTACCTTGTGTGGAATCACTGATACACAACTAGTATTTTGTAGCTCTTATGTGCCTATGTATTTCCTTAGAATAGTGGCAACATCGCTCAGGACTAACCCCACTGTTTTCATTTCACTTGTTGGCATGCGTACATTCTGTCAACACTCTTTACCTTCAGTTCCTGGTGGGTGAGAAAGGACTGCAAGGACGAGGAACTAGGGATTGCTCTCTCTTTCCCTTTCTCGAGTCCAAGTGCTTGGCTCACACAGGGAAGGAACTAACGCAAGTCAGAAAGGATACGACAGGGTTTCTTGGTTGTTCCCACTTCTTAGAATGCCATTGCCTTCTTTCTGCATTGGAAGCAAGTTCAATTTCAACGGCCTCTTGGCGGCTGCCATTTTCCGTCCCCCCACCTATTTGTTGTAGAAGTAACAGGCTTGCCTCCTGCTCCCTCCAAGCCTTGCTGAACTCCCACGCATTGCAGTGAACTCCCACACTCTGGAATTCTGAGCTCACGGACGTCAGGAATGCTGCATGCTCTATGCCAATGGGGGGCAAGGAACTCTGGACACACACGGGGCATGCATCTTCTCTGCTCACACGCTTGCCACGCTATCCCCTCCACATACAAGACACAAGCTCAAAGATGAAATCATGAAGAGTTTCAAGATGGAAGGCAACTGTGAATCATTAACCCGAGGGCTGTGTCCATCTGAGGACAGGGCTCTGTGGGACAGCGCAGGCCTCCTGGGCCTACGAAGCCTGCCCTGATCTTTAAATTTCTAGATCCCATGGAATGATCTAATTATAGCAAGACACTATTCATTCTTGGGCCTTTTTTTTTTTTTTAATCTTTATTGAGTGACTTTTTAGAGTGACTCTGGCTTAAGGAATTTCCAATCAGATCACAACATTAAAAAAAAAATCAACATTATTGAAGTACAATTTACATATATAAAATTCACTCACCACAAATGGACAGTTTGATTATTTTTAGTAAATGTATGCAGTTGTGCACCTGTCACCACAATCCAGTTTTAGAATACTCCATCACCCCATGAAGTTCCCTGGTGCCCACTTGCAGTTAATTCACGTTCCCACTCCAGCCCAGGCCACACTGCCGGTGATGACATTTATGCAACACCTCTTACAGACACAACACACTGAGACAGCTCTGGTTCCGTTAGACACAAGGGAGAAATTCCAGGAGCTTTGGCTCTTTGGAGTAAGGATTCCCAGAGCATGGGAACTGGCTGGAAAAGGATTGGCCTTTGTGTGGATTTATTTTATTTTATTTTATTTTATTTTATTTTATTTTATTTTATGGTTTTATTTATTTATTTGAGAGGGAGACGGAGAGAGAGAGAGCATGAAAGGGAGAGCACAAGCAGGGGGGAAAGGTAGAGGGAGAAGCAGACTCCCCACTGAGCAGGGGACCATGAACTGAGCCTAAGGCAGATGCTTAACCGACTGAGCCACCTAAGTGCCTTATGTGTGGATTTTTAAAAGCTTGCCTCCTTCAGACAGAACCTGGGTTGCATTTCTGCCTTCATTTTCTGTCACCCCCAGCCCCCCCCCCCCCCCCCCCCCCCCGCCACAGCCAGCTTAGGGCTCCTTTGCAGACGCAACCTGTGGAACTTTCCTAAGAGCAATGGTCTCAGGTTTTGATTTGAATTTCCCTGATGGTTAATGATTTTGAACATTTTTTCGTGTGTCTGTTAGCCATTTGTATGTCTTCATTGGAAAAGTGTTCACATCTTCTGCCAATTTTTGATTTGATTATTTGTTTCTTGTGTATTGAGTTTGAGAAGTTCTTTGTAGATCTTGGATACCACCCTTTTATCTGTAGGGTCATTTGCAAATATCTTCTCCCATTCCGTGGGCTGCCTCTTAGTTTTTCTGACTGTTTCCTTGGCTGTGCAGAAACTTTTAATCTTGATGAAGTCCCATAAATTCATTTTATCTTTTGTTTCTCTTGTCTTTGGGGATGTATCATGAAAAAGGTTGCTTTGGCCGATGTCATAGAGGTTGTTGCCTATGTTCTCCTCTAGAATTTTGATGGATTCCTGTCTCACATTGAGGTCTTTCATCCATTTGGAGTTTATCTTTGTGTATGGTGTGAGAGAGTGGTCAAGTTTCATTCTTTTGCATGTAGCTGTCCAATTTTCCCAGCACCATTTATTGAAGAGACTATCTTTTTTCCACTGGATGTTTTTTCCTGCTTTGTCAAAGATTAGTTGCCCAAAGCGCCGAGGGTCCATTGAGATACCACCTTACACCAGTTAGAATGGCAAAAATTGACAAGGCAGGAAACAACAAATGTTGGAGAGGATGTGGAGAAAGGGAATCCCTCCTACATTGTTGGTGGGAATGCAAGTTGGTACAGCCACTTTGGAAAACAGTGTGGAGGTCCCTTAAAAAGTTAAAAAATGAGCTACCCTATGATCCAGCAATTGCACTCCTGGGTATTTACCCCAAAGATACAGACGTAGTGAAGAGAAGGGCCATATGCACCCCAATGTTCATAGCAGCATTGTCCACAATAGCTAAATCGTGGAAGGAGCAAACATACCCTTCAACAGATGAATGGATTAAGAAGATGTGGTCCATACATACAATGGAATATTACTCAGCCATCAAAAAGAACGATTTCTCAACATTTGCTGCAACATGGACGGCACTGGAGGAGATAATGCTAAGCGAAATAAGTCAAGCAGAGAAAGACAATTATCATATGGTTTCACTCATTTATGGAACATAAGAGGTGGGAGAAGAATTGGTGGGAGAAGAAGGGGAAGAAGAAAGGGGGGCTAAACAGAAGGGGGAATGAAGCATGAGAAACTGTGGACTCTGGGAAACAAACTGAGGGCTTCAGAGGGGAGGGGGTGGGGGAATGGGATAGGCTGGTGATGGGTAGTGAGGAGGGCACGTATTGCATGGTGCACTGGGTGTTATACGCAAGTAATCAATCATGGAACTTTACATCGAAAACTAGGGATGTACTGTATGGTGACTAACATAATACAATAAAAAAAAAAAGAACAATGGTCTCAGGAAAGGGACTGGTGATGAGGGTTGGGAAGGATCGCTTACATCCACCCCTGTAGATGAGCTTGGGCAACTGACTAACTTCTCTGAGCCTCAGTTTCCACATCTGCACTGTGAGAATAGTAAGACTGACTCTGCAGAGTTGGCATGGGGAGCAGCGCGGCAGGAGAAATGGTCCATTTAAAGCCGTTCATGCACCATGATCCAAGATGTAGGCAATTGTTAGCTGGAAAGTGTCGTGAGCACCATTGTTCTCGGCACTGTGTGCAGTAGCAGGAACAATCCCCCTTTAAATGCTTTAATCATCAAATGTGTTCAACTGATTTCGTTCATAGACTGCACCCCAACTCTATTCCCAATCTTGAAACAAAAATCAACCGGTACACAGAATTTCATTAAAAAATTTCACTCTGTGGATGCATGGCTGACACACAGCTATTCTGTGAGTCCAGTCGTGCTTCCTTCTTTACTTCCGCTTAACCAAAAAGCTCTTTAAATGCAGGTAGGTCTCAGCCAATAACTAGTTTTTTCACTTTGGCTAATTTATGTGACTTAACTGGGTATTAATGTCCTCATTTATTAAATGGAGGATAGATTACAGAGATTCTAAGGGTCCCTTCCAGTTCTAAAATGCAGCTTTCAGTGATTACCTCTGGGGAAAGAAGAAACGCACTCATACAAAGAAAAGCCACTGTCTATTTAGATAGAATTTCTTCTCATTAAGTCTTTCAGTTCCTTTTTTTTCTTCTGAGTATTTGCAATAAAATTGGTAGGTATTATAACTGACCAAAGCCCAGCTGTGATCTCACAGCAGGAGGAAGCATCAAAATTTGGGCCCTCCCCTCTCCTAGCCTTTGAAAATTGATGGGTAGCAACCTCCTGGCTCTGCTTGGCTCCTGGGTGTTACCATGGAGTAGGACAGGTTTGGAGAAGAGGTGAGCAGGGAAAGGGTGGGGTCTGCACTGGGCACATGATGGCCCCACATGCGTCCCAACAGATGGAAGTGCTGTAACCGTTTTGTATCCTTGAGTTTTAATGGGATTCCATTGAATTTAGTCTTTTCTGGCTAAAAAACAATTAATGAAAGCTTTGCCCTTTTCATGAATGACACCCCTGCCTTTCTTTTTATAATGAGAAATGATTTAAAAAGATAACTTGTTTTCGCAGAAGTGAAAGGGACATTTAAAAGGATATGAGTCCAATTCTTTCTTTTTAAAACTCCTTCTCATGGAGTACACAAAAGCAGGGAGAACAGCATGGAAAGGTCCCATGTGCCCATCACCCATGTTTAACAATGATCACTCTGGCCAATCTTGTTTCCTCTGTAGGATTCCCATCACTCACCACCACCCCACAGACTGTTTTGCAATAAATCACAGACATCATATCCTTTTCATTTATAGTGTTTTACTATATATCTCTGAAATGTAAATGCCTTTTCATAAAAATACAGCCAGAATGCAATGATCACACCTCAAAAAAAGAGAACAATAATTCCTTCATAGAGTCAGCAGTCAAATGTTTTTAATTATCTAACTTCTTCTTTCGCGATTGGTTTAAGATTCAAATAAGACTCACATATTGCTGTTTGTAAATCCGTGTCGTTAAGTCTCTTATCCAGTGGTTCTCAAAGTATGGTCCCCAGACCAGCAGCATCAATATCACCTGGGATCTTCTTAGAAATGCAATTTCTTTGGCATTGGTGAGGCTCCTTGAATCAGAAACCCTGGGGGTGGGACTTCGCAAACTGCCTTCTAGGCGATTCTGATACATACTGAAGTTTGAGAAGCTCTGCTCTAAACTTCAGGTTTTCTCTCTCTCTCTCTCTTTCTTAATACATTTATTTAAGAAACTGATCACATGTCCTATACAGTTCCCCATGGATTGGATCTTGCTGATTACATTCTTATAGTAATTTAACAATTCTTTTTGAAACAAAGGAAGTGGTACATATGCTTACTTTATATGAGTCAACTTATTTAGGTGTTGGAAAGCCAGCGTTATGAGCCACCATCAACTGGCAGTATTGGTTACTATTTGTTCTGTCAGTTGGAAAGTGTGACCAGGAAAAACCTAGAACTGTTAGAACTATTCTTTATTCTTGTTATTAAAATCCAAAATATTGCATGTTTGGACTTGATATCATACCTGCTAAACCAAATTACAGCCTTCTTAACACATCGTTAAAAAGCTGACAAATCCAGGGGCGCCTGGGTGGCACAGCGGTTAAGCGTCTGCCTTCGGCTCAGGGCGTGATCCCAGCGTTGTGGGATCGAGCCCCACATCGGGCTCCTCCGCTATGAGCCTGCTTCTTCCTCTCCCACTCTCCCTGCTTGTGTTCCCTCTCTTGCTGGCTGTCTCTATCTCTGTCAAATAAATACATAAAATCTTTAAAAAAAAAAAAGCTGACAAATCCAGTGGCATGGTAGTAAGCCAGCAACTTAGCGGGGGACCCCCTAGTTTATAGTATCTCTGTGTTGTAAACACTCCCCCGTGACTGATTTCACGCCTCCGATGTGGTGTCACCAAACTTGACTTGGGAAGACAAAGGCACAATAGGCAATCAAGAGCCAGTGGGCTCTTAACTATAGGGAACAAACTGAGGGTTGCTGGAGGGGAGGTGGGTGGGGGGATGGGGTAACTGAGGGATGGGCATTAAGGAGGGCACTTGAAATAACGAGGACTGGGTGTTGTATGCAATTGATGAATCACTGAATTCTACCTCTGGAACTAATAATAGAGTATATGTTAATTAAATTGGATTTAAATTAAAAATTTAACAAAAAAGTGCCAGGAGGAGCTGGCTCCAGCACAACACTGGTCAGCTCATTTAGAATCTGGTCTTGTGTAGTTTAGGCATAATAACTTGTGTGGTTTAGGCAAAATCTGTTATTTTCTTTTGGGTCTGTGAATCTGAACTAAGGTACATACAATGGTTAATTTTATGTGTCAACTTGATTGGGCCACAGTGACCAGATGTTTGGTCCAACATTTTTCTAGGTGTTTTCAGTGAGAATATTTTTGGATGAGATTAACATTTAAATTGGTGGACTTTGAGTAAAGTCCTTCCCTTTGAGTGGGCCTCATCCAATCAGCTGAAGGCATTCATAGAAGGAAGAATGACTTTCTACCAGGACAAGGAAATTCGCCGGCAGTCTGCCTTTGGACTCAAACTGCAAAATCAACTTTTTCCTGGGTCTCCAGCCTGCCTACCTTCCTGCAAATTTTGGACTTACCAAGCCTCCACAATCATGTGAGCCAATTCGTTAAAATAAATCCCTCTCTTTCTCTCTCCCCACACCTCTGTGTGCATGCAACACTCATACACTCTGTTGGTTCTGTTTATTTTCCATAAAACTAAGTTACCATAAAACTTTAAAATTTTTATTTAAAAAATTATTAGTCATAACCTTAATTTTATAACCCCCTAATACTTTGGGCTTTGTAGTTGGACAAACGCTAATGTGAGGTTCCTTCTTTCCCAGGCATCTCCCTGCCGGCTTTTCTATAGCTCTTGAAATTCCCACATCACTCACATAAGGTAAGTCCTTGATGGTTCCTGTTAAAATACAGAACAAGACAACAATCAGGTCAGTGTCAGCTATTAGCATTTTTTAAAAAAGATTTTATTTATTTATTCAAGAGAGAGCGAGAGACAGAGCACGAGCATGGGGGAGGGGCAGAGGCAAAGGGAGAAGCAGACTCCCTGCTGAGCAGGGAGCAGGGAGCCCGACCCAGGGCTCCATCCCAGGACCCTGGGATCATGACCTGAGCTGAAGGCAGATGCTTAACCGACTGAGCCACGCAAGCGCCCCAGCTGTTGGCATCTTAATGGGCTACACATACAGACTTTCTGTCCAGTCAGCACTGAGAAATCTGTGCAGACAAGTTCTGGATATGTTATCAGGCCCCCTGGGCAGCTAGAGGTCCTCGTGAAGCTCTACGTAGGTTGCAGGTGGGCCTCCATTGACTAATGTATGTACTTAAGTATATCCCTTCTGGCTCTGGAAGGATTTAGGATGGCTTACAAACAAATATATAGTACAGCAATGTCAAAGGAGTAAAAAAAAAAAAAAAATATGTGGCAGAAGGAAATTGATAGTAAGAGAATAGCCAGAGCCAGGAGCAAGGTGAACATGCAAATTACGTTTCTTGAAATTCTGTGCGCTTATAGAGGTGAGCCATGTGTTTGAATTAAAAGCTTCTAGCAGGATGTGTGAAGTGGAGTAAAATAAGTCCAATAATATAGAAGATTAAAAAATCAATCCATTGCTTAGACAAGTCCAAGTACTTCTGTCATTGAGACCAGAGTGAGGTTTCCTCAGTAGGTCTTCCAAAAGGAATCATTGAATAATGTAAACAGTAATGTCTTTGCAACATCTTTGAACTAAATGAAGTGAAATGCTTCAAAGGAACCCTTTTAATAATACTCTTTATTTAGCCAAGGGCATTATATTAAAGTGCAGCTCGGTAAAGGCACTTCTGCAGGTACCCACCATGATGCATCCCAGGGTGTGAAGTCACTGGTGATCTAGTTTCATCCAGGGATAAGTTATAAATTAGCTAGTTGTTCTCAGGTACCAGTCTGGCAGTCAGTGATGAAACTTTCGTGGGTTCATGATGAAAATGAAAAACAGTGCAGTGATTAGTGAATTTTCCACAGCACTCAATTGCTGTAAAACCTCAACTTAAAAGACTATGCTTTTGTTATATCCTTACTTGGTAAAGGAAGTTAGCAACCTATGTCAGTAACCATCATCATATTTTTTTAAACTGGTCTGTGAAATACAAATCTGGGAAACCATTGACCTCAGAGTATGGAAAGAAACATAATCCTCTATGAATATTATTTTTCTCAGCAGGGTTTTTGATATCTTTATAACTTGCAGCAGTATGCCAGAAATTATACCCTCTGACAAATATCTGGAATGCAGCTCTCCAATGTTACAAGTTTAATACAAAACCATATGTTTTAAAAATCAGTCAGTCTGGGGGAAGAATTGATATACTATTATAAAAACTTAGGAACCAGACAAGAACCATGCCTAAATGGAAGCCGCCCCACTGTCCCTGTGAGTTGAGCCAAGGGAGGGCAGGGCCGAGAGTGTCCTCAGGAAGTTATTTTGGATCACTCACTAACTCACAGACAAATGCATGAGAGAGATTTCCAAGTTTTACACCACTGAGCACTGTCACAATAATTCCGACCCAGGAGCGCTGGAAAGTGGATATAACCAAGCGTTCATCTGGACCATTAAACAACGACCAAAGACTCTAGACAGAAATTACGCAGTAATAATACCTACAGAATGCTTAGCTTTGAGTAATTGAGCTGTTCTGGATTTCTTGAAAGATTAACAACTACATATTGGTAATAGATGACATCATCTCGCGGAAGAGATTAGTCAATATTTTTTGAGCACTGTTCTAAGCATTTTACGTATAAATACATTCAATCCTCACAACAACCTTATAAGATAATAATAATAATTATAATTATTATTATTATATCCTCATTTTATAGAGGAACAAACTGAGGCCACGAGCTGTTAAATAAGTGTTATCCAACTCCCAGAGGTGGAATCAAGCTTCAAACTCTGACAGCACGACCCCAGAGACCATACTTCCAGCAAGATGCTTCACAGACTCCTTACCTAGCTATAAGCCTAGAACAAGGTAGGAGATGGTTGCCAGGGATGGTGCCCTAATCTTAGACTAGTAAATTTGTGGCCATTCTTTCTGCAAGTGACCAGATCACAAGGACAATTTTCTGAGAAGGTCACTTTTAGGCTATAATAATAAAATCATATCATCTTCAGATAAGAGGGTGCTTCTTGTTCTAGTCTCGAGTCCTTGGCCTCCAGTTCATCCGGGAGTGATGTCAAATGGTTTCAATATGAGTTAGAAGCAAGGGGGATGAGGAGTGGAGTGTGACTCTGGTGCTCAGAGCATATCCTGATTCTATACACAGCATTTTATTGGATTGGTCAGGTGACTCCTGAATCCCTGGGTCATGGAAGGTACTAGGGAGCAATCTCTACCCGAACAGGAATGGTGTCTATGGTGTCTTTATTGAATTCTGGGGATTTTGGCCCACATCAAGTTCTATTCCACTTAGGCAAAGATCTAAGGAAGATAAAAATAAACTGCAAACTACCTTTTATTAGGCCTACCGGCTTCCTTCTAAGAAAAGAGCGTAGGAATGGTCAATAGTAGATTAGCTGTGCCTAAAGCTGGCCTTCCGGGATGGAGGTAGAACCAGTAGTCAGCTCATCATTAGTCTGTTCCCCAGAGCTTGGGCTCTCTCTGCTGTGCTTTCAGCCTAGAAACCCTCCAACCTCTGACATTGACCTCCGGCTCCACTTTGTGTCACTTTTCATGTTAAGCTGTCACCATGGCAACACTCCACACCTTTTGGGTCTCTGGCCTGTGGTAATATGGGCTCTCTCCAGCAGGTGAGTCAATAGAAGTTCAAAGTATTTACGAGTTAGGAAATCACAGGTGGCCAGAGCTGATAAGGGTCCAGTTTTTTGAGACTATTCTCACCAATTTCCCTGAGTCCAAATATCGCATTTCTATCGCCAACCTTCTGGGCAAAGCTTAATCTCTTGGTTTGGGACCACTCAGGGAATCTATTCCCCTTCCACTACGGATACTTCTTTTTCAACGCAAACTCTTCTGTACTTTTCTAGTCTTTTCTTCTTTCTAACTTGTAGTCTGGAGTCTTTGTTCTTTTTGTTCTGCAAATCTTTTAAAGTCTCTGAGTTTCTTCTGGGGAAAACAACCTTGTTTATCCCCGGTTATCGGTCCCGTCATTGACATATCTACATGCAATGGAGTATCAGTGTAGACAGCGGAGGCCTCTCACCACGGTGGGGGCAGGGATAGAGCTACCAGGGCACAGAGGACACATTTGCCAGCAGAATTTCCCCGCTCCAAAAACTGTTACTTTGACTTGACAGAAGAACATTAAATATTCATGCATAGACTCATTCAACAAATGTTTATTGGTAAAGCGCTCTGCTAAAGCCAGTCATAGAGTTATCTGGGTCCTGCCTTGAGGGTTTTTTTCAGTCTGGTAGGAAAGCTGTGGCATGCCTTACATGATATGAAAGATTGCATTCTAGGCAGAGAATGTTACATCTATGAGAAATGTACAAAACAAGTGCCATGGGAGTTCAGATTACTTGGTTATTGAGAAATCGGAAATGAATCAAAATAAAAGAAAGCAGGAGTAAGAATTTACAGGGGGAGTGGATTAAAAGGTCAACTAGTCCATCTGATATGCTTTATAGATGAAATAAACAGACCCACATACATTTTAAAAAGTAAACAAGAAGATATATAGTTTAATTGTGGCAAAATTGGGTCTAGAACACAAGTGTCGGGATTTCTGGCCTGGAGCTATTTTATCTCTACCAAGTAGCCTCTCCCAATAACCCAAGAACATGTGGACCACAAATTGGGTCTCAATTAGCAATAGCCAACAAAATCGTCTTTTAAAAATTAAGACAGCCATTTAAATTGGAGACTGTCTTCAAAAAGATGGGCATGAACTCTTCGGTTGTATTTAGCATTGATTCATTTCTTGTTTTAAGAACCTACATCCAAAGGAAAGCTATGAAAATAAAGGAATAGGAAATGAGTCCATAAGAAAGGTTATGGAAATCAGAGTTATTTAGTCTGAAAAAAAGAATGTTAATGGGGAATTCTTTGGCCTTCAGGGAGTAGGAGGTCCCCAGCCAGCTGTTCTCCATTTCTTCAGAAGGCAGAAACCCAGAGAAAATAGACTTGCAAATCAAGCAGAAAAGAAGAAGTTGGATGGAAGGAAAAGGCCGCTGATCTGAAGGTCTGATGCACACAGACAAAGGCTGCTGAAGAAGGCTGTGGGTTGCTTTTCCCTTTCCGTTGGTCTACCTGGGAACCGATACTTCTCCCAGAAGTCCCATAGATCTGCCTGGAATGCAGTGAAAGACCTTTTCAGGATTTCTTCCAGGTCTGGAAGATGATTCAAACTCTAATACCCATGCTGGATTGAGCTTATGAATTAGGAAAAAACAAAAAAATAAAAATAAAATGTGAGGGGCGCCTGGGTGGCTCAGTCATTAAGCATCTGCCTTCGGCTCAGGGCGTGACCCCAGAGTCCTGGGATCGAGCCCCGCATCAGGCTCCTCTGTTGAGAGCCTGCTTCTTCCTCTCCCACTCCCCCTGCCTGTGTTCCCTCTCTCGCTGGCTGTCTTTCTCTCTGTCAAATAAATAAATAAAATCTTTTAAAAAATAAATAAAAATAAAATAAAATGTGGCATCATATTTCCTGGCAATTAGAAAGAGAATGGGATCAGACATTTCCACAAGATGTGAGAATTTGAGAACTGAAAAAGCTAATGAAGTGTATTGCTTGACACATGGTCATTTTCCAGGCAAGGTTAAAAAAAGAGATTGAGAAGAAAACATGCATGTTCACGAAACTTTCTGTGGAATTTCCAGAGCCTTCCCATTCCCACTCTTTCCTTCTCCCTCTCCCAAATTATTATCCCTCAAAACAATTCTCAGGTATTGTTGAATCTCTAACTTATTAACTGAGAATGGCATAAGTTCCTGGTTCCAAAAACTGAATATAGAATCATCTGGAAAGTTGAAAATAAAATGGAAAAGCCGAGGTCCCATTTCTTTTTTTTTGTTTTGTTTGTTTGTTTAAAGATTTTATTTATTTATTTGACAGAGAGACAGCCAGAGAGAGAGGGAACACAAACAGGGGGAGTGGGAGAGGAAGAAGCAGGCTCCCAGTGGAGGAGCCTGATGTGGGGCTCGATCCTGAAATGCCGGGATCACGCCCTGAGCCGAAGGCAGATGCTCAACGACTGAGCCCCCCAGGCACCCCCCAGGTCCCATTTCTAGAGACTCTGAGTTCGTAGGGTGAAAGCGGAACCTAAGTATTTGTAGTTTTGAAAAACTCACTGGATGGTCCCAATGCCCAGGTTTGAGGACAATTTGCTTGTGATATTTTTCTCTCCCAGAGGTATTTTCACTTTAACAGGGACCTTTTGAAGACCTCTGAAATTTTCAAAACCCCAGTGAATCTGAGATGGTGAAATTTCTTTTTTTTTTCTTTCTTTCTTTCTTTCTTTCTTTCTTTCTTTCTTTCTTTCTTTCTTTCTTTCTCTCTCTTTCTTTCTTAGATTTATTTATTTTGGCGGGGAGGGGGGAGAGGCAGCAGGAGAGGGAGAGAGACAATCTCAAGCAGACTCCCTGCTGAGCACAGAGCCCGACAAGGGGTTTGATCCCATGACCCTGAGATCATGATCTGAGCTGAAATCAAGAGTTGGTCGCTTAACCAACGGAACCACCCCAAGAGATGGTGAAATTTCTGATGCAGGAGGTCAGGGCAGTAATTTTGGGTATTTCATCCCCAGAGTTGGAATGCATCTACTCTGCAGACTTGATAGTGACCTTGGTTTTGCAAAGGGAACTGTCACTATTGCATGGGAGTGATCTGAGGAAGGAGTAGAACTTCAAATACCTAGGACGAATGGCAGTGTCCTCAGGGAGGCGTGAAGTGAAACACAAGGCAGGAAGACCAGCAGATCCACTTTCGGGGCTCTCTGGCTGGCTGTAAAATCAGCTCTTGACTGGTGTTTTGTATTCTTTTATGAGATGGTCAGTCAGGTGCAGCCACAAGAGACAGAGGAGAGGCTCAGGAAAAAAAATGAAGTTTATTAGACTCACAGGTCCACGAGGGTATGGCATGCCATGCAGCCTGCCCTTTCCACACACGGGAAAGTCACCAGGGTGGTTAGGCAGCAAAAGGGTGAGGGGAAGGCTCAGAGCTGAGCCTTTTGTTGGGGTTTCCCTGGGAAAGGCAAGGCAGAGCAGGGTAAACAGTTTGAGATCGGCGACTCTGGATAATACCTGCAGGCTGCAGGGGTGGTCCCTGGTTGCCTAGCACCTGGATGGGATGACTAAGGCAGAGGAATAGTGCCCTCTGAGGTATATTGGCCAGAGAGAGGAAGTAAGGCTCTGGATTGGTTAGGGGATATTCCTGGCTGTGTCCTTTTTTATATCTCTAAGAATTGGCTAGTCCAGGGAGGGGCAGTCTTTCCCCAGCCAGAAAGATTTGTTTTGTTTTGTTTTGTTCTGAATGTCAAAACAGCATAAATACAGAAAATTTAAAATATTTACAATACAATTGGTTTCTTATCTGAGGGGTATTATCATTATTATTATTATTTACTATTTATCCTGTGGTAAATCGCCCCTATAGTGTTGTACATTGCTGAGGCTGGGTAAGGTCTAGAAGATCTAGATTTGCCAGGTTTTCTCCCCTCTTGAGCCATTTTAAAAAGACCAGCTAAGGAACTGAAAAGACAATAAGGAATAAGCCTGCAAGGAAATTGATGATGAGTTGCTTACTGACCCTTAAGGCTCCTTCAGACTTGCCGCACTGATCCTCCAGCCCTGACAGGTAATCAGAACTCTTCTGAGTAATTCCCTGCTTCATAAATTGGAGTACTTGAGTATCACATTGACAGGAACTCAATATTTTCCTTGGGAGGATTTGGTCAGCCTGCACCGGCTGTTCATTAGTAAATGGTAGTAATGCCGAAGTAGTGATTCCCAATCAGTGTTTATCTCAACTATTGTGGAGCAGAACCTTAGTTGTCCTTCCCAGATCTCTTCTTCCCTTCTTCTTGGGAACCTACCTGCCCACTTAGAGACTGGATTTCCAAGCCAGCTTTGCAGAGAGGCGTGGCCACGTGATTAGATTGTCCCCAGTGAAAAGCGAGCAAATGGATGTAGGTAACTTCCGCCTAACCCAGATGAAAGAAAAGTGCTTGCCCGGGACTCTTTTTTCTTGTGACGTGTGACGTGGAAAGTACACAGACCAGGGAGTCAGTTGCAGCCACGTGAAAGAGGCTAATGCCCCAGGGGAGCAGAGCAATGAGATGGAAGGAAGCTGGGACTCTGAGGCATCTTCTGGGGTCAGCCCCACCTGCTAAACAGGAGCATTTACCTTGGGACTTTTTTTTTTTAAAGATTTATTTATTTATTTATTTATTTATTTTTTTTTTTTATTTATATTTCAGTGAGAGAGAGTGCACAGTGGGGACGGGCAGAGGGAGAGGGAGACAGAAACTCAAGCAGACTCCATGCTGAGTGCAGAGCCTGATGCGGGACTTGATCTCACAACCCTGAGATCAGACTTGAGCTGAAACCAAGAGTCGGACACTTAACCGACTATGCCACCCAGTCGCCCCTCACCTTGGGACTTTTACAAAAGAAATAAACTTCCACATTATTTGAAGCATTGTATTGTGGGTCTCTTTGTTATGGCTGCTGAGACTTTACCTAATTAATACACATAATTACAGATGTGACTTTTTACTGGTTTTTCTGAAAGAGATCATGATTTTCATGGAAACAAAGTACCTTAGAATGTAGAAAAAGTAAAAGACCATCTTGTTCAATTTCCCTCCCATGCAGGAATCCCCTCTACAATGTCCCTTCGGAAGGTCACCCAGGCTCTGTACCAACACTTCTGTGCCACTCACTGGACGGCCAGATCATGGGCTGCTTTGTTTACACTTTTATGCCATCCCTCCCGTGACCAACAATGTAGTGTGTTGTATGGACTCTGAGAAACAAACTGAGGGCTTCAGAGGGGAGGAGGGTGGGGGATTGCGGTAGGCCAGTGATGGGTATTAAGGAGGGCATGTATTGCATGGTGCACTGGGTGTTATACGCAAATAATGAATCATGGAACATTACATCAAAAACTAAGGATATACTGTATGGTGACTAACATAACATAATAAAAATTATTTAAAAAAAAAAAGAACAACTAATTGTCCTGTAAGGCATCTAACTCATCCTTCCCCATAGTCTGGTTATGTTATGGTCTATATAACACCATTCTAGAAGATGTTCCTTATATAAAACATTCTGGAGCCAAGTAAACTTTGAAAACACATATACTATACTTCCCCTTGAAAATTACATATACCCTATATATTAATATTTTAAGGTTTAGCAAAGTCTGAAATAAATTTGTTTAACTTGGCTTAATCTAGACTTTATTAATGGCCATGAACCATTCCTAGACGCTTACTTTTTTTCCTGAATCATATCTGTCAACATCATGTAGACCTGGTACATTCTAGAAAACACATCTAGGAAATGTAGATTTAACCCATGACCTGGACTCAGTTGGCACCATTTCCTCAACCACTGAGCCTGTCAACCATAGACCGACAGGATGTAGCTCCACATAGGATAGAAAAATGTTGGAATTTGTTTATATTGCTTGATTATTGGATGTCAGCCCAGTCTGTAATAAACAGGAAATGTTTTTATTTGAGAATATACCAAGAACTCCAGAGACAAAGGAAATACACACCCAAAATAAAATCTTCGCCCAACAAACCATAAACAAATAACTAAATTCTTCCTTCACAGTACCATTTACAGGGCTTACTAACAGAATCTAGTCTTTACTGATAAGAGAACCTGGTTTCTCTCCTGTATAATCCCAGCGTACTTTAGTAGGAAGAGTATGGGGGGCACCTGGGTGGCACAGTGGTTAAGAGTCTGCCTTCGGCTCAGGGCTTGATCCCAGCGTTATGGGATCGAGCCCCACATCAGGCTCCTCCGCTATGAGCCTGCTTCTTCCTCTCCCACTCCCCCTGCTTGTGTTCCCTCTCTCGCTAGCTGTCTCTATCTCTGTCGAATAAATAAATAAAATCTTTAAAAAAAAAAAAAAAGAGTATGGGACTAGAGCCGAGCAGATCTAGATTTGAATCCCACTTACTATCTGTATGGGACTAGAGCCGAGCAGATCTAGATTTGAATCCCACTTACTATCTGTGTGGGACTAGAGCCGAGCAGATCTAGATTTGAATCCCACTTACTATCTGTATGATTTTTGGAAAGTTATTTATTCTAACTGAGCGTCAATTTCCTTTTTGATAAAATGGAGATAAAAATCTGTCATATGTTTGCAGGAATTGAGATAATGCCAGCAAAACACCTAGCACATAGTAGGAGTTCAAAAGATGGTAGAGTTACCTTTACTTCTCCACTCTCCCCTCACTCTCCCCTTTTAAAATGTTTACATCTATTTCAGACTGACTTTACCATATATCTCATTACTGTAGGATGCATCCCATATTCCTTAGCCAGATCCAAGAAATCTACTTAATATCCATTTAAATTGAAAGGATCTAATTTGTTTACCTTGCTGCCCAGTTATGTCTTTCTCTTGTTAATACTTGTTATAGAATACAAATCGTGAAGCCTTCCTTCTCTTTTGTCCAAGAAATTTCTGAGTTCTATCATTGAGGGTGTTATAGCGCCCCTTACTATAATGATTAATATTTGAAAAATATCACAGACAGCCACATTAACATTTTCCAACTAAATTGGTTTTTTTTTTCCTTCTTGATGGAGACAAAATATTATGACTGTAATTAAATGTCATTTATTTTCCTACAACTCTGTTTTAACAGATGAGGGCACTAAATGACACTGTAAGTCAAAACTACACTTTTGGGAACCAAAGAATTTTTCAGGAACTGAAACAGGTCAAAAGGTTAACTAAAGGTTACAAATTTGTTTGAAGTTTTGTTGGTTTACCCAATTTGTAAAAGGCAAAACTTTTGTTTGTGGCTATCCATGAGTAGCTTGTATCAGACAAACCCTCCCCTGAGAACAATTATAAAAGCTGAATAGTATTTTTTTAAGCGTGCAGTTGTTTGAAGATCTCAAATAACAGCCAAGGCAGTCAAAACTTTAGGGGCCAAGATTCCAGAAATAGTCCTTGATATAATAACCCAGTAAGAATAGAACAAGAAAGGAATATTACAGGCTAGTCACTTTTCTTAGCATAGTTTTGCCAAAATTATATATGAAATATTTACAAACAGAATTCAATATTACATGTAAAATGAATAAGCCATCATGACCAAACTGAGTTTATTCCATGGTTATTTAACATTAGAACTCCAATCAATGCAATTTTCTACCTTAACAGAATGATGGGGAAAGATTATATGATCATTTCAATAGATGCAGGATAATTATTTGATAAAGTTTGATACTTTATGGACTTGTAGAAAGCTAAAAATAGAAGGGGACTTCTTTAATCTAAAATTAAAAATGTTTTTGGAAAAAACTTATAGTAAACATTGTACTACATGGGAAATATTAAAACCTTTTCTCCTGAGAGCAGTAATAAGACATTGTATTGGAGGTTCCAGGCAATAAAATAGGTGATAAAAAAAGGCAAAAAAAAAAAAAACCCACAAAGAGATGTCATAAAAATTGAAAAGAAAAACATAAAATCATCATAATTTGTAGACCATATAATTGAGCACATGGAAAACCCATAAACTATTAAAATTAAAAGGTGAATTTAATAGGGTCTCTGGATACAAGGTCAGTACACAAAATTCAGCTGTATATTTATATACTAGAAACAAACAACCGAAGTAAAATTTTATAATGATACTCTTTATATTAGCATAAGACATGAAACAGTTACCTATTAAAACACATGTAAGGCCTCTACACTGAAAACAACAAAACATTATGGAGAGAAATTAATGAAATCTTAAATAATGGAATAATATACCGTACTTATGAATTGAAAGACTCAGTATTGAAAAGTTGTCAACTTCCCCCAAACTGATTTACAAATTGAATGCATTTACAGTTAAAATCCCACAGAGTTTGTGTGTGTGTGTTGTGTGTGTGTGTGTATGGGTGTGTGTGCGTGCATGTGTATAAATTGACAGCCTGCTTCTAAATTTTATATGGAACAACTAAGGGCCAAGAATAATCAAGACAATCTTAAAAAACAAAGTTGGAGACTCACTCTGCCAGATATCAGGACTTATACAATGTTACAGTAATTAAGACAGTGTGATACTGTGCAGAAAGAGACAAATAGATCAATGGAGAAAAACAGAATTCAGAAATAGACCAACACAAGTGATGTCATTTGACTCACGACAAAGATTACTCCTGCAAAACAATGGAAAAGCATAGTCTTTTCGATAAGCGATTGTGTCAGTTGGATATCCATACAAAAAATATATTGATTTCTACTTTCCGCCATTTGTCAAAATCAATTTCAAATTAATTGTGCACTTACATGTGAAGAAAACTTAGAAATGTAACATTGGAATACGCAAGGATATCCTTCATGGGGTACCAAAAGCATTAAGCATAAAGAAAAAAATTGATAAATGAGACTTTATTAAAATTAAGAACTTTCCTTTATCAAAAGAGGTCCGAGTGAAGATAAGGATATTGTAGTACATGTATCTGGTATATCCGGGTATCATATATGTATGTATATACAGTAACTCCTATAAATCAGGCAAGAAAACATAGATATTACTCATCCTTCTCTCCCAAAAAATGAGCAAAAATTTTGAGCAGACATTTCACCAGAGAGTATATTGAAATGGTCAATTGTGCTCAACATCACTAGTTATGAGATAAATGCAATGCAAAATCATGGTAAGATAACACTATGTACTCATTGGAATGGCTAAATTTTAACAACTGATAATATCAAGTGCTGATAAGGATGTGGAGCAATGGATTCACATACACTGCTGGTAAAAATATAATTTGGTATACCCTTTAGAAAAGCATAAGCAGTATCTACTAAAATTACACATGTATACTTTAATTTCAGTACTGGAATTAGCAATCCCACTACTGGGTATCTATCTAACAGAAATGCATACATATGCCCTTTAAGATGTTGGATATTGGTACAAAAATGTTTATTCAGAGATACTTCCAGTAGCTGGAAACAATCCCAATGCCTTCAATAACATAATGGACAAAGAACTTTTGGTATATTCATGAAACAAATATTGCACAACAGGGAAAATATCAATTTACTGCCACAGGCAACATGAATAAATCTTATAAACATAACAGCAAGCCAAAAAAGCCAGAAACAAAAGGGATAGGGGGAATTATTGATAACTGATGACATTTTTTAAAAATGGCTGATTTGTTTAAGTTTAGTATTTCTTCTTCTATAAATTTTGATAACTTATGTTTCTTAAAAATTATTTATATTTTCAACTTTATTGGCATAAAATTAATTACAGTAACCTCTTAAGGTTTTTTAAAGTTGCTATTACAGCTGAAATTTCCATCTGATTTTTCTCCTCTAAAAATTCCTCAATACTCTGGGCCATTGATGGTACTCCCCTCTCCTGTTTTCTAGTTACATTATAAGTTTATTCCCCTTTTAGTCCCCTGAAACTCTTTTTTGTCATTTCAAGAGGTTTGGGGAAGAAAGGAACATAGACGTTTCCATTTTTTATCCAATATTCCCTCAATAAGCATCTTTTTTGGAGGTATCTGCTATTTACATATTTTTAGACAATGTATAAGGCTACAAACCAATAGTAGTTTAGTATTATTATATACCCTCAGTAAGAAGTCTCTTTGGAAAGGGTTACCATTGATTATTTACCAATTTATTATTCAAGCTCGTGTATAGAAAACTAGTGAACGTTAGGGAAAGAAAATGCCTGGGAGAATGTTGAGCATCCAGATATTATTTACCAAGCAAATACTTTCACAGGGCATATGTTTGTTATTTCATTCAAACTCGTATCACTATGGAAGTAGTAAGTCTGTGTGTCAGTGTTTTGCTGTAAATGAAATCGAAGAAAAGAAAAGGGACTTAGGGACCACGCGCTACAGCAAACAAGTAGTTAGTGGCGGGTACAGGAAGAGAGTCAGGGTGACAAATGCAGAGAAGGCTAGTGACCTCTCGGAGATCCTATAACCTCTGCATGAAAATCGGAGAGCATTCCTTCACAAATAAAGAGCCCTACGCATCTCGACAGCAACACTGGATCATATTAACATGCACAAACACCTTCAACGTTCTGTAGAAAGAAGTAATTTTCTATCTAGGATTCTATACCCAGAAAAACTATCAATCATCTGTGAGGGTAGAACAAAAATACTTTCGATAGGCAAGGTCTCAAAACATTTACCTCCCATGTACCTTTTCTTGGGTATTTACTAGAGGAAATGCTCTGCTAAAATCAGAAAGTAAACCCTGAAAGAGGAAGACATAGAATCCAGAAAACAGAAGACTTCACACAAGAGGGAGGTGACGGGTATTTGCGGCAAGATGGCCAATGGAGAGCACACGTTGAGAGCCCTGTGTAGTAGGGCTTTTGACAGTGACTGGTCCAGATTGAAGCAGATCAGAAAGTTCGGGTCATATGTCTCCAAGAACATGAAGTTTGTACAACACCTAGATGAGTTTTAAAATATAAGCTCGACTGAGGGCTTCAGAGGGGAGGGGGGTGGGGGAATGGGATAGACTGGTGATGGGTAGTAAGGAGGGCACGTATTGCATGGGGCACTGGGTGTTATACGCAACTAATGAATCATCGAACTTTACATCGGAAACCGGGGATGTACTGTATGGTGACTAACATAATATAATAAAAAATATTATTAATAAAAAAATAAAAATAAAAAAATAAAATATAAGCTCGACACAACTATAGGGAGTTTGGGTTGAATTTGAGATTATTCATAGAAAATCAAGCAAAATAAAAACATGATCATTATTAAATTCAGGGAAAAGAAAACCGAAAGGAAAAGTATTTATAACACGCATCACAGCTCAATGAGAATAATGCTGATGCCATCAAATTAATGCTGATCACTGATCAAAACAAAATTATGGTATAACTACACGGGAGAAGAGAGGGAAGAGAAATTTGTGGCTTGTGATTGAAGCAATAGTTAAAGCATAATATTTAGAGATATTGAAGTAAATAACCAAAAGCAACAGTTAAAAAACATTTTTAAAGTAGCTGCCTTTGGGGAGTAGGAAGAAAAGGGTGAGAGGACAGCTATGTTTTATAGCAAGTCTTGTGGAACCATTGGATTACAACAATAAGCATGTTGAATTATGATAAACATAGAAACTAAAAAGTCAAACTATGAAAAGACTTGAATTTTATGCAATCTTGGACAAGTGACTTAGCCTCTCTGGACATAATAGGTAAAATAAATGGATAGGATAGGTAATCTTCAATTTGGGATGATCTCTGGTCCCCAAAATTTAAGTGTTAAACTACCTAGTTTTAACTTCAAGACTCAATAAGATCCCAGGAAATGGAGTCCAAATTTTAGAATTAGAAGGGATAATGGTGTCTAGCTGGATTCCTCAGTTTCCAAAGAGGAAATCCAGAGAAGCCAAGTGATTTGGTAACAGGGACGAGCTCGTTAGTGGCTGAGAACACACCGGGACACCGGTGTCCAGCTCTTGATCCGAATATTCTCTTTATTTTACCATACTGCCAGTGAGAGAGGGCTTAGTGAAAGAGAGAGACAAAACCACATAAAACTACATAAAACCAATTCTAAGATATTATTTCTTGCAGTTAAGCCAGAAAAGTGGTTTGATTGAACCTCTCCCTCCCCGCCCCCCCACCTCTTTTTTGATAGGCTTGTGTGCCTAACTCTAATTACAGCAAAGGTTAAAGGTAAGAAAAGTACATTTCTAATACAGAGATGAATCCATTTCCCGACACAGAGATTGTGCCAGTACCAATTTCATTGTGTGTCATCAAACCTTCCTTGTGGCCATTAGTAATTTTCCAGACTTACGTCCACACTGAGTCGGAGGTTGAATCAATGCTGGGGTTATAACAGAGACGCAAAGTGAACACATAAAGCTCGAGATGGTCTGCAAACAGTATTACAGGTGACATTCTGCCCAGAGCACACTCTGTATGCTGTGAACCTCTTTCCTTCCTCCAATTTGCTGTGCTTGCCTGCAATGCAAATGCAAGAGGGAAATCTAAGACCAGTTACTAAGGAGACAAAACAGGTGCTCGCGTGAGTCATCCTCTCTTTGGAGGGACCCTGGGTAAATTTTCTATGGTGGAAGCTTCAGTGGTGATTAATTCACTTTTGACATCCATTTCAATGCACAAGGGCTGAAGAATTAACTTCAAATTAAACCTTAGTTTTTTTCCACAACACTGGCAGGTGAAAGCAGAAAATGATTCACTGTGTCTTGGTCTGAGGTTACAGGAGAATCCCTGTTGTCTTCTTAGGGAAGGAAGGAGAGAGGCAGAAGCTTCTGGGTGGAGGAAAAGCGTGGGTGACAAATCAATCATTTGGCCCAGTAAGAGGAGCTGGAAAAAGGACCTGATGTTCAAGTGATACTCCCTTGTGCTGAATCCTGTAAGATGGCCAGTCCTACCCAGGCAGTTGGCCCTGGTAAGGTAAAGGATTTGGGTTGGGGTTAGGGGAGACAAGAGGAACACAATTTAGTTTGGACTTTCATTCCGGAAGGCAGCAGCATAATGGAAATGTCATGGGTTTAGCAATCAGATGGGTGTTGATTGCAGTCCCGATAATACCACCTAATAGTTCTGGCTCCTTAACCTTTGTGAACATCTGTAATCCGTGAACGATGCCTACCTCACAAGGTTGTTGTGAGGACACACGAATAGCAAGCACCTAAGAAATTTTGGAATTCTGTTCCCTTATGCTATACCCTGTAGACACAAGTTTAGATAGACGCGTAGAATCCCAAAACTGGAAAGGAGTATTAATGATCTCACTTGGCCTCTCAGAATGCATGAAGAAATTCTAACCCCTCTAAAAGAAGTCCAAAGGTCTTCTTCCAGCTTGTGCTTAAACACCTCCAGTAAGAGGGAATTTCCACCTCTGGAAGGAAGTCCTCTTATCTTCTATTAAATATTTTAGGAAGTCCTTTACCTATTTATCTTAGTTGGGGCCCCTAGAGACACACAGGATAAACTAGTCTAATCATTTTCGCAGGAAACACAGTACTTGTTTTCTTCTGATGTGTTATCTTCTTAACATGATATGCAACTTTCCTTCATTATTCTGACGGCTGTTCCTCCAAGAGTTTATAGCAGAGACTGAAGTCCAGCAACCAAGATCCATTCTGTCCGTCCTTTGCTGCTACTGAATTATAGCGGGGGAGATGGGACGTCTCGATGAACTGTCTTTCCGAGCCCGTCATGCAGTTAGGTAGGGACAGACTAGGCGGCACTAGCTTGTGAACAGAAATGGGGAGCCCCTGCCCTTCCTCTATCCTTCAGCTGTAACCTGCTCAGAGTGGTGACCCTTTCAACCCTGTGGTAGATGATAATGCCCCAGTGGAAGATGAAGGAACCTGCTTCCTTGTATGACCACATGGAACAGAGCCACATCCTAGAACATGCAGCTGGGGCTGTTACGTAAGAGAGAAGCAAGCTTGTTTGGTTTTTAAGCCACTGTTTCAATGGCTCTCATTGTATCAGAAGCCTGGGCTTACTCACACGAACCGGGACAGGTAGGTCCTCTCAAGGTGTTCCTGAGAAATGGGTCCAGTGATCAGGTTGTGTTGTGGTTTCACTAGAACAGAACACTTATCTCTCTTTTGTCAGATACTATCATATTTTATAAATGGAATCTAACGAGTTATTCTCGTGGAGTCACAGCACGTTGATTAAAATAAGCTAGAACCTGACAAATTTTTCCTGTGTTTTTGCTAAACCACCTATCCTCCAACCTATCCTTGTAGAATTGGTTTCTGGATACAAGGAAAATTCTTTATACGTATCCTTCTTCAGCATCCACTTGATAGATATGATCTATCATCCCAGTTTGGCAAGATCCTTTTGTTTTCTGGTTTGTCATCCATTCTTTTGCTTGCTCCTGTCAACTTCCAGTGATCCATATTTTTGATCGCCATGCCAGCTATAGCTTTAGTGGGGTGTAATTTTATACTTTAATACTGGCATTAAGGAATAATATATATATATATATATATATATATATATATATATATATATATTCCACTAAAATGAACCTAGAGTCCTCCGTCTGCAGCTTAACAGCATGCTTATGGTCCCCTACGGTGCAAGTAACACTTATAGGGTTGCCCCTCACATCAGTGCATTGCGATGAATGGTGCAAAAATGGCAGTTAACACTAACATGCCAGGAAACGCACTTAGCCCAATGTCTGTCTTCTCTATCTTGCAGCAGGTGTCAAAACCTTGTCCTCCCACAGGATTGTACTGCTTGTCTCTAAATGGAAAAAAGTCCTGGCTATTCTGCTACTCAGTGAATGAGTTCCCTTTGTTCCTTCTCATTTGTAGACATACATCTGCAGACAGGAACATATAAACAAATGTGTTACCGTTTTAATTATCTGTCATCCGTAAATGGATACACTAATGTAGCAGACTAATTAAAAATTAACAATGCAACATCACTGTGAAACTAAAAGCCAAGTTTTAGCTTCTAGTAACTATTTAGGATCAGAATACAATTACTGAGTAAAAAGAGTTCAACTCTGATTAATTTTGGTAGAAATGAGGGGGCTGATAATGCTTGCTAGATATCGCTGAAATTAGCACTCCAAATTACCTCACATTTCTGTATGTTTCTCCTGCCAAACATAATGGCAGTGCTGACAGAATGACTGTGTTGGGAGGACAGTCTGGGACTCGGACCTGTTCAGCAGACCCTGCCGGGTTCCGTGCCTCTGCAGTGTCCCTGGCTTCTCTTCCCCTTGGGCTTCGTCATCACCTCTTGAATTCCCAGGCTGATTAGGAAGTTTCCAGCTGGATGCGCCCAGTATTCGAATTCTATGTCAACATAAACTAGTGGTCTTAAGCAGGAGGACGTCATACACATTTGCTGGATCAAAAGCATATACTGAACCATCAAAGACATGAGGGCCTGTGTTTTGAGTCCTGTTTGAGTGTATTCAACATCACCAAAGTTTAGGGATGGGATAAACCCCAAAGATACCGGAGGGATTTGGTGCGTCCCTACAGAATAAGAACTTAATCAACCACGCCTGGAACAGAGCTGACGTTCCGCAGAGCCTGACCTCTGAACGCCAGCTGTCATCTGTTAGAGCCTTCCAGTTCCTCTGCCTTACTTGGCCTCAGAGAAGAAAATTTTCATTGATCAATGATGACTACTTGGAAAGTCCTTTCCATCTTAGCACCTCTCCTATGTTTCTCTGCAAGCTTCTTTATACACTTTATTCTGCAGTCTTAATAAAATTGAGTGGAAAATAACAGCTCCCTGCGCTTTCCATCGAAGCTGTGTCTTTCCTCATTAGCCCAGCTTTTTCCCAGCTTGCTTATCTACACGGTTCCTACACACTTTCTCACGGGCAAAACCGCCACTGTCCCTCCTTAGCATGGAGAAAAACATTCCATCTTGAAAGTTCTTCCTTTTGATGATGTACATATCCAATCTGGTCCTCTTTTCATGTTCCCTAACTTAGCTGATGGCACTCTTATGAGCTTTTAACTCACAGATGATTTCTCCAGCCATGTCCAGTCTTCTAATAAGCCCACCAAAGGCATTCTTCATTTCTGTTGCAGTGTTTTTTGTTTTTTGTTTTTTTTTTATCTCGAGCATTTCTTTTTGGTTCTATCTGAGGCTTTCCCTCTCTCTGCTTCCATTGCCCATCTGCTCTTACGTGCTATCTACTTTATCCATCAGACCATTGGAAGATATTGTAATATTTTATAAGATATGCATCAACATAGTTCTAAACTTCCTATCTGATAATTCCAACCTGGCGTGTTGGGTTCTGACAATTGTTCCATCTGTTCAAACTGTGTTTTTTGCCTTTTAGCGTGCCTTGTCATTTTTTCTTGGTGGGTGGACATGGTGTACAGAGCAAAAGGAGCTGCTGTAAATAGGTCTTGACCAATGCGGTGGTGAGGTGTGGGGGAGGGGAAGCGTTCTACAGCCTGTGATCAGGTCTCAGTCTTTCAGTGAGCCTGCACCCCTGGACTGTGAGCTTCCCGAGTGTTTCTAGGGGTTTTTTCTTCCCTCTTAGGTGGGGCAAGATGGCCAGAGTGAACTGGAGTTCATGGTTTCCTTTCCTCTGGTCAGTAGGATAGGCTCTCGTTAACGAGTTCCCTCTGAAGGCAGGCCTAGTTAAGAAAAGCAGAGTACTCACCCATAGTTCAAAAGGATTCTTTTCCCCCTCCCCCTGCCTGAAACTCAAGGGGATTTTTTTTTTCTCTAGTATGTACTGTGGGAACCTGGTTGAGCTCCTGGAGGTCAAGCTCACAATATTTGCTGTCCCGTGGTGTCTGATGTAGGGATGAGATTGCTCATGACTGGGTCCCCTGGGCATTTTTAACTCTCAGAATTGTCGCTAACTAGGGTCCAGGTTTTCCTAATGGCGTTGGCTCCAGCGGTGGTTTCTGCTCATGAATCTCTGCCCCCACTATTTGAATTTCTCTGTATTCTGCTTTCTGTCTCTTTAATCTTAGGGGCAGAAGTTTGCCCCGTGCCCTCCCCTCTCTTATGGATCCAAGGAGAGTTGCTGATTTTTCAGTCTGTTCAGCTTTTTACTTGTTGTTAGAACTGAGTGGTGACTTTCAAACTCTTTACATGCAGAACTAGAAACACAAAGTCCTCCTGTTATAAGTTTTTAATGACTTTAGGAGTCCGTCTAGTTGTGTGACTCATAAAACTAGAATCTCATCCCTACATCAACTACCAAGCCTTTTGTTGACATTTATCTCCTAAATATCCCATGACTCTGTTCATTTTATCTCCTCTGTGCTCTCCACGTTGGCCCAAGCCACCGTCACCTCCCACCTCTTCCACTGTCCCCTGCTGAGGGCCCCCTGTGACTGTTCCACACCCTGAACAAGATTTCAGAACAAAAATCTCTATATTACTAATCCTCTTACGAAATGCTGTGGTCAACAAGAGCCGGGCCTTTGCCAATGGAAAGCCCCTAAGCAGACATAAACAGAAATTTCCCAGGTTCTGCAAAAAAGACACAGAAAATTCTTAAAGGCAGTCCAGCAAGAATTTCATCACTCAGAACTGGGATTTTAGGCCTGTGTAATGGGGACGGCTGACTAAGCAGGATTGCTGCCTTACAACGGTGGTCAAATAAATACTGGAAAGCCCATGGTTCAGGCCTTTCACATTTAAAGGACTGGCCACCCTGGCAAGCTGTGGCCACAACTCACACCTGGAAACACCTGAGGGCCTGAGAGGTATCTTTGGTCCATGCTGTTCTTATACTCACTTTGATGCTTCAAAAAGCTAGTGAGCAGAAATGATTGGAGCCCACAGGTTTCATTTTCCCCATCCTCAAGCCCAGTCCTGATCTTCCTGTTCCGGTGCTATCTTACAGTGACCTCCCATAGTTCTTATAATAAGACAGACTCTGTAGTGTGGCTTCTGTCCTGCTCTGCTTCCCTCACTCTCTCTGTCCAGACACAATGACTTTCTAGCTCTTCATATTTGCCACCAATACTCCCTCCTGCCCCAAAGCTGTTCTCTTAGCCCGGGAGGCTCTTTCCTCAACTTCTCAGCTTAGTAACTTCCACTTATCTCTCTGATCTCAGCTCAAGCACTATTCCTTTGGAGAAGACTTTCCTGACCTGTCTAGTGAATCAATTCCCATTAGTGGAGGTTTTTGTAGCATTTTGTATTTCTTCCTAACATTGGGCATCATTGTAGTTTCATATCCGTGTAACTGTTTGATTACTATCTGTGTCCTATGAGAGCCAGGACAATGCCTTGTTTTGCTTATAATTGTTTCCCCTATGCCTAGCCCGGCGCTTGATTTTAGTAGGTACTCGATAGATGTAATGAATGAAGGAATGAGAGCCCTTGTATTTGTTATAAAGAGAAATCATGGTATAACGGACATCTTTTCTCTTTTTGGATGGGGTTGGCCAGTTTGTCAACAGTATTTATTGAACTTGTACGAGGCGGAGAGTACTGTTGTCTGTTTTTATATATTTTAATAGTCCCACGATATATGGTACGTGAGTGCTGTGCTGTGATTTCAGGGAAGAAAAATAAGGCATAACAAAGAGGCGCTGATCTTTTTCATCTTCTTTATGAAATATGTTAAAGATAAGTAACTAGAGACCGACACACAAGGAATAAATCACTTCCAAAGATCACACAGAAGGTAAGTTAGTGATGTAACTCAGAATCGTGGAAGCCTGGCTTCCTCTTCCTTCAGCGGCGTTGTGCATTTTTAAGGACTCGTCTGTTCTAGACACACGCAATCTGACCTGGTGACTCACCACAGGTAGTTCCGGTCAGCATTACCTAATACATCCCGGGCAGCCAGCGTGAGCTGGCGTCAGTTTCTGTCTCCAGGAGAGAGGGAGAGAAGCCGCTGTCCAGCAGGGTCCTGGGGAGGGTCAGCCCCTGCAGGCCTGGAGCAGAAAACAAACGAAGCAGGAGTCCCATTCCTGTTCTGTAGCTGAGGCTGGTTTAGAAGGATGCCACTGATTTCATCACTCGTCTGTGTGGACTGCATTTCATTTACTGAATGGTTGTGCAACAGGAAAAGTGATTCAAGGGGAATTAGGCAGCAGGCTTGTTTACCAAATGTTAACTTCGCTCCGAACACCAAATCACTGATGTGTGCCATGGGCAACAACGTGGTTTTGTCTGTCACAGCAGGCACTGTGTGGGTGGACCTCGGGAAGGGCTCCTGGGAAGGAGGTGTGGCTGGTACAGAAGAGCCAGGAGTGAAGGCTGAGCCTTGAGGCCTTTCCTGACGGGCAGTGAAGCAATAGTGAAATAAGGACTGGCTTTATAAATATTTGATGGTCGTTGTATGGTATGTGTGGCTCGTTGGAGAAATATTATGTATCTTAAGAACATTTTTGTGGAGAACATGCTGTTGTTTTGTTGACTGTTAAACCAGAAGCTTCAGAAGAAAAAACACTCTTATTTATCCCAGATGTCCACTGGAAACCCAGTGTAGCAAACTGGGGAGCCGATTCAGTGCCTGGACAAGTAATGTCTCATTTGGACTTGCTTTACAGGGCATGGGAAGAAAATGTGTCTTTAGACTTCCCATTCGTTAAGTATTTTTCAGATTGTGAAATTTAAAAATAGTTAAAAAAATCCCAAATCCATCGCGCGTTCAAACCGCATGCTGGGCGTGGAGCCTACTTAAAAAAACACTTAAAAAAAATCCCAAATCAACAATGATTCAGCCCAAGATTAATGCCCTTTCAAAAGAGGTGATTTAAAAAAAGGTAGACCAAGGTAAGTGGGGGTTTGTGAGATACAAGAGAAGTGTGGAGTTGTGAGAATTTTCATCTCAAAAGGGTCAGTCATGAATTTTGAAACACAAGATAATAGGTAGAAAATTGTCATTTGTTGCTTTTGGCTGTCCAACCTTGAGCCCTTTCACAGCATCCCGATTTCCCTGGAGGGAATTGTCCTCCCCCAACGTGTGTTGTCCTGATGGCACAGGCAGCACCTGCCTTCCTCTAAGGAAACTGAAAGGAACCCATCCTCCCTCTCCCTGGGGGATGCACACAATCTGGGCTCAACCAATCGGATTCACCAGGTCAGGAACCGGAATCCTGGGCAAGTAATAAAAGAACATGAGAACTGGGCCATTATCTCTGGCTGACCAACCCACCACGCTGTGTGGCTGTGGTTCTCATTACATCCGGTCTTCTGGGTTCCCATAGTTCCTGTGGGTTTTAATGGTTGAATGCCTCCAGCCCCCCGAGGGTGCTCTGAGCCCCCATGTCCTTCCAGCAAATTTCTTTAGCCAGAGCTGGTGACTAATATACAAATGGTAAATTAATATGAAGAAGACTGTTGAGATGGTATGAAATTAAAAAGCATTCAAGGGCATATCCTCAGGAAAAGCCAGGGCATGGGAAATTCTGGGCCCGAGTCAGAGGATGTTTCTGAGGCAGGATTCCGGGAGGCTGAGAGAAATGCGAGGTGTGGGACTTTCCAGGTTCTGAGGTAGACCTGAGAACCAGAATCATTACCTCCCCCTACTACAATGATCAAGGACACCAAGAAAAGCAGCACGACTGTGGCAGTGGTTCAGAAACGACTTAAGGTTTTTCATAGTGGAACTTGAATATGAAAGGTGAGATACACCATGTTTAGAAGAAAAAGCGAGGAAGGGAAGTTGAGGCACCACAGAGATAAGCCAACATAGAAAGCACTACCTCTCCCCCCTGGCTGGAGGGATGGGGGGAGCAGGTGGCAGAGCTATAGTGGTATTTGGGGAGGGGCTTCTGCACTGTAGAGGCTAGGACTGGTGGAAGCAGGAATTGCAGAGGAGACACAGTGACTCTTGGAGGGACAGACTCCATGGCACAGAGAGAGGGCAAGACATACACTGGCCTCTCCATCCCTCCTGCCCTCCAGGCTGAACCATCGGCTGGACCCTGCTGAAAGCCAGGAGATGGGAGTCTGGAAAATGCAGCTTGCAGAGGAAGGCATAGAAGAGTGAATAGGCAATGACCCTACTGAGTGGAGATGGGATAACCTAGCCAGGAAAGACACTGCGATATTCAAAGGTAAGATCTGAGGAGGCGTCCAATGGCATGACCATAACCACAGCTGGCTGGAGGAGATGGTCCTGTTGGGCTCCCAATGCTGCGGTAACAAATGACCACACATGTACTGGCTGAAAACAACGGTCCAGTTCTGGGGGTCGGAAGCCTGAAATCAGTTTCACTGGGTTAAAGGGAGGATGTCATCAGGGCTGGTTTGTTCTGGAGTCTTCGAGGGAGAACCCGTTTCCTTGCCTTTTGCAGCTTCTAGAGGCCACCTGCATTCCTTGGCTTGTGGCCCCATCCTCAAATCACTCCAGCCCCTTGCTTCCACCATCATATCTCCTGACTCTTAACTTCTGTCTCCCTGTTAAAGAGACTTCTTGTAATTGCATTGAGCCCATCTAGATAACCCAGATAATCTCTCCATTTTAAGATCCTTGATGTAACCCTATCTGGCCAGTCCCTCTTGCTATATAAGGCAACAAATTCACAGGTCCTGGGGATTAGGACATGAACATCTTCAGGAGCCGTTATTCAGCCTACTGAATAGAAATAGGAGAACTGAGTCAAACTGCCAGGTGTTGTGTGAGACTGGGAATAGGCAGGAAATTTGCTGCTTGTGTCCCGCGATCCTATGTCCTCATAGTGAAATGGGACATGCTGCCCCTTGCATGTGTGCTGTGCTGCTGCAGAATTAGCATCACGAAAGAGGAGGCGATTTGAATGGGACTCCGGGGTGGGGGGGAGGTATTATGGAGAAAACATTCCCATCGGTGCGGGTAAACAGTCATCCCATCCAGCATCGGCGACAGAATCCACGCGCAACCCACACCCTTCTCTGCTTTCCCTCTTGTCTCTCGATGAGCGGGGAGCTGTCGGGACACAGCATGGAAAAGGTGTGAGAGGAATGCAGAATCCAGCTGGGTTTCACACACAAGTCAGGAGGTGTGGTGGTCTACAGACATGGACGATAATAAAAGAATCTAAAATTCAGTGAGGTACAAAATAAACAGCTTAACCTGGATAAAGGGTTGAAAACTTGAGATTCTAAGATGAAAGAATTACTTAAAGCATAACCTTAAACTGGGAGCAACTCACCCTATCTGAAGGATATGGGATTTGGTATTCTTTATTGTCACAGAGATTATCTCCAAAAGGCTCAGTATGTCCTTCAGTGACTCAGAAAGAATCCCTTCAGATTTATTCATCCCGTCCCCCCACCCCTGCATGCTGGCCTCAGCTCTCTGATCAATAAGCAATCTCAGGCTGCCTGAGATAACGATCCTTTTGTGGTCACTGTCAAGGCAATAACCTCAACTCACCTAAGATATGAAACTGTAAGTAAGAAGAACTGAATATGGCGACGATGAAGGATAACAAAGTCATAGGGTTAATGCGTGTGTGTTAAGTATACGAATATTTCGTGAACACTTGATGGTAAGAGTGTATGTCGTGTCTTAAGAGAATTTAGTGTGTTAGAGAAACTGACAGGTTAGTCTCATGCATTCACTTAAAATGGGTCATTGATTTTAGGCTTGTCATGTAAGCAAAAAAGAAAAAAAAAGCATAAGAAAAATGGACTTGGCCTGCAGATTGTATTATACTGTTTAGAAGAACTTAAAATTTTAATTCATTGGATTTACCAAAGTACCTAAGTGCCTGACGGAAGTATTACTTCTTCTGGTTGTAAGCCTGCCCACTTGGGTGTTTGGAGGGCTTAAAAAGAACTTGAATACATTATTTTTATTAATGAAGTCTAAAATGTCAAAAAAGGATCTGATTAGGTTTGTAAATGGGATTCAGTGTTATAGAGGCGTGGCATGTTCAATATGAGATCAGGTAGCAATCAAAGGCCTCCTTGTTTTTATTTTATAAAATTGATCAGATTTATAAATAGCCTGGTCAGATTTTTAAGTGACACCTTAAGCCTCAAAGTAAACAATATTTCAAATTTGTTATTTGATTTTAAACTCGATAACTATAAATAGTATTTTCTGTGCCCAACTGTCCCGCTCAGACAGCAGGACACGGACATCGACAGCTCCCAGAACACTCTGAGAAAGCTCCGGGCTGGATGAGGCTGGAGTTCTCCCCAGCAGAAAGCAATTTAGCTAGGATTACATCGATGGAAGCTCAGAGAAGGCTGCCTAACGCATAACTTCTCATGTCGGAGATTTTGACACGCTGCAAATCACGTATCTACTCCTAAACTCATCCTTCATCCTCAGCATTGTCACCCCCCAGCAGGTTGTTCCAGGCCTACCCCCTCCAAACGATTTGTTTCACTGGTTTTCGGGCTACTTCCAAACTTGGCGCAGAAGCCTCCCCCCCCACTTCCTCTTAGACAGACCTCGTCCTGCCTCCAGTTTGTGGGTTTGGAATGACTGTTTGCATTTCAGGTTTCCCATGAAGACTGTCCTTTAGCGATGGATTCACTTTCGTGTCTATTATCTTCCGTCCTGTAACTTACTCGTGGCTGCCCTCCTCGCATTTATGAGATTGTCCGCTCCCCCCACCCCCCGCCCCGCCTTCTGTCCAGTTCCTGGCATTTTGCTTTGTTTTGGAATCGGTCTCTCGGGAAGTACTTTCTGAGATTGTGCGTTGATGACATTAGGTGAACAGGAACTGCATTTCGTGTTGCAGAGCAAAGAAGTTTGCATTTGTGTATCTCGGAGGCCGGCTAGGGGAGAGGCTTCCGCGGGACGGCAGGACTGAAGTGACAGGATCTCCCCTGATTTTTGAGGTAGCCGGGAAAACGAACCTGGACTAAAACAGGCAGAAGGGAGCTGAAAGGCATCCTGTTACTTGAGCATTAGGGGAGCGAACTAATCAATCTCAGACAGCCCCGCCAACCCCATTTTCCAGGTCACGTGTCTTATCCCTGCCTTGTGGAATCAGGACGTTTTGTTGCCTGTCCACGGTCGCTGAGGGTTTATGCTTTTCAGAGTGTGTGCTGAAAACTCTAATTCAGCCTAGTTTGCTTAGTTCCTCATGTGCGCGTTTGTCTTATCTTTTTTGCCTGGATTATTCTGCAGTAGAGAATTTACTCTGACTTTAGAGTCCTGAATAGGCGGGTTGTAGTTGATAGAAGATATGCAAGTGGAGAAGGAATAATTAGGTCCTAGGTACATTTACTTCATCCTACGTCTCCATCTGGGAAAATTAAGTCACATTATTTCCACACACTCAAGACACTCTCATGTCTATTATAGTACATTCCCAAATGAACCGCTTTTTCAGAAAGAGTTTTTGCTTACCTACGGGACTTGAATAGTTCAAGAGCCATACTAACTAAATTATCACTCCAAGTACCTAGGATAATGCGTTCTTTGGGAAAGCCATATACTTCCAATATGAAATTTAAGAATATCAAGCAGTAAATAATTTGCTGTCTTAAAAATAATTTGCAGACAGTAAAGGAAACCTGTATTTCAAAAAGTTCTTCTCAAACCTAAAATTTTCTCTAACCTCTTGTTATTAGCCGTGGCAAAGACTGGGTAACTTTTCAATAAAATTCACATTCTCTTCTTCCTTGGCTACATTTCCTAGTCCCTTTGTATCAGGGTGAGGTCATATGACTAGTGGCAATTGAGAAGTAATGGGTATCACCCCCAGACATGCAGTTAAGAGTTGGGGTGCCTTTTTGGTAGAGCATGTGACTCTTGATCTCAGGGTCGTGAGTTTGAGCTCCATGTCGGACAGAGAGTTCACTTAAAAAAGAAAGAAGAGGGGCGCCTGGGTGGCACAGCGGTTAAGCGTCTGCCTTCGGCTCAGGGTGTGATCCCAGCGTTCTGGGATCGAGCCCCACATCAGGCTCCTCCGCTACGAGCCTGCTTCTTCCTCTCCCACTCCCCCTGCTTGTGTTCCCTCTCTCGCTGGCTGTCTCTATTTCTGTAGAATAAATAAAAATAAAAAAAATCTTGAAAGAAAGAAAGAAAGAAAGAAAGAAAGAAAGAAAGAAAGAAAGAAAGAAGGAAAGAAAGAAGAGTTGGGGTGCCTTTGTTGTATACTCTCTTTTCTTCAACAGCAGGGTGAAAGTAGAGGATCCCGTGGTAGACCCCAGAACTCTCCTGAGACGCAGAAACACTAGCTTGAAAGAGCCTGGGTGCCTGAGTGACTGTGTGGAAGAGAGCTTCCTGCTGACACTCATTGGGGTGTGAAGTGAACAATAAAAACACCTATTGTATCAAGCCACTAAGATTTTGGGGTCGTTACTGCAGTTAACCTATCCCTGTTAAGACATTGGATAAGCATGAATACCTGCTCCAAAAAAATGATTGTGAATGCTGGTTACCTGGCTGCCAATTCTAGGCATCCTCGTTATAAAAACCAAAATGAAACAGAAAATAAATGTTGGCAAGGATGTGGTGAAATTGGAACCCTTGTGCACTGTTGGTAGGAATGTAAAACGGTACAGCCCCTGTGGGTAGCAGTACAGACACTCCTCAAAAAATAGAACATAAAAATACCATATGCTCCATTAATTCCACTTTTGGGTATACACTCCAAAGAATTGAAAGCAGAGACTCAAACTGGTATTTGTACACCAACATTCATAGCAGCATTGTTCACCGTAACCAAAAGGCGGAAACGATCCAAGTGTCCCTCAGTAGAGGAATGAACAAACAAAATGTGACGCATACGTACAGTGCAAGATTAGAAGGAAGGACATTCTGACACGTGCTACAACATGGATGAATCTTGAAGACATTATTCTAAGTGAAATAAGCCAGTCACGAAAGGACAAATATTGTACGATTCTACTTATACGAGGTACCTAGAATAGTGAAATTCATAGAAACAGAACATAGAATGGTAGTTGCCAGGGGCTGGGGGAGAAAGAATGGGGAGTTAACTGTTTAATATGGAGTCGCAGGTTGTGACGATAAAAAGAGTTATGGATGGTGGTGATGGCTGCGCAATAACGTGAATGTACTTAATGCCCCAAAATGTACACTTAAAAATGATTACAACGGTACATTTTACCATGTAAAAAAATTTCTCTTCTTATGCTCAAACCAGGTTGTTTTCTACTGAATATCGATCAACAGATCAGTGTGGGGAAAAAGAAGATAAGATCAATTAAAATTTTCTCTTTGATAGAGGATGAATCCTGGGGAAAACAGAATCGTAATAGACATTTACACTGAGATAACGAAGACTCCTAGTCTAATGTGAGTTGCCAAGGGTTGTGCTGGTTGCTCTTTTCCGTTTATGATAACAATAACATCATTCATCTGGGCAAAGTTCTCTCTAGTTTTATCTTCGTATTCTTTTTCCCCATCAGCCTTGATACCCCACCTCTGTGTTTGGTATATGTGCTTTGGTAAGCATCTTTGAAATATGTGTGTGTGTGTGTGTGTGTGTGTGTGTGTACATACACCGAAAATACATCCTGTATTTAAATATGTGTATGACTGACATTGTGCTATAACTCTCGCTCTGTTTACTTTTTTTACTTAACACTATTTTTAAAAAGCTCTATCCATGTTGTTTTATGTGCCTCCAACTTACTGGTTCTGACTTCTGCACAGTATTCCAGAATGAGCTTCTACCATATCTTATTTATCCATTTCCCGAGGGATGGGCAGCGACTTGGCCTCCCACCTCGCTACCACAAAATAAAATCTGTGATGAGCTTCCTCGTTTTTGTCACCCTAGGACCTGTGCATACCTTTCTCTGGTTTTACACCCAACAGCGAGTGTGCACGTACTGAATTTATTAAGTTCTGCCAATGTTTTCTCAGGAATGGTTGCTGGCGTCTGATGCCTCCACCAGCAGTGCATGAGAAAATCTTTTCCTCATGTTCTTACCAACATTGACTATTATCCAATTTTAAAATTTTTGCCAAACTATGCATAGGATAAAGGGGTATTTTATTCTTTCAATTTGCATTCCTCCGATTACTAGTGAGGCTGAGCGTCTTGTTCATACACGTGTTACCCACTCTTATACATTGCTCATTCATATTATTCACCCATTCTTTTTCTATTGGGATCCCAATCTTTTTCTTATTAATTGGTTAGAGTTTCTTGGAATACTAGTGTTTTGGTCTCGGACATTGCAAATATTTTCACCCAATTTTTTACTCAATTGTTAAGGTTTTCTACTGTGCTATTTGCTGAGCAGAAATCCTTAATTTTGATGTAGTCAAATGCATAATTTTTACTTTACGCTTAATAGTTCTGAAGTCTTGCATGGAAATCTGTTTGGACTCCAAGGTCGCAGATGCAGTCTCTGACACTTTTTCTAGTTATGTTTTTAAGCCATCTGGAGTGTTTCTTCGTGTACGGGGTGGGGGGGAGGTAAGGATAAGCCTTATTATTCACCATATGTGAAAAAGGCCAGAATTCCCCAAAGCATTTTCCATAGAAGACTAATTATGTGAGATGTTAAGTGAGTAACAGAAAAAAAAAAAGAGTTCCATGGTTAAATAAATTTGGGATAAATCTGGTTAAACAATAATAAACACATTTCTATCCTACAGAGTCTTCAATGGGCTAATATACATTTTGAATCCTCAGGAAGGGTCCAGAGAAGTCCATGGACCAAATGCGGCCCAAAGTCTGTTTTGGTACAGCCTGCCAGCTAAGAATGTGCCTTACATTTTTAAAGGGTTATAAAGAAGAAGGAGAAGAAGCAGAAGGAGATGGAGAAGGAGAAGGAGAAGGAGAAGAGGAGGACGATGTGGAGGAATAACAGGGACCATGTGTGGCCCACAAACCCTAAAATATTTGCTATCTGACCCTCTATAGAAAAAGGTTGCCAATCACTCATCTATAGTATGCAAAGTATCGAAAATATATTGATCCCAGGGCCCTCGGGTAAAGGACAGTCTCCTGGCATTAGCATTCCTTCACACAAATGCCAGGAAGCACTGACCTGGGCTGGGTCAACACGGTGTGAACGAAAGCAAGAAGTCTGGCAATTTTCCAAATAACTTGGGGGCGCCTGGGTGGCTCAGTCAGTTAAGCTTTGTCATCAGCTCAGGTGATGATCTCAGGGTCCTGGGAGTGAGGCCCAGGTCAGGCTCCCTGCTCAGCGGGGAATCTGCTTCTCCCTCTCCCACTACCTCTTCCCTGGCTTGTGCTGTTTCTCTCTCTCTCTCTCTCTCTCTCTCTTTCTTTCTCAAATAAATAGATAAAATCTTTAAAAAAAATTTTCCAAATAATTTGAATGCTATAGAGTCACAAAATTATTAAAGATTTAATTGATTTTATTGGTCATTCAGTCCCAGCCTTCTACCCAATGTTGACCCAATCAGTAAACATACCTGACTTTTTTCTTCGTCTGCACTACTACCGAGGGCACGGCTTCTGGAAGCAGCCCTGGAATTGCATTTGTCTCCCCTGTGGCGGTTCCTCCCTCTTCCCGAGACTGCAGTATATTTGTTCTCCTGCCCCAACCCACTCACTCAAAACTCTAAATTCCACTTTTTTTCCCCCATGGCTGCAGTGTTGCTGAAAATACTCCATTGATAAGCCTTGTATTTCACAGCCTGGCTGTCGTATTTTTTTTTTTTTCCTGAAACAGTTTCTTAAAGGATCTAAGATCATTTCCTTTCTATCTATTTTTAGATACACTTTGAAAGAGACGGATTAAAGAAATCTTTACGATGAGAATTTCTAATAGCTCAGAAGAGTGGGGTAGAGTGGTATACCAAGAATGGAAACAATTGACCAGTGCATAATGTGCAGAAGTTATAAAAATGTTTATCGTGTTGATTGAATCTGTACTAAAATATGATATTCCTTTTAGGGATGAAGATATGGAGAATTTAGAAAGGTACCCCCAAATGACAGCCAAAATAATTAGGCGGTTAAAAAGGAGTATGAGAGTGCTTTGAGTCTGAGCTAGACATGTTTTCACAGAACAGAGTATGGAAAGGGAAAAATAGAATCTTTATGGAGGAGAAAACGGGCAAGAATTACCTTAATCGGATGACCAAGGCTGACATTCCCAATGGTGTCCTGTGGCTGTCACGTACCCCCAGTTATGATATAATGAAAAAGATACTTCACCTCTGTGGCATTCTTTCCCAAGATCTATAATCATAGTTTTATCATAAGAAAAGCAACAGACCAACCCAGATTGTGGGAAATGCTACAAAATACCTGGCCAGTATTTCTCAAAACTGTCAAGGTCAAGGTGATGAAAAACAAGGAGAAACAGACACTCTCGCTGGAAGACAAGAAGATACTAAGGAAACATGGCGACTAAAGGCAACATGGTGGTCCAGATTGGATCCTGGACAGGGAAAAGAACTTTAAGAAAAACCTGATATTACAAAATAATAATAAATAAAATAAAACTAAGAAGAAAACAAAGAAAAGAAAAGCTGATAAAATTCAAATAAGATCCGGAGTTCAGTGAACAGTCATGTATCAGTAGCGGCTTCTTAATTTGCACTGGTCTAGGTACTGTCATAGCGTTTGATGGTAACATTCGGGGAAACTAATGGGTGAGGGGTGCACAGGAACTCTCAGGACTATTTTTGTGACTTTCTTGCTAATCTGAAATTGTTCTGAAGTTAAAAGTTTATTTAAAAAATGGGGCACAGGGGAGGGGGCGGTATCACAAGTGGAGCAGTGGTGGATGGTGATGGGATTATGCAGTGGTAAGTTGTGGGGTGCCCACTGAGTACCCCAGGAGGCCAGAGCAGCAGAGAGTAGTAAGGGCTAAGGTGGAAATTGCCTTGGGACGTTGGTTGGGAAAATGAGCGCATTACAGATGAGACCGTTAACGTGTAAAAGGGGAACTGAAGATACTCTGCTCGTGAGCTGATACGAATGACCTCCCCAGAGCAGAAGGCGAAGGTGGTGGGTTTGCACAGGTAGGCTGAAGCCAGCAGGGACGGCTCTCACAGGTCGGGGTGGGCAGCTCAGAACTGATTTGTCTCTGTAAAACCATGGAGATATTACCGAAAAGGAGCAGCTCTTCATTGGCCAGAGGAAAGTATGGTGACGAATTCTCTGCAGACACCTTAATCATATTAAAAAGTGGGAGATACAAATCACAAATGAAAAAGAAAATAAAGGTCTTCTAACAGGTGAGATACATTAATATGGAGGACAGCAGGCAGCCCTTTTGCATGCGCGTTATGAACCTGAGCCAGTAGGTTTTGACTGTGTGGGAAGGGAGACTGAAATTGGACAGGATTCGGCGCCTTTGGGTTGAGAAGCTGGTAAGGCCTAGAATATGCTCTGAAGGCTAGCGTGGGACCTTTGACAAGGAAGGAAGTAGAGACCAGGCTGGAGGGTTGCTATGCATTCTCCGTAGGATAACCTTTACTCTGGGTTCCTACCAGATCTATGGCTCTATGATTTGAAAAATAGTTTTTAAGCCCAGGGTCATGGCTGCTTGTGAAAAATCAATGCCCGTACAGGGCTTTCCCATTTAGCTTTCCATTTTTACAGTCTTAGGTCAAGCTGGTGAATGTAACACTCAGAAAAATGATAGACCTCCCTGCTCAGAGCCGTGAGAAATACAAGGAGAAATATGGTGCACGTTCCCATGTGTGGCTGCCTCTTTGGACTCGGGCCTGGCCTACAATACTCCCGCTAACCTGTAAAGGCCTTGCCATCTCGAAGTCCAATGATCCTGACTCTGAATGTATTCTTCGGTGTAGTCACTCTGGGCTGAGCGCAGCCCACTACAGAGAGCAGGAGCGGGTGTTTATGGTGGCAGAGAAGTCTCCATTTGAGTCTCTCGAGCTTTCTTTCCTCGGGGAAAGATGTCTTTTCTAAATCACAGCCTCTGAGATTTGTGGGTGTTTGTCACACACAAGCAAGAATTGTTCCCGTGGCATGTTTCCCAGTGCGTTTCTGGAAAAGTGGGTGAAACTCTCTTATCATCTCGGCTTATTTAATATTTCTGTTATAAACATGTTGCTGCTGAGAATGCAAGATAGCTTTGGTCGCTACAGATGGAGAAAGCCGAGGCCAGGACTGGGGCATTCTGGGCAGGAGCAGATGTGTTTTTATATAAGAGCTGCATCAGACTGACAGGGGCCTCGTGGCTATAAATGATGCAAGCTGACTCTTTCATTGTCACCCTGAGATCTCCCCTCCCTCCAGAACAGTATTTCCTGGCCGCTACAGACAGCAGAGAACACAGCTATTTTGTCTGTAGTCAGAGTGCTCTCCCACTAGCTCCCTGGGAAGCGAGGTCTACCTCCCGGGGGGGTGGGGGGGTCTACAAGGTGGAAACAGTGAGAACAGCAAACTGGGCTGCTTGCACACTCTCCAAATTGGAGGACAGGCTCAGGCTCACCATTCCCCATGGCTTTTAATAAAAGGAACAAAACAGAATCTAAAATTACCACCTACCTCCCATCATCCCGTCTATGATTCGCAGAACCATTTTACTAAAGTGGACTGAGCACAGCATGTGCACCCCTCACTCAGACGGAGGGCAGCATTTCCCTGTGTTGGTTCATCTCCGAAGTTTTCTCCACCCTCCTCCCCACCCCCACTTGCAGATAATGTTCCTGCCCTTCTCTTACCACAGACATTCTCTATACCGTGTTGGAGATAATGTTCAATAGATTGAGTAAGATGGACTCTCCATGAGAAAAGAGATGTTTTTTAAGATATAATTATAGACTTCAAAATCTTGAAATAAATTTAACAATAATCTCAATGCAATATATTGACCACTGAATTCATTGGCCCCTTAACTTGCCAAGTTGGAGGCCATTGGTGGTCTTGCCAAGAGGGGTCTCGATAGAGTAAGGGGGTGAGAATCCCCAATGAACTGGTTCAAGAAGAGCAAGTAAAGAAAAGAAAAGGGAACTCTGACCAGAGGCAAGTCTCGTAAGACGTTTTGCTGTGAAAGAAGCGAGGTCAAGGGAGGGTTTAAGAAAGAAGCTACTAAAGCTTGTCTATATGCTGGTATTAATGCTGTTTGCTGATCCAGGAAAAAGAGAGAATTGATGTGACCCATTCATCTCCTCTTGTCCCTAAAAGCATTCTCCTCTGAGAATGATTCAGTTTTGTTTTATGGCCACTTCCCTTTCTACTAGTTTATAACTGCTTCAGGGTGGAAATCGTGTCTGATTCATTCTTGCATTTCCAAAGATGCCCTGATGGAAGATCACAGGGACAGGATCAGGACCGTCTTTATCCTTGTTGCGTCCACAGTGGCCAGCACAGAACTTAGAGCATTGTAGGTGTTCGATAAACAGTTGTGGGATTGAAAGGCTGCTTCTAGAATGAATGCATGAGTGTATGGATGAACAAACCCAATTATCTGCTTTTTGGAAGTGTTTGGTGGAAAATTTGAATCATGAACTGTCTTTCCTACTCTGTTTTTTCCAGTTCTAGAAACTTGTTCTTGAAACACGGAAGCACGCTCAGGACATGTTAAATTGAATGTTCTTCTAGAAGATTGCTGCAGAGGACCTGTCTACTTGTTTCAAGTTCTCGACAGGAGTGATTTGGGGAGAGGGTTGCCTCTATTTTGGAGTATCTTTTGGTTTTCTTTAGAGTTATAAAGTGCTTTCCCACCTGTCGTCTTATCCTCTTATGAGTCTTGAAAGGAAGTGAGAATAAGAATTATCATCCCCATTTTAGAGGTATGGAAACAGAGGCCCAGAAGGGTTCAATAATTTCCTCAAGGTCACAGAGTTCATTGGTGCAGAACAGGACCTTAACTTCAAATACCCTTGCTGTCACTTCAATGAATTAATATTTAAGTTCTCAATTTTGTAAGAGCTCTTCACCCACATCCTGTGACTCAGAGGATCTGCTCCTGTTTTTATTCCATTTGTTTCATTTCTGTGCAAAGCAATAACAAATCTGTGATTCTCGGGGCAGGACAAGGTTCATTAAGCCTCTGCAAAGTTTTAACCTTTTCCAAGACTAGAGGCAGATGGAACAGGCCATAATGAGGTTGGCTTTGCTTGGTGGGAATCGCTGGGCTGGGCTGGATAAAGAGCATCCAGGCTGGAGGCTGAATCCTCCAGTGGCATTTCGGGTTTTGTGATCCGCAGCCTCTGCGGCAGGCAGGCAGGGGATGAAACGGTACTGTTTACCAGCTCAAAGCAATGTTCTCCTCTTTGAAAGGTGAGATGGAGGCTCCTCCCTCTTTGAAAAAGATTGTTGAGAATGAGTTCTGCTGCAAAGTGTGTTGATCTGGGAAATGTTGGCTCTAGTCGCGTAGACCTTGTGACTATGTTATGAGACAACCTTGACCAGCAGAGGACATGTTCCCAAATCAACAGTGGACACAAGAGCCTATTGTATTTCCTGGTAAATGAAATAAACATAAGAATAAACCAAGCACGTAATGCATATCACAGATGTCAAGTCTAGCTTCATTCATACACGCCTCTAGGATGTACCCTCGGTCAGGGGCTGAGCATTTGGCAAGGCTGCCGTATGAGCACAGCAAATTCAATTGCACAAGTCACACAATATTTACAGACCGGCAGATTAATTAAAAGACTCACATTGTGAACAACTGGGTTATAGTTCTGTACTAGATCGACTCCTAGAGGGAGATGTGGTTCTGTTTCTTTTCTTTTCTTTAAAAAAATTCAGCTTTATTAAGGTATAATGGAGAACAAATTGTAAGATAATTAAAGTGTACATAGTGGTGATCTGGTACATACACATCGTATTGTTTCTTTATTATAAATAGAATAAGCTTCAATACGTGACAGTGTCAGGAGTTGGCTATGTCTGTGAAATAATGATACAGTCTTAGAGTGAATTAGAAAAAATATACACCTGGATTTCTATCTACATTTTGTTTTCACTTAATCACGAAGGAGTTTAATGGAAGAGCTGATAATTACTGAATTTTGATCGATTGGTTTCCTCCCTTCCTCCCCTCTTCGAGCACACGTTCTGCGTGAGGCTGCCCTACATGCTGGGGACAGAGCAGCGAAGAGTACAGATGTCGTGCTTGGCCTCAGGGTGCTCGCCGTTGAGATGGGCAGAGTGTGGTGGATGGAGTGATTTGAAAGAGCAAAGCACTAATTATGCAGATAATTAATTATGTTTACAAGCGCTGTGTAGAAATATAGGGTGATTGAGTATGGGAAACAGAAATCGATATATTTAAGATGTATTTAGTAAGCTGAATCAATAGGCCTGGTGACTTATTAGATATGGGTGTGAGCAGTAGTGAAAGTGAGCAAGGAGTCAAGGACATGACTGGTTAGTTAGCTGGCTGGCTGGTAACCTATCAGGAGGGGGAAGATGAAGGAGGAACAGGCTAATAAGCAAAATCCGAGGGAATCATCTGAGTGAAGGTATCATAAAGTGATCTCTCTCTCCCTCCCTCTCTTTCTCCTCCCTCTCCCTGCTGTGTCCCTTCCCCACCTCCCAAAGAAAAGTGAATTTCTGAAAGTCTTTCTGTTCCCCCAAAGAAAGTTATCATTTTATGGGCCATGCAGACAGGTTCAGAAAAGTCTGTGGTGCAGGCTTTTCACACACGATTGTAATGGACATTCTGATGTCACCGTCTTTAGGAGCCATGATGGTGAACTACGTCAACACTTAATGGCCTTCCGTGTGTATGCTTGTCTTTTCCTTGTTCTACATTGTACTGTGAGCTTCTTGGGGGCGAAGGTAGCACTCACCTTTCTTCTCCCTCAGTCTAACGTAGTGCATGACATTTAGTAGGTAACAATAATTATTTGTTGAATTGAATTATGAGACAGTTGTGTAATCTGGCTACAATGAACCTGTGTTATCTGATTCTTTTTTGTTGTCAGAGAGAGAGCCCAAGCAGGGGGAGCGCCAGGGGGGGAGGGAGAAGCAGGCTCCCCGATGAGCAAGGAGCCCAAAGCAGGGCTCAATCCCAGGACTCTGGGATCATGACCTGAGCTGAAAGCAGACGCTTAACTGACTGAGCCACCGAGGCGTCCTGTGTTATCTGATTCTTGCCTAGAATTTATGAGGTCTTCCCTTCCTCTGATTCTACGTATGGCTCCTTTTGGAGAAGAGGTGAGTCTGTCTTGCCAACCATGACATCTTCAATCCTGATACATGGTTACATTTCAAAAGTAATTGTTCAGTTTTTGTGAAGAGGAGAGCAATGTTATTCAAAATTTCTGAAAGCACTCGCATGTTAAACAAGGAAGGGAAAAAAATTTGCCACCAATAAAGCTGAAGAATACTTGTCAGGAAGTGTTGCTGAGGCTTGTTAATAGAGGAGAGCATTATTACCCATGAGCTGACCACTTTTAGATTAGCCAGGTTTGGTTCAACTATTAGTTAATTTTCACAATTGACCAAAATTGGACTAATCTGAACCGTTGATACTCAAATGAAAGGATGGTGACTTTTCTTAGTTTTCAACAGTGTTCCAAGGAACCTTTGGGGTTTCATGGAAATCTCAAGCAAGCCAATTGGATCACGCCCCGATCTGTTATTTTTGCCTTCATCCAAGGACCCTTGTTTGTATTTGATTTGTTTACAAGTCTGTAAAATTTCCTTTGAAGGACAAGTTCCATGGTTTGAAAGAAAAAAGAAAAAGCTTCAGAAATTAGTGTCACGTAACAATCCTAAAAGTGTTCTCAAATAACTGTAATATTCCTACATGTAAAATTCCTACCCGAGAGCTGGTGGTGGCACGCTAGCCGTCTTTGGGAAAGTACAAAACCTTTATTAACTCAAACATCAAAAGGCCTCAGATCTGTTTGCAAAACACACGGCACATTTCTAATCATTGTATTTATTCCTGTTTTTTTTTAACTGCCTATTTTCGTATGTGCATTTGTCAACTAAGTTGTGAACTTTTTAAGAGCAATAACAATTATTTTTGTCTCTATTGAGTTTAGCACAATGCCTAACTTGATAGAGTTATGCCAAATGAATAAATGGATGAACGGATGGATGGATGGTTGAATTTGACTATTAGAAGAATGATTGACGCAACACTGAGACCTGAGACTTGGTAATTGTGTTCTAATCCTGTCTCAGCAATTCTGTTTTTGTAAGACCCTGAATAAATTAATTTTGTATCTCATTATGTTAAATATAAAATTAAAAAATAGAGTGTGTTTTGCAAATTAAGGATAATGAGTCACCACTGTTTCTTGGGACTAGAGGGTGCACGAGCAAATTAATTACAAAGCTTATGTTATTATAATTATAATGTTAATTATGAGACATAGCTGCTGTTGATGAAACTAGTCCAGGAAAGGAATGAAATATGAGCAGCTGGTTCAAATCTTGGGCCAATATCCTGGTGGACAAAACTATTTTTTTTTAATGATTTTTTATTATATTATGTTAGTCACCATACAGTACATCCCCGGTTTCCGATGTAAGGCTCGATGATTCATTAGTTGTGTATAACTCCCAGTGCACCATGCAATACGTGCCCTCCTTACTACCCATCACCAGCCTATCCCATTCCCCCACCCCATTCCCTCTGAAGCCCTCAGTTTGTTTCTCATAGTCCATAGTCTCTCATGCTTCATTCCTCCTTCTGATTACCCCCCCTTTCTTTATCCCTTTCTTCCCCTACTGATCATCCTAGTTCTTATGTTCCATAGATGAGAGAAATCATATGATAGTTGTCTTTCTCTGCTTGACTTATTTCACTTAGCATTATCTCCTCCAGTGCCGTCCATGTTGCAGCAAATGTTGAGAACTCGTCCATATATACAATGGAATATTACTCAGCTATCAGAATGGACAAAACTATTACTCATTACTTAGAGGACCTGAGGCCGAAGTCTGATGCAATATAGGGCATGTTGGATTTCTGCAGATTTAGTCACAGCGATGACCTAGTAGCCAAAAGAGACATTGAAAATCAAGGCAAGTTTGGAGAGGGAAAGCAAACACCATTGTAAAAGGTAAAGGTTTCCACTCCTCACCTACGGCCATGCTGGGTGAATGTAGGTATGAAAAAGTGCAGCAGAACTTACTAAGTTGCTTTTCTGCACAAGGTCTGGTGCTAAAGGAAATTAGAGATGGGTTATTGAATCAGGGGAGAGAGGACATATACATATAACGAAGAAAGTATGAAGGGCCCCAGAGAAATAGTGTTCAAGTAGTTATCAGAATTCACGGGGAAGATAGGAATGACCTTTCCCGAAATATTGGTGATGACTTAGATTACTTATGCCTTGGTTTTCAAATGAGATAAAACCTTTCATCTTCTTGATAGAGACTTTAGCATAAATAAATATGTAGAGAGTGCTTCTGGCAAAGGTATGCATTCCCTGAAAAAGGAAGCTGTTTCCATAAACATAAACCTCTCCTGGACTGTGGCAGTCAGCTCCATTTTGTTTCTGTCCCGTGGCACGAAGGCACTTCAAGTTAGAGAGCTGTCTCTGATTCTGGGCCAAAGTTGAATCATTAGGCTGCTGACCTCACCACACCATGTGTTGTGTATTAAAATTATGTCTGTGTGTGTGTGTGTGTGTGTGTGTGTACATAACAAATGCAAGTGAGGACTCCCCAGGCCCTCCATTCTTTATTATTCCTACTTTTACCAATGTTTTTAAAATACCTTGAAAACAATGTATTTCTGATATACTTAAAATACCTCATTTTTACAATTAGAATAATAATATAATCCAGAAAGACTAAGTATACAGTTGGTCTGTATAACCACCCCAAAACAACAGTAACTTTTGACCTTCACGTAAATCTTTAAATTTGACCTATAATTACAGAGAATAAACTGCAGGTTGTCAGAGAGTAAGGGGGTGGGGAATAAGCAAAATGGGTGAAGGGAAGTGGGAGTTCGAGGCTTCTAGTTATGGAGGGAATAAATCACAGGAATAAAAGGCACAGCGTAGGGAATATAGCCAATGGTATTGTCATAGTGTTGTGTGGTGACAGCCGGTGGCCACGCTGGTGAGCACAGCATAATGTACAGAGAAGTTGAATCACTGTGTTGTACATCTGAAAGTCATGTAAAATTGTGTGTCAACTATAGTCAAATAAAATACTTAAAAATAAATAAAAATAAATCTTTAAATTTGAGTATGTTCATTCAATTTTCCTAAAAAAAAAAAAAGATAGGTAGACAATAGATCCAAGAAAATTTGAAGAAAAAAGACATACATAATCTCATCCTAACTTAATACACAAATTTTCTTCTCATATACTTCTTTCTAATTATTTTTATATTCATGCTCTCACCTTCTACTCATTCCAAACCCACGCTAATCTGGATTCTACCCCTATCATGCCACTGAAATTGCTCTTGTTAAAGTCACCAATGAACTCAATGGATTCTCTTCAGTCCTTAGCCTGTTTGGCCCATCAGTGACACTCAACACAACTGAGGCCTCCTCCCGTTTCTTGTTCCAGACACTCTGGGCTTGATTCATTTATTGTATACACTGTGTTCTTTCCCTCTTTGGGCGTCTAGTATGTTCTGTACTTCCTCCTTGGAAGGCTCTTCCTCCCAGTTTCTCCTTCACTGAGTTAATCTCTTCTCTTCTTTCAGATCTTAACATAAAGGTCACAAAGCTAAATTAAATTATTGAATTTCCAATTCAAAACAGTCATCAGACATATAATTATAGGATTCCCCTCTCTCTCCCACCTCTAAGTGCCTGGAAGGCGGGAGCCATATTTGTCTTCACCAATGAAACCTCGGCACCCAGATCATGGCGTGGCACATAGTAGTAGACGCTAAGAATGTTTGTTGTGGTTGAGTGGACTTACGAATAGTTGCAGTCATGGTGTACATACAATTGTAAACCCTGCTTTTCCACAGCAAATCCACATCTCCATATTATTGCATTTTAATTTTTACTTTTACCAAAATTACACATATGCACACATGTATAAGAATGCTCAGATTGGAAGTAACCCAGACGTCCCTCAACAGGAGAATGGATACATAAATTGTGGTGTTTTCATTAAATGGAATATTACACGGCAATACTGTACATCTTGCTACACACAGCACAGATGACTACTACAGGCTAGAGAATGAGGCAGAAACAAAAGGGGACACAGATATGATTCCACTTCTACAAATCCCAAAAGTGGGAAATACTGATTTATGATGTCCCAGTGAGGACACAGGTTATCCTTGGTGGGATAATAATTATTATCATGTATTTTCTTCCCGTTAAAAAGTGCACTGAACTTATGATTTGTATACTTTACTTATGTAATACTTGAACAAAATGTTTATTTAAAAATTTAAAAAAATCATAAATTTTACATACACATCTTTTAAAGAGTCAAATCGTTCTACAGGGTTTAAAAATAGCATTTCTTTGCTTCCCACTCCCTCACCCTGCAAAGTCCATTTCCCCACAGATAACCTCTTTCAACTTTTTCTAATTGATTCTTTTGCTTTTGACCTCCCTGGCCCTAAATAACAAGCTTGATTGTTTCAGTTGTAAGCGTTATCTATGGACTTCCCAACGTGGAAGATGGGGATATGGTTCTTTTTCTTATCCTTTCTTGTGCATTGGTGCACCCTTCCCACACCTACATCCTTCCAATATTTTGGTTTGATTAATATCCAGTGTTTATATAACATTTTCTGTGTAAGTGAGGACAGCTGAGCCATGTAATAAATTATGATCACTTGCCTTTTGCTGCATTTCTTGTTTTCTCTGCTATCTTTGCTTTGCTTGCTTGTTTGTTTTCAGAGAATTTCAATCCCTCATGCTCTACCAGTTGCTTAAATTTTCCTCTAAGACAATCAGACTTATTTGTTAAAATATCAATTTCATGTTGAAGGACTCTCTCCCAGATTCTTAAGATTTGCTCCATGCTGAACTAGTGGCCCTCTATACCTGGTTTACAGTCTTATCCTGAAATATGCCTCCAAAATTATTTGGGGTGTTTACTTACCTTCTTCTGGATTGATCTTCTGTTTCTTGTATTCCATGTTGCCTTCCTTCTCTTTTACGTCTTTGGTTTTAGTTGAAAGCATCCTTCGGTAGTTGTTTGAGACAAAGGGTAAGTGGGACGTAAAAATGTTAAGGCCTCACATACACGGAATGTTTTTCTTCTACTCTTACACTTGATTGATGATTTGGTTTTGTATAGAATTCGATGTTTAAAATAATTTTCTTCCAGAATTTTGAAGACATTGCTCCATTGGCTTAGAAATTTCTGTGTTAATATTTAGAAGTCTATAGTCATTCTTCCTTTTGTGTATGTGTCCTGTGTTTCATCTTTTGCAGGAGCTTCTCTTTGTATTTAGTGATCTGAAATTTCTTATTGCTGGATCTTGCTATGTGTGAATGTAATTTCACCTAAAATTCTAGTCACAGAGTGGACTCTTTTTCTTCTTTTTCTTTTTTCTTTTTTAGAGAGGGTTAGGGAGAGAGTGAGCGAGAGCAAGAAAGAGAATCTTTTTTTTTTTTTTTTAAGATTTTATTTATTTATTCGACAGAGATAGAGACAGGCAGCGAGAGAGGGAACACAAGCAGGGGGAGTGGGAGAGGAAGAAGCAGGCTCCTAGCGGAGGAGCCTGATGCGGGGCTCGATCCCATAACACCGGGATCACGCCCTGAGCCGAAGGCAGACGCCTAACCGCTGTGCCACCCAGGCGCCCCAAGAGAGAGAATCTTAAGCAGACTCCACACACAGCAGGGTTCGATCTCACAACCCTGAAATAATGATCCAAGCCAAAATCAAGAGTCAGAATCTTAGCCGACTAAGCCACCCCAGCGCCCCCAGAATGGGCCCATTTTAATCTGAAAATTCTGATCTTTATGTTCTGGGAAATATTCTTGAATTATGTGGTTAAGGATTCCTCTCTTCTCTATTCTATCTTACTAGCATCCTACTATTAGATCTCCTGGATTAATTCCCCAATTTTCTTATGTTTAATTTCCAATTTACTGTCCCTTTTCATGATTGGAATATTCTCTTACCTCTCTAAGGATATCAATGATTTTTTTTCCCTCTCCTCACATAGTCTTTGTTTTCTCCAACTTACTTTTTTTTACTGGTCTTTTATTTTTGTCCCAACCTTCCAAGCTAATGAATGCTCAGATGTCTGGTAATCTAGATAATATTTTAGAAAGTTTGATCATAACTGAGGGATTGGGAAGTCGGAGCATGTGGGTGAGACTCACTGATTATAGTAGCATGACCAACTACATCGGTTTGCTGGGGACTGCCCCAGTGTTAACACTGAGAGTCCCATGTGCCAGGAAACTCTTCAGTTCTGACTGAGGTCACCCTCGTTGGGACCATCTCTGTGGGGTGAACTGTCTGGAAATGTTCACTGGGAGTCCAATGTCATTAGTTCTTTTCTCTCAAGCTGGCAGATTCCCCAGTGAATGCAATTCCCATTTCCTGCATGGAGGTCAAAGCCCTACTTGCGAAACATTCTTGGGTTTTGGTTGAGGGAATGCAGCAGAGATTCTCAGCTTCCCACACGAAAGTAGCCTCCAACTCTCACCTGAACTGCATCTGGTTTTTCCCATTCCCTATTCACTGAGATCCTGCCATGCATCGGGTACTGTGTTAAGCACTGGGTGAGCAGCAGTGAATAAAACATAAAAATTTCTTCCTCTGTAATGCGTGGAAGGCAGACAATCAATCGAGTAATTAAAAAAATACAATTTGTTAAAGAGCAGTAAATGCTGTAAGTAAAAAGAAAAAATGGAGGAACAAGAAAGGCAGAGCTAGGGTAAATAGCTTATTTTAAGACTATTTTAAATAGAGTGGTCAGAGAAGACCTTACTGAGAAGAGCCAATGAGCAGAGACCTGAAGAATATAGGGTAGCTAGTGAGGAAGAGTTTTTCAGGCAAAGGGAGCAGGCATAGTCCTTAAGGCAGGAAGGTGCCTGATATCTCTGGAGGAGAGCAAAGGGTAGGGCTGTAGCATAGTCAGCTGGTGAGTAAGGGGGGATAACCATGCTGATGCTGTATGGAAAATATGCTGTAGGGGGTCAAGGGCAGAAGCAGGAAGTCCAGTTAGGGGGCTGTTGTACCAACCCAGTCAAGGCAATGGTGGTGTCTTGGACCAGAGTGGTGGCCAATTTGTGGCAAGCAGTGGATAGATTCTGGATATGTTTTTTGGATTTATTAATAGGTTCGTTGTGAGGTGACAAAGAGAAGTGAGATGATTCCAAGGCTCGTGGTCTGAACACCTGGAAGAATGGAATTGCCATTTACTGAGATGGGGGAGATTATGGGGAAGCAGGTTGGAGAAACATTGTGAGTTTGATTTTGCACGTGTTTGAGACACGTATGGAGTGTATTCCAGAGTAGGTAGATATATGAGTCAGTGTTCAGGAGAGAGGTTGCAGATATAAATGCAGGAGATGGTACTTAAGGTCATGAGATTGGGTGAGTTCGCCTAGAGAGTACCGGAGACTGAGAAGTGGATCGGGGATAGAATCTGTAGCACTTTACATTCAGAGGTCAAGGAGATGAGAAGGAGGGGCCAGTGAGGAAGACAGAAAGTCAAGAGAGAGAATTATCTGGAAGTCAACTGAAGCGATGATTCAAGAAAGAGCGGTGAGTTGTGTCAAGGGCTGATGAAAGAGTGCTGTGGTTCAGAGGCCTTTTGACCATCCGATCCAGAGAGCTTGTGTCACAACCTCCACAGCCTTTTGCTGAGGTTGGAGGAGAGAGAGTGTCTCTCGGTTGTGCAGAAAAGGAGAGGAGATAATGCTTCCTAGCTTTAGAAAACTGCTTCTTAGACTTGTAACCACTCTGCCTTGTCCTAGCACTGCCTCCCTTCACTCCACTTTTAAATAGATGCCACCCATTTCTAAGCCTTTAAAGAATCCCATTGTATCAATTACATTGATTCATACCTTGCTTCCACTGCCCGTTTCGAAGCCAACCTTCTCAGATGTGCTAAGTCATTTACTACTGAATAATTTACTACTTTCAAGCTTTGCCAATAAAATTGCTATCGTCTCCTCTTCTTTTACTCTATTCCTTGTGGATTTAAGCCTCTTAAAGAGATCCTTTCCCCGTCATTCAGGAAAGGAGTATTAGTAGATGCATGTGTCCAATCCATCTTCTTTGCCTGGAAGTCATGACCGCCATTTTTAATGGTGTGAAGTTGTCAACTGTTTGGATATACATCATTTACTTAACTGTTCCACACTGTTTGGACATTTGGGTTGCTTCCAATGACATATAATACTATTCTATAAATCTTCTTGCATATAACATTGTCCATGATCAGGGTTTTTTGCTCTGGATTGATTCCCAGAAATTCAATAACTGGGTTAAGAGATATTAGCATTTGATACAATAAAAGCAGTATGGTGAATGGTTCAGAGCAGTGTCTGGAGTATGAGTCAGAGCGCTTTTGTTTGGATCCCTGTTCTGCCGTTTACTAGCTGTGTGACCCTGGGCAAGCTTCTTAAACTCTCTGTGTTCCACTTTCCTCATCTGTCAAAGAGGGCCAATAATAGTATTATTACTGAGGAGAATGGAGTATACTGACACATGTCAATTACTTACACAATGATTAATACACATTAATACAGTCAATAAATATCCTTACTACTATCATCATTATCACTATCTGACTCTTGATAAGTTGCCAGGTTGCTTTTCAAAAGGGGATCAACTTCAATGCCATCAGCAACATACAAGGTTGACATGTAAACACCTCTTTGCCAAACAAACTCAGCACATTTTTTAAAAGTCTCTTAAACAACACTTTCATGAATTCCCTATAGTTTTTGCAATAAAAACATGGACTATAGGGCTATGTTGCTAATGTTCCTGGCTATAAAAGGAAAATCGTCACAAATTATTAGCAAATTCTGATATAAGGGTTTCAAAGTGGGTAAAGTCTTACCATACGTGAATTCAACTTGAACAAAATCAGTTATACCCTCTAGAAGGCGAGAAGGGGAAGGAGGAGAGAGAGAGAAGCTATATTTAGGCCTACAGTGATTCTTTCTGACCATTCTACTTAATGAATGTGCATGATTTGAGATGGAAATTTGGACCCACTTTTCCTCAGTTGGTCTGAACTTTAATGTGCTTCTTCTAGTGAACATTCTCCTCCTGTGAATTGTGATTCCAGAATTTTAGAGTGTTTTTCATACCATGTACCTCCTAGATCCAAGACAACACCATTGGCCATTTTGAGAATGTATCAGAATTCTCAAGTGATGTTCACAGGTAATTTTGAACATGCGTGAGACTGCTTAAATATCCAAAAGTCTGTGGACAAAAATGACCACATCATGTTTGGTCTGCAACTAAAATAAATGGCTTTGTTGAACATTTTTTTTTTTCTGTTTGAGGCTTTTGATTTTACTACTAGCTAAGTGATTTTCATTGGTGCTATGCACACTGTTCCTTCTGATCAGGACACACTTCGCTTCTTTGTTTGCCTGGTAAATTTGGACCCATCCTTCAAAGCAGCTCAAGCCTGAAGCCTTCCTGGGCTCCTGCCCACGTATCAGACCACTGTATCCAGGCCACTCTGTGTGGACCTCTAGGATAATAGTTACGGTTATTGAGTCATAACTGCTTATATGTCTCTCTCCCTATTAGAGTGTGAGCTTCTCTCTGATAGGGACTGTGTATTATTCATTATTGTCTCCCCAGTGCCTAGTAAAATGCCTGGCACTTAGTAGACATTTAACAAATATTGTTGAGTGAGCGGATGAGGAATGGAAAACGAGGTAAGTGAACCAAGGTATAGAGAGTTATCACCATAGTCAAGGAAAGAATACAGGAATGAAAATTTGTCCATAGGGGCATAAATAACTACCAGTTATCACAGACCTGTATTCCAGTAACTTTACGTGCATTATACTCTCCCTCAGAAATTTCTCATTCCTTACTTATTTTACAGATAAAGGAAAATTAACCTCAGAGAAGTCAAATGGCCTGTCCGGAGTCCCATGAGTGGTAAGGCAAGAGCAAGGATTTCAACCCAGTTTGTGCATTTCCACGATTGTCTCCTGCTTCTCTGATTCAGTTCTGTCAGAGGTAGAAGAGAGCTCAGGTAGGATGATTAAAAGCATGCACCAAATATTAGGAGGTTATTGGGACCCTTGCTGATTTCAAGGGTGCATCCTTACGTGTCCAACTTTATTTCTGAACCTGGAAATGGAGTTCCTGATCACAAAGTGCATCGTCAGAACGTATCTCTGATTAAGAGAAGTGCCACTGAGGGTCCTTCAAGAGACCACTAGGTCCCGAAAAGGAAGCACAAGTTCACTGTGGACAAGTGGGTCATGACGTTGTTCAGGGGACTCAGGCTTAGCCTGGGACTCATTCTCAGGGATAATTAGGAGACACATCCTTGCATCAAGCTGGATGTGAGACTCTGGAGCCCGGCGCCTGAACAGAACTTTCTGGAGGGGAGTAGGGGGTGATGGGGCCAGGAATGTGTGCATTGGGGGAGGGACGTGTGTCATCCTTGAGATGAACTCTCAAGATTGATGACAGCAGGAAACACTGATCTCTGAGCTAGTGAGAACTATTTACGTAGCACTGGGACAATGACTAAAGTCCACTTGCTCGCTGGATTAGAATATTATGCTGATGCAGTGCTAAATGGAGGCTTTCTAAGTGTGAGTCATGATGACAAACCACTGTAACAAGATATATTGAAACACTCACCCTCCCATACTCAAAGTCACTGCTGGCTATGATGGTTCCAAAATTTAAAATCTCTGCAGACCCTTTATCTATAATTTTACCAAATCGAATGTAGCAGGGTGATCCTGTCTATACTTACGTGGAAGGTGGACCTTGGGAAACAGAGAGTGCCTCCCCCTGGACCCCCAGCCAGCCATAAGCTGATAGGGATGAAGACCTCCTTTTTAATGAAGAAAGAAAGGAGAGACCAGGGTATGGGCAGGGATGTGGGCGAGAGATGGAGAGAAGAGACTACAAAAGAAGAGTGGGTGTCCAGTTCCCAGCCCAGCCCACACCAGGGACCATGTTTAATCCTCTAAACAAGGGACTGCAGGCAGAAACCAGGAGACTTAGAGGAAGGAATTTCATGAGGCTTAGGGCCCAAGCAGGTCTGCTTCGGAGTCCAGGTGACAAAGCACAGCAGAGTAGGGAAGAGCGGCACCAATGCCACGAGACTTTGTTATCCTGAAGCTCAGTGGAGCCACTGTGAGTGGGGCAGCACCCGGGGGAAGGGTTGGCAGCGGGAACCCCTGGGCACTGCGTTCTATTCCCTCCGAGGGCCCAGCAGCTGTGACTGGGTACAGGGGCCCCATCGCAGGCAGCACACCCTGCCCAGCGGCTGGGGTGAAAGACCATGAGGTGCTTGTTCCCGAGCGTCTGGCTGGACGTGAGGAAGATACCCATGCAGAATCCCAAAGAAATGGGAAGGCTGTGCTTTGGAGGGGGTGGGGGAGATCAGGGCCTGTGGTCACACAGTTAATGTTAATGTGGTTCCCTGTGAGCCCACAGGCTGGTGAGATCTGGGAACATGGAAGCGGCATCAGTACAGAGAGGAGGGGGTTAAGAATATGAGCAAGCCTTTCAGTGGATGCAGGAGCTCTGCTGATAGGTGTCTAGGATGAAAAAAATAATAATGAGGCCCTGTATTTCTACTGCGCTATACATTTTAGAATGCACTTGCCCTTGCACATGCTTTCTCTGCCTGAGTTCTCCCACAAGTTTACAAGGGGTAGATGGGACTCCCATTTTGCAGATGGGGAAACTGAGGCAAAGAGTACTGTGTCTAAGTCCGTCCAAGTTGCATGCACCAGCGATGGGGCTTGGACCTCAGTTTGTACCCCTCCACATCCGGGGCTCTTTCTACTCGATGCGGCCACTGCACCGCACAGCTGGGATGGCAGCCTGGAGTTGTGCGCCCAGCCGGGGTGCCTCACCGAGGCGGCCCTGCCCCCAGGCTACACAGTGCAGCGAGAATGCAAGAACTGGTGCTTGTGCCCTCAGCCCCGCTGGCCCCTCCACTAGATGTGGCCGCTGTCATTGCGGCTGCTACTGGAACTTGGGCAGAATCTGGCCTGCGTCAAGGATTTCATTGCAAAGTCAACGCAGAGGGAAGACTCTTGTAACGGAACAGCTGCAAAATCTTTTCAGTTCATAATCAGAAAATATTGAGAATATGTATGGAAGTGGCTGGTGAGGGTACCAGACCGAAGGGTAAAGAACATATCTTCAGATCAGGCTGAACTGACCCGTGGGTCTCACTTAACAGAGACTCTGCATTCAGTCCACTAGTTTAAGCAGCCGGTTCCTAAAGGTTTGCTTCATTGGTTGACTAAAACTCACCTTAATGGTGGTCTTCATGTATTGACGTGGAGGAGCCAGAAATTCTTCAACATAACCTAGAGTAAGGAAGCCAAAGGCTTGTGAGATAAGCACGTTGGGGGAGATTTGCAGCATGTGACTGTCTCACGAACACCCTCAATATAGCCCCCAAAAAGTCTCAGAAAATACCCCCCTTTGCCAAGGCTTTGGGAAATTTATTGACTGGTGAGGAGAATGTCAGCACATTTGAAAAGTGCTATAGAGACTATAAACTGTAGGCCAGGAAGTCTAATGAGAAACACTGCAATTGAGATGAAATCTCTATTTTCTGTGGGGATACCATAGAGGCCAAGTAAGTATGGCTGTCATTATAGGCATCAAAACCAGTATTTAAATCAGAATAAACAACTAGCAACAGTCTTTATAAGTGACTACATCACTGGTTTTTTGTGTATACCAAAATCACCTAGAAAGCGTATTAAACCACCGATAGATGGCCGGACCCCATCCCTAGTTTCTAATTCAGTAGGTGTTGATGGGATCCAAGAATTTGCATTTCTAACTAATAACTTTCCAGGTTATATTGATGCTGCTGGTCCAGAGACACTTCGAGAACCATTGATCTAATTGATCTTGAGTCCTGAGAGCCAACATAGATAAGCAGACCACAAAGATATTACTTAATATGTAAACCCCCCAAATGCTAAGAATTAAGAACAAAGGCCTTATTTTAGCCACCACAGAAAAGCCACTCTTTCCCACCCTATTCCCAAGTTGAGTCAATGTAAACACTAGAGTCCCTTGAATGGACATAGGCTGGGACTTCTTACCAAAGGACCTTGTAATCGTCTGACACATACTTATTGTACCTCATCCTGTGGCTCTTCCAAGGGGTCCTGTGGTCACTTACTCGGAGAAGAGATACCCACTCTATTCGGGATATTAGACATTGTCTCTGAGCAACACTGATTTCCAGGGACGCAGAGCCCCTGTAATGCACAGACGGCATGGAGGCTTCTCGGGGTCCTGTGATAAATGGAGAGTTGACCTAAGTTCTATCTCATAGAAGTCTCAGTGAGACCCCATAGTTATTTCCCTAGTTAATTAGTATATCATTGGTATAGATTTACTCAGCAATCTTCAGAATCCCCCCATTGGGTCCATGACCCATGGAGCAACTTTTATTCTAGTTGGAAGTATCAATTTAGAAAACCTGAGCTCTCCACTTGCCTACTGAAACAGTAAATCCAAAGCAATGCCTCATTCCTGGTAAAAACTAAAGACATAAATACGATCATTATGGACCCAAAAAGATATAGGGATAGGATTACTTTCACATCCCCATTAAAGTGCCATTTTGGCCAGTATTAAAAATGGATGGATTTTGGATCATGACAGTAGTTTGTTGTAAGCTTAACCAGGGCATAATTCTAATGGCAACTAGATGTGGTCTTTTTATGAAAGCAGATAATACACAACCCTTGGCATTGGCACGCGGCTGTCGATCTTTATCCCCCAACACAGGAAATGCCTGAAGTACTTTGCTTTCACCTAGTGTTCCTTCAGCATGCTGCCTCAGGCTTACATCACCTCGCTGTCCTTGTGTCACAAGACAGTATGCAGGGACCTTGATTATCTCGTCATCTCACAGAAGAGCACGCGCATGAGATAAATACCCGGGAGCAAAAAGTTGCTGGAACTCGATATGCATTGCTATGCCTGAGCATGCCAGATACCAGAAGATAAACACCATGAAAACACTAGGCTTGGCATCTCGGGGAAGATTTTTCAGGGTGCAGCAGTCTGAGGCACGTTGGAATAACCTTATAAACCAAAGACTTGTTGTGCCATCTTGCAACCCCTACCGCTAAGGAAAAAGAAAATGAAGAGTGGAAGGGCTTGGATTTTATAGAAAATATCTGTGCCACTTTTGGGTATTCTGTTGAAAGGCAAGCAGCTTTGTGTGGAACCTGGAGGAAGAGAATTGTCTCCAGCTGGTCAAGGTTGTAGTGACAGAACAACAATGCTCAAAGCATTCTTGACAGTTTGTGATGTCGAAGGAAGCCTGTGGAAAGTCCCAAAGGGATTATCAAGGAGGCGATCCCTAAGGTTTTAGAGTAAGTAAAGGAGCAATTTACCCTTGAGTAATATCTCCGGGCTCGCTAGTAGGCCCTGTCAGAGACCAATGGTGGGACAGCAGGAAACTGTACAGCTCTTCCGGGTTCTACTGCCTTCCATACAGTATCATGTTTATATTTTAACCAGTTTTCCTTCTTGTCTCTCTGTTCCCCATTATTTTGTATGGGATGAGTTGGTAGTAGTCTCCTTTACAGTCAAGTGCACGGAATTTACAGATATTAAAGAGTATCAATACAGATACTGCTTTTCTAGAAATAAAGGAGGAATAAGATAGATAAAAAGAGGAAAGCCCCCATTCAGAGATCCAGGGCATGAGCTGGGTGCAGTACCTGGTGAGATTTGAAGAAAGGAGTGGGAAATAGTATAACTACAGGAGGGAAGGTTTCATTTTGCTAGGCAGGAGCATTCAGGGTGAAGAAGACTGTTAATGTGGGGCAGTCGAAGCGGTGGACTGTGGTGGGCATTTGTTACTCCTACTCACAGTAACTCAGACCCCTTAGTGCTTCTCCGTGCAAAGTACAGCACCTACTATCCAGTGGCGAAGCCGAGTGTCTTCACCATCCCTGTTCTAAGGCATGACCTGGGGCCTGGCCCTTGGCTGTGCACCCACATTTGATTCTATAGCTATTCATGGTTCCTAATGTTATCCCATACAATTTTATAAATATCTTTTCTACTTAAATCCACCATAATCATTTTCTATTGCATCTGAGAACCCTAACCAATGCTCTCAATAAAACGTCCTTCCAGCCGCTATAGTAAAGAAAGAGGATTCCTTAGGTAGTGGATAGGAGCATTCCTATTACTGTAAAGGAATATCCCCCATTGTATATTTAATAATTGACATTCTGATTTAAACATTGGTCTCTTGTAAGTTTGGTTAGCGTGAGTCCAGCCCTGCTGAGCCTCGTCTCCTCCAGACACACTGATAAGATCCAGTAACTTGGTGACAGCCAACCATGAGGTTCTGTCTTAGTGGTTACCATGGATCCCCTCTGATCTCTATCTCTTTCCCCCTCGACTCAGAAATTCTGCAACTATCCCGCTCCTAGAGCTCACATCCCCATAGTATATTCACACACATTTCCTCATGTATTCCCCCTCAACAGGGCACGCATGCATTTTTATCTTTAGTCTAGAGATAAAAAAAAAAAAAGAAAGAAAGAAATTAAAGTTAAGGGAAACATTTAACCAGCTAGAGATTTAAAAAAAAAAAAAAACACAAACACCTAAAGTTAAGAGAAGATATATTCAACCAGCTAGTAAGAACCAGAACTCGGTCTTTAGACTCCAAGACCAGCCTACTGTGGAGTATTCTGCCCCATGCACCTGACTCAGGGGAGTCACAGAGACAGAGGGACACGCTTGCAGCAGCTAATGCCATCCGCCCCCGTCAACGAACACCCACGGAGATCGCAGGAGAGACCCAAGGGAGTGGAATTCATTTCTAGGTGGCTTGAGCATTTCTACACCTTGAGCTTTCTGCTTGATTTGTTTTGTCTATATAATGTGTTATTTTGAGCTCCTAAGTTGGCTTGCTGTGGTGTCCCGTGTCTTTGCCTCTCGTTCTCGTGTGACTTCACAATTGCCTTTGCTACAGGCAGATTCACAGAAATGTGAATGTAGTGTTCACCAGCCCCCAGGAGCGTCGTGCACACCGAGCCCGTGTGTGATATGGGAGATGTCCCTCTTTCCAGAAGGTGGAACAGGGAAGCACAGAGGCAAGCTGGTCCGAAGGGTTCTGTGTCGGCTAGTGAGAGACTTATTCATCTCTTCACAGATGACTTAATGCCAAGTGGCTGTTAGCAGGGTATACAGATCACCACAGGGGCGAAATTCTCACGAACATAAACTTTTCATGGAAAGGACCCTTTTTTGAGACTGCAGAAGAGGGGTCTAAACCTTCTAGGCTGTTCAGTTGCAGGCCGTGCACAGCCATGGTCTCATCTCTTCTAAGTTTGCTTTCAACTCCACCATATGACTTTGTTCTAGGCCCCACCTCAGTCTTCTAAACTGCATTTAAGTAATTTGCATTGCCGTGTCATCTGAGGCTCACCGACAGGCCCTACAGCTTACGTGACTTCTTCGGATACTTAGAAACCCAAAATATTTCTTTTCTTATTTTGCTCTTTGTATGGCAAGTAAGAATCTAGGCTTTTTATGTTGTTGCTACCGCAAAACCAAAATAATTAGGCTTCTATGGCACATGAAATATTATTCATTCCCTAAAGAGGACAAATCAACGTATTCTGGCAGCTTTTCACCCTTACTGCTCCCTCTCCATGGCAGTGCTATTCATTCATTCTTTCATTCATTCATTCATTCATTCACATATTCATTTAATTGGCATATATTAATCTTCTCTTAAGGACTCAGCTCTTTATAAGTACCATTAAATGTGTTTTTAAAACTAAACATGACCTCTTCTCTTTTCTTAAAGATTTATTTATTTGAGAGAGAGAGCATGAGTGCGAGGGGCAGAGGGAGAGAGAATCTCAAGCCGACTCCAGGCTAAGCGCAGGGCCTGACACGGAGCTCGATCTCACAACCCTGAGATCATGACCTGAGCCGAAATCAAGAGTCGGACACTTAACTGACTGAGCTGCCCAGGCGCCCCGCCGTGACCCCTTCTGATTAGGAGCTTACGACCTAGCTGGGTTGTGGAACAGCCCATATTGTTATCGAACCTGCTGTAATGATATAAACACATGCATACGTGTTCTGAGAAATATCAACCGTGCACGCCTTTACATACTAGAAAGGATACATCCTTTAAATTTTTGAGAACGATGCAGAACGTCCTCACTTGACTGGATTCTTGAAGATCTAGACAGGCTCCGTTGTTTGAACTACTTACTAACTGCAAACAACAGTTGCTATCGTGTGTTAGCCACAAGTTCCCTCTAACAGGCCTGGGGGGCCCAGGACTTTCTAACTCAGCCAGTGGTCCCCCCACATTCCTGCAAACGGCCCTGACTCTCTTCCTTTCAACCAGCACAAGGAAAGCGAACTCCCACCGTGCGGCGGAAGGTGACAGAGGAGAGCACGTCATAGAACTCATCTGCATTGAATGGGCAAAACCACATGGTTGTCTTTTTTCCAGCCCAACGGGAGTAACTTTCTTCCTTCTAAAAAGGAAAGGACTCAGGGCGCCTGGATGACTCAGTCGGTTAGTGTCTGCCTTCAGCTCAGGTCATGATCCCAGGGTCCTGGATCAAGCCCCACGTCAGGCTCCCTGCTCCTCAGGGGGGCCTGCTTCTCCCTCTCCTCCCCACTCATGCTCTCTGTCACTATTTCTGTCTCTCTCTCTCACTCTCAAATAAATAAATAAAATCTTTAAAAAATAAAAAGGAAAGGACTCATCTTTGTAGGGGAATCCATTAAGAATCTTTTTTGGTAGCTTCTGGATGAATTTCTTTTCTACATGTACATTAAATACTAGCACTTCTCTTTAACACGGAAGTTTCAGCCTGCTGTTTAGGTAAACGTGCTTCTGGTACACACTAATGCTCTAAGCTCTCTGAAATTAACATGGGTAGAAATGGAAAGATTATCTATTCATGACTGAGGATTTTAACTACAAGCTTTAGATTAAAAAAATAACTTATTAGTTTAAACAGAGCCTTGAAGGACCCTAATATATTCTCCTCCAATATTACGGGCAATAATTACTTTTATTTTTACCTCATCAACCCATCTTTTTCCTCTCTTCAAAGTTCAAGTCAAACCATGGGGTATGTAAATGGGCTGTGGTTTACCACTTGAACCTGTGTTTCTTTCCTAGGGTTGACTCATCTAGCAAGACTAAATTGTTTCAGATCTGGGGCTTATTTTTTCATACAAGAAAATCTGTTCATTTTTATGGTCTCCCTAAAAATGCTGATCAGATTCAGATAGGGCCCTCCACTGTGAGGCTTTTCTTGCAAATGACCTCAGCTGTGAGAGGCTGGCATATTCTACCTAGTGCATGCCACAGTTCCAATGAAGTTGAAGTCTGTCTGTGTCTATCTGTCTGTCTATCATCTATCTACTTCTGTTTGTCCATCCATCTTTCCATCCTCCACTCAAATAAGTTTTGATCATTCACCAAGACTTGCCAAGCATAGCGCTGGGCACAAAGCTATGTAGATGCGTAACACGGAAACAGATAACAGTGTAATCAAAGAGATGGACAGGTGAACAGACTAATTACAGGACAGAGGAGGCATGTGTTTTTAAGTGTTTTCACCCTCACATTTATAGTACCAAGAATGGTGCCTCGCACAGACAAGGCTCTCCAATCCTCATTGACCAATTGGATGAATAAATCACAGAGGCTGGCTAGTGAGGTTGGAGCAGAGTGAGTGAGCAAGCAAGCCATGGATGACGGTGGAGAGCATCCAGGGTGGGGTCTGGGCAGTGTGCGGCCCTGTAAGGACTTTGCTTTTATTCCGAAAATGACAGTAAGCCATAGAAGACTGGGCAGTGGAGGGGCACCCGGGTGACTAGGTCGGTTGAGCATCCAACTCTGAGTTTCTGCTCAGGCCAGGATCTCATGGGTCATGGGATTCAGCCCTGGGTCAAGCCCAGCTGGAGCCCGGAGCTCGGAGCCTGCTTGGGATTCTTTCCCCCTGCCTCTCTCCCCACTTATACTCTCTCTCTCTAAAATAAATAAATAAATCTTAAAAAGAAGAAGATGACGACAACTTTGAGCAAAGGAGTGTCATGATCTGACTTAAATTTGAGAAGGACCCCTCTGGCTGCTGCGGGTTTTCAGGAACAGACTGCAGGGGCCCCGGGCAGAAGCAGCGAGAATTACTGCAATAATCCAGAGAAGAGAGGATGAGGCTTGACCCAGTGCAGCAGACAGTCAGCAGTGGTCAAATCTGGATGGATTTTGAAGGTAAGGCTGACGAGATTTGCGGGTGGGTCTGATATAGGTTGGGAAAGGAAGAGAGGAAAGAGTCAAGGATGGCTCTGAGTTGTTTGGCCTGAGAAGCCAGAAGGATGATGTCCCCACCCCCAGTACCTACCAGCTAGCTCCTTACGTTCTTGACGTTTCTCTTAGTATCCCTTTATCAGAGAGGCCTTCGCAGACCATGCGTAGCAATGATTAGGGCTATTCTCATATGTGTGGTTTCCTTTCCTCTCAGGAAAGTGGTAGGATTGTTCTTTCACGTCCTTTTTAACTCAAGTGTGATGATGTGACTCATTTTGGCCAATGAAATGTAAGCAGATAGAACTTGTGCTATTTTTCAGATGAAACCCTTAACAGTTGGTATATGCTTTTTGCCATTTTCCTAAGCCTCTGCCAGGGCAATTAGAAATGCTTGCTTGGGCCTAAATTCAGAGTGAGGAATATGAAGCTAGGCCCCAGCCGACCTTCAGTGGTCATGTGGCATGCGCTAGAAGCAGATCTTATAAACCAATCACATTTTAAGGGGTTGTTTGTTATTGCAACATAAGCTGACCTGTCCTGACTGATACATCATCCTAAATAAAGTGGCACTCTCAACCTGTTCCCTGGGTCCCCATCCCCTTTACTTTTACCACCTCCTAACATAGTATATATCGATTTCTTTCTTTTGCCTCTAAATCTCCCCTACCTGTCACGTGATCGGATACGCCATGAAGACAGACACCTGCTCTGACGTGCTCACTGCTATGTCTAGTACTTAGACAGTGTCTGGTTTACAGCAAGTGCTAGGGAAACACTTGTTCTGTGAATGAATAAACGCTGGCAATATCAGGGAGCACTTACAAAACAGAGAGCATTGAAGTTCTATCTCAAAGTTTGCATAGGCGTGTGCCAAGGGGAGGGAACGGCCCACAAAAAGACCTGGCATGTGCAGGGACTCTAAGAAGTTCACTATCATTAGAATGTAGGGCGAGCAAAGACTGCTATGCAAGGAAATAGCCTTTGGGGAGATGGACTGATAGAAGGTGAGACTGGAGAGATAGGTTGGGTCTAGCTTGTGAAGGACCTTCTATGCCCTAATAATACTATTACACTTGGACTTTAGTTTTTGAGCAATGAAAAGCCAATGGAGTATTTAAATCAGGGAGCACCACGATCAGTTTTGATTGTGCTTGAACGGATTACTTTCAGGGAGCACTCTGTGCTCAACCAACATTCTCATTTCTTTTTGGCCACATTCATCCATTTCTTCCCCCAACAGATGTTTTCTACTTGCTATGACCAATGTACTGTGTAAGGTACATGGGGAGCAAACAGAAGCAAAAGACACTCCTTGCCTTAAAATGAGTTTCCTTAACGTGGCGTTCAAAATTAACAAACATAAAGGGTAACTGATTACACAAGCCACGTGAGCAAATCCTGCACTGGGGTCTCTGGCTTCTGTGACTTTTTCTTTCCATCGGCATATCCACTCCGGTTCCACATATCAACCATAAATTCTCTAAAGTTCCTTCACCATTTCACACCACTTTCGTCTAAGAGAAACCATCATCATCGCTGTCAGTGTTGTCATCATCACAAAACAGCAAAAGGTAACATTGACACAACACTTCATAGTTTACAAGTCGTGTTGGTATACGTTATCTCATTCAATTCCTACAGGAGCCCTATGAAGTATTATTATCTCCACCTTATAGATGAAAAAGCAAGAACCCAACAAAACACAGGGTTCTGAGAACTTGTAACTTGCCCAAAGTTACTTACTCAGAAAGGCCCTGGAATCCAGGTCACACCAAATAGGGAAATGTAAGAAGTGGTCCAGGTCCCACGTACAGATTTTCTAATTTGTAGTTTCCCACTTCATTTGTGTCTCTCTCTGGACAGCAATGAATTTCTGAGCACCTGTGATGTTTCAGACACTGACTTGGGGCCGCAGATGCAGTGGTGTAGGAACCCAACACACAGTTTCTGCTCTTTTGCAGCTTAGTAGAGCTTACAGTCTAGCTCACACTATGGGGGGCTTTCCCTTTTCTACCACTGCTGATGGATCGGTGGGGGCGGGAGGCCTTCCTCTATTAGTCAATGGCCAGAATGGGCACCTCACCGTGGTTTCTCCACCCCCGCAGCGGCCCCTCTGTAGTTGCTGTGCTGTTTCCTCCTGGTTGAGCACAAAGTGTTGGTTTCCACTGTCCCTGCCCTTGTCCTGCCTCACTGGCTGCTAGACAGCTGCCCTCTCTTGCTGACAGGGGACATTAAGCCGCCTGACCCTCAGATACACTAAGTGTTGTAGGCAACAGGCAGAAGCCTCGGAAAGTCTGTGTCCCATGTCCCTTTCCTCACATTCTTTCCTCCCTGCGGCCTAAGCTACTGGAGTCTTGGCCACCTCCAGGGCTAATCTGCAGCCTGCCAAGGGGTGGGGCTCACTCAGGGACCGGAAGCACCATGGGCTTGTCGTTCTGCATGAAAGAGCCCCACCTGAATGCATTTTGCAGTTTTTTCCCCTACAAATGTCAGCAAGCCTCGTTCGCTGAGCTAACGCCCAGGGTTCCCATTATAACCCTGCTATATCTTGCTCCTTCTTGTGCCCGTCCTCCTGCTCTTTTATCCAGGGCTGGGCTGCCCAGACGGCCCTACATCCAGTAGGGGCCCAATAAACAGTCTTTATCACTGACTTTCCCTGATCCCCGTGGGCATGTCTGCAGGTAACGGCAGCCTGCAGGAGGCTTACTCCCCTGCTGTCAGGATAAGACCTAAACCCCAAACAGGAATAAACAGTTTCTGACCACGGGCGGGACCTTGGATGAGCAAGGTTGAATCAATAATGGCCGACCAGGCCTGAATCAGCAGACTGCAGTTCATCCAGCCTAGTGACCTTAAATGCCAACAACAAAAGGGACCTGTGGGTGTTCTTGGCTGGGGGCAGGGGGTTCTCCTTGTCTTCACAACTCATGCTCTCTCCCTTTCCATTCAATCTGTTTACTGACTTTCAGGTGGCCTCCAGCTGTGAACTGGGAGCTCAGCGGGACAGCTCCTGGCAGGGAAGGTGACAGGGGTTTTTGTGGGGTTCAAGTTGTGCCTCTGTCTTGTTCTGCCCCCAACGTTCCCTCTCTCCACCTACCCATGGCCTTTGCCAGTGGGGCTAACCTTGAGTACCTGAAAATTCTACCTCCCTAAATCTGCTCCCAAAGGAGCAAAATGATTCCAGACATAGAGAGCAAGGTGGAAACTGGCAGGGCAGAGTGTAACTTCTCGTCTGGAAAAGGAGCATAGGGAAGAGATGAAACTCCCCACGACAGGAGCAAGAGTGGTGGAAGATGGGGATGATGAGAAAGGGAAGTTGCATGTGTGGGGGTCTTTTTTTCTTAAATGCAAATTACTATATTTCTGATCATAAAAGTGATACAAACTCACTGTGGAGAATTTGGAAAATGCAAAAAGGAGCTACAAAGAAAATACCTGTAATAATTGTAGGTAACTTGAAATGTTGCTTTTGACTTTCTTCTCGGTCTATAACTACATAAACAAAACTCCCCTCTTGTTCTGGAATGTTTAAAATATTTTCGATTTTATAATGATAATTAACTGGATGATGAACATCTTTGGCCTCAAATCCTCTGAGTTATTTCAAACTGGTGCCTTTCTTCATGACAGAATGAAAGCATCTTAAGAGGAGGTGAAAGTGGCTGTCTTTCGGCAGGCGGGGTGGAGGAGGGGCACCCTGGAAGGATGCCAGAAATGTCGGGGTTCATGGCGGTCACGATCTTTTGTGCAGTCTCCTTCCCTTGTGTGCTTACTGTACTGTTGTGGCTGCAGACTGGAGCTGGCCTCGTGGAGTGAGAAATCATATAAAAATCCAGGTGATTCACACTCCCATCCTCTTCAGGGTAGCTTGACTTTATTTGGCAACGTGGCCACGGCATTCATTGCCCAGGATATTCTTGTGTGTACTGACAAGCTCGACGTGCAGCCCATCCCTTTCCTATCACAGCCTGGGGAGGCCGGAAGCTAAAACCGGCATTTGCCAAGCTTCCTTGTAGCGGCTTCCGGATGTGGTGTGGAGGCTGCTGTGCTCTTGTGGAACGGGGTTTAGAACCGAACCAGGAGGAAGAGGGGGAGCAAGAGAGGCAGCAGGCATCTATGTGGCGTTGTCGATAAGGCTCAAGTTCTGTCTGCCCACCTCCCCAGTCCTGGTCCCTTCCCCACCCCAGTGCCGAAGAGAACCACTCTTGTCAGATTGGTCTGTATGCTTCCATTCCCTTTTCCCTCCATTTTCTGAATATACCTATGAACATTTATTCTACTTTTGTTTTGTTTCTCCAACTTTTTTAGGGTGGTAAAATACATACAACATAAAATGTACAGTCAGCCATTTTAAGTGTACAACTCAGTGGTATTCAGTACATTCATAGTGTTGTATAGCCGTCACCACCATCCACACATACAACTCTTTTCATCTTCCCCAACTGAAACTCCATACCTGTTAAACATTAACTCCCCATTCCCCACTCCCCACAGTCCCTGGCCACCACCATTCTACTTCCTGCCTCTACGAATTCAACTATTCTAAGTACCTCATGTAAGTGGAATCATTCAGTATTTGCCTTTTTGTGACTGGCTTATTTCATGCAGGTCAACATCCTTGGGGTTCATTCACATGGTAGCACGTGTCAGAACTTCCTTCCCTTTAAGGCTGGATAATATTCCATCATATGCATAGACCACATTTTGCTTATGCATTCATCCACCAATGGACACTTGGGTTGCTTCCATGTGTTAGTGACTGTGAATAATGTTGCTCTGAACATGGGTGTACAAATAATCTCTTCAAGTCCCTGCTTGCCGAGTATCAGTGAGCCTGTAATACTCAGCACAGAATACTGACGCACAGCGATGATGACGGGTGGCTTTTACTACTCCTCTACCTCTCCACGCTCATCTATAGATGGCGTTATTGTATTACAGTCCTTGTGGGATTGAGATCGCTTGTTATTAGTGCAGAATGTGTTTGCTTTTGAGAGGTGCTAACACGCTGTGCTGTACTTCTAACCTTGCCCTTTGAAAGAAACCCACCATGTTGTGAACTCCTACCTCATGAAACCACTTGATGCTTTGAATTTAATATACCAAATATGGGTATGAGTCACGCTCATATTTTTTCTGAAAGAACAACTTCCTTGTGCACTCGAGGATGCCTACTTTTCAAAGGTTTTGCATATGAGAGGCTGAAATTAATATCTTTCGAATGATGATTTTCAAATGAGGTGAGCTGTGCTCATTAGCGTGTTCTATTTCAGGAAAAGGAATAAATACATGGTTCCATTTTAAAAGGGGCTTTGATGGTAACTCAGGCTCTCATGGGATGGAGAGGGAATGTGACAGACTCAGGGAGCCTTAGGGTTGACTTCCATCCTCGTCCCTTATTAGCAATGAAAGATCCTTCATATTTCTGAACCTCAATATTCTTCTATTTGTATAATATATAATAAGGTTGTTAAGATGATTTGATGAGATAAGGTAAGTGCTGGGTACATAAGACGTCCTTAAATAATGTTTAAACCCGTCTACCCTTTTAGTGTCATTTACACAGCCTTCCGAATTCACCACCTATGTGTCGAGTACCAGTTATGTGCCAGCAGACATTTTTACAGGCTGTGGGGTAAAGGGATGCATCAGAGAGACAGTCCCACCTTCAGAGGGTTTTTGAACTAGTGAGAAAGGCAGGCCATAGCTAAGTGAACCCAAGAGAAAAAGTACAAGAATAACATTATGTCCAGGGTCCCCATATAGCAGCATAGGAAATAGGAGACCTTTACAGAGATGTTGCTTGAGTTGGGTCTTCCAGGATGAGAAGGAGCTCGCTAGGCAATCAAAAAGATCAGGTGCAAAACAAAGACAACGAGCATGGAGTGTCTAAAACTGATGGGCATTTCTCTTTATTCTCTAGAATGCCCCGCCCAGAAGTCTCGAAGTCTCTCCTTTGGGCTGGCATCCATGTCAAATCTCTGGGCATTGCAATCATTAGAGAAACCAAGCCTTCTTAACGACCACTGCATAAATGAGCCTAGACTTATAAGCCTACCTGGAAAATGCTTAGCTCCTACTTTTTTCTGTTACCTTCTCATGGGGAGAACTAAGCAAATCACAATGGTGGTATCTGACCATAAATAGGTCCTGCCTGTCACCATTGGTCCTAAGAGATTTTTCTTTCTGGAATCAGACCACTTAACCTCATTCCTAACAGCCATGCTCAGGTGCTGGGTGGGTGGATGCTGCTAAAACCACAAATGGCCAATGATTTTCTGGCAAATGCAGGAGTAAGTCACCTAGTGGGCAGAAAAGTCTGTTCCTCCATGTCCATTTAATAAAGAAAATTCTAGAGCATGAATCAGTTTGTTATTAAGAGGAGCCATTCCCAGATATAGTTCTTATGTCTCTATACTCTTTTATAAACCACAGGCATCTGCCAGCTGCTGCTGCTGAGAGAAGAATGTTTATATCCAGGCAGAGGGACAGAAACATGACAGAAAATGAGCAGGCTGAAAGCAATAAGAAGAAATACCGGAAGAAAATAATGCACAATCAACATTTGCTATGTATTTTAAGAGAAATTCCAGTCCAGTTGTAGCTGAGAGATGATTCATCCTGTCTACAGAAGCACCAAGAGGAATGAACAAAAAACAAGATTCTGTTTTACATAATTCTCATTTTCATGCAAAGAGCTATTCAAACAGCTCATGAAATTAGCCAGCAATTTAGCTACCTCACTATTTAGAATGTCAGGCAAAGTGCATGAGATTTTTCCAGATAAGGAGTATGACAGCTGGTCAGTGAGAAAACCATCATAGACCCTGCCCTTCCCTCTAGAACATCAGGGAAGCATCAAAGCTCCTCAGAGAGATTGGGGGAAGTAATGTATCCGGGTCTTTAGGCTGCAACAGAGACCCACTCAAATGACCTCAGAAAAAGAGACGCAGGGAGTTATCAGTGATTTTCAAACTTGGCTACACATTCACCTCATCGAGGAGTTTTTGAAACTATAGAGATTCTCCAGAAATTCTCATTTATTCAGTCTGGGGTGCGACTTGGGGAACCAGGATTTTTTTCAACTCCCCAGGTAATTCTACGGTTCAGCAGAGTGTGAGAACCACGAGTAGAGATCTGTAAGAACTGGAAGTGGAACAGAAGGGTGCCAGGAAGCCGACCGATCAGGGCTCCCTCACTACACAGCGTCAGGGAGCGCCCATCCTTAGGCGTTCTGTGTGAATGGCGCCCCCTAGAGCACAGCTCCAGACATGCAACACGGCGGCAGTATTGACAATTGATACTCCCCATCTCTTTCATGGGGGGATCAACATTCAAGTCTCAAATGCTGCCTCAAGTCCTTTCATTACAGCTGTCTTCCTAATCACCCAAGTCTCTTGATTTCCCAATTTCAAATTCCTGGGCAAGACATGTAACACGTCCAGCTCATTTTTTGGAGGCAGATGACAAAAGTCACCTGCTTCTGACCAGTCTATGGACGAGGTGCCCTTGAGCCAGGTGGCCACCTCAGTCCATCATCGGTGTGGAAACATGTGGTGCTGGCCATTAAAGGACTAGAGTTCTGGGCACAGGCACCTTTCCTCAGGAAGTGTGAGTAGGAAGGTAATAACTGCTTTTTTTTTTTTTTTTAATAACTGGTATCTTAAACACAGTGAGTTTAGCAGAAGCTGACAGATTTCATTTGCAAGGCTTGAACCTTGGGTGACCATAGAATTAACTGACCAAATGAGACATTTCTGAGAGTGAAAGGGTGCTATTAAGAATAACATTGGGACAGAAGGTGTGAACTAGGACGGTTTACACGTATGGCCATCTTCGTTTAGCTTAAATTGTGATACAAGAGGAGAAAAACAAGGACCTAGATAGAATTTCAGGACATGGATCTGGAAAATAACCACGTGTTATAGACATGTAGGGAAGCACCAGAGTGAAGAAGGGGCTGTGAAGAATACAGTCTGGCAACTTCTCCTATATAGGGTGGAAATTCATGGAGATGTGGGTCCCCTCATTCTGGCAGTTCTGGATATACAAATTGCCTGCCCGAGACAGGTGTATTAATTTCCTAGGGCTACCATAATAAATCACCAAGAACTTGATGGCTTAAAACAATAGAAGTGAATTCTGTCACAGTTCTGGAGGCTAGAAGTCCAAAATTACAGTGTCCCTAGGCTCTAGTGTTGAAGACTGTAAGGGGGAACACTTCCTTGCCTCTTGCAGCTTCTGTTGGCTCCAGGCATTCCTTGGCTATGGATGCATAACTCCAACATTTGTCTCTCCTTTCACATGGCCTTCTTTTCTGTCCGTGTCTTATCCTCTTCTGTCTCTTATAAAGACAGTTGTCCCTGGATTTGGGCCCACCCAGTCCATTCAATATATCTCATTTTGAGGTCGTTAACCTAATTGCATCTGCAAAGACCCTTTTTCCAAATAAGGTCACATTCTCAGGTTCCAGGTAGACATATCTTTTGGGGAGCAACCATTCAACCACTATACTAGGCAAGAAACGTAGAGTCAGCTTCACTTAGGACAGCATGGTTGGAAGAGGAGGAGGTGTTCAAGAATTCATTTTCAGGTTCTATGTTCGCCTCTATGTTGCAAGTAGCAGAAAACCCATCTAAAACTGGCCTAAACAGTAAAGCAAATTAGGGGGTTCATGAAAAGTCAAGATATAGGGCTACCTTCAGGTGAGGCTTGAACCAGTAATTCACTCATGTTTCATTCCAAGCCTCCATTTTGCCCGCAGAGAGTTGTTTCCTCATAAAGCTGACTTCACTTGTGGTCCTACAAGGGCAGCATGTAGCTCCTGGAGCTGCAAATATTCTTGCTTAGGATTTTCAGGGAAGGAGGGTCCACTTGTCAATGATGCAAACTGAAGCACTGGAATTAAACCTCTTTTGGCTCTCATTGGCCTGACTTGGCTTAAGGCAATGGGATACTCTGATTGGTTTAAGTCAGTTGAGATTGACCTTAGAGTTGAGATGGAGTCAATCCAACCCAAACCACATGGCTGAGACTTGAGATACTGATAAAAAGAAAGAAAATGATGAGGTTGGTGGAGACGTGACCAGCATCACAGAACCACTACAGGTATCACCAAATAATGAGAATGAGAAACTAATAACTAGCAGTAATATGTCCTGAGTATTCACCATGGCATTCACCAGGCACTACATATAAATTATATTTTATGTTCCCAACAGCTATAAGAGGTACTATAATTAGAGGTACTATAATTTTACATGTCAGGAAACAGAGGCATGAGATGTTAAGTAGCTTACTCAAAGTCACACAGGTAGTAACTAAGTACATTATTCTGAGGGCAGTGAGGACTGTCATGATCAAATTCATTTTAGAAATATCATTCTGGCAATAGCATGGAGAGAGGATTAGAAGAATAGCAGGGAGGTTCGTCGTCAAGATAAGCAGCAATGAGGACCTGAACCAGGGCATTGGCAGAGGGAAGGGGAGTAGTAACTGGTGTGAGAAATATCAAGGAAGTCGAATCAGCAGGCTTGGTAACTGTGTGTGAAGGGACAATATAGGAATCAATGATGAACCCCAGGTCCCCTGTGTGAATGACTCAGCTGATTCACTGCCATTAACTGACATTGTAATAATAGCTTACATTTATAGAAGTGCTTACTTTGTACCAAGCACTTCCAGGGACTTGTTCGTTTCATCTTCACAATGTCCTCATAATGCTACACGACAAACGACCACAGAGTCTCAGTAGCACTCACCAGGCAGCCTTTATTTAGCCGGCGTGTCTGTGCGTGGGGAGTGGAGGTGAGCTAAGGCACAACTGAGGGAGTCTGACTGTCCCACGTGTCTGTCAGCCTCATCTTGCACCCAGCAGGTGAGAGAGAACTTCCTAAGCAGATAACAACAGTTATTGCCGAGAGGTATTTAATCTAAGATAGTGTGATATTGATTTATGGATAGAAAAATAAACCAATGGAATTTTTTCCAAAAAAGAGTTGGTGAAGGAATGAAGAAAAGGAAATTTGTCATTGTTATTGGCCGCATAAACCAACACAACCATTTTAAAGAGCGATTTGGCAATACCTAGTAAAGTTAAAGATGTCCATAACCTATGGCCCACCGATTCCACTCTTGAGTGGAAAGAGCGGAATGCCAATATACAGAAACCTGATGCACGGGGTGGTGTTAAGGATTAGTGGGGAAAGGGTGGACTCTTCAGTACATGTCACTAGTACGTTACATATAGGAAGCTGAAGTTAGATCTGCATCATACACGAAAACAAAAATAGATTTCAAGTGGATAAAATATCTAAAGTTATCTTTATCTTTATGGGAATGTCTTACAACATTGGGATAGAGAATGATTACAAAGGCAAAAATCATTAAAGGAAAGAGAGATATATTTAAATATTAAAATTAAAAACCTCGTACAACATAGGGCAGCCTCATAGCTAACTTTGCCTTTAACTGATAGTCATTGAGTAGCCAGAATGTATCTAGAACTTTCACAAATCTTTAAAAAATGGTAAACGACACAGTACTGAAACAGGTAAAATATATTAAGAAGCAAATAAAAAAAGAAAATGTTTAAATTGCCAATATGCATATGAAAAATTCCTCAATTTCACTAGGAATCAAAGAAAAACAAATTAAAATCACAATGAGATATTGTTTTATCCTCATCAATTTGGTAAAGAATAAAAAGTCTCACATTATCAAGAGTTGGCAAGGATAAAAAATGTCAATGTCATGAAATTTAAAAAAGGCTGGAAAGTTTTTCTAAATTAAAGAGGATTAAAGAAGACTTAAGATACATGTCCATTAAATGCAATATTCAATCCGTCATTAGAGTTTGGACTGGGGGAAAAATTTATTTATTTATTTTTAAAAAGATTTTATTTATTTATTTGACAGAGATAGAGACAGCCAGCAAGAGAGGGAACACAAGCCGGGGGAGCGGGAGAGGAAGAAGCAGGCTCATAGTGGAGGAGCCTAATGTGGGGCTCGATCCCAGAACGCCGGGATCACGCCCTGAGCCGAAGGCAGACGCTTAACGCCTGCGCCACCCAGGCGCCCCCTGGAGGGAGGAATTTAAAGAGTATTATTACATCAATGGGAAAATTGAATCAGGGCTATATAATAGAATTGTATCAATGTTTGATTTCTTAATTATAACAATTACATTATGTTACATAGGAGAATGTCCTCGTTCTACTGTGTATATATATATATATATATATATATATATATACATATACACACACATATATTCAATATATGTATACATGTTGAACTATGGAAAATAAAAGGGGGAGAAATTTTGAAGTGAGAGAAAGGGAAAGCAAATGTAGCAAAATATTAGTGACTGTTGAATCGAGATGTACATAATCGAGCTCATACACATGTTCATTGTATCATCTTGGCAACTTTTCCGTAAATTTGAAATATTTCCCATAAAGAGGAGGCAAGGACATGAAAAAATGGAAACTTTGTCATTATTATTGACCAAGTAAATTGATACAACCACTTTTAGAGAACAATTTGACAATACCTAGTAAAGTTTAAGATATCTCTTGAGATATTTTCTCAAATTGCACAAATAGATATGTGTCAGACAGTTCACTGTGGTATTGTGTTTACAGAAAAAAAAAGGAGAGTAATTAAATGTTCACCAACCACCGAACAAAGAAAGCATCGATGCCTACAATTCAGTATTTAGAAACGTGAATGAACCCGTCCTATGTGTATCGATACATTTTTTTTATAAAGATTTTTTATTTATTCATTTGACAGAGAGAGAGAGAGAGACAGCCAGCGAGAGAGGGAACACAAGCAGGGGGAGTGGGAGAGGAAGAAGCAGGCTCCTAGCAGAGGAGCCTGATGTGGGGCTCCATCCCAGAACGCTGGGATCACGCCCTGAGCCGAAGGCAGACGCTTAACGACTGAGCCACCCAGGCGCCCCATGTGTATCGATATTTTTAAAATCTCAAAAATAATATTGAGTGAAGAAAGCAATCTACAGAAGGATCAGTGCAGTAGTATATCATTTCAATACTGTTCCAATAGTTCAAAACCATACTAAGTCTTATTTATGGATCCATACATATGTAGTCAATATTTAAAAATATTTTTTTAAAAGATTTTATTTATTTATTCGACAGAGAGAGACAGCCAGCTACAGAGGGAACACAAGCAGGGGGAGTGGGAGAGGAAGAAGCAGGCTCATAGCGGAGGAGCCTGATGTGGGGCTCGATCCCATAACGCCGGGATCACGCCCTGAGCCGAAGGCAGACGCTTAACCGCTGTGCCACCCAGGCGCCCCAATGTTTAAAAATATTAAGGATGGATGATAAATGTTGAAATTCAAGATAAGAGAGAGAGAGAGAGAGAGAGAGAGGAAGTGTGATTGTGGACGCCCTCCCTCCCCAAATGGGAATCTTCCCCTGTATCTGTAATTCTCAAAAAAATAATTGGGGGACAATATAGCAAAATGTTAGCACATCACAAATCTGGGTGGTAGAGAACGGATGTTTATTATATTACTCTTTCTTCTTTACTGTAGGCATAAAATATTCACAATATATTTTTGAAATCTTTGGCAAGACAGGACTGGAAAATATATATTTTATTGGGCTTCCATAGGAGGCATGCTAGAAACCTGCTCTAAACTCAGGAGAGGAGCTCTCAGGAGAGGCTGATTTCAGAAGGTATTTCTTTCAAGGCAACGAGGTTGCTGGGGTGGTTTTGTGCCCATGGAGAGCACTAAATTGACACTTCAAGCAATGAGATGAAACTAAAATGCTACATCTCTATAGTTTAAAAATGCCTGCGTCTGTATCTGCAAGAGACTAAGGACAGTGGTTATGAGCTCCAGCCCTGCAGAAGCACATGGTTAAAGAAAGACAAATGGCCTGAAAGTCAATTGTAAATTAAACAGACCTGCTTCCAGCTGGGTTTTCCTCAGGAAGAACCCCTGGCTGTTACTGAGAATCAGAGGGAGCATCAAGATGGGGGCCAGAGGGACTACCCCCCAACACCTTGCTACAAACTGGTTGCTCTAGTCAAGCACCCACAGGCTCTTGAGGAAGCCCTGTGGGTGACGTTCCAGATTTCCCTTTAAAAACCTCAGCAAGACCTAAATGTGAGACAGGAAACCATCAGATTCCTGGAGGAGAACACAGGCAGCGACCTCTCTGACCTCGGCTGCAGCAACTTCCTACTAGACACGTTGCCGGAGACAAGGGAAACAAAAGCGAACATGAACTACTGGGACTTCGTTGCAATAAAAAGCTTCTGCACAGGATAGAAACAACAAAAGGAGAAGACAAGCCTACAGAATGGGGGAAGATATTTGCAAATGACATATCTGATAAAGGCTTGGTATCCAAAATCTATAAAGAATTTATCAAACTCAACATCCCCAAAACAAATTAATTCAGTTAAGAAATGGACAGAAGGGGCGCCTGGGTAGCGCAGCGGTTAAGCATCTGCCTTCGGCTCAGGGCGTGATCCCAGCGTTCTGGGTTCGAGCCCCACATCAGGCTCCTCCGCTATGAGCCTGCTTCTTCCTCTCCCACTCCCCCTGCTTGTGTTCCCTCTCTCGCTGGCTGTCTCTATCTCTGTCAAATAAATAAATAAAATCTTAAAAAAAAAAAAAAAAGAAATGGACAGAAGACATGAATAGACACTTTTCCAAAGAAGACATCCAGATGGCTAATGGACACATGAAAAGATGTTCAACATCACCCATCATCAGGGAAATACAAATCACGATGAGATACCACCTCATATCTGTCAGAATTGCTCAAATTAACAACACAAGGAACAACAGGTGTTGGCAAGGACTCAGAGAAAGGGGAACCCTCGTGCGCTGTTGGTGGGAATGCAAACTGGTGCAGCCACTCTAAACGGTATGGAGGTTCCTCAAAAAATTAAAAATAGAACTACCCTATGACCCAGCAATCGTACTACCAGGTATTTACCCAAAGGATACAAAAATACAGATTTGAAGGGGTACCTGCACCCCAATGTTTATAGCGCATTATCAACAATAGCCAAACTGTAGAGAGAGCCCAAATGTCCATTGACCAACAAATGGATAAAGAAGATGTGGTATATATATATATAATGGAATATTACTCAGCCATCAAAAAGAATGAAATCTTGCCATTTGCAACAATGTGGATGGAGCTAGAATGTATTATGCCAGATGAAAGAAACAGAGAAAGACAAATACCTTATGATTTCACTCATCTGTGGAATTTAAGAAACAAACCGATGAATATATGGGAGATGGAGAAAAAGAGAGAGGGAAACAAATTATAAGAGACTCTTAACGATATATGGACTATGAGAAACAAACTGAGGGCCTCAGAGGGGAGGGGGGTGGGGGAATGGGAGAGACCGGTGATGGGTAGTAAGGAGGGCACCTATTGCATGGTGCACTGGGTGTTACACGCAACTAATGAATCATCGAGCCTTACATCGGAAACCGGGGATGTACTGTATGGTGACTAACAATATAATAAAAAATCATTAAAAAAAAAAAAAGAGAGACTCTTAATGATAGAGAACAAACTGAGGGGCGATGGAGGGAGGTGGGTGGGGGTGGGCTAGTTGGGGGATGGGTATTAAGGAGAGCACTTACTGTGATGAGCACTGGGTGTTGTATGTAAGTGATGAATCACTGAATTCTACTCCTGAAACCCATATTGCATTGTATGTTAACTAGAATGTAAATTAAAGTTAAAAATATAATGCATAAAAAAATAAAATGAAAGCCTCAGCAATTGTCGGCACGTCCTATCTTGGAACAGATCTTGGAGCCAAGAACTGAGATTGCATAGGGCCTGTTTCTGCTTTTAAATACGAGCCAGTTTCACAGCTTAAGGTGTTCCACTCTCCAACCTGCGAACAAACAGGGTATTTAAGAGTTCATTCATTCGGGAAACACTCAGAATGGAGAGTGTCTCTTGTGTGCCAGGCAGAGGGCTGGACGGGGCAGCCGAGGATGACTGAGGGCAAGTCTGGGCCCTCAGGGAGCTCCTTGTCTAGTGTGGGAGGCAGACACGCGGGTAAGACAGGAAGAGAAGTGTCCTGGTGCTGGTGGTTACAGACGCCCCCGGGAGCAGAGAGGCGGGCCCGGGAACATGGTGGAGGTGGGTGCGCTTCTCCAGGGGACACAGTGTCTGAGCTGATGACAAGTGGCCAAGAGGGCATTCGTGAAGCCCGGCGTGTGAGAGGGCACGGTGAGCTCAAGGTTCCGCCTGTGAACCAAGGAAGATGGAAAAGAGAGATTCCCAACACTTTCAGGGCAAGCAGTACTGTATTTTAACAACCACAAGTTGAAGACTGTTTGGGCTGGAGATTTCTAAATTTGGAGGCTTCCATCTTGGACCAGTGAATGCTGTGATTTGCACCCGGCCGTGGAGGGCCCAACAACAAACACCCATTTGAAGGAGCTGTTTATCCCTTAGTCCCTTCCCCCCTTCTGTGTAACCTTAAGTGACGCTTTAGATCCTGGAATGTCCAACCAGCCCAGCAGGCTACTCGGGGGCAGGCAGCGTGGTTCACTAAGAGGTCTGGGTGCACCTGGGAGGAGAGAGGCAGGAAAAGAACACTCCAGAGCATGCAGGAGACCTTCCCACCACCTCAGACTTCCTGTACCTTATGGCTTCAGAATGCTGGGATAGGCACCCCGTCTCTGGGTTCTAGCTGTGTGCCCTGAGACAAATGACGTAAACTCTCTGAGCCTTAGTTCTCTTATTTGTCCGGTGGGAACATTAGTGATTCCCATGTTCCGAGGTGGTTGTAAGAGCTAACCGAAATAAAGCACGTAAGGCAGACCACACTGGGCACATCAAGTACCTAATAAATGCTCATTGTCCTCATATTTACGTCTGATATCTTTTTAAAAAAATTCGTGTCCTTGCCATGCTTTTTCACTCTATCTTCTGCATACAGCTCCCAGATCGATTTCATCAAGCTTTCCTTCCTGAGTTTGTATTATGAAAAGAATAGACGTATTAAATGTTCTTTCTCAAACCATGTCTGCCCCCCTGGAGATCCCAACACCCGTCTCCCCCCCACCAACCCCGGCCCCAGTGGTTGAGAAACCCCTTGGGATCATTGCAGGCTTTTCACAGGGGAGACGCAGGACTGAGGCTGTTTGCCATATGATTTCATTATCTTGGGATCAAACTTAAAACATGTGTTCAAAATAGTTTGTGAGCTCTGACGTCTTCATTTGTCAACCACCTTAATTTTTTATTTCCGGGAGATTACATTCAGGCTTACCAGGTCTATTGTACCACTCTGGGCCCAAAGATGTTCTATTTTACACGCTGTTGAAATAAGCCCTTGTCATTTTCCGGGTTAACACTCCATGGATGAGTCAGATAAGCAATACAGCCTCTGCAAACAGCCCTGCCTTTAAGGGTCAGGCTGTTCTTCTGGCGGAGGGACCCTGGCTCAGATGCCACCTAATGGCGAATTTTGTGAGTAAAAAACAGCTCTTGAAAGGGGGGGGGGTAATCAGAAGGGGGAATGAAACATGAGAGACTATGGACTATGAGAAACAAACTGAGGACTTCAGAGGGGAGGGGGGTGGGGGAATGGGATAGACTGGTGATGGGTAGTGAGGAGGGCACGTATTGCATGGTGCACTGGGTGTTATACGCAACTAATGAATCATCGAGCCTTACATCGGAAACCGGGGATGTACTGTATGGTGACTAACATAATATAATAAAAAATCATTAATTAAAAAAAAAAAAAACAGCTCTTGAGAAACGCTTTGAAACACGTCCTTGGAGATGAGACCCTCGGCTGGTGTGAGTCATCCCGGAGGAGAGTGTGATAGATATTTACTCGTCTTTGTAAAAGATGACTAAGTGTTTCTGGCCGAGTGGAGGCTGTCTTTGGAAAACAATTCCATTTCGTTTTCTTTAAATATAAATTTCAGGGTTTTCTAAACATATTAATGACATTTCTTTTCAAAACCCACCCTGGCAGAGAAAGGACTGGCTCATGTCAGGGGAGGTGAGGGCGTGCTGCTAATATTTGCCAAGACCTTAGAATGTGCCAAGTTCTGTTGAAAGCACTAGAAATACCTCCCTTAATCCTTATTTCAATCCTGAGGTAGGTACTGTAATAAGAACAAGACCAGTAAGTATGATTTATTGCCATTGTTGTGGTTGTTATTCTGTAAATGAGGGAATTAAGGCTCAGGTAGGTCTAGTATCCCTTAGCTGGTAAGTAGTATTCTGGTAACTGGTCTCCTAACCCAGGCCTGTCTGACATCATTAACTGTGTTCTTGCCCACTCTACTCCAGAATAATGATTCCAACATTAGCTCATCCTGCAAATATCTGTCAAGGCCCAGAATGTGCACTCTACTGAGTACTGGTTGAGCCATGATCCAGACACAGACCCTTCCTTCATGGAGCTTATAGTCTATTGGGAGAAAAAAGAAAAGTAAGTAAAAAATTGCAGCATAGCTTGATAAATGCTATAGTGAGCACAGGGTGTAGGGGGCCATATATATAAGTGTTTTATGGTGTAACCTTGGGGCAGTCAGGGTGGAGTTCCTGGAGAGGGTGACCAAGGTAATTCCTATTAAATGGGTGGGAATTAGGCAGGTGCTAAGAAAGGAGGGGATTAGAGAAGGACATTTCAGGCAGAATAAGCAATAGATGAGGAACCAGAGGTCCCAGGTGGGTGCTGAAGATGGGAACCACTCTCATGAATGGAGAGTTTCAGGGAGGGACTAAAGAGTTGGCTCATTTGGGGAGCTGACTTTTGTCTTCTGTGTCCAGCAAGGTGCTGGCTACCTCATTCTGAAAAGAAACTGTTTTGCAAAGGAGCTCTGAGAGAGGTAAGAAGAAAGCTCTACTCCCCAACCCCTACCCTGTGGCCTGAAATGGATGCATAAATACTGTCCTGGGCTCTCTGGGAAATTCTGAAAAGCCTGGTAATGATGCTTTGTTACAAAGCTCTGGGCTCAGCTATGGCGGACCTGGTGGGCTGGCCACTGTCGCGTGGTCCAGACATTATACACACCCTGAAGCAATCTCAAAGCCAAAACTGGGGAAGATGAACCTTGTCTTCCTGTTAAACATGACTGCAGAGAAGAAGGAAATCACTGCAACGAAACGACTGAAGAGAACGCTCCCTGTTGTGTGCTGCTAGTACCTTCCACAGATGGTGTGGGGGAGGGACGGGCTCTTCTCTAAAGGGTGAGACTTTGGGAAAGCCACCTTTCTCTTTGTTTCTCCATGGGATTGCCCTCCTCACCGTCTTCAGAACAACTGTGTTAGTTGGACGCTTATTGGGGCAAAGCCATTTTACCAAAATATTAGTAAGCCATGAGGAAGGTAATTTACAGGCATGCAATGTATGTAGTCAACGGGATTTGGCTTCACACAATGATTGGGCTGTTGCCTTGTCATTTTGGTCTCTTCTGTTTGCTACCTGCCTAATTAGGTCGCTTCACATGGGCCGGGGGAGATACTCTGGACTTTCTCATTAGACATTCCAGACTTCACTCTGGTTCAGGTTGAATGGTTGTTCCATAGCCTCCTGAATCCCAACCTGGTGTTTCTTTAGCATTTTTCCGTGTCTCTTAACCCAATCTCCACTCCCAGGCCCTTTCTTTCCTCATAGGGAAGTTCTCTCTCGGAGATCACATTCCTTTATTTAAGTCTTTGTACCAGCAATGTGAGTCTCCCATCAGTGGCAGTGGCGGGGCACGTGTCACGGGTCCAAAACAGGGGAAATTGCTGTGGCATCTGGCTATGGAACGTGGGAGAACCTGGCACCAGTTTTCTATTTCTGACCCATATTTAGCTAAACCACGTTCCTAGTGTGCTGGTTAACAACATGGACTGTGGCTCGGCCACTGTCTCACTTGAATAATCTTAGTTACTTAACCACTTTGTGCCTCGTTTTCTTCATCTGTAAACTGGCATCCTGACGGCACCTGCTTCATGGGGTTGTCCCGAAAACTGTGAGTTCCAGCTGCAACAGCCCTGACACAGTGCCGGGCCCCGAGTCAGTGCTGCTCGGTGTTGGCTTTGTTCTGGCTCCAGCTCCTGTTCTCTCGTCTGACTCCTTCCTGTGCTTCCTCCCAACATGAACAAGTCATCAGTTATTTCCCCCAGGTCTTACTTAGATAACATGTGCGTACAGGAATGCATCGCCAAGGGGTTCGCAGCAGCAGCATTCCTTCACAGTGACTTCCGCGAGACTCGAGAAAGCCCACAGGACAGTGTGCCCGCTCCCCACTCATTCCTCCTACTCGACCAACTACGCTCTAGTTTCTCTAGGGCCACCTTCCAAAGGCCCAGCTGAAGACTGTTCTGGGTCTTGTGCCCATTTCATCTTTGGTGTTAGTTCTGAGCCCTCTCAAGTAATCTCGAATAGTAGATGTAACTAGTTTATGTTAGATGGCGTTCTATTAGAATTTGTAATTTATGCTCCTGGAGACCAACATTCTAGCGTGCCATTTTCTGCGCTTTGTCTGCTGCACTCATTTGTGGGTTTCTGAATGGAATTGGGATAGATGTCTCTGTTGGTGTTCTCCACTTATTGCATAAACCTGAACAAAAACCTGACATAGCACTGTATGCCCATCATTCCCTTCTCTTCAGGAATGGCTCTGTGCAACAATAAAATGCTATTGTTTCTTAGTGATTTATTTGTGACAAAAGAGCCCAAAATTATATCCTGCTGGAGAAAGATAATATTTGCCTTTAAAAACAAAATTCTATTTCTTTCAGATATAATATAGTTTGATCTGTCATTTTCTTTATGGATATTGCATTTTCATCTTTGTTTTTCTGTATTCTAATATTCTGGTTCTCTCTGTTTATCATGGAGAAGATGAGAATTGAAAGCAAAAACTCTCAACACTTGAGCTCTGCTTTACTTTTATCTTTGCAAAAGTGTAAGAGATAAATGGCTTTTCCTGTTGCTCACTCCCCTGCCCTGTAGGAGGGACCACTGTAGACTTAACTGGAGTCCGTGTCCTGGTGACTTTCAGCTAAGGACTGGTAAGAGTAAGTAATGGCACCTTTGTTCACTGCCACAGCTGTTGGCAACAAGGAGAAATACTCTGAGCTATTACGAGGAGTCCATTAACACGGTGCATGTGACATCTGAGCAGGTTGCCATAGGCACACTTTCTAGGATTGAGTCCCCTAGTCATTGGGTGGTTTCAAATTCATAACACTAGCTTTCCATCATTACATGGGAAACTGAGACTCTCATATAGGGCCTCCTTGGCAAAAGGGCTCCATGCCTCACCCTGAGCTGGTGGTGGCCCTGGGCGCTCCTTGACAGCACACTGCAGTAGGTGGAGGTCTTGCTCCTCCACATCCCTCTCAGGGCCCCTTCATCCCATTCTGGGCTCCCTACTCCTGTGCAGTCAGGGGCTGCCCAGAGCCCTTTATTGTTGGGCCTTACCTTTGGCAACTCTTACTTCTTTCGCTTCTTTCTTGCTGCCTTGGAGAGAAAAGATAAATATGGAACATTTGCTTTGACACCTAATTCCATTTCAAAACCCTTTGTCACAGTACTTATAATCTATATCAATGATTTTAAAATTACTTTATTGGATTTTTCCAATAAAATAAAATATGTATAGGACTTGCATGCTGAAAACTACAATTTACCAATGAATGAAATCAAACAATGCTTAAACAAGTAGAGAGACATATCATGTTCATGGATTGGAAGATTCAACATAATAAAGATGTCAGTTCTGTCCCAACTGATTTATTAACACAATTCCTATCAAAATCCCAGCAAGAATTTTTTTGTAGATATAGACAAGTTTATTCTAAAATTTATATGAAAAGACAAAAGAAGTAGAATAGCTAGAACAATTTTGCAAAAGAATGAAGTGGGAGTCACTCTACTCTAAGACTTCCTACATACTATGGTAATCGACCGTGTGGTATTGGTGAAAAGGCAGAAACAGATCAATGGAATAGAAGAGAGAATCAAGAAAGACACCTACACATATACTCATCTGAGTTTTTACAAAGATGCAAAAATAATTCAATGGAAGAAGGATAGTCTTTTCAACAAATGGTACTGGAACAATCAGGCATCCATAAGCAAAAAAAGACAGAAAGACGGAAGGAAGGAAGGAAGGAAGGAAGGAAGGAAGGAAGGAAGGAAGGAAGGAAGGAAGGAACCTTGACCCAAACCTCATACTTTAAATGAAAATTAGCTCAAAATAGATCATAGATTTAAATATAAAACATAAAACTATAAAACGTTTAGAAGAAAATATAGGAGAAAATCTTCAGGACCTAGGGCTAGATGTGAAGTTCTTAGATGTGATACCAAAAAGCACAATTCATAAAAGAAAAAATTCAATACATTGGACTTCATCAAAATGAAAAACTTTTACTCTGCGAAAGAGTCTATTAAAATGATGAAAACCGAAGATCCAGTCCGGAAGGAAATATTTGCAAACCACATATCTGACAAAAGATTTACATCTAGAATAAATAATCTCAAAACTGAAGAACAAAAAATACAAAAAATCTGATTAGAAAATGAGCAAAAGACATGAACAGACATTTCACTAAAGAAGATATACAGATGGCAAATAAGAACATGAAAATCTGTTCACTATAATTAACCATTAGGGAAATGTAAATTAAATATCACTGCACACCTATTAGAACAGCTAAAAAGAAAAAACAGTGAAATCAAATGTTGGCAAGGATGCCTAGCAGCTGGATTACTTGAACATTGCTGGTAGGAATGCAAATGATACAGTCACCCTGGAAAATAGTTTGACGGTTTCTTATAAAACTAAACATATACTTAACTTGTAACGCAGCAATCACAAACCTGGACATTTATCCCAGAGAAATGAAAAATTATGTCCACACAGAAATGTGTACACAAATGTTGATAAAAACTTTCTTTGTAATAGCCCCACATTGGAAACAACCCGTATATCCTTCGGTGGGTGAATGGTGGTTCATTCATACCAGGGACTACTCGTCAGCAAAAAAAAGGAATTAACTACTGTTACATGCAACAACTTGAATGAATCTCAAGGAAGTCAGGCTGAACAACAACAACAAAAAGCCAATCTCAAGAAGTTACATGTGATTCCATTTACAAAACATTCTTGAAATGACAAAATTACAGAACTGGAGAACAGATTACTGGTTGCCAGGTATCAGGCAGTGGAAGGAGGGGCAGGAAATGGGTGTGACAATGGAGGGGTAGCATGAGGGAACCATGGTGTATCTTGATTGTGATGGTGATTACACAAATCTACACATGTGATAAAATTGCATAGAACTATATACATACACACCCGCATACACAAGCGCTTATAAAACTAGTGAGAACTGAATATTGTCTATGGATTGTGCCAATGTAAATTTCCTGGCTTTGATATCGTACTATCATTATGTTCAGACATTACTATTGGGGGAAAGTAGATGAATGGAACACAGGATTCTCTGCACTATTTTTGCAACTTCTGATGAATCTATAGTTATTTTCAAATAAATATAAAAGGAAAAATACTGGCTCAGAGTAACCACTTAAATACTATGAAAGCATCTCTTAAAACTGTGATAATTTCCTACCTCCCTTCGGTTCCAGTCTCTGAAGAAGCCAAAGTCTACTGTGTAAACTTCCTTATCTCGCTTATCAACACGAATAAAAACACGCGCTTCTGTTTCTTTGGATTGGAGGGGGTAGGTGTCTTTTTGCTTTTTGTTTGTTTGTTTACAAGGATACATACCACACGCATAATTCTGAAACTTGTTTCTAGCCCTTAAGAACATCGCTCTGCTGTGAGGACAATTTATACACATAGGTCTAGCTGATTATGTTTAATGGCTGTGGTGTTTGGGGCACAATAGTTCTGCCACTGTTTCTTCGATTGTTCTTTTAATGATTGACTTTCAGTTCGTCTCCAGTTTTTTGTCACTAGCAATAGTAATGCCTCTGTTTTTATTTCTGGTGGGCCAGATCCCCCACCAGTGATTTTCAAACTTTATTTTAGTAGTGGAGTCTTCTTTTCAAAATTAAATCCTATCACAAAACTCAATAAATAAAACCCAAAAACCTGCTCAGGTTGAATGGGGGTGGGGAGCTTGGAGCCCTTGAAGCCTCGCTGAACCATTAGGGCTTAGGAAACAAAAACAGGAAACCAGAGTCTTACATCTTGTGATTCCTGGGCCATCACCTGCTCTTCTCCGACCTGAATTCTGACCCTGTCCATATCCCCACTTCCTTCTGGGGTCCTGTTTTCTCGGACAGACGAGCTGAAGCCTGGATGCTTCAGCTCCAGCTCCTGATTCCATGGGTCCCGCCTCCACCCAACCTGCCGGGACACCCTCACACCATCATCAGCCCGAGCTAGTCCTCCATTTGCCACAACTCTTGGGGCACCCTACTTAGGAGGCCAGCCTCGCAGCCAAAATAGTTTTGTAGCCTGCCTTCTTTTCCGGACTTCCTGCCCTCTCTCTCCCCACCCGCACCCCGTGCTGCCGCCAAGGGCCCAGCGTGCCTTGCCGTGAAGCCCTCCTTTTCAAGGTTAATGCCTTGGCCTATTTTCTTCGTCCCATCCTTCTGGCTTTTCCTCCCTGCTCCTTCCATTACTCTGATCTCTCTGAAGACTTTCAGTATCTCCTCAGTCTTCTCCTCTGCCTTGAATCTCACACAGGCACACACAATCTAGAAAAAAGCCAACATAAAACGTCACCATCCACTCCATGCAAATGCCACCCAAATCATGTTTGCAGCCCAGAATTCATTCTCAACCCCTGTCTCTTATCTCCAGTAACTTGCTGACCATTTTCACCTTTACTTGCTGGTCATATCACCAGACCTCAGATTTAACTCGGTTAAGCAGACGAGGCATTGCCTGTAGACAAGCTCCAATTTTCTGCTTTCACCACAGGATGCTATCACTTCTCCTATCATCTAAGTCCCTAACTTTTTGCCCTCCAATTTGTATTAAACTTGCCCCTTATTCCCCTTTCCCTCCACAGGTATCCTAGCTCAGGTTCTTATGATTTTATATCAGCTCCTGGCAGTAGACCTCAAATTACTCCCCCACCCCCGGTCTCCTCTTGTGCTCCTTGATGACACCCCTCCACACCCCGCTGCCAACATCACTTTCCTCAAACACCACTTCGAGTATGCCCTTTGTCTGCTTGAAACCTTGCAGTGACTTCACTACCTAAAGGAATAAACCTACACTCCCCGGCGTAGAACTCAACCTCCCTTTCACTGACCCCAATTTACCTTGACCAGCTTGATTCCCACTATTCTAAAAGAAAGGAAGCCAAGACGCAGGCACCCTTTCCACGCCCTAAACACAGTGGGCGAGTTCTCACTTTGGTGCCTTCACTTGACCTGTTTCTTCCACCCAGAATGCTTCCCCACGCCGGTGTTGGTTTCCTCGATTCCTGTAGATCCTTGAATACCCCTCACGTAAGTCTTAGTTTCCAGATACCGTCCCCGGACCTGCACGTGTGTTGCTTTATCTCTCAGTTTGCACACTGCAAACACGGATCAGGTTTGCCTTCTCTGCTTCCACGGGTCACATCTGTGTCCACACCCTATCACAGGTGCCTGAGGTCGGGAACCACACCCAACAGAAACACAGTCACCACCTTGCCCAGCGCAGCCCTCTGCGTGTAACCAGAGCTCAGGACATAGCCCCCGCTCACTGATGTTCCTCAATGATAGACTATCTCAGGGTAAACTGCTGCGTCCTGTTTCAGTTCTTCCTCAAACTTGAGGCCAAAGTCATGCAGACGATGATGAAACCACAGAAAGCCGGGTATGAAGTGAGGGACACTCAGGCTGATGAGGCTGCTTCCCAGAAATTATTTCAACACTGCTTCTCAAGCAGCGCCACGGTTCGGCCACACGGCGTCTGCCTCCGTCCCCCCGGAGAGCTGGCAACTGGCGTTCACACGGCATTGGCAAGGGAAGCAAAGCCTCTTCCAGAAATCAGTTCGATGAAGATGTAGGACTTAAAAATTGCACTTCCAGCCATTGAGTAGACAGAGGCTGAGTCAGCATTATCAGCTCGGAAGCAGCAAGTGGACACCTCAGGAGAGGCGACGAGGGAAAACCCAACATCAGACACAAGAGGGTCCCTAGGATGTGGCACAGAAACACTATGATGAGGGCCTCTCTGTGACCTCTGACACACCGGGCAGCCCCCCCGTCCTGAGGGAAAATGGGAGTTTGATGCCAGCATCCACTAGGGCTCACCACACAGCCGTGTCCGAAGTAATACAGGTGCGATCTCACTAATACAGGTGCGTTTGGCCCTCTTCGGCAAATCCCTTAGTCATCTTCATAACCTGTCCAATCTGGGCGGAATATCTGAACAGGGTGGACCCAGGCGACTCTTCCAGAGCGGACAGAGCCCAGGAAGGATCCCCTCCCACAGGCTTTCTTCATCCGCTGCACTTTCGCCCTTGCGTCTGTTCCAGATGCATACCTCTAAACGTGGGCGTGAGGGAGGGAGGGCGCAGGGGCGGGGGTGGGGGACAGAGGGAGGGGGAAAGAGAATCCCAAGCAGACTCCCCGCTGAGGGTAGAGCCTGAGGCACGGAGCTCCATCTCCTGAACCTGAGATCGTGACCTGAGCCCAGATCAAGAGCTGGACGCTTAACCGACGGAGCCCCCCGGGCGCCCCCAGACAACCCTTACTAACGACCCACTATATTCTGGGCATTTTGTTAGGCAGTTCATTCACATTATCTGCCGTCCTACAGGTGTCCTGAAAGGTGGCCAACTGTTAAGTTCATTATGTAAATAAGGACACTGAGGCTTAGAGAGGCAAGGCCAGCTGGGCTGATAGTCCCGCTGGGAGACTACGGAGCTGGACTCCACCGATCTCAGAAGCTCACACTGTGTGGCCTCCTGTCCCTCGGGTCCTGAAAATCTGCACGCAGCCTTCCTCTTCCATGCCCTCGGGGCCTGTAGAACGGGAGCTGTTCCTGAGATTAGCCGAGTCGTTTCTTACACAAACAACAGCTATTTTTTGAGTCGTTTCTTAACACAAACAACAGCTATTTCACGTAAGGGAGCTTCTTGATGAAGAGGTTTGGAACTCCCGCAGGAAATGACACGTCCCGGCAGAGCACAAGCCTGCCAGGAGGCCGCGGGAGAAAGCCGCTGATCGTGGGCCTGCCCGGCCCTCAGTACTGTGTCGCTCCGAGGGCTCCGAGGGCTCGCTCAGAGACTGAGCCCAACATCTAGTTTAATTCGTGTTTTCCTTACCCGAGAGGGTAAGGAAGTCGTCAAGGCCACACAGCTCCTAAAGCACAGGGCCCCTCACACTCAAGTGTTCGTCTCTAGAACTCATGGGTTCTCTGCTGTGGGGAAGATGCAGCACTGTTCACCTTCCCAGAGTTGAAGTTGCGCCCCCGGGAGCCTCAGGCTGGTCAGCTATCTGGCGTGATTCAGACACTAAGGGAGCTGTCCGCTGACCCTCCGACTCTCCGTGCCACCCATCTCCTGAGGCTTGGATTTTTTTTTCTATTAAGGAACAAGTCCTTTTATTCCGTAACTAGACATGTTGCAAAAGGCAATACTGCTCTAGGAGGTAGCAACCTCAATTTAAATTTGCAAGAACGTGCAAAGAGGTTAGCCAGTCAAAAGAGAAGACCATGGGCTTTGGAGTCAGAACAGAGTTCAAGCTTGGCTCTACCAGACGTGAGCTGTGTGGCCTCAGGCTTGCTGGTTCCCCTCTCTGAGCCGGAGATGCCTCATCTCTAAAGTGAGCAGGAAGATCACTTGAGATGTGCGCAGAAGTGCCCAATGCAAAGCCCGGGGGACAGTAATATGTCGAGTCAGTGATAATCATTCTTTTTAGGGCCATCACAACGTCTTGATATTTTTGAGTTCCAGAAAGGTGTCACCATACGGAAAAAATGGCAAATCTTGTTTGCTGACTTCAGCTCCACCGTTTGGTAGGTCTGTCATCTAGGGCACAGAACTTACCTGCTTGGCCTCAGGTTCCTCACTTTAAAACCAGACTGTTGTGAGGACCGAGGGAGATCATGCATGTGAAAGGGCCTTGTCACGCGGGAAAGCCTGAGTCGGTCTGCAGCTGTGGTAGATATTCGAAGTGCAGGGTGAGCCCAGAGTTTGTGGCAGTTTACAGTTAACAACGCTATTGATCCGAGTACTAATCACCGGTTCTAGAATGTTGATGGCAGATTCTTACTGGAGCAAAGAAATTTTGCCTCAAATTCTCTATATGTCTAGCAGTGTGTATATATGTAAATAGACATGTAAATTTTCTAGGTAAGTGTAATAATATGTTATATGATGATATCAGTCTAATTATGCATCATGTAAATCCAGCAATAGACTGGTTCTTCTGTGTTGAAGCATTTTCCCGCACTACCCTCAGGCCAATCTGGGAATAAGTCCTGCTCTCTATGCTGATTCACAAAAATAAACCATGACACTGCAAGCTGGGTCACCAGACACCCCGACAGAGCCCCGAGGTCACAGCTAGCCCCGAAGGCAACGTGTCCCTGAACAGGAGAGCTCAAATGGGCACGATTGGTGTGAAGGCATTCACAGACATGAGCTTCCTCCGAGGTAACTGGAAAACAAGTATGTAAAATCCAGTTGCAAGTTTCCCCAGATAAATAAGCTCAGGCATAGGCTCCGCAGAGCGAAAAGCACCTTTGAGGTTGCTGGCAGATGCTGGTGGCAGCGGTTTCTGCTCGGTGGCCTGGCAGCCCAGCTCCACCCGCGGGAACCTCACAGAGCCTAAAGGGAAAGACGCTGTGCCCTTCCCGGAATGCCTGCCCTGTGCCACCCTCTTCCATCAGCTAACACAGCGCTCTTACTGTTCATCGGTTTGCCACACATTCTTGATCTGTGTTTTACTAGAGGATTCTTGTCCCACCAGAGAATTTGCCAGTATGGCCTGGCATACAGAGCAGTTTTACTCTAGAGAAGTCAACATAGCCTTTCAGAATGCAAATAAACGCAAGAGGGAAAAACCCCAGATGGTTTATGGAGCTATTGGCCAAGTGGATATAGTTAGCAGCTATCAGGCCCTTGAAATGTGAAAATTAATTAAATTCAATTTGATGAATGACAATAATCACCTCAAATGAGATAATGTGATAAATAACCCCTTACATAAGGAAAGGAATCATTTTAGTCCTACCGATGCCTAATTTTGAGGATGGCTGAAATGCAAAAAAAAAAAATAGAAAAATGAGTTTATGATGTGAATATGTGTTAATAATTATAAAGTGCTGCCCTGAAGTCCCCATCGGTGAGACTCCTGCTTCTCGACACCGGGTTGGTTCTCACAGTCGAGCCACCTGGGCTGTTCTGATCTCCAGAAGCATACACTTCTCCGAGTATTCGATTCCTGTGATGGCTGTGCCAAATTACCATAAATCTGTTAACAACACAGACTTTCTCTCCCTTTCGCTTCTGTAGATCACAAGTCCTGGTACGAGTCTCCCTGGGCTAAAATCAAGGCAAAGCTGTGTTCCTTCCGGAGACTCTAGGGAAGAATCCTTTCCTTGCCTTCCCAGCTTCTAGACGCCGTCTACATTTCTGGCTCATGGCCCCCTCTTCCTTCTTCCTCCTACAGCTTCCACTCTCTTCTCATTCTGACCCCCTGCTTCCGGTTTGGCCCACACGCATCTAGTGGACACACATCTGCCCAAACCCATAGAAGGTACGACAGTAAGAGCGAATCCTGAGGTAAAGTGTGGACCTTGGGTGATTCTGACGTGCCCATGCAGCTTCATCAGTGGTAACAAATGCGCCATGTTGGTGCCGGGTGTTGGGGGGGGGGCGGGCAGCCATCCGTGTCTGAGCGAAGGGAATAAATAGGAACTCTCTGTACTTCCTGCTCAGTTTTGCTGTGAACCTAAAGCTGCTTTAAAAAAATAAAAAATAGGGGCGCCTGGGTTGCGTAGTCGTTAAGCGTCTGCCTTCGGTTCAGGGCGTGATCCCAGCGTTCTGGGATCAAGCCCCACATCAGGCTCCTCTGCTAGCAGCCTGCTTCTTCCTCTCCCACCCTCCCTGCTTGTGTTCCCTCTCTTGCTGGCTGCCTCTGTCAAATTAAAAAAAAAAAAAAGAAAAAAAAACTTAAAAAAAAAATAAGTTAAGTCTTTTAAGGAAAGAATGATCTGAGCAATGTTCCTGTAAGGGCTTATGGGCACTAAACTGTAAGCTCCTTGAGAAAGGAGACCTAATAATTCGACTTTACATCCTGGGAGCCACACTCCTGTGTGGGGGGAACTAAATCCATGAGTGACGACCAGAGGGTGACTGGGTAATGGTGAAACTTCACGCAGCCCACGGCCGCCTCAGTGACAGTGACTCCTTTTGCAGTGTGACAGCTCCTTCTGCAGCCCAGACCGGAAGTGGGAAACCAGAACCCAGCACTGTTCCTTCAGCCCTGTGCCAGGGGCTTCGGACTGTCCCACGTCAGGCTCAAAAGAACCCCACGACGTAAATTTTAACATCTCTATTTTGAAAATGAGAAGAGTGGGGTCCAGAAAGTTTCAGTAATTTGCTGAGCTACAGGTTGAAGGGCCTGGATTCAAATCCAGGTTTGTGTGGGTCCAAAGCTCATGCCACGCAGAGTAGAGAAGAGCAGTTCTTTGTATGTTTTGAGCTTCGGATGTGGGGAAACAATGAGGCAAGATGGCCCGGCAAACCAGGAGAGGTTCCGAGGGAAGGTTTGCTGTTGAAGGCAGCCTCGTGTGGTCACATAAAAGACTGGTTGCCACTGGAGGCATTCCCAGCCTTGTAAGAGGCCAGCCGCCGTCCCTGAGGGCTCTCCCCCTAAAGGGGAGCCAGAGCTGGGGCCGCCGGACCAGACCCAGCAGTGCTGGAGCCGAGAGGGGCCAGCAGAGGGCACTGTGCAGATGCGGTGGCCCGGGTCTGTCCAAGGCCTAGCCCGGCGCAGACCCAGCAATGTGCAGAGCAGGGGCTCAGAGCGGAGCCAGGGATGGAGAAATGTCTTTTTGAACTAAATTGGTTTCCCTCCCTTGAGACAAAGTAACACAGAGAATATTTTTCGGAAAGCAGTGGAGAGTGAAGTTTGTCTCTAGCAAATCACGAATTGTGGTTTTCTTGCTCTGACTTAAAATGTCTTTTCTCTGCAGTAGACGCTGGGGGCAGGGCGGAGAAATGAGCACGTGCACTCCCAGATCTGTCTCTTATTAGAGGCGTGGGTTTTGTTTTTCTGACACTCCTTTTTGTTTTCTGTATGCTGGAAATCAAAGGCTTTATCATAGGCGTCTGTTCTGAAGACTAAAGACAATGTGCAGAAAAGGTAAGTCCACGACCTTAGGCACTTGGAATCATTTTGGTCTTACAGTCCTTTTCCACTCTTACAAGTTACTGAAGACTCCAAAAGCTGTGTTTATGCAGATTCTACCACTCAATATTTACCCCATTAAAAACTAAAATTTACTCTTCAATTAAATTTCTCATTAAAATATTCATTTCATTAGAAAATATAACAATAATAAGCCCATCACACGCTAACTCTAAGTTTTTTTGAAAAATAAATATATTTCAAAATAAAAAAGCTAGGGGCGCCTGGGTGGCTCCGTCGTTAAGCACCTGCCTTCGGCTCAGGTCATGATCCCAGGGTCCTGGGATCGAGCCCTGCATCGGGCTCCTGGGAGCCTGCTTCTTCCTCTCCCACTCTCCCTGCTTGCGTTCCCTCTCTCACTGGCTGTCTCTCTCTCTGTCAAATAAATAAATAAAATCTTTAAAACAATAAAAATAAATAAAAATAAATTTAAATAACTAGAAGAGTGACAGTGTTTTCCATTTTTGCAAATCTCTTTAAAATCTGGCATTCACATATATGTGCTCATTCACACATCATATAGCCTCTAGAAAACTCTTCCATACAGTCATGGAAGAATGAGAGTGAAAAATGCAAATAACATCTTCGTGTTCTATGAAAATAGTTTCGATCTAGAACTCAGTAAGTGATAGTGATTACATTGTTCCCCGAGCAAGTTCATTCCAAATTTCTGGGTGGCAACTCCAGCCTGTAACATGGGATGTTCCTAAGAGGTAACCTGGTCCTTGGACAAAGCGTCTGACCACAGGGTTATGAGGATTATCACTCAGCACGAGAGGCGGACTCATCTATGAGATGCGTCAGACGTTGCAGAGTTGGACAAGCCTGAGCTCACGGGCCTTCTAGCGTATGCCAAGGTGAGGTCCCTCTTGAACGTACAAAATCAAGAAGTCCCCGGAGAGCAATGGGTTAACCAAACACTTTATTTCAAATTTACATAAAGTCTGTCTTTCAGTGACTTCCAAAATGTTTCATTTCCTTCCTGCTTTTGATGATGAGACGCATTAACTGTGTTTCCATCTCCTCCCCAGCAGGCATCCAAGCCTGATGAATCCTTGCTAACGAACTTCTGCCTCCTGCAGAGACCTGTGAGACTTCCCTGGGCCTTCATTGCCCTGCGTCTGCCCAGGTGGGCGCAGGGCTTCTCCAGGCACCTTCAGCAGGGGGGGGTGACACCAGCCAGCAGAGCCAGGAGGCAGGGGTGTGACGCCAGCCTGCAGAGCCAGCCCTGCAGTAGTGTCCGTGGGTCTCTGCCAGATTCTCTCTTCCTCCCTCTCCGCTCCGCTCCACTCCTCCTCGACGGCTCCGTCCTGGCCATCCCTTTACCAAGCCCCCTCTTCTTGAGCCTTTGGAGGCTCAGCCCTCTTTGTGACCCTCATTTCTCCAGAGTTTCTTCCGTCTGCCCTACCCGAATCCTCCGTACTGACCCACTGCTCTCTCCCCGTCCAGTCCCACCTGTCCGTTTAGACCTTTCTTCTCTCCTCTCTGCTTTCATGCACTGCAAAGCACTCCTTCCTGTGCTGGGGCCGTGCGGGACCCTCAGCGTGATTCAGATACAATCTACCAAGACAGGAGCATTCGTACTCCCTTTCCAGATGAGAGAACTAAGGCACGGAAGAAGTAATTAGCTTGCCCACGTTCCCATAAACAGTTACTGCTGGGACCAGGGCCGCCTGGCTTTCCGTCTCATCCCTGATCTCATCTTCTAAGTCGCTTCTTCATTTGATGCCGTCCATGTTCACGGTCTTTCCCATGCGCCGTGTTTGCCAGGTCTCACCACACACGCGCCTACGATGTGCTCTCTGGACGCATCTTGAAGGAAACGACAATTTCACCGGGTAGCTGTGATGCGCCAGGAACCGCTCTAGTCCCCAGGGAGAGGGCAGTGAGCAGGCCTTGCCTCATGGAGCTGTCACCCTCTCCTTCTGCACTGACAGTGGGGCTCGTCCAGGCTCCTTTGCTTCATCTGTCTTCTGCCTTTAGTCCCGAAACACTTTCATCTTGAGCACAGAGTTCAGCAGACCCCTTCCAGCCTTTCTTCTTGCAAAGGCCACTCTGCATGCAATGCCCTATTTGGTTCCCAGCCTTTAAGATATTAGCCGTCCCTGAGCTACTCTGCTTTTCCTCACCCATACCCTCTGCACCATTTGGGGGCAGCTGTCCTTTCTGGAACCTCTCATGTGCTCGTGGCAGCCTGGCCCCCCACCGTCTGCTGCAAGCTGAAAGCTACCGCAGCTGGCATGGCTGTGGGAGCTGCAGGGTGGTGGCACCTTGGGGGGCCAGTGAGATGCCAGCACCCATGAGGCCAAGAACAGGCCGAGGCCCCCCTTACTAGGCCTGAGTAAGGAAGAGCCAAGTTAGGGAAGCAGAAACTAAGGTTAGGTGCCTCATTCATTCATAGTCATTCATTGAAAATATGTACTGAGTGGCTTCTTTGCTTCTGGGCTGTTCTTGGCATGGACTGCAGCACCGAATGAAACTATGAGCTGCCCTGGTGGAGTTTGCAATATATTGGGGAAAACAAGCCACAAACAAATAAATGTATATGATAACATCAGATGGTGATAAATATTGTACAGCGGAATCAAGCAGTCTCGGGGGATGGACCGGATGGAAGGGAGGAGTGGCAGCCTTTTAGATAGTCTGGCCAGAGAAGAGCTTTCTGGGAGGGGCAGCATTTAAGTAAAGTAATAAATCAAGTGAGAGAATGGTCCAAGCGAATACCTGAGGGAGCGATTTCCAGACAGAGGAAACAGCTGTAGCAAAAGCCCTGAGGTAAGAGTGTGCTTGTTTGTTTTGAGTAGAAGTGGGGAGTCGGCATTGCTGGAGGGGGTAAGAGAGGAGGGGGATGGGGTGAGGAGGGGAGAGCCAGAGCTCCAATCATAAGGGAGCTTGCAGGCCATGATAAGCTGCTGGGATTTGAACCCGGGACTTCTGAGTCCAGATATAAAGCTCTTTATGTTGCACCACACTGCTTCTTGAAGGAGTTTTCCTAAGAGATAGTCCAGTTTTGAAGGTCAGCACAAGTGATGGTTTGGACTGTCTTGACGTTTGCTTCCCTTCAGTTCCCTTGCAAGCCAACCAACAATCAGCGGGAAGGTCATGCACAAGATCAAGCATACAGAGGACAAAGCTTCCTAACACCTCCTAACGTCCTTCCTAACGTCTTCCTGTGGGTGTTCCCCAGGGTCTGAGTTCACATAGCCCATGAGGAGACAGGAATTTGACCTGAGGAGAGCCCGGAACCATTGGTCCGAGGAGGGTCAGGTTGCCTCAGAGGTATCGCTGTGGACTGAACTGTGGCACCCCCCAAAATTTATGCTGCGGCCCTAACCCTCAGTGCGACTATTTGGAGATGGGGTCTTTAGTGAGGTCATTAAGTCATAAAGGCAGGGCCTTAATCTGATAGGACTGGTGTCCTCATAAGAAGAAGAGGCACCAGAGAGACTTCTCTCTGTCTCTCTGTCTGCCTTTCTGGTCTGTGCTTACAGAGAAAAGGCCATGTGAGGACACAGGGAGGTGGTAGCTCTCTACAAGTCTGGTAAAGAGACCTCATCAGTAACCAACCCCAAGGGCACTTTGATCTTGGACTTCTAGCCTCTGAAACTGTGAGAAAATAAATGTCTACGTTTGAAGCTGCACCGGCTGTGGTATTTGTGAGGCGATCTGAGCAGACTGACGTACACTCCAACGAGTTACTTCTGTTTTCCATCGCATCGCTGGACCTCGAGCAGGCCTGGCCATGCCTACCTCACCTTAGACTGGAGAGGAGCATTCCCGCTGACGCCTGCGAGAGGCAGTCTCGCTTGCAGAAGGGCTGGAGGGGATAGTTCAGAACCCAAGACGCCTTAACTTGTCCGTGGCTCTGTATCTTCATCTGCAAAATGGAGTTGATCCTACCAAGCTGTGGGGGAGACTTAAGTATAAAATTCAACGGAATAAATAGTTGCTGACATTATATATGCATAAGCGTTGTACTGGCGAGGATTTAAGGGTGCACGTGTTTGATCCATTATTGGAAATTTTTCTCAATTAATACTGTATGTGTATAAAATAGTTGTGAAAGCATTTTGGGAGCGTCACATTTTTAGATGAGGAGGGTTTTTTCCTATAACGTTAATAATCTTGTTACTGCGTTTAATGTAAATGCACTGATTTTTGTAATTGTTATCGCCTTCTAAGTATTGTCTCTTAAGGTGGTAAAATATTTACAAGACTCTAATATATTTGTGAATTTAATTAAACATTTAAAAGTATTGGATTAGGTTTGCAATGTTGAAATATTTAGAAAAAATTACTTCGTTCAATTTATATATTTTATTCGTTATGTACGAAGTCCGAGAATATTTGGGAAGCTGTTGATTATTTAGTGTTCGAGGAAATGCTAATCATTTAATAAATGTATACGTAAGATTACAACATATGCACCACCCCAAGGTAACAAAACGATGGGAAGAAGTGGGGGGCTGTTAACAGCGCAGAGTAGGGGTGCATAGAGAAGAGAGACTCTGGAGCAGAGGCCAGATGTTTGAGAGATAATGACACAGAGAAAGATGGGGGGAGCCTTGCTGTATGCTAAGAAAGCAAATCCCCTCGGGCATTTTCTTGGAGGGATGTAATAAAGATTCTAATTGCTTAATTACTCCTTCTGGCGTTTCTTTGAATGTGCCCCCATGCTGTAACTGGGCCACACGAGTACCTGACGTCACACATGTTACAGGAACAAATGTGCAAGGTAAATGCACAGAATTATTAAAATGAAGCAGTCTTCTCTACAGTATTATTCCAATAGCCCCAAGGCTTCCCTTCTGGGAAGTACAAACAGACTAAACTTAAAAGGTCTGCAAACCGACGTGTCCAAGTTGGCTTATGGATGAAGGATGGCGGTATTTAGCAGAGAGCATCTCAGGGAGGCCTACCTGTACCCAGTATTTTGCTAGATGATTTACGTAGGGGGTCTTATGTAATCTTCACAAGCGCTATGAGATAGATCTTAATATTTTCAGGCTTACCGACTAGAAAATTGAAACTTTGAAAGAGTGCCTTCCCTGCCTGAGAACTCCAGAGCCAGAGTTTGGACAGAGGACTCCCAGACTTCGAGCCCACGGCCTCCCTGTTGCACTAAACTGCTTCCCAAAACCTTAGCCTTGACTCTTGTTTGTGACCCGTAGCCTGGTCCTCACCATTCTGTGGCTTTCTCTTTCTTGTGGCCTTGTGGCAAAGTGAAACAAACCACCACAAGGTAAAACCCCTCACCTTTAGTTTAAGCTTGTGAATTTCAACCATCCCTAAACAACAGGTGGTCAGGACTGAGTTCAGGTTTTGGGTTATTCTTGATTTCTTTTTTTTTTTTTTTTAAGATTTTATTTATTTATTTGACAGAGAGAGACAGCCAGCGAGAGAGGGAACACAAGCAGGGGGAGTGGGAGAGGAAGAAGCAGGCTCCCAGCAGAGGAGCCTGATGGGCTCGATCCCAGAACCCCAAGATCACGCCCTGAGCCGAAGGCAGACACTCAACGACTGCGCCACCCAGGCACCCCTGGGTTATTCTTGATTTCTAGCACACATCTTTGATCATCTAACCTTTATCTTTTGAGACTGGCTTTGTCCCCATATTTCTAGAAGTAACAAAATATATTTATGTAAGAAGTTGTTTATGGATGTCTGCATTTGAGAGGTTAAGGAGACCCAGAGTTGCTTTGAGTCACGATGAATTTGGCTTCCATGACATCACTTCTTACGCAGAGGATTAAAGTCCTTTTTTCTGACAGCCTCGGGGTGGGGGTGGAGGGCCACCTGGAGCAGTTCCAGGATGCTTGCTTCTCCCTCATCACAAGGGCCCTGGCTGTCTTCTGGGCTCCCTACCGTCCAGCACTGCATTTTGCTCAGCATAATCACTGCATTCTTTCAAGCAGGAGCGTGAGTATGCGGTTTCAGAACACTCAAAAGAGCAAAATTCAACTATGAAGAACAAATTAGGGACTGACTCATAATTAATTAAAAGTAAATAATTAATAAAAGCTCACAGTTTACACAAAACATCTAGTAGCACATGATAGGTTGCATTTCTGTAGGGTTTTATAGGTTCCAAGCATGTGTTTTCAGATTTTATTTTGTCCTCACCACTACTTTGCAAGACGGGGCAAGTATGTCACTCCCATGTTACAGATGAGAAAACTAAGGCAAAGACAGCTAAGTCCTTTGCCCAAGGTCACATAGCTGGAAAGTGTCAGAGCTGAGGCTCGGTCTCAGCTCATTTGACTCGGTGTTAGAACACTCTACCCTTTATAAGCATCCTTCTTTTTCAGATTTGTATTTTCCTTTGAAAGAGATCTCAATACTCAGGAGCTATTTTGGCATATATTCAAATCCGAAATGGAGAACCGTTTCTACAAAATGATTTGACTTTTTCCAAAGAGGGCAGTTGGAGATTTGCAACATTCTGAAAAGAGTATCTGAAGATATACACCATCAGAAGCATTGGCGAAGCTTTTAAAAACACAGATAATCAAGCATGACTACAAATATATTCAATAAGAATTTCCAGGTGTGGGTTTGTTTGTTTGTTTGTTTGTTTGTTTGTTTGTTTGTTTTACAAGCTGAAGAGTTGATTCAGCCCAAACTAAAGAGCACAAGTTCAAATGTGACCAATGTTACCCAATCTGACTGTTAAAGAGATCTTTGATTTGCAAAGTGAATGGTTCTTTTGCTCAAAGACTTATACCATTTCATGGGAGGCCTGGGTGACTCAGTCGGTTAAGTGTCTGCCTTCCACTTGGGTCATGATTCTGGGGTTCTGGGATCGAGCCCTGTGTTGGGCTCTCTGCTGGGGGAGAGTCTGCTTCTCCCTCTTCCTCTCCCTCTGCCCCTCCCCCTGCTTGCACACTCTCTTTCAAATATGAAAATCTTAAAAAAACAAAAACAAAAAACGACTTATGCCATTTCCTTGCAGGCAAACCTAATAAAATTAATTTGTAACTTATCTCCTCCAGCAGGGAAGACAGAATGAATCATATACAATTAAAGATAATCAAGAATAAACTCCCCTTGGCTGTAGGGCATTGTTCTAAATTTATATTGAAGATCTAGTCTACATGTTCCTTATAGAGAAATGTTTCTCATATGCAGATGACTCTAGTCATTATGTAGTCTTCCTCAGAAATCTTCCACGACTCCCCAGTGCCTCTTGAATCATGTTCACAATCATCTGTGATCCCGCCCAACCTGCTTTTACAGCCTTTATGCACTTCCTCTGCCCCCTCCCCCAGGAAGCTATATGCCCACCAGTCCACATCAGAGTGCTTACAATTTTCAAAAAGCACTAGGTTTTGTTGGGTTGGGTTTTATCCATGTCCCTCAACTGAAATGCCCTTCCCTTTTCCCTTCCTCGATGTCTGTTAAACTCTGCCTTTTCTTTAAGGGTTAAGATAAATAGTTCATTTTCCATAAAACCATCATTTGAACTAGAATTCTTTCTTCTTGGTGTTCTGTTGGTGGTTCATCTGTCTGTTCCTTGCTTATAACACCTATCAGTTTCTGACTTACGTCTTGGTGTTCTGTGGTATAAAAAAAATCAAGTGGTGAATTTAATTTAATGTGGTCCCAGGATTGGAATGCATCCAAGAACCTGGCAGAAATAATCATAAAACCTCTCTGGAGGAAAGCCATATAAGCCTCAAAAAATTCCCACTCGTCAAGTTCCAAAGAACAGGGGCCCAGAGTCAAAAATCACAAAACATACCAAATCACCATGGATGAGAGGCAGCAAAAATGATATACATTAAAGTAATATTTCAGAATACGAAAGATAGAGAGAAGATCTCAAGACCAACCAGAAAGTAAGTCAACTTACCTATGAAGTAATATCACACTATAGTTTAGTGCAGTACCAAAGAAAATAAGGTCTAAGTGGCAAGTGTAGTGGCCAAGGGCACGAGCTCTGGAATGTGCTGACTGGGTTTCAATACCGGTTCTATCCTTTGCAAGTACATTTTGACAAGTTACTTTACCTCTCTCTGACTTAATTTTTTCATCTATAAAATATGATTAATACCATTTTCAATTTCTTGTACTACATGAAAAATGTACATAGATTTCCTAGAAGAGTATCTAGCATTCATAAATGGTAGCTATTATTACTAAAAGAATTGGACAGCTGACTTCTCATTAGCAACAACAAAAAGCAGAAGACAGTCAATCTAGCTATCAACCTAGAACTCTTGATTTACCCATACATTTATCTATATCTTTGCTCACCATTTCTTCTTGCATTTCAGAATGCATATCTGTTACTGTTTTTCTCTTGCCAAAAGTATAATCTTTAAATTTCCTTTTGTGAGAGTTTATTGGTTGTTAACTAAGTGTAAATAATATATGAAAATCCCAGTGAAACATGAACACCACAGTGAAAGTCACTTGAAACTCACCAGGTTTCAATAGGTTAAAAGTCTAACCATATCAAATGCTTCTCAAGAGACAGATACATGCAAGTTCTCATACACTGCTGTCAGGGGTTTGAATTGGTAAAGCTGGTTTGGAAAAGAGTTGAGTATTACATAGAATTGTTGATCACGAACACATTCCTAAGTATATCATCCAGTCAAGTTTTTACATGTGTGCACTGAAAACATCTATGAGAGTATTCGTAGAAGCATTGCTTCTAATAGACAAAATCTGACAATAATCTCTCTCCATTAACAGAAGTATGGATAATTAAATGTTATGCTCGTACCAGCAGCAGTATCATGATTGAACCTCAAAAAGATAAAGCTGAATGGAAAAAAAAATAGATACCATATGATTCCATTTCTAGAAAGTGCAAAAACATGCAAAACTAAATTCAGTTGACCCTTGAACAATATGAGTATCAGGAGTGCTGACCTCTTGCACAGCTGAAAATCCACGTATAATTTTGACTACCTCAAAACTTACCTAATAGCCTACTCTTGACCAGAAGTCTTACTGATGAAATATAAACAGTGTGTAATATATATGTTGTATGTTATATATGTATTACATATAGTATTCTCACAATAAAGTAAGTGAGAAAATCTTATTAAGAAAATCATAAGGAACAGAAAATACATTTACAGTATTGTACTGTATTTATAGAAAAAAATCCACATATAAGTGGACCCACAGGGTTCAAACCTGTGTTATGGAAGGGTTGCTTGGAGATACATTTATATGGTAAAGGAATTATTAACACAAAATTCCGGATAATGGTCACCTCCAGGATCAGGGGTGTAGTGGTACTAATAAGATTTTATTTCTGGGGCGCCTGGCTGGCTCAGTTGGCAGAGCACGTGACTCTTGATCTCGGGGTTGTGAGTTCGAGCCCCACATTGGGTATAGAGATTACTTTAAAAAAAAATCTTAAAAAAAAAAAGATTCTAATTCTTAGGCTAAGACTAAGAACAGAGGCAACGTTTTTTTTTTTTTTTAAAAGATTTTATTTATTTATTTGACAGAGATAGAGACAGCCAGCGAGAGAGAGAACACAAGCAGGGGGAGTGGGAGACGAAGAAGCAGGCTCATAGCAGAAGAGCCCGATGTGGAGCCCGATGTGGGGCTCGATCCCACAACACCAGGATCACGCCCTGAGTCGAAGGCAGAGGCTTAACCGCTGTGCCACCCAGGCGCCCCAGAGGCAACGGTTTTATTCTTCCTTAGTTCAAACATTTTTGTTTGTATGAAAGATCTTGTGAATAAAGAAAGGGTCATGCTTTGTTTTAAGAAAATTAATTTACATCAGACTTGAAGCACCCATCCCACAAGGTTAATAGGAAATTCCTTCTTGGCCGTTTGAAGGGTTCTCCAGTCTGAGAGTTCCACACCAGTTTGTTTTTCCCTAACCTGAGGGTTATGCAAAGGTCCTGATGCTCTACATGCGCCAACACATCAGGGAGGCCCCTCGGGCCCAGGCTCTAGTAGCTTCCTTCCATGTCCCATAGGCCCTGCTCTGTCTGCCCCATGCTTGGCATGCAAGATCTTTGGGAACAAGGGAGCAGGAGAAGGGCCAGGGGTCCCCGGGCTTAGAATTTAGCTTCCTCAGCATATCATGCAGCTAACCCTTCTGAGACCTTTCCAACTCCTCACATAGATTAGCCTCCATTCCCAGCTGCGTGTCTTTGAACGCTCTGTGGATTCTTATGTCAGTGCCATACTCTTTGCTTATTAGAGTTGTCAAATCACACCAACTTTTTAACAAGTTCTCTATTGTTAAAATTCTCCTTGTGGCTTTTATTAGCCTTGAGCAGCTGCCCCTATCTACTTGGGGACAAAATGTCTCAGAGGAAGGATCTCCCATCACCATATCCTCTGGATTATCCCCTCCCCACCTCACCCCCATTCTCCCCTGAGGGGGTCTCTATTTTCAAGCCCTTTTCCAGGAAGAAAAATGAATGATCTTTAGAAAACCTTCTCCCTTGTCAATCTCCCCTCCTAAACCTGTTTTTGGCCAGTTTGACATCATTTTGCAGAATAGATTGTAAGTCATCTTAATTAAATCCAACACAGAGAATCGGTCATTCAAAATAGTTACAAAACTTAATGGCATTTGCTTCTTAGGTCTGCACTGAAAAAGCAGGGTTGCAGTATCATAATTCCTCTAAAGCTGACACAACAGACATCCTTTCTCCCGGCTGAACAATTTGCGTACTTGCCGGACGGGCTAGCTAATCTCTCCAAAAGGAACTGTATCTAAAACTTCGGGACACTCTTGGCTTTCAGTTTGGTAAATAAAGAGTTCCATTTTGTTTTCTTCCTCAAGGACAACATTCTTTACCAGATGAGATGCTTCACCCTGACTGGAGAAAGGGAAAATCTTGGGAAAAGAAAAAGTAAGTCATTAAGTGTGCGTTCTCTCTCTCTCTCTCTCTCTCTCTCTCTCTCACATACACACACACTGAGCACCATAGATCTAAAGACACAGTAACTCACAACCCCTCCATTACTGCTGACCCCAAGGACGTTGGTTGCTCTCAGGTATCCCAACTTTATTGGGGCTACTTTACCTTTGGAGAGTTGCTGAGATTTCTAATCACCCTTTGAAAATCCTTATGACTTTACAATATGAACTCGTATTTTAGCTTTCATGCTTCTTCTAACACATCACGCCGTCACCCTCCTGAGCCGCTGGGGCTGCTGCGCGGGTACCAGCCACACTGGGCTTGGATGCCTGGCTGGCTGGTAGTTCTTTTCCACCTCACCTGCAGTGCAGGATACGTGGCCTCTGCAAGTTCCATTTCACCCTTCTCGCAGCTGAGATTTCAGTGGGTTTAACCCTCCTGCGGGTGTAGACTCTGACCATCCTTGCTCCATCAGAGAGATCCCTTCCTTAGTCTAGTTTAGGAGCCAGGGTGTCATCTGAGTAGTTCTGATCAAAAGGAAGCCCGAGGACTTTGGTTAAATGCTTGGAGCAGGAGATGCCCTGTTTCTTCTCCCGGATATAGTAAGGAAGTAGGTAGCCTCAGGCTGCTCGCAGTCAGCTTGTCCCCCTGAGAGGATTTAGCCAGCAGACTAAGCCAATACCTGGGGAAGAAGGCTCCCAGAAGCCTCTGCTAAATAGTGCCTGAAGTCTAACTTCTCTCTGGATGTTAAGTTATGTGAGATAGTGATTGTTTAAGCCACTTGAAGTTGGGTTTTCTGCTGCTTGTGATTAAAAAATATCCTGATATACTAAATCATCTCTGATCCCAGCAAGTGACTCCGATCATCCCAAGAGGGGTCTCCCCTCCCATGACAGGGCCAGGTGGGCCTCCCTCAGAGGTCCAAATCCAAGTCTAGGCATTCCCTGCTTTCCTTTCTCCTGTCAATGTTCAGTGCCCATTTCTGGTGACCTTTCTTTTCTGTCTCATTTCTTAAACAAACAAACAAACAAAACCCACAGAATTAATTTGACTTTTAAAGTTTAATTTCAACTTAATTTTTATTTCCACAATACATATTTACAAGTTAGATGGCTAAAAATTCTTAAAAGGAAAAGAGAAATCTCCACCCTATTGTCCCACCCCAAACTCTCCCGAGGCCATCCCTGTCCATCCTTCCCACTCTTTCTTCTGGACTGTAGTTCCTATTGCTAAATAACATTTTTCTACAGCTTTGATCGTTCTCTAGCTTTAGTTGTTATGCATTTTCTGTGATGGAAGATGGAGACCTGGACTTCTTACACCCCTCCCCCACATACATTTCCTCTCATTTCTTAAAAAAGTTCTATCACAATATTTTGTTATTTACATTATTCTCTGTGTAAACATTATTCACAGCCAAGCCATGTAGTGTACTGAGATTATATTTCTGTTTTGTTTTTTTTTTAAAGATTTTATTTATTTATTCGACAGAGATAGAGATAGCCAGCGAGAGAGGGAACACAAGCAGGGGGAGTGGGAGAGGAAGAAGCAGGCTCATAGCGGAAGAGCCTGATGTGGGGCTCGATCCCATGACGCCGGGATCACGCCCTGAGCCGAAGGCAGACGCTTAACCGCTGTGCCACCCAGGCGCCCCTATATTTCTGTTCTTAAGCAACTGTTTCTTTCTGCTAGCATTCAATGATCACAGTGTCTTTTCCCTTGCTTATTTTGCTATGTATTTTCTCTGGTTCATCCCAAGTTCTTCAAGAAAAATATAAATCCCTCCAATGTGTGCAAATCAATTAGTTTCTTGTTTTTCTGCTACCACCACCATCTCATGTTGTTCACCTTTCTCCTGTGTTGGATTCCTTGTTTCCTAGATGCCATGTTTTCCTCTATCTTGGCTTAATCATGTATTTTGGAAGAGCACATCCTCAGTGGGTTTCTGATAAAAAGTGCAAGGGTGATAAAAGTGTTGAGACCTTTCATACCGAAAATGTCTCTATCTACCCTCTCATTTATTTGTAGGTGTTTTTCATGTTTGGGCCTTGACCCGTGCCCCCCCTCCCTGCCCCCAACGTGTAGTGGTCATTGACTGTTCATAATTGAGAGTGAGGATCTAACAGGTTGACTAGATGCTCTCTGAATGGAAGGGATTAGTTGCAGTGTGGGCTTCCCTGTCAGGTAGGTAATAGGGTAGGTGCTGGCTTCTGTGTTGGGAAATCCTCAACAGTCTGTATCTATTAGTCTTTTTCTTGGGTTGGATAGTTTCCCCACAGGGGAATCCTGCAGGTTCCTGTTTTGACAGGATATGAGTCTGTCAGCTTTCTGACGGTGAGTAAGGGAAGAGCCCTACGGTTCTTGTTTACTATGAAGACATTCCCTTTCTCGCTAGCTTGAGATCACCACCTCCCTCCCACACTCCACTCTGCCTGAGGTCAGTAACTCCCAAAGAGAAAATCTTGTGAGAATGAGGAGGACTAGGTGCCTGGTGGGGAAAGGGAAATTTTATTCAGACTTTCAACCAATCTTCCTGGAGGTTTGTAGGGAGAGTGGTGGCTACCCTACTCCACGGCTATTTTTTAAACTTTGACAAGCTTTGTGAACTTGAATAAGCTTCTTAATTTCTCTGAGCTTCAGTTTCTTCATTTGTAAAGTAGAAACACAGGCTTTGGTGAGAGAGTTAAATGGGGTTACTGAATGTGAAGTGTCTGGCACAGTCTGCCCCGCACAGAGAGGGCATCCCATCGTTGATGGTACAGTGGTCTGGGAGGTAGCAGTTGGTAGTCTCCCTAGCTTTGTTTCAGTGGACAGAAAGAACCCCTTTCCACTATCCAGTTTTCTATACTCCCTCAAAAGGAAAACGACCTTATTCATGTTTTGCCAAAATACTAATAGAATTTCAGGGGTACAACAACCTTTGCAACTTATCCTCTACCCCACCCTCTCTCTCAGTGCCCAAACAAACACTTACAGCAACCACCTCTCTTCTGGCTTCCATCTTGATGGATTAATGTGCAAGACTGAGGACTGCAGTGAAGTCAGTCCAAATCCAAATCCCAAGAGTAAAATCGACCTCCTCTTCTCAGCTCTTTCACACATAATCCCTCCACCCCTAGGCAATGGCCCAGTTCCTCCTCCTCCTCTTCCTATCCTTTCTGGCCCCCTGGCAAGAGAGAGGCAAAGAGAACCTTCTTGCCTTCAGTGTGCTAGAGCCTCTCTCCCCACGCAAAATGAAATTTCTCCTTTTCCCTACTTTTCACCAGCTCTTTCTTGCCCCAGTCCTTCTCTCCCTTTCTCTCTCACTGCTCCTGTTTGGGACCTTGACTCTGCTTCATTAAAGGGCAGCCTTCTTCACAGTCTTTTCAGTGAATTCTTAGGATGCTTTTCTTATCTGCTCTGGAACCTCCTTTAGCTTTGTTAACCGGCTATATCTTAGGGGATTGAAGATGGAAGAGGAGCTGGAGAAGCTGGGGAGCTTGAGGTTATTTTAAAGTTAATTTAGAATGTCTGGTGGGACCAAGATCTGCTGCAGAGTCTGATGAAAAGAAGCACACAATGTGCTAAGCTGACATCTTAGGTTGCAAGACCAGTAGCGATTTGGCCTGCTACATTTCTCATCTAGACTCAACCACTGCAAACACACCTAATAAAATGTTTGAAGTAGAACGTGATCGACCTTTGATGGAAATGGTGTAAATACACAGTCATCTGAGACTATGTGTGAATGAAGGTCAGCACAACCATACAAGACCAGGCCTCACCTACTGACCCCTTAAACCTGTGTTTCCTTTTTCAACCACGTGCAGACAGGAATGCTGCACTTTGTCTCCTGTAGGTGATCTTTTCTGAGTGTAGACCTTAGTTTTTCCTTAAAATTTTCCCCAGCAAAGTAGTAGAGCAAAGGATTGAGGCAGCTATTGGCTCCTGCCAAGGCCAGCGTGATGACCACAGCTTTATGCAGCTTCTCTTCGCATATCTCCACTTTCCACACAAGCAGGTGGAGGGTCCTCAGTATGTGATAGGGCAGGAAACACAGGAGGAAGATGATCAAGGCAATGATGATGGTGATAAGTGCCTTCTTGTGAGAAACCCGCAGACCCAATTCTGGGACCTCCACCTTTAACAGAGCTCGAATGATCAGCAGGTAACAAATGCTGAGCATGCAGAACGGCAGCAGGAAGCCTATCACCAAGGCGACGTAGTTCATGGTCTGCAGTTTAACAATTTTGTTGATATTCAGCTCCAAGCACAATACGGCACTGCCCTTCCGCTCAGAGCCATTGTTCAGAAGCACTACTGCGGCAGCCATGATAAGGATCCATATGATCCCACACAGAGTCCAGGCACTCCGGATGCTGGCGACGTGGAGGAGCCGGAAGGGGTGAACAGTTGCCAGGAAACGCACGATGCTCAGCACAGTCAGGAAATAAATGCTGCTGTACATGTTGACATACAGAGAATAAGACATAATCCTGCAGGCCAGGTCCCCAAATATCCAATTGGAGCCTCTGAGGTAATAGTCAGCTCTGAAGGGTAGTGTACTTGTGAATAAGAAATCTGAAATGGCCAGGTTTAGCATGAAAACATTCACAGATGTGGACTTCTTATAAGACTGCAGGAAAACATATATGGAAAAGCCATTTCCCAAGGTTCCCCAGACAAATATTATCAGGTACACAGTGGGGTAAAAGTCCTTTTTGAAGTTTTCAATTGTACAGTTCCCGTTGCTGTTGTTACTGCTGAAGGTGCCATTGGGTTCCATTTCTGGCATGGAGGTGGATGGAGGCAAGGACATAAGTTTTCTCTCCATGCTGGATTAAAAAGGAACAGACACAAAACATTACTTCTTGCTCATTACTTACATCTCTCCAGATTTTAACAAAATGGAGAAATACTTGCTTTCCTTTGCTACCTGAGTAAAAAAAAATCAGAAAAGTCTTTACTGTATGTTCCATTACAGTTCATGATAAATTTCTAGAATGCAAAATGAACGTTAATTTATTTGGTTGAAGCTGAAGCCTCAAACTTGGGAGACCTTTGGCCCAGTGCTTATGTTAATACTGCAGTTTATATCTACCAGAGAGCAGATGTCTCATCTCAGAATGCATGGAAGACAAAAGGAATTGACACAACATTTTCAAGTGCTGAAACAGAAGTCTAACAACCCAGAGTTCTATATCCAGCAAAAATACCCTTCGAATATGAAGGAGAAGTCAAGACATTCTCAGATGATGGAAAACTAAGAGAATTTGTTGCCAGCAGACCTACCCTAAATGAATGGCTAAAAGAAGTCCTCCACACAGAAAAGAATCAATAAAAGAAGGAACCTAGGAACATCAAAAAAGAACATGAAAAGCAAAAATATAGGTAAGTACCATAGGATTTTCTTCTCTTTTTGAGTCTAAGTTATGTTTGATGATTGAAACAAAAACTCTAACATTGCCTGATGTGATATAGGGGAATTTTTAAAAATAGTTATATTGTAAATGGAGGAGGTTAAAGGGACACAAAGGAGGTAAAGTTTCCACGCTTCCCTTGAGTTGGTAAAACACTGATGCCAATAGACTGTGGTAAGTGATGTATGTGTAATGTAACACCTGGAGCAGCCATTAAAAAGCTATACAAATAGATATGCTCAAAAACACCAGAGATAAATCAAAATGGAATTCTGAAAAGTGTTCAAATAACCAACAGGAAGATAGGAAAAAGAAAATAGATAATGCAAACAGAAAAATATAATAAAATGGCAGACTTATCCTTAGCAAATCAATAATTACATTAAATATAACTAGTTTAAATATACTAATTAAAATACAGATTGGCAGACCGGAATATATAGATATAGATATATAGATAAAATATGCTGTATATAATATATGCTGTATATATTATATATATTATATGCTGTATATAAGAAATTCATTTCAAATAACAGTATTGGCAGGTTGAAAGTAAGAGGATGAAAAACATATACGTCATGCAAACATTAATGAAAGGAAATCAGGGATGGCTCTTAATATCAGATGAAGTAAACTTCAGAACAGAGAAAATCTGAGAGAGGGACATTATATAATGAATAAATAGTTAATCTGCCAAAAAAACCACACCAGTTCTGAATGTGTATGCACCAAACAACAGCGTTGCAAACCATGTGAAGGAAAAACTGATAGATTTGAAAGGAGAAATACATAAGTCCACAGTTATAGTTGGTAATTTCAAAACCCTGTCTCAATAACTGAGAGAGCAAATAGACAAAAACTCAGCAAGAATATGGAAAACCTCAAATACAACGTCAACCAACAGGAACCAATCGAAATTTATAAACTACTCTATTCAACAAAAGCAGAAGACACACTCTTTTCAAGTGCCCACAGAACATATACTCAAATAAACCACATCCTGGGCCATAAGACAAACCTCAACAGATTTAAAAGAACTGAAATCATACAGAGTGTGCTCTCTAACTACTGTGGAATCAAACTAGAAATCAACAGCAGAAATACAGAAAATCCCCAAGTGCTTGGAAACTAAACAACATGCTTCTAAACATTCCATGGGTCAAAGAGGACGTCTCAAGGGAAACCAAATAATATATTGAACTGAATAAAAATGAAAATGCATCCTATCAAAATTTGTGGGGTATAGCAAAAACAGTGCTGAGAGGAAACCGTATAATACTAAATGCATATACACTACCAAAGAAAAAGTTTTAAGTCAGTCATCTAAGCTACCATCTCAAGAAGCTAAAAAAAAGCCCTTGAAAAGTGAAATAAACTCGGGGAACGTAGATGGCTCGGTTGGTTAGGTGTCTGAATCTTGATCTCAGCTCAGGTCTTGATCTCAGGGTCATGAGTTCAAGCCCTGCGCTGGGCTCCAAGCTGAGCATGGAGCCTACTTTAAGGGAAAAAAAAAAAAAAATGAAATAAACCCAAAGCAAGCAAAAGAAGGGAAATAAAAAGGTAAAAGCAGAAATCAAGGAAATTAAAAACAGAAAAAAAATAGAGAAAAATAGTGAAAGAAAGAACTGGTTCTCTGAAAAGATCAATACAATTGACAAACCTACAGCAAGACAGACAAAAGTAAAAATAGAGCAGACACAAATTGCCATTATCAGGAATGAAACAGGAGTTATAATTATAGACACGCAGACATCAGTAGTATAAGGGAATACTATGAACACCTCTACGCACATAAATTTGATAACTTAAGTGAAATGGACTAATTCCTTAAAAAAAAAACCTACCCCAACTCACTAAATACAAAATGATAATTAGAACTACCGAGATAATTACAATTTAAAACTCTAAAAAGGAATCTCCAAGTCCAGGGGGTATCACTGGAGAATTCCACCAAATTCTGCCATATTTAAATAAGAATTAACACCAATTCCGTACAATCTCTTCCAGAAAATAGGAGAGGAGGATACACATCCCAATTTATTTTATGAAGCTAGTATTATCTTGATATTAAAACTAGACATAGTATAAAACAAAGGACTACAAACCAATATTCCTTATGAATATGGACACAAAATCTCTTAGCAAAATATTAGCAAATAAAATTTAGCAATATTACAAAAAGAATTATGCACCACAACTAAGTAGAGTTTATTTCATGCATTCAAGTCTGGTTCAATATTCAATATAGTTCATGTAAAAATTGTCTTTTTTTAGTGTTAATGTCATATTCATGTAAAGCAAGTTCCCCTTCCTTTTTTTTCTTCCTTCAATTCCTCTTTCTCTTTCTCCCTCTCTTAGGAAATGAATGATTACCTGATCAAAAGAGTCCTTCACTTTTTATGTGCATATTCTAGGAATGTTTGGTCTAAACAGGCAAAATGTCTGAAATAAAGGAAGACAAAGTTATTAAGATGTATTTCATTTTCTGGACAGTAAAAGTGTATTTGCATATAGCTTTTATTATTACAATTGCAAGAAAAAAAAAGAAAGGGCATTATTTTCAAGTTAAAAGAAGATATCCATTTTGGCATATTTCAGAGTCTTTTTAAAAAATTAATTTAGTATATGATAACTAGTGTCAGCACAATATTTTGATCTGAACAAGGCCAGGGTTAAATTTCCTTTGATTAAACGGAATTTCCTGCATGGGATTTATGAATTAAGCAATATTCCACTATTTCCATAACTTGTTTAAAATTTAAAATTATATGCATAAAATTGTATTTAACTAAAAAGAGTGATAACAATGAATCCTTTTTAAAGAATTAATTTTATGACATTCTTTGAGACAAATCATAAGAATTTAATGTTTCAGCCAAAACTATAATTTCCTGAAACTTAACTAACTTGAAGACCTTAGACAAATAGTTAATAAATAATCTTTGGATGCCTAAACAATTTCTAAATAAGAAATAGATACAAAACAGTGGTTATTCAATATAATGAATTGAACTAATATACATTTTAATTTATTTTTTACAAGGGTAATAGATGAACAAAATGTGTAAATGCCTTTGAATTATACTTTTTAATTATATTATACTTCAAAACTGTTTAAATTGTATGACAAATGCTAGTAGACAGAAAAATATCTAAATTAGTCTTTATTTTCTCTCCTCTAATTGTTCTTATGCTTGATGAAAAGGAAGGTTGATTACTTTGGTCAAGGTGATAATTAATATAAATAATTAATACGGAGAAATACAAATACGTATACAAGATAATGAATATGATTTTCTGTTTGTTTATTAAGAAAACTGAAATAGTTTATTCAGGGTAAATTTGATACACACATTGTTTTATTTAATAGATTTAATTTTAAAGCTATAGTTTAATATTTTAAATTCATTACTTATTAGTGTATTTATACATTTGTGAATACCTAAATGCATACATATGAGGGCATATTAATAAATCCTTTACTGTAGCTTGTTTAACATGAATAATGTACAAAAAGAGTAAAATTAGAATTAGAATCTTTTTAACATAAAATAATTAGGTTATTTTATACTCAGTAGTAAAGATTTCTTTTTGTCAATAAAATATTCTGTTAAATTTCAGTGCTTCTGACACACTTTCAAATCATTTTTTAAAAGATTCCTTACTTTCAAAATGCTGGGGATGGGTAGTAAGGAGGGCACGTATTGCACGGTGCACTGGGTGTTATACGCAAGTAATGACTCATGGAACTTAAAAAATAAATAAATTAAATAAAAAACAAAACAAAACAAAGTTTCTAGAAAGTGTTTTAACAATGTTTCCTATAATTATTTCTTAACTCTAGGTACTTATGAGTTATATCTTCTCTCTTTAAGCAACTACTCCTGATTCTTTCTTTCCCAAATTCAAGCCCCCAAATTTAGGATAAAACCATTAATTTGTCTTTTGCGCCCAAACCATCTTGGGGTTTTACTACAATGGTCAAGGGGTTTACAAGCTTTGTTCTTTCATCCTATGAAAGGAAGGAAAACTGGGAATAATTAGATTTCTAAAAATCCTTTGAATTTTAATTAATCTAAAACTATTACACTGTTTTGGTTTGTCAAACAAGTAATAAAAAAGCTGTAAGTTACCCCTAAAAAGTTGATTATACTTAGGTAAAATATGCTAATATAAATATCTTTCAGTGATTACATACTTTCTAAGTTAAAAGAAGCATGTTTGTGTTTAAATGCAAAGATTACTATAAGTGAGTGTAAAAAGACTTTTTCCCAGGGTTCTAGATTCACAAACCTTTTCTCCTTTTTGGTCATGACAAATCTGAACAAGCACTAGATTTTCTGACTGGGTTACATGGGAATCATCAGAGATCAACTTTTGATTTGTCTTTCATTAGACCTAGTAGCCACTGTGTAACCATCTTGTTTAAGGGCTAGAGCAGCTCCAACAAGGCTTCTAGAAGCTTTAAGTCAACTTTGTCAATTTAGTTCTGTGGTCTCCACTAAACTTAATAGTCTCCCTGTTGGAGGCACCTGGCTGGCTCAGTAGGCAGGGCGTGGGACTCTTGATCTCTGGGTCCTGAGTTCAAGCCCCATGTTGGGTGTAGGGATTACTTTAAAAAAGTAGTTTTCCAGGGGCACCTGGGTAGCGCAGTCGTTAAGCGTCTGCCTTTGGCTCAGGGCATGATCCTGGCGTTCCGGGATCGAGTCCCACATTGGGCTCCTCTGCTGGGAGCCTGCTTCTTCCTCTCCCACTCCCCCTGCTGTGTTCCCTCTCTCGCTGGCTGTCTCTCTGTCACATAAATAAATAAAATCTTAAAAAAAAAAAAGTAGTTTCCCTGTTGTACAGACTTTCCTTTGATAGAAATGACTTGGGACTTTTCAGCCAATCACATAACCTCCTACACAATTTTTACCCTTGAAATATAAGGTTTACCTTGAAATAAAATAAATTCAGATGACTAAGTTAATTGCCTTTACCCAAACTTGCTGACAAAAGGATAAAAGAACAAATATTTATACTGATATACAGAATATGATTTTGGATTCATCCTTGAATTCAAAATGCTTTAGAAATAGAGATTTCCTGACACTACAAGACTCCTATAAACAATGAATCAAAGAACCTTGAGATGCTTTGCTATTACCCAAAGAGACAGTCATAATAAAAGTAGAGTTTAGCAAGGCTGCTTCATGATATTACCTACAACAGCAGAGATAAACTGGCGATGGTATTAAACCAACACCGACAGGGTAACCTGAAGGCTATCGCTAAGGATGCTCCCATGCATGCCCAATCTGCCATCAACACAATTCTAGCAAGTCTGTAAAGGTAGAACATGGACAACCACAGTCCCAAGGCTCCTTTTGAACATCTCCAGAAGGTCTATGGATGTGCTCTGAGTATTGTTTATTCTCAGAATGTGTTAGGGCTTTTCTTTACTACAGAGCTCTGGCTGTATGGTAGGGAAAAAATTGCTTAATTTGGGAATCCCAACTTGTCTTTTCTGTAAGAGACACACATTTCACTGACAGAGTCATCAAAGAACAGTAAAGCTTTAACTTTTACTTAGAAACCTCACTGTCCTTATCCATAAACAACAGGGAGAGTAACAAGAACTAATGGAATTCTAACACCCTCCAACTTCTAATGATTGAAGTATTTCCATTGGCCTTGATTGCAGGCAATGAGATCAATCCCCCCAAAACCCACAAATTACCTCCTCCTGAGTACATAACAAACTGCCTTATGCATTTGGGAATTACTTCCAATCCTTCATCCTATTTTATTGTGATCTACTATGATGATTACAGGAAAGTTGCATTTCCAAAATATTCCCAAAGCAGTCTCTGTGTGATCTGAAACATAGATATTTGGTCTTCTGGAAAAGACATCAGAGAAAAACTTCTCTTGAACCTAGATGGAGAGGACCCTATTGCTATCTTTAACAACTGACACTGCATTAACACTCCAATATTTTAATTTTTAGACTCATGTCTCCCAACTAAAAAGACACACAGAACTTCCCCCCAAACACTGGAAGTCCATTCCTTTGAAAGACCTCAAACTGAAGATTTTTAGAAATCCTCCAGAAGCTGTTGATTTACAGGAGGACAGATCATTGACTACAGAAGCAGACAGCTTTCACACAAGACAGACAAAATTAATTTTCTGATTCTTTAGGACCCTTTTCTTTCCCTTTACTACTCATTTCATTGATCATTGTATTTTTACCCTATTAACTAATATGATTTCCTTTATCTTCATCCTGTGACCCATTTCAGTCTTTGCCACATAAGAGAAAACAAAATTCTCTGGTTTTTCTTTTCTTTTTTTCTATTCTTTTTTTTTTTTTTAAGTAGGTTTCACACCCAGCATGGAGCCCAATGTGGGGTTTGAACTCACAACCCTGAGACCAAGATCTGAGCTCATGGGTCAGACACTTAACTGAGCCACCCAGACACCCCTCTGGGATGTTTTTTCTTAGAACATAGCTACTGTTCTGAATTTAACGGATTACTGACAAAATTTAATAACTAAAACCAAGCAAACAAAAAACAAATAAAAAAACACTTCAAGATGTAAATTTTCTTCTCTATATCCCTTCTGAGAGTTAAGTTTCCCTCACATAATTAACCCCAATTTCAGTCTTATAAAAATTGTGTATTGACCCCATATCAACAAAATGCTTCTGCTGAGGTCTTTACAACCCTATCAGCAAAACCTAACCCTTTGGGAGTGCGAATGAAGATTGGATCTAACCCGGATAGAAATCACTACTTTATTTTCTTCAGCAACCTTCCAGCCTGCTTTGCAGGACCTGTTTGACTCCATTGAAGGAATCTGTCCACCTCAAATCCTCTCCACCACAGATGCTCAAATAAAGAAAAAGACTCATTCCTATTGTGATAAATGATTCTTAAATTCCCAGTTACTACTCGTCTACTTCTTATGTGGACGTCGGGCTGACACTCACCTGCCACACACTGACTTACCCTGTGTTTTCAAGATCATTGTTAGAGGATGTCAGATGTTTAAAATTACCACCCTTCCATGAATCATGTTTTCTTAAAAAGAATACACAGACATCTGACCGAGGCAGGCACAGGTTAATTGAGAGAAGTCTCTCTCAGGAGAGATAATAGACTGCCTGGTGTGTATACCATGCAAGCTACAACTACCAGAGTTGGAATAATGTGACTGGAAAGAATCACTCATAACTTATCTCTGACCCTGGCAAGAGTCTTATTTATTTAAAGTGTACAACTTCTGCTCTGGAAGCTGGCAGAGACTCGCTCCTTGATCAAACTCTAGCCAGGCTCCTCTGAGCCCTCTTCTTGATAGGCTTCCAACTTGGTCCATAAAGGCTTGAATAAAGGACTAACCGTTTTTTGCTTTTTTTTTTTTTTCCAGTGTCAACATTTTTTTAAATTACAAAAATGACGGTAGGTTGTAAATGCTGTTTTGTAATCTGTAAACTATTTTCCTATAAACAAAATGTCATGATCATTTTCCCATTCAATAGATTTTCTACTACAACATAAAAAAAATATTTGCTTATGTAAACGGGAAGGATATAACATGACTCTAAGCCAGAGAATTTGCCTCATGCCCAAACACATACAAATTAGTGGTAGGTGGAGGAGAAAACATTTGTGAAGGGAATTTTAGCCTATTTTAGCTAATAGGCTATTTTAGCACATAGTTATGTGGTTAGGTTTTAGCCTAACCATATAAATATGCAACAACTGTTCACACAGTTTATGAGGGCTTCTCAACCTGTGTTTGCCACACTTTCTTTTTTAAAAAAAACATTTTTTATTTAAATTCAGTTAATCAACATATAATGTATTGTTGGTTTCAGGGGTACAGGCCTGTGATTCATCAGTCTTAAACTCGGTGCTCATTACATCACATGCCTTCCTTAATGAAGGACTAACAGCTTTTTTTAACAGTTCAAGGCAACATCTCTAGGATGACCATAACGTCCCCCTCTTGTAGAGCCTGAAAACACTCAAGGCTATCAAAAGAACCTACTGTTTGTTCCAGCCAACACCTGAAGATAGGGCTCCTGTCTCCCAGCCTCTGTGGGAGGGTAGGATCCTAAGCTTCAAAAGTGTCGGTTAGCAAACCCAGATGCATTTCACATGGGCCAACCTCCCCTTCCCATTTTTTGTAATTGTTTACTTCCCTGACTCTGCTGAGCATCTGTTTATCCCTTCTCTATTCCTTCATTCTTCCTTAAAAACATCCACTCACCTCTGTAAAAAATGAAATTGAGTTCAGTTCATGTCGGATTCTTTTCTCCACTGCAACAGTATATTACCAATTAAAATCTGTCCTTCCTTTAACTAGCATCTGGCTTTGTTTATCTTTGACAAAGCCCAGGTTTAAATGTAAATTTGTTGGGCAGAGTTGTCATAGATAATAACATAGTCCTTAATTTCTCCTTAACTAGCCAAAGAGAATTTTCTGCTAGAGTAAACACTTACTACTGCACCTGTATAAATATTACATAACAGCCTGTGGCTTGAGGTATGGGTGGAGGGAAGCTTCCTGGGTGTCTAGAAAAGAACAGGAGGATTTCAGGGGACCTGTCTTCATTATCAGAATATGATAGTATGGATCTCTGTTTTTCAGAATCTGTTATACAAACTAATAACCCTTTTTGTTCCTGCAAAGTCCTGCTTCCTTGAATCTTACCCCAAATTATCTAATGCAAGCGTAAATCCTATTATAATTCCTAACATCCTCTTTCTGAGATGCTCCAGTTCCCCTTCATGTGCACTCCCCCTTCACACAAGTCAATAGTCCCAACTTCGTTCATCTACAGGTATGTTCCCAGTGGTCTTTGACTAAAAGACACTGACTCTGAGAATACACATAATGATCTAAAGAATAAAAAAGGTATGGTAAAATATTAGTTAAATTAACCTACCCAAAGAGATGGCTTGTAAATATATATATATATATTTTAAAAGATTTTATTTATTTATTTGACAGAGATAGACAGCCAGCGAGAGAGGGAACACAAGCAGGGGGAGTGGGAGAGGAAGAAGCAGGCTCATAGTGGAGGAGCCTGATGTGGGGCTCGATCCCAGAACGCCGGGATCACGCCCTGAGCTGAAGGCAGATGCTTAACCGTTGTGCCACCCAGGCGCCCCGTAAATATATTTCTGATGCAGCAAGGATGTTTTTCAATTCTCCTTCAGACACTTATGTGAACGTGTAACTCAGAAAACATGGTTGACATGTAAATGATGTCAAAAAAAGAAAAGCGTTTTTCTTTAATTCAGCACTTCCCAAAGTATCTTCCACAGAATATGAATTCCATAAGATGCTTTGTGAAAGACAAGCCTCCCACGATTAAATCAGCTTGAGAACTACTGTAAGCTCTAGTATTCCTCTCTTGGAGAGTCATAATGCACGTTAAAGTCTCTATGAGTGTCCTGCAGGAAGACAGAAAAAAAAAAAAGCCTGATTTACACACAGTATCCCTCCCTTTTTTTGATCCTGAAAACTTTTGTGCATTAACACATTCTAATACCCCATAGAACTAATGTTCTACACAATCCTACTTGGGAAATGCTGATGTTATTATATAATTTTTCTGGAACAAGATTTTGGATAGATGAGAAAGAGAACCCCCGCCTAATGGACCAGTTCAACGAGCAAGTGTTCAAGTGTTTGGGAGTCAGGGAGTTCTAAGCACGTACTTTTGGGTAAATTAGCATTTCTGAGCATCCATTACTTCATTTGCAAAATGGTGATTGTATTCATTTCCTAGGGCTGCCTTAACAAAGTACCACAAACCCAGAGCCTTAAACAACAGAAATTTATTCCCTTGCAGTCTGAAATCCAGGCGTCAGTAGGGCCATGCTCCATTAGAAGCCTTTAGGGAAGAAGTCTCCCTTGCCTTTTCTAGCTTCTAGTGGTTACCAGCAACCTTTGGCATTCCTTGGCTTGTGGATGCATCACTCCAAGCTTTTGACTGTCCCATGGTATTTTCTTCTGTGTCTTCACATCATCTTCCAACTATGCATTCTGTGTTTCTGTCTTCTCCTCTTACAAGAACACAGGTCATTTGATTAAGGGTCCATCTTAATCCACTATGACCTTATCTTAACTAAATCCATCTACAAAGATCCTATTTCCAAATAAGGTCACATTCAGAGGTACCTGGGATTAGGACGTAGACATATCTTTTGGGGGGACATAATTCAAACCACTACAAGGATATATATAACATCGATTTCATGGGGTTGTTATAAGCATTAAATGAGATAGATAGATAGATAGATAGAGCACTTCACATAGTACTTGGTAGTGGGTAAATGCCCCCTAGCTTCTCCACCCTCAGGAATGTATGTAGGAATAACCTCTGAGCTCGCTTCAACATCTGTCATCCCATTGACCAGGAGGTTGATGACCTCAGTTCTCATGTTCATATGAAGTATAAAAAGTAGACTCTTCTTCTTCATGTTTGCTAGGAAGGCATACTGTACAGAAATACTGATAACTCTTGGATTATTCTGACATGTTTAATGAAAGTCTCTCAAAACCACTCCACTTCTTTGCTTTCAGTCTGTTTCTACCAGGCAACCTTCTAATAATCCATCCGCTTCATCGGGCCCCTCTGGAAGGGTGGACTTCGAATCGTGAACTGGAAGATTACAATAAAGGGAATGTAGAACCCCCCATTATAAATGTTCAAACCAGAATAACCAGAATTCTGGGTTAAAAATTATTTCCCTGTGACTTTGACTTGTGTAGATTGATTTCTTTAGGCCTAGGAGTAGACTGACAAGATGAGAGTTCTCATATGCAGAATTGTGGGCCACCTCTTAGGGCCTTTGTTGTGATGACATGAATAATGGCTCTCTGCTTTTGATCTCTCTCAACAGCAAGTCTGAGTTTCCTTGCTTGGGTTATAGGGAGAATGCATGGAATCCAGCAGGTACAACCACAGACAAGAGGTCATCAGAAAAGATGGTAAGAGGTGTTCCACCAGGAAGTTGAGGGCTGTGGGGGAACCAAAACCAGACTTCAGCAGCCGGGATTCCTTGAGCAACTGGGGACCAAGGCAGAACTCATTAGGAAGTTCGTCTGTAAGCTGCAAGACCATTTAGAGCCAGGCCACAGTGCAAGGAGAGGGTCAGTACAGGCAGGCCCTGAATCCTGGAGGCCCTGAGTTCTAGAGGTCCTGAGTCCTGACGTCCTTGATTCCTGGAGGCCCTGGGTTTTGGAGGCCCTGAATCTGGAGGCCTGAATCCTGGAGGCCCTGAATCCTGGAGTCCCTGAGTCCTAGAGGCCCTGAGTTCTAGAGGCCCTGGGTTTTGGGAGGCCCTGGGTCTTGGAGAGCCCAAGGGCTTGGGCACAGAGACTCAGGCCAGGGATGCCAAGATAGGGGTCCATTTTCCCTAATGAGGAGGAGACCAAAGCTCAGGAAAAAGAGAGATGCCCAACTTTAGAGTCAAGGCACAAAGTCAGGATCAGATCAGCCTCCAGGGTAACTGAGTTCCAGAGCTGCTTCTATACCTCTGCCTGAGATTGGGATTGGTTCTGGGCCCTGGAGGGGACTGGAGGAGGGTGGGAGTGGTCAGTGGCTAACAAACAGCCTCAGCTGCAGGGAGAGGATACCCTACAGAAGCTAGAGCTTTGATTCCAAGAGCATCTTAATCCCTGGAAAGCGTAAGAAAGAAAATACACTGATTCCCTTCCTAGAGCCTCGTCTAGCTAACAGCCGCAGGCTAAAAGCAAGACCAGCTCAGTTCCAAAATTTTATTTAGCTCAATACTTTCTCTTGAGAATCCTTTAAAACATTTTGATTGTTCTTTCCCGCCCATATAAAATATATCTGACCACATCACACTTCAACCTTTAGACTGTTTTAAAAAAGAAAAAGAAAAAGAAATCGCCTGCTATATGCGGCTGTAAAAATCAGCTGGACCAATGAAGTATGTGACAGGAAGCTGAGAAATACATGAAGAGGTAAGTTCAAGGAAAATCAGGAAATAAATGGACAACCTAATTTCTACTGCCTTGGTGGGAGAGGAGAAAGAGCACGTGAACAGCCTCCTGTACTGAAAGGGGGCTGGGAACAAAGAAAGAATTAAGGCTTTGTCTCCTGTGGCTTTACTGGTGATGAAACAACAAAGAAGAAACAGTGAAAAGATGGGGAGATGGGGGCGCCTGGGTGGCTCGGTCGGTTAAGCGTCTGCCTTCGGCTCAGGTCATGATCCCAGGGTCCTGGGATCGAGTCCCACATCGGGCTTCCTGCTCCACGGGGAGCCTGCTTCTCCCTCTCTCTCTGCCTGCCACTCTGCCTACTTGTGCTCTCTGTCAAATAAATAAATAAAATCTTAAAAAAAAAAAAAAGAAATACCTTTAAAAAAAAAGATGGGGAGATGGGGATTCCATATTTCAGTTACAAAGAAAACCAAATGTGTTGCATGGCCAGTTAAAATCTGCTGTGGATGAATAGCTTCCATTGATGCCTGGAATGTTCTCGTGGTCAGAGCAAAGCTGCAACTGTCCAAAATGTCGCAGAGATTAGTTTCACCTGTACTTAGAAAAATACCATTTTTTTTTTAAAGAATAACACATTTTAAGGACCCCCTGTCACAGAGTACCTCCCCCAGCCCCCCACCTCCTGCCCCTCCTCCCCCCTCAGCACTGACTGGGGCTGTGCGCCCCCCACACGTGTGCTCACCTTCCGTGCTGAGATCTGGGCCTGTGACCTACCTCAGAACCTGAAGACTGAGGCACTCAGACACACCAACACAGACATCCCCCGAGGAGCAGCAAGCGATAAGCATTACACAACCGGATGCTGCGAGATGGCGATAAACCGCTGAAGAACAGAGAATCTTCTGGAGAATAAAGGTCAGGGCAGTCTGCATCATCTTTACAAGGAATTAATGATGGGACTTTTGTGCAGCACCTAAGCTGTCAGCACCAGGACAGGAGAGCTAGACCTGCCAGCCAGCAGCCTCCCATGTTACCACTAGGTGACGTTCTGGGTCCTCTGTGTGGCCACCGTCTCTGGGACTTCTAACTCCCACATGAAAATCCTTCCAGCAAGTTAACATCAGGCCCCTGGCTGGCTGACTTCATCAGCTACCCTCACTTCCTTCACTCAAGCTACCCGCCTTTGCCAGACCTGCCTGCGGGTTCTGGAAAAGCCCACGTCCTCCATCAGCCACAGATGTTCGTTCACTCAAAACGAGCAGCAGCCAACCTGCGTTGTGTTTACTGTGCAGTCGGCACTCTGCAAAGCTCCTTCTGTGTGCTAACTCAATTAGTCCCCAAACAGCCCTAGGTAGTCTGAATTGGCCATTTGATAGATGAGGAAAACTAACGTGCAAAGATAACGGAAGAGCTCGTGTGTCCACGTTCACTTGTCAGTTAGCGGTGGGACGGCACTTACACCCAGCTCCCAGCTCTCTGTCACAAAGCTCTTCTGCCTCTCTCTGCACCACAAATACTGGCTCCTGTGGACCTGACAAGGAAGGAAACACAGCCTCAGACCTAGAGGAACCTCCAGAGTGGTGACTAAACCAGACAACATAATAGACAAAGCCCGGTGAGAAGGGCCATCAGAATGAAATGCCATTGGGAACAGCCTTAGGGAACAAGGGCGTCTTTAAGGTACTGAGGGGAAAGGTTGGCTAGCGAGAGGGGCCAGGGGTTTCAGACAGAGGACCAGGCTGTATGAAGACTGGTTGCTGAGGGCACAGGGCAAGTTTGGGGTGCTGCAAGTGACACAGTCTAGGTGAAGCATGAAAGGGAGGATGAGGTGGACAGACGGTGGTTTGAGAGTGACCTACCTCCACACAAAGGAGTTTGGGTTTTATTCTGAGGGCAGGGAGAGTCCTTGAATTGCCGACAGCGGATGTGCATTTTTAGAAAGGGTGATTCTGGCAGCAGGTGGAGGACAGTTGGGGAGGAGACAAGCCTAGGTTCAGACAGACTGCAAGGAATGTTCCTGTGATTGTCCAGGGGAGAGGGGGTGGACATAGCTGGATGGGACTGAGAGATATAAAGAAAACTGAGAGGTTGCCAGAGCTGTGGATGGACCAGTTATGGAATGTCAAGGAAGGCGGGGGAGGGTATCGTCTCAGGTCTTTGGTGGGAGAATTAGTGCCTTCCACTAATAAAAAGAACATAAGAGGAAGATGCTGTTTTGGGGGGGGAATGAGTTCAATTTGGGACATTTTGAATTTGAGGCTTTTGTGACACATGTAAATGGAACTGTCCCCTGCAGTCCAGACCTGGGGTGGAGGGGTTCAGGAAGCCTGCTGAATTTATGGCTCATCAGCATCTGATGGTGACTGAAGCCAGAAAAATTGGATGAACTCACACAGGGGCGTGAGAACAGAGAAGGAAAGAGGGCCTGAGATAAGACCTTGGGGGGACATCACCAACTAAGACACAGGCAGAGAACAGGAGCCTGGAGAGATGGTTGACTAAGGCTGGCCAAACCAGAAGAAACGAATCAAGAATGTAGTGTCAAGGAGGCCAGGAGAAAGACTGGTTGAAGGAGCAGGTGGTCCAGGTGGTCAGCGAAGATCAAATGCCTCAAGGGACTCTGCAATAAGAAGGTTATCAGTGACCGGAGGGGTGGGGTGGAAGCCTGAGGACAGGTGCAGCAGTTGAGAGCGTGACTGCTGTGCTGGGAGAGGACACGTTCAAGTTTGGCAGCTGAGAAGGGCGTGTTGTTGGAGGAAGGTTTTTGAGTCCGGGAGGGAAGCTGCATGTCTTCTTTTCTCTAGAGACACCTTGATTGTGACTCTTAGCCAAACTCCCTCCAGTGACTTGGGTCTCTTCCTCTCTTCATTTTTCCTTCTCTCTTCAACTTCATCCACCTGAACCTCTAGACTAGAATGTACTCTGTACCTGACGTCTAGCCGACGTGGTCTGACTCTCAACCCTCCCACTTTCTAGCTGCAAGACTCTTCCTTTCTGACCTTCGGCTTCCGCACCCTCCAAGCGAGGCTAAAAAAGAGAGCATGTAGGATTGTTCTGAGTTGTAAATGAAAGAATGGGCTCGCTCCATATAGCCGGTGGTCGACCAAATGCCAGCATTCTCTTCTACCGAATTCTGTGACCTATTAAAATTTTTGTTTTTGCTTGTCCTCTCACACTTCAACTCCTTGAAGTCCTGGGCTCACTGTTGTCATTTTGTTCTCAATTTCCTCTTTTTAATTTACAGCAATAGCTGCCCTGCCCCATCCCCACCACCTCATGAGAGCCGCCTGTGAATCATACGGGACTAGGATGAGGTCATCCGTTCCTGTTCAACAGTTGCATCCACTGCTCTTTCTCAAACTTCCTTCTCGGTTACTCTAGAATTTGATCCTCAGGTCTTATCAGTGAAACCTCTACTCCTTCTCTGTCTTCTGTGCTCCTGAGTACTTGTGGTTTTCCATTTCCTGATTGTTCAGCCCTTCTGAATCCGCTGTTAGTTCTTTACCCAATTGTGGACCACCACTGGAGCGCCACCAGGGTCCTCAGCTCACCTCTCTCGATAATCCCCCAAGAACTCAGCCACCACTGAAACTTTACCCCATCTCTCTGCCTCTGACTCCCAGATGTCTTTTACATATGAAAATATATTTTCATCTTGTAATTTACAAAGAATTTTTTCTTCTCGGTTAATCTCATTTGCTCCACTTGGCTATCTTTTAAGATAGGCTGAGTTGGCATTTTATCTCAATTTTACAAATAAAGAAAAAACCTCTGAAACCTAGAAGATTTAAGTGGTTTTTCCTGAATTCTAACCTAAGCTATACTCCTACATTTCTAGTCGTCTACAGGATAGCCTTATTTGGGAGATTCTGTCTCTAGTTCAAATCTTACTTGGGTCTATCCTTCCTCTCAAATCAATCCCACTCAGCTGGTGTCAGGGACTGAATGTTTGTGTGCCCCAGAATTTATATGTTGAAGCCCCAACCTTCAATGTGACTGTATTGGGAGACAGGACTTTTATGGAGGTAATTAAGGTTAAATGAAGTGATACGGTAGAGTTCTGATCCGAAAGGACTAGTGTCCTAGGAGAAGAAACACACTGTGCCATGTGAGGACACAGCCAGATGGTGGCCACCTACAAGCCAAGAGGAAAGGTCTCAGAATAAAACCTATCTTGTCAGCATCTTGATCCTAGACTTCCAGCCTCTAGAACTGTGAGAAATAAATTTCTGTTATTTAAACCACCCAGTCTGTGGTATTTTGTTAGGGCAGCTGAAGTGGACCGATTTAGCTGGTGACCATTTGGGGGATGTTTTCTTTCATTTTTCTCTTTCTTATATCTCACATCCAGTCAATGGGCAGAGCTATCGCCATTGTTTTTATATTATGTGGCTTGAATTCTATCCTTACTCTCCACGTACAAAGTCACCACTGTAACCTTGGGTTTTGTTAGCTGGTGCCTAGAAACCGTTAGTATCTCCTGCCTTGTATACCATTTCGAGATTAAACCAGCTAAAACATCACAGAACCATGGGATTCGACGGTCCCGGTGAATTCTTGGCCCCTGTCTGACCTCTCTTTCTCCCCTTCACTTATGTCTACATCCTCCCACCATGTCACTGTGGGTTTGAAGTTCTCCACAGTATGAGGCTTCTGCTTTAATAACCACCCTGCAGGTCACGACTCCCCGCCCCCCACAATAATGCTCTTCGTTTTCTCTGATGACTTCAGAGTAGAACTTAGATTTTAGCCCCCAGAGCTACTGTATACTGTGGAATGGCAAATAGGGCACTCTTTTTGTAGCTTACAGAAATATTCAAAGGAGGGACTTGGGGTATGTTCATGGGGCCAGATCTCCCACTTACGAGCTTGGGGATCTTTCTGCAAGTGATTTATCTTCTCTGCACCTCGCTTTCCTTGTCTGTAAACGGCACGATGAGTGTGAAGTATTTCACACCGTTTGAGCACTCAACAATGTTAACTAGTATGATTAACCTTCAAATTTGGGGCCTAGGGAAACAATTTAGAAGGCGAAAAGGCTCTCAGGGCATTAATAAAAATACAAAAGCAAGGCTGAGAGGTGATTTGATTTAAAAAATAAATAAACATGGCGTCTCTGGCATGGGGAAGCAGCGGCAGAGCAGCAGGTGTGGCCGAGACTCCAGGTGTGAGCGCTGGTTCTTCTACTCACTAGCGTTGCGACCCTGGGCAAGTAACTTCATCCCCCCCCGCGCCTCCAGGCCTCCTCGGTAACTTGGGGGCAGTGATAATAGCAGTCATTCCTTCACAGGGCTGCTGCGAGGATGAAGGCCGATGATGCATGAATGGCACCCAGGCCAGGGCTGGGAGGAGAGACAGCACCGTGTGGGAGTCGGTGTTGCTGCAAAGGATCACAGACTGAGCCCCTGCAGAAATCGTGCAGAGAGGATGCAACCCTTTGGGTCAGAAGATTCTACAACGTGTGTGTCCCTTGAAATCCCAGAGGCCCCAGAGCGCTGATCTGATACATTCCCCCAAACAGGGAAGTATCATCAGGTGCCTGATCCTTGAAATGCAAGACTGTTAGCTTAGTCCTTACTTGAAACTGCCCCCAAATGTCATGGCAGACACATAAAGCTTCATATACTTTCTTGCCTCCTCAGAATACTCTTGTACTTTCAGATTTTTTTCCAAAGGGAGAAAGTAAACTAAATTTTGGAGACCAAAACAGAAATACAGACAAAAAGAAGTGAGATTACAACATCTTTTGAATGAGGAACTGAGCTGGTTCCCAGGGTTCCAGAATAAATGGGGGCGGGGAGGGGTGGTGAACCACAGAGGGTCCTGTTTCTAGGGAGTCAGAACTTTGGAGCATTCTGCTGCCCCCCTCCCTCCTCTGCCCTGTCTCTCCCAAAGTGCCTCAAAGTGCCCCAAAGTCCAAGTCACTTCATGAACCTCCAGGCTAATGCCCCTTTACCCTCCAAATGCCCTTTACTTGCCCATGCCTCTTAGCCGAGGAGTCAACACCTTGGCCCAGATCTGCTGTAAACCAGTAAACGCTGAATAGTATTTATGGCTGTGCCAATTCCCTGAGGAGGAAATTCTCTAATTCATTTTCTCTGTACTGCAGAGATTCTCCTTAACAGCTCTGGAGCCAGAGGGACTTTTCAGCCAGAGTCCTAGGGCCTGATAATTCACCCTGGAGAACAATTGGAGTTTTTGCTCTGTGGCCAATGCAGAGTTTTACTGTCTAGTTTTTGTCCTCTGGTTAAGACTCCACATTTGGAAGCTGCAAAGCTCACAGAGCCCTGTCCCCCCGGATGCCACCAACCTGTGCCTGACTCACCCTGGAGCTCGGCAGGCAGAAAATTCAACGTGTGGCTGTTTATAGGATTGCTGCGGGTTTCTGGAGTAGCTTGAAACCCCTGAGCAAGAGTTTTTGGATCTGGCCCATTTCCCATCTGGAGAAGACCTGAGTGAACCCTTACCGCAAGGGTGGGAAGGCTTTCACAAACAGTTGTCACAATAGGCTGAGCAGCTCTGTGGGCTCTTCAGTGCGCTGAGCACTTTCTCCCTTGTTATTGTCTGACCTAAGTGGTTTCTTTTGTAACCAGACTTTCCAGCCCCCATCCCCATCTCTGCTCAGATTCTTCAGCAACCTGCCAGGATCAGCAAGAAGGATACTGCTGATTGGTCTGTCTCCCTGACCTGCCTGCTGACTACATTCCAGAATGTTCCGAGAAAGTTCAGAAACCCCCAAAATAAATTCTGCATTTCATTAATTTGGTTTCTTCTTTTAGCTCTAAAGACCAGACACCTTATCATATTAAGTTTCCTAATTAGCACATTTTCTTAAAATCACAGCAGTTGGGTTGTCAGCTTTTCGGTGATTTCGCCCAGCTGCCGATCCTCATGTGCCCTTCAGTTTGCATCTGCCTTCCTCTCCTTCTAGCACTTTCCCCGACTCCTGAGAGCTCAGGGAAGACACTAGAGCCTTCCTGGCCTGGGCTCTGCCTAAAGCTGCTGGGCCTTCTTGAAATGTTGACTGTTAGGTCCAGTTTGGGGGTGGGGCTGGACAGGCAGCACCCACTGGCTGCGGTCTTCTTCCGCTGAAAGGAGAACTTTGCTCAGACCACAGAATGTTCGGTAAAATGACATCCACCACCACAAATGTACATGGACAGACAGAAGAAGAGGCACCTTAAGAAATTGTGTATTGTCAGAGCCACCATTAGGGCAAAGGTCTGCATGGATGAAAAGTGACCGTTTCAAAAGTGTCAGATGACAGATATCAGCATCAGACTTATGAGTTAGCAATATTTGCCTTTTTTCTACCTTTTGCTGACAAGCTTTTCTTCACTGTTTGCTTGCTTGCTTTTCTCCTCTTGTTTGTACATTCTCCCTGTGAAGTTCCTTTCTGGATAATTTTCCTGAGCAAAAAGTTGCTTAAGGATTTTGGACACATTTGGAGATAACTGCCCCTTAAAACTGGACTCTTTTGACAATTTCATTCTTTCTTGTGTATTTTGAGGGTACAAATGCTTCCAGCGAACTATTTATCCCCAGGGGCATAGCAGGAGCTGAACCCTAGGAGAAGGTTGGCATCTGAGCATGTGAGGGGGCCTCTCTCTGCCCCCAAGGGTGAGATGCATGGCATTTTCTCTGGCATCCTTCTTCCCATCTCTGTCTTCTTAATCTCCTTGTTTCATTCTCAAACGTTCTCCCAAAGCTAGCTTTTCTTCCGTGTTCTTCCTAACCAGTAACGCTCAGCCACTACAACAAAGACAGACTGAATGTGAAGAACTGAGTAAGGACGGCTCTGAGCTCCTTGAAGATATGACTTCATTTTCTTTAAGCATTATTCTAAGTGCTGTCTTTTCTCTGGCTCTTGTAACTTCTCAGCTCTTACTTGTTAATAGAAATTATGAACCTCTGACACTGACTATGGATTTCATTTTATAAAAATATCTCAACAATTTTTTGTCCCATAGTGCACTTCACCAGTGTATCTGGGAAGATTGACGGTATCGGTGACTAACCCAGTCTCTGACCACAGGAAGGCCGCAGGGCCACTCTACATCTGCCTCTGATCCTCCAGTCTTCTCATTGCAAAGACAGAAGGTCAGCAAGTGTTATCTCAGAAGCCATCACCCAACACAGTCCAATAATTTCCTAGGAACTGTGTCAGCATTAGGATTATCCTTGCCCACAATCAAAGTGACTACATGACGACTCAGGGGCTCCCCCAAAGCCCATTCATTCAAATTAAAACTGCCTGTCTTTCTCTTCCCTCCTACTGAGGCATTTCATATTCTGCCATTAAATTCACTTTTTAGAGCAAAGAAATTATTTACAAAGGTAGCTTGTTAAACATCCTTTGCTTCCTGGAATGATACAGAGGCATTGTGATATCATAGAAAAGCTTTAAATCACAACAGGAGCCAAACCCTAGCTCTACGCCTTGCTAACTGTGTGAGCATTACGAAGTACTCAACCCCTTGGAGTTATCCAGAAAACCAAAGGAGGTGACACAGGCGAAAGCCTCCAACACAGCTGCCCCGAGCCTGGTACTCATACACAGTCGATGCATTATCATGCTTGATACAACCCTGTCTGTTGCCAAGGGAAGAAGAGCCTGAGAACTTTTTAGTATGCCAGGTGTAGGATACCTGTATAGGAGAGTAAGAAACAAGCAGATAAGGAGAGAATGTTTCAATATGTCTGGAAAAAATGGAAAACCACAGGAATTGCTCAGGAAAGTGCCCTAGGAAACTGCCAGTAGCATGGGGACAGTAGGCATCTGTAATCTAAAGAGGAGAGAGGATGGAATGGAAGCAAAACACAGGCTTCCCTCCTTCCCCGGCCTGCCCTGCTGCCCAGTGTCTCCTCCGAGGCAGACCCGGCCTCATTATCCAGCCGTCTCCACCAGCTCCTCTTTTCCATCACAGTGATCAGCTGATGGTGGTCCCAGTATAGGTTGTCATCTTTCACCTGCACAAAGGACACAGTCTCCTGCCTCCACTCTTGCTATTCTCAGGCCATGCTCTACACAGTGGCTAGAGTGACCTTTCCAAAATGCATATCTGACCATATGACTTCTGCTTAAAACCTACTATCACATCAGAATGAAGTTCAACTCCAGACATATCACAGTGTGGATCTCATCAACCAGCATATTCTCTCCCCACAACTTCCTTCACTAAAATCCATTCTAGCCTCATGGAACTCCTTTCAACGCCCTAAACACTCCCGGCTCTCTCTTGCCTATTCACTCTGAGCTCCAGCTCATCTGGCCATCTCTTACCCAACTTCGGGTTTCTTTCTAGACATCACTTCTTTCAGGAAAAGCCTTCTCTGACCCCTCCAGGTCTTGGTTGCCCGCTGCCCCACCTTGCCCTGCAGTGCCATGGGATTCCTGTCCCAGCACTTACCCCTTTGGGCAGCCATAGTTCCCACCAGACTGTTCACAACTAATGGCAGGAATGGGGTCTCACCAGTCTACTGCCGCATCCTTAGGCCCTAGCACAGCTTGTGGCACAGACATGTGCTCCCACAAATGACCGATGAATGAGCCGGGGAAGGTATTATTCACCTCCCTCATTTTATGTCTCACAACAAATATCTTCTAAGCAAAAAAATCCCCAATGGTCTTTGGCAGCAAAATGATGTTTGTGTATTTTTCCTCACAAACTGACTGTTTCTTAACATTCAAATATAGATTCTAGGGACAAGAATACAGAATCAAAGGCATGAGAGTAGCGGGGTGTTGACAGAAAAGACCCAAATGGTGCTCTGCGCTAAACACTGTAGAAAGGGACACTATTTATATATCTGAGGGTTGACAGTTGTTTTTCTCACCCTGCGCCAAACGAGTTTCTGGTAAGGATTTGTGTCTGCTACAGCTAACAAGGAAAACTGCCTTCAATTCTCTCAGAAAATTTATAAAAGGACAAAACTATTGTCAACGTAAAATGCAAAATAAAAAGAAACCAACGTCCTTTAAAGAATGTGCGATGCCCCCAAGTACTCTGTAGACAATCACGTCTTCTGTACCAGAGGTGCAAATGGGGCAAAATGCTATCTCCACAGCCTCATAGGAGGGCCCTTATATGGGACATAGATTTTCTTTAGTGATAAAAAATTCTTGTTTCTATAATGTACAATAATATGGATCCTTTTAAATTTTTCCAGCTTAATCTTTAAACTTCTAGAACAAATAGGCTCTGCTCCCGTCCCTTGCCCTCCACTCGCTTCTTTTCTCTGTCCCTCCCCTGGCCTGTCTTCCCTCCCCTCCCCTCTTTTCTTCCTTCTTGTTCTTCTTCAAATCTGCTTCCCTCTTTCCTTGAAACCTCTCTTCAAAACACTAGAGATGCAAAAAGCTTTCTTTCCTGAACCTGACTCTTCCTAAGGACCCTTCCAACTTAGCGATTCTTTGGTTCCAACTCACTGCTCCAGCTTCCATTACTTTCTTTGTCAAAGGCTTCATTCAGCCCATACCACCACCAAGTCATCAATCCAATAGGAGAAGTTTTCCTTTAAATATTGCCACACATTGTACCATTTTCTCTACAGATGAGTTAATAAAAAGAAGTTAATAGGTTCAACAGAGATAAACATAAGCTGTTAACTCCACATTTATTGATGAATTAATTTATTTATACCTTTCCATCTATTCTTAATGGAACCCATGTGCTAGGTTTTCTGTGAGGACTCCATCCTCAGGCGTTCTTGGTCAGCAGAGGGATTGAGACCCTGCACATAAGTAACTCCGGTACAAAGAAGGCAGTGGTCAGTGCTCCGAGAAAATCACAGATGCAGTGCTGGAGGTTCGGACATACATTTGACAAGGTGTCATAGCAAAGCTGAGCAACCCAGACAAATGCTTGCCTTTCTCTGCATTATCCAGCTTCGCTGCTGCATTAAGGAGAGCCCACTGGGTAACAAGCCCTTGTTAGGCTCTTATCTTCCAGGCTGAGCCTTGGAGGACTATTGTGCCTCAGATGTCTGGTGTGTAAGACAAACTTGAAAAATGGGAGTCCTTGAGTCTGGAATACACATGAGATATAAAAATGCCCAAAGTGATCCTGACGCATGGCAATGAGCACATTGCAAAAAGATGTTATTTTTCTTCCAGAACAGGTGTTGTTTATGTTGTGTTGTACCCCTGATGACCCCAGGCCCATAGGAAGGCAGAATACTAACAGATGCTGGGCATAATTTTGATTCCTTTGGAACAGTCTGGAGCCTCAACCTCTCTAACTTTTAACCAATGCACTGGAAACAAATCCATCTCTTTACAGCCTCAGTAAATTGAAATTCGTAAGTAGATTCTTATCTCAAGAGTTTATGTGGTTAAGGTGGATGATAGAAATTTCTAGAGGTTTGGGGGTGCCTGGGTGGCTCAGTTGGTTAAGCGTCTGCCTTTGGCTCAGGTCATGGCCCTGGGGTCCTGGGATTGAGCCCTGAGTTGGGCTCCCTGCTCGGGGGGCGGGGGGAGTCTGCTTCCTCTGCCTGCCTCTCCCCCTGCTTGTGTTCTCTCTCTCACTCACTTTCTCTCTCTCAAATAAATAAATAAAATCTTTTTAAAAAATTTCTAGAGGTTTTGTTTATTTTATGTTTCCACAAATTACTTCTATATTATTAATACAGTATTCAAAGGGAGATTTGGGTCGCTTGCCCGAAATTCTACCTCTCCTTCCCTTAATACGTATTGATCTCAGATATGTGTCAGAGATAGGAAAATATTTCAAATGACCTAGGTATAAATGACAGCTATTATCATGCTGGCCATCCATTAGAACAACCTGGGAAATTTTTTGAAAAAAACAAAACAGAACAAAAACTACTACAGATGACTGGCTTATCTCCAAAAGCAAAGTTTCGGTTATTCTAGGGATACTTTTAAAATTTCCTCAGAATCAGGTGATTCTGGCTGAATGTGCAGCTAAACCAGACGCAGGCCCAAAGGGGCAATAAACAGATACACACATACGTTCTCACACATGCTCTCCCTCTCATTTAACCTCCAGGTAAAACCACTGACACCTACATTCTCAAATTTAACCTCCTGTCCCCCAAAAAACCTTCTCTCCCCTGAACAGGAAAAAATACATTTTACACAATAAAATGATGCAGTCTATGAAAAATAGGAAAGATGCTATCTGGTCAAAACCAGGGGAATGCTTGACTAAGGTATGGTAAATCTCCTCAATGCAACAGTATCCAGCAACTTAAAATTACGATTATGAAGAATTTATAGCAATGTAGAAACAGTTTATGCTCTATGGAAAAAATGAACATCAAGTAATCCACGCCGTATGGACACAACTGTGGAAATCAAACTAAAGTTATATGCAGACATGCAAAAAAAGAATGGAAAGAAATACCCCCCAAGATATCAATGGAGACTAGCTCAGTGGTGGTTTTACTTTCTTCTCCTTTTTTGTACTTTCCCAACATCTTTTAAATGGCCACGTATATGGTAGAAAAAAATTTACAGGAGAACAAAATTAACTTACTTTTCAGAAAGCATGCTTCCGACTATGAAGTGATCAGCAAGGTCTAATTCTCAATAACGAATTAACAAAGATAAAAATGCTCACCCGAGGGTTTCTGTGCTCCAGCTGGCTTTGCTCTGTCTCCTCTATTCCTCCCGCTTTCCTCCTCCAAGTAATTCAGCTTGCTTATTTAAAAGAAAAGCGAAACAGCAAATTTATTTTATAAAAAGTTTCATCTAACAGCAAGAGAATAAGGAACTTTGGCCAGCTGGTCTGTCTGGTGTGGGTGTTGGTCTGGCTTCCTTCTCAAAAAGAAGGGGGAATTATTTCAGTTAGGGACTATATCTAAAAGGAAGAAGCCTGGATTAGCCCTGTCCCCCTAAGGACTGTTTCCATTAGCATCTTTCACAGCAGATCATGGGAATGTGATGCGCTAGACTCAGGGGTATGAAGTGGCTGTTAGTTCTCCTAAGTGGTTTTTGTTTCCATGACAACAGTAACAGCAATGCTGCATTATACGCCTTATAGGTATAGCACTTTAGAGCTGTTTAGAGCACTTCCCATCACCCACTTGCTTTTACAACTTCTTGCACATGGGCAGAGGCCTTCCCCAATCTGCTGCAAATGCTCTGCTGGAGGTCACCAATGACCTCCTCGCTGCTCACATAAAGGGTCCTTGCTCAGTCCTCATCTTCCTTCCCCAAGTCATTGTGCAATTTAGGCCACTTCCTTGAAACTTTCTCCTTTTTGTTTCTCTGACTCTCCTCATTCTTTTCTACCCCTTAGGCTGCTTCTTTTTGCTTTCCTTTCCGATGCCTCTTCTTCTCCTCCTTTTCTAAATGTGAATTTGCCTCAGAAGTCCGTCTTCTGACCTCTTCCTACCATATTCTCTTGCTTTTATTTATTTTGTCCACATCCTCGGATACATGTAATATGGCCCCTCCCAAGCATCTACTCCCCCATCTACCCCAGCTAATCAAATGGCACCACAATGATTCAGCCAGTTATTCCATCTATAAGCCTAGAAGTCATTCTTAACTCCTCTCTTTCTCCCACAACCAATATCCAAGCCAACCAATTCTGTTTGTTCTACCCGCAAAATGTGTCCTAAATCCAACCACTTCTTACTTCCCCTGCCCCCATTAAAATCGTCATCATTTCTTGGATAGAATGCTGCAGTAACATTAAGCAAGAACTAAAAGACATCCAAATTGGAAAGAAAGAAGTAAAACTATGTCTGTTTGCAGATGATGTAATCTTATTATGTAAAAAACTCTAAAGATTCCACACACAAAAACTGTTGGAACTAATAAACAAATTCATCAGTTGCAGAATAAAAATTAACACACACACAAAAAATCAGTTGCATTCTATACACTAACAATGGACAATTCAAAAAGAATTGTTAAAAAATTCTAATTACAATAACATCAAGAAGAATAAACAAATACAATACTTAGGAATTAACTAAGGAGATGAAAGACTTGTACACTGAAAACTACAAAACATTGCTGAAAGAAATTAAAGAAGACATAAATAAATGGAAAGTCATCCCATGTTCATGGTTTGGAAGACTTAATATTATTAAGACATCAATACTACCCAAATCAATCTACAAATGCAATACAATCTCTATCAAAATCCTAATGATGTTTTTCTCAGACACAGAAAAATCTATTCTAAAATTCATATGGCCAAAGATACAGAAGTAGTGAAGAGAAGGGCCATATGCACCCCAATGTTCATAGCAGCATTGTCCACAATAGCTAAATCATGGAAGGAGCTGAGATGCCCTTCAACAGATGACTGGATTAAGAAGTTGTGGTCCATATATACAATGGAATATTACTCAGCTATCAGAAAGAACGAGTTCTCAACATTTGCTGCAACATGGACAGCACTGGAGGAGATAATGCTAAGTGAAAGAAAGACAATTATCATATGATTTCTCTCATCTATGGAACATAAGAACCAGGAAGATCGGTAGGGGAAGAAAGGGATAAAGAAAGAGGGGGTAATGAGAAGGGGGAATGAAGCATGAGAGACTATGGACTCTGAGAAACAAACTGAGGGCCTCCAAGGGGAGGGGGGCGGGGGAATGTTATAGGCTGGTGATGGGTAGTAAGGAGGGCACGTATTGCATGGTGCACTGGGTGTTATACTCAACTAATGAATCATCGACCTTTACATCTGAAACCGGGGATGTACTGTATGGTGACTAACATAATATAATAAAAAAAAAATTAAAAAAAAAGAAAAAATTAAAAAAAAAAAAAAGAAGATGTGGTCCATATATACAATGGAATATTACTCAGCCATCAGAAAGAACGATTACTCAACATTTGCAGCAACATGGACGGGACTGGAGGAGATAATGCTAAGTGAAATAAGTCAAGCAGAGAAAGACAATTATCATATGGTTTCACTCATTTATGGAACATAAGAAATAGCAGGAAGTTCGGTAGGAAAAGGAAAGGAAGAATGAAGGGGGGGTAAACAGATGGGGAAATGAACCACGAGAGACTACGGACTCTGGGAAACAAACTGAGGGCTTCAGAGGGGAGGGGGGGTGGGGGATTGGGAAACGCCAGTGATGGGTATTAAGGAGGGCACATATTGCATGGTGCACTGGGTGTTATACGCAAGTAATGAATCATGGAACTTTACATCAAAAACTAGGGATGTACTGTATGGTGACTAACATAACATAATGAAAAATTATTATAAAAAAATAAAATAAAATTCATATGGAATCTACAAGGACTCCCAAATAGCCAAAACAATCTTGAAAAAAAAGTTGGAGTACTGATACTTCCTGATTTCAAAACTTACTACAACACACAGTAATCAACACATATATGTTCTAATAACTTTTGATGAGGGTGCCAAGACCATTTATGGGAAAAGACAATGTTTTCAACAAATAGTTCTGGGAAAACTGGATATCCACATGCAAAGGAATGAAGCTGGACCCTTACCTGTTACCATACAAAAAAATTCAAAATGGATCAAAGACCTAAATATAAAAGCTAAAATTATAAAACTCTAGAAGAAAATATAGGGGAAAGCTTCATGGATTTTGCAATGATTTCTTGAATATGACACAGGCTATAAAAGAAAAAATAGACAAATTTGACTTTAACAAAACTATAAACTTTTGTACATCAAAGGACACCTATACAGAGTAAAAAGATAATCCACAAAATGGTAGAGAATATTTGCAAAACACATATCTGATAAGGGATAATATCCAGAATAAAAATAGAACTCCCAAAACTCAACAACAACAAAAACTAACAACCCAATTTAAAAATGGGCAAAGAACTTGAATAGATATTTCTCCAAAGAAAATATACAAATGGCTAATAAGCACATGAGAAGATACACATCACTAATCATTACAGAAATGCAAGTCAAAACCACAGTAAGATACCACTTCCTACCCATTAAGATGACCATCACCAAAAAAAGAAAAAGAAAAAAAAATAACAAGTGTTGACAAGGATGTGAAGAAATTGGACTCTTGTGCATTGCTGGTAGGATGTGTGTGGTTTCTCAAAAATTTTAAAATAGAATTACATTCCACATGATCCAGCAATTCCACTTCTGAGTATATACCCCAAAGAACTGAAAGCACCTATGGCATACCCAGGTACATTTGAAGAGCTATTTGTGCACTCATGCTCATAGTAGCATTATTCACAATAACCAAAAGGTGGAAGTAACCCAAGGGTCCATTGATGGGTGAATGGATAAACAGAATATACTATATACATACAATGGAATATTATTCAGCAGTAAAAAGGAAGGAAATTCGGCTCCCTGATCAGCAGGGAGTCTGCTTCTCCCTCTGCCCCTCCCTTGGCTCGTGCACACACTCTCTCTGTCTCTCATTCTTGCAAAAATAAATAAATAAATAATCTTAAAAAGAAAAGGAGGGAAATTCTAGTACATGCTACAACATGGATGAACCTTGAAGGCATATGCTAAGTGAAATAAGACAGTCACAAAAAGACAAAAACTGTATGATTGCACTTACAGGACCTATCTAAAGTAGTCAAATTTGGGGGCCCAGCCCAGCAAGATGGCAGCACCCGCATTGTCGCACCCCTTCTGCAAGCTGCTGGCTCTGGCCAGGCTCCTAAGAGGCTCTTCAGCGTGATCAAAGTTCTACACGTGGAAGCCACCACATGATAGACCTGACCGGCTGAGAGTTGGACCGACCTTGGCCACCTCCATCTTCTTGTGGCTCTATCTCATCAAACAACATAATGAAGATGTTTTAGAGAATCAAAGAAGAAATGGGTTGGAATAAACTATTGAAATACTAATGCAGTAGGCTCCATATAATGAGTATACCAGCTCCTTCGGGTCCACCAATCTGCTGAGTCATAAACGTGACAGAAAGAATGATATGTGAATGGATGTCAAATCACATTTGTGTTTTGTGTCATTAAATGAAAAAATAAAAATACTTTTGTATTCTTAAAATAAATAAATAAAATTTTAAAAAAATAGTCAAATTCATAGGGACAGAAAGTAGAAGGGTGGTTGCCAGCAGCTAAAGGAAGGGGAAATGAGGGGTTATTTAATGGGTATGGAGTTTCAGTCTTATAACATGAAGACAGTTTTGGAGATGGATAGTGACTGAACAACAATGTGATTGGACTTGACGCCACTGAACTGTACACTTAAAAATGGTACATTTTATGTTATATATATTTTACTACATTTTTAAAAATAAGCAATTTTTAAAATAAATTGGAAAAGTCTTTAAAAAAAAAAAGAATGCCAACATCCTACCTAATTGTCTTTCCATTTCCACTTTTGTTACTCTACCATCAAGCTTTTGAAGAGTAAATCAGATCATGGGAGTCTCCTGCTCAGGACTCCTCAATGATTTCTTGAAATTCTCAGAATAAAAATCCTTAGAGTCAAAAAAAAAAAAAAAATCCTTCCAGTCTACAAAGGCCGGACCTATCAGTCCGTCCTACATACCTGTCCAACTTCCTCTCTCTCCCTGAGTCTCCTGCTGCTATTCCAAGCACCTGTGCCCAAATGTCCCTGCCCCCAACTCCCTCACTTCATTTGGGTCTCTACTTAAATGCCACCACCCCAGAGATGACTTTCCCGATCTCCCTTTCTTTTTTTTTTTTAAAGACTTTATTTGAGAGAGAGAGAGAGAGAATGAGCAGGGAGTAGGGGCAGAGGGAGAGAGAGAGGAAGAAGCAGGCTTCCCAGCTGAGCAGGGCACCTCAGGCAGGGCTCGATCCCAGGACCTGGAGATCATGACCTGAGCCGAAGGCAGTCGATGAACTGACTGAGCCACCCAGGCGCCCCTCCTGATCTCCCTTTCTAAAAGAGCTCCCCTCCATACACACACTCTCCCTACCTTAACCTGCTATATTTTGCATTATACTATTCATCACCATCACTATTTCTTTAATATCATGTATTTGTTCCTAAATTGTTGAACTCCTATGTTTGTGTAGACTCGTCTTACTCCTTGGGGTTCTGGCCGCCTCTGATGTCTGCAACTGCCCACGTTCTGGTCCTACCCTTGGCCCCCCTCACACATTATTAGGAGTCCCACATTTAGGCCTGTGGACAGTCCACCTTTTTTTGTCCATATCCCTGCCCCCGCCCCTGCAAACAGCTGCCCTTGGCCACCACTAGGACAAGACAGCTCCACAAACTGTATGTTCTGACACATCTGGGGAGGCAGTTACACAGCCCTTGGGGACATTTGGCCGGTGAATTCTCAAGTATCCTGAGAAAATTCTAGACAGCAAAGTTGGGGGAGATTAGCTCCGCAGACTCCAGGCGCCCTTGGGACAGAAAGGGCTGGAGGAGGACCAGAGAGGGGTCCTCCAAAGCATGACGCCCAGGGCACTGGTTGCTCTTGCCCATGTACGAGCAGTCTGCCTCCATGGACCCACTCCAGCCTCCCTTTCAAGTCACATTTCCTTCAAAGTTCATGGCTCTCTTGCTCCCTTCCCATGTACCAAACTGAACTGTTTGTTTATCTCCCAAAATAGAAAACACTATTTTAGGGCCCAGGAGTAGCACAAAATGGTAAGTTTAGTTGTGTTGGATAGAAAACAGCAAATGCTTCCTTGAAAGTAAACAAGGAAGGCTTTGTTTGTTTCTCCTGTTTATAGTTTGTTTGCTGGACCTGTAACAGACCTTACACATCATCTCGATTCTTTGAAGCAGTGGAGGCTCGGACCTCCTAAGGAGCTCAGGGCTAGCAGCTGGTGCCACAGCAGCCAGAACCCGACGCGGGGGCCTGAGAAGCTGCGGACAGTTCCCAGGGCCCATCCATCTGACCCCACTCTACCAGTGTCCTCTGCCAGTCCAAAGGTCACACGAAAGACAAGCTGGCTCTGACTACACCCTCACCCTAGGTCTCCTAGAACCCTGGAAACCACTGATTCTAGCACCTTGCCCCATCCTCTCCCAGCCTGGACCCTGGCCTGGTGATAGGTGCTGGAATGGCAAATCCTTCCTCACCCCATCTGTGGGTCCCACAGGTGACAAAAATCTTGAAACTTGGAGGGGAAAAGAAAAAGGTCTTCCTCAAAAGCTCTAGGCCGCTGCTGCTGTGAACATGAAGAGGAAAGAGGCTTCTAGAACCACTGTATGAATGTCCCACAGCTCTCCAGCAATGGCTGTGGATGGGAGAGTGTGGTGATGTGACCTTGACACCGCAGAACCTGGGGGTGAGGACGGGGGTTTATCTGTGCTGCTTCTCCGTGGAGCTCTGATGGGGCTGGTGCCAAGGCTGCTGCTTGGAGAACAAGGTTATTCCCAGGCCTGGGACTCTGTTTCCAGCATTTGATTGACCCAAGTGGAAATTAACAGTGTATAAATATTACATTACTATTCTCACCTTTGGGAAAAAAAAGAGGTTGAGAAACAAAGTCTATAAGCAATCACTATAGGTTTTCATTCTCCTCCCCCCAAAACCTAGCAAATTGATTAATGTCCAACTCATTAAAATAAAAACAGTGAAAAAAATTTAACCCTACACACCCAGAACTAACTCTTGCATATCAGGTTTTCAAGGAGGAAAATAAGACTTTCTTCAATGGTTAGAAAGATAAGAAAGGAAAACCTTTTTTCCCCTCTACCTCTGATTCTGTAAACCTCTGGTAGAGGAGAAATCTCATCAAGACTTTCTTTTATTTTTAGACCATCTGGAATTTCTAAACATTCCAAAGGCAGGCTGTCACTTCACTGGAAAGGACCCATTAGAAAGTCTTTCTTAGTACCACTTTGCCTGATAACATGGAGATGAAATCTCATTGTAATACGAGATTTCCAGGATGGTGAATGAAGAAACGGAAAGGATTCATCACTTTAAATAGAAAAATAAAATCCTGAGACGGCAGAGAAATAAATCGACATATTTTTCTAATTTGTTGTTCCTGACAACCTTGAGGAAAAAAAAGAAGTCAGACTATTTCATGTGAAGCATGTTTCAGCGCCCAGAGAACTTGTCTGGAACTCTTAAGGGCCTGCAGAACTCCTGCAGGAAAGATGGGACTCAGCTCTGATTTCGAAGGAGATCTCAGTGGGTCCTGGATAACAAAGTGAATTAGGGAAATTCAGGGTCAATTTCTTGCTGATTACACTGATGCACCAGTCACAGAACGTTTTACTCAAGAGTTTTAGAGACATAAGCTTGACCCTAGCAGGTATGTTCTTGTAAACACAATCCTGGGATTCCTAAAAAGTCAGAACTACCGTTAAACACGCTAGGGCATCAGAGAAAGTAGCTTATTTTCATAATCCAAGATTAAACACCAAGGAAGAAATCCGTGGGAGTCATGTTTCTATTTAGGTCATTAACAAAGGGAAAGGATAGAAGCCAAGCTCAGGGGATTTAGAAAGCACCAAAGTTTATGCACAGGAGGTCTCATAAGACAAACATAAAAAAAATTACCTAGTGTAGTGGGCTGAATGGTGGCACCAAGGATATGACCCCATCCTAATCCCAGGGTATTCTGAATCAGAGTAGATTGTGTTTTCAGTGGCTCAATTGCTTACAAATCATAATCCTTGGATAGATGTTAACACTAAACAGTTGTAATGTTTATTCTGTACTTATACTGGATATACAGAAGTTTGTATACAAAGCCAGCATGGTTTACTAGGACGGGAAGTGCGGCCCCGCAGCTTTCCAGGGATGAATCCTCCTACATCCTACCCTCTAGGACCTCCTTCCCTCTGAGCCATCACTTGAGCAATCACTCCTCAGGCACTGCTTGATGTTGAGTGAAACAAAGCCTACCCCAGACTTTACTAGTTTACTATAGTGATGACTAATGACTGGGCTGCTCCCAAGCCTTCATGTTTCAGTTTAAAGACCAAAACCAAACCAAAACAAGAAAACCACCTACAAAGCATATGTGACTGTTGAAGTACTTCTCCTCCCCAGTGTGGATTCTCTGGTGCTTGGAAAGATTACCAAATATTGCCTTATGGGGCAAAAGCTGGGACTAACTGAAGAATCCCGAGAAGAGTCTCTCCTTTATTATCCAAGTGGGCCCAAAATGCAGTCGCAGTTGTGCCTGTAACAGAGAGGCTGAAGGACTTTTGACAGAGCCACCCAGAGGAGAAGGCCAGGTGGAGTGGTTACAGAGGTGCAACCACGAACCAAGGAATTCCTGAAGCCACCTGAAACTAGAAAAGGCAAGGGAGGATTTCCCTGGAGCTTCCAGACGGAGCACCTTGATTTCAGACTTCTGGCCTCCAAAAGTGTGAGAGAATGAATTTCTGTTGTTTTAAACCATCAACTGATGGTAATTTGTTCTGGCAGCCCTGGGGAACTCATATACCTAACCTTCCTCCACCATGAAGACCTGAAATTCAGGGAGAAAGTGATCAGTTGGCCAATAAGTTTAACTAATCTGTAGTGGATTTTTAAAATTTATTTTTACTAAAATAAAAATCCTTCTATTTTAATGTTTTGATTTTTAACCTCTTGTATTTGATTCTCCCTTCAAAGGAACAACTTAGCTTCCCCAGCGGGATCAACTCTCTGGAGAGGCAGTGACGCTGGAGTGAGCATTAATGGCCGCTCCAGTCCAGTTTTGATGAGGGGCAGGGAGGAGATGGGGAGAAATGTGCTATATGTTGGTCACGTGATACACCCTCCAACCCTCACACTTCTCCTTTGCAAAGTGCCTCTGAACACTTTGGTGATGAGTTGCCAAGTTAGACATTCTAAGAGGAGGCGAGTTTCCCTCCCAGAATTTGCATAAGAATGAGAGTCAACAGACTCCAGGTCTAGACTTTGAGAGACCCAGTCAACAGCCTTGGGGAAAGAGCAGGTCCATTTCCCACCGTACAGCTCTTAAAACTGGGTTGAAGCTGAGCTTTCTGTGTGGAGGGAACAAAAGTTATCTTTACCCCCTTCATTCCATCAGACCCCTTCTTCTTCCTTTCTGCCACCCCTCAGGGAGACCGTAAAATCTCCTGCTGCTTATCCTAGGCCTTTCAGAGGAAGCAAATAGTCAAGTCACTTGGGATAAATTAGTGCCTAACAACGCAGCATCCTTAAAAACAACAACAACAACAACAACACAGAATTAGAGCCTCAACAAAATGCATGGTACAGAAGAAAATTCAATGAAACTTGCTAGTTTAGTTTCAAATCTGTAATTGCTCATCAGTCCCTTCTGGTTTATTCCAAATCTCAACAGTGTAGTCATGAGCCCTGCTTAAACGGGATCTCAACACTCTCTCCCTGCCCTCCGTGGCTTTGGTCCAGGCAGGGAGTGCCTTCTTAATTCCCACCTTGGCCTGAGGCGGCAGGTGGCCAGGTGAGAATCCTGAAGAGAGTCAAGAGATAGTCTGGTCCAATCTTGGTAGGTTAGTTGTTCGGTCTTAGAAACACACTGGGACCCTCTCCGTGGTGGAGGGGGAAGAAGGACACAAAGATAAGGAATACAAGGAATTTCTGGGCTATACTTAGTTTCTTTGCACAAAAATCAATCACAATGCCATCCCCTAAAAGGCAACATTGTAGTACAATCCCTTCTAGGCATTTTTCTGTGCTGTTATTTGCGCAGTTGGTGTTTCCTTTGTTTGACGTAAATTTGCATCCTGCTTTTTTCCACTAACACCTTTAAGCATTTTCCCACTTCAAATTAAATATTTTAATGATTGAATTCTATTCCGTCAACAGGATGCACTGTAGTTGGGAGAATAAACTGCTTTCAGGGTTATTTTTGTTCACCTGATGCATAAAGCTTTTCCCAAATTCAGGGTGATGGACCACTGTGGATGCTCTGGGTTAGTTTCAATAATAGAATGTAAGGGAGATTTTGTAACCTGAAGTTTAACAGGGTGGATTTTGGAAGAAAGACTCTTGAGAAAAATAGCAAATGTGCTACCAGAAAATCCTGAGGAATGTTCTGTTCTCTGCCTTCCCTGGGTCGAGTCTAAGTATGAAGCCAGAGCTTTAAGAATTAATGTAGGTGGCTAAGGGGTGGGGGACTCTCCTGATCTCCCACCTTATGCCCAGGCTCTGTGCCAGAGCCCCCTGCGTTCCCTGAGAGACCCTATGGGCAATTTCTGCCCAGTTCTGGGCAGAGTGGCAGAAGTGGTGGCGAGACCCCGATTCCCCTCTACGCTTGGCCAGCCCAGGCCCTGCCTGTGCTCAGGCATTTCAACAGCAGGCACAATGGCAGCATGATGATGGTCCTTTCCCCCAGACACAGAAGGATGGCCCAGCTTGAGCAGAACACCTCAGGGACATTTGGGACATAGAGAGGCATGGGAAGTTTGGGGACAAGAATAAGAGGGGAAGAGCAAGTTGGAAATAGGTGCCACCCCACCTTCTGCTCTGCTCTGTGGTGGGGCGGCAGATTCACCCGTGGAGGCTGCATGCTTCTGACCCTCAGGGAAGCCCAGCTTCTGGCTGGATTTGGCTCTTGTGGAAGGTGGGGTGTGGAGGAAGGGGGCAAGGAGCCAGGTATCTCTTCCCATTTGCCCTTCCGGGGTTTTTCTGATGGCAGTTGTGTTTCTTCTGCAGCTCCACCTCCCACCTGCCTGGCTCACCATGGCCCCAGCTTCTGCAAGTCGACCTCTGAGCTTGGGGAAGGCCATGTCCTCCTTCTGTCCCTGCAGCCACCATGGTAATAGCCTCCCACTGTGCTAATCTCTGTGTTACTGTATCTCCCTCGGGTCTCAGCTCCTCCACCACAGAATAAACCTTCCCTGTTTTAAATACTCAGAGTGGATTCTGTGTTCCTGGTTGGTCTCTGGCAACTCTACCACCCCAGCCCATGTGAGGTGATGGATGGGCTTCTCTGATGAGCTCCTTGCTCGATGAGGGGCATGTGTTCACCACACTCAGGTGGCCCCACACTCAGCAACTGGGCACCCTCCGTGCGCCTGGCCCATGCAGGCACTGCCCCACAGATAGCCACATAGTTGTTGCGATGACCCCTTGAGATATTGTTAGATGAGACATCACCTAAATAATGAGGTACCCACATTTCAGAGACACTGAGTAATTATGCATCGTCCTACCATTAGCAAATGCCTGCGATACCCACCATAGATCCTTTTGATATTATAAACCATCTGTCGATATTAAGGGATTTCTACTTATTCACAGAAATCATGGGCTCCTCTTAGCATTGCTAGGCTTTTCCATGGCACTCATTCATTTGGCACTACAGCTTTCTGAATTTATCAGGCTTCTCTCTGTTTCAACAGCCCTGAAAATGGGGCCAGCGTGTTCCTCTTCAATTGGACATGCTCAGTAGAATTAGCACAAGTGGATGGCTCACGAAAACAGTAACACAAAATGCCTCATGCATTCAAGTATTTAAAGAGTACTTTGCAGTTGATTTAATAGCTGGAGACCTCAGAATTCCACAGAGCCCAGAGAATTGCATTATTTCATCTGAGTCATTAGGGAGGTCCAAAGAACCAAGACGCTTAGGAACTGCCCAGATGAGCCAATTCACTTTGCTTTTTGCAGATGAGCCATGAGGCTCCTAATGATGACTTCTCAGGGCCCAATTAGCACTACCCTGTGCTCCAGTAGGGAGGGAGAGATGCCCCAGAAGGAAGGGAGCTCTGCCTGGCAGTCCAGCCTGGGCTCTGTCCTGGTGGAGTGGAGAGAGGTGGGTTTGGCAGGGGAGTAGATGCTGTGGAAACACAAACAGATGGGAAACATGCAGTGAAGAAGGCATTCTGAAATCCAAATTTTCCTCACTCCAGGAATGTCAGTGTTTATAAATTCTTTCTCCTGGTGTATATAAAAAGGCTCTTCTGTTTTGAACATGTTAGGTAATTAGGAGCCTGGAAAGATGAAACCCCAGGAAACATAGTAGGATATATTAAGGAACCAGCTTGCTGCAAGGCTGTTGTTTTTCCTCTCTGTATAAAATAGTAGGAAAGAATAAAGGAGTTTCTCCAATAGGCCAGAATGAGAACTTCTCACATGTCTTTGTAGCCCCATTGTCTATACTGTGACTGGCCCATAGTAGATGCTCAATAATATATGTGTATGGGTGAAGAAAGAAACGAAATAATTTTGCAAACTTAAAAAAAATACATCTAGGTTCCTCCCTTTCTTCACTCTTTTTTCTTATCCATTTGTTCAGCAGACATTAAGCAGAGTTGTATCAGTCCTCATGCTGGTTGGAGGTATACAACGAAACCTAAGACATGGGTCCTGTCCTCAAGAGAGTCAGTGCCTAGTAGAGAGAGGCAGAAAGTAAACATTCCTGAGTGCTTGTGCTGGTGGGGCCCTGGAGGAAGGAATGGCTAATTTGAGGGCCCAGCTAACATTACAGGTGCCTCTGTATGAGTGACAACCCTTCTGGATCTGAGAATTATAATAAAGTGTAGCTTCATCAGCTACCCACAACCCAGGGCTCTCTAGTGGCCAGGGAGCAAGGGTTGAATTTCCATCCAGCTCCCTCTTGGTCCAGGGCACAGCTGGTGCTGCTGCCCTAACTGGCTCTGACAGGCTCTTCTTCCTACAGGAGAGCACTGCAGAAAAAGGCTTCTTGCAGGTTGTGGGGCAGGAGCTGGCTCTGGGACAGAAGCAGCGGCCCCAGGAGGAAGGAGGGCCTTCATGGCAGAAGGAAACTTGGGAGAAATGCTGGGTATCTGCCAGGAACAACAGATCAGCATGGGCTCCACCCTGCCTCACCCTTTCCAGCTCTGTGTGTGTGCATGTGACTCACCCTCTCTGAGCCTCTTTGCTCCCCATGAAATGATAACAATAGTGTAGCAGCCGAATGGGGCTGTTCCGCAGGATAATCAAGTTAATGTGTGTGAAGTGCTCAGCGCAGGAGCTGGTAATACACAGTATTGTGTTAGGTTTGGGGAGAGGGTGGAAAGATGAATTGAAACTAGAGCCTACTATTAACAATCTGAAAGAATCCTAGTTCAGAGAAGACACTTTCACAAAAATTATACATTCAATAGAGTAGAAACATTCCACAGAGAAAACAGATGACTCAAACTCCTTTAGTGTTACCTTCTAGGCAGGTATGATAGTCAATTTTATGCCAGTGTCAACTTGGCTAGGCTATGGCGGTCAGTTATGTGGTCAAACACCAGTCTAGAAGTTGCTGGAAGGTATTTTTTAAATGAGATTAACACTTAAATCAGTAGACTTTCAGTAAAGCAGAGCGTCGTCTGTCATGCAGGTCGGCCTCATCTAGTCAGATGAAAGCCTTGAGAGAAAGACTACGTAAGATTCCCCCAAATAGAAGAAATTCTCAAGACTGCAATATAGAAACTCTGTCTGAGTTTCTGGCCTGCTGCCTTATGAAATTTGGACTCAAGACATCATTAATTCTTACCAGAATTTCCAGCCTACCAATCTGTCCCATGGGTTTTGAATTTGGCCCCCACATTTGCACGAGGCAATTCCTTAAAATAAACTTGTGTACGTGTATCTGCATGTGTCTGTGTGCATATTCTCTTTGTTCTGTTTCTCTGGAAAACCCTAATATAGAGGGTATTGGGAAAGTGCAACATGACATAATTTTATGAGGAATGAGTAGGATTATACACAAGGAGAAAGACTGGGTTAGAAACTGTTCTTTTTGGGGAATACAGATTCGCGGCACTTGGGGGGAAAGGGATAATTACCAAGCAAACCACCCAACTCTCTCTATTTGTAAGTTTCTGTTTTGTGGCCCCCTCGGTCTCAGTTCCATATTGTATTAAAGCAGGCCTTCTTGAGACTCTACAATTTCAAACAAACCTCTTAAAGCACTTGCTTACCTGAAAAGAGTAGACAAAGCAATTTATTCTCACTGTTTGGCACTTAGCAGGAGCTCCCTAGCATTTTTATGCATGGTTTATACCCTCTCTCCAACTCAATTATAAGCTTTTCTAGGTACTCTCAGCATGTAGCCTGCCATTCTAAACACACACGTTCTCAATAAACATTGCTTGGACTGAACTGAGTCGAATATGTCCTCCGATGGACCTCACATTACTCTATTAGAGGATATTACACTCCCACAAATGGCAGCATTCTCGGCAGACCCAAGGAGATAGTGACCATTTAGAAACTACTCTTACCTTTCTTCCTTCTCCTCCCTCCATCCTACCTATGCAATTCCTGCTCCTTGTTCACCTGCACCTGGCCTCATGCTCAACACGTAATCAACGATTACCAAGGACCAATAGGCTGTAGAGCCTCGTGCTTGATGCCTGGTGGAAAAAGAAAGGAGCAGAACTCTAGCCTCTTGGTTTCTTTCTTTTTTTTCTTTTTTTAAAAAAGATTTTATTTATTTATTTAACAGAGAGACAGCCAGCGAGAGAGGGAACACAAGCGGGGGGGGAGTGGGAGAGGAAGAAACAGGCTCCCAGAGGAGGAACCTGATGCGGGGCTTGATCCCAGGACTCTGGGATCATGCCCTGAGCCAAAGGCAGACGCTTAACAACTGAGCCACCCAGGTGCCCCTAGCCTCTTGGTTTCTTGGCCTCTAACTCCAGTGGTCCCTTTCTCCACCTACCTCCACCATCTGCCCCCCCGGCACAGCCTTGACTTTGTCTTCGCTGTTAAGCACACCATCTCCAAATTCTCTATTTCAATATCCTGTTCCTTCTTGCAGCCACCTTCTCACCTCCTCATTCACTCCTTCGAGCTACCCTTCAAAATCACACTGCCAGCCCTCTAACCCCCAGAATACATGTGCGTGCGCTCACACATGGGCATACACACACATCATACAATTCCAGGCTTAGAGCCCAAGGTCCAGCATTCCAGCCTCACTCCTACAAACACCCTTGGCCCCTACTTCTCCTGCCATTGAATTCACCTGGCAAAACCCCAACCCTAATTAAACCCAACTATCTGCCTACTACATGGCCGCATTGCAGCAGCAGAAACCGAGTGAAGCAAATCAAACAATCCTGCTGCTTGTTTTTTTTCTCTAAAACTTTAAATGACAGCTTTTAAATGATCACATTTTTCCCTGGTAAATCAAGTCCCCTCTCATCAGGGAGAATTTTTGGCCACTTCTCTTCGCTCCTCAAGCCTATAAGAAACTTCTTCCCTCACTTTCAGCTTGTGACCTCACCGAGACAATACAATTCACAGGGAAGACAATACAATTAGATGAGAACTACCTCATCTTCCCACTAACAAACTCAGAACCTATGTGGAGAGCCACACGGATTTTTTGCCTTCTCAACTGATACAAAGGAACAAAGATGGCTGCTCTTCTCCAAAGTCAGGCCCTCTCCTGTGCTCTCCAGCCAACCATCTCCCCTTATTCAAGCTCTTGTTACTACAGCATAAATTTCTTCCTTGCTGGATCATTCCAATCAACATATTAATATGTCTTATTATGACCCATTTAAATAGATTCCTTGACCATATGCCCCTCCAGCTAATTCTCCATTTCTTTGTTTTCCTTTAGAGCAAAGTCACTGTCTTTTTCATTCTACTCCCTCATTCTCCATTCTCTACACAACTCCCCCTCCCAACTAGGTTTTCATCCTCATCAACTCGGCCAATGACTCTTAATAAGACCACCAGTGACACCTATTTTGTCAACTCCAGTGGTCAGTTCTCTGTCCACATCTACTCTGTCCCCAGAAGCACTCACCATTAACCACTACCTCCATGAAACACATTCATCCCTAGGTTTCATGATGTCACAAGATCCTGGTTGTCATCCTACTTGAGGGGCTACTCCTTTTTTTCTTTTTTAATATAGAAGGTTTTAAATATGTACGAAAGTAAACAGGATAATATAATCAACTCCCATGTTCTTATCACTCAGCTTCAACTTATGACCAATCCTGTTTCATTTATCTCCTACCCACTTCCCCCTCCCAAATTATTTACAATTCCCAAATATATTACTTCCTCCATAAATATTTCTGTTTCTCTAAATAAGGACTCTTTTATTAAAAACAAACAAACAAACATAACCACACCATATTGTCACGCCTAAAAAAATTAACAATCCTTAATATCATCAAATATCAATGGCTACTCCCTCTTAGCTTCCTTTGCTGACTCCCCTCCTCTACCTGCCCTCTAAATGTTGGAGTCTTACACTGTGTCCTCTGTTCTTTTCTTTTTTTTATACTCCTTCCCTAGGTGATCTCATCCAATCATAGCGCTTTGAATGTCAGCTATATGTTTATGACTCTCCTGAGTTCCAGTTTTCTGTAGTTGATGGCTTAACTTAAATTTCTAATGAGAACATCAATTTCGATGTGACAGAACAGGATCTTTGATTCTTTCTTCACCCACCCCTGCCCCAAAACCTTCTCAACTTCCACCTTTACCCATCCTACTAAATGACACTACCATCTATATTTGTTGCTCAGTGAAGAATCTGGCAGTTATCCTTGATTTCTTGATTTGACTTCTAACTGATGTAGGGACTATTTTTGGCTCCAGTGTTTTCTCTTCTTCCATTGTATAGAACTTTTACTGGGCACATGTGCACCCAGAATAAAGATGGCACTTCTCCACTTCCCTTGCACCTAACTGTGGCCCTAGGACTTGGTTCTGACCAACTGGATGTAAATGAAAGTGTCAAGGGACCGCTTTTTGTTTCTCTTTTATCTTTTTCTTTACCTTGATGTCGTGAAGGCAGAGGCTGTTTTGGACCATGGGAATGAGGGTCACACCCTAAGATGCCCCAATAGTGAGCTGTTAGTATGTGTATCATTCAGGGTCTTGTCTGGAGATAGAATTTATTTTTTTAAAGATTTTATTTATTTATTTGAGAGAGAGAGCATGAGCAAGAGAGCAGAAGCAGAAGGAGCAGCAGAGGGAGAGGGAGAAGCAGGCTCCTTGCTGAGTAGAGAGAGCCCGATGCAGGGCTCGATTCCAGGACCTGAGCTGAAGGCAGACACTTAACCAACTGAGCCACCCAAGTGCCCCTGGAAATAGAATTTAAACAGGCAAAGTTTAATATAAGGAATTAATAACTATTTATAGGGGATTGGGTACTAAAAGGGGATAAAAGAAAACTCTAAAGAATACCTGAGGGCTGAGCAAGAGTAGCCAAGGAAGGAACAAATTTGAAAGGGGGGAGGGGCTCAGAACTTGTTGGAAAAGGTATGCCAAAACCCACTAGAGCTGGAGAAGTTTGCTGGATTACCTTAGGCCAGTTACCTTGGAGGAGATTCACAGCCAGTGGATTAAAACTAGCGGGTGGGAAACTGTGGGCCAAAACTGGACAGTGATGGCCAAGGGGTGCCCCATATGCATGCCACTGGAAGTTATCTTGTACACACAAGAGGAAGAGAAAGAGAACCATAGCCAAGAAGAGAAGCTCCTTTTTCCTGTCATATCCCTATAGTACCATCTATTGACAAAGCTAACATCAGGCCAACCAGCAAAGGAAAAATGTTTACAGAATTCAGCTCCAATGCCACAAACAAGGCAATGAAAAATGGAATTGGAGTGAAGAAGCAAGATTTGTATTGGTTTGCTAGGATGCCACAACACAGACCAGGAGGCTTAAACAACAGACATTTATTTTCTCACAGTACCGGAAGCTAGAATTTCAAGATCAAGAAGTTCCCAGATTTGCTTTCTCCTGAGGCCTCTCATTGGCTTGCAGATGGTCCCTTTCTTGCTGTGGCCTCATGTGGCCTTTTCTCTCTGCACGCATACATGTGTCCCCTGGTATCTTCTCGCTTCTAAAGACACCAGTCATCTTGCATTAGAGCTCCACACTTATGATCTCACTTAACTTATCTCTTTAAAAGCCCTGTCTCCAAATATAGTCATATTGGGGGGTGGGGCTTCAACATATGAATCTGGGGAGAACACAATTCAGTCCAAAATTCTCCACCCTCTGGACGCCCAAATGTATGTCTTTCTCACACGCAAAATACATTGCTCCCATCCTAACAGCCCCCACAGTCTTAACCCATTTCAGCATCAACTCCAAGTTCAGAGTCTGCTCTAAACAGCATCTAAATCGGGCACAAGTGAGACCCAAGGTATGATTCGTTCTGAGGCAAAATTCCTCTCCACTGTGAGCCTGTGAAACCAAGCAAGGTATGTGCTTCCAAAACACAGTGGTGCTACAGGCACGGTACATTTCCATCCTACAAGGGAGAAACTGGAGAGGAGGCAGGTAGAATTGACAACTGGAACAGTGGGCTGCACCAGCCCTGGATCTCCTGCAAAGACTTGACTTCAGAGAAAAATAAATTTCTGTCCTATTCTTTTGGATACAGCAGAACCTAATCCTAACTAAACCAAAATAAACATACAATTCATCAGCAAATCTTGTTTAATATCTGAAATATCTGAAATACAGCTCACCATCCCCACTGCACTAACCCTGGTCTGAGATTCTACTGCCTCCCAGCCAGCGTGACGGTTAATTTTATATGTCAACTTGACTGGGCTGAAGGATGCCTCAATATCTGATTAAACATTATTTCTAGATGTGTCTTTGAGAGTACTTCTGGAAGAGGTTAGCATTTGAATTGGTGGTCTGAGTAAAAATGACCCACCTCAATGTGGGTGAACGGCATCCAACCTATTGAGGGTTTGAGCTGAATACCGATCTTCTCCCCCCTCAGTGCACCTGGTTCTTAGGCCTTCGGACTTGGGCTGGGATCCACATTTCCCAGTAGATCTATCAGTTCTATAGTTCTCAGCCTTTCAAACAACACCCCAGCTCACCTGAGGCTCCACTTGCAGACTACAGATCATGGGACTTCTCAGACTTTATAATGGTATGAACCAATTCCTTTTAGTAAATATCTTTATATTATGTATAATATCTCTCTGTAAATCTCTTTATATATCTCCATCCTATTGGTTCTGTTTCCCTGGAGAACCCCGACCAACACAGTTAGGTTATGGTAACTATTTTCCTCCTAGTTGTATGATGTGTGTTGGGAGTAGAGTTTATGGTAAGGGTATGTTTCAGCTTTCTTACCCAGTTTAATGTGGGTATTTTCTCATTCTTTTGAAGTGTACAGCTAGTTCCTAGATCTCTCTCAGAGGGACACTCTGTTAGTAACAGTACATTCAGTGTATCCACAGGAGAGGGCGCTCAGAAGCCTTCTAGGTTGCCATCCTGGTTGCCTCCAATTCCCCTTAAAGCTTTCTCTGACTTTTCTGTAAAGTAGGAGGGTAAGCATCTCGTTTGCTGATGAAGATGGATGAAAAATCTTCACTTTTTAAAAAAAAGATTTTATTTATTAATTTTAGAGAGAGAGGGAGCATGAGCAGGGGGAGGGGGAGAGGGAGAAGCAGGCTCCCCGCTGAGCAGGGAGCCCCACACAGGGCTCGATTCCAGGCCCCCAGAATCATGACCTGAGCCAAAGGCAGACGCTTAACCGACTGAGCCACCTAGGCACCCCTTCACTTTTTTTTTAAAATTGAATTACATATTAAGAAACAAGACAAGAAAGAATATTGGGTGGGGGCAAGAATAAATGATCTCTGCCCAATTTCATCAAGCCCTGAGATTAATTGAAATATTACATCTTGCCAATAGACATTGAGGCTGTCCCTTCCAGCTCTGCCCTTTCCTACCTCCTTTTCCTTTCCAACCCTCCTTACTTCCAATATAGTTGTCAAATCCCCAGATTTATTCATTAGCAACACAGAGTGCACATAAGCGTATCTTACAGAATCCTTAACAACATCATAAACCACAGATCTGGCTAAGTTTGAGGACTGAAGCCTCGAGTATGTATGTACAGACGGGTTTATCTAAACAGTAAGGCAATACAAATTATCGTGATTACAGAAAGTCAGGTAGAAGGAAAATTATAGGTTACCTCCCCTTCCTCCACAGCACAATCTCCTTTAGTGCTCCCTCACGTTTGTTGACCCATCTAGTGCTAAATGTTTCAAGGGTCGCATTTCAATCTTTTCCAGGAGCCTGAAAATAGCACTTATAGTCCACAAATGTTTTCCCAACATTCAATCTTATTTTCTTTTCTCAATGTTATGTCCCTAACCCAGAAGTTTTTAGGCCTTTTTATTTATTCCAAGGTCTCCTAAGGTCTCACAGAATCTCTGGTTCCATCACCAAGCTAACGAAAAACCAGTAGCAAAGTTCATGTGACCAGACCAGTGACCCATCACACATGGGTCTGGTATTCTTAGGAATCACTTACTGGTCTGCAGCACCAAACATGGAGGACAGTGCCTTATCCCATTCACACCCTTCCTCTGTTCACATCCTTCATGGTCTCTGACCTGAAGACTTCCTCCCCAGGAGCCCATTAAGATAGAAACAAGAGTCCTGGAGCAATTTTTCATATTTCTAAAAAGCGAATGGAAACTATAACACTTGGGCCTCATAAGATAAAACATCCGTCACCTCACTAAACAAATAGGCACTGTGGATACTGTGTGGGCTAGTGGCCACCATAATTTGAGTACCAACTAAAGCTTTCTCTCTGTTGTTCCTAATCCTTATGTGATACAAGTTTCACTGAGCCCTGTTCGCACCTATTAATGCAAGGCCACAATCCTGAGTAAAGGGCCCCCCCAAGTATTTGATTCCCCAGGGGGTGTCTCACAGAGATTCAGGTCTCATCAGCTGCCATTTCCAGTCTCTTCATCTGCCCCCCGCTCCCTTTGCTGGTCACTGTCACATCCTCAGGGCCAGCTGTCCCCGTGGACGCTTCCGCCACTTCAAACTTCCCTTCAGAAACAGCTACCAGGCGCTGGAGGCTTGGAGGTGCCGAGCAGTGCGGTGGGCTTCGGCAAGGATGCAGAGAACATGTCTGTGTCCATCCTGTGTTAGAGGGATACCAGATGACACTGTTCGTACCCCAACATCTTCAAGTTTTTCAGTGAAATAGTGCCTCCTGTTGGTACTTTGTGTCCACTTCCCCTCCAGTCCTGGCTTCATCCCTATCATTCCATCAGACCCAGATATAGGAGGCAAAGTCACAGGACAACACAGCCCTGTAGTGGGAATTTTGTCTCGTTCCCTGGGACAGTCTTTGTGACTGGGGGCAGGCTTAACTTGCCTCGTTGTCAGGGCTGTTCTATCTGGGGAGGCTTGCTACCCCCCTTGCAAATCAAACCTGTAATGGGCCTGTCCTATCAGACCTTCAAACACACTCAACATATTCTGACCCTCGGTGACGGACGAGACCCTGCTCTTTTCTTTGGTCCGTCCTGTTGCTCTCTTCTCATAATAAAACTGAGGGTTGAGAGGACTAAGAGATGTTCCCAAGGCTCCACAGTGATGCTTTGATTAATTGTAAAAAAAAATTTTTAATTAGTGTCTTGTAGTAAAAGATTTGAAAAATGGTGACTTGGGACATTGAAGTACTGGGTGGGAATTAAAGAGATCTGGGGGTTGGTGTAACTGGGAAGAACTGTTCTAACACCAGTGTTGCCATAATCACACAGGCAGGCCTCTGTGTCTCCAAACCTCTGCCATGCTCGAAGATACTATGAAGATACTTGCATAAATTGCTGTTTTTTCTTCGTTTTCAGCACAAACCCATTGCTATAAGGGATAGCATGAGACATCTGGTTTAGGACTGAAGATTAGGATGTACACTTGGCATCTAAGCACACCTCCCCATATCCTGGCTGGAATGAAGGAAGTGATTGCTCTCAGGCAGCCTGTGAGGGCCAAAGTAGTCCACAGTTCCAGACTCTTCTTGGATATAATAGCATGGGAAACAGAGCAAACCTCACCAGTCTGCTTCTGATGGGAAAGCAATGAAACATAGATGAGTAAAGAAAAAAATTCCAGATGAAGAATGTTAAGCCACAAAGCAAGGACAATTATTCAAAATCTTTGTGACTAGTCAACCATCTTGATTGCGAAGAATGAAAACCAGCTTTACAAGCTTAAGCAGAAGGGGCATCCATCAGAAAGCTGCTGCGGAGCTGGGGGAACGGGTAGGAAAGCTGGAGGACCAGGTTTGGAAGAAGGCAAAGAAAGAAGGGAACCAGGTCACAGACCCTGCCGGGGTCATGCCTCAGGACAGCCTGGACGAGGCGCTGTTGCTGCTTCCCCTGCACATTCAACACTGCCCCGGGGACCCTAGCAGTGACCTCCTCCACTGCCACCGTGGCCATGGGGCCCCTGGACAAAAGGAGCCACTACTGCCACTAGAGAAGATTCTGAGCTGTCCTCGCTTGTTTTCACACCTCACTCCAAACTCGAAGTCCTTGGAAGAGCCCACTATGTGCCTCATGCCCCTTCTGAGGCTGCTGAGGGCCTGGAAAAACGATCACCTTTTTTCACCAGGCAAGCTGGTGAAAGGTGGCGTTCTGATGCCCAGCAAACTCACCCAATGGTGGGAGGTTTCATATAATAGGAATCTTCTGTACTAGCCCGCTTGGGCTGTCACAGCAAAATACCACAGACTGGGAGGCTGAAGCTACAGAAATTTATTTCTCACAGTTCTGGAAGCTGGAAGTCCAAGATCAAAGTGTGGGCAGGCTTGGTATCTCCTGAGGCCTCTCACCTTCCAGCCGCTGTGTCCTCACATGACCTTTCTTTTGTGAGGTGCCTCCCTGGCTGTCTCTGTGCCTCCAAATTTCCTCTTTTCAAAAGGACACCAGTCAAATTGGATTAGGACATACCCTTAAGGCCTCATTGTAACTTAATCACCTCTTTAAAGGCCCTTTCTCCAAATACATCACATTCTGAGGTCCTGAGGGTTAGAGCTTCCACACCTGGGGAGGGGGGCACAATTTAGCCCAGAACACTCTCCCCAATGGAAAATGTCTACCCCAGTGAATACAAACAGAGATAGCGAGAGTGTGTTCAAATACAGAAGGACTACCTTAGTAGAAAAGCTCCAGTTGAAACCCACGGTTAACAAGTGTAGTCAAGAGGCAGGTAGGTGTTCTAGGCCCCTGCTTCTTAGTCCCGTGGGCCCGCAGCAGGAGCGTCCATGGGCAGCTCCCCCTGCCCCTTGGAGTCAGTCCCTGCACTGTCGCTGCATCCCAGCTGATCTTCTGCCATCATCCTTGGAGACACTCTGCTCGAGGCACTACTTGAAGACAATTTGCTCGCTGCAGCTGCGAAGGGCGGGGTCCACCGGCCTCACCCGCCTCAGTGGCTCTGCCTGCATTCTGATGCGGGAAAGGGCCGGAGCGGCAACAGGCCTCCTGCCTTAGGGCCTCCACCCTAGGAGCAGGCCGGGGAAGCCCTCATGCAGATCTACCATCACAAAGGGGGCAGCGACCTTCTCAAGTCTCTTTCCTGACTTGGGAGGGCAAACTTGTTAATATTTAACACTTAGGTTTAAAATCTGTGTCATGGGGGCGCCTGGGTGGCACAGCGGTTAAGCGTTTGCCTTCGGCTCAGGGCGTGATCCCGGCGTTCTGGGATCGAGCCCCACACCAGGCTCCTCCGCTATGAGCCTGCTTCTTCCTCTCCCACTCCCCCTGCTTGTGTTCCCTCTCTCGCTGGCTGTCTCTATCTCTGTCGAATAAATAAATAAAATCTTAAAATAAAATAAAATAAAATAAAATAAAATAAAATCTGTGTCATGGACTCTGAGAGATTTTCCACCACTTCCGTGTGGGGAGTGGGGGAGGTGTCAAGCTCTTTCTGGCTCCAATTTCTCATGGGAGGGTAGGGACGACAGTATGTCTCCTGAGGCTGCGTGAAGATTGGATGGGTCAGTCTTCACAGAGTGTGAGAACGATGTCTGGCACGTAGTAAGTTGACTTTGACTATTATTATTACTATTATTATTTTTTCAGGAGAGGTAAAAGAGGTCCTATGACCTCCTTTTTGGCTTTATCTTATCCATAGGAGTTAACATTCAACCAGAGAATTTATTCTTTTTGATCCATTTGCGGACCTAAAATTTTTGCCAGAATTTAAATTATTCACATGAGTATTTTCAAACTGTACACACTCCTCTGGCTTTAGGGCCAGTTTCTGAAGCTGTTACACTCTGGCTGCTGAATACATTTGCATGTAAAAGTTGAGTTACTGGAATCAAATAGTCAACCCGTAGCCGTAGCCGGAGGAAAAGGAGAGGAGGGAGCCTTACTCCTTCCAGAGAGGAGAGCACAAAAGGAGGCCACTCTGACTAGGGAAAACAATGCGGAACATTTTATACATCCCTTGCAGAGCGATGGTTTGTGTCTTCACTGACAGGAAGAGAAAGAGAGTAGGAGACCTTAGAGAAGGAAGCCAAAAGAAAAAGACACACATTCTTGCTACATAAGTATACCAGAAAGGCAAATAATGAGCCCACATTGTTTCGCATGGAAGCTGCCAGTCAGCTCCTCCCCCTGAGAGAGAAGGAAACCTGAAGACTACAAAATACAAAGTTGGTCCAGGAGAGACCGTCACATCCTGCCTGAAGCCTAGAGAGTCAACTGAGGAGAAGCCCACAAGCCCCGGCCCCCTGGTCTCCACCACACGACGGAAAGAACTGTCCACATCTAAATCCAAATCTCATGGCCTAAAGTTTGGTAGGGTTTTTGTTTCGTGTTGTGTGTCCTTATACTCTGAGACCTCAATAAAATGGAAGAAGGCAAATCCATGGCCAGAGGCGCTGGGAGTTGTGGAAGATGGCACCAAAGGCTAGGGTCCTTTCAGCAAGGATGGGTCTGGATCTGGGGACTCCTCACTGTGAAAATAGTCTCTGCCTTTTCAAAAATAGGTTGGGGTGGCGCCTGGGTGGCTCAGTCAGTTAAATGTCTGACTCTTGATTTCAGCTCAGGTCATGATCTCAGGGTCCTGAGATCGAGCCCTGCATTGGGGTCTGTGCTGGGCATGGAGCCTGCTTAACATTTTCTTTCTCCCTCTCCCTCTGCCCCCCTCTCTCTCTCTAAAAAAAAAAAAAAAAAAAAAAAAAAAAAAAAGTGAGATTCCTACTTATCTAGTATAATTTGTCATTGCAGACTTCTAAGGAAATGACTAGTCCTCAAGGTCTCAATAATCTTCTCTGGAACTTTTGAGATTTGTCTCTTTTTTTCCATTGCTTTCCTCAGAAACCAGCCTTGGTGTCCAGTCTGGGAAGTGAACAAACTTCTCTATTTTGGAGCTGAGCAGACTAGCTTTGGAATAGAAAAATAGCTTTGGCACTTGATGCCACATCCTCGATTCCAGCCATTATTCCTTTTTTGTTATTTACTGACTTTGATGGCAGGTGATAGAAGAAAGAAAAATTGAACTTTAGAGAAGGTGACACAGAGGCCAGCATCGTCTACCTGGAATGTTCTTCTCACTGCATACTTGATTTTTTTCTCATCCTTTAGACCTCAGTTTAAATATCACCTGCCCAGAGAGCCTTCCCAATCACCTGTCTCCTGTGGATACCCCCTGTGACGGGTAATGGCTGGGCCATGGTTCCTAGGTGTGCCCACACGCTATTCCGGATGCTCTTGTGAAGGTGTTTTTGAATGAGATTGACATTTAAATCAATAGGCTTTGAGTAAAGCACATTGCCCACACTGTGGGTGGGCCTCATCCAATCAGTTAAAGGCCTGAATAGAACAAAAGGCTGACCTCTCCTGAGCAGGAGGGAATTCTGCCAGCAAACAGCCTTTGGACTTCACCTGCAACATCAGCTCTTTCTGGTTCTACAACCGACTGCCTTTGAACTCAGACTTCAAACAAAAACCCTACCAAACTTTAGTTCTTATTTGAGTGTCCAGCCTGCTGGCCTCCCCATCAGATGCTGAACTCACCAAGCCCTCACAGTTGTGAGCCAATTTCTTAAAATGAATCTCTGTCTCTCTATCTAAACATTTGTCTCTCTGGAGAACCCTGACTAATACACCATGCACGTACACATCATTATCCCTTTTATCAGTCTTTGTTCATGTCCTTCAGAGGCTTGTTCCAACGTACAGCCATTTTATTCACTGTTTCACCTATTTCTGTAGTGTCTTTACTGAACGTAAATTCCGTGAGAGCCGGGCAGATGTGCCTTGTTCTCCCTGTGTCTGAAAAGCTCTGGGTACATAGCAGATGCTAGTAAATCTTGGTTAAATGACAGAATGGCTAAGGTTCTGCACTAGACTATGGGTGAGGGGCCCTCCTGGATGCAAACCACAGTTCTAATGTGAGTGCGAACATTGTGTTAAAAATGCTCACCACCACAATAAGGCACCCACTAGGAGAGCTAGAAGCACACACACACAAACAGACAATAACAAGATTTGGCAAAGATGCGGAAAGATAAGAACTCTCGTACTTTGCTGGCAGGGATGGTGCAGCTACTGTGAAAAACAATTTCACAGTCCCTCGGCAAATTAAATGTAGAGTTGCCCTATGACCTGGGAATTTCACTTCTAGATGTGAAGAGAAATGAAAACCTGTCCCTAGTAAAACTTCTGCACCAATCTTCATAGTAACACTATTCTTAATAGTCAAAAGCTGGAAATCACCCAAATGTCCATTAGCTGATGAATGGATAAGAAAATAGTATGTCCATACAACAGGATGTTATCCGGCAAGGGATGAGGTACTAGTACACACTATGATGCCAATGAACCTTGAAAATATTATGTTAGTGAAGGAAGCCAAACACATGAGGCCACTTATTATATGTTCTGTTTCTAGGAAAGACCCATAATAGGCAAATGCATAGAGAGAGAAAGTAGATTACTGGTTGCCAAGAGCTGGGGTATGGGGAAATGGGGAGTGACTGCTAATGAGTATGGGTTTTCTTTTGGGGGTGATAAAAGTGTTCTGGAATTAGTGATGATAGTTGCACAACCTTGTATACATACTAAAGGCCACTGAATTGTACACTTCTAAGTGGTAAGCTTTACGGTAAAATTATATATATTTATTTTTTAATGCAAAAAAAAAAAATGCTCCCAAGAGGTGAGCTCTCATGGACTAGCAATGGTGCAGAACACAGCCTCAAGCTGAGAGGAGCATACAGCATTCCAACCGCTCCCTTGAGAACCTGCACTGTGTGAGCAAGGACATCACTAAATGAGGGTTATATTTATAATCATAAAGATAGTAATATTAATACTGTTCTATTTTTCTTTTTGGCATATAAATATGCTTGTAGGTGATTTATCACTCTTAAAACTCACTTAGCCATTATTTAAGAACCTGGAGACGTAGCCACTTTCAAAACCATGTGTCAAAAACCACTATTTAGTACATGCAGTGTCAAACATGGATAGTATGAAATGATACTTGACTGCCATAAAAAATAAAATAAAACTTCCCATATGTCAGCTTCCTGGAGGAGCGCTGTAGACAGTCATTCATCACGAGTCCAATCTCAACCACAAAAGCCAGATTCCCTTCTTGTCACCACCCTCTCAGCCATGTGCTCCAGCTACTTCTGGTTTCACTTACTGTTGCTGACACCTGCTCTGTGGTAGTGTGTCTGTTGTTGAGGATACACTGAGTGGAAGGCACTCTCCGGGGTGCTGTAGCAACCCACCAGAGAAGCCATCAGCACCTCACACCCCAGAGTCACCTGCCTACTCTTGGGGAGATCCTGGTGAAGGGAGAGAGGATTGCTCTGCAGAGAATGTGCTAGACCACACAGAAGGCCTCATACGCTTGGGGTGTCTGCTCCTTGCATTGTGAATTTCAGAAGAAAGTACACAGGAGCACATTGGAGCCCCTTCCTCCCCTGGGAAAACCAAGTGCAAGCAAGGTATTAGGAATATTCCTTCTGAAGAGGAGCAAGGGTTAGCCTGGTAAACTGCAGCCAATTTCCAAGTACACGCTCATCAAGTCTATTTTTGCCAGATCTAGGACAAACAGCACCTGGTCAGAAGACTATGCTCTTTAAAAATAAAAATCAACCAATCAACTCTGCAAGCTTTTCACTTCCTAAAAATGAAAAGTAGGCACTAAAATCCCATTTTGAATCTATTTGGCAGCAATCACTGGAAGCCCGAGGTTTATCAAGCAAACTAATCATGGGTCATCTTCTGAACTGTGAGCAAGGCTGTGGGTACCATGAATAGTACATGGGAGGACCAACCATATTTGCAGGAAGTTTCCCCCCAAATTAAATGAGTAGAAATAGATCTAGTTCACTAGATCGGTTCCTTCCATCAGTCCTCTGATGATGATTAACAGCTTGCTACAGAAAAAGAGCAGTACATGAATATGGGAAATTCTGTGTGGTAACAATTAACAGACATAAGGGGCCAGTGAGTCAGTAATATTCGTGTTAGAAATTGAATTCTCAGGGCACGTGGGTGACTCAGTGGGTTAAGCGTCTGACTCTTGATTTCAGCTCAGGTCATGATCTCAGGGTCATGGGATTGAACCCCCACATGGGGCTCCATGTTTGACATGGAGTTGGCTTGAGATTCTCTCTCTCCCTCTGTCCCTCCCCCCCACCATACTCTCTCTCTTTCAAATAAATAAATATGAAAGAAAAGAAAGAAAGAAAGAAAGAAAGAAAGAAAAGAAAAGAAATTGAATTCTAGGCCCAATGGGCTTAATCCACAGGTGCCTCTTGAAGTGAAATCCTGAATCTGATCACCAGGAAACATCAGCCAAACTCAAACTGGGGACTCATTGGCCTGAACTCCTGAAAAAGGTCAATGTCATGAAATACAAAGACAGACTCAGGAACAGTTGTAGATTAAAAGGAGACTAAAGAAATGTGACAAATGCCTTGGATTTTCTTTTGCTGTAAAGTATATTATTGGGTCAATTGACAAAATATGTATAAGGTTTATAGATTAGAGAATATTTTATCAATGTTAATTTCCTGGTTTTGATAAGTATCCTGTGCTTTTGTAAGAAAATTCCTTGAGTTGAGAAAATATACACCAAAATATTTAAGAATGAAGAGACACCATATCTGTGTCTTACTCTTAAACGATCCAGAAAAATAATGAGAGAGAGAAAAGAAAGAGGAGGCTTTCTTCATGAACAATATTGTGATTCTGCTAGCAAGGAGGATGGGAAGAATGGATGCTGGACCTCACAATAAGCACACAGATCTCAATAAGGTGGGATTTTATTGCTGAAAAATAACTTGGGTAAATTCTATGCTTAACTATTAAAACATGCAATTATATGTAACAGAACATGAAGTGAAACTTTTCCCATGTCCTGGAATTAACCAGAGGCATTAAACACCCCACATTCAGAGAGCTGCCATCAGTTGGGGTTATCTCTTCACCTCAGGGCCTATGAGAGGCACCAGTTCAGAGCCAATCCTACTTTCCCACCCCACCCCACACCCAGTGACCATAAGAGAATGTTTAAGAGGTAAAGGAGTCCTCAGCTTTCTGACTAATACAGTGTTTATGAAAAGAAGCTATTTCCTTCCATTCTCTAAAACCAAGTCTAAGACCCCAAGAGAGTCAGCAATAAAGGTTTGGGAAGATTATAAAAGGGGGAGAGTTGTATTTTATTCCCTGGTTGAACATCTGCGTATCTAGTAGTGGTCTAATCTGTCTGTTAGTTGAGCAAGAGGAAGAGAAACTTCAGGATAATGGCAAGACAGAGAGAAGTTCTCCTCAGTGGAATAACTCGTATACCATTTGACAAGACAAAGATGTGTATGTTTCTAAAAGGTCAAGCAGACTCCAGTGAAAAGAACTAGGTTTGGGTCACATTGCTGATACCAGATCAAAGAGAGCTAACCTGAAGGGAATAATAATCCCAGGATCAAGAAGTATGGGATGGAGTATCTTTGGTATGGACAGGGGCAGTGAGACACGGGGAAGGAGAAGCCAGTACAACTTACAGAGCCATGTGGTCTGGGATGTTGCCTATTAAATCAAATCTGATCTTGTCAGATGAATCAAACCAGCTCTCAATCACACTTGTACAGACCACATTTAACCTCATAAATCCCAAGAACCAAGACAGGTCTAGTTAGTACTAGGAGGGTGGGGGGGGGGGGAAGCTTAGAACAACTTTTGAGGTAGAAGTTTGGAAATGAACAGGAATGAGCCTTAAATATCAAAATGAGACTGTCCTAAAACAAGAATGCCTAAAGAATGATAAAATTTGACAAAGATATCAATAATGAATGAGCTACTACTCGTTGGTAAAGTTTGACACGGCTGGTTGGACAAAATTATTAGATAAAAATTTTAAACATTTTCTGTTTTAATCACATGAGTTTAGAAGGCTAAATAAACCAGTTATATATAGAAACTAAAATAGGATAAAACATTGGCCTTGAGCCATGATCTGTACAGATGGACCTCACACCCCTCCCTTCCATTAGGCCTGTCCTTGTGGTTGGCCAGCCAGCAGAGACCCTTCAGCTACTATGTTAACAGAAAGACAGCCAACTTTCCTAGGAAATTTCAAGGGAGTGAAGTCATAAAATCAACATCAAGTGGCCTCTGAGGATGTGTTCCCCTTGACTGCCACTGTCAAGTCACCCTGATCAGGAGTTGGCCAGTGAGCTGACACCAAAGCTGACCTTCTGTCCACTGTGCAACATGATCCCTGTCACTCTCATGGGCCACCATATTACTCCAAGTCTATTATTTGGAAAAAAGGAAGGAAGGAAAGAAAAAGTAAGCTAAACTAGCAACAGTCAGAATATGATTTCATTTGCCTTGGGCCTCCTTATCTGAATTTGAGTGGGGCGGTTGACAGCAAGGATTGACATATTTTCTGGTTGCAATTCTAATTACTATTATACCTATTATTTCCAAAGAAGACACCACATGGGACAGGGGATGGAAGGAGAGTGCCTGGGTTCAAATGCCAGCAATCCCATCCATTAGCGTTATGACTATGGGGAAATTATTTTATGTCTCTATGCTTCAATTTCCTTATCATAAAAAGGTCGTATGTAACCCACTAAATTGTTTTGAGGCTTAGAAAAGTTATCATATGTGAAACCCTGAGCACAGTGTCTGGCACATCATAAACACTTAATAAATTTTGGCTTTGGTTATCATAATAATTATCATTATTATCACCTTAAAAAGTATAGGGGCACAGAGTGGGAGTGGGAAGGAGAGTGGAGAGAAAGGAGGAGCTGGCTGCTATCAGCACTAAGTGAACAACCAACACTAAGAGTAGAATGAAGAAGAACCAGTGGCCAAAGTTAGCCTGAGAAATTAAACTGGGCCTCCCCACAAGAGGTCCTGGAGTTGATGGAGGGCAAAGACAATGTCTAGCCTCACCCAGGACTGGGGTGTCTGGAGTGGGTAGACCAGGAGGTGCTTAATGAACTCTTGCAGCTGCATTTTATTGGCTCCAGAGAATATAGAGACATGCCCCAGACCAAGAGACTCTGGGGTTGGCCTGCAGCTCGAACACTTGCTGTGGAAACACCTTGAGGACAGGCAGGCAGTGTGAACAGGCTGGAGGGTGCCACCCCTCTCTGGCTATGTGGGTCCTAGCAGCCATTGTTGTCTCCAGCTGGAAGGCGATGGGCCTTGACGCAACAGCTTAGTAAGCATTCCTTTCTGAACGAAAAGTTATTTAACCTCACCCATGGGAAATTCAGACATACTGTCAGAAGTAAGGGGTTCAGGGGCCCTTGACTGGCTCAGTCAGTAAAGCATGCGACTCTCAATCTCAGAGTCATGAGTTCAAGCCCCATGTTGAGGTCAAGCCCCTTACTTAAAAAAAAAAAAAGAAAAAAGTAGAAATGAGGGGTTGAGGGTAATCAAAAGTTAAGAATAGGATAGGAAATTGGAGGCAATTTGAGAAATGTATTCCAAAGAAGTGCTTTCCTTAGCTCTACAAAAGGCATACAGGCACCTGTCAGGTTAAATAACACAGTGCTCTACACCTCCAGCTCCACTCTCAGGCAAACGTGGTTTGACTCTCCACTGTGCCACTTGGAAGCTGGATATCTCTGAGTGAGTTACCTAACCACCTTAAAATTAAGTTTTCTCTTTTGTAATTGAGGCTGTTGACAGTACCAACCAATCTCAAAGGGTTATTATAAGTATTGAATGTCTTGAATTTACAAAAAAAAATCTGGCAAATAGTAGGAGCTCAATGTTACCTATTGTCTTAAGTGACCAAGTTTCTTTGTCATAGTCCTTTCCCAAGAATAAGTGACTTTGAGGGTTTTGCTAAGAGCCTGGCAAATACTTTACTCTTTCACAGCCTTTTTCAACATCAGAATAACTTCCAGATATCCAGCTATAGCTTTCATGTAAATATTTTCCCGATACTGTGTCTACAGAACAGCCAAGATAAGGAGTTTACCATCAATATGCCCATGATTTCCAATTATATCTCTAGGTTGAACCTCTCCCTGAACTACTATGGATTTGATTATTCGATTTCCTACTCAACATTTTTACTGGATGTCTAAAAGACATCTTAAATTAAACACGTTCAAAATCAAACACCTGATCTTCATACCCCAAGTCTGCTCTTCCCACAGCCTTTGCCACTGCAGTTAATGACGTCTCTAATCTTCTAAGTGCTCACTTGAAAAACCTTGAGACATCCTTGATGCCTCTCTTTTTGATTTCCAATATGTCAGAAACACTTTTCACTCAGATTTCAAAATATATCAGACCATGTCTGGTCTGACTCTTGTCTCACTACTCTTCTACTACAACTTAGATCCAAGCTTAAAATCTCTCTCTTACCTGGGTTGCTGCCATCGCTTCTTAGCTGGGCTTCTTGCTTCCACCCTTGATGCTTTCTGTGGGTTGAACTGTGTCCCCCAAAAAAGATATATTAAAGTCCTAACATCAGTATCTGTAAATGTGACCTTATTTGGATATAAGGTCTTTGCGAACATAATCTAGTTAAGATGAGGTCAGATTGGGGTGGGTCCTAATCTAACAACTAGTGTCCTTATGAGAGAAAGATTTAGAGACACAGAGATACAGGGAAGAAGGCCATATGGAGATGGAAGCAGGGGGTGGAGGTATGCTACCACAAGCCAAGGAACACCAAGGAATGCCCTCAACCAACAGAAATTAGAAGAAGCCAGGAAGGATTCCACCCCCCCTCCAGAACGTTTAGAGGGAGTGTGGCCTTGCTGACACCTTGATTTCAGACTTTTAGTCTCCAAAATGCTTAGAAAATAGATTTTTGTTGTTTTAAGCCACCAACTTGTGGCACTTGTTACAGCAGTCCTAGGAAACTGACACACCGCTCTGTAGTCTATATCAACATAGACTCAAGAGTGATCCCTTTAAAGGGTGGTTCTAATCTGATCACTCCTTCAGTCAAAACCTGCAATAATTTCCACGTCAGTCCTTACAGTTGCTGATAAGGTCCTCTATGCTGTCTTCCTACCCTCACCTCGTCTACCTTCCCCCTGGTGATCTCCCCTTGTTTACTCTATCCTTGCTGCTGTTTCTGTTGCTCCTTATACAAACCAAGCACACTCCCACAGCAGGGCCTCTGCCTCTGCTTAGAAGGCTGTTCCCCAGGCACCTACATTTCCTCACCTGCTTCAAGTCTTTGCTCAGGTGTTACTTTCTCAGTGATACGTACCTTGACTACCCCGTGTACCCCTGCACTTCCAAACCTTATTACTCTTCTCTATTTTTTCCATCTTGCAAAATACCTTTTCACATAGCATATTATTTTACTAATCTATTGTCTTCTTCCCAAGCTAGAATATAAGCTTCACGGGGTGGAGATTTCTAACTAATACATAAAAGGCATTTAGTAAAAATTTGTTGAAATAATGAATGAAAATGAATGAATGATTGTGCTGGGACAAAACTGTGGCTCCTTAACAAAAGGTATCTTGTAAGGGCAGATAATCTTTGTCCCAATAGCTTGTGAAGACTGAAGTCTTTGTTCAGTTTATCTGCAGGCCACATTCCCCATATCTAATTTAAGCTAGAATCTTTCCAAATTAATCCAAAGAGGATTAAGTGACAAAAAAAAAAAAGTATGTAAATGCAGCTGACATTGTTCCTGGCACAGAATAAGTGCCTAATAAACTAAGTTTCTATCCACTCCCCCTACCACCAATGCCGATGAGTAGAGGATTTGATTATCTTAAAGGAGTGGGCCGGGGGCTTCTTTAACGTAAGTCCTTCTCATGACAGGGACAAATGATCTGGGTCTACAGTAGCACCTCCACCAAAGACTGCTCTTCCGGACTTGTGGGTAAGTAATGACAGGCCACCATGCCAAGATGATGAAGAAGCCAAACCACAGCAAGAAGTTATGGTGATTCTAGGCTCCTGGGGTGATAAGCCTTTTCAGTCCACTTGGGAATAATTTTTCCTGTTAAGGATGTAGTTCTTGCCCTTTCTTGCCCTCTGGTATTTTGTGTTAAAACCACAGCATCAACACAGGGGACCCAGAGGAAAGCAGCAGTGGTTGTGTTCACCACCCTGCACGGACACAATGAATGTAGCTTGATGCATCCTCCCGGTCTAGGACACCCAGCCCTTAGGACTTACCTTTCCAAATGATGAAGTCACTCAGCAATGGCTGTAATTAGTGGAAGGAGATATGTATCTCTTAAAGGGGAGCCTAGGTAGCTGACACTTGTTCCAATCCCTCTTTCTCTTTTCTCACTCTTTTGCACTGAAATCATATGAGATCCTGTAGAATCTTTTTGAAGTTCATCTTCCATTGAGTTCACAGTTGTAAATGCCAAAAAAGTGTAAAACTATACACCAAAATGCCCAAAGCATCTTCATGAAGCTTTTGAGAATTACTAGGAAAACAGAAATTTCAAATTAGAAAGACTTCTCACTGTTATTTATACATTATCTGGTTTAATCCTCTCAAGAGGTGGGTATCACTGTCGTATAGCTGATACAGACTAGATAAGTTCAGAAAGTGGCACAAGGTCACTGTTTGAGCTTCCTGGCACTGCAATAAAACATTGCCACAAACTTGGTGATTTGGAAAAACAAAAAGGCATCCTCCCACAGTCTTTGAACCCAGAAGTCTGAAATCCAGTTGTCAGCAGACTTAGCTGCTTCTGGAGCGACTGGGGAAGAATCCTTTCTTGCTCCTTCCTAGCTCCTGGGGGCAGCCTCCATCCTGGCATTGTCTGGTTTGAAGCTGAAGGGCTCCAATCTCTGCCTCCATCTCCACACGGCCTCCTCCTCGCGTGTCTCTGTGCTGTTAAATTTCCCTCTCCTTTCTCTTATTAGCATGCCAGTCACTGGATTCATGTCTCACCTCAAGTCCAGGCTGACGCCATCTCCAGATCTTTAACTTCATTACATCTGCAAAGACCCTATTTCCAAAGAAGGTCACATGCACAGGTACCAGGGTTTAGGACTTGGACATATCTTTTGGGGGATGACACAAGTCAACCCGCTATAGTCACCAAGAAGTGGCAGAGCCAGAACTCAATCTCAATTCTGATGAGAGCATTCCAATTCCATACTGCCTTCCCTAGTGATCCCAAAGGAGCTAGCATAAGCCACTGCAGACTCGTAACTGGCTTGGGAATAAGTGTCTCTTCAGTCATCTTCTTTTCCTAAGAGAAAAGTTTTATTTTAACTTTCCCACAATGTATCTGTATTCAGATGGAATGTAATCTCTGAGTCTTTATGAGAATTTCTTGGGAAGTATGTGGAAAGTTATTCCAATGCTAAGCATGTTTTACACCATCTGTCTTCTTACTAATGTTGAAGCTGTTCTGAGACAGGGTCCCAGTGCACACTACAACAGAACTTCTAGCAACAGCACCTAGGCAAACTGTGTTACATTTGTAAAGATGCTGCTGCATGAAGAGGGGTGATTTAGACCTGTCTGTAATGTCTGCATTTTTAACAATAAGAATGCATTTGGGTTCTGTGTAGTAAAGGATAATTTCAGCAAGTCTGGATTGTCCAAACATGTACATTTCCCAAAAAGGTTTGGCCCTTATTCGATTCCTAGGAGATAACCTCTAGGTCACTGGAATATCCTGCCTGATAAAAGTATCTTTGTTTACTTAAGTTTCTTAGGCTATACCAGATGGTTTATGCTGACAATGTGATTTATTGAGGGCCTCAGGCCATACGGTATTACCTTGATCTCTGGAGGGCCTGGAGTTAAGTCAACCACATGGGCAGTTAGCCATGCATGTGTAATAGAACCCCAATAAAAAGTCTGGACTCCAAGACTCAGTGAGCTTTCCTTGTTGGCACTAATCTGTGTGCATTGCCACACATTGCCACCCGAAGAAGTAAGCATGATCCCACTGGGAGAGGACAACCAGCAGCTCGTGCCAGATTTCTCCTAGACTCTATCCCATATGACTTTTTCTGTTGTTGATTTTGATCTGTATCCTTTCACTGCAATAAACTATAACCATTATTATAACCATTTTGCTGACTCTAATCCTATTGAATCATTGAAACTGAGGGTGGTTCAGGGAAACACCAAACAAAGGAACTATTGCCTAATAAAAACTCCATAATTTTTTAAACAGTGCCTGGTTCTTTCAACATTCAGTTCTGGCAAAGTCCTGATGAATTATAAACTCCATCACAGTGTGGATCGTGCCTTTCTATATTCATCTTTACCCCCAACTCCCCATAATACTCATATGGAGCTTTGCTTGTAGTAGGTGTTCAGTGGAACAGATGGAAATGATATTGAAATCTGAGGCCAGACTGAAGAATCTCCTATAATTGGAGATGACTTACAGGCCCTTGGTAGCTCTGCTGTAATTTTTCTGAATGGGATTCAACTCACACAATGAAGATCACCCAAAGTTGAGTGATGTGAGCCTCCATTTGATGGTTTTGAATGATAAACTCTCCTAAGATGGTTTTTCTCCGAAGCCTCTGTTCCCTGCCTCTGTGGCTTGGCAGACAGTGCTTGAACCAAGGGGAAGTCTGGCATGTTTGAACTGATCCCAAGTTGTTAGGGAACACACATTCCCTCTTCCCTTCCCTATCAACAAGAGATCTGTTTGCAATGGACAGTATTTGAATTTCAGCTCCTGCAATTTCTGACAGATTTAACATCACTATGCCATTATTATAAATGGGCAGTCGTCCTGAATCAGGAGTTTAATGGGACGGCAATCCTGGAACTGAGCAACTGCTTCAACTGCAGCCTTTAAAAGGATGCATAACTCCAAAAGAAAAGCAACAATGTCCTCAACAGGTTTATTTGACAACTAAAATTTTAGTGGACTCCCAGGTTGGCCAAAATCTTATTCTAAGCAGAAATAAAGCTGGTTGAATTGTAGCAAATGTTAACATCTACTAAATTGTCTAGAGCCAGTATCTTTTCAAAGGTCTCTGTTTTGTTTGCTTTGAGATAGAATACAACCTTTTCAATACATGATGTCAAGCAGCAAGTTAATGGACAAAGTGGCCAGTGTGCACTTAAACAGACATAGAAGGACTTAACGTAGGATGGAGGCCGTACTCCATGGCCATCCAGAAATAGTGGAATACTCTGCACAGCTTGCTTTTGTTCAATGCATCTGTTGGTTCGTCTGTTTGTGTTTTCCCATATCAATATCTGCACCAGCAAAGTTTGGGGGGTAAAAATTTAAAAAGAAATAAAATGGGTAAACCAACTGATTTTTTCACAAGAATGCCAAGACAATTAAATGGGGAAAGAAAAGTCTTTCCAACCAATGGTGCTGGGGCAACTGGATGCCCATATGAAGAAGACTGGCGTTAGACCCCTTATTTCATACCATCACTAACAAAAACTAACTCAAGTGATTAAAGGTCTAAATATAAGACTTAAACCTATGAAAGTCTTAGAGGAAAACATAAGATTAATCTTTGTGATCTTGGATTAGGCAATGGTTTGTTAAGTATGACACCAAAGTACATGTGACAAAATATAAATAGATTAAAAAATAATGTATCATCAAAATTAAGACTTTTGTGCTTCAAAGGACACCAAGTAAAAGTAAAAAGACAGCCTACAGAATGGGAGAAAATATTTGCAAATTGTGTATCTGATAAAGGACTTGTATGTGTAATACAAAAAGAACCCTTACAACTCAATAAAAAAAATACAAGCCAATTTTAAAATAGGAAAAGGACCTGAATAGGCATATCTCCAAAGAAGATAGCAAATGGCCAATAAACACATGAAACATTTTTCAACGTCATTAGCCAGCAGGGAAATACAAATCAAAGCCACGATAAGACAGCGTCTCACATCCACCAGGACAGGTATATTCAACAAGTCAGATAATAAGTGCTGGTAAGTATGCGGAGAAATTGGAACCCTTGTACACTGCAGATGGGGATGTAAAGTGGTATGGCTGCTGTGGAAAATAGTCTGGCAACTCCTCAAATGTTTAAACATAGAGTTACCGGGTGCCTGGATGGCTCAGCCAGTTAAGCGTCTGCCTTCGGCTCAGGTCATGATCCCAGAGTCCTGGGATCAAGTCCCACATAGGGCTCCCTGCTCAGTGGGGAGCCTGCTTCCCCCTGCTCGCCTCCCACTTGTGCGCGTGTGCTCTCTATCTCTCTCTCACATAAATAAATAAAATCTTAAAAAAATAAACTTTAGAGTTACCAATATGATCTCACAATTCCATTTCTAGGTATATATCCAAGACATATGAAAACATACATCGTACAGTCAGTTTGGGCTGCTATAACAATACCATAGATCAGGTGGCTTAAACGACAAACATGTTTATTTCTTATGATTCTGGAGGCTGGAAGTCTGAGATCAGGGTGCCAGCACGTTTGGATTCTGGTGCGAGCCCTCCTCCTAGTTTACAACCGGCACCTTCTTGTTCTGTCTTCACATAATGGAGAAAGAGAGACACAGAGAGAGAGCATGCACTGAAGATTCTTGGTTTCTTCCTCTTCTTATAAGAGCACTAATCCCATTCGTGAGGGCTCCACCCTCATGACCTAATCACCTCCCAAAGGCCTCACCTCCTAACACCATCACATTGGGAGTTAGGGCTTCAACATATGAATTTAGGGGAACACAAATATTCAGTCCATAGCAACATACATCCATATAAAAATTTGGACATAAATATTGATAGCAGCATCATTCATAATGGCCAAAAAGTTAAAAAAAAAAAAAACACAACCAACACCCAAATTCATGTTGATAAATGAAATGTGATATATCCATACAATGAAATATTACGTGGCAGTAAAAATATGAAGTACTAATATATGCTATTCAACATGGATGGATTTCAAAAACATTATGCTAAGTGAAAGAAGCCAGTTACAAAGGACCACATTCTGTAGGATACCATTTACATGAAATGTCCAGAATAGGAAAATCTATAGGGATAGAAAATAGATTACTGGTTGCCTGGGGCTGGGGGCAGTAAGGAGATTGTGGAAAGTGTGATGGCTTAAGGATGTATCATTTCTTTGTTAGGGTAATAAAAAATTGCTAAAGTTGATTATGGTGATGGATGTACAATTTTGGGAACACACTAAAAGTCATTAAGTGGTGTGGTTTAAATGAATGAATTGCATGGTATGTGATATATCACAAAAATATTTTGCAGGCTGTTTCTTAAAATAGGATAAAGATCGAGTAAATTTTTCTGAGAGACAATGACGTGCAACAAAACACATCACACCTAGATCAGTCCCTCCCTCGTATGTCCCAGCACTTACTGAGCATGTCACTGGTGCTAGACAATTCTTGTTCTAACTCCAGCAAGACCCTGCAACAAGTAAGATGGGAGGCTATATCCCCCTGAGAAAGGACCCTGCTACACTGCTAACAATTTGCATTATTAACCTTCATCCCAGCCTTCTCCTCAGGGGAACTTTGGCCATTGACCAGGGTGACTGTGCACTGGAGAAAAGGAAATAATCAGACTGGACACTAACTCTGAACTGACACTAATTCTAGTGGGCTCCAAACCTCACTGAGGTCCACCAGTCAGAGTGGAAGCTTACAGAGGTCAGGGGATCAATGACATTTTAGTTCAGATTTATCTCACAGTGGGGCCAGTGTAATTAATTCCCCTTTCCAGCATGCATAACTGGGATAGGCATACAGAGTAGCTGTCAAACTCCCCGCACGGGTGGGGTTCTGGACTGAAATCCAGGTCTCTGACGCCAGAGGCCTGTGTTCTCTCCACCAGCCAATGCCATGATGGTGAACGATCAAATTACTAACAACAGGCAGCCCTCGAATTTATTCCTAGTCTCTGCATCATGAAGTTATGGGTGGTGATCTGGTTTCTCAGCACAGAGCTGATTAGAAGCAGCAAATCTGAAGCAAATCTAATACAAATTAGACAGACATTCTGATGCCAGCCACGGCAAATGAACGCTGACAACCCTCGGTGAGACAGAACCCACAGGAAGGAGGCAGCGCCCCTTGGGGATGGGGCAAAGATGCTGCCCACCAGCACAGCCACCACTGGCAGCCCCATATCAGGCCCCGGTGGGCATCGGAATCACCCGGAGGGCTTGTTAAACAGGGTTACTGGACGCCACTCTGAGTTGCAGATCCAGTGGGTCTGGAGTGGGGCCTGAGGATGTGCATCTCGAACAGGTTCTGGGGGTTACTGATGCTGCTCGTCCAGGGACACACTCTGAGAACCGTTGGCCTATATCCTAGGCCAGGGCACGACCAGGGATTCCCAGTAATCGAATCTTTTATTAAGAAAAGATGCTGGATTCCTGCATTATGAGGCAGAGGTGTAGAGTGCATTTAAAGTTAATTTCAGTCAAAACTAGTTAGAATGAAAACTTTTTTGGCATTTAAAGAGGTAAGGTTGGAAAGCGCGGAAATTAACTCATAAGGAACCCGGCTCACAGATGACCTGAGGAGGTGAAAGGCTTCCTAATCTTCCTTATGTACCTTATCTAGCCCCACCCCATGGTCTAATCCCTAGTCTCCAAAACTTGCCTTATTTCATTTCGTAACACTTACCACAACTGCATATTATGTTACATTATTTTTATTTGTTTTTATATTCATTGTTTTTCTCCTCACAAAAAGTAAGCTCTTTATTGTCTTTTGTTCATCACAAATGTCCAGAATCTAGAACAGGCCTGGTACTTACTAGGGTCTTAATAAGTGATCATTGAATGAGCAAATGAAAAAATATATTGTTTTGCTATAATGTTGGTTAAAAGGAAGGTGTGTTTATGCCTGTGTGTGTGTCTTGTGTGTGCAGTGTGTATGTATGCATTGTGTGTGTGTGTGTGTGTGTGTGGTGTGCATGTGGTGTGTGTGTATTTGCAGAGGATCAGAGCACAGGAGGGCCCATTGTTAGGCGGTTGTGACTCAAGGAAAAGGACCCTCCTCCCTGCACCTCCTTGAAGAAAACAGAACTTGAGGAGCGTAGTGAGTTGGGTGAAACTGCTGTCTGAGAAGCTGTCTTTCTTCCCGGTGCAGATGCTAAGAGAGCAGTTCCAGCCTCAGGATGGTGCAGAAATCCCCCGGGAGTATGGCGATCTCGCACAGCCTCAGGCTTGCCTCTGCCCAGGCCTCTGGCTGGCTGAGCTGGCACTGAGCCTTGGCGGGAGCGAAAGCCCAGCTCGGTTTATCTCGATTTATCTCATCATCAGAGTCCAGTGTGTGTTGAAAGCAGGTGCTTCCTGTCCTATCCCTACCTGCGCATTCCCCCAAATCCACCTTCTGCAAACCACCACCAACGTGACGATCAAGGAATTAAAAGGTATAAATCCACAGGGGTAAAGAGAATACAAGAGGAAACAATGATGGACAAGAAATGTCCACATTTTTTAGAAGATGATAAAAGATTTTTGAGATTCAGAGACTTTTCTGTGAAGAAAACACTCGGCAGATAAAGGTAATATGACCCAGAAGGAAGCACAATAAGACAGGGAGGGGAAAAAGATAAGAAAATTAGAGGATTGCTACCAGGTGGAACATATCTGACTAATAGGAGATCTACAAAGGGAGAATTGAAAAACAAGGGAAGGAGAAACATGTTGAAGACAAGTACGAGAACATCTAACAGAGCTGAAGGAAAGAAGTCTCTAAGTTGAAAGGAGCCCACCAACTGGCCAACACAATGAGTGAAAAAGACCCATGAGGGGTTATGAGGTTTTAGAACTCCTGGGACAGAGAAAATGTCCTAAAAGCTTCCAGAAAGGAAACACAATCAAATATAAGGGACTAAACATCAGAATTGCTTTGGACGTCTCAACAACACTGGAAGAAAAATGGTTTAAAAATCTAGGAAGCCAGTCTGTCAAGAAAATATGCAGAATTAAGACATTTTCAGATGAAGAATGACTTGAAAAAATTTATGTCTCAGGTATGCTTCCAAAAGAAGCTACCATTATAAGAGTAAATATGAGAAGAAGGGGAAAGAGTGCAAACAGAAAAAAAGGGGTGATCAGTGGATCTGGAACCCCGTGATCCCACGTACTAGAGCCATGGGAAGGAATGCCAGGAGACCAGCAGAGTGGACAGTAAGCCCACTCCATGTTCTAGCAGGGCTCCAGAGGGATGAGAGCAACAGGTAACTTATGTGATGCTTTTGATCATAGTTTACACATTCCTTGGACTCTTTAGGAAGAATTTAAGAGTGGTACAAAATGATAACTAAACCAATATTTAAAATGAGGCAAATATTAACTTCCGGAGAATCTAAATATGATATAAGAAAAGGGGATATAATGGTTGGCTCAGTGGTGGACATTTCCATAGTGCTAATAATGAAATTTCTAAATGTAGACTGAATAAAAATTTTTATATCATGTTATTGGTAGCTGGGGGAGAGAGAAGAAATGACGTGGGGGGTGTATGGCAGCTAAGTTTTCATCTCTCCAAACAGGACAATAGCTACTGTCTGATGAGTCAGGAAATAGCAGTATGTTTATATTCCTTAGAAATATGGAGTTAAATACCAGACAAATAGAAGGGGTTTAGGGTTTTGAAGGTGATTGCCTTCAGTGAGTAGGAATAAGGAGGTAGAGAGACAAATGTGAAACAAGACACTGTTGATATTTGTTTTAATCTTTACGACCATTAGGCTGTGTGTGTGTGTGAGCACGTGTGTGTGTGTCAGTGTCTGTGTGTCTGTGCATGTACATTCCACTGATAAAAGTTAAAAATGCAAAGAAAAGGCTAGGGAATGTGGTACATTATGAAGAGATTGCCTTTAAAAATCCTGGCATTGGGATGCCTGGGTGGCTCAGTTGGTTAAGCGTCTGCCTTCAGCTCAGGTGATGATCCCAGGATCCTTGGATCAAGTTGGGCCCCTTGCTCAGCAAGAAGCCTGCCTTTCCCTCTGCCTGCTGCTCCCCCTGCTTGTGCTCTCCCTCTCTCTCTCATATATAAATATGATCTTTAAAAATAAATAAATAAATAAATATAAATCCTGGTGTCAAAAAGGATATAGGATCTAAGATGCACACTTTAGCTATTTGAAAAGTGTCCTCGTGTGGCCCCCTTCATCCCAAACACTGAATTCAGGGCAGCTCATCATCTCCAAAGGCCTCCCTTCCGACTCCTACCCAGTAAGTCACCTGGGCAAACAGAGGCTATTTACTCTGCTTATCCAGGCACTGAAGGTTTTCTCCAGAAAAAGGTGCGTGTGCTTTTCCGTAGCTGATAAAGGGTGTCTCCTAAATCCCCACAAACAAGGGATTTTGGTGGCTCAGCCCTTCTGGCCTTTGCCAAAAGGCAGCTCTGGCTGCCAACTGACAACCTGAAGTGAGTTCCAAAACCTCCAGGTTTGCATCATGATTTGAGGGCTCAAGCCTCTTTAGCCTTCCAAGTCCCTTCTTCCTCCATGAAAAAAAAAAGTACTAAACATTTTATCTGATGACTGCACCAGTATAAGGATCAATATAATGCAGGCTGGATTCATTATTATGTATTCATTAACATGTGGGTTTTTTTCTTCTGATTTTAAGAGAAATTAAAATATTATCACAGGCCCCTGAAAGTCTCACGGGCTTTTTGCCCTATGCCTGTTGCCCCTAACGGGGAGATGGCCCCTTGAGAACCTGAGGCAGCAAGAAGGGAGAGCCTACCGAAGCGTTCTGCCACCCTCTGCAGGTTCTGAGAGAAAAGTGTCAAAAGCAAAGAAATGATAAAACCCAGATGGGACAAAGTAATGGCCACGTATTACCTGGTCTTTGTTCTGCAGTTATTATGTGCACTGTGCTAAGGAATTTGCAGACATATCCAGGGAGGCGAGCCTCACATCCACTAACTTCCAGTGGCCCCAGAGGTTAGGTTTCGTGCCCAAGTTCACCCAGCCATCAATGGCAGGGACCTATGACCCCCAAGCCTGGCTCTTTCTGCCTACCCACCCACCGCTTCCAGACAAGCCAGTCTGCACCTGCTCGGGCCACCCTGTGAGTCCTCCCTTCTCCGTCTCACTCTGCTTTGCCTGGAAAATAAGCATCGGTGACCAGTGAGCGAGAAGTCAGAGTCCAAACCACTGGAGAACTCTGTAAATACACGTTCCTTTGTATCTACGAAGATCAGAATTTTGGTGACACATTTGTCTTATTGGAGCCCCTCCTTCCTATTCCGTTAGTCTCGCGAGCCGGCCTGGATGGCGAAGGCTGAGCCTACAACTTGGAGGGATAGTAACCCCCTGAGAGACGAAACTCGGTGAAGTCACAGCCAGCCAGTGATTCCAACTCACCTCATTTTCCTCAGCCGTTACCCATTTCTGTGCCTAAGAGGGACTCAGGAGGTGGGGGAGGTGACACTTTGTATTTATATAGAATCCCAGCTTTAAGCTAATTAATCAAAACACTAAGCTACCCTGACAAATCCTTCTGTGAAAGCCAGAAAGCTAAACCCCTGGTGCACTTTGTTTGAGATAAATTATTTGGGCTGCAGTAAAATCTTGCAACAGGCCTCTTAAACCTCAGGACCTATCACCCAGGGAAATTATTCTCCGTAGGAAGACCCACTCATTTATTCCAACACGGTGATCTTCCTTTCCAACCTTTCCTACCCTCCTATCCACCGCCACACCCACGTCCTCCCCCAGCCAAAAAAACACTCCCGGATCAAGAAAGAAAAAGTCTCCTCAGTGAAGGAGAGACTTTTCCCGAAGTAAATGAGAGACCGTGCAAGGATGGGTTGAATACCCAGGCTGGCACGACACCAGCGCCACAGCCTTTGGGCTTCTCTAACACACTGGAAAGCTGTGAAGAAATCACCCAGTGAAGGAAAGGCAGGCCTGTGGCAGAAATTCATGAAGAGACAGAAAGCACCAAGAAATTCATGTCCACAATAAACACTGGGACTGGGCCCCAAACTGTTCAGAGTGATTACCTCAGGAAATAGTGCCACTGGGGAAACAGAAAAGAAGTCAGAGATGCAGACACCTCTACTTTGTATTCTTCTGGAGATTTGCAATATTTGTTAAACAAACAGCATGTATTTGTTTACCCCCTCCACACACAAGGGATTATAGAAAATGTGTTATTATTTTCAGCTGCTGCATAAAGGAAATTAAATTATAGCCATGGGAAACCTCCAGGAGGAAAAAAAAAAATGATGAGAGCAGAGAAGCCAGAATCCAAAGATTTGAATCCCCGACTCAGCTTTCTGTGCCTCATCTGCAGCCCCACGAAGATTAAATGAGATGAGTAAAACAAAGGGCAGGTCCACCCCCTCCCCCTTAGGCCCTCATCCCTAAACTCCCTAACCTTATGCAATAATGGAAGCTGGGGTTTTTGTTGTTTTGTTTTTTGGGGTTTCTTAAAAATTTTTTTAGCAATGATGGAAGTTTAAATGCTGTGTCTCCAAACACAATTTGCCAAGGACTTGCCTTCAGCGTGTGTCCCGGGCAGTGTGAGGCCGCCAGCCCTGAGGAGCTGCCCAGCACACATGCAAATCCTCGGAAGGAAGTGTTGCGTGCTGACGATAGTTAAAAACAGAAGTACCCAAAAGTGAGCCATGAAGACATAGGTTGTTGCTGATCCCTAGACTGCCCCCCCATTACTATGCTAATTAAAAAAAAGAAAAGAAAAAGGAAAGAAAAGAAAAGAAAACAAAACAAAGTGTCTGTTCCAAATATTTAAACTGAAATGTGAAGGTCATCTTTACTTCATACAAGCACTACTCAGCAACAGAAACCCAGGGTAGGTACAAGGTGGCTGTTCCATGACTGGATTCAGAACCCGCGGGAGTACGAACACTATATAGCTAAAGGATTTGAGAACCGCTGTCCTTCACGTTGCAGAGGTGAAATAAAGGATTTTTCCTTTTTTTATTGAAGAAAGTGAGACAAGTGGTGCCAGAGGTGGAAATGAAGAGGTAAAGACTAAAAGGAAATACCTCTCACATCAGAGGAGAGACTAGACAACCTTCAGTACACTCATTAATAAACAGAATACCTATTATGTGTTATTCATAATTTTTTTCAGGAGGGATAGTGCATGTCCTTTTCAGGTAACTAAAGTAGTTCCTGGTTGTGCCGCATTATTTCCTGATATGAGGGATAAACAGCAAAGACAATGGACGTGAAAATTAGGACATTTGAATCCCTGTATAGAATTGCCCACAAGATATCCCATTATAGTCAATCTCAGATAGAGAAAGAATAGTTTTTAGTATAACTATGTCCCGTGTGTTGTATATTAAAAAATTCTTTGTTTTTTATCTGGACTTCAAATTTAACCAGATGTCCTATGTCTTTATTTGCTAAATCTGACAACCCTACTATTGCAGAAAGAATAAAAACCCTCATCAAGCTTGGCATGAGAATGGCATTTAGAACATAAGAGAAAGGTCGGTGAGAGGTCATCCAGTGAGCACCACAAAGGGTTTTTATAGAGGATGTTGGAAAAGCATGTGGTAACGCACCAGCTTCTCACTCCTCTGAAAGGCTGGCTTTGTTTCTTAGCGGGATTGAGGCTGCCCTCGCTAACCCCAATTTACAGCCAGACTGGAAAACTCTCCTGGAGTAGAACTGGTTTCCATGGGAACACCCTGGCTGCCAACTACTCTACTCAGGTGCCCGGCGTGCAGAGCTTGTAGTAGGTGCTCAATGAGAAGGGCAGATTGGGTAAGAGACTTGGTAGATGAATTCTCTAAACTTCAGCATCTAAAGGATGGGTGACTCCTCAGGGCACCTAGGTGGCTCTGTCAGTTAAGTGTTTGCCTTCGTTCAGGTCAAAGCCTGGACTCCCTGCTCAGCAGGGAGCCTGCTTCTCTCTCTTCCTCTGCCCCCCCCCCACCCCGTGCTCTTTCTCCCTCAAATAAATAAAATCTTAAAAAAAAAAAAAAAAAAGAATGGGTGACTCTCCAATAAGACTAATTAGAGGTCCAAAGGTTTCCTATCTTCTGTCTGCACTCATTGGCCAATGTTCAATTTTTAAAGTATAAAAATGGCCAGATCTTTGGGCAAAGTCATTCAGCAGATCTAACAAGAAGCTCCCAGGCAGAAATTGTCGTGCCGTACCATAAGCCTTGACACACATTTCCATTCAAGAATTTGCTCTCCCACTTGATAGCTAAGACTTTCGTTCTTACAGGGTAAAATAAAACCACATTTTTCCAGAGGCACAATTCTTTATGCACCGTCTGTACGACAATTTTCTGAATTCTTTGGTTTGTCTGAATTGATTTGCTTTGGAAAACTACTATCCTGCAGAACCATTCCAGCCACTCTACTTATTTGCAGATTTATGACTATCTAAATGAGCTTGGTCCCTGCCAATTTAGATATGATTTAGGTGCAACTTTTTCATCCCTTGTTCTATTTTTCATTTATTCTGTCTCCATTAAGTGATGGTACGACCATCATTTCAGTTTCAGCCACACATTTAATTGGGGATTCCAATATGCTTCAGGAGTTACATGAAGTGTGATGTCTGTTTATCTTTTTATGTTTCCGTGTCTTTGATAAGATTTGGAAACATTCCCAAAGATATTTGATACTTGGTGTGTTTTAAAGACTATTTCAATCAACAAATGAATCTGGATCATCAACAGAATATCTTCTACAAGAGAGGGGAGAAAATGCATGAGCCCAGACTGAGCTTCCTGTTTTTCCTTTAGGCATGACAAAAATCCCCCATCACATTCATAATTTCCTTACCCTCACAGATACTTTTTGCTGGAACTCCAGGCGCTACTAAGTTTCAAACTCACCCTGACATTCTTTAGATGTGTGATCAGAAGAAGTGCTTTCTTTGATCAGAGAACACGAATCTGTATTTACTTGGAAGGTATATTTTATAAACTCACACAACCTGGGATGGACCTGGGACCTGAAATACTTTCAGAGTACCTGCTCTATACCAGATCTTGAACTAGATAACCGGGAAATACAAAGATGAATTTACCTCTCTCTCCTCAAAGAACCATGAGACGTGAAGGTAAATAATAATAGCACTAGGCAAAATATAATACATGCCCTAAGAGTACAGAATGTTATAGGATTAAGAGAAAGGAGAGAGGCTTGTACTAGGGAATAATCAGGAAACAGTACTTGAGGCTTGAAAGTGACTTTGATAGACCAAGATGAAGGTCAAAGCAAGTCAGATAGAGGGAAGGGCACAGGGTGTGTGGAGAAGCACATTCTATTCCCATCAGTAGAATGCAGACTACAGCAGGTGCTGAGCCTGGAAAAGCGGACTGGCGTCAGGCAGTACAATACTTAGAATGTCTTAGTCTGGCAGTCAAGGGGCTCCAAGGCAGACAGAAGGTCGTCTTCACATCTTCCACCCCAAGCCCGTTAGCATTTCCTTGAAGAAGGAAAGAAGACGGCTCCTCTTGTTTTGCTCTCCTGCAACTCCTCCTCCTAGATCCGAATTTTCTTCTGGTGCTGTTGTCTGGTGCACGTTCTCACAACCAGGATGGTGTATGTAGTCAAATGCAAGATGATAAAAGGTGCATGTCTTTCTTTCGTTAGGTGGGAGAAGAGGATTGTGGAAGGCAGGTGAAGACAAGGAGTGAGTGGGCGGCCCATGGATAGAGCCACCCAAGGCACCTTCTCGGGCAACTGGTTTTAGGAACACCGAAGTCAAAGACATAGAAAATGATTTCCATAGAGTATCCTAAGCGGTAAAGTCCTGCAGTGTACAGGTGACTGACTTCATTCACCTGAGAGCCCCATTCTGGCCACAGCCAGGATCAGGTGGTTCTGCTTATCCCTCCACTCTTGCTCTACTCCTTTAACAGACAGGGCTTTGCTTCAGGGTTGCCTAGAGTGCAGGACCATGATGTGTCTCTGTCAATTTTTTTAAAGATCAGGCCTTCTGGGAGCACCTGGGTGGCTCAGTCGGTCAAGTGTCTGCCTTCAGCTCAGGTCATGATCCCAGGGTCCTGGGATGGAACCCCATGTCAGGCTCTCTGCTCAACGGGGAGCCTGCTTCTCCCTCTCCCTCTGCTGCTCCCCCTTTGTGCTCTCTCATGCTCTCTCAAATAAATAAATATAAATAAAAGAATTTAAAAAAAGATTAGGCCTCCTAGAAAATAAGTCTTCCTTCTTCTCTCTCTTGAGGTCTTGAAGATACGTTTTGGTCCCCAGGAGCTACTTAGCAAAAGGTAAATGCCATTTCCAGCAGCAGTCTGCTCATTCTGACAGGTCAGGAGGGTTCCCATCTTGTGGACTGCTAGCCAAAGCGCCCAGTATGGATGTAGACAACCATGTCAGAGGCCGGTCACCCGTGCCTGCTCCAGCTACTCTGCTGCCTCCAGGTCAGAGCGCAAGAATACAGTCGTGGCCACCAAAGCACAGTCACGTTGAACGGAGAACGATCAAACTTTTTTCCTGTTGAAAAGCTATTCTAGTTTGATTGATTGGTTTGGCAATGAGTGCTGTATTTACCGTGAGGTGCTACAGAAGGCATTTTTCATAAATTTGATCAGCTCAGTGTGCAACGATGTAAATAAAGCATATAACATATGTAGGAACGTTCATCCTTCACAGCTATGAAATTGATGATACAAATTCATATGTCTATGTTTTTAAAAACCATGCAAAAGGGCACATGATCATTCTTAATTATTTTAGGGGGGTTTTGAGCGAAGTCTGAAGCCCTGTGGACCTTCAGGTTCTCTGCAAACTACCTAATGTTGAGAAGGTTGCACACACTGCTGAGTTGAGATTCTAGGTTTGCTCTGCAGAGGGCAGCATTGATAAAATGTTGTGAGGCTGTAAAAAGACTCTTGTGGGGGTTTTTTCTCGAAGTTGTTTCTAGGCAAACTTTCCTCTTTTGCCTCAGGCAATTTTAATTAGAGTAAGAATAAGCTTCAGTGTTGGTCCTTGAGGGGGGTAGCTGTTTGACCAGAATGGAAACCGGAAAGGCCTCTGTGTCAGGTACAGGTTTCTAGGGCTAACACCGTATGATTTCTGCTTTTTGTTTTTTTCTAATTTCTCTTTTGCGGAGTCTAGTCGTTCCCAACACCAAGTGGGTGTTCAAAAAGTGATGGAAGAGCAGTTACACTATTTCCAGCTCCAGGGAAGCTTTTGTTTGCACAACGGGACAATGCAGGTCTACCAGACTCAGTCGTGGGGCTCCCCAGGTCCCTGACACGCGCTCGCGTGGACTGCGTGAGTCCAACAGTCCTCAGGAAGGGCGGGTGCCATCTCTTAACTGAAAAGGACTTTGCAACGGGTGACACAAAATAGCCCGAGTGTGACTTCAGCTGTTTACAGTTCTCTCTGTGACTCCAGAAAATTATTTTCTGATGCGTTCCTCTAATAAAATTCTGTCATTTCCTTATTGTTGGTTAATTATTGCCAGGCTTTGAATAAATGGCCAAAATTTTAAATTTAAAGCCCAGGTAAAGCACACAAAGAATCCATGATTCACCTTGAACATTGCTGTGTCAGCTGTTGAAAGTTCCTTTCAAAGATGAGACAGGGAAGGGAGATCAGGCTCTAAGAAAAAGCATGACGTCATGAGCTGTGACTCTGAGGCTCTCAGTTCCTCTTTCCAGAAACACACACGGGGTCCCTGCAGTGGCCCCTCCTTCCGCCCCAGCTAAAAGTCTACACACTTCTCTTTCTGGAGGTAGAACGTGCCTTCAGGCAAGTTTTATCATGGGGGTGTTTTTTGCCTCCACTGGGGCACTGGGGTATTTGTTTAACTGGAATTGAAATAAAAGGTTATGCTCCTGTAAAAGGAATTCCAGCATGAGGAACAGAAGGAGGCAGCTTTTCCACATGGTGGGCTCTGCAGCTGTTGCTGAACCGCCTGGGCAGGTGTGAAAGGAAAACCATGGCCCCCACTCAGCCCTTCTTCCAGCTGCCCTTCCCCATCCCTGTGCCCTCCAAACAGTGTCAATTACAAGGGACCTGATACTTTCAAAGGACTGAAAGTTACAAATGAAATATACAATAAAAGCCCCAGATTGCTCTCCACCACCAACCAGTCCTTGTTTTTTCTAAAATTGGGAGCATCTCAAAGTACTTATGTGCATGCGTGTATGTACATATGTGTACATGCGTATATATGTAAGTCTGTGTATACTACGTACCGTGTGTATGTACATATTATAAATATATGTGTAAGCACATATACTTAAGCATACAATTCACTGCAAAAATAAAAGGCTTACTATATCAGGAACTGTATAACCCGCCAGAAAGAATCTGTCATCACCACCACCAAAGGCAAAGAGTTATTGATTAAATGCCCGTATTCACATGACATTTCCTGGAGCAAACAAAACAGCCGGCAGCTCTTGGTGAGTTTACCATGTGTAGTAAACACCAGCACAGAGGGAAAAGCAGACTGAGAAATGAACAGCGAAGGTCAGGCAGCTGACTAAACTAATAAAGACACACTCTATTTTTGAATTTACAGGACACAAGTGTCCACCATGCATGGTATCATGGACTTAGCTGTGCCCTTTCTCTTCACATTCTCAGAGCAGACAGTTGTGATTCTGACCCACTCCCAAGCTGACTTATTTGGGCCCTGGCTTATTCCAGACTAACCACTGGCTTCCTATATCCAGATGGTAACACCAGGACCCTGGTACCAGGGTGCAATGGGCTGAATATTTATGTGCCCCCCCATCCATATGTTGGAATTCTAACCCTTGGTGCGATGGTATTAGAAGGTGGGGCTCTAAAGCATACGAGTATCAAAAAGATGGTAAGACACAGAGCTTTAGCTTAGTGTTTGGATTCTTGCTTTGTTGGTGCTTTTTTTTTTTTTTTTTCAGATACCTATGGTTTCTTCAGACCAGACTCTTGAAGGCAGTCTGAAATTCACACAAATTCTTAAAATAAAACCAATTCAATTCCACCACATTTAGAAAAATTAATGTATGTCTTGCAATATTCTCAGGAAACAGAGAAGGGTCTTTCTTACCACTCAAATAATAGAGTGATTGAATTCACCAAAGACCAGGAATCTCTTTCTCCCTTCCTTTCCCTCCCTCTCTGTCTCTCACTCACACACACACACACAACTATATATATAGTGAATATATATATTTTGTGAATATATATGTATTTGCGTAAATGTATATGTATATGTGAGTATATATTTGTTTGAATGTGTGTATCTGAATATATATATGTATTTGTGTGAATGTATGTATGTATAGAGAGAGAGTGTGTGTAAACCTGGAGAGAAAGGACACTAATGAGCAGCACCCTCAGTTACTCCTACAAGGCATTTTGCTTCATTATCTCCCCTAAAACTATCAGAAAATCATGTGAGGAAGCCAAAGCTTAGAGAGGTTATGGGTTTGCAAAAGTAATAAGAGCGGATGGGATCAAACCTAGATCCACTGAGCCAGAAGCTCAAGTTTTTAACTGACTCTGCTATACCAGTGTCCTGGACTTGCTCATTAAATGTTTGTTGAGAAAAAGAAAGTCCCATGAAGAACTTCAAAAAGAAGAAAAAGACATTGCATCTAGTTGCCATCAGCCTCTGTAAATAAATATCACTGATAAATACACTGTCTGTGGTTATAGTTAATGTATTATTTCCAATCTGCGTCTTAAAGGGAGAGGAAGGGAAGGAGGCAGGAAAGGGGCGAGGGAAGGACAGGAGCGAAATGGCTTTTGAGCTCTTGGGACACGCATGCACCTCTCTTTCCCACTAGGCAAATGGACAACACGCTTTCTGGAAGAAGTCAAGCCACTCCCCATGATACATCTCTTCCCCTTAGAACAGTTAACTTCTTTTGGAGGGAGAAGCGTTATCTCTGCTGGCAGGGTTAAACATCTGGTCTCCTGAAGGATGTAATCTACCTCATTGTGAAGACCCTTGGCAGGGTGGATGTATGAAGCGGTTCACTGCTCTGCAAACTTGAAGAATTTGAGTGCTGGCCAGAATACTGCTGCGGACCTTCCTCTTTCCTGATGGCGTGGCTGAGTGTGCTCACTCTGGGGATTCTGGCCGCTGGCTTCCTGGCCAGATGTTTCTCATCCACACCTGCAGACCTTAGGAAACCAAGGGTGACCTCAGTAGGTGTGGCCTCGATATCCTTCCCATCACTGCCCTTGAGATGTGGAAACTGAATGAACATCCACACCAGGACCATCCATTCAACAAGCCAGTCAGGGAGGGGAACTTCCTCACCTGATGGTCAGCAAGTCAGGTGTTGGGTTGCCTCCTGACACATCTGTTCAGAGGACAAGGTCATCCATCCAGTGGATCAGGCTGTGTTCTTGCAGCATGATGAGGTTGGGCTTCTACTTCAAGGCTCATCCAGAAGTATGGTTTTGATTCTTAAGTAATCACCTCAGAGCCTATGTCAGAGCAAGGAAGCCACCCCTTTGGGCTCATTGAACATTGGATTAAGCCAGACCATTAAAGAGCTGCCTTATCTTGGTCTCTCTTTAAAGTGCTATTTCTGAACTACCTTTTCATTTACTGCCACTTTTTGCATCGAGGGATGTTACATCAGCTACAGGAACGTTTCTGTGATAGCCACTGTACAGATGCTATTAAGAATGTAGCCCAATGCAGCTGATAGCACTGATCCCCTTTCTCATGCTCATAGGAGAAATGTTTCTCAGTTTAAAGAACCAGAAAAATATATATTTCTCCTAAGCATTAACATGTGTTTCTCTTCTGGGCATTGTGAATCTTGTAGCTCGTAGAATTCCTCTCTTTGCCGTGGATGCTGGAAAACTCAAAGCCAAATATTTTGCACATTTCCAACAACTTGTATAACACCTTATAGCATGCATTTTTCTGTAATACTTTGCACTTGTGTTCATCTTAGTTCCCTACCCTTCCTTTCCCTTGCCCTAATTGCTTCATCTCTAAGTTGTTGATCCCTGTATTAGAGTAAGCTAACTGCGGTCAAAAATGACTCTAAATCTCAATACAATAAAAGAGGCTGACTTCTCACTTACTTGGAGTCTAATGTGGATATGACTTGGTGATTCCCCTCCAAGTGGGGATCACAGGAGACTAACTTCTTTAGCTCTGCCATCTTCCACATGTAGTCCTATGGTGGCTACCAGAGCTACAAAGATGGGAAACACATCAGATACTGAACTCTTTCAGCCTGGAAATGACACACACCATTTCCTCTCACATTACATTGGCCAGAACTAGTCAGCCAGACACAAAGTGCTGGGAAATACTGTTCCCAATTGGGCGGCCACTTCCCCAAAACAAATCCACATGGGAGGGAAGACAGATCCTTGGTGGTCAGCTACTATCTCTGCCACACTCCTTAAATTCCTTCTTGAAACAAGAAAATTAAACTAAGTCAATAGACTTTGGAGAAAAAAGAAATCTCTTTTCCCTGCCAAAGAAGAGTACTACTAATCAAGAAATAAAACAGCAAAGATCTATGGTTGGACTCTATGCTGGGTATTATAGGTGGTGTAAAGTGTGAGTTACAGTTCTTACCTTCAAGTTGATTATAGGGTTTCTTTTTTTTTTTTTAATATTTTATTTATTTATTTGAAAGAGAGAGTGAGAGACACAAGCAGGGGGAACAGGAGAGGGAGAGGGAGAAGCAGGCTCTCTGCTGAGCAGGGAACCCGATGCGGGGCTTGATCCTAGGACCCCAGGATCATGAACTGAGCCGAAGGCAGATGCTTAACCATCTGAGCCACCCAGGCGCCCCACAAGTATAGGGTTTCATGCACACCTTCCACACTCTTGTTGCCATGGTGGGAGATATGGCAGCCCTCAAAACCATTCTGTGGTGGAGACATCGTTCTACCAGGTCTCCTCCCTGCCCTCACTGAACAATGTAAAGAAGAGGGTTGGATGCAGCAAGGAGCTAGCTCTGTCCGTGGAATAAAAGAAAGCCCTTCAGTAGCCACCTCTGCGGTGGTCAGTAGAAAGTAAGGATGCAGGGACTCTTCATTTCATTTCTAGTCTTCACTCTGAGATGGCCTTGGCTAAGGGTTTATTTCCTCCTGCCTGGATTCCTACGTTGCAAATTGGGAGCTAATGATATTTGTCTATCTTGCCTTCAGGATTAATTAGTGGTTGTGTTGCACTTTGAGCCTACAGACGAAAAGCTTTTATGTGAGCATAGTGCATCATCATCATCGATTGTCATCACCATCATTACCTTGTGTCCTAAAGATAAAGTGGTGGAATTCCCAAAGTTTCCACGAGACTCGACTTTCTTTTTCAACCTCCTCCTCTATGCTTTTTTAAAGGATTAATCCACTTTTCCCTTCTTTGTGACCTTGTTGTCAAGGACTGAAAATGTGGGAGCTAACCATAATTTCTCAGAGAGCCATTTTTCACACACCCTAAATTGACGGTGACTTCCTCCCAACAATCAAGCCTAGACATTTCAACTATACCCCAAATCCAGAATATAAGAGATGTATCAGAAACAGAAGAGAAAACTTTAAGAGAAATTCTTTTAAAAATCTTAGAACTCCTTAAAAAATTATTTTCTTTTCCCAGAACATCTCACTAAACAAATTGATCTTTTCTGCTTGCTAGATGACATTATAAGAAAGACAGTTATTTTCTTTCAATTCAATACTCTAGGCTGATTCCACATCCTTGGAGCTTCTTAGTCTCTGAACCCAACAGCAGTTCAAATTCTGACGTAAGAACTAGAGTCTTTCCCTGGGGAGATTGGAAGGCTTTGAATGACATTCTGCTTTCAAAAGTGGGAGCTGGGACCAGAGGTAGTGTGGGTTTCAAAGTGATAGGAGCAGAGCCAGGCGAGTAGGTTCAGGTTATCAGAGAAGACCCTGAAGTTTCCCTGGTATGTAGATTTAGTGTTGCAGATCCAAGCCCAAGGATGGTAAAATCAAATGTGACCTTCCTCCGCAGTTCTAGTCCCCAAGATGAGTTTAACTGAAGTCTTAATACTTGTGGTAAATGATTAAAATGGACTCTTTGGCTAAGCCAGTGGAAACCTCTTTACTTACTGATGCAGTACATCATTACGTTAGGGCTGAAATGTGAAAGCTGGTCCAGATTGGAAGAACTAGAATGATTCAGCTACTCCTATGATCCCAGCCCCAGCTTATCTTCAAGTTAACAATGACAAGTTGCACAAGGGGATTAAAGTTTTGATTTTGCATTTGTGGTGACTCACACGCTTAGTCAGGCAATAATGTTAATACCAAACATGTTTATAGTTCTTCCTGTGTGCTAGGTATTATTCTAGTCCCTTTGTATGGAATAAGTCATTTAGTTCTCAAACGACCTTATGAAGCATTTTCTACTATAACCTCTACTTTAGAGATAAGGAAACTGAGACAGGAAAGGTTTAAATGTTTTGTCCATGGCCAGTCAGAGGCAGAGGCAAGATTTGAACCCACCACAGCAAGGAAACAAGTTCCAGGAGGGTAGAGACTTTTGTCTCTTAAGTCCACTGATATGTCCCAAGAGCCTAGAACTCTTCTTGTTATAAAATAGAGTTCTATTAAATATAAAACAATATTAAGTGTTCCGGAAAGAAAAGGCAGACTAAATGGAAAGGATAAGTTTATCAAGGAAATAACTACAAGAACATCTTCCAGAACTGAAGTATCTCCAGATACAGAAAAAGAAAGAGAAAAGGCCCAAGAAGACATGTCACCATGGAGCTTCAGAATACCGGCAATAAGGAAAAGATCCTGGAAATTTACAGACAGAACTAAGAAAGAATGGTATTGAATTTCCCAACAACACCAACAGCTAGAAGATAATAGGAAAATGTCTTCAGAATTTTGAGGGAAATTTTTTCCAACCTAGAATTCTGTGTCTAGCTAAACTAGCAATTGAATATGAAAGAACAAAGTCATTTAAAGGCAAGTCAAGGCTTTAAATTTTCCCTCCACCAACTCTCTCTCAGGAAATTCCTGAAGGACATGCTCTGCCTAAGTAAGAGATTAAACCATAAAATAGGGAGAACAGGGAAGCAGGGGTTCCAACAGGGTGTGGGCAAAGGGGAGTGCAGGGTGATAGTGAAGGGAGGTGTGGAATCAAGCTTGGCACAGATCCAGGGAGCAATCAGTCCAAATTGGAGCAGGAGGACAGAGCGGTCTCTGCTAAAAAAAAAAAAAAAAAAAAAAAAAAAAAAAAAAAAAAGTGTACATATTCATAATAATGTAAACACCAAATATTGATTTAACCCCCATTTAAGAAATGTCCATATTGGAAGGCAGAGAGTAGAGGGGGAGATAGAAGAGAACTAAAGTGTCTCTTTCTATAGTAAAAAGTCAACAGATGATGCTTACAATTAAAAAACTAATAAACTGCAATATAAAATATTTAAGTAAAGTATGGAAATAAATACCTAGAAAAAAAGAATCAGCAGTTTCCCACGGGGAGAAGGCCTCAGGTTGGGGAATGGGAGCAGAAAGCTGCTGTTCCTCATTGTAAACATAATGTGCTATTTGCCTTTTGAAGCTAGGACATGTATAATATTATAAAAATACAAATTCAGGGCACCTGGGTGGCTTAGTCAGTTAAATGTCTGCCTTCAGCTCAGGTCATGATCTCAGGGTCCTGGGATCCAGTCCCTGCAGTGGCAGGCTCCCTGCCCAGCAGGGAACCTGCTTCTTCCTCTCCCTTTCCCCTCCTCTGCACCCCCCCCCCCCACCGGCTTGTGCTCTCTCTCTCTCTCTCTCTGTCAAATTAATTAATTAATTTAAAAAAATTCAGGGTCATCAGGGAAGAAGGGGAAGAAGGAGGACGAGAGGTTTTGATGGCGACTCTGGAAAGATGCAAGCAGGGTCCTTTTTGGGGATGGAGAGGCCTTGGATAGGTGGCCCAGCCCAAACCCCTCTCTTTCCCAGTGAGAAGTAGAGCCCAGGCTGTGTCTGGGGCACCTGAGTAGAGTCATTCTGGTGTGTCAGGAACATCATTTTCGGTCTCCATTTCTGTGCTCTCTGCATCTTTGATTTTGAATTCTTGCAGGTTTGGAAATTTTTAACTCATACTTAGCACTAGGAACAAATCCAGGTTTTATGGGACCTAAAACTTATATGATTTGGGGGACCCTCTCTAAGAAAAACAATACAAAAGAATGCATCCAAAATTAGATATGAAAGAGAATATTTTTTTAGAATGAGAAAACACATCACAATAAATTACATTTTAAAAACTGTTAAATGCCAAAAATCTAAAAATTCAGAAAAACTACAAAACATTTTACTAATTAACCACCTGACGCATTTCTATGTTTTTTTCCCCCCTATATTGTTTTGGATGTGTAATCTTTGGTTACTTCTCCATGTGACAAAATTTTGTCGTATTTTCTTCTTTTTTTTAAAGATTTACTCATTTATTTTAGAGAGATAAGAGGGAGCATGAGTGTGAGTAGGGGCAGGGAGAGGCAGAGGGAGAGGGAGAGAACTTCGAGCAGACTCCCCACTGAGCAAGAAGCCCAATGCCTGGCTCAATCCCACAACCCTGAGATCATGACCTGAGCCAAAATCAAGAGTCAAACGCTTAACCAACTGACTCATTCAGGCACCCCTTGTCCTATTTTCTATAGAGAGGATAGAAAAATAATTCAGTCTTCCCTCTAGTAGAGTTGATTAAATTTTATTTTTTGTAATTGGTTGTTTAGAAAATTTCTCTCTGGTTTCCTGTTCATAATTGGTAAAGTCGTGTACATTTTTACGATTCTTGTTCTAAATTTTGAAACCTCTCTCTCTCTTTTTTGTTTGTTTGTTTATGAACTACTGCAGACAGCTTGCTTTTGTAATACTGCTTCAGACTTGTCGACTGCAAACTCGGGAATTTTAATGAACTTTGTTGCATATAAATCCCATCAAAAAATATAGAAAAAATATCTATAATGTATTATAATTGTCTATACTGCATTTTCAAGTATACGCCTGACATGAAAGAACTTGCATTTCGACTTGGCTTCTTTGAGAACTGAATCTTCCATTTAGTGATGATTGGCAGAATGTTCCACAGACTGCCCTCTGGCTCCAAACATTTCAAACCTTGTTGCTTCTCCACTCACCTCATACTTCCGGTGCTAGATGCTGTAGGACACGTCATGTCATGAAATGAACTTTGTCCCCTTCATCTGCCTGTCACAACTCCCAGCAACTGGGCAATAGGAGTATTCCTAGCAATAACTTTACTGCATACATAAAGTATATCCCTCTAAACCCAAACTAAATGTATCTCAAACTCAACTCCCCCCACCCCCTCGCCCCCAGCACACCCATGGGATCCCACAACGTCACTGACAGATGAGGTAGCTTGTTGAAAGAGAAATCAGAGTAGAAGAAACAGGATCTTCACAGGTTGTGGTTAAAATGTGTCTTGCAAATTTTATAAAAAGCTCTATGACCATGAGAACCTATGTGTAGAGCCTTAGAGGGGCCAGTGTAAAGGAGACACCCTGCAACTTCAGGTTTATTCCCTCTGACTGGTGCTCAGGCAGGAAACTGTGCTCCAGTTCTTCTGCCCTGACATGCCATGTGACAACCTCTGCCCAGAATGGGGAGGGGAGGAAGCAGCCTCAGGGAGGGGGATGGGGAGGACTGGCACCTGTCTCCCCAGAGCTGACTTTAGCTATGTGACTTAAGGGATGTGAGCGAAGGGCAAGGGAAGGAGCATTTCCTGGGAAGGGCTTTCTCTGCCAGCTGGTGAGAGAGAGGTACGGGTGTGTGTGTGTGTGTGTGTGTGTGTGTGTGTGTGTGTGTGTGTGTATGTGAGGGGGGAACGGGAGGGGACACTACACTGGGTGTTGAAGGGAAGCAAGAAAGAAAGGAAACCAGTGCAACTCTTCTGTGCTCTAACACTTACTAGTAGGCACCAGAGAAGGTCTCTTCTTCATTAAAATCTTTATTTCATCTCACCAGGATAATCAAATTGATTTCTTACCATTTTTTCTAAAAACAGTCATCTCTCCTTTATTTGCATGTGTTTATGCACTCTGGATTATAACTACAAGGGCTTGCTACAAATCATACTTTGGATCTGCCTCTTCCATCATCAGTTATATATACGAAAGAGGTAAAGACTGATATAACGGGTAGACCAAGCAATATATAATCAGAAAGATGATTTAAGGCAGAAAGATCACAATACATTCCATAGCCAACAGAAATTATTCTTGAAAGTCTGTTTACTTCTGGCTCTTGGGGAAAAAAAACATTTTTCGGCACCTATCTTGTGCCTCTCATATTATCTTCTTTTAGGAGGAAGTATTATTCTTCATATTTTACAGATAAGGACACAAATGATAGTGGAGAAGTAATCCAAGGAGAAGAATAGGGACCTGTCCAAGACAACACACTAACGAGGGTTCCCAAATCATTTTTTTTAAACCTTCTCACACTGATAACTAAAAATCACCCATAGCATCAAGTTCCCTGGATGGCAAGAGTCCTCTTCACTAAAGGGCTTGGTGTCCAGACCTGTCACACTTAGGGCATATGGACCCTGCTGAAGGCAAAGAACCTAGCACAATATCTTTCCTGTATTATATAAGGCTCCTCAGTGCTTGCTGAGTGATCCAGACAACTAATTGACGTCTTTTATTATTTTCCAGATTTGCCATTATCTTTAGAGGCAAACCCTAGAGGTGAGAAAGTATGCAGAAAAACTTATCTTAAAAAAAACTTTAAAACTTCATTTTCAAACTACATTAGGAAGTACTGAAGGTTAATAGTGCTAAGTCAGATAAGTTTAAAAATCTTTCCATTTTTTGAGCCACTGCAAACATAGAAGAAGCCTATTTTTCACCCTATACCCCAGGAAACAGTCAGCCAAACATTTGCTTCCTCTGAGTTCACATATCTGAAATGAAAGCTGATATTTCTTGATTGCGTGCCTGGTTTCAAAATGAAACCGGAACATTCCTAGCCTTCAGGCAGCTCTGGTAGCCACAGACAGCTGGAAATTCTCCAATCACAGTAAAGTAGGTTAGGGAGAGTCTCCCAGCAGCTCCCACACAAATATGGGGGGGGGGGGGATATATACATACACATTTTTTTTTTTCCCCATGAAGCACAAAATGAAGACTTAGAGAACCACAAGTACAGTGACCAAGTGAACTGCCTTTCTGGTCCTGAATTTGCAGCCAGGACTTGCTACTGGGTAGGCAGTCACGGTTGAGGATAAAGGAAAGGGTTAGTAGCATGAGCCTTTTGATTCTATCAAAACTTTAGAGATGTTTCTTAAAGAATAAGCAGACTACCGCTTTACTCCCTTAAAAAAAAGTACATAAAATAAATGGCAAGGAATAGACACTGTTGCTTTTTCTCCCACAATCATAGATATTTTAGTCTCTGTCAGAAAAATGTCCTTGAACTGCATTGTCCCATAAAAAAGCAGAGGCGATCATAATGCCAGACCTATGCCTGCAAGTTTCTAATGACTTTTCAAATGACAACAATAACCATCCCATTTGGGTAACATTTTTCTCAAGGGGAGACCATAGCATTAGACCTTTCCCTCTGAGACCCTAACCTTCATTCTCCACAGAATTGTGAGGCATCTGCTCCTGTCTCCCTCTTTTAAAGCTCCCTCTCTGCCTCTCTAGTGTCCCCCCATCTCACTAAATGCCCAAGGCTCTCTGGTGGCTCTGGATTGCTCAGATTCCCAAAGCAGGGCACAGGGCAATCTACATCCTTGCTACTCTAAGCCCAGCACCTGGGAGCTGGTTAGAAATGCAGGATTCTGAATCCCAGCCCAGACCCTCTGAATCAGAGCCTGTATCTGAGCAAGATTCCTGGTGACTTGTGGGCACATTTACATTTGTGAGGCATTGATCTACAGCATTCTTGTGGGGTACAGTTGAGCTTAGTCCCCAACTTGCATGTGACATGGGGCGGATGAGGACACATCTCAGGGCCTCAGTTTTCTCCTTTGTGAAATGAAGACATAAAGCCATCTCCAGCTCGCACTGTGATAAAGAGAGCTGGCTCCAGAGTCAGGATCGACTCACCTCTAGGTCAAATGAGTCAACCTCTCTAAGCCTCATTTGCAAAATAGCAATATAAGTACCCATCCAATACAGCTGCTGTGAAAGTAGAGTGAGAAAATCTGTATTGATGCCCTCTTGCTGCTATGACAAGTGACCCTAAGTTTAGTGGCTTAAACAACACACATTTTTTATCTTACTGTTCTGGAGGTCAGAAGTCTGAAACAGGTTTCACTGGGCTAAAATCAAGGCCAGGAGGCTCTAGAGAAGAATCTATTTCCTTGCTTTTCCAGCCTCTAGAATGGCCCACATTCCTTGTCTCAGGGCCTCCTTCCATCTTCAAAACAGCAACAGCGTTTGGAGCCCTCGTATCACTCCAACCTTTGCTTCTGTCCTCATGTCTTCTTCCCTGACACCAACTCTTGCCTCCTGCTTATAAAGTACCTTTGTGATTACACTGGGCCCACCAGATAATCCAGCATAATCCCTCCATCTTGAAGCCAGCTGCTTATAACCTCAACTCCATCTGCAACCTTAATTTTTCCATTGCCATCCAACATAATGTGGTCTCAGTCTCCAGGGTTTGGGACACAGACGTCTTTGGGTGGGCCATTATTCTGCCCACTACATGGCATTAGGGGTTACTACTATGCCTGGTAAGTAGTCAGTACCCAATAAATATTTGCTGTTTTTATGTCGGTCTGTGATTCTGAAGACACCCACCTTCCTCTGTAGGAAAAGAGCAGTGGGCTGGCTGTATTCTTGTGATGAAATGCCCAAGACATTTTCTATAGCAGTGTTCTCTAGTTTGGGCTTGTCTTACCCCTACAACCTGAGGCTGCACACACACCCCTGATTAGGAAGCTCCCTCACCCCTGGTCAGACAGCTGCAGTGACACTTCCATCATTCCATGTCTAAAGCTTAAGAAACCTTTATGTGTAAGCGATGCATGCCTTACGACCTCACAATGTATAGAGTCCCCCTGAACACATCTACCTGAATTCTCTTCTGCAGACAGCCTACCCTCTGCTGCATTCATTCAGGATTTTTTTTTTTTTTAAGAGGTGGGAGAAGGGAGAGAGAATCTTAAGCAGGCTCCACATCCAGCATGTAGCCAGATGCTGGGCTTGATCTCATAACCCTGATATCATGACCTGAGCCCAAATCAAGAGTCAGACACTTAACCAACTGAACCACCCAGGCGCCCCTCATTCAGGAAATATTGAACATTTATCATGTGCTAGGTGCCAGAGATATAACAAGGATGATGGTCCTATCTCCATCTTTTAGTCGAGCCCTATCTCCCTGAAGAGGTGCCGTGGGACCGGCCAAGAGCATTCTGGGGGAAGCTGACTGGCCCCCGGGTCCTCCAAGCCTTGCTTCCGCAGAACAGCTTGTTTTTCTGTGTTTACATATCGGGGTTCTGTGTAAGATTTTGTTTAAAACCAGGGTCCATTTTCCAATACCTGGCACCCAGTGGACGCTCCTAAGTAAGTGAATCTCCAAGGGTCTGAAAGTCACTGGTCTGGGAGGATTATCAAGCCCTTTCTAGCTGATTCTCCAGGTTTGGCCTTTGGCGTTGCTGACGCCTTGGCCCTAAGCCTGGAAACGCCCTGCCTCACCCTCCCGTGCTGGTTTCTGTGCCTTAGCAGCTAGCTGCCTTTCCTCTGCCCTTGTCAGGCTCGACTTCCTCTATTTCCTTCCACTTTGGGGCCACATCTTTTAGTCCACTTGTACTATTTCAGGACCACATTTGGCCCCTCCCACCGCCTGTCTGCCTCCTGTGAGTTAAATCCTGCTTCATCATCATGGTTCTCAAAACCCTGTGATGTTACTTGCCTTCTCCAGAAAGTGCTTCAACTCTGCCCCCCACTTACATGGAGGAGAGGAAAACACCACCTTCCCCACACCAGTCCTACCCTCTCTCCCCCTACTGTAGAGCAATAAAAATAACACTCTCACACAGCGCTGCTTGACCCTGAGGCATTTGAAATTACTTAAATTAAGCTGTCTCATCATTTACTCTCAATGGCATCTAATAACACCTTATATTTATAGTTCTTTAAAGTTCACAAAGCTCTTTGACATTATCGCATTTAATTTGCGCCTCAAACGCCCTTATGAGGTAAGCAAGGTGGTGACTTTTATTCTCGTTTTGCAGAGAAGGAAACAGGCTCAGAGAAGCCCAGCTCCTCGCCCAGGGCCCCACGGCCCAAAGCAGCAACACCAGCCACGAGGGGAGATTTTCTCAAGCTCAGCACTCTGCACCGCTGTTCGGCCTCACTTACGAAGACTATGAAGAAGGTTCAGGGCCTGCTTCGTTTTTGTTTCAGGAATGGACTTAACAAAAGAACAAGATGGTACAATTAATCCTGGCCACAGCTGCTGGAAAATTTGCCTCCTTGTGTGAGCTGCATGTGGAACTTGGAACCTCAAACAAAGCACAGTAGGAGGAAGACAAAGAGATCTTCCGTTGGTGGCTGGCAGTTCATTTTGACTCCCCCTTTGACTTCATATAAAGAAGGAAGCAGGAAACCTGCGTTTCTGTCATTGTTACAATCACTTTAACTCTGCGATGCCACTTGAAAATTGAGCCAGCTTTGTTATGAAAAACAATTGTCTTTTGATGAAATAGAGCAGCCTTTTGGAGCCAATGAAGATACAAAGTTGAGCAACACACTCACAGCGCACACTTGACCCGTAAGGGAATACAGGATCGTTCAGATATTGTATCTTATTTTTCTGGTAACAGAAATAAGCTCTCAGAGTCTCTGACTCCAAATAGCAAGAAACAAAGGGAGAGGCTTTAAGAGATCACGAGACTGTCAGCCCTCTTTTGTTCTTTTCTGCTCTCCCTGGAGAAAGCTGTGCAATTTAGGTTGTCCTCAGAACCTCAGAGACACATGAAATACTTAGGATTTGGGGAAATTCGTGTTTTGTTTTTGTTTTTTAATTGGTACGAAAAGAAATACAGATTGCTCCTTCAGAGCCAGGCAAAAGGAATGGAAACTGCCATATTCTGCTTGGGGGCGTGGGGGGAGGAAGTGGTCTCCATAAATGCTAATCAACCTTCAGATCAGCAGCCTTCCCCTTACTGAGTCCTTCTCTGAGCAGCAAGAGAAATAAAGGTTTTCAAACTTGAATACCGAACGAGAAACACACCTGACTAGGGGGCATTGATTTGCTCGGGTGTGTGGTTTTGGATTAGGAGTAGAGGATTCCGTGTTATTTGGCCATGATTTAAATAAATATATGTTCTAACTCTCTCTACTGAAGGGGCCTAGAAGCAATGATACCTCACAGCAACAGACATACCTTTGCCCTGATATTGGTTTCTAAATCATTCCATGGCTCCTTGAGAAAAGGAACAGTTTCAGAGCTGGGGGAGGGAAAATACAAAACGAGCCCGCGCTATCCTAGAAAGCAGAAGACACTCAAAGCCTTATAGGCATATGGAAAAGAGATCATGTGAAAACATAGATGGGTTTTCAATGCATATTGCTAAGTGAAAGAAGCCAGTCTGAAAAGGTTACATACTGTACAATTCCATTTATATGACGTTCTGGAACAGGCGAAACTATGGAGATGGTAAACAGAACAATGGTTGCCGGGTGTTTGGGGTTGGGGAGAGGACAGAATAGGTAAACCACAGGGCATTTTTAGGGTGGGGAAACTACTCTGGAAAGTAAGGAATCCTTTGATAATATGAGAAGTCACTTTGAGGGTTATCTGCTGTCCAACTTCAGATTTTATTGTACTGGATTTTTTAAAAGGAAAGAACACACATTATACTTCTGTGTATATATTTGAGAATATAGGAGGAAACGAAAACTGTGTTGATATTTGAAATCTATTCATGTATATAGGTGATCACTTTGATGAAAAGAGCATAATAAAGTTCCAATACATATTGTAATTTGTTTAATATGTTTTAACACATAAAGTTTCTCTCTCCATCATGCCCTACACTACTGCCACAAAAGACTTAAAGCCTCATAACACCTGAAGGACCTATGTGTCACAGAGCCCGAGGCACTAAAGGCCAGAATATCATTGATAAGGCTATCACTGTGCTAGCACCTACTTGGAAATCTCAGGAACTCACCCCACAGTACCTCTGAGAAGAAAGACATTTTGAATTAATATGACAAAGTCAAATAGCCCACATTAAATCTTAAGAACCCCCCCTTCACGTTCCCAGTTGTAAGAACACTTGCAAAGTACAGCAGTAAGATGGCCTATCACCTGAATTCTACAGAAATTAAAGTCTGATGCCTCATTTGGGGCATGTGCACACCCTCACACTCACACACACACACACACACACACACATTTCCCTCTTTCCTTCCCATTATACTCAATTCTGACATAAACTCTGCATTGCACAATTCATTCCTTCCCTTCTTTCTTTTCTTTTCTTTTTCTTTGTTTCTTTCCTTTCTTCTTTCCTTCTTTCTTTTTTTTTCTTGCCTAAATAAGGAGCAGGAGACCAAGTTTTTGGGTAACTACAAACTTATGCAGAGTCAGTATTTGTGAAACCCCGCAAACTGCTTCTTATCACTGTCATAATAGATAGGTCAGCAGCCCAAAGAGGAAGTCAGTCACAGGCAAGGAAAGATGATCTTTTTAAACTGGTGTAAACATCCTTTCTTTGCCATGGCCTCTTATTATCATAACTTTTTCTTTGCTGTAATAATAAAAATATTTTTTTTTCACGAGCTGCTATTGCCAATTACCCCAGAGAAGAGATAGCATTTATTTACCATTCTTTATTTCTACATTAAAAAATAAGGATATTAAGGGCCCTTCTGCCTTTCTGGTCACAAGTTCATTTTCCATCTCTTTTCAAGACGCCTGTTGGCAACTGTATATCATATCTTCCCCTGGGCGCTTCTTTGACCAGCAAACAGCCTAAAACACTAACAGGATCTATTGCTTTGTTTTCTGGTGACTCAAACAGCTTATTAACAGTGTGTGGAAGCCAGTGCAAGCTTGGATGTGTTGATAGTGGATGAAACAGAGACAGGAAGTTTTTCTAACTAAATGGAGGCTCACACAGGCTTATGTTAAGATTCCTTTGGCCACTGTTTCTTATAGTTCAAATATTTACATTTAAATGTGATAATTACCTTTCAACAATTCAAGCAATTCAGGTTTGTATACAAAGCAACCGGAAAATGAGATTGATAACTGGAAACTTTATAGAATAATGAAAAGAAAAGATTACTCTCTCCATACTCCACAGGACCAGGAAGTGTTGGAGCAGGGAGGGACCTCAGGGATTATCCAACTGAATCCTTTTGTTTTACAGATGAGGAAGCTGAGAGCCAGGGAGTTCAGGTGACTTCTAAGGCCAGCAGTTAGTGGGACAATACAGACATGGCCCAGGGTTATTCCATTAAGTCACTGATTTAAATTATTTTTGGACATTTGGACAATAAAAAAATATATTTGTTAATTAAGTTGCATCCTTATTATAATTGTAGTGTTAGATATCATATGCATATCTTAGAAAGAAGTTTGCAATACAGATATAAGCAAAGAGCATATGACTCTAGGACTTAAACCATGATTTCTGGAAACATTTAACTATTAGGTACATGTCCGTTCAGTGAGGGACTCAGTAGAAGAAAATCAGGTTTAACATTTTCTGATTTCATTGAAGAATAGATAGCAGTTTAGCCAACAGAGAATGTAATCGAGTATTGGTGGGAATAAAATGTTTTCTGCCAGTTGTTCTTGGTTTCAGCAATCTTTTTCTTCCTAGTTTGTTGAGATATAATTTATATATAATATGGTATTAGTCCAAGGTGTACAACATGATTTGATGTATGTACATATTGCAAAATTATAAACACCACAAGTTTAGTTAACATCAACCGCCTCACATAGTTATAAACGTATTTTCTTGTGATGAGAACTTTCAAGACCTCCTCTCGCAGCAACTCTCAAATATACGGTACAGTATTGTTAACTATAGTCACCAAGCTGCACATTACATTCTCAGGATTTATCTTATAACGAAAGTTTATACCATTTTACCATCTTTACCCATTTCGCCCATCCCCCATCCCCAGCTTCTGGTAACCACCAATCTGTTCTTTGCATCTTGGAATTCCGCTTTTTTTTTTTTTTTAAGATTTTATTTATTTATCTGAATGAGAGAGAGCACAAGCAGGTGGAAGGCAGAGGGAGAGGAAGAAGCAGGCTCCCCGCTGAGCAGGGATTCCCAACATGAGGCTCGATCCCAGGACCCTGGGATCATGACCCAAGCCAAAGGCAGACGCTTAACTGACTAAGCCACCCAGGTGTCCCTCTTTGAATTCAGTTTTATTAGATTCCACAAATTTGTGACAACATACAGTATTTGTCTTTCTGTCTCTGACTTATTTCACTTAGCATAATGATCTCAAGATCTATCTGTGCTTTTTTAAATGGCAGAATTTCCTCCTTTTATGGCTGAATAATAGTCCATTTGCGTGTGTGTGTGTGTATATACCATATTTTCTTTATCCATTCATCTATCAATGGATTAAGGTTGTTTTCATGTCTCAGTTATTGTAAATAATGTTGCAGTGAACATGGGGGTGCAGGTCTCTTCTCAAGGCAGGAATTTCATTTCCTTTGATTAAATGTCCAGAAGTGGAAATGCTGGATCATATGTTAGTTCTAAATTTTTGAGGAACCTCCATATATTTTCTGTAGTATCTGCATCAGTATACATTCCCACCAATAGGGCACAAGTGTTCCCTCTTCTCCACATCCTTGCCAATATTTATTTCTTGTCTTTTTGATAATAGCCACTCTAACAAGTGTGAAGTGATTTTTCATTGTAGTTTTGACTTACATTTCTGTGATTAGGGATGTCGGGCACCTTTTAATGTACCTATTGACCATCTGGATGTCTTTGGAAAAATGTCTGTTCAGCTCCTCTGCCCATTTTTCACTTGGATTGTTTGGGGTTTTTTGCTATTGAGTTGTATAAGCTGGTTTCAGCAATCCTGAAATCCAATTTCAGCTTGAGATACAACTGAGTAGGAGATCTAGTGGGAAGAATTTAAGGCAAAGAGACCATTGTGGTTAACAGGCCTATCATTCTAGATAGAGATGGAAAATGGCATTTCCTAATATCTAAGTTACGTTAGAAGACAGAAATAGTGGTCAAGAGCCTTCATTTGCATCTTCCATTAACCTAATTATCATTAGGTTCCTTTTCCCATTACTGCAGGTAACAAACCATTTAAAAATTTGTTCTCCCATACTTTATCCAAGTTTGGGCATATAGTAAAACCTTAATTTGCTTGTCATGCTTTAAATTTGGTACAAATTATTTAGTTGGAGAAATTGTATCAAGTTTGAGTCTGCAACTTGGGGCCAGGAGGTTGACTACATGGTGGAACAGAAACCCACACCCAGAGCCTCTCAGGTTGTCCAAATGTGAAGCCACACTTCTTGTGAAGAACTATTCCTATGGCTCAGATTCCATTCTCACTGCCTCTTACTGGATCTCTCTTGTGTGCATTTTCTCTTTCTCTTCCTCTGAGGTCAGTGGTACTTCCTACAGATAAGGTACTAAATATCTCAAGTCAGGATACATCACTTTTTCTGTAAGGTAACATTCAGGGAGGAAGACACTGGTCAATATAAGTTCTATTTGCATTACATTTGTTGTCTGATTTATCATCAGCAGCAGCATTATAGATTTACTTTCAACAATAGATTTGTGTGTACAAATTTATGTGTATAGATTTGTTGGTAAATCCATTTCAATGAACAGTCACTAAACACTTTCTTTAAGCTCACTGTTCTGACAAGTATTGTAGAAAATATGTTCTTTTCAGGTACTGTTATTGTAATTTAGATGTGTTTTCTGTAAGTTTCTTAGGTTGTTTTGTGTATCTCACTTCCTTTTTCGAAAACATTGCAGCAATAAATCACTGCTTAATTTTTTTATGCACTTTAGTCTTCTGCTTAAGAGCTTGTAAATTCACCAATCAGATGCTAATCTGTTATGGATTTGTGTTATATAATAAAAATAAACCAGAAAGTAGAATATCAATAATCCCCAACATTTATTTGACAAATGCCAACCTTGTCTTGACTTTATATATTTTAAAAACTAAATATCACTGTAAACAATGGAATCATAAAAATTCCTAAGCATTTTGGGTTAGAAGTCTTAAAGGAATGAAGCAGCCTGGGTTATCAGCAGTAATCTTTCAAAAATCAAGGTGCTTGGAGAAGAGCCAAAATTGTAATGAGCTTGAAGCAAATTATCAAATTAATCCTGGTTGATGCAACTGTCCTAACTTGTGAAGCCACCTGTCTCCATTTGAAGATGTCAACATCAAAAGTGGAACAGCATTTACTGAGTGCCCACAATGCTGCAGGCAGTGAAGAGAAAACCAAAATGAAAGAGCCTCATTCCAGTGATCTTATAATTATAGAAGTAATAGGTAGGTATTCTAAGGCATAAATAAATAGAAATAACAAGATAATATTGAGCAAGAAGAAATTTTAGGATGAGCTCAGGAAAATAACTCCTATCAAACTTCTTGGTATAATCACTGGAGCCATTATACTGTATCATGTTGTTGGGGCTATTAGTATTAATAATAGTAATCATCATTTATTATGAGTGTAGCATAGAGAACAATTCTGCAGTGGTAGGAAGATAGAACAGATAGACTTGAAGAGATATGATATGTCTTTTCAATTCTGTGATGCCGTGCGTAATATGAACTCTAAGAACAGAAGGTCTTAATCATTTCATTATCAAATAAAGTACCACCTGACCACATCCAAGGCAAGTGTCTTCTTTACAGCTCTGCTCCTTTAATTAAAGAAGATGATTCTTAATATGACTGACTCAGTTGCAAAAACACTAGAACCAAGAATGATCTGCTGACTGTTTGTTAGTTGGGAATGTTTATCTATCCTACTATGTTCTCTCCTCTTGAAGAACTAAACTACAAAATAAAGTTTATCTTGTAAATGTGTCCATAAAGAATGGAACTTTGGTAGAAAAATTAAAGAATTTTAGATTATTTAGTAATGAATTTTTTAATTGAAATTTTTATACCTTCTACTCCAAGGGTAATACTTTGCAACTATCCTATTCATATTTCCCCAGAGTATGTACATATCTGTATTTAGATCTATGCAATTTTATCACATACGCAGGTTCATATACCCATCAGCACAGTCAGCATATAGAACATTCCACTACCGCAGGATCTCTTCTGTTGCCCTTTTATAACAACATCTCCTCCCCTATTCTTAAATCTTAGCAACCTAATCTGTTTTTCATTTCTAAAATTTTGTCATTTCCAAAATATTTCAAAGGAGTCATACTTTACATATATATGTATAAGTATTAAAATTGTCTTCTTTCACTTAGCATAATTCCCGGGATATTCATCAAGTTTTTATGTATGTCAATAGTTCATCCTTTTTCATTGCTAAGTAGTATTCAATGGTCTATATGAACCACAGTTTATTTAATCATTTACCTGATGAAGGACATCTGGCTGTTTCCAGCTTTTTGCTATTATAGAACATTGCTATGAACAATTTAGTTAGTCTTATAAGAAAATGCCACTGTTTTCAGAGTAGCCATACCATTTTATATTCCCACTAACAATGTAGAAGTGATCCGTATTCTCTTCATCCTTGCCAGCACCTGGTTTTGTCATTATTTTTTATTCTAGACATTCTGACTTCTGTACAGTGAAATCTCATCATGGTCTTAATTTGAATTTCCCAAATGGCAAGTGATGATGAACATCTTCTCATATATTTAATTGCGAATTGTATGACCTCTTCAGCAAAATGTTTCTTCACCACTTTTGTCCATTTTTGTTTCTCGTGTATTCTAGTGTTGAGTTTTGAGAATTTTATGATGTGAACTATAGTTTTTTACAGATGCTCTTTACCAAAGTGGGGTTATTCCCCTTTATTCCTAACTTGCCAAGAACCAGGTTTTTTGTTGCTGTTTTTGCTTCATTTTGTTTTGTTTTAGAATTAATTGGTGTTGAATTTTGTCAAGTGATTTTTCTGTATGAATTGATATGATCACACAATTTTTTTCTTTAACCTATTGACATACCATTGATTGATTTGGAACGTTGAACCAAACTTCCTTTACTGGAATAAGTCCCAATTGGTCATGGTGTATAATTTCTTTATACACTATTGGATTTCAGTTGGCTTAGATTTTGTTAAGGATTTTTATGTCTAAGTTTATGAACAACATTGGCCTATAAATTTTTTTCTTTCTTTTTTAAAATTACTATCTTGGTCAGGTTTTAACGTCACGGTAATATTGGTCTCATAAAATGAGTTTGAAAGTACTTCCACTTCTTCTGTTTTCTGGAAGAGATTATATGAAATTGGTGTTAATTCTTCTTTAGATATTTTGTTAGAATTCTGCTGTGAAAACATCTGGGTTTGGAGACTTACTTTTCAGGAGTTGTTAAATTATGAATTCAACTTCTGTAATGGTTATAGCAACTCAGATTATCTATTTTATCTTGGTCGAGGTTTGGTAGTTTGTGATGTTCAAGAAATTGATCCATCTGAGAAGAGACAAGATGGCGGAGAAGTAGGGGACCCCTTTTTCAGCTGGTCCCCTGAATTGAGCTGGATATCTACCAGACCATCTTGAACACCCATGAAATCAGCCTGAGACACAGAAAGATACATCTGGATCTCTACAAACAAACATCTCTAGTGCTGAGTATTGAGGTACGAAGCAGGGAGCCATGAATCCATACACAGATATCGGAAGATAAACAGGAGGGGGAAGGAGCCGCCGTGCCCGCGCGCATGGGAAGTAGTAGCCACCTGCACTAGGGAGCGGGCCAGACTCACGGACCGACACCCGTGAGAAAGCAGACTGAGACCGTAAGTCTGGGAACGCGCACGCGACCAGACTGAAAACTAGAGCCTCGGAGCCCGCTCGAATCACGCTGAAACAAGGAGCTCGTGAGCGCGTGGGAAACGGGGCGGCTGGTGGTGTTAGAAGCACAAAGGACAGGGGCGCCTGGGTGGCTCAGTTGTTAAGCATCTGCCTTCGGCTCAGGGTGTGATCCTGGCATTCTGGGATGGAGCCCCGCATCAGGCTGGGAGCCTGCTTCTTCCTCTCCCACTCCCCTTACTTGTGTTCACTCTCTCGCTGGCTGTCTCTCTCTCTGTCAAATAAATAAAATCTTAAAAAAAAAAAAAAAAAAAAAAAAAAGAAGCACAAAGGGCAGAGACATGCCAGCCCTGGAAGCAAGGACTGGGAGAGCAGCTGTGAGGCTCACAACCCGGGACACTGCAGGGTGTTTAGCAGCACTGACAGAAACAGAGTTAAAGTGGCCAAGAGAGTTCAGTGGAGAGCGAACTGTGAGCTCTCTGTTCTGAGACAGAGGCTAGGATACAGCCACTGCTGCTCTGACTCTCAGAAGAGTCACAGAAAATCGCCAGGGAAAGCTGCCAGAGAACAAAAGCCTGGAAATACCAGCTCACATTGTGCCCATCCTCATCCCCCCTCGCAGGGGACGGGGCAACTCTACCCAAACAGGGTTGCCTGAGTATCAGCACGGCAGGCCCCTCGCCCAGAGGGCAGGCTGAAAAATCAAGAAGCCCACATCCCTAAGGTCCCTATAAAACAAGTGCACACTGCCTGGGTCCTGGTCAATAATTTGGGCTCTGGGCATCCCCGCAACGTCTCCTCATCAGAACGACGAGGAGGAGAAACCCTCAGTAAAGAAAGGACACAGAGACTGTGGCCTCTGCCACAGAAATGATGGATATGGATATAACCAAATTGTCAGAAATGGAGTTCAGAGTAACAATGGTCAAGATGATGTGTAGGCTTGAAAAAAATATTAACGAGAATATAGAATCTCTAAGGGCAGAAATGAGAGCGAATCTGGCAGAAATTAAAAATGCTATGAATCAACTGCAGTCTAAACTGGACGCTCTGATGGCCAGGGTAAATGAGGCAGAAGAACGAATTAGTGAATTGGAGGATGGGATGGTAGAAGAGAATGTTAAAACGGAAACTTGGCTCAAAAAAATCCAATCTCAAGAATGTAGATTATGGGAGATTACTGACTCAATGAAACGTTCCAATGTCAGGATCATCGGCATCCCCGAGGAGTTGGAGAGAGAGGTCTAGGAGAGATATTTGAACAAATTGTAGCTGAGAACTTCCCTAATCTGGCAAAGGAAACAAGCATTCGTGTCCAAGAGGCAGAGAGGACCCCTCCCAAAGTCAATGAGAACAGACCTACACCACATCACGTCATAGTGCATTCGCAAATATTAGATCCAAGGATACAGTATTGAAAGTGGCCAGGGGGAAGAAAATCCTTACGTACAAAGGGAAGAATATCAGAATAATGTCAGAACTGTCTACAGAGACCTGGCGGGCCAGGAAGGGTTGCCAGGGTATTTTCAAAGCTCTATCTGAGAAGAACATGCAGCCAAGGATCCTTTATCCAGCAAGGCTGTCATTCAGAATTGATAGAGGGATAAGGACCTTCTAAGATTGGCAGAAACTAGGGGCGCCTGGGTGGCACAACAGTTAAGCGTCTGCCTTCGGCTCAGGGCGTGATCCCGGCGTTATGGGATCGAGCCCCACATCAGGCTCCTCTGCTAGGAGCCTGCTTCCTCCTCTCCCACTCCCCTGCTGTATTCCCTCTCTCGCTGGCTGTCTCTATCTCTGTCGAATAAATAAATAAAATCTTAAAAAAAAAAAAAAAAAAAGATTGGCAGAAACTAAAGGAAATCATGACAACCAAACCAGCCCTATATGAGTATTGTAAGTAAAAAGGCCCCAAGAGTGATACAGAACAGAAAGTCACATCTATAGAAACAAAGACTTCACAGACAACATGACATCATTAAAATCATATCTCTCAATAATCACTCTCAATATGAATGGCCTAAATGCTCCCATAAATGCCATAGGGTTGCAGATTGGATAAAAAGACATGACCCATCCATTTGCTGTCTACAAGAGACTCATTTTGAACCTAAAGATACATCCAGACTGAAAGTGAAGGGATGGAAAACCATTTTTCATGCCAAAAGACCTCAAAAGAAAGCTGGGGTAGCAATTCTCATATCAGACAGATTAGATTTTAAACTAAAGACTGTAGTTAGAGATACAGAAGGACACTATATTGTATAGTGTATCCAACAAGTGGGTATGACAATTACAAATATCTATGCCCCCAACAGGGGAGGAGCTAGATACACAAGCCAACTCTTAACCAGAATAAAGAGACATACAGATGATAATACGTTAATAATAAGGGACCTCAACACTCCACTATCAGCAATAGACAGATCACCTAAGCAGAAAATCAACAAAGAAACAAGAGCTTTGAATGACATACTGGACCAGATGGACCTCATAGATATATACACCAGAACAACAGAATACTCATTCTTTTCGAATGCACATGGAACTTTCTCCAGAATAGACCATATACAGGGTCACAAAACAGGTCTCAACTGATACCAAAAGTCTGAGATTATTCCCTGCATATTCTCAGACCACAATGCTTTGAAACTGGAACTCAATCATAAGGACAAATTTGGAAGAAACTCAAACACTTGGAAACTAAGAACCATCCTGCTCAAGAATGATTGGGTAAACCAGGAAATTAAAAATCAGATTAAGCAATTTTTGGAGACCAATGAGAATGAAAACACATCGGTCCAAAACCTATGGGACACTGCAAAGGCAGTCCTAAGGGGAAAATACATAGCCATTCAAGCCTCACTCAAAAGAATAGAAAAATCTAAAATGCAGTTTTTATATTCTCACCTCAAGAAGCTGGAGCTGGAACAGAAGAACAGGCCTAGCCCATGCATGAGAAGGCAGGTGATCAAGATCAGAGCAGAGATCAATGAATTAGAAACCAGGAGCACAGTAGAGCAGATCAACAGAACTAGAAGCTGGTTCTTTGAAAGAATAAATAGATCGATAAGCCACTGGCCAGACTTATTCAAAAGAATAGAGAAAGGACCCAAATTAGTAAAATTATGAATGAAAGGGGAGAGATCATGACCAACACCAATGAAATAGGAAGGATCATTAGAAACTTTTATCAACAACTTTATACCAATAAATTAAACAACCTGGAAGAAACGGATGTCTTCCTGGAAACCTATAAACTACCAAGACTGAAACAGGAAGAAATTGATTATTTAAACAGACTGATTAATTATGAAGAGATGAAGCAGTGATAAGAAACCTCCCCAAAAACAAGAGTCCAGGGCCTGACGGATTCCCTGGGGAATTCTACCAAACATTCAAAGAAGAAATAATACCTATTCTCCTGAAGCTGTTTCAAAAAATAGAAACAGAAGGAAAACTACCAAACTCATTCTATGAGGCCTGTATTACCTTGATCCCCAAACCAGGCAAAGACCCCATCAAAAAGGAGAATTACAGACTGATATCCCTGATGAATATGGATGGCAAAATTCTCAACAAGATCCTAGCTAATAGGATCTAATAGTACATTAAAAGGATTATCCATCATGACCAAGTGGGATTCATCCCTGGGATGCAAGGGTGGTTCAACATTCGCAAATTGATTAGTGTGACAGATCATATCAATAAGGAAAGAGTCAAGAACCATATGATCCTCTCAACTGATGCAGAAAAAGCATTTGACAAAATACAGCATCCTTTCCTGATTAAAACCCTTCAGAGTGTAGGGATAGAGGGTACATTCCTCAATTTCATAAAAACCATCTATGAAAAGCCTACAGGGAATATCATTCTCAATGGGGAAAAGCTGAAAGCCTTTCCCATAAGATCAGGAACCCGACAAGGACGCCCGCTCTCGCCATTATTATTCAACATAGTACTAGAAGTCCTTGCAACAGCAATCAGACAACAAAAAGGGATAAAAGGTATCCAAATCGGCAAAGAAGAAGTCAAACTGTCTCTCTTCACAGATGACATGATACTCTATATGGAAAACCCAAAAGACTCTACCCCCAAATTACTAGAACTTATAGAGCAATTCAGTAACGTGGCGGGATACAAAATCAATGCTCAGAAATCAGTTGCATTTTTATACATGAACAATGAGACTGAAAAAAGAGAAATTAGGGAATCGATTCCATTTACAATAGCACCAAAAATCCTACGTTAGCTCGGAATTAACTTACCCAGAGACATAAAGGATCTATATTCTAGAAACTACAAATCACTCTTGAAAGGCATTGAAGAAGACACAAACAGATGGAAAAATATTCCATGCTCATGGATCAGAATAAACATAGTTAAAATGTCTATGCTACCCAGAGCAATCTACATTTTTAATGCCATTCCAATCAAAATACAATGACATTTTTCGAAGAGCTGGAACAAACAGCCCTTAAATTTGCGTGGAACCAGAAAAGGCCCCACATCGCCAAGGAATTGCTGAAAAGGAAAAACAAAGCTGGGGGCATCACGTTGCCAGATTTCAAGCTATACTACAAAGCTGTGATCACAAAGACAGCATGGTACTGGCACAAAAACAGACACATAGACCAATGGAACAGAATAGAGAACCCAGAAATGGACCCTCGGCTCTTTGGGCAACTAATCTTTGACAAAGCAGGAAAAAACATCTGGTGGAAAAAAGACAGTCTCTTCAGTAAATGGTGCTGGGAAAACTGGACAGCTATATGCAAAAGAATGAAACTTGACCACTCTCTCACACCGTACACAAAGATAAACTCCAAATGGATGAAAGACCTCGATATGAGACAGGAATCCATCAAAAATCATAGAGGAGAACATAGTCTGCAACCTCTTTGACATCAGCCACAGCAACTTTTTTCATGACACATCTCCAAAGGCAAGAGAAACAAAAGAAAAAATGAACTTGTGGGACTTCATCAAGATAAAAAGCTTCTGCACAGCCAAGGAAACAGTCAAAAAAAAAAACGAAGAGGCAGCCCACGGAATGGGAGAAGATATTTGCAAATGACACTACAGATAAAAGACTGGTATCCACAATCTACAAAAAACTTCTCAAACTCAATACGTGAGAAACAAATAATCAAATAACAAAATGGGCAGAAGATATGAACAGACACTTTTCCACTGAAGACATACAAATGACTAACAGACACATGAAAAAATGTTCAAAATCATTAACCATTAGGGAAATTCAAATCAAAACCATATTGAGATACCACCTTACGCCAGTTAGAATGGCAAAAATTGACAAGACAAGAAACAACAAATGTTGGAGAGGATGTGGAGAAAGGGAATCCCTTTTACACTGTTGGCTGGAAAGCAAGTTGGTACAGCCACTTTGGAAAGCAGTGTGGAGGTTCCTTAAAAACGTTTAAAATTGAGCTACCCTATGATGCAGCAATTGCACTACTGGGTATTTACCCCAAAGATACAGACGTAGTGAAGAGAAGGCCATATGCACCCCAATGTTCATAGCAGCATTGTCCACAATAGCTACACTGTGGAAGGAGCCAAGATGCCCTTCAACAGATGACTGGATTAAGAAGCTGTGGTCCATATATACAATGGAATATTACTTAGCCATCAGAAAGAACGATTACTCAACATTTGCAGCAACATGGACGGGACTGAAGGAGATTATGCTAAGTGAAATAAGTCAAGCAGAGAAAGACAATTATCATATGGTTTCACTCATTTATGGAACATAAGAAATAGGAAGATCGGTAATAGAAGGAAGTCGGAAAAATGAAGGGGGGGTAAACAGAAAGGGGAATGAACCATGAGAGACTGTGAACTCTGGGAAACAAACTGAGGGCTTCAGAGGGGATCGGGGTGGGGGACTGGGATAGGCCGGTGATGAGTATTAAGGAGGGTACATATTGCATGGTGCACTGGGTGTTATACACAAATAATGAATCATGGAACATTACATCAAAAACTAAGGATATACTGTATGGTGACTAACATAAAATAATAAAAAGTTATTATAAAAAAAAAGAACATTGCAAAAACTTAAAAAAAAAAGCAGTCGATTATATTCCCAAATTACATAGTTCCTTCTACTTTTAAAGTGTTAATTTTTTTTCTTTTGTTTTATTATCAGTACATTACATTTTTGAAATAATTAGCGTATAGTTTCTTGGTATTTTTAATGCAAGACTTTTTAATAAAGTATTAAAAACAAATACTCAGAATTAAAAGACTATAAAATTAGGATAGTTTCTCAATGTTCCTTTTGAATATTATAAACATGAATTTTCTGAATCTATAGGAAAATGAAGCAAAAACCATATTAATAAAGAACATCTTCTAATACTATACAAACTGGTAACAACCTAGAATGTGTTTTGATGATGAACAGGAATCAGTGCAAAGCAAAACAAATTTTACTCCTGGAATGAAAAATGACTCATTTGAAAAAAAAATATGATTGGCTTATTTTCTTAACAAAATGTTGAATAAAAACGATGCTCAAAAAAAAAAAAAAAAAAGAAGAGAAAAGAAAAGAAATTGATCCATTTATTTGTCAAATTTATAACTTAAAGTTCTTTTCAATAATCCTTTATTAACTTTTTAATAGCTAAAAGGTATGTAGTGATATCTGTTATTTTATTTTTGATTTTGGTAATTTGTGTCTTTTTTTATTTTGGTCAGTCTTGCTAGAAGTTTATAAATTTTATTGATTTTTTTCAAAGATTCAGCTTCTGGTTTCATTGATTTTCTTTATTGTTTCCCTATTCCATTGACTTTTGCTTATATTTTAATTCTTTTCTTTCTTCTGCTTGCTTTGGGTTTATTTTCATCGTCCTTTCCTAGTTCCCTGGGGTAAAAACTTAAAATATTGATTTGAGAACTTTCCTGATTTGTATTGTAAGCCTTTAGTGTTAGAAATTTCCTTCTCAGGACTCCTTTAGCTGCATCCCACTTATATTGATATGTTGTATTTCCATTTCACTCAGTTCTATGTATTTCTTTCCTTTGAGAATTCCTCTTTGACCCAAAAATTATTTAGAAGTGTATCATTTAATTTTCATGTTTTTAGGTATTTTCCTGTTGTTTTTCTATTATTGATTTTTAGTTTAATTCCATTATGGGCAGAGAAAAGAATCTGTATGATTTCAATTCTTTTAAATTTGTTGAGGTATTATTATTATTATTGTTATTATTATTACTGTCCATGATATGGTCTATCTTGGGTATGTTCCATGTTGCCTGAAAAAAAATGTGTATTCTGCTGTTGTTTTGTGGAGTGTTCTATATATGTCAATTAGATCTTGTTTGATTGAGTTTCTCATACCTTCTCTATTTTTGATGATTTTCTCTTTAGTAGTTCTGTCAATACCTAAAAAGGGGTAGTAAAGCATTTTGAATCAGAAAATCTGGGCTAGTTGTTAATCTGTTCACATACTAGTTTATGAATTCACCAAGCATAGGACTTTGAGAAAAATATTTAGTATTTTATGAGAAATAAGCATTAACAATTACTAAAATAGTCTCCACTTTTTTTCAATTTGCAAGAAATCTAAAAGTGAATGAGATGATCAAAACCTAGAAACTATTTTCCAACCTGAAAAAAGACTTCTTCATGAAATCTTAGACTAAAGAGACCATTCATATTTTGTGAAACATGTAGCAGTTTCACATCTGACACTCAAATAGTTCTCCTTACCTGAATTTACTTTTTAAAAGAATCCACGTTGCTTTTTTTCCCTACTATTTCTAAGGTCAGTTCAAGTTGTGGCAAGGATTAGTCTTGACTTATATGAGCTGGGAACAATGCAAAATCTCTACAGCTGCATACTGCCCATAAAATGTGGGTACTGTGTATTAAAAACCTAGTTAGGTGAAAAGAATATCACTTTAGAATTAAAAAGAACTGAGTTGATGAAAGAACCCTCAAGTTGTGAAAGTATGAGTTCTGAGGTGGAAAAAAAGGTAATTTCCTACATTATAGTAGATTTGCATAATAATAAGAGTAATGAGGAAAAAAAAATTAGAACCTGAAAGGAAATACATATTCTAAAGCAGAAATGAAATTTAAACTCATAGCACATGACTCAATAGCAACAATAGAAACCAGAGAACAATGGTGTATTATCTTCAAAGTACTAAGAGAAAAATAAATGCCAAAATACAATTTTATATCAATCTAAGCTATCATTTAAAGGTAAGGGCAAAGTGAAGAGGCTTTGAAACTAATAAAAATTGAGTTTACTACTCACAGGTTCTTACTGAGTGATCAACTAAGGAATGTAATTACATCAGAAAAAAATTCGACTATGAGGATGTAAGAATCAAAGAGACGGATAGCATGTTGGTATATCCATGAGTAGTTAACTATAAAAATGATAAATGACTAATTTTGAGATGTTTGAAAAGGATATAGAACCACAAAAAGGTCACAACATGAAAAGACTGGCAAGCAGGGAGAAAACTGAAATTAAACACAAGAATGTTATGTAATTCAGTATGAGGATTAAGATTTCATTAACATTTTAGTTATCTGTTGTTGTGTAGCAATATACCTCAAGTATCAGAGGCTTAAAACAATCATTTTATATGCTCACAGTTCTGTGGGTAGATGTTTTTTTTCATTCACTTGTCTGGTACCTGTACTGGTATGGCTCAACCACCTGGTGATGCCAGCTGGACCACTCAACTGGGGTCACATGCTGGGACCTTGATTCCCACTGTCAGCCCATTTCCTCAGTTCTCTTCTGCATAATCTCAAGGCTGTTCCCTCTCCATGTGGCTTTTCCAAATGGTCTTTCCATGTGGCTTTCCAGCAGGACAGCCAGACTTCTTACATGTAAGCTCAGGGCTCCTGAGAGTATAAAAGTAGAAGCTACCAGGCCTTTTAAAATCTTAGATTGTGATCTAACATAGCATCACTTCTACCATATTCAACTGGTTAAAGATAAGCCCAGACTCAAGGGATGGGCACTGCACAAGAGCATGAATACTGAGAGGCATAGTTCAATTAAACAGATTAACACAACTTCAGAGTTTATTAGGTCAATTATGTGTGCTAAAAACGTAAGATAATCAATAAAACAGTTAAAATGTTGAAGGACCAAGTAAGCATCCAATATTAGAGAAAAGTGATAGTAATAGGGGAGTACAAAAGCAAAGCTAGGTAAATACAAAACAAAATAAGACAGCAGAAATAACACAAAATATGTCAGTACTTATAATACAATGGTTTAAACTAGCTTATTTTTTTTTGAAGATTTGTTTATTTATTTGAGAGAGAGAGAGAAAGCACATGAGCAGGGGGAGGAGCAGAAGGAGAGAGAATCCTCAAGCAGACTCCCTGCTGGGCAAAGAGACTGTCGTGGGGCTAGATCCCAGGATCCTGAGATCATGACCTGGGCTGAAATCAAGAGTTGGATGCTCAATGGACTAAGCCACCCAGGCACTTCAAAACTAGCTTATTAAAGACCAGAGCCTCACCGAGGAAAAGGCTAAAATCCAGTTCTATGTTTTTTGTAAGAAACACACTCAAATCATAAGGACACAGAAAGGTCAAAATTAAGAGGAAGAAAAAGACAGACAGACACACCAAGCAAATACTAAGCCAAACAAAGGAGATGTAGTTATAGCATCAGACAAAAGAGACTTTAAGTCAAACTTTAGTTTTAATGATAAAGAGGATTGGTACTTAATGATAGAAATAATTTATCAGAAGAGATAACAATCTTGACTGTGTACACAATGAACAACATAGCTTTAAGAGCATATTTTTTTAAAAAGGGAAATTTGATAAAATACCAGAATAGGTGAAAGAGAAGACAAAGATAAGACAGAAAAAAAGTTAGAAAATGTGAACAATAATATTGAAAGGCTTAATATACGAGTACATGAGAAAAATCCCCCCAACAATTAAAGTTCTGAGCACACATAGAGAATTTACAAAAACCAAGCACTTAGGTAGGCCATAAAGGAAGTCTTAAAAAGTATAAACTGTTCAGGGGCGCCTGGGTGGCACAGCGGTTAAGTGTCTGCCTTCGGCTCAGGGCGTGATCCCGGCGTTGTGGGATCGAGCCCCACATCAGGCTCCTCTGCTATGAGCCTGCTTCTTCCTCTCCCACTCCCCCTGCTTGTGTTCCCTCTCTCGCTGGATGTCTCTATCTCTGTAGGATAAATAAATAAAATATTAAAAAAAAAATTTATACACCAAGAAAGTCTCACATCCAGAAGATTTTACAAACAAGTTTTACCAACACTTTAAGAAGCAAGTAACTCTTTTCTAATACAAAATATTTCTAATACAAAAAGCATAATCATTTTCCAAATTGGAAATAAGCTTAGGTATGAATATGGATGCAAATATCCCAAATAGAATATTAGCAAACTGAATTCAACAATGTGTATAAAAAATTAACATGACAAGGAGCTATTCCAGGAATATAAGGATGGTTTAAGTCATGAAATCCTATTAATGTAATTTGCCACATTAATAAATTTTTTAAAATACATAATCTCAATATATGCTCCCCAAAATTTAAAAAATTCAATATTTATTAACAATTTTTAATAATCAAAAAGAACGCTTTAGAAATTAGGGTGATAAGGGAACTTTTCAACTGATAAAAGTATCTCTCAAAAATGTACTACAAATCTCATACCTGATAGTGAAACAGAGCATTTTGTTTCAAGTCAGGAACATTACAAAGATGTTACCATTACTAGTTCCATTCAACTTAGTTCTAGAGGTCTTAGCCAGAGATAGAAATAAGAAAGAAAAATGAAATGCAATGGAAAAAATCATTTCCAGAGATTTGGATTGTCTATACAGAATATCCAAGAGAATCTACGAAGGAGTTTAGCAAGGTGGTGTGTTACAAGGGCAATATTAAAAATTCAGTGGTATCCTAATACACTAGCAACGACCAGTTAGAATGTATTTTAAAAAATTATTCCATTTACAAAAGCAACCTAAGAATACAACTAACATGAGAGATATGAAAGACATTTATGAAAACATTATCAAGTATTACATAGTAACATAAAAGAAGACCTAACTAAATGGGAAAATAGACTATGCTCATGGTTGGGAAGACTCAGGATCTCACAGATGTCAGCTCTTCCTCCAAATTAATCTACAAATTCAATGGAAATCCAAACAAATTTTCAGGAGACTTCATAAGCTGAGCCTAAACTTCAAGTAAATAGGGAAGAGCCAAGAATAGCTAGGAAATTTTTGAAAGAAAAAATATAAGAAAGGAGAAGAGAATACATAGAAAGATATCTTTCCAGATAGCAATACTTACTATAAAACTAAATAAAGTAAAATAATGTGGCATTGGCAAATGGACAGAAAAATAGATCAACTAACCAGGAAAAAGGAGGTCCAGAAAAAGAGCTTATAAGTGTGGAAATTTGGTACACGACAGAAGTGGCATTACGACTCAATGTAATAAGATGTCTATTCAATAAATGATGCAAGAACAATGTGTTCCCATATGGAGGGAAAAGGTTAGACCTGCATCTTGTACCATATATAAGCTCAACTCCAGATGGATTAAAGGTTCAAGTGTGAAGAGCAAAACTTCACGACTTGGAAGAAATAATGTAGAAGAATGTTTTTATGACAAGGTAGAATGAATTCCTATACATGATTCAAAAAGCACAAATCACAAAGGAAATATAATTAGAGGGTTTACAAATTTAAAACCTCTGTAAAACAAAACATATTGAAAGACAGGCCAGGGATTTAGAGAAGATACTCACAATGCATATATTTAACAATGATTCAGTAGTCCAATTATTTGAAGAACTTCTAGAAATCAAGAGATAAAAGTCAAATAACTGCTAAATAACTGGGAATAATATAAAGAGTAAGTTCAAAGAAATGAAGACCTGAATGTCCAATTAATATAAATACAAACTGGTTAATAATCAAGGAAATGCAAATTTAAAAAAGAAAATATCTTTTCAGGTCCATCAGATCGGCAAGATTGGTGATGATGCCAAGTGTTGGTCAGGATGAGAAAATTCTCATACAATGCTGGTAAGTGGAAATGGATGCAAACACTTTGAGAAATAATTTGGTGTTATTTCGTAAAACAGAATTTGTGCATACCCCAAGACCTTAGCAATTCTACTCTTCAATAGATAGCCTAGAGAAACTTTTGGACTTGTACTTAAGGAGATATATAATTGGATTTTCATTACATCATGGCTTGCAGTAATGAAATTTTAAAAGTAATTTAGATGTTCATCAGTTGGAAAATAGATAATTGTGGTATTTTGTTGAACCATACAAAATTGCTGCTATTCAGCCATTTTGATATAGTTCAATCTAATAAATTTATAAAACTGAATATTATATCAGAGCTAAAATGAATGAACTAGTAGTGCAATTGCTGGGTCATAGGGTAGCTCTATTTTTAACGTCTTGAGGAACCTCCATACTGTTTTCCAGAGTGGCTATACCAGCATACATTTCCACCAACAGTGTAAGAGAGTTCCCCTTTCTCCGCATCCTCGACAACAAATGTTGTTACCTGTCTTGTTAATTTTTGCCATTCTAACTGGTGTAAGGTGTTATCTCATTGTGGTTTTGATTTGTATTTCCCTGATGGCTAGTGATGTAGAGCATTTTTTCATGTGTCTGTTCGCCATGTGTAGGTCTTCTTTGGAGAAGTGTCTGTTCATGTCTTCTGCCCATTTCTTGACTGGATTATTTGTTTTTTGGGTGTTGAGTTTGAGAAGTTCTTTATAGATCTTGGTTACTAGCCCTTTATCTGATATGTCATTTGCAAATATCTTCTCCCATTCTGTGCATTGCCTTTTAGTTTTATTGACTGTTTCCTTTGTTGTGCAGAAGTTTCTTATCTTGATGAAGTCCCAATAGTTCATTTTTGCTTTTGTATCCCTTGCCTTAGAGACGTGTCTTGATAGAAGTTGCTGTGGCTGATGTCAAAGAGGTTACTGCCTGTGTTCTCCACTAGGATTTTGATGGATTCCTGTCTCACATTTAGGTCTTTCACCCATTTTGAGTTTATGGTGTAAGAGAATGGCCCAGTTTCATTCTTCTGCATGTGGCTGTCCAATTTTCTCAGAATCATTTATTGAAGAGACTGTCTTTTTTTCCATTGGATATTCTTTCCTCCTTTGTCAAAGATTAGTTGACGATAGAGTTGAGGGTCCATTTCTGGGCTACTAGGTGTTTGCCCCAAAGATACAAATGTAGTGAAAAAAAGGGGCACATGCACCCCAATGTTTATAGCAGCAATGTCCACAATAGCCAAACTGTGGAAGGAGCCAAGATATCCTTCAACAGATGAATGGATAAAGCAGATGTGGTTCATATATACAATCAAATATTACTCAGCCATCAGAAAGGATGAATACCTACCATTTGCATCAACATGGATAGAACTGGAGGAGATTGTGCTCAGTGAACTAAGTCAAGCATAGAAAGACAATTATCATACGGTTTCACTCATATGTGGAATATAAGGAATAGTGCACAGAACCATAGGGGAAGGGAGGGAAAACTGAATGGGACAAATTCAGAGAGGGAGACAAGCCATGAGAGACTCTGGACTCTGGGAAACAAACTGAGGGTTATGGAAGGGAGGGGGGGTGGGGAGATGGGATAACCAGGTGATGGCTATTAAGGAGGGCACATGATGTGATGAGCACTGGGTGTTATATGCTACTAATGAATCATTGAACACTACACCAAAAACAAATGATATACTATATGTTGGCTAATTGAACATAATATAAATAAATAAATAAATAAATAAATAAATAAATAAATAAAATGAACGAGATCAAAATGATTCACCATGGATAAATCTCAAAAATACTGAGTGGAAAATCCATGCTGTGCTGTATATAATCACATGCACACTCAGGCAAAAATCAACTTCTTTAAGATAGAGTATCCACAAATAACAACAACTACAAGGGTTTTAAAAATTCAAAACCTTTCGATGATGGCAGAAGGACTTGTTGAGGACCATATCCTTTTACACTCATATTGAAAGTGGAAGTTCCTCTACAGGAAACCACAGTGCTGTTAGAACCAGAGAATGAACCCTGGGGAGCCCAAAATTGCATATGTCCATTGTACCATCCTAGTCCCTTACTTCTATTTTAATTTATTTATTACTTGCTAGTGATCCATTACTGATTACTAATCCAAAAAGAAGAGAGTAAATAATTTTATGCAGAAGACCAGTAAATCTCCAGAGCTGGAAAAAAAATAGATGTTGTTAACTGAAAATTTTATTCTAACATTGTCCATTCATTTCTTAGAAATTCCTATGTATATCATATCAATACTAAACTTGTCTTAAGTGAAGATTAAGATTGGCAAAATCACTTCTATTGTTCCCTTTCTTTTCTTTGCTCCTGTGGTTAATGAAATTTTAAAAGTTGTGCTCTAGTTCCTAGTGATGTAAAGGGAAAATGCAAGAGTACCACAAATGTGAATGAATTTTTCTTCATATCTAAAATCCGTTATTTGTTCCTCATCATATATTAAAAAAATTTAAATTTCTTAGCATGGAGTTCAAGGTCTTCTTGATATTACCTCAATAAAGTAGGTGATATCTCTGTTGGTATCAGTTAAAATAGGTTCAGCTACCATGAGCAGATGATTCATAAGAGAGAGGCTGGTATGGCAACTCTACAATTATCAGAGACCCAGGCTCCTTCTAACTTGTTGCCATGCTATCTTAAACATGTGACTTCTACCTGTGGCCCAAGAGGTTACTCCAGATCTTGCAATCACATCTGCATGCTGGCCAACAAGAAGGAGGAAAAGTGGAGGAGGAGGCATATCCCCCACCTCTAAGGACACTTTCAGGACACCTATCACCTTATGCTTACATCTCATTGTCTAGCACTTAGCCCTATCCCACACATAGCTTCAAGGGCAGCTGGTAAATACAGCTTTTATTCTAGGTGGCTAGAACTCATCTAAATTTGAGGGCTTTTATTACTTAAGAAGAAGAGAGCTGATATTGCAGGGACAACCAGTATTCTGCCATACCGTCTTCATCCTTTCCTCTTCTCCTCCAATTAAGGGAATAGTAATTTGATTCCAGAACTAATCCTGGGTCATGATTACTCTTGGGCAGAACCACTGTGCAACAGAAGACTTCATGCATGGATGCATGAATGTAGCCCTTTCTTGGATGATCTGTTCCATTTCTTCCTTTCATATAGCTGAGTTGGTAAACTGATCAAAGCTTGGCCTAAGGAATGACCCAAGCATCTCTATCATTGGTCCCTTTCTCTTCATTTACAAATGTTTGAGCACTTTCACTGTTTTCATGGCAGCAATTGGCTGGTGGCTTGCTTTGGGCATACATGGGGGTGTGAATCACATACTCCATTCCACTTAACCAGGAAGTCATGCCTTAAGAATTACAATTTGAGACCAACTAATGTTTAAAATAAAATAGATACATTGGTTTTAGTTTTAAAGAAAAAGTACTTGGAATACAAATCAGAACCTCAAGAAAATACTCAAGTGAAAAAAGATAAATTGTTCTATGTAACAGAAGGAACCAAGGGAGCTGGAGGTTGTGAGGCGGGAGAAGCAGAAGGGAACCACTTCAATTAGGAATGGAGAGACAAGACACCCCTATGACTGTTTGTTGGCTGTGTGCTGTGGATATATCTTGTCAGCCTCCTCTTTTTTTCTCTTCTATGAAATATTTAGAAAACTACATTGTTCACAAGGGTTTGTATGAGTAGATTCATGATGGGGCTCAAAGATGAGACAGTGATAGGTAGCAACTTGTATTCTGTCACTTGCAAGTTCAGAAACCCAAGACAAGCTAACTCAACGAAAAGAGAGACAGGAAGACTGCAGGAGAAAGTAAGTTAGCTCATCAAACTGGGAAGTCCAGGGATGAATTTCGATTTAGGCATAAGAAGTATTATTGTTTTTTCATTTCCCTCTCTTCACCACCCCCTCATCTCTATCTCTCTTTATTTCCATGTCTACCTCTGCTTTCTTCTGTCTGTTGGTCTCTTTTCCTTTCCGCTAAAGACAGGCTTCCTCCATGCAGCTAGAGAAGACATTCACTGACAGCACCAGATTCACATTTTCCCAGCACAGCAACCCCAGCAGAAAAGCAACTGGCTCCTCACATTGTGCATCAATCCAGAGGAAAACTCTTTTCCTGCTGAATTGTGTGTCCATTCCTAGATCAATCAGTATACCAAACATATAATGAACCATGAGTGGGTCACATGACCACCCCAGAGCCAGAGAGTAATGGGCAGTATGACTGATAGTCTCATCCAGACTGTATGGAATTGGGAAAGCATTCCCCAAGAGAAATGGGGTACTGCAAGCAAATGTGCTGTGCAGGAAGAAAGAAAGAAAGAAAGAAAGAAAGAAAGAAAGAAAGAAAGAAAGAAAGAAAGAAAAGCTCCAATCGACTATACTATACCATGTTTTCCATCTTTAAACTAAGATTTCTTGTTACATTTTAGATTAAAGCACCACTGCAGGACTGAAAAATTCATACAAACATTGACATATTAGTCCTAGTTCTAGAAATCTAAAAGCCTATTCTGTAACGAACTGGGCGTAAAAGCTATCAGGCTAAGCTCAGTGTTTTTTCTTTTTTTTTATTTTTTTATTTTTTATTTTTTTAAGCTCAGTGTTTTCCATGATTTTCTTTTGACTCAGAAGTGGTATTCTTATGCAAATAATGAATCATGGAACATTGCATCAGAAACTGGGGATGTACTGTATGGTGACTAATATAACAAACAAACAAAAAAAAAGTGGTGTTCTTAGACGTTCTAGCTAGTCAATTTCTATTTCTCCACACCATACATTTAACACTTTGACAGTGGTTGGAGTGTATGAATTTTTCAGTCCTGCAGGAATGCCCTCAGAGAACTCCCTTTCCAGATTCATCTCCAGCTCATCTCCCCGCATGTCTTCAGGGGATTTCCCCACCGTAGTTTGGGAGGTCCAGGAGAGCAAGGTTATCTCCTTCACTGAAGTTGCCCCAGTAACTATGGTAACACAGGGCATATGGCACATGAGCCATGGAGAGTTGTTGGTTCTATTTCCTTTGATTACTGTCATGGTTGGCATAGCCCTGGATTCCTGTGCTGATGCGCTGGCGGAACCAGCCACATAAAGGGTAATTAAGCAATAGGAAAAAAGGCCCTTTCTAATTTTATTCTGGAGGCCTAGATTTTTTTTTTTAATATCTTTTTGGTTTTAAGAATATGCAGTTTCTTGGGAGAATTAAATGTACCAAAGAAATTGAAATTTCTTAAATGTAGGCTAAAGGAAGACTACTTATTATTTTTACCACTAAGTGAAAATTGTGCCAATTGTATTTTCTTGGCAACTGGAAGATGTCTCTAAAAAACCTCGTGTTTTTCTAAAAGTTTTTTCTTCCACAGGATGATTATGTCCCACTGGGCTCGACAGTATTGTTGATTATAACAATAAGATACACAAAGGAAAAAAAAGTCACAAAAATTTTCAGATCAGGAAATGCTTAAAATGTTTCCAAAAAATGTTTATCAGGAAATGTTATTCCAGAATCAAAACATTTCCTGCCTGATGATTATACTATGGAGAAAAATCATGTGATGTGATGCCAGTTATGGGGTCTTATAAAAAAGAATTTTTATGATGGGATATATTTTTTTGAAAAGAATTCATTATAAGTAACATGAGTGAAGTGAGAATTGCACAGAATCATACTTTCCAAAAAGTTAATTATTTACACAAAAATTTAAGCCTTATACCTTAGAGAAGAATACAACAAATAAAATGGAAATTCACCAATCTGTCATCAGTAAGAGATGACCACTCTTAATACTTTGATGAACTTAATTCCAGGCAAGTCTCGGTGTAAATATATGCACTTGTGTTCAATCTTATGTAAATAGTTTTAACAATATGTACTATATCAGCAATATCATAGATATCTTTCTCTGTCAGTAAGTCTAGATCTGCAGTATTAATGTTCATAATTGTGCCTACGTATCACAAGTATCCACTCAGATGTTCCAAGTTGAGCAGCAGCTCTCCTAACATTAAGTCCTCTTGTGATATGTGAAAAAAGCTGGGGTCAAGGGATAGGGGAGAAGAAGGGGGCACCTGAGTGGGGTGGAGGGGTCTTTCTTGGAAGTGATCTTCCTCATATGTATCTACAGTCAACACCAGTCATATACCCACCCTAGACATTGCCAAATGAGAATGAATTGATAAGATAGGGTCAGTCAAGCTGGGATTTCTTCTCTGTGACTGACTGCATTATTACCTAAACAAAAACAGGGATCTGTGCGCAAGAAAAAGGAGATGAAACACTTGAAGCAAGTTTAAATCCATGAATTCACAATGATACCAACAAACAAACTCATTTGGTCACCACTGGAGCACACTAGTGAAACAACTCATTGTTTTGAAAACCGGCAAATTAAGAGAAAGAATCATGTTTGTCCTATATCACTGGGAAATCAAATCATTGAGGAAAGTATTTCCCCTCTATAGACATATTCCAGCTAATAAATGAAGAAGAAATGATAGAGTTAGGATTTCACCATTTAAAACATCTACCGAATTACGTTAGTATCTAATTCAGTATACCATACTCAGTATAGCATGGATATAGACATTGAGTATCAACAACCATTAACATCGCAGGAACAATCCATTCTATCCCTCTGATGGAAGGACACAACACCATCTAAGAAGTCATCTTGGCAAAAAAGTAAAATATAAAACTTGAATATAATCAAGGTTCTAGATTACTAATTTATGGGAAATATGGAGACTGCTTCAGGAAATTCCAGATTTTGGAAGATCTAGAGGACAAAGAACCTGGTGTCTCCAACAAATACATTGCAAGGAAACAAAAGGTGCTGGAGAGTTAAAAGAAATTTAAAAGACATATCAACCAATTGCAATGTGCATACTTTGAATTCCAAGTCACTTAAACTGTTAAAAAAACATATATGGTACTTGCAACGTAATTGAAAAGCTGAACTCTGAAAGAATCTTAGGAATTAGTGTTAGTTTTTCAGAGTATCATAATAGTATTTTGGTTGTTTTTCAAAAGAGACTCCTTGTCTTTAGGAAACATCCACTGAAATATTTACAGATGAAATGATAAGATGCTTCAAAATAATATGGTAGTGGATAGAAGTACTGATAAGACAAGTTTGGCTGTGAATTGCTAATTGATGAAGCTGAAAGGTGCATGGAAACTTATTCTGTCTATTTTTGTATATGTGTGAAATTTCCCCTAATAAAAAGTAAAAAAGAAAAAGAGAGAGAGAAAGAAAGAAAGAAAGAAAGAAAGAGAGAGAGAGAGAGAGAGAGAGAGAAAGAAAGAAAGAAAGAAAGAAAGAAAGAAAGAAAGAAAGAAAGAAAGAAAGAAAAGAAAAGAAAGAAAAAAACGAAAGAAGAGAAAGGAAAAGAAAGAGAGAGAGAAAGAGAGGGTAGCTTTTAGGTGGACAATCAACAGTATTTGCCATACTTTTTTTGTAATAAACTAACTAGTTAGTTATAGAATATATAGGTTGCTTTCTACTTTTCCCAATTATAAAAATGCTATACACCTTTCTGCATATATCTTTTCATACTAACAAATTCCTAAAGGTAGGATTATTGAGTCATAGGACAAATTTAATACCTAAAGTCAAAGCTTCCAAAGGGTTCTACCAAACTACACTGTCATGATTTTAGAATTATTTAAATAAAATCAGTGAGAACTTTATTAACACAATTTTACACTTATAAATTAATTTTAGGAAAACGGACATCCTTATATTATCAAGTCTTCCTTCTACAAACGGCATGTTTCTCCATTTTGCCTTCCTTTGTCTCAGTAGTTTTATAGTTTTCTTCATATTGATTTTTGTGTACTGATTTTGTAGCTGGCTGCATCACTAACCTCTATTATTTCTAAAAGTTTTTTAGTATATTTTCTTGGGTTTTTGAGGTATACATAAGTCATACCCTAAGTGGGAAAAACTAAAGTGGTGTTTGACAAGGAAATCCAGAAAAACCCCAATCCTGTTCTTGACCTTCTTTTCTCTAAAGTCCCCAAGAAAAATACATACACATAAAATACATACACATACACACACACACACCCAAAATGAACAAACAAAAACCGAACCAAACCAACCAAACAAACAAAAAAAAGAGCCAGGTAAATCATCACTATTATCTGATGATTTGCCTGGGCTCTAATGTTGAACTCAGCAAATTAGGCCACACCAGTATGCTATGTATGCCTACATGATTTAGAACCAAAGCAGGCAATGAAATCTTCCCTGTTTATTTCTACCTTAGAGTCCCATCCTCAATCTTGGCTCTTGCCCCTGCAATGCACTTTGGCCAGAAGAAAACTGTGCAAGAGCAAAAATGTATTTGCTCCAAAGCTTGGGGCACTTAGACTATATCACTGGGCTTGTCTTGGCTTTTAGGCACAAGGAATGAAAAGCTACAAGGGGAGTTAATGGGTTGGCTATCTCCCAAGATGGGGCTCTGACATTGTTTCCCCAAGCCTTATAAAAAGAGTCAAAAGTTGGGTGGCTCAGTCGTTAAGCGTCTGCCTTCGGCTCAGGGAGTGATCCCAGAGTCCTGGGATCGAGCCCCACATCATGCTCCTCCGCTGAGAGCCTGCTTCTTCCTCTCCCACTTCCCCTGCTTGTGTTCCCTCTCTCGCTGGCTGTCTCTGTCAAGTAAGTAAATAAAATCTTAAAAAAAAAAAAAAGAGTCAAAAGAGCCATTCCTAGTAGCTCCACTGGACAATGTGCTACCATAGCACAGTAACAGCTCCGTTCTCTTGGGAGGGCACCTGTAAAATGCCTTTGAACTTGACGAATCCAAAATTGAAATGGAGCTAGGGGATAGGGGAAAGGAGCTGTGTGCATCCCTTAGCCAACAAGTCTAATTGCATAGTTTATAAATAATGATAAATTTTCTGCATCCTTTTCAGTCTTCATAGTCCTTACTTTATTTTCTTATCAAAGTGCATTAGCTAGTACTTCCAGAATAACATTAGAGCATTAAGTATTGATTCCTATATTTAATGGATATGCTATTAGAATTTCACAAACACAAAGCTAGCTTTCAGTGCATATAGGTAGCCATTTACTAAAATTTCTTTGATCAAAAGTGAATACTGGATATTGGATTTTATCAAACATGCTCCCGGCATCAATTAAAACGTTTCTATTTCTTTGACTTATTATTATGGAGAAGTATATTAATGTTTTCTCAAAATTAATCAAAATTTTCTCAAAATCATCCTCTCCTCTCTCTTTAAGCCCATCCTACTGTCGCATTGAGTTCAAGGACTTTTAATGTTCCACCTGGGCTGACTGGATAGAGTCTTAACATGGTCCCCCTGGCTCCAGGCTCACCATCCTCCCCACTGCACAACAGGAGGCCTCCTCAACACAAAGGGCATTAGGTCATCCTCTTCCTTAAAATCTGTTGTTGGATCCTGTGATATATCTTGCTGTTGCATTGCCAAGGCCTTTTATTATTTGGCCCATTTGCTTTCTACTTCATGTGGAAAGAGGCCACGTGGTCAAATGGAAAGAGCTCCAGATTGGAATCACAGATGGATTTGAGTCCTAGCCCTGCCTCTTACTAGCTATGTGACCCCAGGCAAGTTAGTTAAGTCTCTACTATTTCATCTGAAAAACAGGGCCAGAATTAAGTTGCAGTTTATGGTAAGGACTAATTAAGACAACGTACTGTAAAGAGTGCAACCTAAGGAAGCACTCAAGAAATTCTTGCGACTTTAATATTCTACCATTACTCTATCCCCTCTACATATCCTTTGTTCTGCGTTGTTGAGCAGCATACCATTCTCAAACACATCATACTCTTTCTTATTCTACTTGGAATGCTTCCCTTCCCTAGCATCCCCATCCCTAATGTTTGTTCTCTTAGCTAACTTGTGCACATCCTTAAAACTTAACGCCAATTTTTTTTTCTTTTGGGAAGGCTTTCTTGACCTCCTTCCAGTAGTTTGCTTTTGTCTCATTAATGCCACAGTAACACGTACGTGTATCTTATCATCTTCATTGCTTTGTATTCTAGCACCCAGCTGAATTACACCATGCCATATACCACGGTAAAGAGGAAGGCTCTGTAAAGCCACAGCATCTAACTACTATCTCTCTAAAACACAGAGAGCTGGGCAGTGTTGCCTTTGTGCCTTCCACATCAGAGTGGCCTGGGCACTTACTCTCTTCCACACAACTGGGAGTAGCCAGGACCCCAGGAGGGGCCCTCACTCAGGAGTGGAAAAGGAGGAGGATGCTACATGGTGTCTATGGAATTACACTAAAACAAGCCATCCCCCCAGCCCCTATGGACTTTAAGGAGGGCTAATATTCCTACAAGGTTGCCCTTAGATGATGGAGTCAGAAAGTTATTCTTTTTTATTGCAACCTTGCTGTGACCTGTAGGGATTTAAGTTATGATGGGCAATGACGTTACCTGGAAAACTTTAAAAGAAATGATAAATGATGAAATAACGGACCAAAAGAAAAAAAAGCACAAAAAATGTCTATCTGGTATAGAGGCTATCACTTCTCTTCTGACCAAGGAATGTGTTGGTTTAGTGGTCTCCTTCCCCCTTCCCCTTCCCCTTCTTCTTTTCTCTAGAACAGCTCCCCTCATTCAGACTCCTTGCCCCAAAACAGTCCTTTTCAGCCTTCAGCTTCTGGCCAGTTAGTTTTTCCAGAGTTTGGTCAGCTGATTCAATCCAAGTCTTTGCTTTATCTTAGCGTTTGCAGTATATTATTGTCTTAAACATAGTGAGGGAAAGTGGGGGCAGGCACATGGGTCCTCTCTGTACTATTTTTGCAACTTCATGTGAATATATAATTATTTTAAAGTAAAAAGTTAAAAAAGAATTTCTTCTTCTTAGAGTTCTATGAGAAATACCTTACCTTTCCATCTTGTGCAATGGCACGGTTATCACTCATTTGATGGATAATGAGATTCTGCTATTTGTCCTATGAGTTGGATGATGCATTGGAAAAAGCACTGAAACTATGAATCCAAAGACTTGACACAAATTACTTCATAATCTGGGCATCTGTAAAATGAGGATTTATATTTAATCTCTCAGTTCTATGATAATGCAAAGAAACTATAAATTACCAAGATTTGTTAAATAAATATCTCATGTTAAAAGTGATTCAAGAATAAACATTTACTTATTGCATAGTATAACAAAGATAAAATTTTCAATATTATATACATTTCAAGATTATTATACTTAGAACGTATAAATCCAAATTATTGTATTTAAAATATTAGAGTCAAAAAGTAGTGAAATCAGAGGCTGCCTACAGAACTGATGGTACTCTAGAGAAGTGGTCTCTAAACATTACAATAATATGCACTGTTGTCCAGCTACATATTAAATATTAGTAAAGCTTGATTTCTTAGTTTAGATAAAAATAGAGATATTCTAAAAGTTTCTTTCCAGCTGCTCTAGAGATTAGATTTGTCACAGGAAATTTCCTCTTATATATTTTGGGACTATACCTATTGAATCCTCTGTTCTGATCATTCTTGCCATAATCACATCTTAACACTAAGTTCTCCATTAGCAATATGATTCATGGTAGAACCTGGAGAAAGTCTGTGCTATGTCTTATTGTTTTTAATCATTTAGGAATAATCTTAGTACCTTTAAAAAGCCCTAAGAACTTCAGGACCTTTAAAAAGTATTTCATTTTTAAAATACCTAATTCTTAAAATACTAATTTGTAAAGAAGTATTATACCTTTAGGGAAAGAATTATTATATAGGTTGATTTATAAATTATGCATTACATTCTATATGAAAGTGGTTTTCTGTAATTTTGCCCTCTTAATAGTGACTCTTAAAATGCCTTAAATACAAAATAGTCTGGATAATGGAAAAAGGTGGCAGGAGAACTTGAGTGTTTGAATTAGAAACAATTCCTGTTTAATGAACCAACTCTAAACTTGTTTAATGATGGATTTTAGCTTCGGTGGTGATCAGAGGGAAAGCCTTTTTCTGAACAGAAAAATAAGTCAGTGGATTTTTTATGCAGACTCAGTGTTATGTAGCTTTGCCACAAGGAGAGGAAGGAGAGAGCTGGTCAGGGTACAAGAAAAGGTGACATAAAGCCTTTTTGGATTAGGTATCAACCACTCTTAAGAGGTTGGTTTATTCAGGCAGTCAAGCCCAGGAGAATTGGCATAAACCAAAATGAGAGTAAACCATGGATTAATGCTTATGTTAGGTCACTTAATGAAGTATGGAAGCATATTTGAGGAACTAAAGGGCATGTAATCAATGTAATTTGATTCTACAAACATTTATTAAGCATTTTATGGTACAGAAATAAGGCATGATCTGTGCTCTCAAGAGTTTCACAGTCTAGTGAGATATAAAAATCACAAATAGTAAAAGGAAGGTATGTTTAGTGATAACCCCACCTTATCTCATTACCTTCCTTAGTCTGATCACCTTCCCCCTTATATAAATACTGTCAAAGGAGTTCCTTTTAATTAACCTTTTCAAATAAAAAACCCAAGCTGTCCTTTCAATTATGATTATGTTTCCTTTTATATTAAAAGGCCAAAGGGTAACTGATTGTTTCAGGGGAAAATCTCATCTTAGGCAATGCCATGCATGTAAGACTTGTAAGACTCCTGCCCTGCTCATAACCTACAAAGTCAAGTAAATGCAAGTCTCCTTCTGGTTTTAATGGACTATATTGTGATAACAGACACAATGTCTGCCAACTACAGCAACTGCAATGAAAACACCTAGACATTCTGGAAGGATGTTTTTCCAATGATTGCAAAGGCCAGACCAAACAACATGGACATGGTCACTGTGGCTTGACATCTTAGTCTATCTGGCTGCGCTACTTTTTGGCAATTCACTTAAACACTGAACCTATGACCTCACTTAAAAGCCAACATAAAAACATTCAGCTTACCTCATAGAAACAGCTAATAACAGTAGTCGTGAAGCATTTCACCAAAACCCACTCGGGTCAACCTAAGTGTAGTAAAGTGGAAGAACTTATTGCACATTATAAAGCTATGGTGCATGTGGCTAAAATCTACCAAGGCCAACAGAAGTGCAGTGTAATACAAGAAATTACTAAATTAGTAAAGGGATAGTGCGGTTGTTCCAGAAGACCTTGGTCCAAGGTAACTCAGGTCACCCCCTCAAGACAAATCGCTCATTATTTCAACATTCGTATTAGAAGGGTACAGGACTTCGGCCCCACAGCAGTGAGGTGAAAAGCTGGGGAAACCTTGTGAAGACGGGATTTGAGCTTCCTGACGGAGCGACCACCACAAGAAAAAGCAGACGGGCTGGGGGACGCGGACTGTAGAAAAGGTTGCTGCCCACAGCACCATACGCGCGCCTCACCCTTCCAAGTCAGGCATCTCCAAATTCCCAAGTCTTTGGGGCCCAGAACCGTGGAGAAAGTGGGGGTGTCCCACAGAGAGGAAATGGGCCCTGCGGGGTAGGCGAGGTGCAGGCCTGGGGTCCGCTCCGGGAAGAGGGGGGATGTCGGCGAGGAAGGGGCGGGGGCGGCAGTGGGCAGCCGGGCGAGAGGAGGAGGGGCGAGGCGCCGTCGCCGGCCCCCTCCCCTCGAGTGCGCTCCCCTCCCTTCTCGTCCCCGGCCTGGCAACCGAGCGCAACCCGCCGAGGCCGGGCTGCTTCAGGGGGAGGCGCCAACTCGTCGCTGCGCCGGGCCCCCGACCGAGCAGTAACGGCGACCTAGAAGGCGGAGCGGATGCGGCTCGGGCCTGCGCTGAGGTAAGGGGACAGGATGGCATAGGAAGTCAAAAGGGACGCCGGGCTCGAAGCCGGCCACTCTCAGATTCCCCCTCGCAACGGGCCATTTCTCCCCGCCCCTCAGTCCGAGCTCCGGGACCCGGCGACTGCGGAAGAGCAGCCCCCGGGGTTACACCCCCGCCCAGGCCTAGGGCCGAGGCGTCGCCGCGCGTGCGCAAACCCGCTGGCGGGGGCTGGGCGCGCGACTCGGAGATTGTCCCCCCACCCAGGCCGCGGGGCCCAGGCAGCGCTGCGCCTGCGCGAGCCTGTTGGCGGATGTGGTGCGCGGGGTGAGGGTCGCGGTTGGCCTCGCCACCCCGGAAGCTTCACGACTTCCCGCACGCGAGGCAGGGCGTCGTCCCGGGCTGCGGAGACGCCGCCTGCCTCAGAGTTTCTCCTTCTCGCCCCATTCTGCGCCTCGCCTAGGCTGGTGCTGTATTTATTTCTGTCGCCTCGACCTGAACCTGGTGTCCCGAAAACCCATTCACCTAGCTCCCGGCCCTGAACCTGCTCGCTAACTCAGTATGATGCCTTCGACCTTGGGGCCTGCTGTCGAGGGACAGCACAGAAAGTTTGTCTAAGCTAGGCGAAGCTGCTGTGGAGGGATGGGAGGAATCGCCGTAAACCTTTATTTTAAGCCGGAAGGTATTGCTCCGCTCAGCCCCGGAAATAAAGGTTTCAAGACGCTGAAAACTTTCCAAGTGCTCCGCCTTAGCTGAGTTGGAAGGCGAGTTCAGAGCGAACTTTTTGGTTTTGTTCTTTGGGGAGTGACATAAAATGTCGGAGGAGTGCGAGTCCAGGACTGTCACAAAATGCGTGTCACAGAACTGCCTCGTACCACTCTTGGCGACTTAGTCTTAGAGCTGAGTGAAAGTGGTAGAGTTGACAAATTGCTTTGGGACGACGCTCCCCCCCCCCCCCCCCCCGACTCAGAATGACCATCCCTGCTGAATGTTTATGGAGCCTTCTGTTCTTACCAAGTTCGAACTTGGCTTTACACCTTCCTGCGCCGTGGTACTTAGTAAAAGTCAGTTTGGTGACTCCTGAGGCTACTTGGGGCGGTTTTTAGCAATGTCTTACTGTGGCTTGTAATCTTATATGATGTGCCGATACAGACATTTGGGGGCTGGAATAGAAGAAGCGCTTACTACCAGGGAACCTGAGTACTCTAGGTGAAAGGTAATCTCTATTTCCCAGGGCATTAGGCAGTATATATATGTTATTAAGTAGCAGATAAAGGCAATTGGAATGATAAATTCTTGCACACCCCACTTCCACCATACTGGCCTCATTGGGCTTGCTGGGCTTACCAAATGGACCTCCACCCTAGGGCCTAGGCATTTGCTCTTTCTTCCATGCTCAAAGCTCATTCTCCTCCTCCACCCAAATATGTATGGCACATACCTTCATCCAAGGCACAGAACAATGGCCATCACTTCAGAGGCGACTCCCGTTATTTAAAATAGCTGTGGCTCTCTCTTTCCAACCTCTTACCCTGCTTTGAATTTATAGCACTTATCACTGTCTGATAATACATATTTGTATGTGTATGCTGTCTCCCCCATATTCAGAGCACAGTAGATGTTTGTTAACTGTATAAATGAAATTGAAATCTGACTCCAGAAATATTTTGTACTGAATTCTCAGTGTGGACTCATTCATTCATTCATTCATTCATTCAACAAATATTGAGTGATGACTTTGTATCAGGTTCTGTTCAGGTGTTTAGGATATGTCAGTGAACAAGACAGACAAAGATCCCTTCCCTCTGGAACTTACATTCTAGAAAAGAATGATTGACAGTAAACGTATTTGATTATCATTTAGAAAATTATAAGTGCTATGAAAAATGAAAAAAGAGCAGAGAAAGAAGCCTGAGAGTACAGGTGTGGGTTGCAGTTTTATACAGCAGGTTATGGTGGGTCTGAAGGATAAACTGAAGGTGATGTTCAAGACAGAGAACTAGTTTTTTGAATCATCTTTCTGGGAGAAAATGTTCCTTGCCATTCTCCACATAAATTTGATGGGAGCCCACAGCACGACCATTGTGACAAATAAAACCATATTTTATAGTATATATGTAAAACATTTTTTTTTCCAAATTGGTTCAAATTATTCAGAATTTTACTGTTTAACCTAGTACATCATATGAAGTGACTGGGCTCTTAAGTGGAAGAGACTAGCCAAATGAATACTACAGATGCGTTGAGAAAAAGTGTATATTTTCTGCACATACTACCGTACATTGCAATTGCTTAATATCTCTCTGACTGTAATTGATTAGTGAAGTTGTTTTCTAAGAGTGGTCAGTTGCTTTTCTTTATTTGAAATTATATTGAAGGTTCACCTGGTATGATGTCATGTGTTAAGTATTAAATTATTGCTCTTAGAGATTTCTGAATGAACCAGACAAGCCTTAGAGAAAGAGGCTGATAGGAACAGTTTTAGAAAATAAACTGTGTCTTTTGGGCCAGTTACGTTAAGTAGATCACAAACACTATGTTTAAATATCAAAAACTATTAATCCGGAACTATAAATATAAGGTACCTGTGGGGTTTGCCTAAGCCTTAAGGAATTTGTCATATTTAATTTTGGTTTTATCACTTGGTTAAAGCAAAATTAAAATGCCCCTAAGATACCACTACTTTTGAGGTTTACTGGGGTTGAATTAGTATAAATCAAAATTGACCAGATAAGAAAGATTTGAGACCAGGAGTAGAATTATCAGGGTTGCAGAATGACATCAAAGACTCCTGTCTGAGGCTAAAAATAGAAGACTACATGAGGATATTTACTTCAAAGGAGCAGATAGTTTGCCTCTTTGAAAGGGATATTTATAGTATCATTCAGTGGAAGGCAGATATCCTTCTCACTTTCATTATCAGGAAGGAATATGTATCTATTTCACGTGGTGATCCCATCTTAATGTGAGAGTCTTTAGGAAATTTAAGGCATAATGGGTTTTTTTCAGCATATATCTGATACTGAAGTGTGTGTCTTACATGTCTCAGCCTTGCTAACCTAACCTGAGCTACTATCTATTATGTATATCTCTCCATGGAAGATATTTTGAGCTAACAAGTACTAGTGGATGACAGGTAGTAAGTAAATCATAAATAGTGATCACATTATAATATGTTTAGTATTACATTGAATGTATATGATACTGAACAAAATGAATCCCAAATGGAAATGAGCCAAGGCTAAGAAAGCCTACCATGCTGAAGGAATGTTTATGTTGTGGAACAAAGATCTTTCACAATTAGGATTCTATTTCATAGGCATGTTGGGATTTTTTTTTTAATTGTACTAGATCTATAAGGACCTAAATTTCAAATGGATTTACAAATTTCTTAAGTACTAACTCATTTTAGCTAGTTTAACAACATAGAAAGATTTGTATAGCTTATGTTGATAATTTTTCATATCTGAAAAGGGGACTTTTGCTGTGTGTGTTTGAAAAGGCTAACTTTGATGAGCTCAGTAATCTCTTCAAACTAAATACAAGTTTGCTTGGGACTGGAGATCTGCCTCATCTCTCTTGATGAAATTTGGAAACCTTTTTACCAACATAGTTAAAATAGCAATGATGTTTCTGTGCTCTAAGTCTGTTTAATGTTTATCATAAACCTGGCAATGTCATTTCCTTTGAGGTTGTACCTTTGTTTTAGTTGTGCTTCTTGGTTTTTCAGTTTTGTCCATCCTGTTTATAATTGTCCCACATTAGTTAGCAGCTGTGTAGGTATTTTACTGTTATTTGTCATAGGCTTATGACCTCTCATTCAAGTAGAGGTAAGCTATAGCTGTCATCCTTTTTTACAAGTGATAATTGGGATCATGTTTTCTTATACTATATTATATTTATCATCATAACTTACAGATGACATACCATTTAATGGTTCAGCTAGCATATAGTTCAGCTAGCATATCGTTCAGCTAAGCATCAGTACCCCATTGACATTTACTTGGTCTGGAGCTCATTAACACACTGGTGCTGCAAACTGCTGGCATCTTAAAAGACATTAGTTTTCTTTATTGTCCCATTTCTTTGTTTATAAAAGTATCATCAACTTTATTGTCCAGATGGGAGAATTTGTTAAAAGCGTTGAGTTCAATATTGCCAAAAAACTTTTTTATATATTGTATTTTTCAAGCATAGCTTTAGAGTTGACCTCATATTATTAAGTTGAATTAATATATATTTATATATAATAATTTATTTTTATATAATAAAATATTTATATATTAATATATTTATATATAATAACACAATTGTGTATATATATATAACTCTGGGTTTTCTCTGCAGAAATTACTATTTTTTTCATTTCAGGGATTACTTTTAAAGAGTGGTTATTAGCATTTAAAAGTTCCTGGTTAATTGCAAAATATCAGTTTCCATGGAAAATGCTTTGTTCTTATGGATACAGTGTGTCTAGTTTATTAGATCTTAAGGCCCACAAGTGCTGTTGTGTTGGGGTTATGTTGACACAAGCACCTGGGAGGTGGATATCTTTTTGTTCCACATTATTTTGTTTTTTCTTTTATGTAAATTTGCTTTCAGTTTAGTACCTACTCCAGGCACCAAATTAACATTTGTTGAATAAATTAGGCAAATGAATGTATGTCCTGTAATCAGCTTAACTCTTTATTTGGGTCAGAGGTATTACCAAGTAATATGACACATTGTCCTAGTAGCAAACACACTGATTAACATTGTTTACCAACAGTAATATGTAGAGGCTCCTTATTATATATTTTGTGTAGGGAACTGAATTATTTGACCTGTTCTTTGAGAGGATTAAGTATTGATATGTTTATCATGTTCAGTTATCAAAAGACTATCTTCTTATCATCCAGTTTCCAACTACGTAGCTATTAAGAGTGTAGGGAAAACTCTCAAAATACAATCTGTAAGATTAAGGAGTTATCTGTTTCAAACAGGGATAATTTGGAAATAAATTGCTGAACTGTACAAGTTTAAGAAAACAGATATAATAGGAAATGTTGAGGGGGGTAGTCCAAATGGTGGTGTAGGAAGATCCTAAACTCACTGCCTCCCACAGACCTACCAAATCTACAGCTACATATGGAAAAATTCCCTCTGAAAAAGACTTGAGAACTAACTGAACAGCTACTTCACAACAAAACAGTAAAAGGGCCACATATGGATGGTTTCACCAAAAACCCCACTGCCAGAGTGGCAGCCCACAGTTGGGAAGAATCTCACAAGTCTGGAACTTCCTTGATGAATGAGGTTTATACTCCATATCAGGCACCCCAACCCCTGGGACCTGCAATGAAGAGATGAGCTCCCCAAACATCTAGCTTTGAAAACCAATGGATCTCACATCAGGAGACCCAAAAGGCTATAGAGAACTGAGATATTTCTCTTATAGGGCTTGTGTGCAGACTCACTTGCCCTGGGAACCAGCACAAAAGCAGCAGTTTGAAAAGTGCCTAAACTCTATGTGAAGAAGATTTATTTGCTAACCTTAAAGCATCTGCGCAACAGGCTGGGCCTGTTGGGACTCTCTCTAGGGACAGAGACGCTGGTGGGTGCCATTTTTGCACTCTTCCTCTAACTTGATACCATGGGTAGGCAGGCTTGTGTTCCTGAGTTCCATAGGACTTTAACGAGTGGAAAAAGAGTTCTTGGTAGGCCGTCACCCCGAAGGCACTGCACAAAAGACAGACTAAAACGCACCCCCAGTGTATTTGTGAAAAAAGCCTGTGTACTTTTCCTGGCACTTCAGCCCGAGGGGCAGACTTCAGGTCTGCCACGCATTTAGAGGCTGCAAAGGTGCTCTCAGGGAATATAGCCTGGGGGATGCCATCTTTCCATCTTCACTCAGCCTCGCCACAGATTGCCAGGACCTCCCAGAAAGGAGATTACATTGGTCTGAAGCCCCAGTTTTTGCAACTGTCACCCGGGGGACACTGTCAGATTGCCTGGTCTAGAGGTGAACAGGGTCTATGCTTGGGGTCTCAAAGTAATGGTCAAAAAGACGTTCACCAAACTTGGGAGAAGAATGAATGAATACAGTGAGAACTTCAAACAAAGAGAATATATAAGAAAGTACCAACTGAAGCCACAGAACTGAAGAATATGATCACTGAACTGAAAAATACACTAGAGGGAGTTCAACAGCAGACTAGATGAAGCAAAAGAAATGATTGATGATCAAGAAGACAGGGCAGTGGAACTCAAACAGAGCAACAAAAAGGAAAAAATAATTTAAAAAAATGAAGCTAGCTTAAGGAACCTATGGGACAACATAAAATGGAATAACATTGGCATTGTAAGGGTCCCAGAAGGAGAAAAGAGAGAGAAAGGGTTAGAAAATCATATAGATCATGAGAACTAGGAAGATCGGTAGGAGAAGAAAGGGATAAAGAAGGGGGGGAAATCAGAAGGGGGAATGAAGTATGAGAGACTATGGACTCTGAGAAACTGAGGGCTTCAGAGGGGAGGAGGGTGGGGGAATGGGATAGACTGGTGATGGGTAGTAAGGAGGGCACGTATTGCATGGTGCACTGGGTGTTACACGCAACTAATGAATCATCGAACTTTACATCAGAAACCAGGGATGTACTGTACGGTGACTAACATAATATAATAAAAAACATTTAAAAAAATCATATAGAGATTAAACAACATGCTACTGACCAATGGGTCAATCAAAAAAATCAAAGGAGAAAAAAAATATCTTGAGACAAAGTAAAATGGAATTATAATAACTTACAAAATCTATATGATTCAGCAAAAGTAGTTGTAAGAAGGATGTTTATAGGGATTCAGGCCTACCTAAAGAAATAAGAAAAATCTCAAACAATTTAACTTTATACTTAAAGAAGCTAGAAAAATAACAAAGCCAAAGGTAATAGAAGGAAGAAAATAACAAAGATCAGAGTGGAAATGAAACAGAGACTAAAAAGATAATAGAAAAGATCAATGAAACTAAAAGCTAGTTCTTTGAAAAGGTAAACAAAGTTAGCCTTTAGCTAGACTCACCAAGGAAAAAAAAGAGAGGTTCAAATAAAATCAGAAATGAAAGAGCAATTACAACTGATACTGCAAATACAATGGATGATTAGAGACTACTATGAAGAATTATAGCCCAGCATATTGGACAACCAAGAAAAAATGGATACATTCATAGAAACTTTCCATGACTGAATCATGAAGAAATAGTTTTTTTAATTCAGTAAAGAATAAATGAATTCAGTGAAGTTGCAGTGTATAAAATCAACATACAAAAATCTTTTGCATTTCTATACACTAACAACAAACTATGAGAAACAGATATTAAGAAAATCCTGTTTACAATTGCATCAAAAAGAATAAAATACTTAGGAATAAATTTAAGGAAGAAGGTGAAAGACCTATATGCTGAAAACTGTAAGACATTGATGGAAGAAATTGAAGAAGACACAAATAAATGCAAAGATACCCCATGCTCATGGATTGAAAGAATGCTAAAATGTCCCTATTACCCAAAGCAATTTATAGATTCAGTGAAATTCCTGTCAAAGTACCAATGGCATTTTTCACAGAAGTAGAACATACAATCCTAAAATTTGTATGGAACCACAAAAGACTCTGGCTAGCCAAAGCAATCTTGAGAAAGAAGGACAAAACTGGAGGTATCATGCTTCCTGATTTCAGAGTATATTATGAAGTCATAGTAATCAAAACAGTGTGATATAGGTATAAGAACAAACAGCTACATCAATGGAAGAGAATAGGGAGCCCAGAAATAAACCTATGCATATATGTTCAACTAATTTACAACACAGGATGCAAGAATATACAATGGGGATTAGGACAACCTCTTTAATAAATGGTGTTGGGGAAACTGAATAGCTACATGCAAAAGAATGAAACTAGACTACTTATCTTACACCATACACAAAAATCAACTCAAAATGGATTAAAGACTAAAATGTAAGACTTGAAGCCATAAAACTAGAAGAAAACATAGGCCGTAAGCCTCTTGACATTGGTCTTGACAATGCTTTTCGGATCTGACTCTAAAAGCAAAAATAAACATGTGGGACTATATCAAACTAAAAAGCTTCTGCACAGCAAAGGAAACCACCAACAAAATGAAAAGGCAGACTACAGAATGGGAGAAAATATTTGCAAATCATATATCTGATAAGGAGTTAATATTAAAAAACGATAAAGAACTCCTACAACTCAATAGCAAATAAACAATCCAATTAAAAATGGGCAGAGGATCTGAATACACATTTTTCCAATGGAGACATACAGATGGCCAACAGGCACAGGAAAAGATGCTCAACATCACCAATCATCAGGGAAATGCAAGTCAAAACCACAATGAGATGTCACTTCACACCTGTTAGATGGCTGTTATCAGTATGCCAAGAAATAACAGGTGTTGGCAAGGTTGTGAGGAAAAGGGAACCCATGTGCGTTATTGGTGGGAATGTCAATTGGTGCAGGCACTATGGAAAACAGAGGTTTCTCAAAAAATTAAAAGCACCTATGATCCAATAATTCCATCTCTGGGTATTTACTGAAAGGAAATAAAAACAGTAATTTGAAAAGATGTATTCACCCCTTTGTTCATTACAGCATTATTTACAATAGCCAACGTATAGAAACACCCTAAGTGTCCTCAGATGGATGAATGGATAAAGAAGATGTGGTATATATACAGAATGGAATACTACTCAGCCATAGAAAGGAATGAGATCTTGCCATTTGTGACAACACGGATGGATCTAGAGGTCACTATGCTAAGTAAATCGGAGAAAGGCAACTACTGTACGATGTCACTTATATGTGGAATCTAAGAAACAAACAAAATGAAAGTCATGGATATGGAGAACAGAATGGTGGTTGCCAGGCGTGGGGGGGTTTGGGGGAAAGAATGAAATGGATGAAGGGGCTTGGGAGGTACAGACTTCAAGGTATGAAATGAAAAGGTCAAGGAGATGTGGTGTGCGCGTGCTGACTATAGTCAATAATATTGTAGGTGCATATTTGAATGTTGCCAGGAGAGTAGATCTTGAAAGTTCTCATCACAAGAAAGAAAAAGAAAAAAAACTTTAAAAAAATTTTTATTTATCTATTTGTCAGAGAGAGAGAGAGAGCACAAGCAGGGGAAGCGGCAGGCAGAGGGAGAAGCAGGCTCCCTGCTGAGCAAGGAACCCAATGTGGGACTCGATCCCAGGACCCCGGGATCACGACCTGAGCCGAAGGCAGACACTTAACCTACTGAGCCACCCAGGTGTCCTGAAAGAAAAAAAAAAACTTTTTTTGTAACTTTTTATGATGATAGGTAGCGACTAGATTTATTGTGTTGATCATTTCACAGCATATACAGATGTGGAATCATTACATTTTACACCTGAAACTAACGTTGCGTGTCAGTTATACCTCAGTAAAAATAAAAATAGAATAACAGAAATATTATCAGCATAGAACCAGTGTGACTCTGAAAACAAAATCAGATCTTGTCACTTTTCTGCTCAAACCTTCTTACCTCAGACCATTAGCACTGGATAGATTTTGTGTATGGATCACTTTTGCTCTAGATGTACTCATAGCTCACTTCTTCGTTTTCTTCAAGCCTTTCTTCAAAGATCAGATACTCAAGGAGGCTCTCTGACCACCCTGTTTAAAACTGAAAACCTTAATATCAACCCTCAAGATTCCTGATCCTTCTTATCATACTCCATTTTCATTTTTTTCATTTTTATGGCTCCATCACCTTCCAATATACTATATAATGTGCTTATTGTAATATGATTGTTGGCTTTCCACATCAGAAAGAAACTTGCACAAAAGCAAAAAAAAAAGAAAAAAAGAAAAAAAAAAGAAATGTCATACAAAAAATTACCTCAGTTGATGTATATTTACTTTTGAAAATTACTCTTGCAAAAACTTACAGCATTGGCCCTGTGAGTATCCAATTTAGGTCCTCTAAAGACAGATCAGTGGCAGAAGTTTCTGCTTTGAAAGGGTATTTGTTCTCCCATTTTCTTTCAGTATGCAAGGCAAATGTGAGTACGTATGATTTTATAATAGCATAGTTTTCTTTTTACATTTAAGCAAAATGAGGAAATGCATAAGGAACTATTTTACAACTGTTTAGCAAAGCATTTTTTAATATGAATAATTAGCTACATACATGAGCCAAGTTTTAAGTCTGGAAACACCGTCACTGTGAAGATCTTCTTGATACAGATACCAGCCTCTGCCCTAAGAAACAGTGCCCTTCATGTGCAGGAAATTTGTAAGCAGCTTTATTTTTTAATTTTTTTTTCTTTTTCAAGTTTTTTTTTTTTTTAAGATTTTATTTATTTATTTGACAAAGAGAGAGCACAAGCACATGGAGCAGCAGATAGAGGGAGAGGCAGGCTCCCTGCTGAGCAGAGAGCTTGATGTGGGGCTTGATCCCAGGACCCTGGGATCATGACCTGAGCCAAGGGCAGACGCTTAACTGACTGAGCCACCCAGGTGCTCCTCTTTTTCAAATTTTTATTTAAACTCCAGTTATCATACAGTGTAGTATTAGTTTCAGGTGTAGAATTTAGTGATTCATCACTCACAACACCTGATGCTCCTGCTTTCCTTAATATCCATCACCTATTTAACCCCATCCCACTGCCCACCTCCCCTCCAGCAACCCCTCAGTCTGTTCTCTATAGTTAAGAGTCTGTTTTCAGGTCTGCTTCTCCTTCCCCCCACTCCATGTTCGTATGTTTTGTTTCTTCAAATACACATATGAGTGAAATCGTATGGTATTTGTTTTTCTCTCACTGACTTAATTTCACTTAGCATAATATTGTCTAGCTCCATTCACATTGTTGCAAATGGCAAGATTTCATCCTTTTTTATGGCTAAGTAATATTCCATTCTTTACCATTCTTTATCCATTCTTCAGTCAGACATTTGGGCTCTTTCCATAGTTTGGCAGTTGTGGGTAATGCTGCTATAAACATCGGGCTGCATGTATCCCTTCAAATCAGTATTTTTGTATCTTTTGGGTAAATACCTAGTAGTGCAATTGCTGGATCATTGTAAGCAGTTTTAGACCAGAAATAGAAAACACATTTTTGCCATTCTAATATGATAATAGTAAACTTTTTTTCTATTTTGGGTATTCTTCCATGGCATTTGAGATACTGTACTTTGTTTATGTTATTTATTTGTTATCTTCCTTTGGTATTGATAAAATTTTATGTTTCTGATGGCAAAAGAAATTATGGTTTATAAATTGTGATTATCAAGCCTTTGTTGAATTATTTTGTCCATGGTAAAGGGATTGTTAGAATAGATGTATTATGATTCCAAAATTGTGTTTTCTTTATCACCGGGTAACCTTGGGGCACCTGGGTGGCTCAGTCAGTTGAGCATCTGCCTTTGTCTCAGGTCATGATCCTGGGATCCTGGGATCACACCCCGTGTTGGGCTCCCTGCTCAGCGGGGAGTCTGCCTCTCCCTCTCCCTCTGCCCCTCCTCCCTGCTTGTGCAGGTGCACGCTCTCTTGCTCTCTTTCTCACACATGCCCTCTCTCAATTAAATAAATAAATAAAATCTTTTAAAAAAATTAAGTAACCTTATTCTCCTGTACTCAGATGATTAGTATAACTTAAGCTTAACATCATGAAAACTGTCTTGTCAGATGGAAAAGCGAAATCATACCAATTCATTGAAAGAATTACATTTTATCTGTGGCATCACCTTCATCAAAACTTTCCTATGAAAAAAATTCCCGTCAAAGTCCAGCCATATATGTACATATATATATACACATATACATATATATGTGTATATGTATATATATGTATATATCAGTATCCACAACACATTAAAATAGTGTTGCTCTCTGCATGTTTTTAAATCTTTACCAAATAGTATTTTTTGCATGTTTTAAACTTTATCAAATTAGATCAAATACTGTATTAAATAGTGTACCATATGTATCATTCTGTGACTTAGTGATTTTTGGCTAAAATTGTTTTAGATATTTATCTGAGTTGATTCTGGGTAATTTATTTTAATTGCTATATGGTATACACATGCCAGTTTATAAATTCTGCTGATGAATCCTCTTTTTTTTTTTTTTTAAGATTTTATTTATTTATTCGACAGAGATAGAGACAGCCAGCGAGAGAGGGAACACAAGCAGGGGGAGTGGGAGAGGAAGAAGCAGGCTCATAGCAGAAGAGCCTGATGTGGGGCTCGATCCCAGATCGCCGGGATCATGCCCTGAGCCGAAGGCAGACGCTTAACCGCTGTGCCACCCAGGCGCCCCTGCTGATGAATCCTCTTGATCAATTCTGTTTGCTCTTTCTAGTTCTTCGCTGTTGCAAACAGTGGCATATATGCTCTAGAGTCCAGCTAGGCCAGCGCTGTCCAAGCTATAAGGCCTGACTTATGAGTGCTCTTGAAATTATTTTAGTGGGTTGAGACCAACATTTTCTTTTAAAAATGAAATAGGAAAGGATAAAATAGGACAGAGTAGGGGTAGAATAGAACAGAAAAAGATAGAAAAAATAGAAAAGAAGATATCCCTGAGCACCTCATATAATAAGGGTAATAAGTTATTTTATGAACCTTTTGTTTCAGGTACATATATGTATCAAAAAAGATTGAATGGAAGACACTGCTCTGGCCTAAATATTGTTGAGTTGCTCTTTAAAGTGATTATGCCAGGTTACGCTTCTTCTAGCAGCATGAGTGTGGTATTTGATATTTGAGCTGCATCCTCATTAACGCTAGGCATTATCCCTCTTCAGTTTTGCAGAGGTGATGGGTGAGATCTATCTCATTGTGATTGCATTTCCGTAGTGAATTTGAGCATATTTTAATATGTTTATTAATTATTTCTGTGAATTGCCTTCTCTTTTGCCCATTTCTAAGGTGGATTGTTTTTTTCTTACTGATTTTTAGGTATTCTTTATCTATTCTGGATGCAGATCCTTTGCGAGCCATCAGTTACATATGTTGAAAATACCTTCTCCCATTCTGTGGCATGTGTGTTCCTTTGCTCATCTTGTCTTTTAGTATGCCATATTTTTAAAGTTTTCATGTAGTAAATTTCACCAGTCTTTTCTTTGTGGTTTACGCTTTTGTGTCTAATTTAAGAAATCTTTCCCTACCCTGAGAGTCACAAAGGTGTTTTCTCTACTTTCTTCCAAAAGTTTCAAAGTTTTGCTTTTTTCACATTCCAGAATCCTTCCCTTGCATTTTCTATGTTGACATACTACAAATTAAACTTTTTTTAGTCTGTGTTTTTTTTTTATATGTTACAGTGTCCAAATTGTTGGAGCATGGTCCCAAAATTTACAAAGTGTAATATCTAAAGGTTATATTTTACAATATTAACTTTTTAATAATTGAGCACCTCCACTGCTGACTTTTTAATAATAGAGCTAATATAATTTTTGAACTATATACTTCTCAGATAAATAATGACTTGTTAAAGTTGTAAGATGGTATATTCTTTTCCTTCTCTGCTTTTCTCTAATAGAATTTATTTATATATTTATGTTTTTCAGTCACATTAACTTTATCCTAGAAGACAACCTTACAAGGATCTAGAAGGAACAGGACTAAAAATGACTGAATACAGGGCTCCAGAAATTTGAAACAATCAGGTATAAAAATTTTTGGATGGAACATTCCCAACCAGGCCGTACAAAATAAAATTGGAACCTGCACAGGAAAACTTAAAATGTCCCTGCAATACAGGGGAGGGTCCAGGAGAGGAGTTTTGACATTATCCTGGGTTCACATACTGGCTCTAACCCTGATTGGTTGGTGTTGGTTGGTCAGATTTTTGAAACATGTCCATAAAATGGAGGCAATGATTGTATCTGTTTCTTTTGGCTATTATAAAGTTTAATGAGATAATGTAAGGCACTTAATAAAGGGTATTAAATGGTATAAGGTAACTGTTTATTTTAATTGTTATTGTTGCTACTATTATTTAGAATTCATGGATGTGGTATTCTGTGTGTTTATTGTGGATTTTTAAGAAGTAGATATTGATATACTGCTATAACATTTATATTAATAACAGCCTGGTGAGGGGTGCCTGGGTGGCTCAGTCAGTTAAGCATCTGACTCTTGATTTCAGCTCAGGTCACGATCCCATGGTTGTGAGATCAAGCCCTGCATTGGGCTCTGTGCTCAGCGCACAGAGTCTGCTTAAGATTCTCTCCCTCTCCCTCTGCTCTCACACACACTCTCTCTCAAAATAATAATAGCCAGGTGAAACCATGGAGATAACAGGATAAAATAACTATAATCCTTACATATATTCCATAAACTGTATTCCTCAAGTGGTGTAAATTGGAGAAGCTAGTTTTCTCTATTATGTTTGATCACCTTGGAATAATGTTAGGGAAAAAAATCCAACTACTTTCCATAATGCTAGAGAATTCAACAATTTTTTCATAGTACTGTACAATAGTAATTATTCTTGAATAATTTTTAAATCTTCAACAACACCCTGACCAATAGAGACGAAATTATGCTAATCTTATGTTTAGTCTTAATTGAATTTTACAAATGTTATTTCTTGAAATATGGTAATTTCAATATGCCATTCATGCAATTATGTCTTAATTCAAATAGTCAAACAGAATGGCCTATGTTCCACCATTCTAATTTTTAAGGAGTTATTGTACTCGAAATTGACCAAAGACACCAAAAAGAGCTATTTATTTTACTCCTTAAAAAACCAGGATTAAGGGGCGCCTAGGTAGCGCAGTCGTTAAGCGTCTGCCTTCGGCTCAGGGCGTGATCCCGGCGTTCCGGGATCGAGCCCCACATCGGGCTCTTCCGCTGGGAGCCTGCTTCTTCCTCTCCCACTCCCCTGCTGTGTTCCCTCTCTCGCTGGCTGTCTCTCTGTCACATAAATAAATAAAATCTTAAAAAAAAAAAAAAAACCAGGATAAAAAAACAAAAAAAAAAACCCAGGATACTCAGCTGATTAAAAAAAAATCTCTGTTAACTGATAAGGAGTGACTTCCAGGAGATATTGTTAAGTGGGGGGGAAAAACGCAAATTGCCAGAGTATATAAAGTATGCTAGTTTTTGTATAAAGAGGAATTAGGAAATAAAAACACAGACACATATCTGCTTATTTTTGCAAAGAAATACAGGAAGAATAAACCAGAAACCAATAAAATTGGTTACCTACAATGGTAGGGGGATGGGATGGGAAACAACAACCCAGGATTGCTGTTCTAGGATCTTAGTGTATTAGCACGATTTCCCTTCTCCTAGGAGCCAAAGTGGCCTACATGACTATGGGGGCAGTGACATCTCTTCTTTGGTCCCTTTTTCTCCTTGTATTTCCTTGTTTTTCTTGCCTTTGACACCCCTTCCTCTACTTTTTTCCCCCCTTCTCTTCTACTTTCTTTTTTCCCTCTCTTTTTTATTTCTTGTTCTAGTAAACTTGAGGTAGATGTGGGAAATGTTGTTGCAGTTAGGATGAAACAAAAAGAAAAGAACCTCAATGCAGGCTGTCTCCAATATACAAAAAGCTGTATTCAGATAATGCTTTCCACCAATATATAGTCTCGTGTTCTCTGAGCCGTGTCCTGCGGTGGTTATAGCAGTGAACTAGTCATGGTTGCCTCTCAAACAGTTTGCAAATTAGTAGAGAAGACAGATCACATAGGAGTAACTGTCACATGAAATTATCTTTCCATATTGGCAACTAGATCACGTTTTTTAAGTTTATAAGTGAGAAAAGTCTAAGTGATTCTTTTAAAAACAAATATGTCTTTTCCAAACATCAGAAATAATGATTTGTGGGGCACCTGGGTGGCTTGTTGGTTAATTACCAACTCTTGATTTTGGCTCAGGTCATGATCTCAGGGTGGTGAGATGGAGCCCTGCTTTGGGCTCAGCGTTCAGGGTGGAGTCTGCTTTGAGATTCTGTCCCTCTCCTTATGCCCTTCCCCTGCTCACACTCTCTAAACAAATACATACATACATACATACATACATACATACATATGTAAATAAATCAAAATTTTTTAAAAAGAAAGAAATAATGATTTGTATCCGTTGCCATAGTTTGAGCTATAATTATTCAATTAGTGTGATTTTTCCTTATATTCTGAGAGACGTTTTTATAGCCGAGGAAAACAAAATTTTACTAGTATCCTCAAGGGCATATAAAACATTGATAAGGGACACGGTTAAGACTTGACCTTATTTTGATTATTGTTTTTATCTGTCTGTTATAAGGTTCTAACTGCTTGTAGATAATACCAGATAAAATGTTCTGTTAGCTCTTGAAATGTGGATTATATTTGAGGAAATAGAACCCAAACTCATAAATCAGAAATATCAACCTTATTAAATATGCTTTCATTCAACTGTTTTTGGGGAGGGAGAGAATATTTATTTACATTTATTTTTAGTGATGAGATAGTTTACTGTGTAATGATTGAACCACAGTCCAGACCTGCCCTGGAAGAAATATTAAAGGGGATCCTCGGAGTGAAGAGAGAGCCCATGCTGCGTATCTTTTGATAACGCTGCTTCTGCTGTACTTTTATGTGGTAGAAGGTAGTCATTGTGGAGACGGTTAATTAAGGCAAGAACATTGAGTACTGTTGCTACATACTTGATGGCTTTTGATGCAGATTTGTTGTTAAGGTCTAGAATAAACAAAGCCATATTCATTCTTCATCCTTTCATTTTTTCATTCATTCCTCCTTTTTTTTTCCCCCCAGCTTAGCAAATCATATACTCTTCAGTGGAGCTGAGAACTGATAAGTCTGCTCTTCACAGTGATTTGGAACTTTCCAATCCCAGGGAAAATTTGACCAAGGTCTAAAATTTATTTTTTCTTATCTATAGTAGGTCAACTGTAAAATGAAAATTTTTTACTTATTTCGTAATAGATTTAAGAATCTTCATTTGTCCTGGGATTACTTTTCCAGACCTCTGCAGGAGGATTCCCATAAGAGACCATATGATAGTTCCAGAACAGTTAAAACACCTTTTGGGTTTTATAGCTATTAACTCTCATGCCTAAACCCTTATCTTCCCTTCACCATATTTGAGCTTAGCTTATTTTCTCTGTTAATTGGAAGTAAAATCATTTTAACCTGCCTAGTTTCATTCAACATATGGGATCCTGATTTTACCACATACTTTTTCCTTAGGGGACTGCACAGGACTGAGTCCATATGGAAGAAGAGCTTTCCCTTTCCTATGGAGAAAGTGGCAAGGTTAGAAAAAAACCATGCCTTTGGAGCATGTATTTTCTGTTGCATGAAACATGTATCAAACATCTACTGTCACCCAACAGGAAGATCAGTGAAAGTATCTGTCTTTGAGGGGCTCACACTGTAGTGACTCAGATGCAAACAGATGATTATTGTGGGTGTATAGAATGCTAAAGGGGCTGGCAGAAGACTGTGGGTATTGCCTGAGGGGTAGAGCAGGGTTCCCAGCGATGGTGCCGTTGGAGATTTCACAGGTAACAGTGTCCTGCAGAAGGGTCTGAGTTGAACAATGTTTACTTCATTCCCAGAGTTAAACAACATTATAAAATACCTAATCTTAGATGACATATTCTTAATTCATCATAGATGTTCTTTAATTTATTCCTTTTCCATCACAGCTCAACATTACAGTCAACCAGCTTAAGTCCAATGTGTCCAGCTGATGTTAAAAGTTTCACAACTTTCAGCATGCACATTGATTTCCATCTTGTGTTAATTTTATTAAATCGACGCAATATCTGTTCTTCACTATTAACAGCTTAATATTACCTGCCACTATTAATTTTCATTTTTCTGCAGTTTTTAAATAAGTATGGTCAAAACACAATAAAAGGTCAAAGCACAATACAAGGTGTAAATAATTATACAAAGCCAGCATAGTGTACAAAGGTGGCAAAACTTCTGAAACCAAACCATGGTATTACCAGGTGCTGACTTGAATGTTTGTTTGTGAGCCCTAATAGGAAAATACAAAAGTAGCTGACAAAGGAATGTATAGAACTTGAGAATCTTATAAAATGTTAATCGAAAAATTCCTCACCTTTCCTGGGAAGAACAGATTTTGTAAAGTAAAAAAACAGACTAGAAGAATTAGTGGTGAAATGACTATTACGTATAAAGTGTTACATTGCCAGGAAATCCTCAAAATGCAAGGTGTTGGTGGGTTCCTTTAAATAATTTTTTTTTTTGTTAGTCCTCCCCCAACGGGTAATTTTGGTTCTATTTCTATATGCTGTGTTTTAAATTTAATTGTGACAGCTTAGTTGTCTAGAGTTGAGTGAAGTATCATAATCGGTTTGATTCTTCATTCAGCCAGAGAAGAATTATGTAGGTATAGCACATTCTCAACGGAGTAATAAAATGCATCTTGGTCTCTAATTTTATGGAGCTGTGTTTCCTTAATTATATTTTCCTTGAGCTGATATTAAAATTTCACCACTTTGCATTTCCCAAACAGATGCCAGTGAAAGATGGTGGAGGGGGGCTGGATGTAAAGGGAAATAAAGGAAGGCTGGCCGGGGAGTAGTTATTGCCTCTGGCAGTAGTGTGTGCAGGAAGGAGGGTTACCTGGGCCAAATTAGGACTGAAATCTAGAGACACGATCTTGATGACTTATCATGTCTACTGTCAAGCTCCCACTCCCTGGTAGTGCTTTGTCCCCAAGCAGATGTTTCTGTTGCCTTCCCTTGGCTCTTGCTCAGCCGGTCCCTTACTTAACAGTTGCGCACAAAGGTGGTTGGGGGCCTTCTGCAGAGATGGCTGCCGCCGTGCAGGGTAGCTGCTCCCACAGGGTGCCGTGTGCGAATCCTGTGCTACCTACACTCTTGTGTAGACAAAGTATACGTATACATACAATATATGTACGTGTTTATAATATATATAATATATACGCCTATATACACTCATATGTGTGTTGTAGAGAAATATTTTTTTTTCTGAGAACAAAGATGCTACAATTCCTTGAGACTGATATGAAATATTTACCTCACCAGAGTGTAAATGTATGCCTTTCATAAATTAAGTCATAAGTTCCTCCGTGATATAAGTTCCCCACAAGACTTAGAAAAAGAATTTTTGATGATTAACCTCCAGGAGCCAGGCTTCTGACAGACATTTAAAAGTAGCGTAGTCACACCTCCGTTGTACCCGGGTTATATTGTAAGTATTTGTTTTCTGTTAAATTGTGAGCTCCTTGAAGGGAGTGATTACGTTTCGTTTTTATATCTTTAGTTATCTGGCCCTCAATACGTGTTCAACGATACTGTCACACCTGATGTTTTGTTGACTTGTGACATCCTTTAACAGATGTATGACTGCAGGTAACACTTCAACACACACACACACACACACACACACACACAAGAATCCCAGTGGTTAGTTGCGTCATAGGGTGGGTACTAGGGGTTTGGTACAGGTGAGCCAGGAAGAAAGTTCAGAACTAATGACTTGTAGACAGGTGTTTAGGAGCTCGTTGGATTTACAACCTGATTCTCGGCATTTCTAAGAAACCACTTGATTTTTGTAGCAGGGCAGGTTGAAATCCAAAAATCTGCTTGAAAGGAAAAAATCAGGTAGGAATGCTTATTTCCTCTTTGTATATTGCTGTCCACCCTGTTCGTGGAAGGTAACCCACAGTGTGTATTATTGCCCTTCCGTTAAGGGCTGGATGAGAACAGCCAAAGCCCTGCAGTTGTAACTAGATCTACCAGTGGTATAACTTCTTATGTGAACTTTTTTCCTCTGCAACACGTGATGTATGGAGAGCAACCGTTAGCCGCAAGTGATCTTGGAGGATTACTTAGTCTTTCTGTGCCTCAGTTTCCTTGTATTTAAAAGGAGGATAGCAATATCTGTGCCCTACAATTGTGAAGATTAGAAATAATATAGAAGAATCCTTTTCATTAGCACATTAGCTTATCTATAAATATTTGATGCCACATCCCAAACATTGTTCTTTTTGAAATTTATAGACTTAAATAGGAAAAAAAAATTAAAATTCAGTCCTCAGAGAAGGTAAGATTCCTTCACGATATAAGGAGGTAGGTAATTTACAGTAGAAGCTTAGAGTAAACGCTAGAGTAACGAGGGATTCTGTCCTTAGCTCTGTCCTGGCCTCGGGTGCTGCCCAGAAGATACCAGAGGACTTACTGTCCAGACAGGGTCTTAGGACTTGAGTGGCTGGCTCAGGGACAGCGGCAGGCTTTGGCATCAGGCGAGCTCTTCCTGGTGCAGGCGCTGCCACTAACTCAGGAGGGGGCTGTTGGCAGTCACAGGCTGCCCACCCTCCGTATTAGTTTCTAAGGGCTGCCTTGAAAAAGTACCACAAACTGAGTGGCTTAAAGCAATAGAAATTTATTCTTTTACAGTTCTGGAGACTAGAAGTCTGAAATTGAGGTGTTAGCAGGGCCATACTTTCTGAAGGCTCTAGGCAAGAAGCCTCCCTTTCTTCTTCTGGCTTCTGGAGGCTCCTGTCAGTCCTTGGTGTTCCTGGACCTGGAGGTGGATGGCTCCAGTCTCTGCCTCCATGACCACATGGGCTGCTTCTCGTGGTGTGTTGCTTAATTTGATGTGTCAACTGGAGTGGGCCACTGGTGCTCGATTAGACACTGCTTCTGGGTGTGTCTGTGAGGGCGTTCCCAGAGGAGAAGAGCTTTTGAATTGGGGAACTCAGTAAATGGTTTGCCTTCCCCGTGTGGGTGGGCATCATCCAAGCTGTTAAGAGACTGAATAGACCAGAAGGTGGAGGAAGGAAGAATTCATCCCTTTTTCCCTGTTTCACTGATCGATTGGGGTCATTTCACTTCATCTTTTCCTGCCCTCAGACTGGGATGTACATCACTGTCTCCCTGGTTCTCAGGCCTTTGGACTCATTAAATTGTGCTACCAGCTCTCCTGGGTCTCCAGCTTGCAGATGCAGATCATGGGACCTCTGGGTCTCCATCATCTCGTGAGCCAAGGCATCATAATGTATATATGTATATCCACCTGACTTCTAAGTGGAAGGGACGAATATGCTTTCAGGTCTGTAGAAAATAAGTAGTTAGTCCAGTCAGCTTTCTACCAGAGCTCTTTCCTGATAAGGTTGACTTCATAGCTGATGGGAAAGGCAGGCCTTAGAAAATCCTTTGCTCCTTTAAATTAAGCCGACTATGGTGATTAAGAGAAATGGCCAGATATGCCATTTGAAAGATGGGTTGGCTGTTTATGCATCTTACTGTAATCCTTAACCTTTTGAAAGCTGGAAAGCACGTATGTAAAAATGTTTCCAGTATAGCAAATAAATAAAAGCTCTCTTTAAAACAGTTTTACAGTGTCCACATTGCATGGTCTTATGAGAGCACAGGTGCTTATAACCTTAATGTTTATGTTTGTTATGGGTGTTTATGGGTTTAATTGTGTTATGGGTTTAATTGTGTTATGGGTTTAATTGTGTTCCCCCAACCCCAATTAGTATGTTGAAATCCTAACCCTCAAAGGTGGGGGTTATTAGAAGGTGGGGATTTTGGGAAGTGATTAAGTCATGAGGGCGGAACCCTCATAAATGGGATTAGTGCTTTATAAAAGGGTCTCCAGAGAGATCCCTGGCTCCTTCCACCCCATGCAGACATGGTGAGAAGGCAATGGCTCTGAAGCAGGAAGGGGGCCCTCATCAGAATATGAGCATATTGGTACTTTGATCTTGGACTTCCAGTCTGTGGAACTGCGAGAAGTAGCTTTTTGCTGTTCATAAGCCACCCAGTCTGGCATGCTGTTGGAGCAGCACAAATGCACTAAGACACCCCAGTACCTCAGAAAGTGACCTTATTTGGAAATGGGGTCATTGCAGATGTGATTAGTTAAGCTGAGGTAAAGATGGTGAGCCCTAATCCAGGATGACTGGTGTCCTTACGAAAAGGGGCAATTTGGGCCCAGAGGCAGACATGCCTAGAGCACAGATGATGTGAAGACACAGGGAGAAGATGGCCATCCCAAGCCAAGGAGAGAGGCCTAGATACTTCCCTCACACCCCTCAGGAGGAACCAAACTAGCAGATACCTTGATTTTGAACTTCTAGCCTTCAGAACTGCGAGAAAATACATTTCTTGGTGTAAGCCGCTCAACTTGTGGTACTTTGCTATGGTAACCCTAGCCAACAAATATGCACTTTCTGGGTGTATGTTCCTACCAATCCCCACACTTGAGTGGGGGGGTGAGGGAAGCCACTCACTGCTTAACCAACCGTCAGAACGGACCCAAGAACCAGAACTTCTGGCCTGGTTCCTTGGTGTCGCCTTCAGCATTGTTCTTTTCCAAGGACGCATTTCATCAGGACTTAGGCAGCTGATGAAATCGCAGTGCTCTCCCTCTCAGTTTTTCCTGCCTTTTCAACCAGCGTAGTTTCCAGAGCTACTTTTAAGACATAGGCAGCACTGAAAGTACAGAGGTCAGCCTCAGACGATTGTTGTGGCCCTGAGGTAAATGAGTAGGTGAGATCTGATCCCAGTGGAGGTCTCTGGCTCTTGGTTGCCCTGAGGGCAGGACTGAAGCAGTGGACTTGTGAAGACAGTTCCCAGAGCTGTGAAGGGCCGTCCCTCCTTGAGCCGGTGCTGACTTCCACAGAAGTAAGAGGCGAAGGAAAAAGAAGAGTATTTTGTAATTAATAGTCTTAATGTTGTGTGTGTGTATATATTTTTTAAATTTTATTTGTTTGGTTGTTTGGTTGTTTGTATATTTATTTATTTATCCTTTTCAGCCAGTACAGGCTACTCTGTCATCTTTGAAGATGTTAGATGTGGGAAAGTGGCCAATTTTCTCCCTTTGTTCTGAGGAAGAACTACAATTAATCCGTCAGGCCTGTGTCTTTGGCAGTGCTGGCAATGAAGTTTTATATACTACAGTAAACGATGAGGTAAATTTTGAAGAAAAAATTCAGCCACTTACAGTAATGGATTTGCTAAATTGAGGATCTTGGGGGAGAACTAAGGAATTAAGGTTTTAAAAAAAGCACGGAGGGTTGATTCTTATTTATTATATACTGTTATACAATGAAGCAATAATTGTGGGTTTGTCAGAAATAGAAGTGCTCGAACTAACAGTGGCTTTTCCCACAGATTTTTGTGCTTGGCACAAACTGCTGTGGCTGTTTGGGATTAGGTGACGTCCAGAGTACCATCGAACCTCGGAGACTGGATTCTTTAAGTGGCAAAAAAATAGCCTGCCTCAGCTATGGGAGTGGCCCCCATATTGTCCTTGCAACAACAGGTAACTTAGGGACACAGTGTAGAATTTTCGCCACTGCCTTATTTATTGAGAAACAAGACTTAGGACCACCCCTTAAATCGGGAACATACTCTTTGATTGGGTAGGAGTTTCTGGCTCTGCCCAGTGAGCTTGACTCTACTTTGGACAACATGAGATATGAACATATCTGAATATCAGAGTAAGATGATGTAGCAGATGGAATCTAGCTATTATTGGCACTTTTGATGTGAGAATGGCAGTGCTGTAAGCCCAGTAAACCCCTTTTGTTTATACTTTAAAAGTTTAATTATTTTGCATTAAAATGCTAAATTCACTCTGGATTTTTTTAACCTGATCTCCCTGATCTATGGACTAAGACATTATCGCTGAAGTCCAAGATGCCCTCTAACTCCAAGCACTCTGGGATTCTGACCATAAACAGCGACAGATGGCTATATTTGACATTAGTAGTATAAGGAATTCAATACTCCCATGGCTATTTCATGAATTCACACTAATAGGACATTATAATTAAATCATACCTTAGAGTTTTTCTTAAGCGGGGTATTCATTTTATTAGTATTCTTTGAACCGAAAGTAAAGTTTATAAACACTCTTTTGTATACTTATTTCACATAAATTTTAGGAAATTTTGGTTGCCAGGAATAGGTTAGATTTTTCGGACCACTTCTTCACTGGAAACAATGAAAATATCTAGATAAAGTATTTAAATTTTTTTTCCATAGGGGCATCAAAGCACTGACAAGGTGGAGAGGAATTATTGGATCATGTTTAAGGAAAGTATGAACTAAGATTGAAAGGGAACTTAAAGCTCGTTTTGCCTTAAGGGCATCTGTCTCTCCACTTAACTGGAGTTGTGGTTTGATGTACTCACGAGGTAGAGGGATCATGAGTCAGAGACTTAACATGTTATGCTAGGTCCACCAAGGGCTACAATCTAGGGGACGGATGGGCTAGCTGTCCCATTCCTAAGGCACTGAAAAGAAAAATCCCCGGCTGTGAGCAAAACAAGGAGGAAAAAAGAAAGAAAAGGAAGAAAACCTCTCCCTGAAGGGTTGTAATCAGGGATTTGTATTCCAGTTCACATCAGACTGGGTGGCCCAAGAAATCTCAAGCCTTGGATTTATTAAACAAGTACCTTTAAATGCCTTAATGGCATCACAGAAGTTAATGAAGGTCCTTTCTAGAGGAAGGTACCTTCACTTCATCCTAGGCCTGAGGATGAGTGTTCAACGGGAGTTAGTAGCACACAGTCAAAGATAACCAGGTACCCAAGGAAACGAGGCACCATGAATAAAAACCAGCCAAAAAAAAAAAAAAAGCAAAACCTGATCACTAAGTATCAGATATTAGAATTATCAGATACCAGTTACAAGATGGCTATATTTATTGTATTTGAAAAGGTATAAAATGAACTTGAAGATACTTGTGGATATCAAAGAAGATTTGAAAAAGAACCAAATAACATAATTATCAAAATGAAAAACTCAGTGGGCAAGTTTTATAGCAGTTTGGACCCATCAAAAGAAAATTAATAAACTGGAAGTTGAGAAGAAATTATCTGGAATGTAGCACAAAGAGATAATATGGCAGAAAATACAGACAAAGGGAATATATACTGTATGATTCCATTTATTTAAAGTTCGAGAACAGGACAAACTGAATTCTCTTATTCAAGATCATATAGGGGGAATTTTGGAGTGAGCTTCAGGTTGTAGTTCTTGACCTGAGTGGTGGTACATGGGTGTGTGCTTTATAATTATTTATAAAACTGCATATATATATTTTATGAACTTTCCTGAATATGAATACTATACAATGAACAATATAATAACAATGATTTTAAAATTAACTTGATCATTTTATAGATAAAAAATAGGCCCAGTGAAGTTAAATGATCTTACAATCTTTTGACTTTCAATCCGATGTTTCTTTCTATTACTCTTAGTATTTCTCTGCCGTTTATTAAAAACTTATCTTCCAGCTATTGTAATTGCATCCATTTAAATTTCATCTTGTTGCTTTGAGATAGAATATAGTTTATATTTTCCAAATGTATTCTTTTATAGAATGAGTTTGGTGCTTTTGCACGTGAATTTTTAGTTTTCATTCATGGAGGTGCGCAATATATATGTTCATATAATAAAGTAGATGTTTTGAAAGCTGGTTGTATTTCTTTTTATTTTCAGAAGGAGAAGTCTTTACCTGGGGTCATAATGCTTATAGCCAGCTGGGCAATGGGACAACTAATCATGGTTTAGTGCCCTGTCATATTTCTACTAATTTGTCAAACAAACAAGTCACTGAAGTTGCCTGTGGGTCTTACCATTCTTTGGTGCTAACATCTGATGGAGAGGTGAGAATAGTTAGCATAAATCTCATTGATTTTTTTTTTCAATAAGATTATATAGATGTTTGTAGCAGTCTTAGAAATATGGTCATTTGATTAAAATAACCATCTTCCTCACATTCTGTCTTAGTCTTGTTAGAGAGTCATAGTCCTGGTGGTTATGTCATGAAGTGTACCTTTATGTAGTAGGGATTTCTGTAACTGCAAGATTTAAAAGGCTGTAATGTTGCTTCTATATTGCTATATTCGAGGGTTTTATTTGCAAAAAGAAAAATCCCAAAATGCTGGAAAATATGGCTAAGGTGAAGTAGATATTTTAATAATATGTGATATCTGAGAATAGTAATTGCTATTTGTGTAGATAATACCAACAACCTAGTTTTATAAAGTAACACATTTTGTAAGAATGAATTTTATAAAAACTTCTCTGCCTGTGGTGTGAGAATTTATGGATATCAAGCACCTTGAGAGCAAAGATGAGACACTGTAAATACGTGTTATGTCCAGTTGAGACACTTCATAAATGAGCGTGTTTCATGTTTCGATTGCCAGGTGTTTGCCTGGGGTTATAACAACTCCGGGCAGGTAGGCTCTGGATCTACAGCCAATCAGCCGATCCCTCGAAGAGTCACAGGCTGCTTACAGAATAAAGTAGCTGTGAACATAGCATGTGGGCAGATGTGTTCCATGGCAGTGGTCAACACTGGGGAGGTAAGAAAGTTGTTTCTTATGTTGTTTAATAAAAACCCATTTGCCTTACCGGTGTTATACTGACCTGGCATGTTTCTCACAACCGAGAACTTGCTTGCTTCTGTTTCTCATGGACATTGAGTCTCTGGTTTTCCCTCAGGTCTATGTCTGGGGCTACAATGGAAACGGGCAGCTTGGACTTGGCAGTAGCGGCAACCAGCCAACTCCCTGCAGAATAGCAGCTCTGCAGGGCATCCGCGTCCAGCGGGTACGTCCACAGCTCGTTTATGTGTGCCTGTTTTCAAGTCTTCAGTGGCGAAGATAGCAATGTACAGTTTTCTTGGCAGGTGAAAAGTTTAGCTGCTTGATGTTTTCTTCATTGAAATCAAGGCTAAACCTCTATTTTCCTGAATTAAGTTGAAGATGTTCATCAGGGAACTTATGTTTCTAGGCCACTCTCATACATAGCCGTTGGAACATAAATAGATTGTTACAATCTTTTCCAAGGAAACTTTGGCAGTGTATATCAAGAGCCTTGAAAGTATTCATACCCTCTGTTCTGTAGTTTTATTCCTATGGTATTATCCTAAGGAACCAAAAAGAAAGACACTTATAGAATTAGTGGAGAAGATTTAACAAAAAGAGAAAGAGAGAGAGAAAGAAAAGAAAAAAATGGTAACTTCAAGAAATAACATAAATAATAGTTGTAGCATAATTTAATCAAATAATAAGTTATGTTTAAATAAATTATACTAAATCTGTATGAATGGAGATGATGTTTATAAAGGGTTTTTAACAGTATGGAAATAGTGCTATGTGATATCAAGTAAAAATAAAGATATAGACATGGTGCATGGAGACATGGTACATATTCCTATATCTATATAGAAGTAGAAAAATAATCTTCATCTTGACATTACTTTTATATTTATACTTTTCTACATTTTGTCCACATTGGACATGTTTTACTTTTACAATAAAAAAGGAAAAAATTCTTAAAAAGTAAAATTGTATTGCATATTCACTCCATACCCCTTCATCTCTGTGAGCGCAATGAATGCCACATGAAGGCTGAACAAACCAGACTCGTGTCACCACAGGACTCGTGCTGAGCTTACTGCAGTTTTGGCCACACACAGGCTAAGCCAGTTCTGGACAAGTACTGGTTACCTTAATGTTTTGCGTCTCTGAGCAAGCTGCCTCTTTTTCTCCTTCTTCATCTTTTTTTTTTTTTTTTTTTTTTTTACATCTTTGATTCTTCACCTGTCTTGTGAAAGCATATTTGCAGGCCTAAGTGGATTTGGTTTTTCTCTTTCCAGGTTGCCTGTGGCTACGCACACACATTAGTGTTAACAGACGAAGGTCAAGTGTATGCTTGGGGTGCAAATTCTTATGGCCAGTTGGGCACTGGGAATAAAAGTAACCAGTCCTATCCTGCTCCTGTCGTCGTGGAAAAGGACAGGTAATACATGCATTTTCAAAATAATTTGCATGTTCCTTAGTGATAGAACATAGACATGATATAGAATTGTGGGGAACTTTCTGCTAATATTAGAATATTCTTTTATGAGAGCATTCATTCCTTTTTAAAATTGGCTTTTGAGGGCGCCTGAGTGGCTCAGTTGGTTGAGCAACTGACTCTGGTTTTCAGCTCGGGTCATGATCTCAGGGTCCTGGGATCAAGCCCATCATTGGGCTCCGTGCTCAGTGGGGAGTCTGCTTGAGGACTCTCTCTCCCTCTGCCTTTCCCCCTGCTCATGCTCTCTCTCTCTCTCAAATAAATAAATCTTTTAAAAATAAATAAATAAAATAAAATTAGCTTGTGAACCATTGGGGAGTTTGTATGTTAAATATTCTACTTTCACTTACCCATATTTCAGCTACTCTACACTAATGACAAGGACTAAACCTCCAACAGCTATCCTACTTTATTCTTCTCCCTCACAAATTACCTTTTCCTCCTCCTTATTGTTTTCTGTTTTATATTCTTTTTTAATATAATTTTTATTTTGTTATATTAGTCACCATACAGTACATCCCCAGTTTTTGATGTAAGGCTCGATGATTCATTATTTGTGTATAACACCCAGTGCACCATGCAATACGTGCCCTCCTTACTACCCATCGCTGGCCTGTCCCATTCCCCCACCCCCCTCCCCTCTGAAGCCCTCAGTTTGTTTGCCAGAGTCCATAGTCTCTCATGGTTCATTCCCCCTTCTGTTTACCCCCCCTTCATTCTTCCCTTCCTTCTCCTACCAGTCTTTCTAAGAGGAAGTTGAATAACACTTGAGGTCAATCTTCTGTGGCTTAGGAAAATGAAAGTACCTCAAATCGGGTAGGGTATAAAGCTATCCACTCAGCTACTTATAAAATTGCTAGTTGAAAGGATAGGACTGTCTCATTATTTTAGCTCCCACGCTATCACTATGAGGAAGTGTAAAATGGTTAGAAAATTAAGACACTTTGTGTCTTAACAACAAGCTTGTGTTAAGTAATTAACATACCCAGAATTTTCCCCCAAATTACCCTACTAATCCTGAAAGCCTTTTGAATGTCTCAAACATGGCTATACCACTGCCTTTTCATTCTACATTTTTTTGACACAGTACTGTGGAACAAGAATATTTCATTAGTGTTTCTGTTAAACCAGGGTTATAATCATTGTAGAAGTTAATACTGATATTTCCTTTTTTATTGTGCATATTAATTTTTGTTACATCTGATTTTAAGCAAATATATGGACACATGGATTATCTTGCATTTGTATGCAATTCTTTTGTATTTTCCTGTTGGAATATTTAACAATGAAGGTGAAGAACCAAATTGTCATTTTCAACCCCCTTGATTTTCATTTGAGTGTTATAAGCTTGGCTAATTTTGTTTAACCTGTGTCAAATAGGTTAAAAAGAAAAAAAGATCTGTTTTTGATTTATTTCCCCAAAATCTTAGAATATGACCCTGGACCTCGTAAGGACTGGGCAGGAGGAGAGGGACTGGACTCGGGAACCAGCGGGTGTGTGTGGATGCATACAGCCGTGCTGTTTGCATTTCCCGTAAACGTAGTTCAGAACTACTCAGTGCAAAGAGAAGGGACAGTCCTGAGGCTTTGAACAATCACAGAAATGCCTCAGTTTAGCAAATCCAGTCAGTAGGGATATTCGGTATTCAGACACACAACAAAGAAGTGTTAAAGGATCAAGTAAAGGTGTCATGGAAGTAAAAACAACATATTTGTATGGCACTTGACCATTTTTATGGTGCTGTCACGCTTCACATACATTTTAACTCACCTGTCACTGGACTTGCCAAATCCGCTGCTCTCTGCCCCACCAGCAGCTTGCTCCACATCACACTGCATGTCCCCAATGGCCCCAGAATGAGTGCCAGGTCTTCTGACTCCAGTCACACTGGGCCAGACGGATTATAGGGCAGCTTGGTGGGGAAGGCAGGAGATGCAGAAAAGCAGGGCATGGGAGTTATGGAGTGCCGGCTCCTTACCCGGTACTTGAGAGTATTGCTTTTCTGTCTATTTTAACAACTCAATTAAAAAAAAAAAAAAACCTTTTTAAATTTTTTCAAATTTTGAATTATAAATGTTTAAAAAAGTGGAAATAGCTATGCACTTGCACGCTCACTGTTGTCCACGTAATCATTCTTTTGGCTCAGAATATCATGGATGAATGTTTTGAAGGAGATATTCCTGCCTTTCTCTCCATGCCTGAACTCCCTGTGGTCATCCCCGAGTTTGCAGCCTCTCCACCACACGAATATTGCGAGGGAGGAATTCGTAAGGCTGCCGGGACTTGTTTTGCACGTACCCACCCTTTTCAGTGACTGAAACTTGCAGATATATTATGACTTATCTCTCAAGAACCTACTTGTGACTCTTGGGGCCCATTTCAGGGAAGTTTGACTAGTTAGGAACAAAAGGATTGAATTAAGGGTGGGGTGGATCTTTAGGTCCTGGTTACCTGTTCACAGAAGTGGAAAGTGAAAATCTGTCTGCATTGGATCCTTTGCTCAAAAGACAACCCAAGGAAAACCTTTTAAAAATTTTCCCACAGAGGTCTACTTCTGATGAAGAATGCTAATAACATTTGTTAGCAATTTATGTTCACGTGAAAGTAATTTTAATGACTAAAGTGATTTTCTTCTCTCTAATCCAGTCATTCCCAATCTTTCTGAAGTCTCAATACTTTGATTTACCAGCATTTGTCTTTGTTCCTGAAGTTTCATAAAAGCATATTTGAAGTTAAACTGATTTAAAGCTAACTTTGCCTTGTGTTTTTGTGAATTTTGTGACACCTCGTGATAATTGGTAATATGTTGGCCTCTTACAAAGCCAGGCTTGGGAGTCACTGCTCTGGACCCTTTATTATCATTCTTTGTTCTCCACTCTTCTTGTTCACAGATCACTTTTCTCTCTCCTCATTGTTTTCTGTTTTGTATTCTTCCTCGCTCTCTGCATTTTCGTTTCTAGTACCACAGCCATTAAGCTGCGGGCGTTGGGGATCATTCTGTGGAGGTGACACAAATTATTTATTTATTAGCAATGTGTAGTACCTTCTTTTCATTACACATGGCTGCAAAGTAAAATGTGAAATATGCCAGACATCCTGCCAGTGAAGGTTAGCTCAGTTCACAGTCACCGCCTGGTGCATATTAGACTGGAAAATCTGAGCGTCAGAATTTGCTTCTTGGTGTGAATCAGATTTAAGAACAGATGACCTTAGGCCATGGCAGGGTGCCTTGGCAGTTGGTTGGGTCCCACACTTAGGCCTGAAGGTTCCCTCTAAACTTTCTCCACTCTTGTTCCTGTAGCAGCTGCTGCCGTCAGCCAAGCCCGTGCCCCACCCCTGACTTCCCGAGCGCTGCTAGGTGTTCCAGGTAAACGTCCCGAGCCGTGCTTAGGGCAGGCCCGCACTCCACAGCCTTCTGCATCCTGACCCCTTTGCCGTGTCTGTTTCACCCTTTCTCCACAAAGCCGTGTTCCTGCCTCTTGTAAGGGCAAAGACTGCTCCCTTTCCATGGAGGCTCATAAAGATATTTCAGAAGCATATGTAGGAATTAAATTATTTTGGTTTTCTGATGTTGGGTAGAAAGACACTGTGTTTCTATCAGTCACATTTTTCATAGAACATCTTCAGAGAAAAGAGATTGTAAGTGGTCTCCCAGAGTTCCTGCAGCCACTGGTAAACACTTGAGTCACCGGAAGAGACTGGTTTTGAATGTGCACCGTGCTGGGTAGCTGATTTCATTTACTGTTCACCGCAAGGCTGTGAAATGACTGCTACCTTGTCTTCTGCTCCCCTCACCCTTAAAAAAGAAAAAAAACACAATAAAATGGATGGTAAGAGTCTAAGTAACTTGGCCTCCCCAGGCTGCTGTCTGACACCCTGCGTATTGCATCCAGCCGTGTAAAGTGTGTGCCGCTGCCCTCTGTTTGGTGTAACATGTGAGGGTAAATGGTAATAGTAGATGACCTTTCTTTGAATAAATGTATTTATTCTATTTCCTTCCCCTTTTTTCTTTGTTGAAAAGAGAAGCCAAGTAGGATTGGCCGTTTTCCCTGTGTGGGCAAGGAAGTTCTTTTGTAAAGCGCACAGTGGAGGTTTGGCCCATTCACTGACTTAACCATGCGGATGGGAAAGGTCTCGCTCTCTGAACTGGTCATTGGGAGTGTGCAGTCTCTGTACGAGGGAGGCTTTGCCACTGAAAACGCTTAGTAGTAATTCTGTTAGGAGACCTCTACTGTTAGCTACTATCTGTACACCAGACACTGTGCTTGGTGTTTGACATTTTATCATTTTATTCTCACATACTAGCCTTGCAGTGTGATGAACATTCCCATGGCCATATGGCCTAGTGGTAGAGCTAGGATGCACCCCTACGTCTGTTTGACTCCTACGTCTAGGCTCTTCATCGTGGCACATCGTAGCCTCGTTTCTAGTACTCCTGTCTTTAAGAGCTGAGAGCTGCCCTTGAATAAATCAGTGAAATTGCTTGGGCCACACATGAAAACAATACACCTCAGCCTTCCGAGGCTGGCCACCACAACCATCTCCAGCTTGTGTGATGCCCGTCTTCCCACCTTGGCTGGGAAACATCCAATTAAAGCAGGCAGTGGAGGGATGTCTCCATCTTTCAGTTGCTAGCCTGTCAATGGGGTCTTAGCCACCCCTCAGTTCTGTGTTGTTGAGTCTTTCCCAATTAGTCAATAAAATGACCTATAAATTCCTTAGTAAGATACCATATTGGGGAGAGAAACACACTTAGAGAGAAATAAGCCAGTGATTCAGCCTGCCAGGAACTTATAACCTAGCTGAAGAGGGAAGACATACGCCCCAGAGAGGATAAAGGCCAGACTGGAGTGTGTAGACAAGATGTGCTTCAAGAGCTCACAAGAGACTTCTTACTTTGGAGCTATTTGAGGTGGGCCTTGAAAGATGGGCAGGATTTCTAAGGCAGAGAGAAAGGAAAGAACATTCTTGAACAAGGGACTTTAACTGTGAATAATAATTTTGAGGGGCAGTGAGTACCTCTGTGTGTTAGCACATAGGGTATGTAGGCAAATGTGATTTGAAAGAGGGCTGGATAGACATAGAGAACAAATTATGAGAGGTCTTAATGCCACATGTCTGGATTTTATCTTGTGGGAAGTCAGGGACAGTTTGAAAATACTGAATGGTGTTTTCAGAGGCTTGTTAACCTGCCAGCCTTGTGCAACTAGTTTGGTTCAGAAAAGAGAGTCTAAGGCAGAGGGACCAAGGAGGCTGTTACTTTGGTCCAGATATGGGGTGTGCCTGACCCAGGGTGGTGGCAGACGGAAGAAATTACAAAGAGAGAATCTATGTGATTTGTCAACTGGATATTCTGAAAAAAAAGTGGTAAGTGAGAAAAGAGAAGAAGTCAAAGATGACTGAAGTTCTGAGCCCTAGTCACTGAGGCTGGTGGTACCATGGCCCGCTGTGACAAAATCAGGATGGTGACCTCACTTAGGGTAAAATAGTTCCCTGTCTTTTCTAAATCTGTACAGTGGCTTATTTTTTGAGAAAATCAATTAGTTCAACAAACACAGGGCTTTCTGCTAGGAAGTATACTGACGACGACCTCCGTGGCCATCATGACCTTACCGCACTAGGTCTAGCGTATGTCAGCTTCTGAAGTCTGCTCTCTTGGGCCCTTGAAGATAGAGTCCAAGACTCAGAACTATTGACCTTACTGTCTGCAGTGTGAGTTGGGGCGGCCCACAGCATGTTCCATCTAACACTAAAATTGGTGAAATTTTGATGAAAATATTTCTCGGTATTGGGCCAAGACCTGTGTTAAGTAGCCCAAGTCTTATTTACATCCTTCAGTAAGTCCTGTTTTAAGAAAGTAAATTAGATCACTGTTTGGTTAATTTGTTTTGGTCTCTACTGTTGCATTGTACTTGCCTATCACAACAGGACGGTACATAGTTTTGGAGGCCTGCTGGGTAGAAGTGGTAACAAGCAGGTCTTCACGAGTTGCCATTGAAGGATAGCGAAACTGTAAATAACTGTTGGGTGCCTGAAAATTTAGGAGATTAAGTCTTCTGTTGGTTTTTTAAAATCAGTTAAGGCGAAGGGAAGGAGAAATCAACTTGTTTCTTCTCCTGTTTGCTGTGTTCACTTGGTGTTTGTTTGTGAACTTAGAATTATAGAGATCGCGGCCTGCCACTCCGCGCACACGTCGGCGGCCAAGACCCAGGGCGGGCACGTGTACATGTGGGGCCAGTGCCGGGGCCAGTCGGTGGTCCTGCCCCACCTCACCCACTTCTCCTGCACCGACGACGTGTTCGCCTGCTTCGCCACGCCGGCCGTCTCGTGGCGCCTCCTGTCCGTGGGTGAGCGGTCTTTGTCCTTTTGTCCCTCTGGGTGCTGGCCTGAACACTAGGAGGACAGCTCTCGTGCTTTCTGTTGGGATAGGAAGGGCTTTTTTAGGTGCAGATCATATAACTGATTTCTCTCTAATGGGCTCCTGTGAAAGGAAACTAATTTGACGGATTAAGTTTTCCTGAAAGTACCAGAAACCAACCTCACGTACTACATTAAAAGCAATTTTATATGACTGCTTTTAATTTTCCTGGGAAACTGTATCTTTTATTTTCAGCCAGTCTGTTTACTGAAACATGCAAAAATTTCATTGAGTGGAGCCGTTTGGGGCTTTCTCATTGTTGTTTTGCCAGATTCACAAGCAGATGTGTGTGAGGCTCTTAATGATGACAGAGACGTGAAAATCCGTATGTAGGGGAGAAAAGCATTGCTCAGTTGGTCACGTATTTCGGGTATTTTCGTGAGGGTGCGCAGAGCGGTGCTGCATTCTGGCCTGCACTCTGTGTCTGTAGTTAACCCTAGAAACGTTGGTGTTCCTCTCTCAGAACCCGACGACCACCTTACAGTGGCCGAGTCTCTCAAGAGGGAATTTGACAACCCCAACACCGCCGACCTCAAGTTCCTGGTGGATGGAAAGTACATTTACGCACATAAAGTCCTTCTCAAAATTAGGTAAGGAATCACTGATTTTGAGAATTGAAGTAAATACATTCACTATGTTCTAGGTGTCCACAGAACTCCGCTAAGTAAGGCTGGTTTTGCCCGAGGAGCGTACAGTGCCGCCGGGGAAACACGGTGTACGGACACGAGAAACGAGAACCAGCGGGGCCGGTGTAGTGGCCTGGGCGCGGGGCGGGGGCGTCAGGGAGTGAGGGCTCGGCTTCCGTAGAGACCTTGCAGGTGGTCTGTGCGCCTTGGCGTTAGAGCAGCTGGCTGACGCTTGGCCAGCGTGGTCTGGGCTTCAAGCACCACGTGGGCCGCTTCCACAGAAGGGGCCTTCCCCGCTTAGGAACCGAGCTTTGTCACCCTCCCCATCAGTTGTGGGATGGTGAACTTTGAGATGCTCGGAAAAAAGAGAAGGTGAGGCTTTTGCAGGCCAACTGGGTAAAGTTAACACAGATGATAAAATCAGATTTATTGATGTATAATTTTTGAGCAACGAGCTGCAGCCACTTGAAGTGTGCAGTTTGAGGAGCTCTGACGTATCTATATATATATTTATGCCTATGAAACCACTGCCCTAAATCAAGATACAGAATGTTTCTGCCGCCCCTCAAAGGCCCCTCATGCCCCAACCCTGGGGCAAGCACTGATCTTTCAGTCACTGTAGATCAGTTAGCATTTTCTAGAAGTTTATGTTAATAGAATGATACAGGGTGTAATCTTTTGTGCTTGGCTTCTTTCTCTCAGCATAATGATTTTAAAAATCATTATGTTGTTGTGTAACAGATGTTTAAATTCTGCCCTGATGAATCACAAACTCAGCATGGCATTAGTCTCAGGTTCACCTCTTAGGTCAGGCCGTACAACATTTGTTCACTCCCACCATAGCTCGTCAACCTGCATGGAAGAGGTGGGGGCTGTTAGTTCGCTGGGGCTGCTGTAACAAAGTGCCACACACCGAGTGACTTCAACAACGAAAGTGTATTCTCGCCCAGCTCTGGAGGCAGAAGGCCAAGATCCAGGTGTTGGCAGAGTGCGTTTCTCCTAAGGGCGAAGTCATGCCTCTCCTCCAACTTCTGGTGGTTTGCTGGCCGTCTTTGGCATTCCCTGACTTGGGGCAGGATCACCCCAGGCTTTCCACGGGGCTCTCCCTGTGTGCACGTCTGTGTCCAAATTCCCCGTTTTTATAAGGACACCAGTCCTATTGGATTAGGGCTCACCCTAATGACCTCATTTTAACTTGATGACCTCTGTAAAGACCCTTTCTCCAAATACCGTTATATCCTATGGTCGGGCATCAACCTATGAATCTGGGGGGACACCATTCAGTCTAGAGGAGGAGGTAAAGAAACAAAATTCCTCTGCGTTCATGAAAATAAACCCACCTGATTTCCATAAGTGCCGCTCAGTGGCCGTGGGGCAGGAACGCGGCCTGGGAGCACAGCCCCGGTTTTGCCTCGAGCGGCGGCAGAGGCGGCTCGGCTTCTCGGCTTCGGCGGGTATGCACCTGCTGCCTTGTCCAGAAAGGGCGGGTGAGGGAGCTTCCCGGCTGCCAGAGGAAGCAAGGGACCAGGACAGGGACATGAAGGTGTGCGACTGGAAGCGAGTCCTGTGCGGTGCTGTGTTCTCCCCTCGTCCTTGTCGGTTCCCCCTGGGAGCCCCACGAGGATGTGTCTCTCCGGGGTCGTCTGCTCGCGCTGGAGCCAGGGCCCCAGGGCTTCTGTCTTCCTTCAGGTGTGAGCATTTTCGTTCTTCGCTGGAGGACAACGAAGATGACACCGTGGAAATGAGTGAATTTTCGTATCCTGTTTACCGAGCCTTCCTGGAATACCTGTACACGGACAGCATCAGCCTTTCTCCCGAGGAGGCAGTAGGTAATGCTACCAGACTTTTCCAAGCCATCGGCCACCTGCCGAGTAACTGGCAAGGCGGACGTGGCTGTGAGGGCAACCACAGACGTCGTTCTCCTGTTGTAGTCAGACCGAGCTCTTTTCCCTTGTTACTGCTTCATACGAAGGCTGACTCGGTAGCTGTCAGACCGTCAGCGCTGTGGCCGGGGTGCCATTCTTCGAAGCCGGTGTGTGTCAGTAACGTAGGTGACCCTTTAGCGGCCACACCTGCTGCCTCCAGGTGTTTGCAGTAGGAAAGGTAAAATGCACGTAGTAGTAATAAGGCCTGTATTCCTGTAACCAGGAACTTCCCTCCAGATGGCTCCGGGACTGAACACTGTGGACCTTCTGGGGCCTTCTGTCCCGAAGGCGGTGACCGCACGTCAGGCGTAGGGACGGTAAAAGAGCGATACAGGTCATCAAACAGGCGCAGAGTGAAAGACCTCCCACATCTCAGTTCACAGCCGTCAGCGGTACTGTTGACCAGAGGCGCAGAGAATGAAAGAATTTACTTCCATAAGGAACTAAAGGGTTCAGGCCTCAGAGTTTTACATTAAATTTTCATTTCACGTGTATACATCCAGTATCACTGTTGACCAGATCAGCATTTAGTTTTCCTCAGGTAAACAGAAAATCTGATTTTGAAGTTTTGTAGTTTTCCTTCCTTTCTTCCACAAATGTCGTAGTGCCCATGCCCGGTATGTGCCGCAGCTCTGGCCCTGCCTGGGGAGCTGGCATGCGGACGAGTGCAAGTCCTCACAAGCCAAGCCAGGCCGTGAGTCAGGAGGGCCGGGAAGGCTTCCGTGAGGCAGCGCGTGCGGCAGAGAGCCGGGGAGGCAAGAGCGAGCGAGCGATAGCCAAGGGAAGAGCCTTCTAAACATGGGAACTCACGTCTACGCAGTGAGTGCAGAGGTCTGAGACAGGAACAGACTGAGCATGTGGAGGAAGAGGAGGAAGGTGGGGTGGGGGAGTGAAGTCACTGTGGTAATATTAGATCAGGCAGCGGGATGTGGGTGAGAACATGCCTGCCCTTGGAGGCCGTGGTGAAGAGCTTGTTTTATTCTTGGTATGATGGAAAGCCTTGGAAGGTTTGAGCGTGAGGTTTGTGTTATTTAGGATTCGCTTTAGCAGCAACATTTAAAAAAATTTGGTGTAAATAGTATAGTTTCTCTTGGACACAGGGACACAGTGAAGGGCATCCCACGTGTGGCCCCTGCACCCACGGGCCAAGGCTGCGTTTGCATCACCTGTGGCAGGACGGAGGAGGGGACCATGAGGAAGGGGCAAAGGGCAAATCCGTGTCTCTTAAGGGAGGGTCCTGGACGTTCCACTTATTCCAAACCATGGATCAGAGATGGCCTAGGACAGCACCCCAGCTGCATGAGAGGTTGGGGAAAGCGGTTGTGGAAGAAAGGAAAATGGATCTGTGTGTATACGGGGGGTGGGGGGAGCAAGGAAACTAGCAACTTCTACAATAGGAGTGATGTGATTTGTTTTCTTTTTTATTTAAATTTTTTAATTTAAATTCTAGACAGCATATATGGTAAGATTGGTTTCAGGTGTAGAATTCAGTGATTCATCACTTACATACAACACCCAGTGCTCATGACAACAAGTGCCCTCCTTAATGCCCGTCACCCATTGAGCCCATTCCCCACCCACCTCCCCTCCAGTAACCTTCAGTTTGTTAAGAGTCTCTTTTTTGGGGATGTTTGGGTGGCTCAGTGCGTTAAGCATCTGCCTTAAGCTCAGGTCATGATCCCAGGGTCCTGGGATCGAGTCCCACATCAGGCTCCTTGCTCAGTGGGGCGCCCTTCTCCCTCTGCCTGAAGCTCCCCCCGCTTGTGCTCTGTCTCCCTCTCTCAAATAAATAAATTAAATCTTTGATTTAATTTAAGAGAGAGCAAAGGGAGGGGCAGGGGGGAGAGAGAGAGAGAATCCTTAAGGAGACTCCCCACCAAGCACAGAGCCCGACACAGGGCTCGATCCCAGGACCCTGAGATCATGACCTGACCCGAAATCAAGATGAAATATGTTCGCTCCTCATACTTTGAAAAATACACCTTCATTGAGAACTGAAAGGCAGGCTTGAGTTTTAGTTGGAATTTAGAATTTTAGGACTCCTTAGAGTTCCTCGTGGGAATGCACAGGAAGGACAGACCCCAAGCCTCCAGCTTGCGGCCTGCCATCTTTCTTTACCCACCTCCAGCTACACTCTGCGTTACAAGGGATGTGTGGGCATCCCAGCCGGTAGGTACAAGCTCCATCCACCCCCATCCTGGGCCACCGTTGGGGCCTGGCATCTGGGCACTGGTGGTGTGGTCTGGAGGGAAGGAAATATCCACATATGTGGCATCAGGGCCAATTAGGTAGGGAATTCCAGAGTCCCCAGTAACCTAAGTGTGGTCTAGGCGTGGGTGCATGGCTCCTTGGCCACTGTGGGGAATGTGCCTGGAGGAGACACAGATCCAGGCTATCTTGAGCAGGGGCTCAGGGCAGGGTCTTCTCTGAGGGCAGCGTTTCCGTGATTCTGAAGCTCAGGAGGGTGTGGAGCTATATATAGGAATTTGGGAGTTTCTGAGAACTGACCAGAAACAATTGAGCCATCCCAGTTCTCAAGATTTCAAAAGATTTCAGTTCCTCCATTAGGCCATAGGCCCTTCTTCAATAATTTTGATAGTATTGGTCATGTTACAATGAAAACAAGTTTCCAGCCCAGTCCTTCCACATACGCACAACTTAGTAGCAGAGAGATGGAAAAACAGTTGATGTCAGATTGATGAAATCCCGGCTCTTTGTGCTTTAGGCTTCTGCAAAGCACCTTGCATGAAAGGTTAGCCTGCAGTAGATGTGACCCTTTTCTAGTAGAGGACTCAGCTAACCTTTCGATCAGACGGCACGCCAGGCCTGAGTGTAGACCTAGCGAGAGAGTGCGGGCACTGCTGGTCTCCTGCGGCTTCGTCCCATTCACGTGAGGGTAGGAGGAGCCTCGCGGTATTTCTAGCCAGGCCTCCTGCCAAACAGCACTCCTTTCATAATGACAAAGATTTCTAGCATTCTTTATACTAATTAATAAATGACCTCATGGAGGTCTAGAGAGCCCTATCCCTGGCTTACATAGATTTCTTACTCTGTGGTGACTGATCTGAAAGTAGGCGACAGAGACTACAGTGGGAATCATCAGTATGTATTAGATGGTATTTATTTATTTTATTTATTTTTTTAGAGTTTATTTATTTATTTGGCAGAGAGAGAGAGAGAGAGAGAGAGAGAGACAGCCAGTGAGAGAGGGAACACAAGCAGGGGGAGTGGGAGAGGAAGAAGCAGGCTCCCAGCAGAGGAGCCAGATGTGGGGCTCCATCCCAGGATCCTGGGATCACGCCCTGAGCCGAAGGCAGACGCTTAACGACTGAGCCACCCAGATGCCCCTAGATGGTATTTTAAGCTGGGGGCAGGGGGTTGGTGCTGGAGGTCACTGAGGATTTGAACCCTGGGGCACTCAAACATTGGGAAATTAGGAAGAATGGCCCAGCAAAGAGACTGAAGAGAATTAGGGAGAAGAAAAACACAAGCAGGTAACACAGTGTTTCAAGAAGATGAGCGTCACCAACCATGTGGAATTCTGTGTAAATGTTGAGTGAGACGAAACCAGAGAACAGCCCCTTGGGTCTGGCTCCGTGGCAGCCTGGGTAGCACCAGGGTGCGGAGGGGATGGGATTTTGCTGGAACGGCGTTGGGGGAGAATGTGAAGTGAGAACATGGAGGCGGCAGGCAGAGGCTGTCCCCCAGGTTTGCAGAGAGATGGGGGAGACTGATGGGAGGCACACATGTATCCACAAAAGGCTTCTCTTTTTGTCTTTTGTAAAATTATGGGCACGGTTTCAGCATGTGTGTGTGCTGAGGGAAAGGACCCAGAAGGACAAGTCATAATGCACGGGGAGGGACAAGCCGAGCAGCCTTTCTAGGAAAAATATTCAAGCCATTGTCGCCAGCTCCCGCTTTCCCACCGCCGGTCGGCTGTGTGCGGTCTTTGCGGGGTCGGGCCCTGCTCAGGACGTAAGTCAGCACGAGCCTGCGCTCACGGCTCTTCCCCGAGGATCACACGCGAGTGTACTCTCGAGGATGCTCGAAATCACTCCCTAATAAACATCTCTTCCCACCAGGGTTGCTAGATTTGGCTACATTTTATAGAGAAAATCGTTTGAAAAAGCTCTGCCAGCAAACTATCAAGCAAGGAATCTGTGAGGAGAACGCCATCGCTCTGCTTTCGGCGGCCGTGAAGTACGACGCGCAGGTCAGATAAGCGTCCCTCCCACTGGCCGAGCTTCTGGGCAGGTGTTCGGTGCTTAGTTCCTACATTAAACCGAAATCAGCTCTAAGAGATGAACGTTTTAATGTAAACATGCGAAGTAAACAGAGGTACCAGAGAAAGTGAACATGGATATATCGTTAGGGTAGCGCTCCCAGGCAGAAGGCATAAAGGAAAGGATCGATAGATCTGACTTCAGAAAGAAAAAAAAAAGTCTATGCATCAAAAAATACTGAGAAAATTAGGCATTAAATGATACACCGGGGGAAATATTTGCAACATATCATGAAACATGTTTACCATAGTTGATGCGTGGTTCTTAGAAAACAAAAAGAAAACATGAGCAGTTTGATGGAAATAAATGGACCAAAGAACAACATGGGTTTATGAATAAATGGAAAATATAAATGGAAATAAGGTATAATTTTTCACCTGTGACACCGGGAAACATAATCTTAAGAGATGACGCAGGCTCAGCCGCTGAGAGTGTGAACTGGGCCAGCCGTGTGGGGCCGACCCGTACCAAGTGTACTGAGAGGTTTAAAGGTGCAGTTCTTTAAGGAATCCCCTTGTAAGAATTTATCGTAAAGAAGCGATCATGGATTTGGACAGAGACTTAGCTTCAAAGATGTTTACTGTAGCACTGTTTATGATTTTGAAAAATTAGAAAAAGCCAACAGGAACAGTAAAGGATTGTTTCAACTGTAGAGTGTTATACCATGAAATTATACAGCTACTCACAGTGTATCATTAATTGAAAAAGGATGCCCCTTTTTGTTTTTGTTTTTTAAACATAAGTAGCTGAATTTAAAATGACTGAGTTTCATTATCTACATAGAGGAAAAAAAGACCGTCAAAGGTCATCTTTGAATGGTGGGATTATGGATGATTTTTATTTCCTATCTTGGCTTGTTTTTTCTGAACTTTCTACAGTGAACGTGTATTGTTTTGATAATAAAGAAAGGAAAGAAAACCTGTCTTAGAGCTAAATCTTTAGGAAGCAGGCCATACTTTTTGGAGTCGATTTCCTTTTGTTATAAGGATATCCTCTCCTTCAGTCAAAAAACAGGAACATTTAGTGGTAGGCAGAAAAAAAGGTTATAACTTCTTTTCTGCTTATATAAATAAATATGCTTATTAAAGAAAATTTGGAAAATATAGAGAGTATGAGGAAGGAGGTGACTCATCACCCAGAGAACATTGACATTTTCATACAGCTCCTTCTAGTTTTCCCTAGGTCACATGATGTAATTTGCTCTAAATGCTGGATTTTTTTCACTTAACATTTTAAAAAAATCTTAACCCACCTTGAAACCTTCACATTTAAAAGCATAGTGAACGTCTTCCATCAACCTAATCATATCCTGGGCACTTGAAATATGCAAAACGCTTCTTGGCTAGGCTATGTCCCTGCACAGTCTTTCCTCGAGTTTCTTAAAGTCATGGGGACAGTCCTGGGGGCTGGAGGGCTCTCTCAAGTGATGAGGCAGTGGGCACACGGTGTTTCCACCTGAACTAGGCTTCATTTTCAAGACTTCTTCGTAGTCCCTGTTTATGTGAATTATCTGTATAGTTACCTTCCGGCCCTCTGTCTTCTAGAAAGTAAGCTCCTTGAGGAATGGCAGGGACTTTGTTTTGCTCACAACCTTATGCCCAGTGCTGAGGGTAGTGCCTAACACTAGTAGAAACTCTTTTCGGGTAGAAACCTTTCAGCTACTATAGGCAAATACAGAAGTGGAGTATTTTAACAAATACTGAAAGTGGAATGAACAATGCAAATACTGTCATGAGGAAAAGGTACAGAATTCATACACATCGTGCCTATCTCTGAGAAGAAAAAGATTCTTTGTGTGGGTTGGCATGGAGGAACTTGAATATTTTACTCTGTGTTATTTAAATTTTTACAAGCACAGATTCACATTAGCTATACAGTTTTAGAACTATTTTTAGGTAGTGCCATACCAACATTTCTTCCTCTTGGCTCTCAAATCTTTTTCCTTCCTGTGTCTTAGGAATTTTCCCCATGCTCCGTTGCATTGCACTGGGATATACAGATTTGTTAAGACATTTTCTGTTGTTATTCCTAGGATTTAGAAGAATTCTGCTTCAGGTTTTGCATAAACCATTTGACTGTAGTGACGCAGACTTCAGGCTTTGCAGAAATGGACCATGATCTTCTCAAGAACTTTATCAGCAAAGCAAGCAGAGTTGGAGCCTTTAAAAATTGATCCTCACCTGCAAGAAAGAATTTTTAGCATTTCCATTTTCCCTGCAAAAGCCAGAGAATAACTTCTCCGTAATAATATGATGAGCTACACTTGGCTGAATACTTAACGTTCTGTCAAAGAAGGCGGTGGTCAGGCTGCCCCATCATCTGAAATCTGAAGTTGACGGTAGAAAGCATCCAGCGCCCTGATCAGATGTGACTAAGCTCAAGGGAAAAGAACTGAAACATCTTATTTACCATTTCCTCTTTCGAGTCACTTAAGTTGGACACTTTTGGTACATTGGTCTAAGTATATGCCATTCTGGCCAAATGTCCATTCTTCCAAAGGCTGATATCACATAGAGAGCTTGACAAGGAATGCCGTCATACCACATTGTCAGCACCCAGCCGGCCGCCTTGCATACTCAGTAGGCACTCAGTTAATTTCTTATAAATCTGAAGTATGCCCTGAGAACAGCTTTGTTGGCGGGACACCGGATGAAGGAATAACTTGCACAAAAACAAATTTGAAATAGCCTGTTACTAGTGAGGTTCATATTCTTCTGGTAACTGGTTCTGAGTCATAGTGGCTAACTTCGAGCATTAATTAGAAGTCACAAACAGCCTTGGCAATTCAATTGTCAGAGTCCCAAGGGCTAATTTTAATTTTCTGTTTACTCTGAGTCATTAATTTCTCATATGGGATTATGGACTATGAAGTACTGCCTCTGAATGAATGTTATTTCGGGGCTCATCTGCCTTACATAATTGCATTTTGTCTTTTCTTTTTGTGTTAAGAGAGATTTGCCTGTGTAAGTAAAAATGATTATGTGTTTCTCTTGTAGTTGACTTTTATGTCACTAGAAAACAGTTCTCTTAACCTGGCACAGAATACTTACAAAGTGCTAGTTGAAAAGGAGCTCATACTTACATTTCATGGACATTAACAAGAGTGAGATAAATTTATACTTTTTAGATCAAAACAAGTTACCCAACTGCAAGAGAGAAACTGGAACGGGATGTAGGATGTAGTGTCAGATTCCTCTAACATGTGTTTCACAATATGATATGTGTTTCACAATACATTATGTAAAGAAAGCTCTTTTGGAATTAGAAACCTCGTTCTGATGCTGAACTATTTGATAATAAAGTGCTTATTTGCAGATAATAGGAGAAATGTGTGGTTTTTTAAATCCCTAAGCAGCAGCAAAATTGTATCAACCTGACATCTCTTAGATTTACATAAATCCATTTGATATAAGCTTATTTTTGGAAGCAGCTACTCAGATAAGGTATCGTAGCAAAGCCCACCCTGAAACATAAATGGCATATAAACAACATAATTACCGTTCGTATTCTTGATGTGACTGCTCTTTATTGGTGAGGTCGCTTTTGGTTTTGGTTTTGGTTTTCGAAGATTGATTGAGAGTGCGCACGCAGAGGGAGAGGGAGAAACGGATTCCCCACTGGGCAGGGAGCCTGACCCACATGGGGCTTGATCCAGGACCTTGGGATCGTGACCTGAGCCGAAGGCAGATGCTTAACCTACTGGGCCACCCAGGTGCCCCCATGAGGTCACTTTTGAATCCTTAGTTCCTTTTTATCTGTTTTTACAGACCTTAGCTGATAGAGCCAACGTGGCCTGGATGTCTCTAGCTCTAAATCAGAGTCCTGTTCTTAGAATTATATAGTCTTACTCAGCTATTTGTTATTTTAAGTCTGCCATATATACCATTTGTTTTCATTATTTGGTAGCTGTGCTATTTTATCCACCAAAGAAACATCCAGACGTGGGATTGGCCACAGCTATCAGCTCGGGCAGCTGGACAGGTGCAGGCTGCGTTGCTGACTGTCCCCACTCACCCTCCTGTGCCCGCGGCCACTGACTGATGCCTTTCCATCCTCATAAGCTCTTCCGAAACCTCTTCCTTTCTTGCCTATTTCTCACAGGGTCTTCTGAAACTTCCTGATGCCTCTTTCTTTTATGAAATCATCTCCTGTAAAAATCGGAACACTTAGAGGGAACAGGTACATTATTTAGGCATGAAAAACGGCCTGCCCTTTACCACACGCCACAAGGGGTCAACAGCTGTGCTGCCAGAGTGCCAGTTACTCAGAAGGGTTGGATGGACTTTTACCCAGATTTTCTAAGCTTTGCTATGTGTAGGTTTGTACTGCTGTCTCTCTCAGTTCTTATCTCTGTGTACAACAGAATAATCTATGGAACTTTTACGAAATACAGATTTAAGGATTCCAATTCAGTACATTTAAAAGCTCCCCAAGTAATTTTGATGTTTAGCAAAGGATGAAAATCACTGTTTAACCCTTAAAATCTGGGACTGCAAACAAGAAAGGGCTAATTAGACCAGCTGAGAGATGACAGATGAGTCCCATGGATACAGCCCCGAAAAATACATTCCTTTCTCTCTGGTCTTTGAAGAGACGCTTGCCATCAACACTCCTGTATGAAGAATCACAACGCTTTGTTTCTAACAGTTGAGTGTTTGTAGAGCCCCAGAAACCTTGCTCAGTTAGGAATATGTGAGGGAACAGGTACATTTTTCATAATGACACTGCATCAGAGATGGATGAATCCTTTATCTTACATAAATTCATCTCTGATTTTTCTATCCTGAAGTTCTGTTTCCTCTCTGCTCACACAAGGAAGTTCAATGATTAAGTGCTTCCAGTATAATTCCAATACGACGTACAGAGAAGGGTTAAGATTTCACAGGAATACCATCCTCTGCGGAGAGAGGTTTGTGAAGGTACTATTTAATGCTTTTTAAAACTAAAGGTTAATGTTCTTCAGCTGAGACCTGAAGAAATTGCCAGCCATTCCGGATCAAACGTGATTTTTATTTAGAGGCAGGATTCCTGACCAGTGATAACGAAAGGCAACAATGATAAACTACATAGTCTTGTCTTGTTTTTTGTTTTGGTTTGCTCTATTAGCCCTCCCCGTGCTATTGTTAACCACAGATAGGTTGGGAAGATTGCAAAGAAAAATGAAAAATCATATCTATTATTTCTAATTCAGTCTTTGCCAAAGCATAAAGACATAAACCATACTGATTTTCTCTCACTACATTCCATTGAAATCATGACATTTTCTGTTGAGGAAATAAGTGAGGTTGGTCTGTGGCATAAATTTAACTTTTATATTAAACCGTCATTATCTTATATGCCAATGCTAGTATATAAGTATACTCCCAAAATAACCAACACAGAAAAAGATTTCTGAGAATATCCAGCTTCATATTAAAAGAGCTTGTTTTAAATCCATTCAGACATTATACAGTGTTACCAAGATATATTTCTATGTAAGATGCTATCCTTGTGGTAGAAATTTGCTACTTCGAAAGGCAAGGATTCCTGTTGTCCTGTAAAATACATATTTAGTCCAAAGGAAAATTCTACTGAATGAATCATTACTAATGCCATGGACGCTAGCCCAAAAATGAGGAACAAAAATATGCTTTGACAGGCAAGTTTCTTTGAAATTGTCCAGACGGTAATAGAAATAGTACATAGGGTTTTTCTCCCCACCATTTGCACCAGAAAACTGTCATAAGAAGTAAACAAATATATGAATTTGAACTTGTCCTTTTTATTGTAAAGAGCATTAACTGCTAGAATACTAGATCTCTGGAAGTGATTAATTTTCTATCTAATCCCGACTAAAAACTTCAAGTGTCATAAAGGCTGTTTGATTTCGCCTCGCATCACGTCAGATTCCCATCCGACAGAACTACGGTCGGCGGAGGTATGCTTGCTGCTTCTCCTGCTCTAAGCTCTTTGCCTTTCTTCCTTCAGGAACAAACACGCCGCTGTTCTGGGAGGAGAGAATGTCATTTTCCGCCCTGTTTTTGAGAAATCCTATTACTTAAATTCGAGGTATTCCCTTATCTGAAACCCTTGGTACCAGATACATTTCATGTTTTGGAGTTTAGTCCGTACAGTACATACACTCCCTAATATGTAATACCCGGGCCGGGCCTAGGGCCGAGCCCCAATCAATGTATTAATATTTTTGTAGTGAAACAAGAATGTTCCGACTAAGTGGGATAAAGGCTTAGATATGGTTTTGATGCCACATAATTTTTGTCACCAAACACACAGACCACTTGGGTTTTTAAGCTTTTTATTTCAGAACTGCAGATAATAGACTGTGGACTTGCGATACCTATATCTCTGTCTGTCTCTATGTATATACATGGGATGTTTGGCAGGCAAGGCCTTTGATATATAAACTCTGCATGAGATGAACAGAGATTCTGGCTTCCCCACTCCATCTCTCACAACTGTCTATGTTTCTCTGACGCCCTATTGCCCTCGAGCACACAGGTGTATTCCCACCTCCAAGCACGGCCTTTTCTTCTCTGTAGACTGTCTTCCCATCCTTGTATGACTTACTCCCTGGCCTTTTCCAGGTTTTGCTCAAAGAGCATCTCAGGCAGTGTTGCCCTGTCTTACATTCTTAAATTCCTTTCCAGTTGGCAGTCCCTAGCCTCCTTGCTGTGCTTCTCTGCATAGCGCTTAATACAACCAGACACACTATTGTTCATTTATTCACTTGCTCCCTGTCCCTGAAACTACAATTAGACGGGAAGCTCCACAGAGATGGAGATCTTGGCTCTATTTATCTATTGCTGTATCCCTTACATTTAGGGCTGTGCTTGGAACATGGTAGGTACTCAGTATATGACATATTAAAAGAGGAAGAGAATATTATTTGTCTCCATATACTTGGAAAAATATGCAAAATACTTTTTTTTTTTTTTTTTTTTTTGGCTACATATGAGCTTCTTCTAGGTGCTAGAGCTCTAAAGACCAGCCAGACTGATGCTTCCCAGCTGAGCAGGGAGGTTGATGCCGGGATGAGTAGACAGGCAGTAGGCATGTTAAACAAGGCAATTTCTGATGGTGATAAATGCTGTTACACTTCTGAAGGAGACTAATATGATGATACAGAGTAAGGATTTTAGCTTGTGTAGTCAAGGCAGGCCCCCGAGCTGATGAGCCCTGAAAGACAGGAAGGAACCACCTATGCAAAATTCTGGGGGAAGAGCACTCCAGACAGAAGGAACAGCAAATAGAAAACCCTGAGGCAGGGAGAGGCTTGGTATTATGGGAGGAAAGGTCAGTGTGGCTAACGCGCAGCGAGCGGGGAGGAAGTAGCACGAGAGGAGGATGCAGACGTGAAGAGAGGCAACTTCCCAGGCCATGGTAACTAGCGATGTGAATCAGTTTATATTTTAAAGGAATCACTTTTGCTCTTCAGTTGAAAGGGAAAGAGGAAAGAGAGGGAATATGGAGACCAGGTAGACGTCTAAAACAGTGGTCTCAACAAAAGCAGATAAATGACTCTTTGGGTTTTGGCTTGACCAAGTAAGTAGTTAGTAAAATGGGGAAAGAGTAGGGTAGAAACAAGGTACTTTGATTTGATTTTGATTTCTATTTTGGTAATTCAGGGGGTGGGGGCAGAGAGTGAGAATCAAGAGTTCTGCTGGCTGTGAGGGCTCTGAACTCCATGAAGAGGTCAGGCTGGAGAAATGTATTTGGGGATCATCAGCATATGAAGCCGATTAAAGGTTAAGAATGGATGAGATACCAGGAGAGAACTCAGATATAGAAGAGAACATTAGGGCACTTGATACAAAGAATACAGCAGACCATTAAGACTCTTAACAACTAATTTATTTTAAAATAGACAAACTATTAATCGTAGAAAATAGTAACATAGCAATTTTAAATGTACAGTTTTAACCAATACAAAAAAGCGATAAAGCAATATCTGAAGCTTTATTTAAGAAATCCCCGTACAGGATCTCTGAAGTTCCTAAAATTCTGGCACTAACTCTAATGTGAACTTCCATTAGCAAAAGATCCAGAAATATGGTAGCCCTTGACCTAAAAGCTAACTGATTTTTATGATATTCATGCAAAAATTAATGAGGAAATGGAAGAAAGCTCCTAGTGCCTTGTTATAACTGCCAAAAATAAGTTTGAAACTTAACTGAGCATAAAATTTCATTTTCTAACAAATAAGACCAGATTTCTTTTTAAAAAGAACTCTGAGTTTGGACAAAGTGATTTTCCTAAAAGCTAGCTGATGCTACCTTAAATATCACCTATTTTAAATTATACCATCTCTAAATAAGTTAATCACACAAGATAGTTTAAATACACCTTTAGGTGTCGGGGGAAAGCGCCTCGTTTTCTAACACAGCTGTTTTCATTTGAAGCTTTTGCACAAAACCAGATAGAAACGTGAATGCCTAACCCAAAGACCTTTGATTACTTGCAATTTTGGAGTAGAAATGATGTGGCTTTGAATACGCCAGTGTTAGACCATACTGACTTAAAAAAAAAAAAGATAGATAGACAACTGCCAGTTCAAAACATACATGGAAGACATGTACAACTCCAGAGAAGACGCCCCTTCCCAAATTTAGGAGGGCGGAGTAATTGCTGAGATGCAATTAGACAAACCTCTAAGAAAGAAAAAATTAAGGCTCCTGTAGTTAACAGTCTATTTGTGGAATGAAATTATTTAAATCTTGATTCTTCAGGACCCAGAAACATTAGAAAGTGCACTTGGGATATACTGTCTTAGGGCCCTCCAAGCAAAGCTCCAGCTGGACACTTGATTTTCCAAGTACTAGATGGCTACCTCGTGAATTCGGTGATCTGAATGGTATAGAAACCAAGAGTACTACGAATAACTCTCATTTTAAAGCATGAATTGGATGAAGAAAAGGATCAATAAATTCTTACAAATCCTGAGGTATGAAATCTGTATCAGTAGTATGACACCATCATTTGTTTATACTTTGTTTTCTGCTTGTGTTTAAGAACTAAAATTTATAAAACAAGCACACAGTACATCAGATTCCATTAGTAAACTAAAATCTAATGTGTAAAAATTAGTGATTTTTTTTTCTAGTTTCTAATATCTGTTTTAGCAGAAGAGTTCAGGATCATTTGGGTGAAGGGGGAGTAGTCAGCCAAATTGCATTTGGAAGACAGGACACATATTCTAAGGGCGTTCATGTTAAATTAAAAAAATATATAAATATAAATTAATAAAAATAACAGCAAACATCACATATATGCCACAAGAAAAGACAAAGTACTCAAATAGGCCTGGGTTGTTTGGACCGCCACTCCCAGGGCATCCTCCCCGTTTGCAGAGCAGAGCAATGATACTTTGGAAATGGAAACATCTGCTACAACTTTTTAAATGGCAGTATTTACACAAGATTTTCAATCTTGTGCAATAACAAGTATATTCTACTGACTACGACATTGCAAGTGGCTTAGGAATCCCCTGCACGCACACTACACGCAAGCCCGTGCGCAGACTTGATATCCACCAGAAAAGCTGAAGATACGTATTCAATGCGGCCGTAAACAGAAACTGGGAGAGTCACACAGTGGGATCTGTGAGAGACCATGAGGCCAGAGGTGTACGCGGTGCCCACAGAGGTCACGGGACCCTCATTTTTCTTCCCTGTTTGAGGTATCCATGCTATCGTTCATTTTTTGCTTCTGCATTCGTGTTCGGGTAGATGCTGGAAAGAGGATGAAGAAATGTCAATAGCACTGATGGTGTTAGTTGACAAAGGGCTGCCATATATGTTACTCTTGTGCCAAATCGATGGAGTTCAGGGCCTGGCAAAGCAGTGGTTTCCAAATTTTTTATCATGAATTCTTTTCCAAGCATGTACCACTAAATTTGTATGTGTATATGCATACCATTTATGCTTGTGTCTAAATTCTAAAACACGCATAGCCCAAACATGAAAAATAGATGAGATAAAAATAGAAATTCTAGTATTTTCTCTATGCACCCAAAAGGTGGCCTCATATACTCCCAGGTGTGCCCAACTTTGCAGACCACTGCTGCAGAGATGCTGAGGTTGAGTTTGGCCCGGTGGCAGAGCAGAATGTTGGGCTGGCCCAGAATGGTCTGCTGAAGTGAGCGGTATTCTTCACGATGCAAGCAACTCCCTTGTGCTTGGAGACGCCTTGCAAAGACAGCAGCTCACGGCTCATTTAATTTCGACGTGAACATTTTAAAGGTACAGTATTAATTACGGCATAGACAAAACCAGGAAACCTCTTTAAAAGAAGTTATTTAAGGGCGGCTCAGTCGGTTAAGCGTCTGCCTTCGGCTCAGGTCATGATCCCAGGACCCTGGGATCGAGCCCCACATCAGGCTCCCTGCTCAGCTGGAAGCCTGCTTCTCCCTCTCCTTCTGCTGCTCCCCCTGCTTGTACTCTCTCTCTCTCAAATAAATAAATAAAATCTTAAAAAAAAAAAAAGTTATTTAAAAAACTTGATTTTAGTGGTGGGCAGAGGCTCTTCATTTCAAAGAAGCACAAATTCACATTCGGAAAAGAAAGAAAAGATTAATTCTATGTCTTACCCCCCTGAGCAATCTAGCACTGTGTGATGGGTCTTTTTTGAATGCCATTCTTTGAGGAAAACTGAAGAATTCCTTAGCCCTAGGAGTCCAAACTCCTGCTGCTTCTCTCCAATTTGCAGCCACATAAAGGCCCTGAACTCCAGCCCAGCATCGGGAATTCACCACAGGGCGAAGGACGCTACTGGCAAATGTACCCACCACAGCAACTGAACTCTCCTCTACAAACACATACATATTTTTACACTTTCTGCTCCTTCTAAAATGGATATTTGTGAGCTTCAAAATCCTTCCAAATGTTTTCAAGGCCTCATTCTGGTCAGAAGCTTTGCGTCTATTTTCATGTACTGAGCGGAGATGCCACAACCACTTCAGAGCTCAAACGGGTAGATCAGTCAATGTAAAATCCAGAACAGAGATGCGTTTCTCATCAAAAATTCAAACTCTTGATATATTTAGTGTTGACTGTTCTCTTCAAAATAATATACATAGAAAGAATTTGTTTAAAAAATCAAAAGCATTCTTTTAAATACTTTGTACTTTAAATACTTAGTATTTATGGGCACATGTTTATAGAGAAGCCCCTTTTTAAAAAGTCACATTTCAGCTGGTATTGTTCTGAACATATCATATCGATTGATATGGCCTATGACCTAGGACTAATAGTTTTAATACTTATTATCTCCAAAATACGTGTCTTCTTTCCCGGTGCCAGCCATTCTTCCTGTGGATGGGTCCGGCTGCAGAGGGTCAGGAAACGTCACCCTCACCACCACGGCTCTCTCCCCGGGACAGCCCGGGGGCAGTCGGCAAGTGTTCGCCTTCTTCTTAAAGTACTTTCCATCTACTCTCCTTCGGTTAATCTTGGATCATCTCAGAGCGCTTAGGATAGGATCCCATTCGCCTTAATATTCCAAATTTACGTCACTCTGTGTAACTTGGAGAATGATTTGACGGCGCTCTTTAGCAAAATTCTGATCTCCGGTAACAGAAAACTTTTGCTTGACATTGTTTTAAAACTTGAAATTAGAGAAGTTCAATAACAGAGTAAAAAATTATTCTTCAAATAAGGGTGATGATGTTCCTATATGCTAATTTTTAAAACCTTTCCCTCTATCCAATGCTCTGAAAGAGTTCCTCATTATAGTTTTGCTCTCCTGAGGTATTTCTAACCACAGCCATTCATGCTGAAGATGTGGTTTCACTTCTTAGTATTTCTGCACTAAAGATTTTAGGAAGGGAAAGATGACCTTCATTTTGCGTCATACATCTAATCCACAAATGTCTGTGGGTAAAGAGTACATTCTTGATTGGATTACATTTTAAGTGCATAAGCGAGCGTGCTAATTTAGGGAATTATATATATTTATTCCTTTAAAATATGAAAAGGCTTTTTGCAATATAAACAATGGTTTCATTTATGTAGGGTGAAATGATAAGTACTTACTCATTTCTGCCAGTTTCTGTTGAAATTTGGACTCCCCTGGGAGATGTTTACTACAGATTTAAAAAAGAGAAGATATTTCATATGTATATGTATAGATGGAAAACTGAAATTTTCAATAACTATAGCGGTTCCAATGACTTACTGTATACTTATTTTAGCGAGTAGCTTTTAATTTCAAAGGCTTATAAACCATCTAAAATACAAACCATCACAAATTTATAATCTTTTGCATTTTGTCAGTGATTCTTATAAAACACCGTAGTTGTTTTTTTTCCAAGAGTAAGCATTTAAAAATCTAATGTTAATCATAACAAAATTTCATCAGTGGCTTTGTTAAAAAAAAAAAAGAAAAAAAAAAGATCAGATTGTTAACATCGGATACGTTCAATGAATTTTAGTAGATAGTCTATGATTTAAATGGTGTTAACTCTGGGATACATACCTATTTCTTTGAGCAATTTCCACAATTTTGAAATAAAATTGGTATAAAGGGGTAGAGCTGGCACTCTGGCTTCTCCACATGAGCAGCTCAGCTACGGAAAAACATTCTACAGCTGTTCCTACCTTCCATCGGCTTCATCTGATCCTTCAATATCAAAGCGTAGTTTTTTCAATGGTTTGGGAGGGTTGCTGCCTTCAGCACTTCTCTTGAGCACACGGTCGCTGTTACACACCATCTGGTTTATTTTCTGGAACTTCTCAGAAGTCTACAAATTACAGAATTCTTTATTTTAAATCATTAAATGCCAGCGTTTTGTAGTTAGCAACCCTTAATTGTAGTTGGAGGGGTATCAAAAATCAGGCAGAGGAAATATCTGCATTTTAATTTTCTGCTTTATTGCACCAGATGAGATATGGAAAAATCTTAGCATCAGTGTAACTACACCTAACTCTGCCCAATTAAATATCGTCCTGTCTCTCCGTATGAGGCTCCCCCCTCCTCCAACAACTCTGACTACTACTCTCAAAATCCTGGTTCCTCATTTTTGGAACTCACCTGCACCCAAAACCTGGGCTCCTTCTCAGAAGCATATAAAGTTGGAATGGCCTTCCAGAACCTTGTGGGTTTGGTTTGTTTTTTTGAGGGCATAACCAGGGAGAATATCATAAGAATCTAATAAGAAGTGAAATGTCTAGTCGATCATAATTTTGGACTCACTTTATGGATCTTATGTTGACAAGTCATATAGTTTATATATTTTAAACCATTACTGATATAGTATTTATTGAAATGCTAATTCATAGTTTTTTAAATAAAAAATCAGATATCAAAAGATTTCGAGTCCTTTCCTTATTACTAGAGATGATTTGAGATCTGTATCTTTTGAGGGAGAATCCTGTCACAGCAAAGTCAAGAAAGCTTTGGTAATAAATCCCAAAGGGGACGTAATACCTTATTTTACCCAAGGACAAGCACATGGAAAATTTCCATTTCTTATTTGCCTACCTTAGGACTAGAGTGAGGGGATTACCTCAGAGATGTGTAGGAACATGTTCATCTGAACTAAAAAATGAAGCCAAACTATCAGTAGAAACCAGGTCCCATTTGACTGACTGATTTGACAGTGAGATTTAGCTTTACTAATTGAGCTGTCTTTTTCCAAAAATTAAATGAGACAATTTTTCTTTTTTTTAAGATTTTATTTATTTTAGAGAGAGAGTGTGTGTGCTCATGAGCAGGGGGAGGGGCAGAGGGAGTGGAAGAGAGAGAGAATCTCAAGCAGACTCCAAGCTGAGTGTGGAGCCCGATGCAGGGCTCAATCTCACAACCTTGAGATCAGAACCTGGGCAGAAATCAAGAGTCAGATGCTGAACTGACTGAGCCACTCAGGTGCCCCTAAAGAAGGCAATTTTCTAAAAATTAAATGCAAAAACATGTTTTGATGGAAATAAGTTTAGAGCACATATATAATATGAAACTAAATTCCTGTGTATGTATTAAATTTATAAGATTTTTAGTTATCAGCTTTAAAATATGTAAGTTCATATAACATTTTCTCAATTCTTTTAGAGGTTATAGCAAGCAGAAAAGTTTGAGGACCACTACTCTATACGTATCCAGATCCAACCCTACTTAACGTGGTCACACATGTCCTTTGTGAACCCTGACAGCTGCAGCCTACCTTGAGCTAAATGTCACAGCATTTACTATTTGTAACATACATTTTAACACTTGGTCTTTTAGTGTACAAACTAGTATCTTTCTCTAATCATATTTGGAGCAGTGGGGTAGGCCGACTCTAGAATGGGTCTCACTAATCCTCACCTCCTAGTTTTCATGCTTGTATAATCCTCTCTTCCCTGAGTGTGTGGGTTGGACCTAGTGTTACCTTGCTTCTGAAAAAATATGACAAAAGTGATGGAATATCACTTCCAATATTAGTTACAAAAAGACTGTGACTTCCATTTTGCTCCATACCTCCTTCTTTCCCTCTCTCTCTTCTTGCTCTGAGGGAAGCAAGATGACATTTGTGAGTAATGAGTGGTTCCATGTAGAGGCTCAAGTGACAAGGAACTGATGGCTTGGAAAAATATATGTAATGTATTATATAATCTCAAAGGATGTTTAGAAAACCTCTTTGAAATTCACCAATTACGAGTATATCTTGAAATTAAATCTGATTTGAAAATAAGTCTGCTATTGATCTATTTTCTAAGTTCTATGCAACATGCCTTGCTGAGGTGTTTGAATAATAGTTATTTGTCAGTTCAAGTTACAGAAATCTGCAATTTCTTTTACAGTTACAGTGCATGCCCTATATATCATAGAAAGAAAATACTCACCCCAAATGATTCACCAATTGATACTAAGATTCTGTCAAGATAAAATACAAATTAGTAATGAAGGTCATATATAACTGTGCAGAGATGAACACAGATCATTCTGAGCTATCAGAAATACCAAATCAAAGGTTTGTTCTACCCTAGAACCACAACAAAATTCCAGTCATTAGGGGTTTATTCTAACAGTGCTAATTTAATCATACACTGAGCTGGTCTCTTAGATTTTTAAAGAATTATATGCCTGAAAGAACATTTTTTGCCATTGTCCACGTTTAAAGAAGGCAAAGGAAAATTTTAAGTTCACCCATACTTAATTCTTCATAACTCAATGGGTAAGTAACCAATTAAAATTTCACATTTCCTCATTAAAAATTCACCTAACAATTAGCAAAAAGTTACAGCATTAATAATCAGAATTCTAATTAAGATCTCTACTGATATATGGTAAAGTCTGCTTATCATATATACTAGAATCAGAAATCTATTAGTCTGCTTGTCCTTGTTTGAACCATATAATTTATGTTCTTTTGTTTTTATTTGAGTATAGCTGACCCACAATGTTACATTAGTTTCAGGTGTACAACACAGTGATTCAACAAGTTTATACATGATGCTGTGCTCACCACAAGTGTAGCCACCATCTGCCACCACACAGCACTGCTGCAGTATCCCTATTCTCCCTAGTATCACTACTCATTATGTTGTACCTTTCATTGCCTGTGACTCACTCATTCTATAACAGGAAGCCTACATCTCCCACTAACCTTCACCCATATTGTCCATCCTTCCCTGCCCTCTGGCAACCATCAGTTTGTTTTTTGTATTTAGGTCTGATTCTGATTCTGATTTTTATTTATTTTTTTGGATTTCACTTATGAGTGAAATCATACGGTATTTGTTTTTCTCTGACTTATTTCACTTAACATCATATCCTCTAGGTCCATTCATGTTGTCTCAAATGGCATGATCTTAAGCTTTTCAATGACTGCATAATATCCCCTTGTAAGTATATGTGTACATATATTTAATGGCTGCATAATATTCCCTTGTACGTATGTGTATGTAGATCTAGATAACTGTAACACATCTTCCTTATTCATTCATACATCAGTGGACACCTACGGTGCTTCCATATCTTCAATATTGTAAATAATGCTGCAGTAAACACAGGGGTGCATATATCTTTTCAAATTAGTGTTTTCATTTTCTTTGGGTAAATACCCAATAGTGGAATTACTGGATCATATGGTAGTTCTATTTTTAAGTTTTTGAAGAACCTCCACACTGTTTTCCACAGTTGGCGGTACCAATTTACATTCCCACCAACAGTGTATGAGGGTTCCTTTTCTCCACATCCTCACCAACACTTATTTCTTGCCTTTTTTATTCTAGTCATTCTACAGGTGTGATTTTCACTATGGTTTTGATTTGCATTCCCCTGATGATCAGTGAGTTTGAGCATCTTTTCATGCGTCCATTGCCATCTGTATGTCTTCTTTGGAAAAATGTCTATTTGGATCTTCTGCTCACCTTTTAAATGGATTGTTTATTTGCTATTGAGTTATAGGAGTTCTTTTTAAATTTTTAAAATTAACTCCTTATCGGATATGTGGTTTGCAAATATTTTCTCCCATTCACTAGGTTGCCTTTTCATTTTGCTGGTTTCCTTTGCTGTGCAGAAGCTTTTTATTTTGATGTAGTTCTACTTGTGTTTTTTTTGTTTTTTTTTTTTTGCTTTTTGTTTCTCTTGCCTTAGAAGACATACCTAGAAAAAACGTTGCCGTAGCTGATGTCAGAGAAATTACTGCCTGTGATCTCTTCTAAGAGTCTTATGGTTTCTGGTCTCACATTTAGGTCTTTAATCCATTTTGAGTTTATTTTTGTGTATGGTATTTAAAAGGTGGTCCACTTTCATTCTTTTACATGTAGCTGTCTAGTGTTCCCAGCACCATTTATTAAAGAGACTGTCTTTTCCCCTTTCTCCTTTGGCACAGATTGACCATATGATCATTAGTTTATTTCTGGGCTCTCTATTCTGTTCCATTGATCTATGTGGGTTTGTGTGTGTGTGTGCCACTACCATGTTGTTTTGATTACTACAACTCTGTAGTGTATCTTGAAACCTGGGGTAACCTCCAATCTTGTTCTCCTTTTTCGAGATTGCTTTGGCAATTGGGGGTCTTTTGTGGTTTCATACAAATTTTAGTATTATTTGTTCTCGTTTGTGAACAATGCTTTTGGTATTTTGATAGGGATTACATTGAATCTGTAGATTGCTTTGGGAAACATGGACCTTTTAGCAATATTAATTCTTCCAATCCATGAACATGGAATATCTTTGTATTTGTGTCATCTTCAATTTCTTTCATCAATGTTTTATAGCTTTCAGATATAGGTCTTTTGCCTCTTTGGTTAAGTTTATCCTAGGTATTTAATCTTTTTGGTGCAATTGTAAATGGTGTTGTTTTCTTTGTTTCTCTTTCTGCTACTTCAGTATTAGTGTATAGAAATGCAATAGATTTCTGTGCATTAATTTTGTATTCTGAAACTTTACTGAATTCATTTATTCTTGTCGTTTTTTTGGTATAGTCTTTAGGATTTTCTACGTATAGTATCATGTCATCTGTAAGTAGTGACACTTTAACTTCTTCTTGACCAATATAGATGCCTTTCATTTTTTTTCTTCTCTGATTGCTATGGGTAGGACTTTCAGTACTATGTTAAATAAAAGTGTTAAGAGTGAAAATCCTTGTCTTATTTCTGATCTTAGAGAAAAAGCTCTGTTTTTCACCATATTATTTATCATATGGGATATATGGTAAGTTGTGGGTATTTCATATATGGCCTTACCATCTTGAGGTAGGTTCCCTGTAAACCTGCCTTGTTTAGAGTTTTTGTCATGAATGATGCTGAATTTTGTCAAATGTTTTTTCTACATCTATTGAAATGATCATACGATTTTTATTCTTTGCTTTGTTGATGTGGTGTATCACATTGCTGATTTGTGAATATCGAACCACCTTTGCACCCCTGGAATAAATCCCGCCTGCTCATGGTGAATGATATTTTGATATATTGTTCAATGCAGTTTGCTAATATTTTGTCAAGGATCTTTGCATCTGTCTTCATCAGGGTTACTGACCTGTGCTTTTTTCTTTCTTTCTTTCTTTCTTTCTTTCTTTCTTTCTTTCTTTCTTTCTTTCTTTCTCTCGGTGGGGTGCTTGTCTGGTTTTGGTATCAGGGTAATGCTGGCCTTATAAATGCATTTGGAAGCTTTCTATCCTCTTCTATTTTTTGGAATAGTTTGAGGAGAACAGGTATTAATTCTTTTTTAAAATGTCTGGTAGAATTCACTTGTGAATGCATCTGGCCTGGACATTTATTTTTTGGTAGTTTTTTGATTACTGATTCAAATTCATTACTAAAAATTAATCTGTTCAGATTTTCTGTTTCTTTCTGATTCAGTTTTGGAAAATTCTATATTTCTAGGAATTTATCCATTTCTTCTAGGTTGTCCAATTTGTTGGCATACAACTTTTTGTAGTAGTCTCTTATAATCCTTTGTAATTCTGTGGTGTCAGTTGTTACTTCTCTTTCCTTTCTGATTTTATTTGGGTCCTTTCTCTTTTTTTCTTGATGAGTCTAGCTAAGGGATAACCAATTTTGTTTATCTTTTCAGAGAACCAGCTCTTGGTTTCATTCATTTTTTTCTACTATTTTTTTTTTGTCTCTATATGCCATTTATTTCTGCTCTGATCTTTATTATCTCCTTTCTTCTACTCAACTTGGGCTTTGTTGGTTTTTCATTTTCTGATTCCTGTAGGTGTAAGGTTATGTTATTTATTTCAGCTTTTTCTTGTTTCTTGAGATGGGCTGTATTGTTGTGTATTTCCCTCTTAGAACTGCTTTCACTGCATCCTAAAGATTTTGGACCATCTTATTTTCATTTTCATTTCTCGCCATGAATTTTTTGTTTCTTCGATTGCTTTGTTGGCCCACCGGTTGTTTAGTATCATGTTGTTTAATCTCCACATGCTTGTGTTTTTTCCAGTTTTTTTCTTGTGATTTATTTCTAGTTTCATACTGCTATAATCAGAAAACATGGTTGGCATGATTTCAATCTTCTTAAATTTATTGAAGTTTGTTTTGTGGCCTCATATGTGATCCTTTCTGGAGAATGTTCCATGTGCGCTTGAGAATAATGTGTATTCTGTTGTTTTTGGATTGACTGTGCTACATATATCTGTTATGTCCATCTGTTACAAAGTGTCATTCAAAGACACTGTTTCCTTATTGATTTCCTGCCTGATCTATCCATCGATGTAAGTGGGGTGTTAAAGTCCCTTACTACTATTGTATTACCATCAATTTCTCTCTTTATATCCACTAATATGTGCTTTATGTATTCAGGTGCTCTAGTGTTTGGTATGCAGATACTCACAAGTGTTATATCCTTTTATTGGATTGCTCCCTTTATCATTATGTAATACCCTTCTTTGTCTCTAGTTACAGTCTTTGTTGTAAAGTCTATTTTGTCTGATTTAAGTGTTGCTACCCAGGCTTTGTTTTGTTGTTGTTGTTGTTGTTTGGTTTTTTTTGCTTCCATTTGCATGGTAAACATTTTTCTATCCTTTTACTCTCAGTCTGTGTCTTTATGTCTAAGGTGAGTCTCTTGTAGAGACTCATATAGAAGGGTCTTGTATTTTTATCCATTCCACCACCCTATATCTTTTGACTGGAGGATTAGGCCATTTACATTTAAAGTTATTATTGATAGGTATGTACTTAATGCTCTTTTGTTCCTTGTTTTCTGGTTGTTTTTGTAGTTATTCTCTGTTCCTCTCCTCTTCTCTTGCTCTTTTTCTTTGGGACTGATGAGTTTCCACAGAGTTTGTTTGGCTATCTTTCTCTTTATTTTTTGTGTATATATCATAGGTTTTGAATTTGTGGTTGCCATAAGTGAAATATATAATTTGTTTTTAATAATAAAGCTGAAAAACAGCATTAGCCTCACATAACAAGGATATAATCATATGCACATGGAACTAGTAGATATATTTTATTGTACTCCAATTCCTTGATAAGTGGACATCATTCTACATATATTTCATTAAGCAGAATACCTAAATATGCTGGATAAATAGAATGTTAAGATGCTTTCTAAATGCCTGATCAATGATTTATCAAGATTTTGAGATTATGACTTTTTTGCTTAAGAACCTCAACCAAGAAGTGATTTCACTAAGTTCAGCAAATAGCCATCATCATCATCATAAGCATACTATGGATCAATTATCATTACCTAAGTACACATTTTCATGTGGCAATGTGGGGCTGTGTAAATTAAATATATATGGTGTATATCTTAGCAACTTACAATGTAAGCTGTAGATATCATACACAGATACTATAAGAACAGCAAATAAAAGATGGTACGGGGTGCACAAGAGGATTTACATCACTTGCCAATTATTTTCTACTTTATCTCTTCCTGTAGTTTCAAATTTTACCATGAGTGTGCATTACTTATATAATTAAACACCCTACACAAATGTTTTCTAAAAGGCTAATATCTTCCCTTCTCCCTGTTTTTCTTGCCTATTAAGTACAACTCTATGAGCTGACAATTTGAGGTGATAAGACTACATTAACTGTACTAGCTAATCTGCCTACCACTCTGTACAAATAAAGTCAGTTTCAAACAGCCCATGATAACATATAAGTCAATGGAAGCACTTCAAAGCCACAGAGCACTTGTGGTTGGATGTGGAAGATAATATAATGATTTGTAGTTGCACAGAACCTTTCATCTAGGAATTTACAACAGCTTCATACTCATCTTCTCCCTAATCCACAGCACCCTTCCGAAGTAGACATGACACCTGCCCCAGTGATATAAGGAAGCTGTAGGCAGAATTAAGGATGGACTTCTGAAGACTTAATTTACAGTCATCTACATTTAATCAGTCATCTACATTTTTATAACAAAGCAAGATGAACAGGTTCACAGAGTTTACAGGACATTCAATAAAACTACAGAATAAAAATTCTTAACTAAAAGTAATCACTTTGCTTAGCAGACTGGCTATTTAAAAAAATATGAAAGCGATTTTAAACCTACTATAAAAATTGTTCTTTGTTCACAAAAGAACAGACCCCAGCAACCGGGAAGATTGAGGACTAAATTTGCAAACCCACTTAAGTAAAAAGATCATCTTTTTTTCCTGCCAAATTCCTATCATGTCACTTAATGTAAATAAGTATTTTTTAAGTAAAGAAAGTTTTATATTTTTGTGCTTGGATCAAAATAATCCCCTCTTATTCCCGCCCCTTCCCTGAGGAGAGAACACAAACCTTGATCTTGGAGTCATTTTTGTTGGCGTTGGCACACCTTCTGAAATTTTATATGGATTCTTCAGGGGTGATATATAGATGTTCCCCCCAGGAATCCGTAAAGGTGAACTAGAAAACTTGTAAGGGCTTCGAGGAATGTGAGGTATTGGTGACAAGGTAGGGGGCTAGAGCAAAAACAAAAAGTAGATTTTTTTTTTTAATGTTTTAGTAAGATCCATTTTATAATTAGATTTTCCCAATCAAAGGATACTTCAAACATACCCTGGTAGAAGCATACTGCAAAATATTTGTTTTCAGTCTCTGCATGAAGACCGAGTTATAGAATACTATAATGGAATCATACTCCTCTTCTCTGATCAAAACACGTTTGAATGTCTGAGGAAGAAGAATAAAAACACTTGTTAAATGAATTTGGAAGTCTGTCTCTTTAGATTTTCTTTTTTAATACATCATATTATTTTTTAACAGGAAGAATCACACAGTATACAGGAAAAAATAACCTGAAAAAGTCTTCTTAGGTTTGGATTATAGCTGCTCTCAGAAGTGAAATGTCACAGATTTTTTTAAAGTATATATAAATGTAAAACTTTATTACAAATATCCTGTTTATTGCAAGGCAGATGCAGTATTCCTTATTAGCTTTATAATATGAATTTGGATATTAAAGTGCTTTAACTTTCCAATTCCAATGTAAAGGTAAAAAAATTGATATGTGAATTTATATAATATGATCAGAATATATGATCTAATTTATGACTTACATTATCATTTATTATAGATATGGATATATCAAAAAACAGTCTTACCATGGAAGATTACCCACCTCCTGAACAGCATGAGGAAGATCCTTGTATGCTGTTACAATGATTTTGAATTTAAGGTCTATATTCTTCACTTTGCATATGCCATACATGGAACACATCATAATCTGGTAAATCAATACAATATAAAAATATCTGAATTTGTTACATAGTTGTGCTCTAAAAAGTACTGTTATCTTTCTTTTAGTTTTAAAAAATGGAAATTAAAGTTCCTATAGGATTATCTTTTCCCATCCCAAGCTCAATTAGAAAGGTGATGTGAAGTTTGTTTAATCCAAGTTTTGTTTAAAGAACAAATGCATAAGTCAAATCTTGATTATTGAAACTGATCATCTGGTTTGTAAATAACCCTAACTTTGACCCCTGTTCCTTAGATTTTTCCCAGAAAAGCTGACACTGGAATCAGTAAACTGTGTAACTAGCACTTAAAAAAAAGCCAGTTGTGTCAAAGGTTCAAACTATCAGATAAAATAATATTGAATATACTTGGTGATGGTGGTAAGGGGCTTGAAAGGGGGCAGGAGAGAGTCTTTGTATTGTAGCTAATGTTCTTGATTTGGATGCAGGTTATACAGATGAGTTCAGTTGATGAATTTGCATTAAGATGTATCCTTATAATATATGGATGTTTTATATGCATATTTCAATAAAAAGATTATTAATGTTGAAATAAGATTTGAAATGATTCCCTACAAATTGAAAAAATCAAACTTTCTTCATTTGTATGAATTTTATTGCCAAATTTAACATTCTTGCTCATATCTACTATTGGCAAGAGTATCTACTCATCATCCCTTGCTCTGCATCCTACCAGCTCCAAGTCTACCATTCTTCCCATTCAGAATGCCATCTAATATCTTTTTTGCTAATTTACATTTTTCTCCTACTTCAATTCTTTTCCTAAGGTACCTCTCTGCAAAAATCTTGATTTCAGATACCTACTCTCTTTAGAAATCCTTAGCACTACTGTCTTTCTATATTGTAGCAAAGTATAAGTGCCTACTTTTAAAAATACAACATACTAGAATTTATATACCCAAATATACTCTTGTAAAATATACATATTTGGAGGTTATACCCTTATACACTAATTTACTGCTGAAAATATCATTCTTTTTGGGAACATTACTACTGACCTTACAGAAATAAAGGGATTACAAGGGAACATTATGAACAACTGCATACCAACAAAATAGATATCTAAGATGGAATGGCAAATTTTAAGAAAAGACACAGACCACCAAAACTTAGTAAAGAAGAAACAGAAAATATTAGCTAGAATTATTAATTCAAAACTATCTTCAAACAAAAGTCCAGGCCCAGACAGCTTCACTGGTGAATTCTACCAAGCCTTTAAAAAAGAATCAATACCAATTCTTCACAAACTCTTCTGAAATTAGAAGAGGGAACACTTCCCAACTAATTCTCTTAGGATAGTAGTACTCTGATAACAAAACCAGATGTCAGAGGAAAATTACCATTATCTCTTATGATTATAGATATAAACATCTTTAACAAAAACAAGCTGAATCCAGCAGCACATCAAATGTATTCTATATTATGACCAAGTGGGATTCATTCCAGAAATGCAAGGTTGGTTTAACATCTGAAAATCAATTAATGTAATATATCACATATCAATACAATAAAAGGGGAAAAACCCCAATGATCATCTCAATAGATACAGAAAAAGCATTTGACAAAATTCAACACACTTTCATGATAAAAACAACTAGGAATAGATGGGAACTTCCTCTACTTGATAAAGGGCGTACACAAAAACTCCACAGCTAACAATACATTTAATGGTGAAAGGCTGAATGCTTTCCCCTAAGACCAGGGGTAAGACAAGGATGTCCCTTCTCACCACTTTCACTCAACATTGTTTTGGAGGTTCTACACCAGAGCAATTTGACAAGTAAGCGAAATAACTGTTGTATAGACTGAAAAGGAAAAAGTAAAACTATCTCTATTTGAAGATAATATGATCTTATATATTGAAAATCTTAAGGAATCCACTAAAAACTATTAGAACTGATAAACTACAACAATACTATAGGATAACAAGATCAATATATGAAAATAAATTGTATTTCTACACATTTGTAATGAATAATGCAAACAAGAAATTAAAGAAAAAATTCCAGTTACAATAGTGTTAAAAGGAATAAAATACTGAGGCATATACATTTAATATAACAAGACTATACTCTAAAAATTTTAAAACATAACTGAAAAAAAGTAAAGAACATCTAAATAAATGGAAAGACTCATAATACATGTTCATGGACTAGCATACTTAATATTGTTATGATAAGAGAGCTCCTCGAATTGATCTATGATTCAGTATAATCCCTATCAAAATCCCAGTAGGCTTCTTTGCAGAAATTGACAAGCTGATCCTGAAATTCATATGGAAATGCAAGCTTTAGAATAGTACAACAAATCTTGAAAAAGAAGAGCAAAATTTCTTTCCTATTTCTTTTTTTTTAAAGATTTATTTATTTATTTATTTTAGGAAGAAAGGGCACACACAAGAGTGTGTGTGTAAGTAGGGGAGGGGGAGAAAGAGAGGGAGATGGAGAGAATCTCAAGCAGACTCCCCAGTGAGCACGGAGTCCCAAGTGGGGCTTGATCTCATGACCCTGGGATCATGACCCTGAGATTATGAGCTGAGTGAAATCAAGAGTCAGATGCTTAACGGACTGAGCCACCCAGGTGCCCCCCCACTTTCATATTCCAAAATTTACTACAAAGCTACAGTAATTAAGACAGTGTTGTACTGGCATAAGAGGAGACATACAGATCAATGGAGTACAATTAAGAAACCAGAAATGAACTTTTACACATATATAGTTAGTTGAATTTTGACAACTGTCAATAGAGAAAGAAAAGACTTTTTAAGAAATGGTGCTGGAACAAGTAGTATTCACATACAAAAGAGTAAAGTTAGACCCCTATCTCACACCATACACAAAAATTAACTCAGAATGAATCAAAATGTAAATGTAAGAGCTAAAAGTATAAAACTCTTGGAGAAAAACAAGGATAAATCTTCGTGATCTCTGATTTGGCAATGGTTTCTTAGATATGACACCAAAAGCAGCAGTAACAATAGAAACAAATAGATAAATGGAACATGATCAAAATTAAAAACTTTTGTGCCTCAAAGGACATCATCAAGAAAGTGAAAGGACAACTCAGAGAACTGGAGAAAACATTTGCAAATCATATGAAATTAGGGACTTTAATGTAGACTACATACAGAACCCTTATAACTCAATAATAAATAGACAACTCAATTTAAAAATATGCAAATGAGCTGAGTAGATATTTCTCTAAAGAAGATATATAAATGGCCAATAAGCACATGAAAAGATTCTCAATCAATATCATTAGCCATCAGGGAAATGCAAATTAAAACCATAAAGAGATACCACTCTATACTCACTAAGATGATTGTAATCAAAAAAGTAAATAAGAGGCTGATGAGGATATGGAGAAATTGGAAACCCATACACTGCTGGTAGGAATGCAGAATGGTGCAGATATATTGGAAAACAATCTGTCCTCAAAGGTTACACATATAGTTATCATATGACCTGGCAATTCTACTTCTAGGTATACATCCAAGAGAACTGGAAACATATATCCACACAAAACTTGTACATAAATGTTCATAGCCAACATTATTCATAATAGCCAAAAAACAGAAAACAAATGTATACCAAATGATAGATAAATATGATGGACATCATATCCATACAATGGAATATTATTTGGCAATAAAAGGAATGAAGTACTGATACAAGCTATAATACAGATGAACAATGAAAACATTACACTAAATTAAAGACGCCAGGCACAAAAGACAATGTATTATATCATTCCGTTTATATAAAATGTCCCCAAATAGGCAAATCTATAGACATAGAAAGATCAATGTTGCCTGGGTCTGGAGGAAGTAGGGGAACAGAAGGTGAGTGTTGAAGGGTGTGGCGTTTCTTCTTGGCACGATAAAAATATTTTAAAAGTGATTTTGGTGATGGTTGCACAACTCTATGAATATATTAAAAACCACTGGATTGTACACTTTATATGGGTAATTTGTAAGGTATGTGAATTATATCTCAATAAGTGTTATCAAAAAATATTCTTATTATTCTGTGTACAGAGAAGAAAAAGGAAGATACAAGAGAACATTCTCTGTAAATTAAGTCATTCGTTAGTTCGTTCATTCATTCATTCATTCAATAGGCACTGTTTTAGATCAACTTGTTCTTAGGTCTCGTGCCTTTTCCATACTAACATGAAATCTAGTTTACAAGACAGAAAAACCACCAATAAATTTTTTCAATGATTTTTGTAAGATCTTTTATGTCATTAAACAAGTTACTGAAATACTCCCAAGCTCTAAAGCTCTAAGAATTACAGCAAAATTATAAAAGGTAGCCAACAAATGCATATATATTAAGTCTGCTAAGTTGATCTAGCTTCTCATTTGAATCTAACCTTTTAAGAAATCAATACACAGTTAACAAATAAGTAGGAGAAGAGAGGTGAAGTGCATTATTTTCTTACCTGATCCAAATGCCTGTCCCTCATGAGTTCATACTCATTTTGCAGTGTGTGCTGAAAAAGGGTCCAGATGATGTGTTCTAGTTCTGGGTGGTCAGACAGAAGACGTGCACACAGGGTATTTAGTCGAAGATATGCTAGTCGGTACACTGCAGAGATAAGGGGAATTAGTCATGTTTACTATTCATTTTGAATTACAAGTGGATATTAAATTGCTATATTTTCAAATATTAAATTGCTATAACCACAGTGCTGTTAAACAGCATTTTATCTTTTTCTGTTTTTTTTCCAAGTTTTTATTTAAATTCCAGTTAGTTAATATACAGCATAATATTAGCTTCAGATGTAGAGTTTAGTGATTCATCACTTCCATACAACACCCACTGCTCATCCCAAGTGCCCTTCTTAATACCCATCACCTATTTCACCCACCTCCCGCTCTGGGAACCATCAGTTTGTTCTCCATAGGTGAGAGTCTGTTTCTTGGTTTTCCCTTTTTTCTTCCTCTATGTTCATCTGTTTTGTTTCTTCAATTTCACATATGACTGAGATCATATGGTATTTGCCTGACTCTGACTGACTGATTTCACTTAGCATTATATTCTCTAGCTCTATCCACATCATTGCAAATGGCAAGATTTCATTCATGTTTATGCCTGGGTAATAGTCCATTGCATATTTATACTGCATCTTCCTTACCTATTCATCCATCAATGGACACTTGGTCTGTTTCCATAGCTTGGCTATTGTAGATAATGCTGCTATAAACACTGGGGTTCATGTACCCCTTCAAATTAGTATTTTTGTATCCTTCGGGTAAATACCTAGTTGTACAATTGCTGGATTATAGGGTAGTTCAATTTTTAACTTTTTGAGGAACCTCCATACTGTTGTCCAGAGTGACTGCACCAGTTTGCATTCCCACCCATAGTATAAACAGCATATTAACAGTAACCTCACCTCTACCACTATTTTCTTTATGAATAAATAATCCCTAGTCTTAGTACAGAGTTAGGTATGTAGAAGGCAAAATAATACTTGAATACTAACATAAGATTTATTTAGAAAGTCTATAAAAATACTATTGGGTTTTAGGTCTGGAGAAAAGGAATCCACAAAATTAATTTTTTTTCCCATCTACTTTAAATATAATGACTCTTGCTTTAAATGTACCTTTCAAAGACTTGCATAAAGTAA